>NC_045776.1:83498778-84751545 GCF_008692025.1 Phocoena sinus
AGGCATTATGATAATGACTGACTGGTTGTATATTTAGGGGTATAAACTCCAAGAAGTACTTAATTTCATGATGATTTCTTTCTAATTTGTTTCTCATTAAATTTTTGCAAAAAGGAGGTAATGAATCATGGGAGTCATCTCAAAATAATCCAAAAAACGGAACTTTTAATATCTTTCTAGAAGGCAAGAAAAGAAGAGAAACGAAAAAATGTAAATACATCATATGTAGTGCCATTTACACTTTAAAGAATCATCATACACGAGACTCCCCTGGTGGTCCAGTGGTAAAGAATCCGCCTTCCAATGCAGGGGACGTGGGTCGTATCCCTGGTTGGGGAGCTAGGTTCCCACATGCCGCAGGGCAACTAAGCCCATGCGTCACAACTGCTGAGCTCACGCACCTCAACTAGAGAGCCCGCGCGCCACAACTAGAGAGAGAAAAAACCCCGAGCACACAACTAGAGAGAAGCCTGCGCCCCGCAACGAAGAGCCCAAGCGCCTGTGCATCACAATGAAAGATCCCACATGCCTCAACAAAGATATCCTGCGCGCCGCAACTAAGACCCGACGCAGCCAAAAAAAAAAAAATTATCTTACACGTATTTCATCAATTAACATAATTTCCTGTCAAATATATTTCATGACTCAAGCAACTCTGTCAAGCCTGGATGTCACAGGTTGCAAATGCCAGTTCTACAAGATGGTAAATTTTACATGAGATGGTCCTGTTTACATTAAATCTCAGGGAGCTGGAATACAAAGTCTTTTCTTTATGATAACCAAGCAGGATTATCTAAATTGTAGGTATTTCGTAACCTTAGCTTCTTTTATCAGAAAAGGACAGCGCCTGAATGAAGTACATATTTAAGACCCAAGTGACTCCCTGATTTTAAAATACCTGTTTCTGACATCCTGCTTCTTCCCTTTCCCTGAAGGAAAGGAAGGCATGTTTCTGGATCGTAAACATCCTTGGATACAGCATTATTTTTGTGAGGGCTTCAAAAAGTTGGAATGTTCTGTTTGCGTTTTAGAGCCTTGGAATCGATCTTTCCTTTGTGGATTTGAGGTTGTTGTGGGGAGCTGGGTGATGATATTTGGAGAGAAGTGAGAATAACCAAGGGTTAAGAATGCGCTCTCCCGGTCAAGCCACCTTCGAGTTTCCAAAGGGGTCTTGTTGATGGGAGTATTTCTTGACCGTTTCCAGGCTGCAAAGGAAGAATGGTCTCAGACACTCTGGGTCAACCTCAATGTTCAGTTTCTCCAGGAAGGAATTGAAAGTTTTCTCAAGTCCCTCAGAAAGCTGCCCCGGCAGGTCCGAAATCTATCAGTGGCCTACCATCTGGAAGCAAAAATGAAGGCGTTCAAAGACTCGATTCCTTTACTGCTTGACTTGAAGCACGAGGCTTTAAGAGACAGGTTTGTGGGGGGAGCTTTTACTTTAAAATATGTCTTTGCTTAGCTCTGATGATGAAGGACAAGATGCCAACAGCAATACAGTACTAGAAATATGCAAGTAATATTTCTATAATACCGCTTCTATGTAAAGTTTCCATTAAATTATCAACCACAAGGATTCTCCTATATCAGCTCCTGCACTAGACCTGGGACTAGAGAGAGAAAAAACGGTAGATTCTCCTTTCTGACCATCTCTGTGCACAGCAAAAATCAGTGATTCTACGGTTACTGCTTGTATGCTGGGTACCTGGCATTCTGCCGGTCCAGCGCCATGTTTAGCTGCCTTATTGCATTCATCCCATATACATGGGACCATAAAAGTGGGCAAATGTGAACCTTCAAAGGAGGCCAGATTGGGTCAAGAGCAGTGCTGCTTGGTGCTGTGTCTGTCCTGTTCCCCCTTCTTAACTTTATCACTCTGCGTTTTTTTTCCACAGTGCTCGAAACAGTGTGCGGTTATTTAATTTATAGATTTGTTTTATCGGTCACTGACTGTCTCCCCAAGTCGCTGGCAGTGTTCCCCAGGGCAGGGGCCTTGCTTCTGAGTCACTCTGAACCCCCAGCAGCCAGCCAACTGCCTGCACAGAGTTAGTGCTTGCTGAATGTTTACCCAACACACGAGTGCTCATAATTTGCACCAGGGTCTCAGATAGGCTGAGTGATCCAGGAGAGGTCGGGATCACCCGTCTAGAGACCGCGCAGAGGCAGTTACCAACAAATGAGAAGTTGTGTATTTTCTTAGGTGGTAGTGAAGACTAGCCATCTAAGACAATATCTTCTAGATGTTGTTTCCTGGGTTTAATTCCGGCAGCCAGTGGGATCATGGAAAACTTTGGACAGATAATTCCAGTGATGTACTCGTATTTCCAAGTTCCATTACAAGAAGTGTTTATAATGGGGTTTTATCCTGTGGTTAAAGAGGGAATAATTGAATCCATCACTAAACTCAGTAGGCAAAGGTTTTAATGTGGATGCACCTTTAGGCATTGGAAAGAGCTTATGGAGAAAACAGGCGTGATGTTTGAAATGACTGAAACATTCACCTTGGAAAACATGTTTGCTATGGAGCTTCACACACACACAGATGTTCTCAACGAGATTGTGACGTCGGCCATCAAGGAGATAGCCATTGAGAAGGTAGGACTATTTTTAGTTGTAAAATGGTACAGAAAAAAAGGAATATTTTTTTTAATTCAGAGAGAAGACCCGTTTGCTCTGATACCTGTTATGTTTGAGCAAGAAAGAATGATCTGTTCTAGAAATAGAATTTCTGCCCCAGTTAAATGTTTTAGTTCTTAATTATAGTTTTACCCTTGACTTATTTATTAAAGAAATAATGGGTGGGGGCTTCCCTGGTGGCGCAGTGGTTGAGAATCTGCCTGCCGATGCAGGGGACACGGGTTCAAGCCCTGGTCTGGGAAGATCCCACATGCCACGGAGCAACTAGGCCCGTGAGCCACAACTACTGAGCCTGTGCATCTGGAGCCTGTGCTCCGTAACCAGAGAGGCCACGACAGTGAGAGGGCCGTGCACCGCGATGAAGAGTGTCCCCCGCTTGCCACAACTAGAGAAAGCTCTCGCACAGAAACGAAGACCCAACACAGCCAAAAATAAATAAATTAATTAATATTTAAAAAAGAAAAAAGAAAGAAATAATGGGTGTTCCAGGTAGAAAACTGAGAAAATAAACAAATCATTCGTAATTCTACCACCTGAAGATAAATTATCTTTATTATTTTTATTATTATTTTAAAAAATATTTAATTTTTTGGCTGTGTGGGCTCTTAGTTGCGGCATGCGGGATCTTTAGTTGTGGCATGTGGGCTCTTAGTTGCAGCATGCATGTGGGATCTAGCTCCCTGACCAGGGATCGAACCCGGGTCCCCCGCATTGGGAGCGCGGAGTCTTAACCCCTGGACCACCAGGGAGGTCCCTGAAGATAAATTATTAACATTTTAGGGTATATCCTTTAACACTTTATTTATTTTTTTCAACAAACTTTTAAATTTTTTATTTTTTTTATTTATTTATTTTTGGCTGCATTGGGTCTTCATTGCTGCATGCGGGCTTCCTCTAGTTGCAGCAAGTGAGGGCTACTCTTCGTTGTGGTGTGCGGGCTTCTCATTGCTGTGGCTTCTCTTGTTGTGGAGCACGGGCTCTAGGTGCACGGGCTTCAGTAGTTGTGGCATGCTGGCCTCAGCAGTTGTGGCTCGTGGGCTCCAGAATGCAGGCTCAGTAGCTGTGCTCACGGGCTTAGTTGCTCCATGGCATATGAGATCCTCCCGGACCAGGGATTGAACCCGTGTCCCCTGCAGGCAGATTCTTAACCACTGCTGTCACCAGGGAATTCCCTCCTTTAACACTTTAAGATGCATATACAGGGAATTCCCTGGTGGTGCAGTGGTTAGGGCTCCGCGCTTCCACTGCAGGGGGCCCGGGTTTGATCCCTGGTCGGGGAACTAAGATCCCGCATGCCGTAGCGTGGCACAACCAAAAAAAAATGCATATACACGTGTATACACATAGGTACACATGTACACATATATCCATGGATACACATACACACAGATTTATAAAATACATATACATGCACATCCACATGCATGAGTAGTATACCCATATACATACATGCCCACACATATATACACATAACATGCACCTATATACATGTACATAAATACATATGTATCACACATACATATATGCACACGTATACACAGACGCAATATACACATGCACACACATAACCCATAATATACATACATACATATGCACACATATACACCACCTATATACACACATACTTTTATATACACACATGCATAAATATTGACAGGGTGTTTTTGAAAACGTCATAAAAATAGGCATATTAATTTGTACTTTGATTTTCTTTTCTTTTCTTTTTTTTTTTGCGGTATGCGGGCCTCTCACTGTTGTGGCCTCTCCCGTTGCGGAGCACAGGCTCCGGACACACAGGCTCTGGATGCACAGGCTCAGCAGCCGTGGCTCACGGGCCTAGCCGCTCCGCGACATGTGGGATCTTCCCGGACCGGGCCACGAACTCGTGTCCCCTGCATCGGCAGGCGGACTCTCAACCCCTGCGCCACCAGGGAAGCCCTGTCATTTGATTTTCCTGCTTAACAGTAGAGTAAACAGACGGGCAGGATCTCATGAGGATGTAGACTGGAGGCAGATTACAGAATTTAGACCCTGGTTCTGGCACTCAGTAGCTGAGTGAACGTGGCAAGCCGACCCCTCTCTGAGCCCCAGTTCCCGCCTCTGTAAAGTGTGCGTAATAATAATCCCTCCCTCACTGAGGTGCTTTGAGGACTAAGGAGATAGTGAATGGCACGTGCTTACCAGAGCAAGTGCTTTGTAAATGATGACTAGGATTACCAGAATCTCTGCTTATTTGGAACACTGACTGGAAGTCTGGGTTTGAGTTGACCCATGGCAAACTCAGGAAGTTGCTGTTGGGTTGGGGTTCTGTTTTTTCAATCCTTGTGCCTGAATCATTCTTTTCATATTCCTGGCCAGGCTGTGAAGGAAATCCTGGACACATGGGAAAATATGAAATTTACCGTGGTCAAGTATTACAAAGGCACGCAGGAGCGAGGCTACATCTTGGGGTCTGTTGATGATATTATCCAGTGCCTGGATGACAACACTTTCAACCTGCAAAGCATCTCAGGAAGCAGATTTGTGGGGCCTTTTCTGCAGACTGTTCACAAATGGGAGAAAATGCTTTCTCTAATAGGGGAAGTCATTGAGGTGAGAAAAAAGACACACGAAAGATGGGAAGGCGCCGATTCATAGCAGGAAGGAGACTTTGTATGAGAATATTTTGTGCGCAGAAACTAATGATCCTCTTTCATACTTTTTCTGTCTTTGATTTATTTTGGGGGGAGGGATGATTAGAAGCATCAATCTGAGTTTTAATTTCAATGAATGCATTTTTAATTTCCACAACTCCTAATCAGTGCTTTTTCATATGTCCTTATTCTTATTTAATACTGTCCTGTTCTTGTTGCAAGAATGCTTTCACCTCTTGTATCACATTGAAGAATTTAAACATATTTAAAGCCCTTTTCTGATTTCCTTCTACTTTTTATTTTCTTAGGACAGAATCCCCCCCCCACACTTTTTTTTTTTTTTTTTTTTGGTGACTCTCTTTCATGGTAGGGTTTTTTTCTCTGTGTGACTTTGATTTTTCTTATATTAGGGGGTGTAGGGCTTTCTTGCTTTGTGTCCAGACCTCTGTGAGCAACCCAGGCTCATTTCACCAGTTTTGTGTGGCTGCCTTGTTTTCTTCCTCAGACCCTAGGCAAGTGCCTTATACTTGCCACACCCTGAGCTTGGGGTGGGATGAAGCCAGGCCTGCTTCCCTGGCTAGGAGTGTGGTCATGCATGGGCTTCCATCACTTGCTTTTTTAAATTTGTTTTTTGTCTATTACTGAAACTTTTTTTTAAACTTCTAATTTATTTTTTTTAATTGAAGTGCAGTTGATTTACAATGCTGTGCCGATTTTCTATTACTTTTTATTAGTGGCATCTGTTAGCCTGGATATAGTACTGCTTTTTTTCTTTGTTAGGACAAAATTTTTTAATTGACATGAAATTTATGGAACATACAATTACCCGTTTTACAGTCCACAGTTCAGTGGCATTTAGTCCATTCACAGTGTTGTGCAACCACCACCTCTGTCTAGTTCCAGAACATTTTCACCATCTCTAAAGAAATTCCCATGCCCATTAAACAGCAATTACTCCCTACTTCCCCTCCCTCCAGCCTCTGACAACCATCAGTCTATTTTCTGTCTCTGTGAATTTACCTATTGTGGGTACTTCATGTAAATGCAGTCATGTAGTATGTGGCCTTTGTGTCTGGCTTCTTTCACTTAGCATCATATTTTCAAGGTTCATCTGTGTTGTAGAGTGTGTCAGTGCTTCATTCTTTTTTGTGGCTGAATCATATTCCATTGTGTGGATGGACCACATTTTGTGTATCCCATTCACCTGTGGATGGACATTTGGGTTGTTTCCACCTTTTGGTTCATGAAATAGTGCTTCTCTAAGTGTTGGTGTACAACTACTTTTTGAGTCCCCGTTTTCAGTTCTTCTGGGTCTATGCCTAGGAGTGGAATTGTGGGTCATGTAGTATTTGGATCAGTTTTTGCTTGGGCTTCTGCACTGTGTCCTTTGGGTCACGGGGCTCCAATCCCTGCTCACAGCTAGAAGCTTCCTCCCTGTCCCAGGCTGGGGTGGAGAGTTCTGCTTTTGAGTGTAGCTGTGTATTTTAGAATATTTAGCTATGCTTCCTCTATCATTCCTATATATTTGGAAAGGAGTGTATGCACTCACTCTGCCCTCTTGCCTGGAAAGTCTTTTGACCTGAGTTGGTTTAAATCTGTCCCATGTTAAGGTGGGGTTTTGCCATACACACCTCGAGGTACCTGGGAACCTGTGTTGATGATAACATCGTGCATTTACAGGTTTGGATGTTGGTTCAGAGAAAATGGATGTATCTGGAAAGCATCTTTATCGGTGGAGATATCAGATCACAACTTCCAGATGAAGCAAAGAAGTTTGACAACATCGATAGAGTATTTAAAAGGGCAAGTGACTGGCCTCTATTTTAGTCTTGAAAGAAGAACAGTGATTTGAGATACTTTTACTTACATATTTGCATGTAGTATTTTGTCTATTAGTAGCTTCTCAATTTTTTCTGTCATTGTATATGAACTTAATCTCTTCAGTAAAAATTTCTGTTTGATCTTAAGCCACTGGCCTATGGCACTAGAAGGTTTTCATATTTATTTTTTATTATAAAAGTAGTACTTGTGGGAATACCCTGGTGGTCCAGTGGCTAGGTCTCCACGCTTCCACTTCAGGGAGTGTGGTTTCGATCCCTGGTCTGGGAACCAAGATCCCACATGACGCATGGCAAAAAAAAAGAGGAAAAAATAGTACTTCTGTAAAAAGCTTGGGAAAATGTAGAAAAGCAGGGAAAAATGTATCTTCCATAGTTCTATCGCCTTTAATATATATTTCTTTTATCTTTTTTGTATGTATATGGGTTAAAAACACACTAATAAAGATATTTTATATAATCGTATCTTATAATTTTCTCTTAATATTATAAGAAACATAGTTTATATTATGAAACTATCTGAGAAAATGTTTTAATGCCTTTATATGTTCTGGTGAGTGGCTTGACATTAATTTAGTTGATTATTGTCTAGTAACTGGACATCTTGTTTGAAGCGAAATTCTTTGCTTTCATAAATAATTTGCAGTTTGCGTCTAAAGTTTTTTCCATATTTAGGGTATCTTACGATAGATTGTTTACAAGTAAATTACCCATGAGAGACTATGCTCATTTTAAAGTCCTTCCAGAAAGGGTGGTACCAGTGGTCACTGCTGCTAGTAATTAGTGGGGCGAGGGTTTTCACCCAGCCCACCTGACCTCAAAGCCCAGGTACTCTGCTACTCAGCGATGCTGTTGTATTCTCCAGTTACGGGCAGCCAGCTCACGTTTTCTATCTCTTTTGTCCATTAGAGTTTATGATTTTTTTTCTTATCCATCTGCATAAGCTTTTTTTGAAACTTAAAAAAATTATGCAACAGATACCTATTCATTATATAGAAGGACTTAGACATTATAAAAAAGCAAAAAAAAAGAAAGGAAAAAATAGCTACAATCGCATGCCCAAGATAAACATTTCAATAGTTCAACATGTATCTTTCCAGAGTTTGTTAATTCCTACGTAAACATATCAATAAATATGTAATTATTCTATGAAATAGGATCATTCTTATCAGTATGATCTTTTTAAAATTTAACATCCTCATCATATATTTCAATAAATAAACATCTAAATTGTCACAGCAAATTTGGACCTGATTCCCTCTCGTTGGACATTTAGGCTAGTTCCTTTTCTTTCTTTTCCTTTCTTATCATTATGTTTTTGCCATTATATAGAGTGGGGAATATTCAGGTGCAAACAAATTGCTCAGAGTGAACTGCTGGCTTTATCATCCAGCAAATGCTGATGGAGGGTCTGCTGTGTGCAGACACTGTTGTAGGCACTTGGGGAAACACTGAACAAAAGACAGAAAGATCTCTACGCAGGGCAGCTGACCTTCTAGCGGGAAGATGGAAAAAAAATAAACCTCGGAAATAAGTAAGTTATGTATATATAGTACGTTAGAAAGTATTTACTTATTTATTTTGAATTTTTTAAATAGATATCTATCTATCTATCTATTTATTTATTTAGCTGCGCCGGGTCTTAGTTGTGGCACGCAGGATGTTTGTTGCCGCATGTGGGAGTTTAGTTGCGGCACGTGGGATCTAGTTCCCTGACTAGGGATTGAACCCTGGGCCCCCTGCATCGGGAGAGTGGAGTTTTAGCCACTGGGCCACCAGGGAAGTCCCTGAAGGTGCTTATTTAAACACTTAACAGTTTTTGCCAATTTGGCCTCCCTGAAGGCGGGGGTTCTGGTTTGTCGGGTTTGCTCTGTTGTGCCTGGACCCTGGCAGATGCCCACCCGGGACAGGAGCCGGGCTCCCGCTTCCCTGGCTTGACAGCTGTCCTCTTGACTTTGTCCAGATCATGGGCGAGACCTTGAAAGACCCCGTGATCAAGAGATGCTGTGAGGCCCCGAAACCGCCTCAGAGAGCTGCAGAACATCAGCGATGGGCCTGGAGAGGTGCCAGAAGAGCCTGAACGACTACTTGGATTCCAAGAGGAATGCCTTCCCCAGGTTCTTCTTCATTTCTGATGACGAGTTGCTCAGCATCCTGGGCAGCAGTGACCCCCTCTGCGTCCAGGAGCACGTGATCAAGGTCAGCCCCCCCGGGGCTCCCAGGGGAGAGGTGGCGTAAGCTCTGTAACTGCAGCTTGCTGTATTCAAGTCTTCTACACAGTTCGGTTCAACCCAGGGGTTGAAGACTGTGAACCGCTGCTGGGGTTTTTATCTGAAACGTAAATCTGATGAAATCCACTGTAGTCTGAAGTCACACCAGCACTCAGCTGCTATCTGTTGCGCTTTTTCCACAGTCCCCCAGACAACATTTTTTGGAGAAACTAAAGCAATACAGGAATACACAAAGACTAATATAATAAGCAGAAAGACAATACAGGATAGTGGTATAGCTCATCCAGCCAGGTGTCTGAGTTCAAATCCTGACTCTACATGGATTTGCTGTGTGACCTTTGGCAAGTTACTTAACCTCTCTGGGCATCAGTTTTCTTCTCTGTAAATGCAGATAACTCCAATTATAAAAATGTATAATGATAAAGATTAAGTGGGTTAATATTTGTAAAGTACTTAGAACAGTGCCTGACTTACAGTGTTGGCTAAAGGACCTTATCTACCACCCAGAATTGACACTCTTATTACCAGTTAGTCATATTTGCTTTGTCTCTTATTTTGTAAAATAAATTTGTAGAGATAAAGTTGACATACTCTTCATTCCATCCCCCGTTCACAGTTCTTCCTTCCACTTTCAAGAGGCAGCCACTATCATGGCTATGATGTAATTCCTTCCAACCCATGTTTTCATACTTTTACATAAACTTATGTATATCTGTGAGCGATATTGAATGGCAGGAAACACAGCAGACAAAACTGTCTCTTGTAATGGAGAATCAGAGCTGGGCCAGGAGTAATCTTTGGTCAACTAATCAAAGCTCTATATTTAGTATCAACCCAGAGCAAGGTTTCTCAGCCTTGGCAGTATTGGCATCTTGGGCCAAATAACTTTTTTCTCTCTCTGTGTGTATATGTGTGTGTGTCGGGGGTGGGAGTGGGGGGCTGTCCTGTGCATTGTAGGATGTTCAGCAGCATCCCTGACCTCTACCCAAAAGATGCCAGGAGCATCCCTCTCCAGCTATGACGACCAAAAATGTCTCCAGACGGCACGGGGCAAAATCATCCGTGGTGGAGAACTAGTGTTTTCGAGCAATTCCTTTATTCCAGATAAATAAAGCACTAAGGATCAAGTACTTAATGCAATACTTTTCCTTCGATTAATGCTGATTTCAGCTGGTCCGTATATCCAGATACCTCTCCATATCAGCATATACCCTAGAATCTCAAGTGTGTGTGTTGGGGGGGGGGGGGGGAGTCTGTCTTCTCTTTCTTTCTTTTTGTTTAATCTACCACCGACCTTTGCATAGTTGAGGATAAGCGAAAGTACCCAGTGAACGTTAGTCGTTGAATGAATGGACATCTATTTAGCGTGTGGTCTCTGATGCTATTGCTGGCATCCTGGCAGCACTGATGTGTGATGAGGCACTGCAGGCTGTTCTTTGATTCCAGAACCCAGGGAAGGTATTACAGGGTGGCTTCTTCCACTGTATTGCAGATGTACGACAACATAGCACTGCTGAGGTTTAATGACTGGGACAGTGGAGAAAAACTGGTGTCTGCCATGATTTCAGCAGAAGGAGAGGTCATGGAGTTCCGGAAGATCATCCAGGCCGAGGGGCGCGTGGAGGACTGGATGACAGCAATTTTGAATGAAATGCGAAGAACTAATAGGCTAATTACCAAAGAGGCTATCTTTAGATACTGTGAAGACAGAACCAGGTAAGATTGTACATATGATTGTGTGTTACTTTATCATATTTATGGTCATAATGGATCAATTTTCAAGGTTTGGAGTAGATCAACTGACATTTCAAATGAGGTTTACTTTTCCTGCCGTAGCTAAATCAGCTGATGTATATCTGTCCTGTAAGGATCACCTCACATAGCACGTCTCAAAGTGTGGTCCCCGGACCGGCAGCATCAGGGTCCCTGGGAGCCTGTTAGAAATGCATATTCCTGGGCCCCATCCCAAACCTGCCCCAACAGAAATTCTCAACGGACTTCCCTGCTGGTCCAGTGGGTAAGACTTCATGCTCCCGATGCAGGGGGCCTGGGTTCAATCCCTGATTGGGGAACTAGATCCCACATGCGTGCCGCAACTAAGAGTTCACATGCTGCAACCAAGAAGTCCACATGCTGCAGCCAAGATCCCGCGTGCTGCAACTAAGGCTTGGTGCAGCCAAAACAAACAAACGAACAAATAAATATTAGAAAAAAGAAAAGAAATTCTCAGGGTGGGGCCCAGGGATCTGGGTTTTCACAATATCCCAGGGGATTCTGAGCTCAGGTGTGAGAACCTAGTGACCCACCAGAAACCAGGTGTTCATTCAGGTGGATTCTATGTGTAGGTGAATGGGTAAAGTTGTTTCTAAAGTAGTTGATGAATTTCAACCATTCTTTGATTTTTGTGGCCTAGAAGCTTCCAAGCACTGAGCTGAACCACTCCTGATCCTAGTGGCTAAGAGGGCTGAACTCAAAGCCCGTAAAGCATCTTTGGGTAACTTTCCAGGAGAGCTGTATATTTGGCAGGGCCTTTGTGCAGACACAAAGTCTTTATTATTATGAGAACACCGTCCTCTTGGTTTTGCTTGCTGCCTTTTTGATTTTACAGCCTGAAAATGTCTGTTTAAATTATTAGAACAGAGCATAATATTTGTCTGATTAGGATCCTGCTTTTTCTTAGGTTCTGCACCATATTAAAAAAATTGGTTTACCTCTTGATGTAATCAGGTGTCTATATATATATACACACACACATACATTCAGTGGTGTATTAGTAAACTAGCTCTCTGGGGAAAAAAAAGCTTTGCTGTAGAGCCTTTCCCAATTCCCATGGTGTAAATACTCCCACATATCTGATTTCAAGAAGGCTAAATGGAGGGAATTCCCTGGCGGTCCAGTGGTTAAGACTCTACCCTTTCACTGCCAAGGGCCTGGGTTCGGTCCCTGGTTGGGGAACTGAGAGCCAGCAAGCTGCGCGCCGTGGCCAAAATAAAAAAAAAAAACAAAACGCTGAATGGAATAATGGTAAGAAGTTTATTGCAAAATTCCTGAATATTTGTCAGTTACCTCTCATGAGCTGATAGGAGGTGGCCTTAACCCATCATGGGCTGTATTCATTCATTTTACTAGTGTTTGCTGGATTCCTGCTCTGGGCTAATCACTGTGCTTGATGCTCTTTCAACACTGAACTAGACAGAAACCACTGCCCTTCAGAAGTAGAGATCGCGGAATATCTAAAAATCTCTGCAATGTTCCCACATCGCATGAATTTTATATCTGCATTTATTCCTTGTATTTGCCTCATAACTCCTACTTTGCCGGGGTGTTGCCATGCGTGACGTGTGGTTGGTGGAAGACAGAGTTAAGAGAATTCAACCTGATTAATTGGGAAATGTCTGAGCCACCCTTTCCTCACCTAAATAGCGCTCTGCTAAAGCGAACTTGTCGCTCCTAATGGAGGGGGTGAGTCACCGAGATGGTAATATTGATTTACGTGAGCGGACATGTTTCAGCATCACTGAGAGCGCAGGCCCAGGTGTACGTAGCCCCAGAGCACACCCGCTGCCCTGGGATTTGCCAAACACCACCATGTTCATCTTAGCTCTGCCCTGAACCACTTGATTTTCTCTGGTTATAGTGTTTCCACCTCTCCTGAATTCCTACTTCCCAGGTTTGTTGCCTTTCGCAAGATCCATCTTTGTTCATTTCAGTACCGTCGTCTGGACCTCCATCACCTTTGATACATCCCTCTTGTGTGTCGGGACATAACTATACATACTATTTAGGTTTTAGAGGCACCGCACAACTTTAACACAAGACATTAAAGCCAAATACTTTTTATTGTTTTAAGTATTCTTTAAAATTTATTTTGCCATTAATTGTCCATCATCAAGATAATGACTCGTCATTTGCAGTCACTTTTACTGGATTGGAACTTATAGCTCTGGGTCCATTATTTTTTTAGGTACGATTTAGAAGAAAAGTTTGCCCTAATGTGTTTCAAGGCACTTACCAGCTTTGGAAATTAGTATGTCAGTAGGGGAAATCCAAGCGGCTGATAAACATGTGAAAAGAGGAAAGACTTCACTGGTCATCCAGGATCTGCAGATTAAGGCCGAATGAGATCTTGTTTTGTTCACCTTTCAGATTGGCAAAAAATGCAAAAGAATATAACGCCTAGTGCTGGAGAGGGTGTGGTGAGAAGGACAGCAGTATGCATGGCTGGTGGGGGGACGGATCGCTACAACGTTTTAAAGTAATTTGACTTTTCCTATTAAAATAAACTATCAAAAAAGTGCTTTTGTACTGGTCGCCCTGCACTCGGGATTCTGGTCCGTAACACTAGAAGCCGCTCTGACCCCTCAGGATGTGCGTAAAGCAGGGTTTCTCGCCATCGGTGCCGTTGACATCTGGGGCCGGATAATTCTTTGCTGTGGGAGACCGTCCTATTTATTGTAGGATGTTTAGCAGCATCCCTGGTCTCTAGCACCCACTAGATGCCAGCAATACCCTTTCCCCGAGTTGTGACGACCAAAAATGCCTCCAGACAGTGACAGACAATGTAGAGAGATGTTTACCGTGGTATCGTTTGTATTGGCAAAAGAACTGGAAGCAACTTGAATAGACATCAGTGCGGAAACGTCTGCTTAAATTGCGATCCTTTGATGCCCTGAAATATCGTGCAGCTTTGACGAGGACCTGGTCAGACCTATGTCCGTTGACCTAGACGCATGCCCACTAGAACCAATAGGTGAGAAAAGCAAGGTGCGGTGTAGCCTGTGTTCCCTGATGCCGATTTTGGAGAAACAGCCCTCACAACCCCTTCTCCCCATATTTGTGTATCTTGAACTTTGAACAGGTTTGTATGAGAACGGAAAAGAGTGCCGAGTGACACTCAGGAAACTATAACAAGGAACCACGGGGGTGTGTGGTCAGAGATAATTAATTTTTTTGTTGGAATTTTTTTTTTCCTGCGGTACGCGGGCCTCTCACTGCTGCGGCCTCTCCCGTTGCGGAGCACAGGCTCCGGACGCGCAGGCTCAGTGGCCGTGGCTCACGGGCCCAGCCGCTCCGCGGCATGGGGGATCTTCCCGGACCGGGGCACGAACCCGCATCCCCTGCATCGGCAGGCGGACTGTCAACCACTGCGCCACCAGGGAAGCCCGGAATTTTTAAAAATTAAAAAATTCTTACAGTATGCCCATAATGTTAAATAATTTTTAAACATCTGTAAAGACACATCTTTAAAGTGATCTGGCATCTTTTACACAGTCATGCACCTGTAACTTTTTCATGTGCATGTCTCTGTTGGCCTGGTGTTTTACTATCTGACCAGAAGAGTTTTATTCTCCTTTGCTTACCTGCAGCTCATACTTTGCCTTCCCTATTCCAGATCACAGAAATAGATGTTTTTTTAAATGAAGTATAGTTGATTTACCATATTGTGTTAGTTTCAGGTGTACAGCAAAGTGATTCTATATACACACACTCATATATACATTCCTGATTCTTTTCCTTTATAGGTTACTACAAGATATTGAATATAATTCCCTGTGCTATACAGTAAATCCTGTTGCTTATCTATTTTATGTATATTGGTTCGTATCTGTTAATCCCATACTCCTAATTTATTTCCCGCCTTCCTGTTTAGTAACCATAAGTTTCTTTTCTATGTCTGAGTCTGTTTCTGTTTCATAAATAAGTTCATTTGTATTATTTTTTAGATTCCACATATAAGTGATATCATATGATGTTTGTCTTTGTCTGACTTACTTCACTGAGTATGATAATCTCTAGGTCCATCCATGTTGCTGCAAATGGCATTATCTCATTCTGTTTTATGACTGAGTAATATTCCATTGTATTAGGTTGCTTCCATGGCCTGGCTGTTGTAAATAGTGCTGCTGTAAACATTGAGGTGCATATATCTTTTTGTTTTGGCTGCACCACGCAGCTTGTGGGGTCTTAGTTCCCTGACCAGGGATCGAACCCACGCCCGCCGCAGTGGAAGCGTGGAGTGTTAACCACTGGACCGCCAGGGAAGTCCCCATATATCTTTTTGAATTAGAATTTTTGTCTTTTCCGGGTATCTGCCCAGGAGTGGGATTGCTGGATCATACGGTAACTCTATTTTTAGTTTTTGAAGAAGCCTCCATACTGTTCTCTGTAGTGGCTGCACCAGTTTACATTCCCACCAACAGTGCAGGAGGGTTCCCTTCGTTCCACACCCTCTCCAGCGTTTATGTTTGTAGACCTTTTGATGATGGCCTTTCTGACCGGTGTGAGGTGGTACCTCATTGCAGTTTTGATTTGCATTTCTCTAGTAATTAGCATTGTTGAGCATCTTTTCATGTGCCTGTTGGCCATCTGTATGAAAGAAATAGATCCTTTTTTTAATATTTTAATTTTATTGGAGCATAGTTGACTTACAATGTTGTGTCTGCACAACATTGTAGCTTTAGTGTGTACAGCAAAGTGATTCAGTTATACGTATACATATATTCATTCTTTTTTAGATTCTGGTCTCATACAGGTTATCACAGAATATTGGGTAGAGTTCCCTGTCCTTGTTGGTTATCTGTCTTACATATAGTAGTGTGTGTATGTTCATCCCAAGCTCCTGACTTATCACTCCCCCACAAGTTTCCCATTTGGTAACCATGAGTTTGTTTTTGATATCTATGTCTGCTTCTGTTTTGTAAATAAGTTCATTTGTATCCTTTTTAAAAATTAGATTCCACATATGAGTGCTGTCATATGGTATTTGTCTTTCTCTGTGTGACTTGTTTCGCTTAGTATGATAATCTCTAGGTCCATCCACGTTGCTGCAAATGGCATTATCTCATTCTTTTTATGGCTGAGTAGTATTCCATTGTATAAATGGACCACATCTTCTTTACCCATTCCTCTGTTGATGGACATCTAGGTTGCTTCCACGTCTTGGCTACTGTAAATCGTGTAGCACTGAACATTGGGGTGCATGTATCCTTCCGGATTGTGGTTTTTTCCGGGTATATGTCTAGGAGTGGGATTGCTGGGTCATATGGTAGTTCTATTTTAAGTTTTTTAAAGGAAGCTCCATACTGTTCTCCATAGTAGCTGTACCAATTTACAACAGTGTACAGCAGGATTTCCTTTTGAAAGAATTAGATTCTTGACAGGACCGTTTTTGGTCCCAATCCTGGGAGAATCTCGTTGAAGGTGTGCTTTTCCCTTAGGGTCGACTGGATGCTCCTGTACCAAGGGATGGTGGTGCTGGCCGCCAGCCAGGTGTGGTGGACCTGGGAAGTGGAAGATGTCTTCCGCAAAGTGCAGCAAGGGGAGAAGCAGGCCATGAAGAACTACGGCCAGAAGATGCACCGGCAGATTGATGAGCTGGTCACTCGGATCACCACGTCCTTAAGCAGAAACGACAGAAAGAAATACAACACCGTCCTCATCATCGACGTACACGCCCGAGATATAGTTGACTCTTTCATACGGGGCAGGTAGGGACCTGCCTAGGGCACTGGCGTCTTGAGACCTGTCTTTTGTCGTCCTCTGGCCTCTCTCAGCATCTCTCCTTCCTCTCCCTTGTCCACCTTCTGCTGCATCTCTTTCTCTCTTCACTTATCCCCCGTTGCTCACCTTCCAGCATTCTCGAGGCCCAGGAGTTCGAATGGGAAAGTCAGCTGCGGTTTTACTGGGACCGAGAACCAGATGAGCTGAACATCCGCCAGTGCACGGGGACCTTCAGCTACGGCTACGAGTACATGGGTTTGAACGGGAGGCTGGTTATCACGCCCCTTACGGACCGGATTTACCTGACTCTCACTCAGGTGATTGGCAGCCTGGGTCTCTTGGTGATCGTTCACCTGGGGTTATGTGTTTTTCTCTAAGGGTGACTATGTTAATTGTGATGGTGTACTGGGTTGACCAGTGTCCCCTACCCTGCCCCAAATTCAGGTCTGCTCGGAAGCTCGGATGTGACCTTATTTAGAATTAGGGTCTTGGCAGATCGAATTAGTTAAGGATTGGGGTGAGAACATCCTGGACTAGGGCCCTAATACCAGTGACTGATGTCTTGTAAGAAGAGAAGAGAACACAGAGACACAGAGAAAGTGATGTGAAGAGGGAGGCAGAGACGGGAGGGATGCGGCCACAAGCCAGGGACACCTGGGGCCACCAGAAGCTGGAAGAGGCCAGGAAGGATCCTCCCCTGGAGCCTTCGGAAGGAGTGTGGCCCTACCCACACCTTGATTTCAGACTTTTAGCCTCCAGAACTGTGAAAGAATACATTTCTGTTGTTTTAAGCCAGCCAGTTTGTGGTACTTTGTTACGGCAGCCCCAGGAAGTTAATGCTGAGAGTAAGGGATGTTACACTTTCAAAATCTATATAAAAGAGTTTCCATTTGGAATATGACCTATGTGCCACCTTTTGGGATTGGGCTGTTGCAAGTTCAGGCGGCCCCTAAAACCACCCTCTGGTTCAATAGTTTGCTAAAAGGAATGACAGAATTCAGTAAAGCCATTATGGTCCTGGTTATGATTTTCGCAGCAAATGGATACAGATCAAAATCAGCAATGGGGGAAGGCATAGGACAGGGTCCAGGAGCTTCCAGCCTTCAGTTTCCTCTCTGATGCAGCTGTCCAGACAGCATCATTTCCTCTGGCAGCTCTGTGTGGCCGCACGTGTGAAGTCCTGCCACCCACGGAAGCCCACCGAGCCTTGGTGGCCAGCTCTTTAACTGGGGGCTTGTCATGCAGACATGACTGACCCCCTGAATGATTGGCCTTAGTCTCCAGACCCTGCGGAAGTTGACCTGATGATACCATGTGGCCCAAGGCTCCCACCATAAATCACATTGTTAGACTGTCCAGCGTGGCCCAAGGTCCCCAGATAAACAAGGACACCCTTCTCAGGCAGGGCATTCTGAGGGCTTAGGGGTCAGCTCCTAGGATCTAGAGACAAAGGGCCAAACCTTTCTTTGGGCACAATTAATCCTTCCCTTCACAGATGTCCATGTTTCCATGAGCCTTAGCTCTGGGAACTGCTATAGGCACTGTGCTCAGGGTGGGTACAGAGTCCAGCATATTGCAGAGTCCCTGGTTCCTATATAATGGGGGGCCGGGTGGGCGGTGGTCAGTGGAGGTCAACGGAGAAAGACAGAAAAGAAATGTTAAACATGGTGACTGTCATGTGACTTCCCTGGCGGTCCAGTGGTTAAGACTTCGCCTTCCAATGCAGGGGGTGCAGGCTCGATCCCTGGTTGGGGAGCTGAGATCCCACATGCCTCAGGGCCAAAAAACCAAAACATAAAACAGAAGCAATATTGTAACAAATTCAGTAAAGACTTAAAAAAAAATGGTGACTGTCAGAAAAGGTGAGTGTGAACCGGTCCATTGCCATTTATATACTCCTGCACAGACTGTCACAAACTGGGAATTGACACCTGTTTCTTTCCGTGAATCAGACAACGTATGTTTTGCATTTGGCTTCTAACAGGCGCTGTCCATGTATCTGGGTGGGGCCCCTGCTGGCCCAGCAGGTACTGGCAAAACTGAGACCACCAAGGACCTGGCCAAAGCCTTGGGCTTGCTCTGTGTTGTAACCAACTGCGGCGAAGGCATGGATTACAAAGTAAGGCCCTGGCATCACTTCTGGTACGGTCTTCTTAGGCGGAGAGCTAAAAGGGGGACAGCGTGGGAAGGCATTTCACTCCATACGCTTCCATGAGATGACATGGTGACAGCTGGAGGAACATAGTAGGAAACGTTTCACCATCACAGTCTAGGAACTTGGCTGTATCTCTTTGTTAGCAGCATGTAGGGCAAGAGTCCCAAACTAAATGCCCACTGGAGTCAGCTAGATAGTGTAAATGAATAAAGCAGCAGACAGACGATAGAGAGTGGTGGGGACTGTGGCCAACTGGAAAGCAAAGCTCCATCTAAAGGGGGGAGCCGCTATTGAGCTTAGGTAAATTGTTGCCACTTGGAAAAGTGGACCCACTCTTGTTAGATTTTCCAACATCTCAAGAGAAGCCAGAAATCTGGGTTTTTACGTTAAAATCCTTAATTTGTGAAATCCTTGAACTTAATTACAAAACAGAAATAGAGTCACAGATGTAGAAAACAAACTTACAGTTACTGGAGGAAAGGGGAGGAGGGATAAATTGGGAGATTGGGATGGACATATATACACTACTCTATATAAACTAGATAACTGGTAAGGACCTACTGTATAGCACAGGGAACTCTACTCGATACTCTGTAATGGCCTATATGGGAAAAGAATCTAAAAAAGAGTGTATGTATGTATATGTATAACTGATTCACTGTGCTATACAGCAGAAACTAACACAACATTGTAAATCAACTATAGTCCAACACAAATTTTTTTAAAAATCCTTAATTTGTGAAATCCTATGGGTGGTAGCTGGCCCACGAGAGGCCTTGGAAGTCTTGCCAGGAAGACCCACTACTGGGGTGGCTCTTCTCTGCCAATCTGATGAGCGTCATTTGCTTTTTTTATTTTTAAAATTTTTATTGGAGTAGAGTTGCTTTACAATGTTGTGTTAGTTTCTGCTGTACAGCAAAGTGAATCAGCTATACATATACATATATCCCCTCTTTTTTGGATTTCTTTCCCATTTCGGTCACTACAGATCACTGAGTAGAGTTCCCTGTGCTCTACAGTAGGTTCTGATTGTCGTTCGCTTTTAATTTAGAAAATGGTATCCATACATGGATTGCTTGCAGTTTTCAAGATGAAAATTGCCCTTGTCCTGACACTTCTTTCATCCCAGGCCGTCGGGAAGATTTTCTCGGGCATTGCTCAGTGTGGGGCTTGGGGCTGTTTTGACGAGTTTAATCGCATCGATGCCTCCGTGCTCTCAGTCATCTCGTCCCAGATCCAGACGATCCGAAACGCTCTGATCCATCAGTTGACCAGGTTCCAGGTGAGGATAAGTGTGAAGCCAGCCCGGATCGTGTCCCCAGGCTGGGAACGTGCTGAAGCACCAGGTGGTGGACAGTCGTCTATCCAGACCAGGTTCCCCCTAGATGAAGATTTGCCCAACTTCTGCTTTCAAATGGAGATAATTGGGTTTCCCCCAATTATCAACATCTTTGATAATTAAGGACTGTAATAGTCTAAGAACTTGAAAATAATTCCAGACATGGGATTCATAGTTATAGACGGGTAGGGCAGGATTCTCAAATAAGTGATGTGTAAGACCCCCTTTCAAGGTCAAAAGATATTCTCCCCAAATTTGAGAAAAAATGACTTAAAGAAGAAAAATCAACGTTCCATCCAATCAAAACATCTTCAGTAGAAATTACCACGGTGAACAAGAAGGTTTGCCTTCGCACTTGGTAAAATTACGGCATTGTAACGAGGAAGATGATTAAGGTTGTTATCAAAGTGAAAAGGCAAACTTAAAAAATCGTTGAGAATTTACTAATCCCTCCCCGTCCAACAACACATTTGTAGACTCAAGTTTGGGCTGTCTGTATGAAGTTACATCAGATTAAACTGGTTGAGAATTTGGAGAAGCAGGATCTTACGTAGTTTAGGTAGCCCAGAGTGAGTTCTCTGACAACAGGGACCAGAATGGCTGGACCGTTGCCCTACACTGTGATCCCAACTTGCTCTACTGCTCCTCCGGCCGCTGTCCTTGCCCCTGCGTGCCCTGAACACTTGTCACTTTATGCCACTTGCTCCACAGACATTCCACGCCCTGGGACACCATATGCATCCCTGTCTGCTTGGAATTGTCCTTTTTTCTCCTTCACCTGAAAACTCCTGTACATCCTCAAAGGCCCCACAGAGCCTCATTGGGAAATTCAGGACCCAAATTCAGCATGGGTTGGTGAGGATTCCATTGTGGGCACCTCTGCGGCCCTGCACCCCACCTGCTTTCTCCCTGGACCTCAGGGCTCATGGTCAAGAGATTATGTAAACTGGGTACTGTTAAACATTTGAGGATTCTGGATGGATTTCTACTAATTAGTTCTTCTGAAACATTTTAGGGCTGAGCTTACTACTCCCATGGGAGACACATTGAGCCTGCAATGTGTTTGGGTTTCCAGAAGCTGTTTTGTTTTGTTTTGTGTTTTTGGCCGTGCTGTGTGGCATGCAGGATGCGGGATCTTAGTTCCCTGACCGGGGACAGAACCCACGCCCCCTGCAGTGGAAGTGTGGAGTCTTAGCCACTGGACCACCAGGGAAGTCCCTAGAAGCCTGTGTTTTTAAGAGCAGGATAGCCACTGGACCACCAGGGAAGTCCCTAGAAGCCTGTGTTTTTAAGAGCAGGACTGTGTCTTGTCTCCAGAGGTTGATCTGGGACTCACATGAGATACTGAGGCGTGGGTGAGTGTAGTCTCAGTGCAGACTTGAGAGACAAGACAGCAGCCTCCATCTCTGGGGAGCATCAGCTCTCAGGCTGGGCTGCGCTCTTGTCACTGAGGAGGCTGTGCCTTATAAAAATAAAACATCTGTCGTCTGTCTCTCTGGCGGACCATGAAAAGAAATAAAACAGTAAAATCTTAGTAGAGAGGAAAGTTAAGACAGTTGAAATTCAACTGTAGGCTAAAGAGACTCAAAATATAGAGATTTCTGCATTTTGTTGGTCCATGGGGCCCCTGGAGGACACAGGCTGGTTTCATGAACGATGCTGAGGTAGGATTCTGTCGGAAGGGTCCAGGTGACACCCAGGCAGCCAGACCAGCATGAAGGTGGGAATGGGGAGAGAAGTGACAGCTAACATGAATGAAGGTCCACTTTGTGCAAAGCAGTGGGCTGGGTGCTCTTGAATATGTTGTCTCGTTTAACTGCCACAACCTTGCAGAGAAGGAAACAGAGACTCAGAGAGGGTAAGTGACCTGTTGGAGGTCACACAGTGCCTCGAATCAACCCCCGGCTGCACACTTTCCCAACATCAGCTACTTCTCAAGTGGACAGACCCTTGATTCACATCAGAGTTTGGGGGTCGGCTGAGGCTGGCACCCCAGAACATTGAGGCCGTAAGCACGAGGACTCTGCATTTATCACTGGGAAAGGGCAAGAGACAGATGGTGGTGTCTGTCTTGTACCCATGAAAGGAAGAGCCATGCGGCTCCCCAGGCCTCCTTGCCCCATGGTAGACTGGCCAGCAGCATAATCCTTCCTTCCTTTCCTCTCGTCCCCTAGTTTGAAGGGCAGGAGATCTCCCTGGACTCGAGAATGGGCATCTTCATCACCATGAACCCCGGCTACGCAGGCCGCACGGAACTGCCCGAGTCAGTGAAGGCCCTGTTCCGGCCCGTGGTGGTGATTGTGCCTGACCTGCAGCAGATCTGTGAGATCATGCTGTTCTCCGAGGGCTTCTTCTGGGCCAAGGTGAGGTCCCTTACCGCCAGGCGTCTCTGCACCCGCCTGGGTCTGCTCGCAGATGGGGGCCCTGGGACATTTTCATTCCGTGTGGCTTTTCAGATTGTTTTGCTTTCTCTCTCTCCCTTTTCTCTGTCTCTCTCTGTCTCTTTCTCTTTTTTAAAGCTGGGAGTGCATCATTTTTTTAAATGAAGTTAATTTATTTGGCCACATTGTGCTGCATGCGGGATCTTAGTTCCCCCACCAGGGACTGAACCTGGTGCCCCCTGCAGTGGAAGTGTGGAGTCTTAACCACCGGACCACCAGGGAAGTCCTCCCTTTCTCTCTTTTTAAAATTATAACTTTTATTTTGGAATCATTTGACTCACAAGAGATGGCAGCGGTAGTCCAGAGAGTTCCAGGTACCGCTCATCCAGCTTCCCGCAGTGATAACATCAAAACCAGGAAACTGGGGCTTCCCTGGTGGTCCAGTGGTTAAGACTTCGCGCTCCCAATGCAGGGGACCTGGGTTTGACCCCCGGTCGGGCAACTGGATCCCACATGCAGCACCTAAAAAATAAGATCCTGCATGCTGCAACTAAGACCCGGTGCAGCCAAATAAATAAATAAATATGTATATATATATATATATATATGTATATATATATATATATTTTTTGCGGTACGCGGGCCTCTCACTGTTGTGGCCTCTCCCGTTGCGGAGCACAGGCTCCGGACACGCAGGCTCAGCGGCCATGTTCACGGGCCCAGCCGCTCCGCGGCATGTGGGATCTTCCCAGGCTGGGGCACGAACCCACGTCCCCTGCGTCGGCAGGCAGACTCTCAACCACTGCGCCACCAGGGAAGCCCACGAATATTTTTAAGATAAAGGATAAAGGTTGCTTCTCTGCAGTTTTTTGGTAAAGGCTCTTATTGCCTATCCTATTGTCTATGGATTTTGAGCCAGAGTGGAGAGATCTCTGGTTTTTAGTTTCAATGAGCAAAATCCCCCATGCCATCCATAGGGACCAGCAAGTGTTGAATCCTTGATGTAGACCAGGTGGATGACTTGTCCCCAAAAACAGTTACAAGAAAACTTTAATAACATGTTTAGGTTAAAGGAAGCAAATTTCTGGAGTGTAATCTCTATGATTTAAAAAGTTGTATGAATTCCGTTCTTTAAGGTGGTTAAGATTTTCCTTGGCTTTCAAGGACTGTCATCCAACTCTGTCTGGTAAGGCTGCTGTTCTTTAAAATTAGGTGGTAATTTGTCCCTGTTAAAAACGGAGGACACATCCTGCTATCAGTTGGAGGCGAGATTTGCTGGTTTGTAGAGCAGCTTCACCGGAACATCTTTATGTCAGTTTTCTTTGTGTCATGATGTTCTGGTGTTTTCAGGGCATTTTCTTCATTTATTTTTCGTTGTCTTTTATCACAAAAGACCCTGGCCAAAAAGATGACCGTTCTGTATAAGCTGGCCCGGGAGCAGCTCTCCAAGCAACATCATTATGATTTTGGACTCAGAGCCGTTAAATCAGTGTTGGTGATGGCTGGTGAGCTGAAGAGAGGTTCTTCTGAGCTTAGGGAGGTAGGGGCCACCTGCTCTAAGTTCTCTGGTTTTTTAATTTGGTTCACGTGTATTGACTAAATGCTGGGATGGAGGTGACGGGGAGCACAGGTATCAAGAGAAAGTTTTATTCTTAGCTGTCACTTCATTTACTCGTCTGGCCTTCATTTGGTCTCTTCTTCATTACATTGTTCTCTTTGAATCTGGCATATTACCATAAGGTCCAGTTCAATGTCTTCATGGTGCCAATGTCTGTGATACTTCAATGATAATAATCAGTCTACAATTGCAGGATGATGGGCTGGAGGGGTGGGGATGAACAAAATTCTCTAGAAAGCACGAACATGAGTTATTTCCTCTTTGCAATAAAAGCCAGAGGGGCGTTCACGTTTCTTTCACACGGGACTTACTCCAGAACAGAGTCTGATCAATGCCACTCTGTGGGCAATAGACTCGCGTGTCTCTCCAGAAACTGTACTTGGAATGCTTTATGTTTTATATTTCATATAAAATTTCATTGTCTACTTCATAAGACGATTTCTAGACTAGCCCTGGGGGCTTTCAGAAACATCTTTGAAGACGTCTGTGTTTCGTTCCATCCAGGATGTGGTGCTTATGAGGGCCCTTCGAGACATGAATCTGCCCAAGTTTGTGTTTGAAGACGTCCCTCTCTTCCTTGGTTTGATTTCCGATCTGTTTCCTGGACTAGACTGCCCGCGGGTTCGCTACCCCGATTTCAATGATGCTGTGGAGCAGGTGCTCCAGGAAAATGGCTACGTTGTCTTACCTGTTCAGGTAGAGTGGTGCTGGGGGTGAGAGTTCCCTGGCTTTTTCTGGGTCCTTTCCATTTTTTTTTTTTCATTTAAAAATAATTGTGTTGAAATACACATAACGTTTACCATCTTAACCATTCCCCACCCCCATTTTCTTTTTCTTTTTTTTTTTATTGTGGTAAAGTACACATAATATAAGATTTACCATTTTATCCATTCTTAGTACAGTTTAGTAATGTTAAATATACTCATGTTGTTGTGAAAGAGTTTTGCATCGTACAAAACTGAAGCTCTGTCCCCATTAAATACTAATTCCCCCTCCTCCTCCCTCAGCCCCTGGTAACCTCTATTCTACTTTCTGTCTCTAGGCATTTGACTCCTCTGGGGACCCCGTATGAGTGGAATCGTGTGTACAGTGTGTAGAGTGTGTGTACAGTGTGTGTACAGCATGTGTACAGCGTGTGTACAGTGTGTACAGTGTGTGTACAGTGTGTACAGTGTGGGTACAGTGTGTGTACAGTGTGTACAGTGTGTGTACAGTGTGTGTACAGCGTGTGTACAGTGTGTGCACAGTGTGTACAGCGTGTGTACAGTGTGTGTACAGTGTGCACAGTGTGTGCACAGTATGTGTACAGCGTGTGTAAAGTGTGTGTACAGTGTGTGTACAGTGTGTGTACAGTGTGTACAGTGTGTGTACAGCGTGTGCAGTGTGTACAGCGTGTGCACAGCGTGTGTACAGTGTGTGTACAGCGTGTGTACAGCGTGTGTACAGAGTGTGTACAGCGTGTGTACAGTGTGTACAGTGTGTGTACGGCGTGTGTACAGTGTGTGCACAGTGTGTACAGTGTGTACAGTGTGTGTACAGTGTGTACAGCGTGTGTACAGCGTGTGTACAGTGTGTGTACAGTGTGTACAGTGTGTGTACAGCGTGTGTACAGCGTGTGTACAGTGTGTACAGCGTGTGTACAGCGTGTGTACAGTGTGTGCACAGTGTGTACAGTGTGTGTACAGCGTGTGTACAGCGTGTGTACAGTGTGTGCACAGTGTGTACAGTGTGTGTACAGCGTGTGCACAGTGTGTACAGTGTGTGTACAGCATGTGTACAGTGTGTACAGCGTGTGTACAGTGTGTGTACAGCGTGTGTAGTGTGTGCACAGTGTGTACAGCGTGTGTACAGTTTGTGCACAGTGTGTGTACAGTGTGTACAGCGTGTGTACAGCGTGTGTACAGTGTGTACAGCAAGTGTACAGCGTGTGTACAGTGTGTGTACAGTTTGTGCACAGCGTGTGCACAGTGTGTACAGTGTGTACAGCGTGTGTACAGTGTGTGTACACAGCGTGCGTACAGCGTGTGTACAGCGTGTGTACAGCGTGTGCACAGTGTGTGTACAGCGTGTGTACAGTGTGTGTACAGCGTGTGTACAGTGTGTGCACAGTGTGTACAGTGTGTGTACAGCGTGTGTACAGTGTGTGCACAGCGTGTGTACAGCGTGTACACAGTGTGTACACAGTGTGTACAGTGTGTGTACAGTGTGTGTACAGTGTGTACAGTGTGTGTACAGCGTGTGCACAGTGTGTACAGCGTGTGCACAGCATGTGTACAGTGTGTGTACAGCGTGTGTACAGTGTGTACAGTGTGTGTACAGTGTGTGCACAGTGTGTACAGTGTGTGTACAGCGTGTGCAGTGTGTACAGTGTGTGCACAGCGTGTGTACAGTGTGTACAGTGTGTGTACAGTGTGTGCACAGTGTGTACAGTGTGTGTACAGTGTGTGCACAGTGTGTACAGTGTGTGTACAGTTTGTGCACAGTGTGTGTACAGTGTGTACAGTGTGTGTACAGTGTGTACAGTGTGTACAGCGTGTGTACAGCATGTGTACAGTGTGTACAGCGTGTGTACAGCGTGTGTACAGTTTGTGCACAGTGTGTGTACAGTGTGTACAGTGTGTACAGCGTGTGTACAGCGTGTGTACAGCATGTGTACAGCGTGTGTACAGCGTGTGTACAGCGTGCGGACAGCGTGCGGACAGCGTGTGTACAGTGTGTGGACAGCGTGTGTACAGCATGTGTACAGCGTGTGTACAGTGTGTACAGTGTGTGTACAGCGTGTGTACAGTGTGTACAGTGTGTACAGTGTGTGTACAGCGTGTGTACAGCGTGTGTACAGTGTGGACAGTGTGTGGACAGTGTGTGGACAGCGTGTGGACAGCGTGTGTACAGCGTGCGTACAGCGTGCGTACAGTCTGTGGACAGTGTGTGTACAGCGTGTGTACAGTGTGTACAGTGTGTGTACAGCGTGTGTACAGCGTGTGTACAGTGTGTACAGTGTGTACAGTGTGTGGACAGTGTGTGGACAGCGTGCGTACAGCGTGCGGACAGCGTGCGGACAGCGTGTGTACAGTGTGTACAGCATGTGTACAGTGTGTGTACAGTGTGTACAGTGTGTAGACAGTGTGTGGCCTTTTGTGTCCGGCTGATTTCACTCAGCGTAGCGTCCTCAAGGTTCATCCATGTTGTAGCATGTGTGTCAGGATTCCCTTCCTTTTTTTTCTTGCGGTACGCGGGCCTCTCACTGTTGTGGCCTCTCCCGTTTGTGGAGCACAGGCTCCGGACGTGCAGGCTCAGCGGCCATGGCTCAGGGGCCCAGCCGTTCCACGGCACGTGGGATCTTCCCGGACCGGGGCATGAACCCGTGTCCCCTGCATCGGCAGGCGGACTCTCAACCACTGCGCCACCAGGGAAGCCCTCCTTCCTTTTGGAGGCTGAGTAATAGTCCACTGTATGGATATCTCACCTTCCAAAAATGTTTTTGGCATAATGTGATCAGATAAATTAAGTATTTTGTTTTGGGGCCCAACCATCTAATCTTCTCTCCCCACCCCACCTTTTTTCCCCCCCAGAGTCACACTTGAAAAAATTTTAAATTAGATATTGCAAGTAAAATTTTGATCATCTGAAGCCTGTGAGATTGTATATGTTGTCTGTAAGCCATACATTGTGGCCAGAGTGTTCTGCTCAGGGCGTAAATGCCCAAAGCTGCAGGTTTGGGGTGGCTGCCTCTGGACGGGCCGCCTTGAGGCATCAGGCTACCCAGAGGCCTCAGGCCGGGGCAGCGGGTACTGACCACAGATGAGAGATCTCTGTGCACCTTTCCTGGCCCTGGTGGTTTCCTCTAGAGGTGGTTGTTTAAAAAGATGTGTTTTTCGTGGGAATGTAGAATGGTGTAGTGTAGCCACTTTGGGAAAGAGTCTGGTGGTTCCTCAAGAAGTGAAACATAGAGTTACTATATGATGAGCAGCAATTTTATTCCTAGGTATAAACCCAAGAGAAATGAGAGCGTATTTATCCACATGAAAACTTGTCCACGAATGTTCATAGCAGCATTATTCATAAGTGCCAACAAGTGGAAATAATGCAAATATCATCAACGGATGAAGAGATAGACAAAATGTGGTCCATCCATACAATGGAATATTATTTGGCCATAAAAAGGAAGGAAGTACTGACACAGGCTACACTGAGGGGTGAACCTTAAAAACGTGATGCTGAGTGAAAGAAGCCAGACACCCCAGACTACAGACTGCACAATTCCATTTATATCATTCCATTCTTTTGTCAAGAATGGGCAAATCCATAGAGACAGACAGTAGATTAGTGGGTGCCAGGGGCTGGGGGCAACGGGCTTGGGAGACATGGCAAATGAGCACAGAGGTTTTCTGTGGGGGGTGATGAAAATGTTCTAAAATTGAACGTGGTAATGGTTTCACAACCTTGTAAACATACTGAAAACCACTGAATTGTTGAAACACTTTAAATGCGTGAGTTGTACGGTGTGCAAATCCTAGCTCAATAAAGCTGTTTTTAACAAAAAGCTGTGTTTTAACCCAGCTGCCACTGCTTGTCCCACAGGTGGATAAGGTGGTTCAGATGTTCGAGACCATGATGACCCGCCACACGACAATGGTGGTGGGGCCCACGGGAGGGGGCAAGTCCGTGGTCATAAATGCCCTGTGTCAGGCCCAGACCAAGTGAGTATGGCATCCTCGGGGAGGGCTTTGTTGCCACGGTGGTTTCACGGTGAGGTCGGTGGCGGTATTACCTAGTCCCACTTTGCTCTCTGATTGCCTGGGAGGTTAATGTTTGTCCCAGACATCCCCCTTTAAACCCAGAGCGTCTTTTTTTTTTTTTTAACTTTGGCCGCGCCACGTGGCTTGCGGGAACTTAGTTCCCTGACCAGGGATGGAACCTGTACCGCCTGCAGTGGGAGTTCGGAGTCCTAACCACTGGACGGCCAGGCAAGTCCCAAACCCAGCGCATCTTAACTTGTTTTATTGCTGATTTAGTTGATATATTTTAGAAGGCAAAGCAGTTAGCCTTTTGTGCATCAGACTGTGAATAGGTTTATTTGTGAAATGAGTATTTCAAAAACTATCTTATAAGGATGTTTTGAAAATTAACTTAGGCCGTATTTTCTTGGCATTCAGGTTGCTCCTGTAAAGTCGGTCAGGACCCCCTGCCGTTAGGCGACACTGTTATGGTATCAGAGTGGCCAAAAAGAGTGTCCCCTCCCCAAATGCCTTATCATCACCAGCCCTGCAAGAGCTATACTACTCGAAGGAAAAAGTTGATTTCACACTCCTAGTATAGAATATCACAAAGACCTGTGGTGAATCGATGCCCTTATACTGAATATGGGTTTTCTGACTTCTCACCTTTCTCCTAAGCAATAGCTGCATTCCGGAAAGATTTCAGTGCGTGCTGACGTTCCAGCAAAAATCTAAATCAAGCCTTATAATCTTTGTGACTTCACCAGTTCTAGTAGGCTATAAAATCCAATTGAGTGACTGTCATTCCTTCTTCCTTCTTCTTATGTTTCTCACGAGGAAATCAGTGGACGATGGCTTACTGATTTTAAGAGGGTTATTCCATAGCTATCCTGTATTTCATTCTTTAATTAATTCATTGTTAGATAATTTATAGAACTGTCACGTACAGATGTGAGTATAGGTATGCCACGATTATTTTTATTTATTTATTTTGTTAATTATAAACTGTGTTTTGTGTGAACTTTAGTTTTCTATAGATGAATTAATCCCACGGCACTGCGGGAATTTACAGGCATTATACTGGGAAATACCCTGTCTGCATGATTTGTAGAGCCAGCAATGCAGAGCAGATGTCGTTCTGTAACTATGAGAGATTGAACATCGGGAGTTCAAAGGTTTTACGTTATCCTGGTGACTGTAATCTCCTATACACTAGTTGTGAAATATTTACATGAATGTGCCATATGCACGAATATGTAAATACACAAATATGAAATATACATGAAGGTTAGCATCTGTTGCCCTCAGAAGTCAAAGCCGTGTTATCGGTTCAGACCTCACTTGTGTTGAGGCCACGTTCCTGGTGAAAGGTGGTTCCCTTGTGTTTAGTATAAGTCATTAACAGAGAGTGGGAAGCCCAGTGCAGAGTTTGGATGGTTTGCGTTTTAAATTTTGGATTGGATCGAAAACACAGGGGATCTGATCCCCAACGTGGGTGACCTAGATTGTTCTCCTAATGCGTTTAGTCTGCCCGAGCCACGGCTGAAGCCTCTCCTTCGATTTAGGCTTGGGCTGGTGACAAAGCTGTATGTCCTGAACCCCAAGGCTATGAGTGTCATAGAGCTCTACGGCATCCTGGACCCCACGACCCGAGACTGGACAGATGGGGTGCTGTCCAACATCTTCAGGGAGATCAATAAGCCGACGGATAAGAAGGAGCAAAAGTGAGTATCTTTGTAGGGAGGGGAGAGCCTGGGTGGGTTCATAGTGAGTTAGCCGAAGCTTACAAAGAAACAAATGATGTATATAGTATTGTAGTTTCATGCTTGGAAGCGAACAGACTCAGGGGGCTCTGCTCACGTAGGGCCAGGTACCACCCAGTGCTGATTATGTGTTGTCTAAATCAAGCTCCTTGACTACGATGGATCCCAGCTTACCATGGAGGAAGCTGAGATCCAGGGAAGGGGATGAAAGAGCTTGCCCCAAGGCCAGGGATTTGAACTTGGGACATCAGAGTCCAAGCCCTCAAACGGGCACCACACCAGGCTGCCTCTACGGCAAGGTACGTCAAGGAAGGGCAACAAAGCATCGTGGAAAGTGCTGGAACACCCTTCAGAGCTGCACTTTCTCACCTGCAGGCGTGGTTGAGGCTGCCTGCCCTGCTCCAATCACTGCCACCGCGGTGAGGGTCTAGTGAGGCCGGGGGGGGAAATGCTCTATTGGAACATCCGGTAAAAAGCCTTCTCCGGTGTTAGTTGTTCCCGTGACACCTGTCAAGTAAACCCAGGGATGATCCTGATTGTATATGCTAGTCCAACCCCATTAATTAAAAATCCCTTAAATAACGAGTCTAACGTCTCAACTGATGACTTTTGGAACAGCCTCTTTTTAGCAATCCTCTCCTGATTCTGGAGCAGTCCAGGATTTCACACTGTGCTCGGTTGTCCTATCGCTTTGACGTCTTCTAATTTCAAGCAGTTCCTTAGGTTTTCTTTATCTTTCACGGCCTTGATGTTCTGAAAGATTCTAGGCCAGCTGCTGCACAGAATATGCCCTGTTTGGGTTTGTCTGTTGCTTCCTGGTAACTGGATGCAGGCTACGTGTCCTTGCAGGAATCTCTCAGAAGGGACATGGTGCCCTTCTCAGCGTCTCATCGGAAGCACGTGATACTGGTTTGCCCCCTTATTGGTGATTTTAACTTCGATCATCAGGTTAGGGTGGTATCTGCCATTTTTCCTTCTGCAATTGATATGCAAGGTGTGGGGAGATACCCTAAGACACTGTAAATACCCTATATTCCTCATCAAACCTTCACCTGACGGTTTTAGCATCTACTGATTGTAGCCTGAATCTAGTCTTCCTACAATGCTATAAAATGGAGACTTTCTTTTGGGACAGTTGGTGAAATTTGAACATGGATTGTATATTAGCTAACAGTAGTCTATCGATGCTAAATGTCCTGATTTTGATAACTGTACTGTGGTTATATTAGAGGAGGTGCTTGTTCTTAGGAAACACGTGCTTAAGCATTTAGGAATACAGGGCGTCATGTCCGCAACTTATTTTCAAATGATTCAGGAAAACAGAGAGAGAGAGCAAAAGAGCATCCACGGGGCAAAATTAACAACTGGAGAATCTGGTTGAAGGGCGTATGGCACTTCTTTGCACTAGTCTATTCTTGCCGCTCTGTAAGTTTGAAATTATTTAAGATAAAAAAGTTAAAAAAAAATACTGGAAGAAAATAAACCAAAAGGTTAATGCTGGAAAAATCCAACTACTCATATCAGTGATTTAAATGGAAGCGATATGAAATCAGCTTTCCAACACAGTAGAATCCCCCTGTCCAACACAGTCTCCATTGGAGCTGGGCTTTACTGTGATGTGACCCATTATAGCCACAGAACTGAAGGGTCATGTAGCTTGAACACCGGAGGCCCTGAAGCCAAAGTAGATCTCCTGCCAGGAAGGATGGTGCGTAAACCAGGGCTTTGCAAATGCAGATGCTCCTAGGGGCCCAGCAGGTAGCATCAGGGAGTGAAATGGGCCAAGTTACATGGTGTATTAGCTTCTGCAGGGCCTCTGTAACAAATTACCATTAACTGGGTGGCTAAAAAAATACCACCCAGAAATTTATTCTTCATCATTTCTGGAGGCCAGAAGTCTGAAACAAAGACGGGGCAGCACTGCCTCTGAAGATTCTAGAGCAAGGTCCTCCCTTGCCTTTGACAGCTTTAGTGACCCCAGGCATTGCTTGGCTTATGGCCGCATCCCTCCAATCTCGGCCTCCGTCTTCATGTGGCTTCCCCCGATGTAAGGATACTTGTTGGATAATCCAGGATGATCTCATCTCAAGATCCTTACCTTAATTATATCTGCAAAGACCTTTTTTCCAAATAAGGTCACACTCACAGCTTCTGGATAGACCTATCTTATGGGGGCCACCATTCAATCCCATACACATGGATATATGAAATCCTTTTAACTTGACCATAAGAGGACTAGGTGTCCAAACCAGCGGTAAGTAGCAGCTGATGCTCAGATTTAAGAAAAGAATGAGGTGGACTGGGACACTGTGTCTTCATGGGCAGCTGCTACCAGCAGCAGCACATCGTTCCCATGTGGGAATGCAAGTCTGTACTGTCAGACCTTCCTGTTTGCCAGGGAAGCAGGGAATCCAGATTGTCGGGTCAGGTTTCCTGATTCTTAAATGTTGGTGACTAACTCGAATAGTTTATATATATATATATATATATATATATATATATATATATATATATATATATATATATATAAAACTATTATAAGCACCAAGTAGGGTGCTCTCTCTCAGATCCTGGTTAGAAAACCCTGTGGGATTTCCCTGGCGGTCCAGTGGTTAAGACTTCGCCTTCCAATGCAGGGGGTGCAGGTTCGATCCCTGGTCGGGGAGCTAAGATCCCACATGCCTCGTGGCCGAAAAACCAAAACATAAGACAGAAGCAATATTGTAACAAATTCAATAAAGACTTTAAAAATGGTCCACACCAAAAAAAAAAAATATCTTTAAAAGAGAAAAAAAGGGGCTTCCCTGGTGGCGCAGTGGTTGAGAGTCCGCCTGCCGATGCAGGGGACGTGGGTTCGTGCCCGGGTCCGTGAAGATCCCACATGCCGCGGAGCGGCTGGGCCCGTGAGCCATGGCCGCTGAGCCTGCGCGCCCGGAGCCTGTGCTCCGCAACGGGAGAGGCCACAACAGTGAGAGGCCCACGTACCGCAAGAAAAAAAAATGAAAAGGAAACCCTGGGAAAAGACGTTCAACATGAACAGGGAGGTCGCACCAAGTTCCATAGTTGGAAGCCTTACATGGCTCACTTTTCTCTGGTTGCTGCAGGTATATTTTATTTGATGGTGATGTGGACGCTCTGTGGGTGGAGAACATGAATTCTGTGATGGACGACAACAAGCTGCTGACGTTGGCCAATGGTGAGCGTATTCGGCTTCAAGCACACTGTGCCCTGCTCTTCGAGGCAAGTAGTGATGAAAAATAATTTCAAATATGTCTTTCTTTTAATTAAAATTTAAAATGTTTATTTTTTAACTTTCAATTTTTTATTTACATTTTTAACTTTTTAAATTTATTTTTGGCTGCTTCGGGTCTTCATCGACACACGTGGGCTTTCTCTAGTTGTGGCGAGCGGGGGCTACTCTTCGTTGTGGTGTGCAGGCTTCTCATTGTGGTGGCTTCTCTTGTTGCAGAGCATGGGCTCTAGGCGTGCAGGCTTCAGTAGTTGTGGCACGTGGGCTCAGTAGTTGTGGGGCACGGGCTTAGTTGCTCCGCTGCATGTGGGATCTTCCTGGACCAGGGATCAAATCTGTGTCCCCTGCATTGGCAGGCAGATTCTTAACCACTGTACCACCAGGGAAGCCCCTAAAATGTTTATTTTTTAAAAAATTTATTTTGTTGAAGTATAGTTGATTTACAATGTTGTGTTGATTTCTTCTGTTCAGCAGAGTGATTTAGTTATACATTTATGTACATTCTTTTTCATATTCTTTTCCATTATGGTTTATCACAGGATACTGAATATAGTTCCCTGTGCTATATAGTGGGACCTTGTTGTTTATCCATCCTATGTATAATAGTTTGCATCTGCTAATCCCAAACTCCCAATCCATTCCTCCCCCATCCCCCTCCCCCTTGGCAACCACAATTCTGTTCTCTATGTCTGTGAGTGTGTTTCTGTTTTGTAAATAAGTTCACTTGTGTCATATTTTAGATTCCACGTATAAGTGATATCATATGGTATTTGTCTTTCTCCTTCTGACCTACTTCACTTAGTGTGATAATCTCTAGGTCCATCCATGTTGCTGCAAATGGCATTATTTCATTCTTTTTCATGGCTGAGTAGTATTCCATTGTATATATGTACCACATCTTTATCCACTCATCTATCGATGGAAATTTAGGTTGTTTCCATGTCTTGGCCATTGTAAATAGTGCTGCAGTGAACACTGTGGTACATGTATCTTTTTGAATTATAGTTTTGTCCAGATTTATGCCCAGGAGTGGGATTGCTGGATCATATAGTAGCTCTATTTTTAGTTTTTTTAAGGAACCTCCATACTGTTCTTCACAGTGGCTGCACCAACTTACATTCCCACCAGCGGTGTAGGAGGGTTCCCTTTTCTCCACACCGTCTCCCGCATTTGTTATTTGTAGACTAAAATGTTTATTAAAATAGCTATAAATATAGATGATTGAAGAAAACCCAAACAATGCAGAAGAATTTATGATGAGTACAACTCTGTTCTTCTACCTGCTGCCCTCATCCCTCCTTACGGTATCCCAGAGGTAACTACATTTCACACTTGAGTTGTCTCTTCTGATGGTTACTCTAGTGTCTAAAGGAACCCACTTTGCGTGCTGTTTCTTCCTTTATCAAGGTTACACATTATCTGTTGACTGACTGCTATGAAAGTGAGGGTTCATCTTTTATACCATCAGCCCACCTCCCCTCCATAGAATACTATACTGCTAAGTCAGTTAAACCAGTAAACATCTTTACATCATTATGAATTAGGAAATATTTACTGTAGAGCCAACTAGTATACTGTGATATACTTGCTAGTGAAGCAAGAAATCCAGGAACTGTGATACATTTACTTTCTTTTAGAGCCATTTCTTTTGGCTGGAGTTTATAGTTGCCTTTTTTTTTTCCTCTCTCTCTCTCACTATTTGCCTTTATCTTATCTTACATTTTTCAAACTTTCTATCATATCCTCTGAACCTGTTTCAGAGCTGTGGTCCTGAGACTTGCTTTCACTCTAGCTTAGTGCTAACACCATTCCTAACTTGGCCTGCAAAATTTGTCGATGTATGAGTATTTATGCATATCATTATTTTATTGACTGACTGAACTGTGTCTTTTTTTCAGATAAAGAGAGACTGGTGTGTTCATGTTGCTGTTAGATGCATACTTATTAAGTTTCATATTCCCTGATCTCAATTATGTTATAAAAAATAAAGAAAAAAGACTGAAAGGAAAACACCCCAAAACAGTGTTTGTTTCTTGATGGTGGGATTTTGGTTAACTTATTTTCTTCTTTATACTTTTTAATTTTGGCCAGATATTCTACAGCATGTTAATTTTCATATTAATTTTATGGTAAAAGAAACTTAAAAAGTGCTACATCAGAGATGCATAATCTTCCCATGATAAACCTAAGTGTTCAATTAGAAACCTCATAAAAGCTGTGTTAATTGGGGTATGACTTGGGTTTTATGCATTTGTAAAAACTTTGTACAAGCAACGGCTTTAAAACATGTATTCCAGTTGTCTGTAGCTGTAGAAAACACTGATTTTGTTTATTTCTCCAGGTTGGAGATTTACAGTATGCCTCCCCTGCGACTGTGTCTCGATGTGGAATGGTTTATGTGGATCCTAAAAACTTGAAATATCAACCGTACTGGAAGAAATGGGTTAATCGAATACAAAACAAGGTGAAAATTATTCCCAAAATGAACTTACCAGTTACTAGTATTGGTGGCTAGTTGGATAAAAATAACTCAGAGGGATGTTTGTTGTTGAAGGCCATGACCTTGACCTTGACCTGCCCAGGATCTTGAGCACTTAATGTTATCAATAAGTTGGATAAAAACATGGAAGACACCCGGGGCTTCCCTGGTGGCGCAGTGGTTGGGAGTCCGCCTGCCGTCGCAGGGGACACGGGTTCGTGCCCCGGTCCGGGAAGATCCCACATGCCGCCGAGCGGCTGGGCCCGTGAGCCACGGCCGCTGAGCCTGCGCGTCCGGAGCCTGTGCTCCGCAACGGGAGAGGCCACAGCAGTGAGAGGCCCGTGTACCGCAAAAAAAATAAAAATAAAAAACATGGAAGACACCCTTATTAGATTTCCAGATAATTCACAGCAGGTGGGATAGGTAGTGATTTTGATAGTCTAGACCAGGGGGCGACAAATTTTTTCTGTGAAAGAGTAGAGAGTAGATAGTTTAGGCTTTGCGGGCCATATGGTTTCTTTGCAACTACAAAACCCCACCATTGTGGTAGGAAAGCAGCCACAGTACATGAATGGGCATAGCAATGTACCAATAAAACTTTATTTACAAAAACAGGTGGCAGGCCAAATTTGGTTTATGCATTGTAGTTGGCAGCCCCTTATCCAGCCAAGCCCAGGCGCTGGGAGACTTGTCTCTGTTAGGTGCCCAGCTTCTCCTGCTTTGCTCAGTTGGACGAGTACAGTGTGTGAAGGACCTAGTTTGTCATGGAATTGAGATCCGATGGTTTCAGTTGACCTCAAACCCTGTGACGTATCACATGGCTGCTCAAAAATGTGTATTGTCTTAATGGTAGGCTTCATTGAAAGCTGCAGAGATAGATGTGACAGTCATGTGAACGTTGTGGCTTGACCACACCTGGGATGCCATGACCACACAGGATGCATCTCTAGAAGGACCACTAGGCTGATGGTGAATTGGAAACCACTAGGACATAATTACCCCGAAGAAGACCAAGGGAAACATGATGGGACCATTTGAGGCACACTGTCGAATGGGGGATGACCACCCATGCAATCCCTGGTGGTCATCAATGCCTTGGTAGGGAGGAGGACCTTCCACTGCTTTGCACTCTTTGCTCAACGACTGTGGCCATGTCTTTTGAACTCTAAGATAACCTGTGCTTTTTCTATCAAATGGGACCTTTTATGGCACCTCCCTCCCAGGTCAGTGAAATCAAAGGCTTCATGATGAAATGAAAGAGCATTATAAAGGACAAATTTCTCTACAAATATATGAGTTATCAGAGTTTACTCACCTGCCAAATTTCTCATTCATCAGAAAATATTTCTCACCCCCTCTTTTTTTTTTAATATTTATTTATTTATTTGACTGCGCCAGGCGGGTCTTAGTTGTGGCACACGGGATCTTTAGTTGCAGCCTGCGAACTCTTATTTGTGGCATGTGGGATCTAGTTCCCTGACCAGGGATCGAACCCTGGCCCCCTGCATTGGGAGCATGGACTCGTAGCCACTGGACCACCAGGGAAGTTCCCTCTCGCCCCCTCTTTTTACAAGCAAAGCTTCCCACGAACTTGCATTTAAATAAAGGAACCCTTGAAAATGCTTTGAAATTCTGCTCTTTTATAGGTGGAGCAAGGTGATTTACAGACTCTGTTTGAGAAATATGTACCCTATCTCATTGATGTGATAACGGAAGGAATAGTGGATGGAAGACAAGGAGAGAAGCTGAAGACCATAGTTCCGCAGACAAGCCTAAATATGGTAAGTAAGGATCTTTGTCGGCAAAAAAGAAATTCTTCCCTAAAGATGGACCCCCCCAGTGGGCTTTCAAGGGGAGCAAAGATGCCAGATGGGTAAGTTCTAACATTGCCAGCTACTGACAAGGAAGACACAATACTTCCTTTTGTGACCCTGTGCAAGACAAGATACTGGGCTCCATCTGTTGAAACCAATATGGTGAGTCATATAGTTCCCGCCGCTTTGGGATCTGGGATCCCGGGATTTATGACCAGAACTGACCCTGGTGGGGGTGTGTGGAATATATGGACGGACCCAGGTGTTTTCTTGTGAACCAGGTAACCCAGTTAACCAAGATGCTGGATTCGTTACTAGAGGGAGAAATCGAGGACCGCGATGTTCTGGAATGCTACTTCATAGAGGCTCTGTGCTGCTCTCTGGGCGCTGCCCTGCTCGAGGATGGAAGGGCTAAATTTGATGAATGTATTAAACGCATCGCTTCTTTGCCTACTGCTGATACGGAAGGGGTTTGGGCCAACCCTGGGGAGCTGCCAGGTAGGAACCAAAGGTAGCTTGTTTTCCTGCTCAGAATGTTTTTGGTTAGGTTTTTAAGAGGACGTGACCTTGCTTTTCCATATGTATGCCTGTATGGGTTTTCCAGGTTGTTTGCTCCTGTAGAGAAATGTGCAACGGTCAGAGCACCCGGTGGTACCGTCAGGAGACGTTCAAATGCGTGAACTGGTATAGCAGAGCCCAGCTCCCTGGGATGGCCTTTGTTTCTGAGTCTACCCTTTTCCCCCCTAGCTTAGGCACTTGCTTCCTTCACTCTGTTTAAGCTCTTTAAAATTTTCACATTGTGCTTGCCTTTGAAGTTCTTCTCCTTTGGGCTTCTCTCTCTCTCTCTTTTTTTTTCTCTCTAAAATTCCACCGCTTAATTCATCTGCTCTATTCCTGAGTATTTGCACAGGAGACAATCACGTGTGGGTTTGCAGACCATTCATAGGAAATCATTATAGTAAGGTTTAACTGTTTGCATGAAAAATGTGCATCCTCAAAGAACCATATATGATGAAAATGTGGCATTCTCCAAGAACTATAGCTGACACTAGGGTCCTTCTTTGTCTGTCTCTTAATGACATTTGAATATGGCTTGGCAGGGAGACCCAAGTTGTATTCTGTAATCATTACCTGGGCTGTTCTTTTTAAAGCGCAAAGTAAAATGATCGTAGGTCTTTCTAGTGGAGAGTCATTGAGCAAATAAAAGATGTTTTAAAAGTCTTTGGTCTTTGTTCAGACACCAAGGGAGGAAAGCGGGGGATGGGATGAATTGGGAGATTGGGACTGACATATATACACTAAAATATATAAAATAGGTCCTAATGAGAACCTGCTGTGTAGCACAGGGAACTCCACTTCTCTGTACAGTAGAAACTAACACAACATTGTAAAACAACTATACCCCAATTAAAAAAAACCCTATGGTCTTTTGGGGAGTAGTTTGCTTGTACTTTCTTGGGACCCTGAGTCTCCTTTGGCGGCGGGCTCGGGGGGTGCTTCCCAGCTATGCCTACCATGCCGGCTACGTGCTGCTGCCATCAGAGATGATGCTGGTCCCGGTCTGGTCTTTCTCCCTAGTTTGCTCTCATCTTGGGGACTTGAATGGCCGTGTAGACAACCCCCTTCCAGATGCCTTCTGCACTCAGCTCCAGGATCCGGGTCCCTCGACATCATCCTAGCTCATAACACCTGGCACAGTTCTGTCTGCATCATAAATGCATACCTCCCACTCCCTGCTTCACAGTCGGCTTCTGTGATTCCTGCCGCACGTGACCCCAGTTGGCCTCGTGGGGACTGTCCCCCGCCCCCTGCCATTCTTCCTACCACCTTCTGAACCTTCTGAATCCTCTCCTGCCGCCCTGTCGCTTCAACCCCTCTTGCCTAATTGCCCTTCTGTCGAATCTCTCTGAGAAAACCCAAGCCTGCTTTCTCTGCCTCTCCAGGGGCTGAGGGATACTGAGACATTCACACAACCACAAAGCCTGGCACCTCCATAAATTCAGTCTTGAACTTGAACTCCCTCTCCTGTCCCCACAGGGGCAGTTCATCTCCCTTTTTCTCCAAATCTCCACATGGCCCTCTCCCCTCTCTCTGCAGGTGACCTGCCTTCTTCCTTCAACAGGAAAAATGGACACGGTCAGATAGGAATTTTTCCAGCCCCCATCTTCTCCTGTCTCCTTTCTCAGGGGAAAGGAGACCAGTTCCCAGCTGGACCTGCCCTGTGCTTTGAGGTCTACCCACACCCTCCTCATCAGGCTCCTGGCTTCACTGGTTTTCTCCTCTTTCGCCTATATTTTCCATCTGTCCCTCTCTGCCAATCCCATCCCACAGGCTCTCAGACATCTCTACCCAAACTGCTCCTCCCAAACTGCACATGCACTGCCTTCTCGTTACCGGATCTGGTGACCCCTTCTGGGCTTTGCTTCCCCGACCTTGTCCCAGCATCGGACATGGTACCACTTTCTGCCTTCTGAAAACGTTCTTCCTCCATCCTGCTCCATCCTGGCCATGCCCTCAAAGTCTCCTTTGTTGAGTCTCCTTCCTCTGCCCCTCCCTCACATCAGGATTTGGTCCTAGACCCTCTTTTCACTCTTAATGAGACTTTTCACCATGTCCACAGCTCTGACTTCCAATCCCCTCCCTTCTGAGCCTTTTCCTGGGTTCCCTAGCCCAGTTACATTTAAATCTATCTATCTATCTATCTTTATCCATCCATCCATTTTTATCTATCTCTATCTACCCATCCATCCATCCATCCATCCATCCATGCATCTATCCATCCATCCATCCTTATCTATCTATTCAATTAAGTTTCTGTCCGGGGAGCAAATAGCATTAGTTCATTTCAAGCATGAGCCAAAGCTGATCCTGTATTTCCATGTCCACGATCGAAGTGAAACAGACCACTGTTTGTTACAGGTCACCTTCCAACCTTGTTTGACTTTCATTTTGATCCCACACAGAAGAAATGGATACCATGGAATAAATTAGTTCCAGAGTATGTTCATTCCCGTGAGAGGAAATTTATTGACATCCTGGGTAAGTGAGAACCAAACCCTCGGTTTAAGCGTGTCTGGCTCTCGTTCTGTGAGGAAGGGAAAAAGATTCTGAGGTCCCTGTGGTACTCTGAGTCCCACCCGGAGTGCTGGTTGGGAGAAACTGAGGAACGTGAGCCATGGGCTTTTCCAAGAGGGCGGCACTTTGGATTCCTTTTATGTGCTGCTGGCTGTGCCTCTCAACTCTTTCCCTGGCCAGGCGGATCCTGACAGGTCGGGGCAAGAGGTAGGGTGCCGGTCTGCTTCCCGTTGCTTTGCACAGGCTCCCTTCTGCCCCATAGAGCTGGCTGGGCGTGGGGAGGGACGAAGGAAGGAGTGAAAGTGGAATGAACAAGGCAGTGTTTCGTAAGAGATGCCGCCTTGAGGGGTCGCGTACCATGGGCTTTGTGTACTGAGTCGTATTTTACGTGCACACCTCTGGCTACTTGGATAACATAGAGGCTGAGGCATTTCACATAACGAATATCTGATTTTGGTTTGTATAGAGTTCTTTTAGAGTGAGGTGTATGTATTTTCTCAGGAACCAATCAGGATTAAAAATTGCCAACGCAGGAGTAAGCCAGACCTGACTTTGAGGCTTCATGCTCTCGTCAGAGGAAATTGTTGGTCAGGAAGCCAAATCCTGATAAGTGATAAGTGAGTGACGTATGCAGTGGAGAAGCTGAGTTTTTAATATCCTGAGTATAAATCAGAATGGGATATTAAAACCGTTTGGGTGTTCTACACCTGGATGTGGTGATGATGACACAGCTGTAGAAAGGTATCAAACTCATCAAATTGTACACTTAAAATTGGAGTGAATTTTATGGTATGTGGGTTATACCTCCATAAAGCTATTAAAAATAATGGTTGGGGTAGTGAGGTTCTCCTAAGATGATTTCACCCATATATACGTTTTCAAGGTCACCTCTTGGGTTTTTGCTGATGCTTTTTTTGGGATTTATGGGATCCTGTGAAGCTCCAGGTTGCCCAATGCATACCTTGTTGGCATTTCTGTGGTGCTCCTGTTCTTCATATATTTTAGTTCACACAGTGGATACAACCCGTACTACCTGGACGCTGGAACAAATGGTTAAAATTAGGCAACCTGTTCTTTTGGTTGGTGAATCTGGCACCTCCAAGACAGCCACTACCCAGAACTTTCTTAAAAACCTGAACGACGAGACTAATGTAAGTCATTATGTGTATCTGTTATCTATCGCCACGTAACAAATTACCCCAACACAAAGCAGCTCATACAACAAACACTATGTCAGTTTCTGCAGGTCAGGAATCTGGGAGTGGGCTAGCTGGGTAGTTCTAGCCCAGGCTCTCTCATGAGATCGCAAGGTTGGCCAGGGCTGTGGTCATCTGAAGGCTTGACTGTGGCTGGAGGACCCTCTTCTGAAATGGTCGGCCTCAGTTCCCCACCGCGTGGGCCTCTCCAAGGGCTGCTGGTGTCCTCTTGACATGGTAGCTGGCTCCCCGCAGAATGAACGTACAGGATATCAAAGCAGATGCTGCAGTGCTTCATATGACCCGGGAAATCACGCACCATCGCTTCTGCCACATTCTGTGGGTCACACAGAAACCACCAGGGCCCACCCTGATACAGCATGGGAGGGGGCTACACAGGGTGTGGGTGCCTGGAGGTGAGGGTGCTTGGGAGTCGTCTGGAGGCTGGCATTCACATTCCTCATCACCACTTTGTGGTTTCTCCCCTCCTTCCTCCAGCCACATGTCAAACGTAGGAGGGTCTGGGTGCCCCAGGGCAAACGACAGTGAACAAGGCTGTTAAGGCCCGATCTTGTTAGGAGGGGAGACAAAACGCGAAAATGAGTACAGGAAACACGATCGTGCAGAATGTGCCGGGTGCACCGAGACGTTATGAAAGAGCACGGCATTTCTCCTTTCTGCGTACTCAGAGTGGTCCTATGGGGCCCACCTGCTCACCACTGCAGCTCTCTTGGCTTTAAACAAGTTCTGCTTTATGTTTAATAACCATGTAAAGACTCTCATCTCCTGCAAGAAGCTGCCTGTGACTCAGGATCTCCAGATGTCATAGATTTGTCCCCAGTCCGCACACTCACTCAGTTCCTTGTTAATGTTGCCCGTCATTTAAGTTCCCAATTCCTGTTCTGGCCTTCTGGAACCTCAGAGGGGAGACAGTTCCCCACTGCTTTCCTCTGACTCTCCCTTAGGCTGGTGCCTCCAGGAGCAAAGAGGCTCCGGGAAGCCACGTGGCCCTCTGGGCCGGGGAGTGGTCAGCCCAGCTTGGCGATGGGCACGTAAGGGATGTGGGCGGGACTGGGTTGCACTGCCCACGAATGGATGGTCAAGGTCACTCACATACCAGCACGTGCAGGCATGGTTTATTTAGCTCTGAGAATGCCATTGTGGAGGGCACACGAAGGATGTTTACAGCCAGAAGGACCTACCAGTTTATGGAGCAAAGGGAACCCGTGTTCAGAAGCCCCCCCGCTGTGACCCTTCCCACCGGGACTCAGCAGCTGGCGCTTATCGGCCCAACAAGACATATCTGGATACGTCCATGACAAAGAGAAGCACATTCACCTTCAGATGTTCAGCTCAGGTGCAGCTGCCCTTGTGGACACCTTGTAGAAGGGTGTCATCTAACGCAGCGGTTCCGAAAGTGTGGTCCCTGGACCCACAGCATAAGCATCACCTGAAAACTTTCTTGTACCACTGGGACCTACTGAATCGGAAACTCTGAGGATGGGACCCCATCAGGCTGCCCTCCAGGTGCCTCTGATGCATAATTAAGTGTCGGAGCCACTGGTCAGTGAACTCTCACCCGTCGCTCTAAGAAGGGGCAGGGGAGAAGCCCCAAGTATGAGTGCGTGAGGATGTGCGCCCCACACAGGGATCGGGGGGCCTCCCTCACCTTTCTCTCAGTGGTTACTTCCAAGGACTAACTAGTGACTGTTCACGCTGTCTTTGACTTATTTATTAAGATGTAGCAGGCATGATAGTAACTTATGTTTGAATACTGCTTTGTCGTTTTGAGAACACCTGGGTGTATTTCATCTCACATGATAAAGTCACTCTATGAAGTAGTCAAAGAAGATGTCATTAAAATCATCTTTCAGATGAGAAAAACGAGGCTCTGAAAGGTTAAGTGATGGTGCTGAGGTCGCCCGGTTAGAAGTCCACGCTGTCACACCTGGCGACCAGTTATTGCTTCATACAACCTGCCAAAAGGGAAGAGGAATTCTTGCTTTAGCGCTCCAAAATAGAATGAAGTTCAGACTCACGTTGGGTTGTAAAAAAGTTAGTTCAGATACCAACGAATTTGCAAAAGAGATGCTAGCTTACGATCAAACGTTCCCTGCAGGTACTGTGAAAAAAGAAAGACCACCTTTGGAATAATCTCTTCCTGTTTCAGATTGTGTTAATGGTCAGTTTCTCCTCCCGCACCACGTCCATGGATATCCAAAGAAATTTAGAAGCCAACGTGGAAAAACGAACCAAAGACACGTACGGCCCACCCATGGGGAAACGCCTCCTGGTGTTCATGGATGACATGAACATGCCAAAGGTTGGTGGGGTTAACGGCAGGGGCGGGGTAGTGTGCTGTGTTTGTGTGGCCATGTGTGCGTGGAGTGGATGAGTGTGAGAACGCCTGTCTTTGTTCTGCACAATGTCCGCAGGGCCCAGGTTACGAGGAGTCAGCTTAAGGGACAGTGTGACAGGAAGTGTCTTCTTAACCAGAGAGACCCTTTCCTTAGATTGTGTTCCGTAGTTTCTCAAAGGAGGGAAGTAGGTAGCAAGGCAGCCTCTGAGCTATATTCAGCATATGTTTGAGCGAGAGGTTTCCAAATGAGCTGTACTTCGGGTAGTAATGCTGCTCTCGGCCCGAAAGCATGGGCTTCGGGAAGCCTGGGAAGCATGAGGGCAGGCACTTCCTCAGGATTCCTCTGCATTTATCAAGGAAAGGGAATTTTGGCGTGCACAAAGGGTGTGTTTCTGGGGCCAGAGCCTGAGAGGTGCAAAGTTTTCTTAGCACTGGGATTTAGATTTATATCTTTTCTGCAGAACCATTTTTTTCCCTGAAATATCTATCTTCCAGATGGACTGTTTGCAAAGCCAGGATCCATCCATGCATCCATCCACACATCCATCCACCCATCCATGCATCTGTGCATCCATGCATGCACCCATCCATCTTTGCATCTGTCTATCTTTGCATCCAGCCAGCCATCCACACACTTGTTTTTCCATCCATCCATCCAACTGATATATTTATGGAGCACCTCCTATGGGACTGGTGCTGTGAAGTGGTGAGCAAAACGTATATAGTTCCTGCCCTCAGGGAGCTTACAGTCTAGACAGGGACACAGATTTCTAAAAAATTACAAATGAATATATAGAACTGCAAGCTCTGAGAAGCCCAATGAAACTCAAGCCAGAGTGCTCCGAGAGAGTGAGAGGAGAGGTGAGATTTAGTTTAGGTGGGCAGCAGAGGCGTTGCTGAGTTCTGCTTTATGATACCACTGTTCTTCCTTTTCTTTAAAAAAAAAAAAATCAAGGTGGACGAATATGGCACACAGCAGCCGATTGCCCTGCTGAAACTGCTGTTGGAAAAAGGCTACCTGTACGACCGGGGGAAGGAGCTGAACCGTAAAAGCATCCGAGACTTTGGCCTTATTGCCGCGATGGGGAACGCGGGGGGAGGCCGCAACGAAGTCGACCCGAGATTTATTTCGCTGTTCAGTGTCTTCAACATTCCATTTCCTTCAGAGGAGTCTTTGCACTTAATTTATTCCTCCATCCTCAAAGGCCATACCTCGGTAATTTGATTTTAATTAGAAGTCTAAACCGGAGGGCCATGTGTTGGGTAGAAACGTGGTAGCAATGTGTGCGTCTGGCCCGCAAACACAATGCCTACAGCCCACGGTGCTTCTAGGGGACCGTGAACATGTTTTCATTTCTTTCAAAACCAGAAGAAAGGAATCAATATAATTCGGCCTGGATTATATTCATCTTTATACCAAGGCAGTCATAATATATATGTAAGATAATATATTTCATTGTAATTAAATAAAATGATGTATAAGTATAGTTTTCTAGAAATAACATGTAATATATTTATATAATATATATAATAATATAAAGAATATAATATATATAATAAGATATATAGGTAATGTATTTTTATGGAGGAAGGGACCCATGAAGCTGCCTGGGTCCCATGGAAGTTGTGATGTGGCCCTGAGTTACACAGGCCACCTTGAGTGACAGCAGTGAACCAACTAGAGGACTTGGGCTCTGGAGTCAGTCCCCATTCTGCTCCTTGGGCAAGTCCCTTGAGAGCTTTTAGTCCCCATCCTCCTCCGGAACAGGGAGATAATTCTAGGGTTTGGGAGAATGAAAGGAGGAAATGCGTGTAAAGTGTGTGGCACAGTGCCCAGCACATGTCCGATACTCACTAGATACTAGTTATTGCTGTTATTGTTGTGATTTACGTGACCCCCATAAATGGAACCCGTTCATTTAAATAATGACCTTCTGATCCTGGCATTTGCTTTCTAAAGCAGGCTTGCACACTTAAAGTCCCGAAGGGCCAGGCAGGAAACATAAAGGTGTGGGATCAGTGGTCACCTGGCGTGTTCATGCCCTACGTTAAGCCATTCGCTTCCAAAACAGTGAGGTCTGTGCTAGTCAAATCAACCTCAAACTGAGGGCTGGTTTGGGGCTTTGGTTTCATATCACGTTGACTTGTCAGTTAATGAGAAAATCTAGGGAAACAAAAGCAGGTCAGATGGTTAGTTTCTCTGTTTCTTTAATTGTTTTCTTACCTCCTCTCAAAAAATTATGGTAAAATTCATGCAACATAAGATTAGCTATTAAAGCCATTTTAAAGTATACAGTTCAACGGCATTTAGTACCTTCACAATGTTGTACAAGTATCACCACTGTCTAGTTCCAGAATATTTTTATCACCCCCAAAAGCAGTTATTCCATCCTATCCTTCAGCCCCCGGCAACCACTGATCTGCGTTCTGTCTCTATGGATTTTCCTATTCTGGAAATTTCCCATTAATGGAATCATACAATATGTGGTCTTCTGTGTTTGGTTTCTTTCACTGAGTATCATGTTTTCAAGGCTCATCCATCAGTGTAGCAGGTGTCAGTGCTTCATTCTTTTTTAGGGCCCAGTCATATTCCATGGTATGGATGGACCACATTTTGCTTATCCATTCATTCACTGATAGACACTTCGGGGGGGGGGTTCTTTTCATTCTGTAGGTGTTTCATGAGAGCATTGTGGCTGTAAGTGACAAGCTGACATCCTGCACTTTGGCACTTTACAAAAACATTGTTCAGGATCTACTGCCCACCCCATCCAAGTTCCACTACATCTTTAACCTTCGAGATCTCTCGCGGGTTTTTAACGGTCTCGTCCTCACTAACCCAGAACGGTGAGTTTGTTTTCTCTCACTAAAGTGTGTCCCATCAGTACGATGGGTTTTCTTATTCTTTTAAGACAGAGGAGCTATCAAGGAATGTGGTGTGAATCCATGTATCAATTAATTACCCAGTGTCTTTCTGTTTACATTAAACAAAGAACAGAGTCAAATGCTTGGTTAAGACCTGATGCCTCTTGAGCCCTTGAGTTGAAGGCAGGTGGAGCCAGGAGAGGCAGGTGTGTGGCCGTGTGGACAGGTGTGTTCAACCCCGCGGTAGGACCGCTGTGACAACCATTTGTTCTCAGTTCTAAAGGTGAAATTGGCCCGCGTGGAGCCTTTCCTTCATACACCTGAATTGTTGTCAGTTGCTAACTGGTTCTATTATCAATATATGTGTCTTTGGGAGAAGTTAAGCATGGAAGACAGAAGGGATTTAAGTCTGGGTCTAGAGATTGACTCATGAAAGCTGGATGTATTTGTGTATTTACATTAATGTAAACTTTCATCTATGTAGATTTGCAGGGATCCTCCAATTTTGTGGATTCATGTTATGAATCCACAAAATATTGAAAAATGAATTGGGAACTTTCCCCATACCCACACTGACTCTTGGGTGCCCTTGAAGGTTTCAGAATGGCAGTTCCAGAGAGAGCAGCTCTAGGTATTTAGGGTGGAGTGAGAGCTCTTTGCCAGAAACCAGAAAAAGACCCAGAATTGGGGTCAGTTGGAGTTGGTTCTCAGAAAAGGGAGCTGCCAGCGGCTCTGCTGCTGGTTTTAAATTCATAAATTCCAGCAAGTAGGAGTCCTGTCAGGTTCTCAGGTCATCTATGTCACTTATAGACAGTGTTCTTTTTCTTCCCTGCAGCAGGATAAGTTATGAATGACAACGTTATGGTCTTCACAATTAAATTGTTAGCTTACATTAAATTTCAATTAATGTGAAACCAGGGGGAAAAAATGACTATGGGCGTGTTGTCCTTTTCTGCACCCTGTGTGCCCATCTGAAAATAGTAGCATTCAGCCTGCTCGTCTCTAGATAACTTTGTGGCTGGTTTTGCCCCTTCCATCCTGTAGGTTCCAGACGGTGACCCAGATGGTGAGAGTCTGGAGGAACGAGTGTCTGAGAGTCTTCCACGACCGGTTAATCAATGAAACAGACAAGCAACTGGTCAGTACGTTGAATATGGACCAGCAAATGCAAAAAAAGAACTCTAACCACAAAATTCTTCTCTGGGTGAAAAGAAAAGCTACAAATCAAAAAAAAACCCAATGTATTTTTTTCAATGTATTTTTTGTACGGGACACTGCAGAAAAATAGAGACTAATAATGAGAGTCAACAGGTAAAGTAGGGTGGATTATTAAGTACCTTGCAGCCAATGGGGAAAAAAATCGAATGCAAATTACTTCAGATAATCCTAGCATACACTCTTTTTCTGACAAGTCTTAGCACGTCTGTGGTGTTGAGTTTGGCTTCCTGAAGTGGTCTTGTATTGTCAGGTTGAAGAGCACATAGGCAACTTGGTCACGGTACATTTTAAGGATGACGCGGAGGTGGTGATGAGGGACCCCATCCTGTTTGGAGACTTCCGGATGGCTCTGCACGAAGAGGAAACGCGCATTTATGAAGACATTCAGGACTATGAGGCAGCCAAGGCTTTGTTCCAGGTGCGGACAGGGCTCACCTCTTCCCGGAGCGCATTGCATGGGTGCCCAGGAGGTGGAGCTAGGAAGAACACCCATGCCTCTGTCTCTCGGTTCAGGATGTGGGCTTGTGTCTGATCCAGTGGTGTCCATGTCCAGTGGTGCATGGGAATGGTCTGATGAATGTGTCTGATGAACACAGACCCTTGGGGCCCATCTTTGTGCATTTCCCTTCATCAAGCCCATGAAGGGTGCCAGGGTTCCGATGCACAGCCAGCTTTGGGAACCACTCATCTGCCCCCCTAATATTCATCTTCATCTTAATTCACGAGTCGAACCTTGTAACTAGCATTGGCTCGCTGCTGGCCAGTCACAGGCCAGCAGATCGAAATCTTGATCGTAAAAGCTAGTCTCTTAAACCTGAATGATTGAATAATTTCACCAATTATAGACATTCAGAAAAATCTCTCCTCTGTTCTTAATCACTCTGGCACAAAAGGAGAGAGTCTGTCTCTTAAAAGCCAGTGATTCTTAAAGAAAAAAATTTTTTTTTCTAAAATTCAGGAAATTCTTGAAGAGTATAATGAAAGCAACACCAAAATGAGCTTGGTTCTCTTTGACGATGCTTTGGAGCACCTGACCCGTGTGCACCGCATCATTCGACTGGACCGTGGCCACGCCCTGTTGGTCGGGGTCGGGGGCTCCGGGAAGCAGTCTCTGGCCAGGCTGGCCGCCTTCACAGCTGGCTATGAGGTGAGCCGGGCTCCCCTCCCACCCCCCAGAAATGGGTTTGGTATGCCAATTTCCACAGTTAGTAGTTCCTGCAAATATTTGAGCTATCTATAACAGATCATAGCATGATGTTTGCATAGAGTATAAAGTGTGTTTGTTGGGGGGGGGTTGATATTATTTTAACTGAATATTTGAAGCATCTAACTATTGTATTGTATTTGGAATGAAGAATCTGTCAAATCAAGTTCGAAAGTCAAACACGAGCAAATCCCGTGACCTGTGACCTGTGCTCGTGTGGAGGAGAGGTTGCCCTACACCTCCATGGACCCAGTGTTGAGGGTTGGCAATGTATCAGCACAACCAGCATGCGTGGTTCTGGGACATTCTTAGAATCTTTAATTAAAAAAAAAAGTTTTATTGAGATACATTTCACAGACCATACAGTTCATCCACGTAAGGTGTACAGTTCAATAGTTTTGTAAAAATATGTTCAAAAGGTTGTGAAACCATTACCACATTCAATTTTAGAACATTTTCATCATCCCAAGAAGAAATCCCAAGCCCTTTAGCTGTTGCCCTCTCTCTTCCTGTCCTTCCAACCACCCCCAGCCCTAAGAAACCACTAATCTACTTTCTGTGTCTCTCGACTTTCCTATTCTGTATTTCCATACAAATAGAATCAGAGCATGTGGTCTTTTGTGACAGCTTCTTGCGTTTAGCATAACGTTTTCAAGCTTCATCCATGTATCAGTGCTTCATTCCGTTTTGTGTCTGAATCACATTCCCTGTGTGGTAGACCACGTTTCGTTTATCCATTCATCTATTGACAGTCATTTGGGTTATTTCCACCTTTTGGCTCTTACGAACTACACTGCTCTAAGCATTCATATACAGGATTCGGTGTGGACATATGTTTTCATTTCTCTTGGGTGGACACCTAAGAGCAGCGTTGCTGGGTCATAACGGCAATTCTCTGTTGAGTCATTTGAGAAAGTGCCAGATTGTTTTCCAAAGGGCCTCACCATTCTCTATTCCCCCAGCACTGTATGAAGGGGCAACATCCCTTGTCATTTGACATCTTTCAGAATCCAACTTTGATGAATGTGTAGTACAATATTTTAAAAATTCTTCTTTAGTTGGACATTTAGAAATATTACAATTTTGCAATATTATATAATTAATATCTATATGGAACTTTTGTAATCTGTTTTTTCCCATTTAACTCTAGATCACTGACATCTTTTAAAGTCAATAGCTATATATTTGCATTTTCCTTTGCAACACTGCACAATGTTCCCTTGTGTAGATATGCCACACATAAGCCTCTCTGTTGGTGGACATTTAGCCTTCTCCTTGTTTTGTTATTATAAACAGTGCAGTGATGAACATTCTTGTTCTTTGCACACCGATCAGTTTTTTCCATGCAAACATTTTCTTTTGAAATTGGGAAACTGGAGGGTTTAAGGGTATATGTTTTTAAAAGACTTTTGATCCGTGGCACCAGATTTCACATTAGAAAGGTTGGACCTGAATTCATGGTGGAGTTTGCCTCCTTGAATCAGGAGTAAAAAGGGCCTAGGGAATTCCCTGGCGGTCCAGTGGTTAGGACTCAGTGCTTTCACTGCTGGGGCGTGGGTTCGATCCCTGGTCAGGGAACTAAGATCCCGCAAGCCTCGCGGTGTGGCAAAAAAAAAAAAAAAAAAAAAAAAAAGCCTGGAGATGGAGGACCAGAGGAGAAGCAAAGGATTTTTAATTTTATCCATAACTTTGTTCAAAATAGTTTTGAAGCAAATATGACTTTTGGGTTTTTAGCAAATGTTAAAGATGGGTGGGGGGTACAGTGTCATTCTGTTATTCACTGTATTTGGTTTATTTTTTTTAATGTCTTCATTAACAACCAATCAGTCCCATGACAAAGGACTAAACTGATTTATGCTACCAGCAATGTCCTGTTCTCCCTACTCTGCCAATACCAGGTATTGTCATTCTGATATCTGCCAGGGTTATGGGTGAAAACTCTTCTAGTTCTAATGAGAATTTCTTTCTTTAATCGTGCAGTTTGAATATCTTTTTATGCGTTCATTAGATATTTGTCTTTTCCCTTTCATGAGTTGCCTCTTTATATGATTATCGATTTGTGCGAACTCTTTATATAGAAGAGCAGTCATGGTTAATTCAACGAATCTAGCTTGCAGTATTTCACAAATATTAACCTTTTGTTGAAAGTATTTCTAAACTAACTTGGTTGATGTACCTTTAAAATTAGATAAAATATGTAATCAAAATCATCCATCATTCAAATGTAATTGTTTTACTATTGTTTCCTACATTTTTCTGTAGGATATAATGTTACCCTCTGGGCAAGTTGACTTTTCTGTTGAGTATTCCAGGTAAAACTGATGCATTTTTGGGACTTCCCTGGTGGTCCAGTGGTTAAGACTCTGCGCTTCCACTGCAGGGGGAGCAGGTTCGATCCCTGGTTGGGGAACTAAAGTCCCACATGCCATGGTGCTCGGCCAGAAAAACAAAACCAAGAAACAAACAAACAAACAAAAATGGATGCATTTTCCTTTGAGGTAGTGCTCGTGCATCTTGGGCTCGAAGAATGGCGGAGAGGATGTCGGAGGGAAGTGGAGAAGGAGTGGGCTGTGCTGGGCCGTCCCTGTGTCCTGGGAAGTGGAGGGGCAGTTGGGTAGGGGGACCAGAGAGAGCTGTCCATGCCAGGGGTGCCGGGACCTGTTGAGGGGGCGCAGTGAAAGCTACACTCGGGGAGGATGAACGGGGTCTGCAGGCGGCAGGTAGAACTGGAGACCTGATTGTATGTGGCTGGAGGGCTTCCATGTTGCCCTGAGCTTGTGCCTGTGACTGTGTGAGAGGGTGTGCGGGTGTCCACGTGTGTGTAACCGTATGTGAATGTGTGTGAGGGACTTTGAGTGTGAAAGTGGGTGAGCAACTGTGTGTGTGCCCACGAACATGGAAATGTGTCGACTGAGTGCATGTTTGAGTGACTGTGAGTGTGAACGTGTGTGGGTGTGAAAGTGTGTGAGTGGCTGCGTGTGAACATGTGTGAGTACCTGTGAGTGTGAAAGAGGCTCTGTGTGTGTGTGTGTGTGTGTGTGTGAGAGAGAGAGAGAGAGAGAGAGAGAGACACTAGAGGTAGAGGGGAGGGAGGAAATGAGGGATCTTTCTGTTTCCATAAATCTGAGCTTTTTCTAAACCGTTGGTCGCAGTTAAACTTCTACACATGTGAGCCGGAGGAAATGCTTGAACAGGAAAGACTTGGCTTACATTTGTGTCCTTACTTCCATTTTCATCTATTTTGTGTGTAATAGGACTTTTGAATTTAAGATTTTTAAAATTGCTTCTTATTCGGATTTTTTACACATCTTCCCCCAGTTTATCACATTTTAAATGAGTTCGCACAGTGACTGTACCCACACGCATTTCCTCTGTTGCTTGGCTATCCTCTGCCTTCCTTCCCTCCCAGTAACTCAAATGACTCTTTTGTTTTTTTGGCCGCCCCATGTGGCTTGCGGGATCTTAGTTCCCCAACCAGGGATGGAACCCGGGCCATGGCGGTGGAAGCGCCAGGTCCTAACCACTGGACTGCCAGGGAGCTCCCATCAAATGACTCATTTTAATGACTGAGGGTGTCCTTTGCATTACCCCCACCCCTCCTTTTGCAGCCATATTCATCATCCGTCTGGACAGGCCTTGTTCCCTGCATAAGCTCTCACCTCGCACACGTGTGCGCCTGCACAGGACGTCCGCTGTGGTTTGTTTGACGAAAAGGGATGCCAGTTTTCTGTGTCCCGCGTTTATCACTCAACCGTATCTTGTGAAAATGGCCCAGGGCATCCAGATTTGCTGTCGCTGGTCCCTCTTCGATGGTGGCTCAGCCCGAGCTGCGCTGCCTGGAGCTGTCCTCTCCCTCTGCACTTACCTGGACACCCTCCCTAGGGCCGGTGGTCTCACGGGGATGCTGTGCTCCGTGTCGGCAGGTGTTTGAGATCCTTCTGAGCCGCGGCTACAATGAGAACAGTTTCCGGGAAGATCTGAAGAGCCTTTACCTGAAACTTGGCATTGAGAACAAGATGATGATCTTCCTGCTCACGGACGCCCACGTGGCCGAGGAGGGTTTCCTGGAGCTCATCAACAACATGCTCACCTCAGGTACCAGGACGCTGGTCTCGCACGGGCTTTGCTGGTCTCCGCTGCTCAGCTTTCAGTGGAGGCTGTCTGACAAGCGTTACCTTTTTAAAGCACTTCCTACCTGCAGAGGAGGCATCATTCAGGCTCTCACAGGTGGGTAGGCGCATCACAGGCCAAGGGTACAGTGTGTACGGCGGGAGCATGGTGAGCTGGTGGACGGGATGCAAACCAGGTGAAGGGGCCACACCGCGCAGGGCTTTGTGAGCCATTTAAAGGAGAATAGATTTTTTTTTTTTTTTTTTTTTGTGGTACGTGGGCCTCTCACTGTTGTGGCCTCTCCCGTTGTGGAGCACGGGCTCCGGACGCGCGGGCTCAGCGGCCGTGGCTCACGGGCCCAGCCGCTCCGCAGCATGTGGGATCTTCCCGGACTGGGGCGTGAACCCGTGTCCACTGCATCGGCAGGCGGACTCTCAACCACTGCGCCACCAGGGAAGCCCGAGACTAGATTTTATTCTGGGTGCAGTGCTGTGGTACGGATTTACATTTTTATTTATTTTTATTTTATTTTTGGCCGTGCTGCATGGCATGTGGGATCTTAGTTCCCCAACCAGGGATTGAACCCACGCCCCCTGCCTTGGAAGCGCGGAGTCTTAACCACTGGACCGTCAGGGAGGTCCCCAGATTTCCATTTTTAAAGGAGCCCTCTGGCTGCCCTGTGGGAACTAGATTAGAGATGCATCAGACCCCGAGAGGGCAGCCAGCTTGGAGCTGCTGCCCAGGTGCAGGTGAGACGTGACGGCGACTTGGACGAGGGTGGGACAGTGGGAACGGAGAGAACTGGTGGATTCTCGAGATATTTTGGAGGTAGAGCCGATGGGACTTGGATGGACCGGACGAGGTGAGGAAGAGAGTGTTAAGTGTGATTCTCGGGTTCCTGGCTTGAGTGAGTGATGAGTGATTCCGTTTACCAGGAAGGGAAGACCAGATCGGGCCTGTGTCACGTGGGGCTTGTGGAGTCCGCTACACCTATGGGCTGTTAGGTAGTGTGTTTGTTTTTGAGGGCTGCTGTAACAGAGTACCACAAAAGGGGTGGCTTAGACAGCAAACGTCTATTGTCTCGCGGTTCTGGAGGCCAGTAGTCCGAGATCAGGGCGTCGGCAGGGCTGGTTCCTTCTGAGGGCTTTGAGGGAGAACCTGTCCCACGCTTCTCTCCTGGCTTCTGGTAGTTTGCTGCCAATCTTTGACATTCTTTTCCTCGTAGAGGCATCACCCCGATCTCTGTCTTCGTGTTCTCTTGTCGTTCTCCCTGCGTCTTTCTCTTTATCCAAATAGCCACCGTTTAGAAGGACACCAGTCATATTGGATTAGGACCTACCTTAATGACTTCATTTTAACTTGATTACTTCTGTAAAGACCCTATTTCCAAGGATAGATGAGTCTGATGCTCAGAAGGGCCTCGGGTGGAGATGTCAATTTCAGAGTCACTGGCCTGTAGTTTGTAAAACCTTGGGGATGGATGCAGTCATCCCGGGGGAGAGTGTGAGAAGCAAAGCGAGTCCAGGACTGAATTCAAAGAGGAAGAATGAACCAGAGCAAGAGAACGCAGAGGAGAGCCAGGAGCAAGTTCCTCTTTATATCTTGTCGTCCACACGGCTGTGATTTATCACAGCAACAGGGCACACAGCACGATCGGCAAGGGGAAAGGCACGTGGGGTAAAGTCTGGGGGAACCAGGCACAGGCTTCCAGAGCCCCCTCCCTGGGGTGTCGCACAGGATACACTCAGTCCCCCAGCGAGGAGTTGTGACAACACGTGTGAAGTATCCTCAACCAGGGACGCCCAGTAGAGACTCGGCACTCGGGCTGTTCTCTGGCGGCTGGTCAGGTCGGCGCCTTCTGCCTAGCACGTACCGAATTCCAGATTTCCAGGGGGGAAGCAGGTGGTCAGCATAAACCGCAGTTTGTGCAAACAGCTTGGGCGTGGTAAGCCCCTCTGATGGGTGAATGGTGGTCGGAACCCTCGTGGAGTCTACGTTCCCAGGAGCCAGCCAAGGGCCAACACGGTAAGCAGGCTGCTGTCAGGGGAGCAGCCTCGGACCTGCTGTGTCAGCTCTTTTCTCAGGGAACCCATCTGATATTTAATAAAAATGTTTTGTACTAATTTGAAACGGTACAAATAGTGAACAACAACAAAAAAGAAAAAACCCAACAGAAACCCCAAAGCCCAGCGAGCCACAATCTGGCTGTTTCTCGTCCTCAGGGGGCTCGTCTCCCCTGCCCGTCTCCATGGGTTTAGTTATTCCATAACTCTCATCAGGTCTAAACCTTGGAGCGTGTCGACTCTTAGCCTCTCCCCCATTTGCGAATGCTTTTCTGTCTCTAAAGCCTGTCCCTTCCTTTGTGTCCCCTTTACCATCTAAGCCAGACCCTCGTCGTGTCTGACCTTGACTTTTTGCAGACATCTCCGTATCGCCCTTCCTCCTAAGATACCACTCTCCGCGCATTGCACTTGTGTTTTCTTTGCTCCGGGTCTCCGTGGACTGACTTCTCCTGTCTCTGCAGCCTGGCCGCCTTTCTCTTCTCATTCTCCAGGTGTACTCTTTGCATCCTGCCTCTGCATCTTGCCCATGCTTGGTACACTCTCTCTCTCCATCTCTTTATCAGCCTTCATGGCTGCAAGTGGCAGGAGCTCGACCCAAACAAGCTTACGTAAAATTAGGGAGAAATGAAGGAGGTGGTATTGATTCTTGGAACTGAAAAAGTCCAGGCTGGATTCAGGTGCTCAAATGATGTCATCAGGAACTGGTCTCTCCCTCGCTCTTGGCTTTACTGTTTTTCTTTTATTTGCATTCTTGGGTTTTTCCAAAGTAGTTTTTAAGAAATGGCACTAGAAGCTGCAGACTTGCATCCTCCTTTCTTAGTCCAGTGAATGAGGGTTTCTCTTTCCCAGGAGTTGTGGCCCAAGTGCCTGGCGGGGCTCTCATTGGCTGGCTCAGATCACATGCCCATCCCTGAGCCAATGACTTTGGCCAGGGTCATGCAGGGTTCTGATTGGTCAGGCCTGGGATAGTGTCATGACTACCCAAAACCACATCCAGACTTAGAATGGATGAGAAGTGATTCTCCAAAGGAAAAGAGAGACCTATGACAAGAAAGGGGGGGAATGCATGGGGGCTGGGGGCGAAAACAACAGAACTCCACTTTCAAGTCCAGCATCAAGGAAACTTTCCCCCCCAGTTTTAGCTCTAGTGTCTTGCAGGGTCACCCTCCTCCAAGAAGCCTCCTCAACCGTGCCAGTTTCCTGTCTCCTGAATGCCTGGGGCACCTACTGTCTACGCTATTGATGTGGTATTTAGCACACGTGTCCTTGGGTTGGCAGCGGACTTTTCATACATGGGTCACAAACTTGTAATCCGGGATGTAATTGTCAGCCCTGTTCTCTATCTGTAAACCCCACTGCAGGGCTCGGGGTGTATTTTCTATGAAGACTGAGTAGGGTCCGGTGGGTCCATTTAATAGTACCCCAAAGGATCGAGGGCAAATAGCTCTGAAGCTCTTATGCTTTGCTGCAGAATGAAGGCTTTGCCTCTCCTCCTTGGCACTGATGACATTAGGGGTGGGATCATTCTTTGTGGTGGAGGCTGTCCTGGGTATTATGGGATGTTTAGTAGCATCCCTGGCCTCCAGATGCCATTAGTACCGCCCCCCACGACACACACACACAGCAACACACACACACACACACACACACACACACACACACACACACACACGTTGGGACAACCAAAAATGCCTTCAGACATCGCCAAATGTCCCTTGGGAAGGGCAAAGTTGTCCCCAGTTGAGAACCCCTGCTCTGATGCTCACGATAACCCGCCCAGGTAAGCAGGAGGCATTTGTTATTTCCGTTTCACAGATGAGGTGACTGAGGCTCAAAGGGATTTACACACACGGCGAGTGAGCCTTGTGTCTCAGAGTTGGGACCCAAGCCCTGCGCTCTGGACTCGGCATCCACTGCCCTTTTGTGACGCAGTGCTTCTTGCCATTTCAGTGCGCGAGAGATAATAACCCTGGAACTTAAACAAAATCCTGGCCTTTGTTTTCTAGGAATCGTGCCCACGCTTTTCCCAGAAGAGGAGAAGGAGTCTATCCTCAGTCAGATTGGACAAGAGGCTTTGGAGCAAGGGATGGGCCCGGCCAAGGAGTCCACGTGGCAATACTTCGTGAACAAGAGTGCAGATAACCTGCACATCGTCCTGGGCATGTCGCCGGTGGGGGACACCCTGAGGACCCGCTGCAGAAATTTCCCAGGTGCCCTTGAGCAGAGCTTGCAAATCCATTTTCCCCCTTCAGCAGGGCACGTGCCTTAGGGAGGGAATGACATATGAGGTTCCACCAGCAAAGCGACCCATGCCATGGTCATTAGGTTGAAATGTGGGCCCTGCCATGTTGGATGAGCCCCGAGCGGCCCCTCACATCTGCCAACAGGCTCTTGTGTTGCCGCTGGATGGCTGTTATCCTTCTGACACGAGGAAATGCTCACGGTCTCAGGTGCAAGGCCCATAGCGAGTGCAGTGTAGCTCTCCGCGCCCTTCCATCAGGGAAAATTCTGGCAGCCTCATGGAAGGTGCAGTACCTGCCCCTAGAGCAGAGGGAGGCCGTTTTGCTCCCCCCAGGGGACATTTGTCAATGCCCGGAGACATTTTTGGTTGTCACAGCTCTGGTGGGGGGTGGCCACGTATCCAACTGGTATCTAGTTGATAGAGGCCAGGGGGCTGCCAAACATCCCACAGTGCACAGACAGCCCCACCAGACGGGATTATCCGGCCAAGTGTCGATAGTGCCGAGGTTGAGAAACACTGCTTTTGATCATTATTTTTGTTTATTTACTTATTTTTAAAAATTTTTGGCCGGGCTGCGCAGCACGCGGGATCTTAGTTCCCCGACCAGGGGTCGAGCCCGCGCCCCCTGCATTGGAAGCGCAGAGTTCTAACCACTGGACTGCCAGGGAAGTCCCTTGATCATTATTTTTGGACCCGCCCAGCTCATTCACCAATGTGTTGGGTACCAAAGACGGTACCCGTGTTCTCGAGCATCGCGGAGTTGCAGAGCTATCATCTCTTTTGTTTCCCTTTCTTTTCAAGGTCTAGTAAATAACACTGGTATCGACTGGTTCACGCCCTGGCCTTCCCAGGCTCTGCACGCAGTGGCTAAGTCATTTTTAGGTAAGTGACAGCTAATGTGGGGACCATGTTAACAGTATAACAAAGCAATTTGTTATCCTCTTTCTGACTCTGAATTTTGGTCCAGTAGATTCTGTCACCATTAACCCCCATGGCCGTGAATGGTGTTTTAGTTTGTTAGCGTGTTTTGATTTATATTTTGTTTCAGTCCAAAGAGATTTCGGGGGATTTACAAGGACAACGTGGGATAAAAATTGATTAGGTATCGTCCAAAGTAGGGGTCAGCAAACCCTGGCCTGAGGGCCAAATTCAGCCCACCACTTGTCTTGGTAAATGCAGTTTTATTGGAACACACGTAATAAACACACTGTCTATGGCTGCTTTTGTGCTACAACCACAAAGCTGAGTAATTGCCACAGAGACTCTACGGCCCACACAGCCTAAATATTTACTGTTTGGCTCTTTACAGAAAAAGTGTGCTGACCCCTGACCCCAAGGATGCCTGAAGGACCTTTCGGTAAACTGATTATCCATCAGTGTTGATTTTGCTCTACAGTTTCCAAGCCCTGAGGCCTTGATTATTAATTTTAATCTTCAAAATAAGAAAGCAAGTCAGTTTATCCTCAGGGAAAAACTTTTTATCTGGACCTAACTTGAGCAGATTTATGACACTGGGTGACCTTGTAAATAGCATCAGCCTTATAAATATGTATTCAATAAATAAATAACTAGTCCCACTTGGTAGGCAGATTGCAGTCTTTTGGCGAAGGGGGCTAAGAGAATGACTCTTTCCTGATGATATAGCTCAGGGATCAGCAAACTTTTTCTGTAAATGACCGGATGATAAACATTTTCAGCTTTGCAGGTCATATGGTCTCTGTTGCAACTACTCAATTCCACCATCGCATCAGGAAAGCAGCCCTAGACGATATGTAAATGAACGGGCGTGGTTGTGTGCCAATAAAACTTTATTTACAAAAACAGGTGGTAGGCTGGATTTGTCCTGCAGGCTGTAGGTTTACCCATAAGTATGGATATTTGTGAGGCAAAGCTTTTCATGCATGCTGTTAAATTGGCCCATGGCTGTGGTTTGCTAATCCCTGGTATAATTCAAGGTCAAATATGCAGAATCTGGATGAATGCATGCTTTTGGTCATACTTCCTTCCTTCTTTTTCTGCTTTGAGGTGAAAGTACTTTGCAATCTGTGAGATAATCCAAGTGATGTGGTTTTGGCACCGGGAGTGATTAATAATTCTTTCAGCAGACTTACAGGAAGACCTACCTTGTGCCCAGTACGTGCTGGGTACAGGGGATACAGCAGGGACACTGAGCAAATTTCTCTCCTGGAATCTCAAGTCCCTCCTACTACACTGCCTTAGCCTTCCTACCAGTAGGGACAGAGAATTGGCTTTCTGTGTTCTTAGAGAAATTGCCAGCCTTTTGAGTGTGGATCAGTATTATGGTCCAGAAAAGCCACTGACAAGTGATAACTGCTCTTTTCTATTAAAACATTTTTATATCGTATTTTATTGTGGTAACATGTATATAATATAAAATTTGCCATTTTAACCGTTTTTAAGCATTTTAAGTGTGCTCTGTTACACTAATTACATTCACCATGTTGTGCAACTTCTACCACCATCCATCTCCATCTTTAAAACTGGAACTCTGTCCCCACTGAACACTCACTGCTTGTCCTCCCAGACCTGCCCCCAACCCCTGGTAGCCTCTAATATACTTTCTGTCTCTACGAATTTGCCAACTCTAGATATTTCACGTAAGTCAAATCATGAAACATTTGTCCTTTTGTGTCTAGCTTCTTTTACTTAGCGTGTTTTCCAGGTTTATTCATGTTGTGGCGTGTGTCAGAATTTCCTTCTTGTTCGAGGCTGAATACTATTCCATTTATGGACAGGCCATATTTTGTTTATCCATCCCTCTGTTGACGGACACTTGGACATGGTTCCCACTTTTGGCTACTGTGAATAGTGCCGCTATGAACATTGGCGTCCAAGAATCTCCTTGTGTCCATTTTTCAGTTCTTTTGGGTACAAACTTAGGAGTGGAATTGTTGGGTCACATGGGAATTCCATGTTTAACTTTTTGAGGAACTGCTCCTTTCCTTTCTTTATGAGCCACCCTTTTCCATTCCTTCCTCTTCAGGGGCTAATCTGCTGATCCCAGTAGAAAATATGGAAGATCTGGTAGAACACGTTGTTTTGGTCCACGAATCCGTGGGTGAATTCAGTAAACAGTTTCTGCAGAAACTGAGACGCAGCAACTACGTAACTCCCAAGAACTACCTGGATTTTATTAACACGTATTCGAAATTACTGGATGAGAAAACTCAGTATAATATAGGTAAGACTTGGGAATGGGAGGGTTAACAGGAATTGTCATTACTTACGAATAAAGATCCAACAGCTGATCTTTTCCTTAAGCGGACATTTCTTAGCAAGACCGGGCACACTCAGGATTGAGGCAAAGCAAAAAAGCACATTTTGGATTTTGCATTTCAGAGTGATTCGTCTGTGTGGGCAGGACCCCGGCATGCTTTTATTTTTGTTTTTCTGTGCTGGGCCATGCACTTTCTTAGCTCTAAATGTTCATTGCATTAGAGATACTATTTGATGAGAGCAACGTGCCCTGCTGGAAAATGTTTTTTTAAAATGCTGTGGCTCTGGTTGTTGGCCAAACAAATGGTTATTTTCAGAAATACGTTCATTTTGGATGATGCCATCCCCAAACGGCAATGGAGGTACTGATAGATGCTTGACGTCTCATGAAAATGTTTTTTTTTTTTTCCGGTGAGCCCAACTTGGACGAATCGCACTGGAACGCTTGTCTGGGTGTGTTGGGAACAGCGCCCCCTGGAGGGTGAATACCTGTGTTCCCTTTCCTCAGCTCAGTGCAAGCGTCTGGAGGGGGGGCTGGACAAGCTGAAGGAGGCCACCACCCAGCTGGACGAGCTGAACCAGAAGCTGGCCGAGCAGAAGATTGTGCTGGCGGAGAAGTCAGCTGCCTGCGAGGCCCTGCTGGGGGAGATCGCCACTAATACAGCCATAGGTGAGTGCGGGTCCAACTCTGGGGGTCGGGACACCCCCCGCCCCACCCCGCCCAAAAAAAACCCCAAACAGGACAGGGCTCCACTGGGGGACATCCCTGGGAAGCCACTTGTAGGAACTGGCATCTTTTGACCCTCGCATTGCTATTGTTTCTGAGTTAGCATCAAGCCCCCTATAATAGGCACGAAGACGTTACCATATGCAGGACCCACAGCTGGTAGCTTGAGGATTTGCCAGGATGTGGAAAAGTCATCTCTTTACCCTCAATGAGCTAGTGAACTGGGTCGGTTTAAATGACCTCGGCCTGAGCATCACTCACCTGGGGCTTTCTTGGTTCTAACGTGAGCCTGTTTCCGGGTTCTTTCTCGGGCCCCTCGCCTGATCTTCCTGGCCTGGCGGCTGCTCTTGATCTGGTTCCCTCCTGCTCTAAGAAATCGGCTTTCTTTTTATTTATTTATTTGTCTGTGCCGGGTCTTAGTTGCGGCCCACGGGATCTTTGTTGCGGCATGCGGGATCTTTTTTTTTTTTTAGTTGTGGCACGCATGCGGGATCTAGTTCCCTGACCAGGGCTCGAACCCAGGCCCCCTGCATTGGGAGTGCAGAGTCTTAACCACTGGACCGCCAGGGAATTCCTGGAACTGGCTTACTTTACACGACTCTCACACAGGACAGCTCCTAAGCTGCAGCTCTGCCACGACTCCTAACCCTCCTTCTCCCTGGGTCTTGGGACTCCCGTTTCTGTCGTCTCTCAGAATCCTGTGTTCTGATGCGTGTCCTCCTCGGCTCATCCTCGGATTTCTGCAGAAGCCACTCAACCTCCCTGCCTCTGGGTATTCTCTTCCTAGCCCACGTTTGTGTCGCTTCTGCGTATGACCTCGGTTCAGTTCAGTTCCAGCCGTATCGTGTCAGGCCCTATCCACAGGACCCACTTTTCATTACTCTGGTCACAGCACCCCAACTTGGCTTTGGCACCCTGTCTGCTCTTGACCCGCAGTCTGGGTTGCCGGGTTGGGCTTGTTCCAGCCCTGGCTGGATCAATTAGACGTTCTCCTGCAGTTCACATTTTGAATCAGCCAACCTGAAGCTTGCTCGTGGACTTGTGAGGATGAGTCCCGAGAGAACGCCCCATCAGGGAGAGACTGCTGAATTCAGCGTACGTTTATTGAATACCTACTGTGTTCTTTTCCTGGGGCTGCCATAACAAAGCACCGCAAACTGGGTGGCTTAAAACAACAGGCGTTTATTTATTCTCTCACGGTTCTGGAGGACAGAAGTCTGAAATGAAGGTCTTGGCAGGGCCCTGCTCCTTCCAAAGGCTCTAGAGGAGGACCCTTCCTGGCCTCTCCCAGCTTCTGGTGGTGGCCCGCAATCCTGGGCGCTCCTTGGCTGGTAGACGCATCCCTCCCATCTCTGCCCCTCCATTGTCACGTGACCTTTCCCCCTCTGTGTCTTCACATGGCCTTCTTATAAGGGCACAGTCATTGGATTTAGGACCTACCCTAACCCAGTACGACCTCGTGTTAACTAATTACATCTACAAAGACTCTCTTTCCAAATAAGGTGACTTTCTGAGGTTCTGGGTGGCCATGAATTTTGAGGGGGACACTATTCGAGCCTGTACACCTACTGTGGGCCAAGCTTTGTTCTGAACGCTGGGGTCACAGCCGTCGGGGCGATGCTTACGTTTCTAGTGAGTGGGGCCGATCAACAAGCCGGTGATGAGATGAAATTTCAGATTGTGCTTAGTGTCATGAAGCAAACGAACAGAGTGGCGAGACCGAGAGTGACCTCAGGGGAGGGTGGCTTTTGAGCTGGGCTGAATGGGTGTAGGAAAAGCTGATGAAGAACCAGAGAGACGTCTGTGAGCCAGAAAAACAGGGCGGGCAGCTCGGATGTCCTCAGCTGACACTGGCCAGGCAGAGCTGGAGCCTGTCTTGTGGGATGGAGTGGGGCGGGGGGAGGGGGACACAGTCGAGGAGGGTCCGAGTCGCAGCAGCTGTCCCTGTGTTGGGGACCCCAGGCGCCGTGAGGACATCTGTCCCAGTGGGAACGCCCAAGGCCGCCATATTGGCCGAAGCTCATTCAGCCCCCTCCGCCCCGCGCCCACCTTTGAGGGCTGCACTGCTTTGGCTCGGGAGCGGTGATCCGTCCTCCCCATGCCCCAGGGGCTTCACTGACCTCCCCCTCCCCCCCATAGCGGAGGAAAAGAAGAAGCTGGCGGAGGAAAAAGCCACGGAGATAGAGGAGCAAAACCAGATCATCGCGGTGGAGAAGGCTGAGGCCGAGGCGGCCCTGGCCGAGGTCATGCCCATCCTGGAGGCCGCCAAGCTGGAGCTGCAGAAACTGGACAAGTCGGACGTGACCGAGATCAGGTAACGGCTGGCCATCTCCCAGCGTGCTCGGCCACCAGGGTCACTCTTGACAGTAATTATGAGATAATCATGGCTGTTCGGCATTTCTGTGCCGGCCGCTGTGCCCGGCACTTTCCGTGGTGGGGATTGTCATCGTCTTCATTCGCAGATGAGGGACGTGGAGCCCTGGGAGGTGAGCTGACTTGCCTCAGGCCTCCCAGCCAGTTGGTGCCATGGCCCACTGGCCTTGAACCCAGGCTGACTCACAGAAGGAGACTGGGTTCCGGAAGGGGCTGGTGGGAGAGCTGGAGCCTTGTAAGTCAGTCCTTTTTACGGGAAGGACAGAGGAGTGTCTGCCCTAGAAGAGGCAGGGCCCTGGATGCAGACAAGGTATGCCACCGGCTGAGTGGATGGGATGTGCCCTCATCCATTTCTAGCCAAATGCTGGCCTTTTACAGGTGGGGAGAGTAGTGTTTTTTGTTTGTTTTTGTTTTTTTGCCACACCGCGCGGCTGGCTTGTGGGATCTTAGTTCCCTGACCAGGGGTTAAACCTGGGCCCTGGCAGTGAAAGCGCTGAGCCCTAAGCACTGGACCGCCAGGGAAGTCCTGGGAGAGTGGGTCTTTACTGTGGCCCCAGACATTCTGCAAATCAGTCTGTAAAATGACTCCATCCCCCGCAGCCAGAGGGCCCATTTGCTGTCCAGAAGAGGGGTCTGGTGTGGAGCTTTCTCCCCTCCCCTCGCGGGGCGTGGTGCCCCCAGGGCACCGTTCGTGGATCTCGCTGGTAAGTTTAGCACCGTGAGGGAAGCCAGGAAGAAACGGTGTCCCGTCTGCCCCTTCCACCACCCCCCGCCCGTAATCGTGCTGCCAGGCCCCCCACGCGTGTCCCTGCATCAGGAGCCTCGGCTCTCTCCTCGCTCCCCGTCGCGGCCTCGTTTTCAGAAGGGGTTCCATCCTTCTGGTCCCGCAGTCAGGTCTCCTGTGAGAGAGACTCCTGTCTGCAGGCTGGAAGCTGCCCTGCGTTCTGCGTTCCTGGCGGGGTGGGGCTGCTTCTCGGAGCTCATCGCTTTTGCTAAGCGTTGCGCTCTGGCTGTTGGCTCATTTGTGGAACGTGTGGATTGAACAGAACGTTCAGCCAGTTCCAGGACAGGGGCCCTAGTAACTCCTGGGGGGTCGTCCGGAGCTGCTGCTGCTCTTAGCAAGAGGTCATGATTTCAGAGCTTCGCAGTGTGATCGCAGTGAAGGTATAAGGATGGGCGTTTTAAAACTGCAGTAGCATGCGCTGGGAGTTTAGACTGAGTTGTGGGAGAGACCCTCAACATGCACATTTCCAAGGGAAACATCCAACCACTGGTTATATAGATTTGGGGCACTACCCCCAGGTCAGCAGCATAAAAACATTCTGAGAGCAGAGAGTTGGGAAGGATTTTTGAGTATTTGTTTGGAAGGAGTATTTATCTAATCCAAGAGTGGATTTCCATGGGACCACATGGAGAGTTTGATATGTGTCCCCTGCAGTTAGATGGGGTGCCTGCATCACCCCCGAGAAAATGAAAGTGGCCTATGGCCCAAAAGGAATAATTTTTAAAATTGTAATTATTGGAACAGGTAATATGTTGATGCATGGCTTTGCTTCTTACTGGCTGTGTGACCTTCGACAAGTCACCTAACCTCTCTGTGCTGCAGTTTCCTTGTTTGTAAAATGTGGATGATAATAATGGTCCCCATGGCATCGGGGTTGTTACAAGGATCCAGTGAGCTGTTACGTAAAGAGCTCTCGGAACTGGGTTGAGCAGAGTCAGTGCCATGTAAACATTAGCTAGGGTCATGGTTCCAGCATCAAAATGATGTGCTATGAAAAGCCCCCTCTCACCTGTCCGCCACCCACCCGACAGGTAACTGTTGCCATTCATTTCTTACATATCCATTCAGACAGCTTTTGTACATGTTCAAGGCAACCAGATATACAAGTGTCTCTTCAGTTCCCGACGTTGGACTCTAAGGGTTGTAGACCAAGCGACACTTCCATAGCCTTTCTTCTTTCCTTTTAAAATATAATTGGTAATATACTATACATATTTTTCTGCATCTTGGTGTTTTTACTTGAGACCTTGGAGATCTTTTGCATGTTGTTATATGAGAACTTCCTCAATATTTAAAAATAGCTCATCATAATCCATTGGATGGCTGTGCCATCATTTATTTAGTCCTCCTCAATTTATGAAGTTTTAGCTTATTTCCAGTCTTTTGCCTTTACAAACAGTGTGGCAAAGAATAACCCTGCCTTACTTCACTCTGCACAAGTCCACTGGAAGGACACATTTTCAGAAGTGGAATTGCTGGTTTCCAAGGTGTGTGTGTTTATAACGTCAGTAGCTGTTGCCTAATGCCCACCCGTAGGTATGGAACGGCTTTACACTCCCACTGGCAATACATGCGAGCACCTGCTTTTCCATGGCCTTACCAACAGAGGGCGCTACTAAACACTTGGCTTTTTGCTTGTTTTATAGATGAAAAACGGTATTTGTGTAGTTGCAATGTGCGTTCCCCTTCTGATGAGTGAGGTTGGCCTTTTCTTCATATGTGCAGAATGTGTGTCGGAGTCCTGTGTATTTCATTTTCTGTGAACTGTTTGTGTGCTTTGCCCATTTATCGTTTGGATTGATGTTACTGTTGCTTTTCTTTTTCTTATCCATTTCTGTGGGCTTTTTATATAATGGGAGACTAGCTTTTATTCATGATGTGAGTTGCAAATAGTCTTCCCAGTTTGTCATCAGCCATTTGACTTTATTTAGGAGGTTTTTGTGCGTGCCTGTGTTTGCCGTGTATAAATTTTTAGTTTTACGTGGCAGATTTTAGTAATGTTTTATTTTGTGGCTTTCGCTATTACCTCATACTTAAAAGGCCTTGCAACTGGAAGATTGTAAAATAATTTCCCCATGGTTTCATCCTGTACTTTTATAGTTTAATACTTTTATAGTGTTTACATTTAAATCTTTGATCTCTTTGGGATTTTTCTTTGGGTTTAATGAGTTTGGATCCAGATGCGTACAATCTGGCTTTGTTTAGGCCACTGGGATGTTGAGAGCGATGAGCCAGCACTTAGGTCTTGACAATTTTATAATCCTTTAATTCTTCAAATAGCACTTCCTTTCTGTAATGCTCAATCCCCTTTGCAGAGATCATTAAGTGTTAAGGCAGAAAGATTAGGAGTAATGAAGATTAGCGTGGATGTTTCTCTGGAGTACAAAAGGCTCCCTTTGTTACTGGCCTGCAGTTTTACTTTGCTTCCTTTCCTTCATTCGGTATCATTGGGTGCCTACCGCCCGCCCACCCCGTGCTGGCACTGGGGCTGAGAGGCAGTGGGCCAGGCAGGGGGTCTTCACCGCATGGAGCCAGCCCACGGTCTGGGGGAGGCACGGGTGTGCACATGGGAATCTCACGTGTACCGCAAAATTACCCAGGAGGAGGTCAGGAAGGGAGGGTCTTTGTTGCTATGACTGTGGATAATGGGGGAACCTGAACTAGTCTCGGGGGTGGGTAGTCAGGGAAGATGACCCCCAGGAAGTGACATTTAAACTGAGACGTGGGATGGAGGCTGGAGCGGAGCTGGAAGGAGCTTGACTCGGGGGGGGGAAAAGCGGAGACAGTCAGAGGGTCTGGGGTAGAGCGAGGGGGTGGGGAGTGGGGCTTGTGATGGGTATTCTCCTCCAGGGAAGGCAACATGGCGTCACCTCTGTCTGTCTCTCTCTCCCTGAGTCTCTTTTCTTTTCATTTTAAAAATTATTTATTTATTTTGGCTGCGCTGGGTCTTAGCTGTGGCATGTGGACTCTTAGCTGTGGCATGTGGACTCTTAGCTGTGGCATGTGGACTCTTAGCTGTGGCATGCGGACTCTTAGTTGTGACGTTCAGGATCTAGTTCCCAGACCAAGGATCGGACCCGGGCCCCCTGCAGTGGGAGCACGGAGTCTTACCCACTGGATCACCAGGGAAGTCCCCCCCTGAGTTTCTTTTGTGATAGAAGAAAGGAATCTAATGAAACAGAAACGCTTTCATTTCTCAGACTTGTAACCTTACTTTTTCGAGCCCCTCGGTTATCTGGCACCACAACACGGTGTTCTGGATAAACGAGGTTCCTGGGCATGGTTTGTAAACTGATAACAGAGAACTCCACTCAAAGGCTTTGGGAGCTGAAAGGTTCCGGGTCCGCTTCCCCATTTGATAGATGGGAAAGCTGAGAACCCCGGAACGTTCCTAACTTTCCGGAGGGCTCAGGACGCCACCCCGAGGCTTTTTCTGACTTGTGTCTGAAAACATCTCACTGATGGTAGTCATCATCATCATCCCTCCTCCTCGGATTATTCAGAGAGCGTGGCCGGGGCCTGACCCTCAGCAGCCCCGAAGGGAGCCTTTTAAAACAGTTGGCAGCACTCCTGCTTTCGTAAGCGCCTAAGGCCGCATCATTGAACCTTTCCCTGGTGACTCAGGACCATTACTCTAACCATCGGGCTTTGTGCTGGAGTCATTGCCCGGGCTTGTCCCTAAGCTGTGTGGCTCCTCAGGCAGTGAGCGGGGGTCCCGGGGCCAGGAGGGGTCTGGGGGTTGCCGGGTTCAGAGCCTCCACACTGCTGTGCGGGTCAGGTCGTTCTCGCTCCGTGTCTCCCTCCCCCTCCCTCTGGGGCACTCTAGCCTCTCCCCAGGCGGCTCCCTGCCCTCCGGGGGCTCTTCCTTTCCTTTGCTTTTTCTTCATCGTCTTCTCCGCGGCTTTTATAGACTTTGCCCAGCCGCCGCTGGCAGCCAGCCGAGCGGGCCCACCGGGTACAGTCAGTGTGCGACTCGTTCCTTCTTGGGTCTTTACGCCGATGCAGCCTTCCCGTCTCCCGATCCTTTTGGGTTTCCAGTTCTCCGGAGGGTCGAGGGTGCTGGACATCCGAGTGTTGGAGCAGCAGAGTGATGGTCTAGCTTCATCAAAGACAGAGAACAACAACTTGCAGAGCCTGAAGGACGCCAGGGTGCGGGATGGGCTATGTGGACACAGGCAGGCCATCCAAACACTTGGGCTCTGTTTCTTTATCTGCTAAGTGGAAAATAGGATGATGATGATAATGGCAATAATGACAGCGGCTACCACCTAGAGTCTGAGGAATCACCCCAGGGTGTCCTTAAAAACACGGATTCTCAGGCTGCACCCTGAGCTGCGGATTCAGGGGTGGCCTGGGTTTGCGTCGAATGACACCCTGCTGTGTTCCTGGTGCCCAGTCCGATTCCAGGAGCCTGATGGAGCACATGATAGATGAGACCCAGTCCCTGCCCTTGGAGAAGCCCACCCCCAGGGGCATGAGTCAGTGTTGAGATGTGGCTTCCGTCGTTTCCACGCGGTATCGCATCCAAGAAACGGCTCACCAACTTTTCGGAACTCTCATTCAGGCCAGATCCTGGCCACATCCTGCGTCTGACCCGCGTGTGCATCCGTTTCTCCCCAGGTCGTTTGCTAAGCCCCCGAAGCAGGTGCAGACGGTCTGTGAATGCATCCTCATCATGAAGGGGTACAAAGAACTCAACTGGAAAACCGCCAAAGGCATGATGTCCGACCCCAACTTCCTGAGGTCTCTGATGGAGCTTGACTTTGATTCAGTTACCCAGAGCCAAGTTAAAAATATCAGAGGTGAGTGTAGACAGATGTAGGAACAGCCAGGCTGGTTGTCAGCCTGGCGGCTCAGTCTCTGGGGCCGGGAGGGAGAGTAAGGAGAGGGCTTGTCGCAGGCAGACCCGCCCACCGTGGTGGGATGGTGTTGCCGTGGCGTTGCCGATGGAAGAGGGGGAATGATCGTCCCCAGAGGAAGACAGCGGCAGGGAGGATGGTTGCTGGTTGGGCAGTGGCAGTGGATGCCCGCTGAATGTGTGGTTCAGCAACGGGTCCGGTTTTCCCTAGTAGGATACATGACTGTCTTATGGAGCCCGCCCTGCCTGGTCTTCTGTGCATCTTGTCCGATGGGCGTAGTGGTGCCAAGAACTGGTCTCGCGGGCAGAGGACTTGAATAGACATTTCTCCAAAAAAGATACACAAATTGCTAATAAGCATATGAAAATATGCGTAAGATTAGTCACTAGGAAAACGCAGATCAGACCGCAGTGAGGTACCGTTCAGACCCACTAGGATGGTGTAATTTAAACAAAACCACACAAAACTACAAGTGTCGGGGAGGATATGGAGAAGTTGCAACCCTCGTACGTTGTTTGCAGAAATGTAAAATGGTGTAAACTGGGAAACAGTTTGGCAGCTCCTCAGACAGTTAATCATAGAATTACCATGTGTCCCAACCACTCCACGCCTATGTATAGACCCCAAAGAGTAGAAAACAGGTATTCACACAAAAGCTTATACACAGATGTTCCTGACAGCACTGTTTACAATAGCCAAAAGGTGGAGACAACCCAAATATCTATCAGTGGATGAATGGATGAACAAGAGCAAACATATCCACACGTTGGAATATTCTTCAGTCATAAAAACGGACAAAGCGCTTCTGTGTGCGACAGCACAGACGAAGCTCAAAAGCCTGATGCTCAGTGAAAGAAGCCAGGCACAAAAGCTCACGCATTGTAATTCCATGTATATGAAGTGTCCGTAGGTAAATAGGTAAATCCACAGCGATGGAGAGCAGATTGGTGTTTGCCAGGGTTTGGGGAGGGGAAATGGGTTGTTACTGCTTAACAGCTCTGAAGTTCCCTTTTGAGATGATGAGAATGTCTTGGAGCTACATAGAGGTGAGGCCTGCAAAGTCTTGTGAATCTACTAAATGCCACTTTAACGTGTTTGTTGTTTATCATGTTTATTTAACATGTTTAATTATACACTTTAACGTGTTCATTTAATGTTATGTGAATTTTACCTCAATTTTTAAAAAATGGGTATTCGGGGAAGAAAACAAGAATTGGTCTAACCTTGACTTCCCTTGTGCCTTTTGCCAGTATGAAGTCTTCTGTAGATCCTGGAGGGTGGGTGAGGAGGGGGGGCGGCACCACCCACCCCATGCCCCCATTTCAGTTACAGATGCCTGCGTTCCCCCTGAGCCTGGTTCCTGACCTGCCCCAGAGCTTAGCCAGTGAGAATGATGCTAGTCTTTTTCAAAGGCAATAAAAGTTCATTGTGTCACTGTTTATCACGGAGGTTTGTTCAGAACTTGATCATCAATGCATTTTTTCAGCCACTTAAAAAAAAACAAAACAGGGGCTTCCCTGGTGGCGCAGTGGTTGAGAGTCCACCTGCCGATGCAGGGGAGGCGGGTTCGTGCCCCAGTCCGGGAAGATCCCATGTGCCGCGGAGCAGCTGGGCCCGTGAGCCATGGCCGCTGAGCCTGTGCGTCCGGAGCCTGTGCCCCGCAATGGGAGAGGTCACAACAGTGAGAGGCCCGCGTACCGCAAAAAAAAAAAAAAAAAAAAAAAACCAAAGCTAATCAAAACACAAAGGATAACAGCAACTACAAAAACCCAAGGGACTCTCTTTACCCGATCGTTGGATGGGTTTCCATTTATGTGAAGTTACTCCCAGGGTGAGGGTGCAGGTGGAGGTGATGGTGCCCTGTAATGACTTATGAACCCCAGTTAGCTGCCAGCTCTGAGCCACCTTGGTGCCCAGTTGGGGGGTCCCCACTGATGCCCTGGGTCTCCGGGGGCTGCTGGGTGTCACATGGAAGTTCCTGTGTCATAGGATGTCCTGGGTGGCAGTAACATGTGCCCCTCAGTCACATCTTAAACATCCACTTACACAAAATTCATTCGGGGCTGGACCCACCTGTTGTCCCTGGGAGAGCTGTCCGGATCCCGCTCACAGGCTTACCAAGGAGAAGGAACTAGTTACGCTTACTTTGTTAGTAGGCAGTTTACTTCCCATTTTATTTTCCCAAGACGAAGCTCACCGCTCATCGAAATCATTGCGTCTTTGACCTTTAGGCCTCTTGAAGACCCTCAATACCACGACTGAGGAAATGGAAGCCGTGAGCAGGGCAGGCTTGGGGATGCTGAAATTTGTGGAAGCTGTGATGGGCTACTGTGACGTCTTTAGAGAAATCAAGCCCAAGAGAGAGAAGGTATTGCCCATCTGTAAGACCTGCACACTTCTGCCAAGAGATCGTTTTGGAGTCAGAATGAATGTGTCCACAGCTTTACTGGAGAAATTCTGGCAAGGTTCTGATTCTAAACTGCATAAACATTTTTTCCCCCAGTAAATGATAACCCTGAATTATAGCTCTAATTTAGATGTAATGTGAACCGACAGAACCAAAGTCTGAAAGATTTTTGAAGAAAAGAGGGTAAAATCATTCTCGAGGGCTAAAACAGAGTTTCTCACCCTGGGTGCTACTGACACTGTAGATTGGATCCTTCTTTTTGGGGAGGCCGTCCTGGACACTGCAGGGTGCCGAGCAGCCTCGCTGGCCTCCACCCACTGGGTGCCGTTGTCCCTTCCCCCAAGTTTTGACAACCAGAAATGTTTCCAAACATTGTCATGTGTCCCTTGGGGGGCAAAGTCGGTCCCTGTTGAGAACCACTGGGTTAAAGGAACATGCAGAAGACACAATACAAAGAGAATTGTATAAGGTTGATTCTATCATTTTGAGCCATATTTTGACATTGCTTTATAAGTCAGGATTTTATCACTCAGAAAACTTAGAACCCATAGTAGGACCAATACAGTCTTCAGTGCATTCTTTTGAGTTTTTGGCTTAGAATCACAGGGTCCTTTTACTGGGACCCTAGTACCCACGAAAATTAAGCCGTCTGCTAACTCAGATGCAGGACGTCTTTTTTCTAATGGGATGTAGGGCTTTTGCATCAAACCATTGAAGAGGTCACTAAGAAAAGAAGCCATGTGCCTCGCTATGACATAGGGTGGGCCCAGAGGGTAGGGACAGCATTAGAAATGCAGGTGGAGGACTTCCCTGGTGGCCCAGTGGTTAGGACTCAGCACTTTCACTGCCGTGGGTCCGGGTTTGATCCCTGGTCGGGGAGCTAAGATCCCACGAGCCTCGTGGCATGGCCCCCCCCAAAAAAAAAAAAAAATTGCAGGTGGACATAAGCCCAGGTGTGAGACTGACTGTCTTATTCCCACCTCACTGCCGTGCTTTTCCCCATTGTTCTGCGAATTGTCTTCACGTAGGTGGCCAGGCTGGAGCGGAATTTTTCCTTGACCAAACGTGAGCTGGAGAGGATCCAGAATGAGCTGGCAGCGATCCAGAGAGAACTGGAAGCTCTGGGGGCCAAGTACGAGGCGGCCATACTGGAGAAGCAGAAGCTGCAGGAAGAAGCTGAGATCATGGAGAGACGGCTGATCGCGGCCGACAAGCTCATCTCGGGGCTGGGGTCTGAGAATGTCAGGTCAGCCTGGGTAATGGGCCTTCCCGCTAAGCAGCTCTAAGCCAGACTTTGTGGTTTGTGAGTGAACATCCACAGCACCATTTCTCGCCACGTGGGGTCTTTATTCCACGCTGCATTTTGAGCTGAAAGCCGTGTGAAAAAGTTCTGATTTTACTATTATCATGTTTAAAAGTGGCTAATGGCCATTTTATAGATTCTTTTAAAAATAGGTATCGAGTGTTATTTACTGAGTAACTGTTAAGGGGAGGCATGGCAGCAGTGGAGACAGGGGGAAACCAGTGCCCTAGGGCCTGGGAATGTTTGCTTCTTGATGACCTTTAACCCCAAGTCCCTTCTGGACGGATCTGGAGGAGGAACCCACTTCTGTCTCTGGACCCTTGTGGCTGGTTCAGTCCTGAGCTTCAGTTTTCAGTAGGTGGAGCTGTTTGATGCTTATGGGCAAGAGGCCCATTGGGCCATAGCTGGTCCACTGGATGTGACAATAGTTTCTTACCTGGCACCTGTAAAAATGGTATGGAAAGCACTGGAAAATATTGTTTGCTTATGGGAAACAAATCATTTTCAATGTCTTTTTTTTTTTTTTTTTGCGGTACGTGGGCCTCTCACTGCTGTGGCCTCTCCCGTTGTGGAGCACAGGCTCCGGACGCGCAGGCTCAGCGGCCATGGCTCACGGGCCCAGCCGCTCCGCGGCATGTGGGATCTTCCCGGACCGGGGCATGAACCCGTGTCCCCTGCATCGGCAGGCGGACTCTCAACCACTGCGCCACCAGGGAAGCCCTGGGTGTGTTTTTAAGCTATTGATTAGGCGTTTGGAAACAATGTGATTACTATTGTACTTTATACATATCTTTGAGACAAAATTCATCCCCCAAACATTTATCGAGGCCCCTGTTAGATGCTGGGTTCTGCCGAGCTCTGGACTTGAACAAAGCCTTTGAAAACGTTGGGTTCACTAGGCAGGGAAATGGCAACGTGAGCTGGTGATCTCTGTCCTCTACAAGCGAAGAACATCTCAGAAAAGGTTTCCTTCTGGCTAGCCCCCTCCCGGCCGTGTGTCAGGCTGGCTCTTCTAGAAGGTTCCTTCGGGTTGTGCCGGAACGTGACTGCTCACGGCAGGCCCCGCCTCCCACGCCAGGTGGCTGAACGATTTGGACGAGCTGATGCACCGGCGCATGAAGTTGCTGGGCGACTGCCTGCTGTGTGCAGCCTTCCTGAGCTATGAGGGCGCCTTCACGTGGGAGTTCCGGGACGAGATGGTCACTCAGGTCTGGCAGAGCGACATCCTGGAGCGGGGGATCCCCCTGAGCCAGCCCTTCAGACTCGAGAACTTGCTCACGGACGACGTTGAGATCAGCAGGTGAGGACGACCCTGGGCTGGGAGGACGGGGCACAGAGCCCGGGGGGCATGCAGCTGACCCACCTGCACAGAGACGGCAGGGAGCTCTGCCCGCCCAGCTCCCCTGCCTCGGAGGCTCCCCGTCGGCTCACAGCTCGGCCAGAAAAATCCCCATTTCCCCTGTCGCTGCCCCTTCCAGGTGGGGCTCCCAGGGGCTGCCTCCCGACGAGCTCTCGGTTCAGAACGGCATCCTCACCACCCGGGCCAGCCGCTTCCCCCTCTGCATCGACCCGCAGCAGCAGGCCCTCAACTGGATAAAGAGAAAAGAGGAGAAGAACAACTTGCGGGTACGGCTGCCCCTGACACACCCCCCACACCGCTCCACATCCTGGGGCCCAGCCCGGCTCTCCCCGGTGTCCCCAGGCCTCCACAAGGCCGAGCTGAAATGCCACCACCCTGAGGCCCCAAGCAGAGCCCTCCTCTTCCTGGCCCGCCCACCCTGTTGAGTCTTGGAGGGCGGCATGAACCACCTCGGATTCGACTCTGCCCTTTGCCTATTCGTTGCCCTGTGGGTCACCTGAAGGCAAAGACGGTGCTGTGTTCGTCTTCGCGTCCCCTCTACTCAGCGCAGAGCCAAGTGGCCTTAGATGCTCGGTCACTTTCTTTTCGGAGGGCAGGGGAGGGGCTTGATTGAGATATAATTCATCTGCCATACGATCCACCCGCTGGAAGAATATAGTTCAGTAGCTTTTAGTATATTATACATTGAGGTGTGTAGCAATCACCAGGATCAATTTTTATCACCCTCCTCCAAAAATGCTGTATCCTTTAGACATCACCACCCCCAAAACATCCATTTCCCCTCCTGCCCCTAACCCCCAGCCTCTGACAAGCACTCATGTCTTTTCTGTCTCTGTAGATCTGCCTGTGCTGGGCACTCAGTATGAGTGCGATTGTACAGTATGTGGCCTTTTGTGACTGGTTTCTTTCACTTAGCATCACGTTTTCAAAATACATTTTCCCTGCTTAGCGAATCCAACGTTTTCAAAGGCTTCGTCCAGTTTCAGGGCTCAGCAGAACCCAGCATCTAACACGGGCCTCGATAAGTGTTTGTGGGACACATTCTGTCTCAAAGATATGTATTGAGTACAGTAGTAATCACATGGTTTCCCAGTGCTGATCCACACACACTGTAGCGTCAGCACTTCATTCCTTTTATGGCGGAATAATACAGTGTGTTGCCTGGATGGACCACAGTCTGTTTACCTGCATATCAGTTGATGGACGTTTGGGTTGTTTCTGCTTTCTGGCTGTCATGAGCAGGGCTGCTGTGGACATTCACGTGTAAGTCTTTTGTGGGCGTGTGTTTTTAATTTTCTTGGGTAAAATTGCTGGGGCCCAGTTACCTTTTACTGAAATAATTAACAATTCATGATTTTCCGTTTTTATCTTTTCCTTGTTTTTTCTGGTCCTTGCTTTCGGGTATGTACATGCAGGTAGGGGAAGCATCCCAAGGTCGGGGGGAGGGGGACATCCATCCCCACAATTCACATATAACTGTAGTGGGACAAATACCATCAGTGCAGGAATATTCCTTGACGTCCCTCTTCCCTGAGCCTTCCAGAGAGTTCTGCAATTGCCAGACCTCTCCTAGCCCCCAATCCTACTCCTATCCCCGTCCTATCTCTTAAAGAGAGAGGGTTCAACTTATGGGGTGAGTGGCTAAGTACATCAATGTAATAAAAGAGGGTGGAGAGGAAGGGAAGAGGAGGTCCCAGGGGCTGGAAGGGAGGAAGAATTTTTACAGATGTTTTGAGAAAAGAGATAAGAAAGCAATCCTAGGGTTTGGAGGGGAGTGAATTTTTTTTTTTTTTTTTTTTTGTGGACTCTGTGTTTGGACCCTTTTTGAGGTCTTCTGAGAGATGTGATGAGATTCTCTCCTAATCACCTTTGGCTGCTCACCTGTGCTTTTTGAACAAGAGGCTGCTCAGAGCCTGAACCTCATGGTTTATACAGGTTACATGCCCTGCTTCTCTCCCTGTTCTGTGTTTTCCCCTCTGCCTCCCTTCAAGGTGCTGACATGTCCCCTGCCACCTCCAAGGATTTTTTTCCCCTTGAATTTGGTGAGTGAGCTGATTTTTAGCATCTGCCTCCCCTCCCTTCTAGGTGGCTTCCTTCAATGACCCCGACTTCCTCAAGCAGCTGGAGATATCCATAAAGTACGGGACGCCTTTCCTGTTCCACGATGTGGATGAGTACATCGACCCTGTGATTGATAACGTCTTAGAAAAAAACATCAAGGTCTCCCAAGGACAGCAGTTTATCATACTGGGAGACAAGGAAGTGGGCTATGATTCGAATTTCAGGCTGTATCTGGTCACCAAGCTGGCCAACCCCAGATTTAGCCCATCCGTGTTTGGGAAAGCCATGGTGATCAATTATACTGGTAAGCATATACAGAGCTGCAGTGCCGAATTTCAGGTGGAGACCACAGTCTGAGCTCATAGGCCCTCAAGGGACGTCACTTCATTCCGTGAATCATTCTCAGAGTCACAGCTTTCATAGTCAACCAATCCGTTCCTTTTGGTTTGCTTTTTGAGGCTTCACCGTGCGGCATGCGGGATCTTAGTTCCCCTGCCAGGGATCGAACCCATGCCTCCTGCATTGGGAGTTCGGAGTCTTAACCACTGGACCCCCAGGGAAGTCCCAACCAATCAGTTCTTAATGAGGAAGCAACACCAAAAGGCTTGGGGGCCTTTAGAAGGCAATGAGTTATGTGTCTTGAGATGTGCTGAGTCTGGACCACGGGGCTCAGACATTCACCCTCGGAGCGAGGCGAGACCCCTTTCTGCTGCAGCAGGAAGTTATACTGTATTTGTGTATTTAAATACACAGTATGATTTTGGATTTCCCTCTTCCTCTCAATTGAATTCGGTTAGGAATTGAATGCCACTTCCCACATTTTCTAGGATGGTCACACGGGTTCCTAGGTAGGTTAATCAGGTTTCGGTACACGTTAGGAAGCTCCCTGGTGGTCCAGTGGTTAGGACTCCGTGCTTTCACTGCCAAGGGCCTGGGTTCGATCCCTGGTTGGGGAACTAAGATCCCGTAAGCCGCGTGGCTTAAAAAAAAAAAAAGTTTGGGTATAAGCCCAGATATCTAACGAGGGTCCCCCACGATGTGGGAGCCCTGGCTTTGATTTTAGTGCATCTTCACACTTGCTGTCCACTGCTCCAGGTATCGGCATCTCTGTTTTGCTCTGTCCCGTATTTGTCACCTGGGGCTTTAGAATGGCGTTGGTGGGAGAGTGAGTCCTCGTGTTCCTGGGATGCCGGACCCACCCTCCACTTGCCCCGGGCACTGCTGTGTGGGGGAGATGAGATGGTGAGCAGCCTGGCAGGGGGACACAGTGATGAGGGCCTCCCTCGTCCCCCCACAGTCACGCTGAAAGGCCTGGAGGACCAGCTGCTGAGTGTCCTGGTGGCCTACGAGAGGCGAGAGCTGGAAGAGCAGAGAGAGCATCTCATCCAGGAGACGAGTGAGAACAAGAACCTGCTGAAGGGCTTGGAGGACTCCCTCCTCCGGGAACTGGCCACCTCCACGGGGAACATGCTGGACAATGTGGAGCTGGTGCAGACCCTGGAGGAGACCAAGTCCAAAGCCATGGAGGTATGAACTGCGTGGAAAAGTGTATCGATCCTGCTACGGAGTCCCAGAGGTGTTCCCAGGGACCCCTGTGCACCCAGTCAGCCTCTCTTAATTGAGAGCGATAGAAAATCTGGCCCTACGTGGCTCAAGTCCAAAGGGAATTTATCGGCCTAGAAAACAGAAAAGTCGAGGGATGGCTTCAGGTAGGGCTGGATCCAGGACTCCAAGCATATCATCCAGGGCTCAGTTTCTCTCCATTTCTGGACCTTCTGCTGTGTTGGCTTCATTCTCTGCCTCCCTGTGGAGCCAAGCTCCGCTTATGGTCACAAGCTGGGTCTGGCTTCGCGTCCACTGAGGTTCAAGTCCAAAGGAGAAGAATGAGAATCTTTTCCTGTCGCTGAAGTCACAGGCTCACCCCAGACTACTCCCATGGGCTGGGGATGCCATGTGTGGATTCTCTGGACCTCACTCACCCGATCCGCTCCTGGCCTCGGGGTTGAGGGCACATATGAATGAAAGGAGGAAACTGTAGGTCTCTAGATCAAACTCAGGGACTGTTACTAGAAGAAGGGGGCACGGGGGCAGGGCCGGGGGGTCGAGCCACAAATATATACCGCATCTCGCGAGAGGCTGGGGGCCCTTCCTGTGAGCGCTGCATGGCTTTCTTTGCTGCCGCCCTCCCCCCACCCCCCCCCCACCCCCACCGCCCTCTGCCTTCTTACTTTCTCGCCTGTTTCGTACGTCTTCCTGGTTTCGGCTGTAAGTGGCAGCGTGCACCTCTCCTTCAGGTATCAGAGAAGCTCAAGCTGGCGGAGAAGACAGCCCTGGACATCGACAGGCTGCGGGACGGCTACCGGCCAGCCGCCCGGAGGGGAGCCATCCTGTTCTTTGCGCTGTCGGAGATGGCCCTGGTGAGCTCCATGTACCAGCACTCCCTGATCGCCTTCCTGGAGGTCTTCCGCTTGTCACTCAAGAAGTCGCTGCCTGACTCCATTCTTCTGAAGCGATTAAGGAACATCATGGACACGCTGACCTTCAACATCTATAACTATGGCTGCATAGGTGAGCACCTGTTCGCACCGATTTAGGACCGCTGTGCGCTTCTGTCCGTGTGTCCAAATTTCCTCTTCTTATAAGGACACCAGTTGGGATTGCATGGGGGCTCTCCCTAACAGCCTCATTTTATTTTTTTAAAATTAATTTGTATTGGAGTATAATTGATTTACAATGTTGTGTTAGTTTCAGGTGTACAGCAAAGTGAATCAGTTATACGTATACATACATCCACTCTTTTTTAGATTCATTACAGAGTATTGAGCAGAGATCCCTGTGCTATACAGCAGGTTCTTATCAGTTATCTATTTTATATACAGTAGTGTATATTTTATATACAGTATATGTCAATCCCAATCTCCCAATTTATCCCTCCTCCTGCCCTTTCCCCCTTGGTAACCGTGAGTTTATTTTCTACATCTGTGACTCTATTTCTGTTTTGTAAATAGGTTCATTTGTACCATTTTTTTTTAGATTCCACATATAAGCGATATCATATGATATTTGTCTTTCTCTGTCTGACTTACTTCACTCAGTATGACAATCTCTAGGTCCATCCATGTCGCTGCAAATGGCATGATTTCGTTCTTGTTTATGGCTGAGTAACCTAATCACCTCTTAGAGGCCCTGTCTCCAGCTCTGAGGTACTGGGTATTAAGGCTTCAACTTATAGATTTTGAGGGGGACACAGCTCAAAATTGTGTTGGGCAGGAAACAGGTTGAGGGCTATCCTATAGGGCTCACTTAAGTAACCAACCCTTCTAACACGTATAAGATAGAATTCACATCACACATTTTGACTTACATGTTTTTTTTTCTTCTGTTAAAAAAAAAAGAACTCTAATGTTTTGCGTCTTCCTATCCATAAAGAGTGTGTTGATGGAATGGGCTTACTCTGCAGTAGAGATGGGCCAAATCTGTCCCACCGCCTGCTTTTGTAAATAAAGTTATATTGGCACACAGCCACACCCGTTTCTATACGGATCGTCCATGGCGGCTTTCACAGTACAATGGCAGATTTGAGTAGTTATGACAGAGACTGTCTAGTCTGCAAAGCCGAGTCAATTTACTCTCTGGCCCTTTATAGAAAGTTTGTTAATACCTCTTCTCCACTGTAAGAACTTGTGCTTTGAGTCAGGCAAACGACCAGCACTTCATTCAGAAGGTGGCTCTGAACCTCCATTGTACGGTCCTTCATCTGCTGGGGGGGGCACCCCCCCCCTTCCCACGAGGGCGTGGTAAGTGCTGCCCGGAGACGTGACCATTTCAGATGCGTACGAGCGAGGGTCACTGCCCGTTGCACTTGTGGGCACGACGTATCAATTGAGCTCACAGTTTTTGCACGCAGGTGTTCACGGACACCAAATGCAAAGACGGCTAAATGCAACTGACTGTACAGTTGAGGTGCTTCAGTTCATTTCTCTGAAATTTAAGCGTGGTGTGCATGAGAAACCCTGTGTTTAAATGCATTTGTTTTATCCAGACCCGTCTGTTGTTTCTCTTCAGGGTTGTTTGAGAGGCACAAGTTACTTTTTTCTTTCAATATGACTATCAAGATAGAACAAGCAGAGGGGAGAGTCCCCCAGGAAGAATTAGATTTCTTCTTAAAAGGTAACGAATTTGCCTCGTTTCATGCTTCCCAACTCCCTGGACCCATGTTGCACATGTGTATGAATGTGTTCACCAAAACAACGGCAGAAATTTGCCTTCCTTAAAACTTGCCTTCCAGTAGCACCGCTTTAGTAAATACCTCAGTTGACAGATCCAGCCTCAGAGATAGTTCCAGTTAACTCAGAGCAGCCAGCCTCTGCCTTAAGGCTGCCCCAAGGCTGGAAGCCACGCAGAGCTTCCTGGCTGGAGTTACACGGACGGTGACAGGGGAAGCCTAACCCGCTTCTCCTTCCAGCCCCCTTTTGAGAAGTGGATTTTCCCCCAAAGTGAGGGAAGCCCAGGAATGGAGTTGCTTACTCTTCCCCGTGTGTTGGTGTCGGCTGTTTACTTCTCTTCTGTTGTGATTAGGAAACATTTCCCTGGAGAAAAGCAAACGGAGAAAACCCTGTGCTTGGTTGTCCGACCAGGGATGGGAAGATATCATTCTTTTATCAGAGATGTTTCCAGACAACTTTGGGACTCTTCCTGATGATGTGGAGAAACATCTGACTGTCTGGCAGGAGGTGAGCAAGTGTCCCCTTTCTCCTCCTTCCCTTCCCCGCATGCCAGTCATCTCCACACTCAGTCTGTAGCCTAACTCCCTACGAGTGTGAAGATCTGCCTCTGAGTGGCTCGTGCAGAGTGTAGCCAGTGCCCTCTAGCTCCCTGGATGGAATTCTCCTTTATCTAGTTCAGCTAGTTTTGTGGGAGAACTATCTATCTCTCCATCTGTCCATCCATCTGTCCATCTGCCTCTGTCTGTCTGTCCATCCATTCATCCATTCATCCATCCATTCAAGAAACTTTGAGCATCTGTGGCTGGACCATGTCCCTTGATGGGCAGTGGGAATTCAACAGTCCATAAGACTCAGTCCATCCCTTCCTAAAGTTCAGAGTTTGGGGGGTAGAAAATGACAGATCTGACTAGACGTGGCCTGTAGATTTCGTCCCTTTACAGGGGCTCTTGGGACCTTCACATAAAAAGGGGGGCCTATATCATTTCTCAGTTGACGCCAGCATGAATGTTCTTTGCTTTTCCCAGTGGTATGACCTGGATTCACTTGAGCAGTTTCCACTCCCCCTGGGTTATGATGACAACATCACCCCTTTCCAGAAGTTGCTTATTTTGCGCTGTTTCCGTGTGGATCGGGTATATCGGGCCGTGACTGACTATGTGACTGTAACAGTGGGAGAGAAGTAAGTGAGTTGTTTGTGTTTGCTTGGCCCTTTCTGTGGGGTAGAATATCTAATGTCACCCCTTCCTGGACTCACGGATGGCAGTGGGTGGCCAGAGAGGACTGCCTTTGAGCATGATTTGGTAGCCACTCTAGAGCAGCGCTGTTTAAGAGAAATACAATGGGAGTGACATATGTCATTTCAAGTCTTCTGGTAGCCACATTCAAAAAGAAGCAGGTGAAATTAATTTTAATAACAGTTATCATAAGCATATAAAATATAATATATTAATATATAACAATATATATAATATTTACTAATAATAAGTAACTGTATTTAATTATTAAATGATACAAATGAACTTATTTACAAAACAGAAACAGACTCACAGACATAGAAAACCAATTTATGGTTACCAAAGGGGAAAGAGGGAGGGGGAGGGATATATTAGGAATTTGGGAGTAAAATATACACACCACTATATATAAAATAGATAAACAACAAGGACCTACTGTATAGCACAGGGAACTCTACTCAATATTTTGTAATAACCTAGATGGGAAAAGAATCTGAAAAAGAATATATATTTATATTATAACTGAATCACTTTGCTGTACACCTGAAACTAACACAACATTGTAAATCAACTATACGTCAATGAAAAAAGTAAATTTATAAAAAAGGAAACAGTCAAAATTAATTTTAATAACAATCATCATAAGTTATATATTAATACATCATATCATATCATATAAATAATATGTATTAATAGTTAATTATATTTAACTCAAATATTAAACTATTATCTCAACATGTAATGGATTGAGATATTTTGCGTATCTTTTGATACCAAGGCTTTAAAATCCTGTGTGAACTCACACGTACAGCACGGCTCAGTCTGGCCTCGCCACACTTCAACTGCTCAGTAACCACACGTGCCTCATGGCTCCCGTGTTGGTAGCTCTGGAATCGAGGGCGAGGCCGGATGGGTAACTTAGGGTGACAAACTCAAATCTGCCTCCACGGCCGGCGGGGGATGGAGAGGACTGAGCGTGGCTGGACGAGGACTCGGGCCCACTGGAGAGGTCAAGCCCTGGCCAGCAGGCCCTGAACTCCTGCTGACTGATGCCAGGTGGCGGCGGGGACCCAGATCTCTGACTCTTCAACGGAAACTAGAAATTTGGATATCTACATGAAATCTCCCAATCGTTATGTGCTGGCAACTAAGTTTTTAAAAATCTCGAGATGCGGGCCGTTCAGGACACGCCTGTGGAGCCGCCGGTGTGGGACCTCTGGGTTCGGTGCCCAGGGCACGTCCACCTGGAAGGCCGGCTTGTCAGGAGGCATGCAGCTCAGTACAGGTCTCCTGGACCACCCAACCCGGATGTACTGGGCTGTGCGGGGAGGTCCCCATCACCCAGGAGCTTATTACCATCCAGTGAACGAGATGTGTGTAAAACCTGGATTCCAAAACAAGGAAGGCTGAGCAAAGAGCCATACCAGAGGGACAGTCAGAAGGTTCTGGACACTGGGAGCAAGAGTGCTGGTCGGACTGGCCGGCCCCTGCCTGCGCTGTCCTCCCGGGAGCGTTTTCCAGTCGTGTTTCTTTCCCCAGGTACGTGCAGCCTCCGATGGTCAGCTTTGAAGCCATCTTTGAGCAGAGCACACCCAACTCGCCCATTGTGTTTATCCTGAGTCCTGGCTCTGACCCTGCCAGTGACCTTATGAAATTAGCCGAGCACAGTGGTTTTGGAGGGAACCGCCTCAAATTCCTTGCCATGGGTCAAGGTCAAGAAAAGGTAAATTGTTGTTGGAGGGAACAAGCCCTAAACGTGGGTGGGGTCACCGGCCCCTGTTAGGAATGAGTTAACGGATGTTTGGCTTTAAGCCAAGAATACCGCCCCCACCCCCCACCCCCCCCCACCCCCCCCCCACCCCCCCACCAGTGCCATGCATTTCCGGTCTACGGAGCAGTAATCAAACGTCACAGCGATGACAGTGTGAGCAGTAGTATAGTTCTAGAGCCAACCTGCTGTGATTGCCCAGCCTGGTTCCGTCGGCGTGTTCTGCTGTTTCCAAAGCCCTTGCACATCCAGTCTTTATCTCCCTCGGCCCTTGCAAGAGCCGCGTCTTGGATCAGGGCTGTCACTGCCCCAGTGGCAAGGCCAACTGGTCCGGGGGCAGGTGCCACTGAGTCCGAGGTTGGAGCTCTGGGGGCTGAGGGAGGCCAATGAGTGCAGCCCAGCGGACCCCGGTGGCCCCGCAGGAAGTCTAAAGGGTTGCTTCTTCGAAGGCTCCCTCCGTAGCTCCTGGAGCGCTGGCTCCTCTGTGGCTTCTGCGGCAGTGGCCAGTAGTTTCCTGGTGCTTGCAGCGGGTCTCTGGGAGAGCACAGGGTGGTGTGGCCGTGGGACGCCGACTCTTCCTTTCTGTCGCTGTCGGAGCAGGTGGCCCTACAGCTGCTGGAGATGGCGGTGGCTCGCGGGCAGTGGCTGATGCTGCAGGACTGCCATCTCCTGGGCAAGTGGCTGAAGGATCTGGAGAAGTCCCTGGAGAGGATCACCAAGCCCCACCCCGACTTCCGCCTGTGGCTCACCACGGACCCCACGGAGGGCTTCCCCATCGGGATCCTGCAGAAGTCCTTGAAGGTCTGGCAGCAGGACAGACAGACGTGCCCACGGCTCGGTTCCTTACCTCACTCCCGTTTTGCTGTGTGCGTGTGTGTGTTTAGGATAGAGTTGGGGCCCCATGGACACCCCCGCCTTTCCCAGTTCCATTTCTCCCTCTCTCTTCAGAGGTAAGCACTGTCCGGGATAGGGTGACAATTATCGGGTGACAGTGTTGACTCCCAGGCCCGTCTTTATCACTTCTGCATGTCCTCAAAACAATTTCTGGGTTAGTTTTCATGGACTTCACATTTATCCTTTTTAACTCTAATGACCGGCCCTCCCACAGCCCGCAGGACTGGAGTGAGTGCTTGTGTGTGTAAGTTTCAAGGCGTTTACCTGCCCTGTTTAATTCAGTCTCTGGGAACATTTTGGGGAATGGTTTCATCATCTCTCTCTTCCTCCAGGACGGGGAGAGGGAAAAACTTAGGTACTTCTGTTTTACATTTGAGGATCCCATGGATCAGACAAGGTTAAAAGAGCCTTCCTGGGGTCATTTGATGAGTCAGGGCAGAGCTGGAGCAACGTCTAGTTTTTAACTCATTCACGTGGGCCCTTGGGAATAGGGAAGATAGCTTTGCAAGGACGGAGGGAAAAGCCAAGACGTCTGCAGTCTGCACGGCCTTCAGAGCCCTGCTCGGGGGCCTGGGGTTTCCGTCACCATCGGTCTTTGCCTCCGACAGGTTGTCACCGAGCCACCCAACGGGCTGAAACTCAACATGAGAGCCACGTACTTCAAGATCTCTCCTGAGATGCTGGACCAGTGTCCACACCCTGCGTTCAAGTCCCTGGTCTACGTGTTGGCGTTCTTCCATGCTGTGGTGCAGGAGAGGAGAAGGTTCGGGAAGATCGGGTGGAACGTGTACTACGACTTCAACGAGTCTGACTTCCAGGTGAAGAGGCGGCTACTGCCTCTCCCGGGGGACACTCCCTCCTTCGTTGTTCCTGCCCACGTTTTCAGAAAACAGTCAGAGTGCGAAGGACTTTATGGGTTTTCGGATACCCAGGCCTGTTCCCCCTCTTTGCAGGTCTGCGTGGAAATTCTGAACACATACTTAACAAAAGCTTTCCGGCAGCACGACCCTCGGATCCCATGGGGCAGCCTCAAGTACCTAATCGGGGAGGTAGGAGCATCCTGGGCACCCGCTGCAGGCCCCCTGGGGTGGGCTGGGCTGTGGCCTGCTCCGTGGCCCCCGAGTCTTCTGGGACTCCCCTCTTGCTGCTGCCCATCAGCTGAAGGCCCCTGGGTCTCTGTAAAACATCCACCCCCCCCGCGCCCCGCTTCGTCACCCTGTTATTCTTGGTCCTAAGTGAGCGACCGTCACCTGGGCGTTTGGACTCATCGCCCTGGGGACTCATGTTCCTCGCTGAGGTTGCCTCAGGCACGTCACGGGAGCCCTGCTTCTGTTCGGCGGGCCTGGAGGTCCACTCTGGAGGCCGCGGCCTTATACAGCGCTCGTGGGAAAGCTTCCCCGGAGGCCTGTGTGTGGCTCAGACAGAGACATCACTGTTCCAAAGACAAAAGCGGCTGCTGGCTCCTTGGGTTGTTTTGTTTGCTCGTTCGCTGTGTTTTGGGGAGTTGGCCAGTTGCACACTGGCTCCCAGCATTTCATGAGGACTGCTATCACCTTGGGCTCTATGAGTCTGCACACAAGCCCTCTTGTATAGAGTGGCCCGAAGCCTGTGCAGGTCGGCACGGTTTGAGCTGTACAGTGGCCGGGCAGCAGGAGTCTCTCTAAGGGCGCATCCGGGCTTGACCCTGGACTGTCCACTGGGCCCGGGGCCTCAGGGCCCACCCCGTAGCTTCTGGGTCCTGGCCGGCTCTCACTCCCTGTAATGTCAGGTCATGTACGGAGGACGGGCCATTGACAGCTTTGACCGGCGCATCCTGACCATCTACATGGATGAATACCTGGGGGACTTCCTTTTCGATACTTTCCAGCCGTTCCACTTTTTCCGGAACAAGGAAGTGGACTACAAAATCCCCACGGGGGATGTCAAGGAAAAATTTGTTGGTGAGATTTCTCAGCCATCAGAAAGTATGTACATGTTTTATTCTAAGGGAGCCCGTACATTTCAGCTCTTCTGGTTTCTGTGGTTGGCTTGATGCTTCTTCTGACCCCTTCCCTGGTGGGACTCTTTGACGGCTCGGGGGTGTTTTCTTATGCCTTTTAGCGGGGCCCAGTGGGCTCTTCCTAGCCTCAGAGCTGACGGAGTTAGTTCAGACTTCCTGTCCTGGAATGATGGTAAATATATCAGAGTCTCCCTGGAAGGGCAGAGTGGCCCCTGGGGAAGTCACTGAGCCATTTTCATAAAAGATACACGTAGAGAAAGTTCCCTGGTGGCCCAGTGGTTAGGACTCTGCACTCTCACTGCTGTGGGCCTGGGTTTGATCTCTGGTTGGGGAATTGAGATCCCGCAAGCCGCGAGGCATGGCAAAAAAAAAAAAAAAAAAAGATGCACACAGGACTGTATTGGGCATGGTGGTGTAGAATTCCCATTTTAAAAGCACGCCACCCTCTCAGAGGTGGAATGTAGTCTAACGTGTGTGGGGACGTCGAGGCTGTGGGCCCTCGGGAATCGGAGGTGGCATGGCAGTGTAACCGCTGTTCTCTCCCATTACAGAGGCCATTGAGGCCCTCCCTCTGGCCAACACGCCTGAAGTGTTTGGGCTGCACCTCAACGCTGAGACTGGGTATTACACTCAGGCAGCTCGAGACATGTGGTCTCAGCTGCTGGAGCTGCAGCCTCAGACGGGTAAAGTCCCCTGCAGAGGACTGTGCCCATCGGACTGGGGACAAAGGGCATTGGTGCAAAGTGCTGCTTCGGGTTCTGATAGCTTCCGTACTGTTGGTGCCCTTCTGAGAGCCAGGGGGCACCCCAGTCCTGCGCTCAGATGCCTTGCTCTCTCTGAAACGTGTCCTGATTTCAGGGGAATGCAGCACCGCCATCAGCCGAGATGATTACACTGGCCATGTGGCCAAGGACATAGCAAACAAGATGCCCAAAGTCTTTGACTTGGACCTGGTCAGGAAGCAGCTGGGGATGGCCGCCTCCCCTACCTCAGTGGTGCTCCTGCAGGAGCTGCAGCGCTTCAACAAGCTTGTCATACGGATGTCCACGTCCCTGGCTGAACTTCAGAGGGTAAGCCTGTTCCTCAAGTGCAAATTCCTGCCTCGGTGGAGTGCTGGGTTTTCCGCTAGTCTTGCCTGACTGCTCTTGATTCTATAAACAGGCCTTGGCTGGAGAAGTTGGGATGAGCAGTGAATTAGATGATGTAGCCAGGTCCCTCTTTCTTGGGCAAATCCCTAATATCTGGAGAAAGCTTGCCCCTGACACCTTAAAGTCCCTCGGAAACTGGATGCCCTACTTCCTGCGGAGGTTCAGCCAGTACACGACGTGGGTGAGTGAGAGGCAGCGGTCTGCTTGCTGGTTCAAGGCTTGGCCTGGACCCCCTCAAACCACTTCCCGACTCCTTCTCCCCTCCCCAGCGGTACCTCTGTCAGGAGCTGACTGGGTGCTCTGGAAATGGTCTCGGACTCTGCAAGCGTATCTGTTTTTTTTTTCCTTTTCTCCCTCCCCCCCTCCCTTCCTTCCTCCCTTCCTCGGGGGCTTCCCTGGTGGCGCAGTGGTTAAGAATCCGCCTGCCAATGCGGGGGGCACGGGTTCAAGCCCTGGTCCGGGAAGATCCCACATGCCGCGGAGCAGCTAAGTCCGTGCGCCACAACTACTGAGTCTGCTCTCTAGAGCCCTCGAGCCACAACTACTGAGCCCGCGTGCCGCAACAACCGAAGCCTGCACGCCTAGAGCCCGCGCTCCCCAACAAAGAGAAGCCACCGCAAGGAAGAGTAGCCCCTGCTCGCCGCAGATAGAGAAAGCTCACGCACAGCAACGAAGACCCAACCCAGCCAAAAATAAATACATATATTAAAAAAAGAAAGACTTTGAAGCATACTATGGCCAACTTGATTTATCCATCTAAGCGTCTGTCTTGGCAATTGTTCCATCTAAGTACCTCTAGACGTCATTCCTTCTAGGCTGCTCCGTCTCACAGATATCCTGTATCCTTTCCCCTGATGGATATTTAGGCGGTTACCATTGGTTTTTTTGTTCTCTTTTTTGGATTTTTTGTTTTGCTAGTACGAACACCACTCTGGGGCACATGCCTTTGGAGACTCATGTGAGTATGTTCCACGGGTGCAGTGGAAGAGCTGGATCCGAGTGTGTGCGTTTTAAATTCTGACAGCTCTTGTCAGATGGTTTTCTAGAGAACTTGAAACCACAGCGTACGAGAATGATTATTTCCTCACCTCTCTGCAACGTGGTGTGTGCTTAGTACTTTGGATCTTTTTCTCCCTCATAGGCAAAAAGTAATATCAGCTATGTTGGTTGTGTATTTCTTTAATTATGGTGAGGCTGAGTGTATCTGACACGTTTATAGACATTTTGTGTTTTTCTATGAACTGTCTTTGTATCTTGATTTCATTTTTATCAAGTTCTCCACCTTTTTTTAAAAAATTATTTATTTATTTATTTTTGGCTGTGTTGGGTCTTCGTTGCGGTGCTCAGGCTTCTCCGGTGGCTTCTCTTGTCGCAGAGCATGGGCTCTAGGCGCGCGGGCTTCAGTAGTTGTGGCTTAGTTGCTCCGCGGCATGTGGGATCTTTCTGTGGGATCAAACCCGTGTCTCCTGCGTTGGCAGGCAGATTCTTAACCACTGCGCCACCAGGGAAGCCCCTCAAGTTCTCCACCTTCTAAAATTGGTTTTTAAGAGCTCTTTGTACATCAAGGGAATTAAGTCTTTTGTCTGCTGGTGTTACAGATATTTCCCCAGCTTGCCTTAAGCTTTTTGATTCTGTGGTATTTTTTCCATAGGAAAGTTTTACGTTTTAATGTAGTCAAATAGATCAGTCTTTTCTTTTATGGCTTCTGGGTTTTGTATTCCCCACTCCAAGATTCTGAAAACATTCACTGGAGATTTGATTTGTAGTTTTGTGGTTTATTTATTTAGTTTAGTTTTGTTTTTATTTTTTTGGCCTCGCTGTGTGGCATGCGGGATCCTTGTTCCCCGACCAGGGATCGAACCCACGCCCCCTGCAGTGGAAGCGCTGAGTCTGCATATGGTGTATTTTCTATATTTAAATCTTGGCTGCACCTGGAGTTTGGTGATCCAGCTTGTTTTTCCCAGTGGGCTGCCAGTTGTCCCAACACCATCTTCCTGCCCCTAACGTGAACTACATCTTTTGTCAGCTTTGACCCTGGCATTGGATGGCAGCCCCAGGCTCTCACCAGCTGCCTTCTCTCTCCAGGTCACCGAGAGTGAGCCCAATGTGATGTGGCTCTCGGGGCTGCACATCCCAGAATCCTACCTCACGGCCCTGGTGCAGGCCACCTGCCGGAGGAACGGCTGGCCGCTGGACCGCTCCACCTTGTTCACGCAAGTGACCAAGTTCCAAGATGCAGACGAAGTGAATGAGCGGGCGGGACAAGGTACGGCCAGCTCCCTGCGGATTCACAGCCTCTCATGTAGGGTCTCCCTCCCCAAGCTACCCTCAAAAGGGCTGAGCACAGTGTGGGCCCGGAAAGTCAGACTGCTGCAAATACTGGCCATGTTTGTGTGCTGTCCACGTGGGGCTTGACGTCTCTGAGGGTGAGTCCAGATGTTTCTTTTCCAGTTTTTCCATTGAGACGTGGGCTGATGTCAGGGGAGAGCTGAGCCACACTCGCCCAGCTTGTCTGTGGGAAATGGGCTACTAGGTTAGAAAGAACTGGATCGCCAGGTGGCTTCCCTGGAACCCATGAGGGCCCGGGGGCATGGTAGCCAGAGAGCAGGATGGGCCAGGTGGGAACCGTTCAATTGTGCTATAACGTCAAGTCCCTTAGACACTGGTTACTGACTGTGTGAACTACGGCTGGAAACTGTGGTTTCCCGGGGGGGTCGCGTCTTAGAGGACATCTCGCTGCAAGCACAAAAGCCCTCTTCAGCTAGCTTAGGGAGAGGGGGTTTACGGTGAACATTGTGGAGCGCTCAGGCCTCTTTGTAGAAGGCCAGCGAGGTCTCAGAGGGACCGGCGGTCTTGGGGTGGCCATGGTGCCAGCTGACTCTGGGGCCCGAGGCCAGTTAAGTCTGTGGGCCATGATGCCACATTGCTGGGGAGAGGCGACCACCCCTCTTCCGTGGCGCTGTGGCCATATGGAGGGTCACGGGGTCTCCAGGGTGTCCCATCTGGGCTCTACAAAAGGAAAGTGGGCGGGGTAGAAATGGTGGCCACCCCTTTTGGGAAGAGGCAGGGGCTGTGTATGGGGAAGGAGAATCAGTTAGTTACCCTTTTGTTTGTCCATATGCGCATCTGCTAGAGCTGCCGCATCGGCAGAGTGACACTTGCCTCCGCCTAAGTGCGGCTCTCTTCCTGGTGCCTCTAGGATGCTTTGTCTCAGGACTCTATCTAGAAGGCGCTGACTGGGATGTAGAAGAAGGATGTCTTATCAAGAGCACATCCAAGGTGCTGGCCGTCGACCTGCCGGTCGTGAAGATCATCCCCACTGAAGCCCATCGCCTCAAACTGCAGGTGAGAGGCCGACGCCTGCCCCGTTTCCCCTCTTCTCCTCTGACTGGAGTTAGACGCCAGGTGGTTTCCAAGAGCCTTGCCTTTTAGCACAGGGGCTCTTAACCTTTCAGGGCTGGGGGAAGCCTTTGAGCCACGTCCCGGGGGAACAATGCATGCGTGCGTGTGCGTGTGTGCAGAACCTTCCGGGGGCGGCACGGGTTCAAGGTTGGAGGCCGTGGCCCAGACCAGCTTGAGGAGCGACTCCTCCCTTCTGGTGAAATTCTGCGCTCATTGCGTGGATCGGAAGGTAGCTACATCCGGTGTGGACGGCTGGCGCCCCTGCAGGACGGCCTGCTCTGCTGGCCGACCCCGCTTCTCATGGGTGTCAGCAGAGCCCGGCACCTCGCGGGGCCCCTCCGCACCCGTAGCGCTTAGACGAGCCTTCGCCCTCCCCGGGACCCGCGCTCCCCTCTGCCCGCGCCGGCACCTCACGCCCCTTTCCTGTGCAGAACACTTTCCGGACGCCCGTCTACACCACCTCCATGAGAAGGAACGCCATGGGGGTCGGCTTGGTTTTTGAAGCCGATCTCTTCACCACGAAGCACATTTCTCACTGGGTCCTGCAAGGGGTGTGCCTCACCCTGAATTCTGATTAACCCTCTGGGCGAAGAAAACGGCACGAGATTCTAAGTCTGTGGCCGGCAACGGATGTGCTGGGAATTCGTGATGACGCACCATCTGCTGTCACTTCTTGGGGCCTCTCGAGGCAGGAGGGGGGTTGACACTGATTTTTTTCTTTCATTTGAAATCAGCCATTTGTATGTCTTTCCATATAAGTTAACCTGAATGGTTTTATTTTTTTTTTAACTTTAAAAAAAAAGGATTCTGTGGTATTCAAAAAGTAAATTCAACAAGAGCATTTTAAGACGTGTCGAATTTGCTTTTCCTTCTCGGGGGAACCACTTAAGCAAAACTGCCTGCGTGTCGATGGCACAAGTGAGAATTCTAACGCGAATTGTCAAAGGTGGTTTTTCGATGGTCCAGGTCTCTCAGCAGACGCCTCTCTGGAGCGAGGGCCGCGTGCTGGGGCGCGGAGGCAGCAGGGCCCCCGTCCCTGGGCTGACGAGGCCGGACTCACCCACACCCTTCCAGAACTCTCCCGCCCGGCTCCCCGGGCGCTGGCCTGGCAGCCTGTGGGGGAGGGTGCTGAGCCCGGTGTTTTGATTCCTGCGTGAGGCTGTGAGGGGTTGGGTGCGGACGAAGAACCCGAAGGACCGGCGGCTACCGGGCGTCTCTTCGTCCTGCGCACCTGGGGCTACTCCGGCCAGGCCCGGCCGGGGGCGAGGAGCGGCTTTACCCTGCGAGGGAGGAACGGGGCTGGGCTGAGCTGAGCGCTAGCGGGACACGAGGGCGAGGCCAGTCACGGGGACAACTGGCTTTTGCTAGAACTGCCGAGGCGCAGAACGTTCTAAGGGATGGCTCAGGGCAGTGAGACACAGCAGGGGACTCGTCTTTCCGGAAGTGAACCCCACCACCCCTGGGTGAGCCCACTGTCTGGGCAGCAGTTACGGGGGCAAGGGGCAGAAGCGGGCGCTATTTCTTTCCCTCCCACTGTCCCCCCCCCCCCCCGCCAGGCCCACCCTCGGGTGGTTTAATAAAAGACACGGAACAGAAAGAAGGCAGGTTTAGAAAATAAAGTTTGTTGGGATCTTGAACATTTTGGATAAAACTAACAAAAAAACAACACACATTCAGGTCGTGGTGATATGAGGAGTGACGTCATCTTATTTAGTTCCCGTGACTTAACATACATCTGCTCGGTTATCCGTGCCGCCCCCGGGGGAGGGTGTGTCGGGAGGTTACGGGGGTCTCCTGGAGGGAGCAGGGCTGCTCCGGACAGGCCGCCCTGGAAACGGGAGGGATGAGGTCAAGGTCGTTACGTGTTGCTCCGACTTTATAATTAGGCGTGTGACTATCTGATGTCGTTAACGTCGAGCAGCGGCGCAGCCTGCGGCCCGTGCTTTGTCCGCGAGCGCGCTCAGATTCCGCGGAGCCGGGCTGGAAGCAAGCGAGTCGGCACACAGGTGTTTGGCCGCGGCGATTAGTAAGTACGGATTCCGTAGCAGGGACACGAGCGTGTGTCGGTGTCGGTCAGAGGGCAGGGGGAGCAGGAGAATAACCTGTTGACAGGCGTGAAAACAATTCGGCATGCATGGGAATTGAAAAAGAAAAGAAACAGAGGAGGTGCGGCTGAGTTTTCCCTAGGAGTGATCACAGTGCCTCGAGAGCGCGGGGAAGGGTCGCGGGGGGCCTTCACACAGTTCTGTCCGTCCCTGAGTGCTTCCTCGCCACCTTGCCGCCTCCGTTCACCTGGTCCACCGCCAGCGTCTCCACCTCGGGCGGGGCCTGCGCCGGGGTCGCGTGGTGGATGCGGTGCGCCACGCCCACGTGCGCCCTGTGCGGCTTCTCGCGGGCGGGGCTGGGCTGCTCGCCGGCGCTGCGGTCCGAGGCGATGGGGGGGATGACGAGGGGCCGCTCCTTGACGAGGTGGACCTCGGCCGACTCCCTGGCCAGCAGGAACGGGGTGGGGTCGGGCATGGCGTCCACCGGCTCCCGCAGAAGCAGTTTCCGGCTCTCGGCCCCGAATCTGTAGACCTCCTCGAACTCCGGGTGCAGCGGGGCCGAGAGGCTCTTCTTCATGCGGCGCCGGGGCGTCTCGGGCAGCCTGTCCTTGGGCGGGGCCGGCTTGTAGCTGGCCAGCGCGGGGCTGCCGGCCGGGCTGCCGTCCGAGGTGCCGCCGGAGCTCAGGAGCTTCCTCTTGGTGGCGTGCAGCTGCGACGTCAGGTAGGCGATGGTGCCGGCGCGCTGCTCCAGCTCGCTGCTCAGCGCGCCCAGCTTGTGGCTCTTCACCTTCAGCTCCTCCAGGTACCGCCTCTCGCGCTCCTTGATGCTGTTCTCCAGCACGACGACCATCGCGCTCTTCTGCTCCAGCTCGGTCAGCAGCTCGTTGTTCTCGTCCTCCTTCAGCTTCAGCTGAGCCTCCAGGTCTTCACATCTTTTCTTGAGTTCGCTGCTTCTAGAAGATCCGTCTCCTGGAAGGCCAAGCCGAGGGAGCGGAGTGAGAACCCGAGGGCAGGGCAGCCAGGCCCTGGGGGGCAGGGAGACCTTCTGTGTGCGGGGATCGGGGGTCTAGGCCGGCCTCCCCTCCCCACGGTGGCGGTTCCCCTGGCCAAGATGGGTGCGGTGCCCACAGGCCACACGGAGGGTAGGACCCCCATCGCTCGTGCCACCTCCGTGTCCTCTCCCCCCAGGAAAGGGTAGGAGATCAGGCGGTCTTTGAGGCCCCATCCAGCTCTCCAGCTTATTGCGTAAAAGGATGTCTCCAAATTTCAAAAATGCCGACGTTAAAATGGGCAATTTCAGAGTATTAGACCTCTCCAAAGGCTGAGGATTAAACTGTTAGCAGAGCCATCTGTCTGCGCCATTCCAAGCACGGTTTGGAAAGGCAAATGTAGACTTCCTTTATGTCTAGAGCACCAAAGCTCTGAAATTGCAGAGGAGACTGGATGCCAGGCTGCCACCTTTCCCCCGACACGGGTCCCCTCTCTGCATCTCTCAGAGCATGGCATCCCTGGGCCTGAGCTCAGGCCCCACCTTGGTCCTTGGCCTGCCCCTAACACCACATAGGCCGCCCTCCGGCAAGACTCTCCCTGGCTGTGCTCGCGCTGGTGCAGGGCGGCTGAACGGGGCGGGTGGTCCGTGAAGGTAGGAGGCCCTGGTAGTGAGGCCGGAACCAGTGTTTGTGGGTGCCTCTCAGATGAGGATGCGGGCCGAACGGCTCCTCCGAGGGCCGCGTCTGCGTGTGCTTCCACCCCTGGGCGGGGCACCAGGCCCACCTGAGAGGCTTGCGCTCTGCCCCCCACAGGAGATGCCCCATGCCAGCTGTTACCATGAGCCCCTGATGAGGGGCCGGGTTGGTGGGCGGGTGGCCTTGGGACTCAGGGCTGAGAACCACGCCTGGAGAGGCTATAGGGCAAGAATGGTGTTTCTACAGATTAGCATGGGCTCAGAGGGGACAGGAAGTAAGGACAGGCTGATTTCGGTGACATGGATGGCAGGGGTGCGGGCTGGAGTCCCCGACTGGAGGTGGCCATCCTGCTCTCCTGAACCCCGTCCCCAGGCCCCTCATCCACCACACACAGGAAAAGGGGGTCCTGGCTCCCGGAAGGCACACTTAGGAGACGTGGCACGGGTAGCGCAGATGGAAAGTCAGTGCTGGATGGTGCTCTCGGGCTCAGGGGAACAGTCACGAGGACCTAGACACGCTCGTGAATAGTTACTGCTCGTGTGAGGCCTGTTTAGAAAAAGTCATCTCGACTCAAGTGTGGTTTCTACACTTTTAAAAGCCTCACCCTGTTCTGGGGAGCAGCTATTGGGACAGGCCACAGAGGCCCCGGCTTCTGTCTCCTCTGCTCCAGCTGCCATCAGGCTGATAGTTTTGGGGGTCCCTGAGGATTCTGGTTTTGGGGGAGCATTTCTGGGACTAGAGTCTAGAGAAAGACCTTCAGCGCTGCTCTGGGGGCCACCCAGAAATGTGACCCCTCGCCCAACCAGTCTGTAGAGAGCACACACTTTGTGCCAGGTCCTGTGCTAAGCTCCACGGACACAGAGGAGGTGGGACCCCGCTCCATCTCCTCTTTCCTTCCGGTTTAAATCACATCTATTTCTTGATTACAGAAGGGACACATACTCACTGTAAAAAAATCAGAAAACCCAGAAGAACACAGAACAGGCATTCCAAGTACGTGTGTCGATCAGAAGGAAATAAAAGCACTCACCCCTCCCACCCCACCGACACACCGAGGGGTCCAAACTGCCCTCCCACCTTTCCTCAGAGAGCCCTGGTCACACGTGCAACTCTTCACAGCAAGTGTGTTTTCTTCTACGTGTGTAATTAGTGAAAACAGGTGGACCAACGTGTGCCTCAACAGGAAACAACAGGAAGCATCAGCTTTTGGGAAGGGAGTTCTTACCTGTCTGATCCGAACTTTTAAGTGTCAGCTCATACGTTAAATCTAAAAAGGAGATCATATATGTTAATTTTGTATGATTACGGTATATTTCGAGACCTTCATCAACTCTGAAAACGCACGATCAGCCTGCGAGTCCTGCCCGAACAGCATCGGAGGCAAGAGTGAGAAGAGCAACTGTCAGCGGCCGCTGTCCTTACTCGGGTTCGGGGGGGCCCTTCTTTTCCCCGTTACACACTCCAGCACCCACAATTAGCAGGCAGCTTGCTCTGTGTAGCACACTTTGGTCACTGGTTCCAAGACGCACGGTAACTTCTAACCATTGCACCTGGATCCTTCAGGTCCTCAGTAAGCTGAGAACTGGCTTCACAGCTTTACGCTTGTGCGTGTGGCCTTGGCAAAGAGGACGAGGTGACGCATTCAAATGGACCCCAGAGATGACAGGGTTAACCAGAGAGAGAGAAGAAGGCGGCCCCCTCCTCACTCACCCCGCACAGCTTTTGAGCCAGCCAGTGCGAGGTGACCTCGATGACAGGTCCTGCTTTGCTCTACAGCCCTGGCAGGCCTGGGACTGCCCCCCGCCCTGGTCCCCGGAGCTCGCTGGGGCCCCCGTACCTGTGCAGTGTTGCTGCAGCCGCCTGATCTCCGCGTGCAGCCCCTTGAGCGTGCTGGCGTGCTCCCGCTGAAGGAACAAGAGGTTCTTCTGCGCGCTGTGCAACTGGTTCTCCAGGTTTGCGGTCGCCATGCTGGCATCCAGATGACCTGCGGGGGACACAGGGCCTGGTGGCTGTCCCCGACAACGAGGGTCTCGGGGTGGCGGGCTGGAAGAGGACGCCGCCTGCCCTCCCTGGCCCTGCGGGCTGGAGGGCAGTGTGAGGCCCCGCTCCGGATGCAGACGGCTCCCTGATTCCAAATCCTAGGCTCTCCATGGGCTACCCGACTTCAACAGACTGAGAGCAAAACCTCCCTTGACAGACTTCCCTGAGGAGGTGAAGCACTGCTGCCCCCGCTCAGGAGAAGCGGGCGCGGGGAACTGGAACCTAGAGCTGGCGGGCCAGGAGGAGGACGACGAGCGTGGCGTTTCGGAGGGAAGCCCCGGGACCTCACAGAGTTGAGAGCCCCCCAAGTCCTTCTTTCCTCGGGAATCTCCTGAGAACCATCTCACGGGGCCACGTGGTGGCTGCAGGCGTCTGGAGGCCGGACCCAGACCCTGCCGTCCGCCACCCCCCGCCCCCGCCGCCTGCTTCCATCCTCCATCACCAGCCACTCGCTCAGGGCCTTCGCTGTAACTCGAGAAATGTGGCGAAGTCAGTTGGCCGTTCTGTAAAAGCTAGCCCAGTCATTCAAGACGCCTTGCACGGCACTGAAACGGGCTGAGGATGAAATGTGGATTATCTGCCTATAAATTATTCCTGTGAGTACGGAGCCTCGGGTGCCTTTTTCCTAATCTGCTGGGCCAACGAGCGCCCCCAAAGGAAATACCACCCCTCAGAGGGCTTCCGGTGAGCGGGCGTGTGGCAGGGTGGCACGAGGGTCCGCTCTGGAGGTGGCAACACGCCGGGCGACACCAAGCACTGTCTGTTACCTGTAAGCCCCGCAGCTTACAGATAATTTACACCCCAGGCCTGGAGCTAAGAACGGTGCGTACCTGGAACCCAGGACACGTGTTTTCATTCACACGAGGAGGCTGGAGGAGGAAAGGAAAGTGAGGGAGTGCAGAGAAGGACAGAGAATGTGCCCGACAAAGCCTGGGCGAAGGGTGCACACGGACACGTCCTGGAAGGGACACGCCTGTCAGGGGAGAAGCTGGCGAGAGACAGCTGTGACGAAGAAGAAACAGCGCAGTTTTGGGTGGGAGTGTTCACTGCACCTATTACCGGAGGCGATCTGGCAAAGTGTATCTGGAGCCTTAGAATTTATCTTCCGTCTGACTTAGCGGTTCCACTTCTAGGAATCCACCAGGGGGAAATGGTGGCCTCTGTGTGAGAAGGTGTAGCTATAGGAGGACGGTCACTACAGTGCAGTTCACAGTCAGAAAAGACCGGAGACAACTCAAAATCCAGCAAGAGGGAGCTGGTTGAGTAAACACAGGATCGTTTCTATGCAAGGAAGATCAGATTTCCCCAGGCCTTGAGCTCTACCTAAAAGCTGGCTGCAGGCCATGCCAGAGCTGAGTTTCCATCCACCAGAGCCTTCCTCAGGGGAGCTGAGAGCAGCCTTTCCACAGGAGCGAGGAAGGTTTCCTCCCCGGAATTGTCTCCATGCTGTAGCCACAAGTTCCTTGTATGGGGCTGCCGGGCCAGACACTAATTCTAACTGGAGCCCCACGGTGCCTGAGATCCCGACCCTGTGTGGTCAGCACGTGGCCTTGGGAGGAGGACGCTGACCTAACAAAGGAGCCAGCCCGGAACAAGGCAAGTCCGGGGCGTGATCCGTGAAGGGCTACAGAGTGTCCGAAAGCTGGACAGCCTCGACATCGAACGGAGGCAGATGCAGGACCGCTTCTGGAGCTTCCGGTAGAGATGCCCATGTTTCCTTCTGCTCAGCAGACCTGAGTCGGTCACTCTGGCATCAATTCCGTCGTCTCACCGGGAACATCAACTCCCAGGCGCTACGATGGGCTTCGCAAGTGGCCACGCCGGAGGAGATGCCTTGTTCTCCTCTTTAGAAGGATGGACCCAAATCTGCGCTCCTGGTGGCTAATGGAGAAAGCAGAGCCTGTGTTTCAGGGGTTTGCCATTGACGAGAAAGAACAATTTACATTTGATCCAGAACTTAGTGGGTCTGGAAGGGTGAAGAACGAGCTGGGTGTACAGTTGCCCCCTCGCTGCCCAGCGGCCTGGAGCGTCCACCGCTGTGTCTTGGTGACCCTACTTGGAAAACAGTTCTCAAGTCCACTTGCTTTTCTCCGTCTCTACACCTAAGCCACACCACCCTCACCTGAATCGCTGCGGCATCCTCCCTCTGTCCTCTCTCGCCGCCTCGATTCCGTCCCCACATCGTAGCAGAGTGATTTTCACAGAATCTTCGGGGGCTCCCACGGCTCTGAGTGAGGCTGGTCCACATGGGCCAGCCTCCAGGTGAGCCTCCAGGGCCTTGGCTGGGCCTCGCCTCCACACCCCGGGGCCTTGTCTTGGGCTCCTCTGCCCGGAGTGCTCCTCTCGGGTCCTCCCTTGGGCCCACCGTTCCCGTGAGCCAACGTCTGCGTGTCCTTTACTTCTCGGCCCAAGTTCACTTCCTCCCGGAAGCCCTGGCCCCCGGGCCGGGCGAGGTCACGCACTCTAAGCCTTCACTGCCTGCCCACAACTAGTTAACGGTCTCGCGCCTCCACGCGCAGACTGCAGGCTCGGTCCCCGCTGTACCCCGGGCCCTCGCACGGTGCCTGGCGCCCAGGAGGCCCACCGCCAGCACCTGCTAACCCAGTGGGCCCCAGCGCCGGGTTGTCCAGCGTGGGTGCGGCACCAGGGGAGCTTGAGGCCCTCAGGGCTGAAGAGCCTTTGCTTCCACGAGCTTCTGGCTTAACTTACAGGCATGCCTCGCACAGAGAAAGCATGATGTGCTAAAACTGCAAAACGGTTTCGTCCGGCACTGACGGCACAAAATGAGGTGTCGCCGAGACCAGAAATAAACATGTGTTCTGTGACCTACCGTGGGGGGCAGCGAGGGGAGGGGACATGTGGCCTCAGCAGGCACCCCAGTCCCATCACAGTTTGGTATTAAATTTTATTTGTAACAAATTTAATATGATTTAAATAAGTATTCACATTCTAACTGCCTTGGCGAGTCGGCGACTTGAATGGCACTAAATCTGTAATTCATTAATTCACCGTCATAACTACAGAAATAAAAGCGTGCCCTTGAAGCTTCCCATTAGCCTGGGCAGGCAGTCTGGGGAAGAAGGAACATGAGGTGAATAGAGGAGCGCGATTATGTAATGTGCAAAGCCGGCAAGTGAGCTTTGACGGCTCCGTTTGGAGCCCTGACAACCAGAGGACAAGGGTTTTTCAGCCCCGTGATATTCCATTTGGAGGCTGGTCTCTCTTCTTCCACACTCTATATGCTGACTTAAAAGGCCCGGAGGAGGAGATGCCATCTGTGTGGGGCCTTCTCTGGTTGTTGAATATACATGCACGAGACAGGTCCACATAGGTCCGAGGAAACAAGTCACACCTCCAGATGGGATCCAAATTACTACAGTATTTTCTCATCAGCTCAGAAGGGTACATAGTATCACTGACTTGCTGAGGACAGGGAGTTGCTGCTGCTTCAAACAAGGTGATGGTTTAATGTCTTCTCATTAGTTACTGATGACGTGGAATCACTGCAACGACGTAGTCCTTCCCAGAAGCTGACGTGAATGAAGCTACAGAAGCATCCCGTTCAGGCCAAGGAGACACGGCTGAGAGATGCAGATAATAGGGAGGAAGGGGCGGAGCTCGTCCTGGGAGGCGTGACTCAGAATCTCTGGCTATGGGAGCCAGAGACGTGAAGGAGCATTCAGGACCCCTCCCTGAAAGGGTCAGCGCGATGGACGAAGGTGAGGTGCAGGCGTCTGCCGCAGACGAATAGCGCTTCCTGCTTGAGTGAAAGGCACTCAGGCCCTCTCAGCCGTGTGTCAGCCAGTAGTGCAGGGCGACACCCCTAAAGCGTGGCTGACAAAACACTGCACTTTCCCTGTCGAAAGGGCATATGCTCCATGTTGTGGGCTCTTTGTACTGCAGCTTCTTGTCTCGAGGCGATCCCATTTCGTGTCTCAGTGTCATCAGGAGCCATCGGCAATTTTACAGTGATTTGCTCGGTCAGAGGCAGCGTGGGCTGGACACGGGCCCTCTTCTCTCCCCGGAGATGCAGCCCTCACTGTGGAGGATGGGGTTCCATCCACGGCGGCAGCCAGAGGGCAAGCCCCACTCTGCCCGCTTCCTCCCGTGGAACCCTGGCAAAAGCAAAGGGCGTGGGCATCTCAAAGCAAGACCACCCGTGGGGCAGGTTACCTTGATCGTGACTCGGAGGTTAGGCCACATCCATGTTTTTTCCCGTGGCAAATTCACTAGACATTAAATTTCTGTGGATTTACTGTTCCCTCTATATGGTCAGAAGGTTAACACTTGAAAAGGGCCAAGTTCTATAGAGGTCGGCACCTGGCCGAGACGGCTTCCCGGAGCGGGCAGGGATACTAACATCACCTCGTGGTGACAACGTGCTTTTAATGACGGTTCTCAGAGAGACGTGAGGACCCCGACCTCACTGGGTCTGCTCTGTATCCGCATGAGGACAAATTGCCTGTCAGTAGCTCACGTCCAGTTCTCAACCCAATTCAAAGTAATGTCCTTTCCTCCCTTTGGGGGCATTAATGTATAATTGATGACATCGTGATCTTATTTATGGACCATCTCCGCTTGCGCGAGCACAAAGTGCTTCCCCACCCCTTACGTCGTTTGTTCTCACAAACACCCAAGGAAAAACAGGAACGTCCTACCCACAAGTGAAAACGTAAATCAGGAGATGCTGCTGCTGAGCCCTGAGGCTGCTCCTAGCCCTCAGACCCTGTGGGTGAGAATCTGGAGGGCGGGGGTGGACGTCACCTTCAGGCAGGAGTCCAGATGCTCTCCACAGAGCATGCACACGGTCTCCAGCGCTCTGAAGCTGGGGGGATGTGCGCAGTCCACTGCAGCAGGCTCTTGGCGGGAAGGGCTGCAGCGTCCCCCAGCGCAGCACGGGGCGAGCCTGGAGCTGCACCGCTCAAGGAGGTGGGACCCACCCTCCCTACGCTCCAGCTGGGACAGTCAGCGACCAGGAAGGCCCTGCCGACCACCCAGTTCGGCAGAAAGACTCACCAACAAGTCTTGCTTTTTTTTTTTTTTGGCCACGCCATGCGCATGCGGGATCTTAGTTCCCGCTGCCTCGTCCCTCTGGTGCTCTTGGGGTCAAGCCCCACGTTCCCAGTGGCCCTGCCTGCTCAGCTGCCCACCCCTGCCCCGGCCTCACCCCATACCACCTACACTGCTGCCCTCTCACCCCTGGCGTCTGCCGCAGCCCCAGCACGGGGCCTCTGCACACTGGTTCCCGCAATCCGCACTGCTCTTGGCATACCACCTCCCGCCCCCCACCTCCCCCCGCCTAATGAGCCCCCATTCTTCCTTCGTGTCTGAACTCCTGAATTACGTACGGGCTTCAGTTACTTTTATACGGCTCCCCGATGGTACCGACTGGAGATCTCAACAAGAATTACGTGGCATTAACCAAAAAGCACTGCAGCAGCACTGGTTTGAACATGACCTCATCCTGTAATTTCTTCATACGCCAGAAACAATGTTTTAAAGTATCCCTGGACCACATTTCTTAGGCTAAAAGAAATGGAATATCTTTGATAGGAAAAGGTCTCACCATTTAAAAATGGGACACTTCTTTGTTCCTGGGCAATCAAAAGTAGACTTATCTATTCTCTCAACACAAAGCTTGTGGAAATAGGGTAATAATTTTAGAATCTGAAAAAAAAATAGTACACCCAGTACTCACGTGGTGCTGTGAATTAGTTATAACAAGCTATTTTAGATCCTAGTCATGAATAAGTTATAACCCATTCACATCTGGTTCTCATGCCGTGAACCGTCAGAATGACTGGCGTCCCACTGCCTCTGCGCGTGCTCGGCAGGGCCTGGGGCCCGGCAAGCGTCTTGCGCGCAAGGACCTCTGTGGCTGTTTTGTGGGAACTGTCTGTGTGGCTCTGGTGTCCTCTGGCTGAAGCACTGTCACGGAGTAAATGAAGGTTGGCCAGAGGACAAAGGCAAGTGTAGTGATTAAATGTAAGAGGAGACGAGATGGTTCCCAGCAGGGAGGTGGTGTCCTAAGTGGATTCGTGGACTCAGGAAATGTTGAGGGTGGCAGAGACCTTCAAAATCAACTATTCCAACACCTCATTATTTCAAGATCAAGAACCTGTGGCCCAGAAAAGATCTGCTTAGCACAACGGGATAAAAGAGCAGAATGGCCGAGGTCTTGAGGTGCTAGAGTGTTTGGGGTTAAATCTGAACCCTATCTTGTCACCTAAACCATCGTAATATCTAACTTAAAGGGTTACGTGCTAAATGCAATCACTTATGGTGTCTGGCATGTAGTAAGTGCTCAATAATTGTTACCTATATTATTTTATGTAAATATTGATCAATATATAAATATTGTTTACTTATCCCCACACTAGAGTATTTCCTGAACATCATCTAAGTGTGGAAATGAGCTAGCAAAGGATTCCAGTTACGTCCAAAGAGGGCAACATAAAAGCAAACACAAGCATTTTCTGCTGGCCTTTTCCATTTTCACTGGAGAGGAGCCATTCAGGGAAGCGAATAAAGAGAGTCAGGCAGAATCAGGCACCCTAAGGGACAGTAAAACCTACTTCCTACGTTGAATCAATCTATAGTACTCTACAAGAAGCTAAAAAAAGGTGGACGGCTAATTAGGCCATCAACTCTCAATCTAAAATACCTGCTTGTAGGAAAGGAAACTTAACCATCTCTGAAAAATGAAGCCTGATGTTATTCTGAATTCACAACAATCCTGGACAAAGAAAGTGTTTTAAGTTGCACGACCCTGTTATTTCTACTTGCACGCGTATTTAAGAAGTTCAGCTGGTAAGTTATTTGAGAATCCCAAAGAGTTAGGACCCTAAGAAAAAGGACAGCATTTCAAGGAAGCGTAAGCGCTCTACAATCACTCCAAAAACATTCTGGTAAAAAGAATGAACACCATTAAAACGTGGAAGTAAAAAAACGCTGAAAGCAAAAGATGCAATTATTTTTGAAGTGACAAAAAATCTTGTTTATTACTCATTCTTAAGCAATTGGGATATTTTTAAAACTAATACAATAGGCGGGTCAAGAGCTTAGCACAGGAGTCAGGATCCTGGGCTCCGGTTCGGACTCAGCCACGTTCGAGCTGCAGCCTCTCTGTGCCCTCACCTTCTTCTCCCATAACATGAGGAACAATAACAGTACCTACAAGACACAGTGACTGGGGGGATGAAATGAGCTATCTTAGATAAAACACTTAGCATGTGTCTGGTCTGCTGCGATAAAGTGGTAACTGAACTAAATTTGCACTCGTCCAAATGTGGGAACTTCAGATGGAGATGCTTTCTGGGGTCCTGTTCTCTGTCTGGGTGGGCAGTGCACATCACCTTTTAATAGTTGGTCTCTAAAACCTAAAAGAGGAGAACGCCAGTAGAAGCCAAAAGAAGAAAAGCATCTTTTGCAAGATAACCACCTCACAGAGTAATCTGAATGTCTGCCAGTGAGGAGTTAGCGTGGCACATCTCAACTATGATATCATTAAAAATGATAATGTGGATCTATATTTATTGACAATGAAATACATCTATAATAGGTTAAGTCAAAAGAGTATATTAAAAGCTGTATAATCATGTTTCTGTAGATACAAGTAGAGAAAATTCTAGAAGTATACACAATGAAACATGAAAAGCATTTATCTCTAGATGGTGGATTGTGGGTGATTTTTACTTTAAAAAAATTCTATTTTGGTACTACCTAAAGCTTCTTTAATGATGAAAATATATTACTTTATAGCCAGAAAAAACTATAAAGCAGTTTCTCTTACAAAACATGACCACTAACTATCCACTAGCAAAGTGGTATCATATGTTTTAGTGATGTTGTTCCAGGGTAGCCTTGGGATGCTTTACCAGAACCAAGGAGAATTAACGGGAAGGCAATTTTTATAAAAGCAACAGTTTAGCGTCTCCGAGATAGGCAGAAAATGATCATGACGAGCCCTCGAGCACCTCCCCACCCCCATGCATTGTACATTCCTGTAATTCTCTGACATTATCCGTCATAAAATACAAGGCTCATCACAATTCTTTAGACACTGACAGCCATTTCCTTCTGAAAGAATGTACAGCCTAACATTAAAGTTGTAATAGATGTGATTAGAGGCATCAGCAATTAGACAGGGAAACGCGATATGTGGTTGTCTGGGAAGGCTGCAGTCACTGGAGGCGTGCGTGATGGATTTATGAACCGTGTTTCTCTACAGTCTGATTATCTCATACTTTAAGAGTTTCTATTTGACTTCTATTTAAAAACCATGTCACGTGTCTGTACACTGGTAGAGGCTCGGTCCCTCTGTGTGTAAACGTCTCAGGAAGAAAGCAAGTCTGTGTTTCAGGTTGTCTAAAAGTGCCTCCGAGTGGGCCGTGGCCAGGCAGAGAAACACACGCACTCCCACGGTCTGAAATCACACAGTGCCTTCTGGGAGTGCCCAGGGCCTCCCAGGAAACCGGGCGACTTCATGGCCAGAGTGCTCATGCCCTGTGGCAGACCCCACCCCAGGAGGCAGGCGCACCAGCACCCCATCTCCTGGCTGTGAGGGGCTGCCATCCCGGGCATCATGTCATCACACAGTCGGCTCAGCACTTCCTGTTTCAGGGAAGTTGCTTCTAGGGCAGGGGGTGGCCAGGTGGCCGGCGGGTCTGTGGTGGCGCCACTTGGCCCTTCCTGCTCTCCCTGCATCCCCCTCCTGCCCTTCCTGGGCAGCCTCCAGCTGACTGGCCTGCCCCCTGCCCCCCGCCCCCGGCCCGGGATCACCCAAATCGCCTCATTTCAGAAGCGAGGGCAGGAAACATTTGCAACTAAAGAGAGATGCCATTTGTGAGCTCCTGACAACCTTGTCCTTTACCAAGATGAGCCTGAGCCAGTAATTTAGGGACATATAAAATCTCAAGACTTCCCACACAAATAGCTCTACCGAGTGACATCTGCCTTTAAATGGAAAGGAGAATTAGCAGGTCATATCTGATTAGTGTTTCCATTTCTACAGCTGACTGTGATTACTGCAGATTTTAATTGTCTGCTGGTTGATGACGAAAAGGTATGGTGACCCAAATGCCAAACTGTCCTCTTACACTGACGAAATAGGAGCTACTTCTCAAGTCTTAGCGCTCGACAATCACTACCCTAAACTGTATTTCCGAGGCTGAGAGGTGTGCACTTGCTTTAAAAATCTCTCTCTCTATGGTTTGCCAAACGGATGAACCATCTCAGTTGATTTAACTGATAGGGGCTTCTTTTATCCACTTTGGGCGCCTGACTAATTAGGCCCCAAAAAGAAGGAAAGGTATTATTATTATTATTATTATTGGCCGCACCGTGCAGCATGCTGGATCTTAGTTCCCCAGCCAGGGCCAGGGATCGAACCCCTGTCCCCTGCATTGGGAGCATGGAGTCTTAAATCACTGCCAGAGAAGTTCCTGGAAAGAAAGGTATTGTTAACCAAAGCTCTATACACTTTAATTTAGCCATACTTTTCCTTTATTACTTATACTAAAGTAAACTAGTCGGTTGTTTCATTAGTACTAATAGAACATATTTAGCTAAACTCTCACTAAGCATCTAAGATGATCACTGACAGAGAAAAGAGACTTTATCCTCGTGCTATTCTAGAAAGGACTCTGCCCGGTTCCAGCCGTGTCATCTTGGACAGCATTACAATTTGGCTAGGCAGTCAAGCAAAAACAAGACACCTCCCGACTTGCCCTTCTACAAAAGGGACCCACACGAGTTATTTCAGACAGGTTGACAGAAGAAGGATAGTAGAGAGCTTTGAAATCATTAAAACAGTCCAACGGTAGTCAATTCAGCAACTAAAGGAACCAGGGCCAAGCATTCAGTTTTAGTAATTACATACCCTCCGGTGTTCAGGGATAAAATATTTTTATGGGACTTTTTTCCCTATGGAATAACAGCTGGAGTACAAATATTTTTAGAAGACGACAAACCTATTCTTTTAAAAAGGCATTTACCTGGATCTTCGCTTCCTAGAACGTTTTTGATGGCTGCAGCATGTCCGCCTAAGGATGCTTGGCCTCTCGGTTGCCCATCTACCGCTCTGACAGTCCCGACATACATTATCCACATCTTTAAAAGTTTCCTTTCTGTGAGCTTCCTGTGCCGTGTAGGATAAATGAGGCACGTTTACTGATGACATTTAGGGTGACTCCCATAAAGTTCTCTCTACTCACAATGATTCTTTTATTGTGTCAGGGGCCAGGAGAATTCCCAGAATCCTATACTCCACTTCTTTAGTAAGTCACGCATGGAGTTCCAGGGGAGGAGAAAACCTCCCCCACAGAATACTGCTCTATTAACAGGGTCTGGCATTTAAAACAAACAAGCAATACTGAGATCCAGATGAAGCTGACAAGAGTGAGAATGAGGCAAGGTATGCAGGTGCTGTGCAGGTAATTTAGGGTTTGTCTTTGCAGCCAAATTTGGATCATATTAGATAAACGAGCCATTCGTACATTAGCCAGTAGAAATAACTAAAAACAAATAGAGGTAAAATAAGAGGGAGGGCAGTTGTCTTTCACAGATTACCTGTCAGCTGTGGGAGGACAGCAGAAGAAATTGGGGAAAGAAAACCATCACGGCATTTTATATTCATTTGGAATTTTCAAAGAAGGGGATGCAATTCAGTATTTTCTCACTCTTCCTGTCCTTGACACTATTTTTCTTTTGCACTTCTGTCGCGTTTTCCATTTGTATGACAGCCTTTGTTTTGTTTTCCTCTCGTATTTGACCTCATACTCCCACAATGGGATTAATTATAATCATGAAACTCTTTCGGGGCCCACTTTAATTTAGATACTTTTAATAATAAGCATACGATGTATCCGTATTTTTGGAACTTGGCAATTTTGGTTTAGAGTGCCCAGATTTTCCATTTGAAGTCCAAAATCCTGAGGCTGGGTGTTTCAGCTTCTTCCAGTTGATCCAGTTCTGGTGGTGTCTGTCAGGTCGTTGGGAGCCAGTGGAATTTGTTTCTCCTCCCATTTTTCATAATGGGCAGGATGGTCACCTCAGATCACACGGTTTCTTGCTGGTTGTGTGGGAGGGTGTGAAGCAGCTTCCATCTCAGCGAAACATCTATGCCAAGATGCTTTTCCGCTGGCTTTACCCTGCCTTTCTAGGGTGTGACCACCGCAGTTTAAAGTGAGCTTGCTGATGGAGATGGTGTTGGTGACAGATAGACCTGTTCCGTCTCCCCCACTCTACCCTGACACAGCCTCTGGGTTGGTCTAAGGCACTTAGACCATACTCAAAGGCATTTTTTTTAATTGTGAAAAGCTGAAAATCATTCACATTCGACATTACGGCTATTATTTACCAAGTGTCTGTGCCAGGCTCATAGGTAACCACCTAATTCTTGAAACAATCACACAAGAGAGGTACGATACCCATACTTTAAAAACATCTTTATTGGAGTATAATTGCTTTACAATGGTGTGTTAATTTCTGCTGTATCACAAAGTGAATCAGCTGTATGTATACGATACCCATTTTTTACGGAACTAAGGCTCAGAGGAGTAAGACCTTTGCCTAAGTGTACATGAGGTACATGAGCCACATGCAAATCTGTTTCCAAAGGCTGGCACCTCCTCTGCCTCCAGACGTGTGGAGTTTGGAACCAGCTCTGGGAGAAGGTGTCAGTTCTGGGTGCTCTCTGTACCCTGTGGAACGTTCTGTCCCGGTGTGGCCGCTACAGAATGCAGCAGTAGTGACGATGCTGACAGTGACAAGAGTTGCCACTTACCTAGCGTACCATGTGCTCGGTCGGTACTGCGCTGAGTGCTGTCCGTGCCTTCTCATCAAATCCAACAGCTCTGAGACAGGTACTTGCTATCTTCCCAACCTTATGTACTGAGGCATAGAGAGCTCAGAAGAGCCTTATGGAGATCACACACAAACTGGGTATCCTCCTGGTGCTTTGTAGCTCCCTCTTCCCATTTCTTTTTAAGGAGGGAGAAATTGTGCTAACGTAGGTCTACACTTTTATTAGGAAAGATCTAACCCTTGGCTCAGAATTTCTCTTAGCTGAATCTTAAAGCATTCCAGTGACAAGACTTTACCAAGGGGTAACTATCTCCATCGGCTGCAGTCCAGCTGGAAGCAAGCTGCAGAGATGAGCTGTCCTCAAGGATGAGCCAGAGCGATGCAGCAGGTAGGGATGAAGCCCCGGGCTCTGGATCCGGAGCCAGGGTGCTGCAGTTTGATTCCTAGCCCTGCCACTTATTAACGATGCACCTTTGGGCGAGTTATGTATAACTGCCCAAATGGGAAAACTGCCAAATGGGAAAATAGTACCTACTTTATCGGGGTTGTTGTGAAGATTAAATGAGTTGATCTAAAGAGGTGCTATCCGGGACTTCCCCGGCGGTCCAGTGGTTAAGACTCCGTGCTTACAATGCAGGGGATACAGGTCTGATCCCTGGTCAGGGAACTAAGATCCCACATCCCACGTGGCAAAAAAATAAAAATAAAAAATAAGGAGGCGCTATCCAATAGAACTTCCTGCAGTGATAGAAATATTCTCTTCTCTGCTGTCCAGTGAAGCTCATGACACACTGAGCCCCTGGTATGTAGCTGGTGTGTATGAGAAAAGGAAATTTTCTTTTTATTTACTTTGATTTGACTTAATTCAAATTTACGTTGTCCCACGTGGCTAGGGGCGGCCATATTGGGCGGCGCAGATTTAAAGCGTTTACAGCTGTGCCTAGAACTACGTACTGGCTGCTGTCGGTGCTCCAACACGGACAGCCATCCCCAAGCGCTCCCTGGCTCGCAGCTACACCACTGTGGAGCCCGCCGTGGCTGCTCTCTGCACCGCAAGAACACTTCAACTGGACTTTATTCTGTCATTATCATCATCCCATCCCATCCTGCGTCTGTATAGCATTTATCACTACCTAAAATGAGGTCATTTGTTGCTCTTTCTTACAGGACTAGAATGTAAGCTCCATGAGAAGAAGGGCTTTCTGTCTGTTCCCTGCTATAATACCAGCACCCAGGGAAGGCCTCCCTCTAGTAATCTGAGGTGGCCCTTTAAGAAAGCGTCCTCTCTAGTTGAGAATTAGTGGTAATCTCACCCAGTCTCTGGTCTGACACCCCCTGCAATTAGGTAGTGTACGTTGTATTAGTGACATGAGAGGACTTGGAAATACTTCTCTGACTGGCATGGGAATAAGGCAGAGGAGGAAGGAGAGCTAGTTCATGCATGCCTTTGGGAAGCTCGCAAATAAAAAGGCCAGAAAACTATCAAGCCATGTAAAAATGAGATACAGTTTAATGTCAGTGGGAGGGAAAGTGTGCGCCTATTCAGGACATTCTGCAGAGCCTGTGACACACGGGATCTCACTGGGTGCAGCTTATACACCTGGACAGTTATTCCTGTTAGGGGCCGACTGTGTGGGTTCCTGGCGCTGACATGGGCACAGCACCAAACCCAAGAGGTGGCTCTGCCAGCATGAACTGGGCTGGCTTTGCGCTTTCTCAATTTTCGGTGGTGGCAGAAACTCAGAAATTCAGGAAATGCGCATGCCGAGCTCTGATGATGCTTTTCCTGGTCAGTGACAGAGAGAGAAAAAAGAGGACAATGCAGAGACTTTTCCATAAAGCTAACTTTATTCAGTTCAAAGGACAAGTCTTTATTTTCATGTTAGAACCTCCCAATTAAAAAACGCACCGTTCCATGAGTTCTACAAGCCTAGAAACCACTCGAGTCGCCAAGAGGTTATGGTGATGGCCAGGAGCTTAACAGCATCAGTGATTTTGTTTTTTAATTTATGTCTTGGAGTTTACGAGGCGCATTGCAACAGGCCAAACAACCAAGCTTCCTTTTACGTATGCACCTCGAGGTTAAAGGTCAAGCCAGCATATGTTCCAAAGTGCTAGCTGTGACTCAGTCCTATGCCTAGAGCTTATTGGGGATGTAAGACTCAGCCACCAAAGTACAAAGAAAACAAAGTATAATTAAATCCTGCTGAGGATGCTCAGTAAGGAGCTAGGGCAAGGGTAACCCATCACAGCACCTGAAGCTCTTTCTCAATTACCTGCCTGCCTCTCATATGAGGCTTTGTGAATCCCCGGCAGGTGCGGACCATGCCCCAGTCATTTTAGTGTTCCTGGTACCTTACACATTGCTGGGCACGTGGAGGTGCCTGAAAAACGTCGAGTGGCTAAGGACTGCAGTGACCAAGATGGTCTGAAGAGGCTGGGACTGGAGCTGGTCCTTAAGGATGGGCAGGGTTTACACAGGAGGAGGTAAGTGAGAATGAAGTTTTGGAAGTCACAGTGAGACCATTACACTGTCTGACATGGAAAGAACATTCTGGGGAGTGGTGGAAAATAAAATCAGATAGAAAAGCGAGAACTGGATTTGAGTTGCTTATTAAAAGCCGCTCAGAATAGTTGAGATGGAAGAGAGAGGAAATGGGAAAAGTTGAGCTTTTACCCATTACAGCCAAAGCTCTACCAGAGGGAATTGAGTCTGGTGGGGATGATGCAGGGTGAAGGGAAGGGAAGGGAAGGGAAGGGAAGGGAAGTGCAGCAGCAACACAGCCTGAAGCTCCAGGAAATCAGCATAAACATAGTAAACAACAGAACTGCCTTGTACTGAGGGCTCACCTATCCGGGAGCACCAAGCTACGCATGGTAGAAGCACTCTGACGGCTAGACGTCCTCCTCCTATCTCACACATTAGCAAACAAGCTGAAAGGGTTAAAGGACTTCCTTTAAGTCACAGCTAGCAAGTGGCTGGGTGCGGCTTCGTCCCAAACCAGGCTGACTCCAGGGCCATGCCCTTAGCCATGAACGCCACTGTTCTCCCCAGGTGGAGATGAAAGGCATGCATGCCTTGCAGAGCCAGAACATCCTTTGCCCCGTATTCTACTTGTTAAAACATCCTTTGCCCCGTATTCTACTTGTTAAAACTCCTCTTCCGCTCTTTTCCGCTCCTTCCCCCACATTTTGAGTCTTAAGCCTCTCCAGTCTCTACTCTTCTTTGCTCAGTGCTAACCGGGAGAATGCCAGCGCTTACTCTTGATGCTTGTGAAGAAAACATCTCAGAATAAGAGAGAATGTTTCTTCGCTCCTAAAGCTGCAGAGAAGCAGACACTATTCTGGGTTAAGAAGCTATAGTTCTGGTAAAGAACCACAAGCTTACTCTGCTATTCAGTGTGGAAATGTGTGTAAAGATACATACTTCTGTTTTATTACCAAACGAGTATTTTAAGACATTTCGACTTCAGAGATTCTTTTTTTTTTTTTTTTGCGGTACACGGGCCTCTCACTGTTGTGGCCTCTCCCTTTGCGGAGCACAGGCCCCGGACACGCAGGCTCAGCGGCCATGGCTCACGGGCCCAGCTGCTCCGCGGCATGTGGGATCTTCCCAGACCGGGGCACGAACCCATGTCCCCTGCATCGGCAGGCGGACTCTCAACCACTGCGCCACCAGGGAAGCCCCCAGAGATTATTTCTGACTCATTTAAAATGTGACTCAATTTCTAAAAGTTTGCTTTTCTAATTGGTTGCCTTACTTGATAATTTATCATCGTAGTAATATAATTTAAAGAGATATCTCTGTTTTGAAGATACAGAATTTTTTAATTTTTAAATTAAAAAAAAAATCTTTTATTATTAAAACACCTTTAATCCCCCCTTTTTTCTTATATCTTTATTGGAGTATAATTGCTTTACAGTGTTGTGTTAGTTTCTGCTGTATAACAAAGTGAATCAGCTATACGTACACATATATCCCCATATCCCCTCCTGCTTGAGCCTCCCTGCTCTAGAAATTTTAGGGCTTCCTGGTTAGTTAGAGGAGGGGCTTTTGCTCTTCATACAGAAGGCTGAATTAAGTGCAGACACTAACACATTCTTTATTCAGATGGAGTTTGAGTCTGCCCGTTCAGATCAACAACTGGTGTGACAACCCGGACAGCTACCAGCATGGGGAGGAGAGAGAGAGGACAGGGGCTCCTTGCTGAGATAAATATAATCCAGCAAAGAGGGGCAAAGGTAACGCCCATCGGGTCTTGCTGAGGAGCTGGCCTGCTTCCGCAATCTGACTGACCTGCTTGGAATACCCTCCACGGAAGATTCTCGTGTTCCTCAGAGAATCCACACAGTCACTGTTTTACAGCTGCTGCAAGACACAGTTGGTTATATTGGTCCAGAGAATACATGGAGTTGGTGTGTAATTTTATGACTTGAGACAAGTGTAGGCAGTCAGAATTTGAGGGGGAGCATCCCGCTGGTGAACCCCATGTGCGGGTCTGACCGAGTTAGGCAGTGGCGCCCCCGGGCAGACTGGAGGTCTGGAGACACTATGGGTTGTCACAGCTGGGGAAGGGGCACATCTGGCACCTGGTGGGTAGAGGTCAAGGGTGCTGCAAAACAGCCTACGACGCACAGGAGGGCCTCACAATGCAGAATGGTCCTGCCCCGTGTCTCAGCACTGCGTTAGAGTCAACCTAATCTGAGGCAGGCCTTTTGTGCCTTCTGACGAGGTTTACTCTGCTCTCCTTGGGTTTCCGGGATTGCTAGTAAACCGCGGGTGACGGAGTGCTCAGGAGGGACAGGTCCCAGCCACGTGCAGCCTCCTTCCTATAACAGAGGGCCTGACTTCCTATAACAGAGGGCTCCTGACCTTGGAGGAAAGGCAACCATCAGTGAGAGGCTACCAGGTTGCCTGCTGGAGAGGGTTTCTTCTCCACGTCTTCAACTCTTGGTGAGGCAGGTGTGCAGAAAGGCACCGCTTTACCGGCCTCACTGTCCTGGGTCAGGGTACGTGAATCTCCTTTCTTTGGCTCAGAAGAAAGGGGTTGCGGGTAAAACGTGCCTAAGAATATAATCATTTTCCTCCTGTTATCGGATGGTATGAGATGTTGCTTTTCCTCTGTGAATGCTTAAGTGAACTGAGAAATGGAGAGGGTGAATGTAAGAGAATTCTGCAACCCCCAAATAGGGACTCCAGATTTACGGTTATAAAGCTGCATATTTCTGCAGACATTAAATGTATATATCGAAGTTGACCCAATATACGCTTTCAGCAGGAGTGCTCTGATCTAAACCATCAGGGAATCTCTAGGAAATGATGATGTGTCAAGGCTTTAACATTTCTTGAATGCAAAGGAATTCCTGTTTTTAAGAGGACCGCTAAATACTTGCATAAATCTTAAGAGGCTTCTAAAGACTCCTAAGAAATTTATGAAATCATACCAAAACTCTTAATATTTTACAGGTACTGACACTTTAAGAAAAGATTTCCAGGCTGGGAGAAATGAAAGTACAGGCTCCACGGCCACCCAGGAAACCCTGTTTATGAAAAAGGGCCATCATTTAAACTTTGTAATTTGCAGAAATATATTGGAGAAGTTAAAGAAATGTGTTGGGCTGCCAATTTGAAAACTGGTTTTCTGCTTGGAAAAGGCCACTTCCAGAGTCAAAACACTCAGGTTATAGAATCCCATGCTTGGAAAAGGCCACTTCCAGAGTCAAAACAGTCACTCAGGTTATAGAATCCCAGTTTGGAAACAAGATACAGGTGCAAACTGAAAAGCTATTTATCTTCTTTAAAAAGCTTCTGTACTGAGAACAAGAAAGAAGGTATTCCAGTAGAACATGGAAGACACATGAAGAATTAAATTATTAAAATACTCTTGGGGCAAATCCTTTCGTATATTGTTTAGTGACTTTGGGGATGTAAATGAAGGTTCTGTTTCCCTCTGCTGGGGGATATAAAGGATCACAGTTCACTCTTTCACTGAAGAAAACACCTTTCCCTGAGCCCCTCTGAGCAAGGCGCCTCTGAGGTCATCTGGGAGATGGCAACGAATAAAACAGATGCGAACCCGGCCGCCACAGACCTGACAGGGGAGGGACAGACGATCCTACACATATCAGTTCATACCAAGCAGTGGGATTTCTGCCAAAAGGCTACATTAAACTGAACTTCCTAAATTCCTTACCGACCACTGTTTAAGAGTGGGTAACCCTAAACATGAGCATACAACTAAAACGAGTTACATCGTAAGAAACTGGTACCTTCATCATTTGCTTTTTACAAATCTCAGACAATATTACACTGCGTTAGCCTATGAAACGACCTGCATTAGCTGAGTAATGTTTTAAGATGCCATACTTCTCTGAAAAATTTTTAGTATCAACAACTGCATTAGTTAGTGTAAATTATATGTTATTTTCTAAAATCCCTAATTCTCTTTGGACTGAGAGTGAGGTAGTTAATAATTTATATTTACCTAAAGACTTGTAAAGAGATTAAAATTCAAATAGGAAAAAACACACCTTATCACCTCACAATCCCTGTGAGTCATGTGCTAGGTATTTTTGAACACTTATTCTTGAAGCCCAAATTAACAAGGTAAAATCAATCGATATATAATGGGCATCTGATATGTCTGATAACATTTTAAAACCACAATTTAAAATCTCTAAATAATATACTGTCATTGATATATACTGTTTGGAACCATGTTATGTATGTGTGAATCGAGGTATATTTAAGTAAATCAGTAAAAACTTGTGTACAATTGAGGAGAAAAGACTAGTAGCTCACAGAAAAGAAAATTATTCTCTTGGATGCAAACTGTTGTCAACAAAGAAGGATCTGTATTTGTCTTGCCTCTGTAGGGTACGTCCAAAGGCAAGACATATTGCCCCCAGTGCAACATGTAATGCTGCTTTTCCTTCTTACTCTTTTTCTGACCCTCGTTCTGACTGTGGTCAACTGTGAAAATAGCGAGGGCGCCTCACTTGGGGAGGAATTCGCGTTTCTAATGGTCCTCGTGTTACCCTACGTTGGGGCCATTTTAGAAACATTCTCCCTTTGGTGAATAACATGGTGCAGGCTGTCTTTGACCAGGCATCCTTTTCAGGCTGACCGGTCCCTTCTGGCAGCTCTTATCCATGCTGCACTTGTCCCAGATCAGGTCCTCCATGGTATAAGGTCGTTTGGAGGCTGGCAGGGAGTCCTTGTAACCAGACATTTTGGCATTCCCCAGACAGCACCTCAGTAGCTCCAAAGGATTTAATTTCCTCATCTTGTTCCTGTGCCCATGGCCGTGTACATGCACATGTAAGGGGATGCTAGGGATAATTCGACAGGAGTGGTATGCTCCAATTTCCCCAGTGGAGTTCAACAGCATTGTATGAGCTACACTATTTGTCAGGCTCACATCAGGGGGGCATGTAGACAAAGAGAGCAGCTTAGCTATCCCCTTTGGGGGGGGGTGGCATTTGTAAATATATTCAAATTTGTCTTATTCAAACAGGGCGATGATTTCCATGTGACCATTTAGTAATCTCGCCAGATGTAGAAGATACCTATGTACCAAGGCTGACAAATGACCATCAAAAAGACTCCTGAAATATTTTATTTCTGGATTTGGCACATTAAATGTGTCTTCTTATAATTGGAGTCCACAATTTACAGGTCAGATTGTAAATAAAGCTGTAAGGCCCTACACATTTGCTGTATCATTCAGAATCAGAAGAGGTGGTTAAATGTCAAGACGAAATTGTGAAAAATAACCTGGCAGGATTATGCAAAAACTGGACGGAAGCAGCCAGACGCCCTACCTATAGATTGTGAACACGAGAGCTTTAACAAACAAAAAACTGGGACCTTCATCTAAAAGGCTGAGTAGGCTTATGAGACTTCTAAAGGCAGACTGTTGATGTGCTGGATGCAGCTGTGCTCTATCACTGGGCAGCACTGATAGAGGGTGTCGACGCATTGCATGCACAGGTGCAAGAAGCCGAGTGACGGGGTTCACTTTAGGGTTCAGCAGTCTGCGCTGTCATGTCAACCTTCCCGCAGGGATTTACAGTTCTGTGGGCGACTAACACTAACGTACCAAAGACTCACAGCATCCCTGGTAGGGAGACACTGGCCTCAACTGCTCAACAACTTCTACCTTCACTCGGTTTTCCTCTAAGACTCAGAGATGGGTAATGTGCTTCCCACTTGAGTTTCAGACTTGTGCTGATAAGCTGCCCAGGGAGGTCCAGTCCTGGTGGCCCCCGAGCCTACGTGGGAAGGCGCTCTACTCCACCCGCAGCCTGCTGGCGGGGAGAAGTCAATGCACCTTTCCAGTCAATGATCATCCTAAACTGCTCTGAGTTCCACCCTACAGCTGTGGACGAGACACGGGAACACCTCCTAACTGTCTCCAAGGTCTCACCTCTGGCCATATTTGTTCCAACTCAGATTTTTATTTTGTCTTCCCCCCAAAACCCTGCCTTTGCCCTCAAACAATAAAGTTGGGCTTTGCTCATCTCTGAACCAGGTCCTAATACCACAGCCTTACTATATTGAGAACACTGTTTCTGTCAAAGACTGACTCCAGCACTTTCTTTTTTTTTTGCGGTATCCAGCACTTTCTTGATGGGAACTAATTCCTCACTTGAAACCCATCACACAATGCAGAGGCTGAGAAGGATGACACAGCCTTTCTCTCTGTCATCAAAGACTATGTCCCCGCCTCCCCTGACCCGGTACAATAGGGCATGTCTGTGAGCAAGTATCTCAGTGGCTGAAAGCTGCTGCTCTGTTCCACCAGGATTTCTTGTCTGGTCACCAGGACTTAACCAAAAGATAAAGATGACTCACTCTCAAAGACAAGGATTGACCCCTCCTTGGAAAGAATAGGCCCTACCTAATAACCTCTGCTATGTACTTATCTATGGGAACAGAAAATTAAAAAACAACAAAGCCTTTCTTCATCTTTCTTGTCAATGTGCAAGACGTATTTCTAAAAACTGGATCTGCTCCCAAGTGCCACAGCCACTGAGGGAAAAATAATACCAGTGCCCTTTACCTGAGTTGACACTTGTGACAGTTGGAGAGACAGGGGCAAAAAGAAAGCCTCCTTCAATGTCTGGAGTATGGCAGGAACCTAACCTCCTACACTTGATCATCATTAAAAGAATTAGATAGAAACCATTAGAAAAATATGGCGGTCCCTGGATTATTAAGCCACGACAGTGATGGAATTGTACCTTGGGGAGCTAATGTTTTCACACCGACGTTGCACCAAAGATGGCCCTTTAAGAGTATGGTGCCGCTCATTTCTCGGTGGAATGTGTAACTTTAAGAAAAACAGTACTATAATAATACTGGGAATTATAATTGACACGTGGCAGCAATGTGTGAGCAATGTCACATAAGAAATGCCTCATAGGGACTTCCCTGGTGGTCTAGTGGGTAAGACTCTGCGCTCCCAATGCAGGAGGCCCAGGTTCGATTCCTGTTTGGGGAACTAGATCCTGTATGCTGCAACTAAGAAGCCTGCATGCCGCAACTAAGACGTCTGCACGCCACAACTAAAGATCTCGCGTGCCAGCAACTAAGACCCAGTGCAGACTAAATAATTAATTAATTAATTTAAAAAATTATTTTAAAAAATGCCTCATAAACCCTCTTACCTACATGGTAAATAACAGGGGTCCAGGGTGCATTTAGAAGTAGGGTGGGAAGGAAATCTCAAGAGCAAGGGATAATGGATCCTATACTATCTAAATGTAACATATTAAGTGTTGTCAAAGAGGCAACAAAGAGAAACATTGTAGCAGCAGAGTATCACATGCCTAGAATTCCATTTATTAAAAGTGTTCTTCTTTTTCCTCTCCTTTATTGTAAGCTTTAAGCATCTCGGCTTCTTCTTTTGTGCTAGCCGATGGAATTTCACTGCTCAATCCTGAGAATCTGGCTAGGAGAAAGAATCTTGAAAAGAGGAGAACACTTCTTCCCTTACAGCTCCAGAGGAGTAGAGACTTCTTGCTTCAAACAGTTATTTCTGATAAAGTGGTAAACTGGGATAATCACTAAGGTATTCATTTCAGTCTGCTCCCCAGAGTGGAAACTCACATAAAAACATAAACTCCTGTTTTCTGATTAACAAAGAAGTCTTTTAAGACATCTGTGAGATGCCTTCAGAGAGCATGGTGAGGAGCTGTAAAATGTAACCTTTCAATTCTAAAAAGGCCACTTTCTAACTGGTTGCCTTACTTGATAATTTGCTGTTCTGCTCATAATATTTAAAGCAGCATCTGTGATTTTTTTTCCCTGAAGGAATACTTGTAAGATTTCCTTATTTTATTTTTTGGTTTACCAGAAGAACTTGGTATTCTTCTCTTTTCCTTTCGTGCATAAAGTATAAATAAACGACGCACCTCTGGTTCAAACAAAATTTAAAAATCTTTGTCTTATTTAAATTATCACACCCAAATTCAGCTGGTGGATAAGAGCCACAAAAGCATGGGACAAACTCATCTGCTAGAGAACAAAAGAGAGGAACTATTTTTAAAAATTAATTACACGTATATATTAATTCAGAACTGTTTTTCCCCCCTCTAACTTCTTCCTAAATTGGAGAGGTCAGAATCTGGTTTAACTCAACTGGCCTCCTTACCATCATGTTCCACTTAAATCCTTGTGCAGACAGCATTTATTGGGTTCTCTGCTGTTTACAGGAAGCTCTGCTCTGCTCCTGGGCCACAGACAGAGTCCTATCCCCACTGATCCACTTAGTACATGTATTGTGATCGACAGTCAATAGCCTAATCTTTGTTATAACAGATAGAGCATCATTCTTATTGTTGATAAATTATCATTCCCAGATTTCGCTTAGTACAAATGGGACACGTCTTTTTCTTCTTCAAACACAAAACTCCAATCCACCTAATCTGTTCGGTCCACTGAAATGCTGTTTCTCCTCAGCTGTGTTTTACCTGCCAACATGTATTTAAAAACGAGGTAGACAAACTGAAAAAAGTCCAGTGCAACTTACTGTTAGTGGATACGAATGGACTTTTTGCCGTGAAATTTGAGTCATGTTTGAGCGATGAAATAAACAGAAACTAAAACGCACAGCAAGCACAAGAATCAGCCCTTAATCAGTATCTTTCAAAAAATAATTTCAGCTAAGAAAAGAATCTATTCACCTGCACAGGCCGACTCTCAAAAGAATGGCTGACATCATTGCTTTTAAAAGAGCTTAAAAAAAGAGACTCCTCTGCTTGCCTTCATAGAAAAGGGTAATTTTCTTCTTGATTAAATGTTTATTACAGAAAATAAAAGCCAAAAGAAGAAATACAAATCAGCGTAATTAAGAAGAGTCTTTTAAAATAAAACACTGAATGTGAGGGTGCTTTATTACCTGTAAAGCCCCACACAAATGCAAAGTAGGACTAGAATCACCTCTGATATCAGGGTGGCCTCTACCCCAGTAGAAGTCTTCCTAGGGTTGAAGTAGGTGTCTGGGATGTTGTCATGCCCACAACTGCAGAAGCCAGAGTAAGAAATAAAAAAGAACCACAATGCCCTCCAATCCAGTTGCCACTGGAGTCCCTCAGTGCCCCCCCTCACGAGGCCTCTCCCAGGCCGGTGTGACACCTCCTAGTAGCCATTCCTGCCCAGCGGGGGACCAGCTTATCCGGAAACTCCGCAGGGAAAGAGCAGCCCCTTTTGTCACTGGAGGTTCTAATCATAAGCAACTTGTGCTTTTATGTCAAAGTGAAGTCTGTCTTCCTATAAGTACTACTTGTCTTCTTTGGAACTCGGGGAAATAGAAAATCCCTCTGCTGCATGACAGACCCTGAATACTTGAAGACAATTAGGACACCTTCACTTCCCTACCCAACCTTTCTGCAGGTTTAAATGTCAAAGCTGGCGATGTGAAAATTGGTGTCACTAAGCTAGCACCTACCTAACTAGTCTGGAACGTCAATCTGAGTCAAACATTTATTGCACCCTTGGTGTGTGAAGCACATAAAGGCGCCTAGTTTCTGCCCTTTAAGGATACCCAATCCAGTAGCTACAATTAATCTTAGTTAACAAACATAGTGTGCCCACTATATCTTAAGAACTTCTTATGGCTGACCCTGTTCCAGATAAAAGAAAAAAGGCTCATGTCTTTTTTTCCCAGAAATACAAGAAAATTATAAATATAATATAAAAATAAGTATTTCTTAAAAGCCTCGACACTGTTAACATCAGTATTGCCGCAAATGCACTCCATCAAGTAATGATGATGTTAAAATGAATTTATGCAACGAATGACAGATGAAAGAGTTAAGCGCCCACACGAGTGATTTTCTGTCGTAAGTAAAAGGATTCATTTTTTTTTAAAAAAAATTAACAATAAAAATATCTAATTTCCAAGAAACTTGTTTGTTAGACTGTTGTATTTACATGTGCTACAGTAAAAATCTGATACACACAAATCATTGCCTGGTACTTTAGATTTTAAATATACCTAAACTGAATTTACTGAGTAATTATAACATGATGCAGAGGAACAATAGAAACTATTTTAAGGTTTTCCAATAGTGTGTATGTATACGTAAACACATGTGTATATACACATAAACGTACCATAAGCTTTAAAACCTTCTCCAAAAATATTTCACATAAGATGAACATTTAGCCTAAAGAAACAAATTCAGAACGTCTTTGGAGGTAAAAGTCACTTTAAATGTTAGCATTCTTTTCCTTATAATTCAACAGCAAGAAAATGCAAGAGAATTCTTGACTGTGCAAAACAAAACAAAACCCATTTAATAAAACAATAACAATGCTCTTTAAATAAACGTCAAACTTAAAAGTATTAAAACGTCAATTCTAGCTTTAACACTCTTACAGGTAGGTTTCTGGAAACGTGTAATATATTACCGTATGACGGCTTGTATTTTGTTATAAGACCGATTACTGCAACCTAAATTACAGAGCACGATCATACTTCCTCTCGGAGCACTTCATTTGCATAATTGGAATAGATCATACGGCTCAACATCAAAGCTTAAAATTAATACAGGTCAGCATGAAAACGTAAGTTAGATAAACTAGACTAACTCGCTGTAGCAGACGGCAGCTCTGTCGCCGAGCCTGGAGCTCTGCTGCATATTTGCATTATGCTCAGTTTCACGAATCACAAGCAAATCGTTATCTAGGGTAAACTAAAGCCCACATCAAAGCTTTAGAAAGGGGCTGTAAAGATAGAGTACTTACGTAAAGGGTTATCAGGACAGGAGACAATGCAACTTATCTGGGAGGGTCTCTAACGTCCACGAGGTGGTAAAACGCATTTAAATAGGGGATGTGGATTCAGACGGCCTCCTCCCCACAGCATCCCAAACAAAGCAGGGCCAGGCCCTCGGGCGCTCCTGGTGCACCTGCAATGCGGATCCCTCACCCTACAATCCCACCCCGGGGCTGGCAGAAGCGGCCCCTGGGCTGTCCTCTCCTCCCCCTTCGGATTGGCTTGGGTGCGCGGTGGGGACGGACTGCAGCCTCGACTGGAGCCCTGGCAAGGGCATCCCCCTCCCCATAACGGGCTGGAAGACCCTGCAGGCAGTCGGCGCGGGAGTCGCTGCGCCTCACTTTTGCCCTCCTTTCCACCTCTTGGTTTTTCCCCCCGAGACGTCTCCGCAAGGGGACACCCTTCCCCAGCCCGTGGGTCGGGAGCACCCCTCCCCCTGCAGTGAGGGCTTTAAAAATTACCTAAATGAGTTTCTGCCGCAACAGATGCCTCCGCCCCCCCCACCGGCGCCCGCAGAGCCTCACTGCAGGTACCGCCAGGTGAGCGGGGCTGGACTCGGTCACACCTCGGGCCCCGCCTCACCTGCGGGCGCGGCCGTCGCGGTCCTTCAGGCGGCTCCCCCCCTCGGCGCGGTCCTCCGGGCGGGCGGCAGCGGGGGCCGGCGGTCCATGGGCGGGGCGGCGGGCGGGGCTGGCTCCCGGCTCCGGCCCTGCCCCGGCCCGGCCGCCGAGGGAGGTCAGTGGGCACCGCCCGCCGAGCGCATCTCGCCGGCTCCCACCCGAGCGCTCGCCGCGGTGCACGCTGGGAGTGGGGGCCGGGGCGGCGAGGCCTGTCCGCGCTGACCGGGAGGGCGGCAGAGGCGCCGGCGCGGCGGCGGGTCTGTGTCTGCGGGGAGGGGCGGGGGAGGCCGATCGATACTCACTTCCCGGGGAGGGGGCGACGCCCCCCTCCCGCAGCTGTTAGGGGCTGGGGAACGGACCGAGGGGAAGGGAGGGTCTGGCCGGTGGGACGCAGGCGCAAAGCTCAGGTGCGGCCGCACTGCGGTTGCCCGGGGTAACGCGGGTCCGGGTGGGGCGCGGGGGAGGAGGAGCGAGGCGGGCGAGCGGGAGCGCGCGCGCGCTGGGCGGTGGGGTTGGGGGGTACCCGGGACCAGCCTGGGATTGGGGGGAGGGCACGCCCGGGCGGCCAACGGGGGCGGGGGCAGGGGAGGGGGGAAGGGGAGAGGGCCGGGCGGCGCGCATGCGTGCGGCCCCCGCTCCCCTGGGGCTCGCTGGCCTCGTGCGTGCGCACGCGCGCTGTCCCCCGGAGGCGTCTGGGTGTGCGGAGCGCGCGCGCGCGGCTTGGAGGCGCACCTGTGAGGTGTCCCTTGAGGAGAGGGAGGGTGGGTGCGCGGAGTCCGCGGCCTGGGGCGCTTCAACCCCTCACTTGGAGTGAGTTGTGGGGCGGCCGAGCTGCAGTCTCTTTATTTCTTCTCTGAGTCAAGGCGGGGGTGGGGGGCGGGGGCCGGGGAGTGGGCTCGGGGTCGGAAGAAGGATGAGTGGATTAAAGAAAAGAAAAACAACCTATCACTTAGGATGGGCCTCGAGCCGGGGCGGGTGCCCGGGCATCGGTGGGAAAGGTCAGAGCAGCTACCGCGCAGCTGGGCGGCCTGGCGGCCACCGGGCCGGCCCCGGGGAGGGCAGCCTGGCCTCTGGCCTCAGCGAGCCGGCGTGGGCCCGCAGTGCCGGGGAGCGGGGGTTACAGATGGCGGCAGGGTGCGCGGCGGCGGAGGTGCAGCGGCAGGGGCGAGGCCGGGCGGAGGCCCCGCGGGAGCCGGACTCCCGAGCCGGGCTCCATTGTTGTTGGAACTGAGGGAAGGGGGAGCAAAACAGCTTTAGAAACCCGTGAAGCCGCGCCTTGGAGCCTTTCCAGGCGGGTTCGCGGAGAGGCGGTAATGGCCGCGCCGTGGGATCGGGGAGCTAGGCTGTGTCGCGGAGAAGCTTGGCTGCATGATGTGATGTTGTGTTTTTTTTTAGAGCGCCTCGCGTTCCAGCAGAGCCAGCCGAGCATCCTACTCAGGTGATGAGGAACCCTCCCGGCACCCAGCGCAGATCGCTGCTGGCGCTGGACGCCTCCATTGTTTGACCATAACAAGGGCCGGATTCTCAACCCAGGTAAACTGGATGGCAGCGCCGTCGAGCTCCCTCTCACCTCCCACATCCAAAGGAACCTCCTCTCCTCTTTCAGGACTTTACTCCAGTTTTCTCCCCGTGCCCTGCTTCTGATTAACTCAACATATCCACCTCCCAGACATTTCCCCATCTGGCTTAATCTTCCCGCATCTCTCTGCCAAGTCACCTCTCATTTCCCTCAAAACTCAGCTCCTTTGTGAAACCTTCCTTGCCGAACTCTAACAACTAAATCTCTCTAGGAGGAGCCTGTTCCGGACTTTTCTAGTTGATAGTTGATTGGTTGTCTTATTGCAACAAAGGAGACTAGATGTTTTTTTAAAATTCTGAGCTATTGTTTTTTTTTTTTTTAAGGAACGTTTTGTGATAGTTTATTGTTTTAAAAGGATCGAACTGTTTTTGTTTCTATATTTTGTCCTTTCTTTGGGGGGGCCCTACTTCCTTGGTAGATGCACAGCTTTTTAGAACAGAAAAATGACCTTCTTGTTCAACCCACAGGTTAATTTAAATTTTAAAAATTAGTTTTAAATTAGCAAAGGAAAGCATTTTCTTTGTAAAAATTAAAACATTACAGAGATGGGCTAAAGTCTTTGACTACAAATCTCTGTCCCCAGCGATAACAGCTGTTATGTTTGGTGTGTGTCCTTCTAGATCTTTAAAAATGTGTTTACGATCCAAACAATGTGTGTACTTGTATTATCTTTGACTGTTTTAACAAGTACAAGTGTACTCCAGCTTTCAGTTTTAGCCTATGATGCATTCACTCATTTTGCAGAACTGCTGCATCATGTTTCCATAGTTTGAGTGCACCATAGTTTACGTAGCCATTTCCTGGATTGATGGCAATGGATGTTTTAACTTTACACTTAAACAGCTTCTTTGGTTGTCGTTCTCTAGTGAAATGAAATTTTAGTGAAGGGAGCACAAATCTACACTAATTACAGAGCCTAAGCTTTTATGATGGAAGTTCTCTTTGGTTCAGAAATTTACATGTAGGAGCCTCCACCCCTCCTCCCCCCCAGTTGTAATTGTGACTCGACTACTTTCAAGTCCTGTGACCTTGGGGAGGACATTTAATTACTCTAAGCCTCAGTTTTCTTTTCTACAAATGATGTTAATACCTGCTCTGTCCCACCAAGTTCAGTCGTATGATGTATGTGAAAGTCTTTGTAGAGTGTGAAGTGGTATATAATGTTGATTTTACTGGCCTTTGTGATCTGAAGGAATTTTTAATTGACAATATAATTTATAGTTTCTTTTTGACCAGATATGTATATTACAGAATACTACAGATAGCCAACTTTGAATGCTGTTTGATTTCTGATTTTGCTATATTTTTACCAAGTACTGTTAATACATTAGACTTCTGAAAGAGTATTTTACAAAGCATATTTTTCATAGTGCTTTACATACCTTAAAAATAAGGCATAAAAATTAGTTGCCTGAGAATAAAGGATCAGCAACTTGAACACTACATAAAACTCTGATAATATGTAAACAGAACGTAACTTCCTAGTGACGTAAATTTGTGTATTTTTCTGAAGCAGCAGCAGATTCAGGTTAGTTTTTATGTCCTTTGAGTAAAATGGATTCTTATGGAGTTTGCAGGCAGTATCAGAGTTTTAACGGTAAATATTCATTGAATAATGTGATGGGTATCGTGTTAAGATGTAAGAGATACCCTTAGGGGCTTTGTAGGTGTTTCTCTTTCATTCATATATGCATGAATGTTTGTAGCGTGGCCAGCAAAATCAACTTGACCCTGTTCTCTTGTAATTGATCTATGGGGGGGAGAGGAGATCAGAAATTAAACACAATCGCGCAGCTGCATGTAGAATCATAAACTGGTATCTGCTATGAAAGTGAAGTAGCATTGGCTATGAGAGAGTATAAAAAGGGGACCAAATTTTAGATTGCAGAAAGAGGGCCCAGGAAAGACTTTTTTGCAAAAGTAAGATTTGAGCTGAGATCTGAAGGGTGAGTAGGCGTCAGTGTAGAATGAGATGGGGGATAATTTTCCAGGCAGGGGAACAGCCTGTAGGCAGGCCCAGAAGGGGGAAACTTTGCCCATTCCGGGAACTGAAAGAATGACGTGTGGATAGATTATGGTGGGTGAGGGGCAAGTGTGGCTAGGCAGGGGCCAGATCGTGTAGGGTCTTGTAGGGCAGGTTAAGGATGTTTTATTTCACCCTGAGTGAAATGGGAAACCATTACAAGGGTCCGGTTTTCAGTAGGGGAGTGACATAATCAGATTTGCATGTTTAAACAACCACTGCAGCAGCTGCGTGCAGAATGTAGGGGTGGAGAGTCGAAGTGGGGAAGACCAGGTAGGCCATTTCAGAGGCCTTTCTAGAAGAGAAGTGGTCTTTCCCGTCCAGTTCACGTTGACTTTAAACTACCAGCTAAACTAAGGTCAAGATAGGTATTTGATTTTAAAAATAAATAATTGATTTTAAAAATAAATAATTCTTTATTTCTAAAAAGTAGGCATAAAATGCACTTTTTTAATGCGAAAGGCACACATATGTTAAACTAATTATTCATACTATGCTTAACAGAAAAGTATCAGAGTCAAATTAAAATTTGGGGTATTTAACATGTTTTTGGTAAGTTTTGTCAAAGCAGGAATACACGAAATAAGACTGAGGTGAGGCTCTAAAATTAAAAGAAGGGAAACATTTGTAGATGCTATTGGCTTAAAAAAATGAGAATAACAGAAAAAACAGACAAAAAAATCGAGAAAGTGACTGGGCGCACAACGTGTACATAAAAGTCATAGCTTTCTGAATATTAAAAATAACCTGGCAGAAACTAAATGGAAAAACAACCAAAACAGCAGGCTCTGATCACAGTGCAACAAAAAACAAGAAACAGGTAAGCACAGCCTCATCGAGACAAGTGCGGTCTGCCTGGAGGAGACCAGAAAGCATCCTGAAAGATAAGACAGAATGTCTTAAACAGAAGGACAGGCCGTATTCTTGGATGTGATGTTTAAACGTTATAGAGATGCCCTTTTTTGGGTGAACTGGACAGAATAGTGAGTAATGAGTTGGGACAAACCCTATCTGATTGTCTAAACGTATTGTAGAATCATGTTTGTTCTGTACAGGTCACTGGAACCTATTCAGCACCCCAGAGATAAACTGTATATGGGAATGTAATAAATGACAAACCATCGTGAATGCCCTTCAAATCAGGAAGAAGATATGGAAGTAAATATTAAACATCTGGAAAAAAGAGTTATGCACGCTGAGGTGGACAGAGGACAGGCTTTGCAGTCACACAGACTTGAACTGGATTATTTTAAGTGAGGAAAGTAATACCCACCGTGCAGCTTTTGTGAGAGAGAGATACAGGTCTTCGCACCTATGGGGCACTCAAATCTGTTGCTAGTTAAAATCAATGTATTAGATTATGTACACATTTAAAACTTCTTTAAGAAGAAGGAGAAAACAAAACCCTAGGATCAAAAACTAAACCACAAAGTAGGAAAATATTTATGACAAATATAAGTGAAGAGTTAATATTTTCAGCATGCAAAGAACTCACACAAATCAATGAGGAAAATCATGAAAATCCACACGTGGTTGCAGGATGTGGGTAGTTCACTGGATAGAAATATAATTTGTTCAGCATTTGGAAAGGTGTGTGATCTCACTCATAATCAAATAATTGGTAATTACTCCTATAGAAAAGTAAAATTCTCTTCTCAGTAGCAACAAAACCAGAACACATTTAAGAGTAAAACACAAATGTACAAGAGCTTTATGAAAAAAGTAAAAACCTTTACCTGAAGAATTTAAAAGCTAACCGAAATAAATGGGCAGACATTACATGTTTCTGGAAGGGACGGCATCTTTGTAAAGATGGCAATACTCTACAAATTAAACTGTAACCTCAGTGTTATTCCAGTTGAAATCCCAGTGAGACTTATTTCTGGACACTTGATAAATTGCTTCTAAAATTTGTCCAGAGGACTAAATGTGCTAGAGTGGCCAAGAAATTTTTCAAGCGGAAAAATAGTGATGAACGATTTGCCATGCCAGATATCAAAACATACTGTAATGGTACAGTAATGTAAATGGTGAGCACAAGAATAGACAAGCTGGTACATGGACAAGTAGAATCCAGTAACAGACCCATATATATATATATATATATATATATATATATATATATATATATGAATTTATTATATAATAAAGTTGGTATTTTGAAACAGTTGGGCAATGGTTGTTTGATGCATTGTATAGGGAAAAATGACTATTTGGAAAGAAAGATTCTACTTCCCCATATTCAAAAATGACTTATTTGAATTAAAGAACTAACTCAAAGACAAAAACACCTTTAAAAGTACTAGAAGAAAATATAAGTATTATGTTGGAGGATGTATTATGTTGGGGAAAATGTTTTTGGGGTAGACCATTTAGGTAAGACCAAGGCCTCAAATCATAAAAGAATGATAAGTTGGAACATCATCAAAGCTGAATTTCTGTGTGACAAAAAAACACAAGGTGACAGACTGGGGAAAAAGTTTTGGTAACATGTATAAACAAAGGATAATAGAATTGACACAATTAAGAAATGAATGGAGAATATGAATAGTTCTGAGAGAAATGAAAATATCAAAGCAATGACGGGAAATTCAACCTCACTTGTGATTAGGGGAATGGAAATTAAAACAGTGAGGTTTTTTTGGGGGAGGGTGCTCTCAGGCTAAAATTTAAAAGCTGCCCAAGGATGTAGAGAAAAAGGTACCTCATATATTCTTGGGAACATAAAATTGGTTCGACCTTTCCAGATGACAGTTTGCCCAAACCTGTCAAAATTTTAAAAACACGTATATGCTTTCATCTAGCAGATACACTTCAAGGAATTGATGATATTCTAATAAGAAGATACAAGTTAGTTTGAATGAAGTCTGTTGCAGCATCACTTAGAATGAGGAAAAACTGAAGATGAACACAAAAAATTTGGTGCCTGTACACTATGGAATGTTATGTAGCTTTTTAAAAGAGAGGTAGATTTGTATGTATTGACATAGCCTGGATAGATGTCTAGAATATATTTTTGAGCAGGTTTAATTCCATTTCTTTGTAAGATACAAAACAAAATAGTGTGTGTGGTTGTGTGTGTGTGTGTGTGTGTGTGTGTGTGTGTGTTCTGAATAAAAATAGAGACAGATCTAGAAAGATATGTGACTACTTCTGAAGGGAAGAGAATAGGGGAGACTGAATTTTTAGTTCTGGGACTGATTTTATATTTATTTCACAATGTTTTGGATTGTTAAAGTTTTTTTTCCCTTTTTACAACGAGATTTACTTTGTAATGAAGATTTTACAATTTCTCACTTAATAAAGGCCTAAATTTAGACTAAAAAAATTTAAGACCTAGGACTTACGAGGATGTAGCAAAAATGTCACACTCTTATGTTACATGAGACATATGTATCAAGAGCCTTAAAAGTAATCATATTCCTTGATGTAGCAACCACCTAGGAGCCATCAAAGGAATATTTTTATTTATTTTTTTATTTTTTTTGCGGTATATGGGCCTCTCACTGTTGTGGCCTCTCTCCCATTGCGGAGCACAGGCTCCAGACGCACAGGCTCAGTGGCCATGGCCCACAGGCCCAGCCGCTTCACGGCATGTGGGATCCTCCCGGACCGGGGCACGAACCTGCGTCCACTGCGTCGGCAGGCGAACTCTCAACCACTGCGCCACCAGGGAAGCCCAGAGGAATATTTTTAAGTACAGAGAGGCTTTACATACAAAAGATATGTATTGTGGAATTATTTTTAAGGGTGCATTTCCTATAACTTTAAGGGTTAAGTTATGGTACATCCACTGGATAATATATTACTGGCCGTTAAAATATTTAGGAAGAAAATGTATTAAAGTGCTTATGACAATGTTGAAGGAAAATCAGGATGCAAAATTGCATACGTGATATGATTAAAACCCTTAGTTAAACAGAAGTCCCAACAACCCTCCACAAAAACCTATGATGGAAAAATGTCTAGAAGAAATTAAATGAAAATCTTAAAAGTTGTGGATTTTGGGTAGTAGGATGTTGGATGATTTAAAATTTTTTGCTTTTTTTATTTTTCAGGATTCTGTTATTACATCTATAATTTGTTATTTCATTTATTTTGGAACGTTTACTTTAAAAAAGTACATCATATGTAGAACATGTGTTAGCTGCATGGTTAATAGATATGTGCCCTTTAAAAAAATAGATCTGTCTTATATATTAAAGTGTCCTCTAGAATGTTCTCTAAAAACTAATATCTAAACGTTTTTTGAGTGATACATTTGGAGTAAGTTTGAATGAATTTTGTCTCTTCCAACTTTTGGAGGAAAATTGCTTCTTAGCAATATGCAGAATAAAAATAGTTCTCGTTTCTTGTAACTGTAGAATAAATGCAGAAACTTAAAACATGGGCCGTGGAATTTCCTAGTTTGACTCTTGTTAACTCTTCGTGTTCCTAACACACAGATCCAGTCACAGAGCAAGTTGCATTTAACTGAGTCAGGATGAGTAGCACTTAGCCAGCTGGACCAAGGGCAGAAGCATTGAGAGCCTGATTATCATGCAGGGCCTGCAAGTGACTCGGCAGAGTGGAGCTCAGGGTGCCTCGGGGTATGCAGTGTAGGTGAGGCTGAAGAGGTTATTCTAAAGGCATGTGCGTTTGTTCCCTTGCCAGTGGTTAACTGTGGACCTGCAGTAGGTTCTGTGGACATGGAGTGGCATGTGGCTTAGTGGAGGACAAAGCCAAGGAAGTGTGATAGTGGAGATAGCGTTGCGGACATGGAAGGGCTCTGGGGGCACATAAAAGGTACCCTACATGACCCAGATTTGAGGGTAGGGGTACCAGTCAGGGGAGGCTTTCTAGAGAAGGTGAGCCCCGAAGGTAAACGGCGGAAACAGCAAGTGTGAGGGCCCAGAGTTCAAAGGAGCGTTGGGGGGGGCGGGGCGGGGAGTGGTTGAGGCCTAGGAGCAGACAGAACCTGGCGAGTCTGAAGAAGTCTGGTTTGGCTGGAGCTAGAATCGGAGTGGGCAGCTGTGAGAGATGAACCAGGAGAGGTAAATAGTAGCTAACGCTGATCAGAGTTTGAAAGCCTGGGACTTCCCTGGCGGTCCAGTGGTTTAAGGCTCTGCGCTCCCAATGCAGGGGGCACGGTGTTCGATCCCTGATTGGGGAACTAAGATCTCGCATGCTGCACGGCCAAAAACAAAGAAACACACAAAAAAATGTATGCCATGTGAATAAATTTGGAAATTACACTGAGAATTAATGGAACCCATTGAAAAACTTTAAGCGGGGTAATAAACAATCCATTTTGCATTTTAGGAAGATTACCTTACAGTGGATAATGGGTTAGAGGAAGGCAAGCCTGGAGGCTTTGCAGTGTTCCAGGGGAAGATGGTGGCCTGAATGACAGCTGAATGTCGGTGAGGTGGGTGGATAAATTCAGGAGGAATTGAGGAGATAGAGTGACAGAACTTCATGAGTGGGAGGAGGGTTGATGGTAACCAGGTTTCTGACTTGCAATTGAGAGACTAGTGGACCCATTTACTATAGTTGAGAACAGAGTTGGCTTTGGTGAAGAGATGACAGATTGAGTTTTGGACGTGCTGAGCGTGTGGGGCTTGTGGGACGTGTAGGATCTTCCTGAGAGAATTTGCGAAGAATGACTTCATGATGCAGATATACGTGCTTTGTTATGTGACTGACTGAGTGCTGTGCGTAAATCCATGATTAAAAATCAGTGTTTCTGTGTGGTAAATTTTTCTTGGAATATGATTACACATCTATGTATTGTTTAAGATTGGGGTATCTGTCTAGCTTAGACTGGACTGTTGATGTCTTTTATATGGAGTTAAGACTTCATGACCCTGACTTTGGGTGATACTGTGGTTGCCTTTTGGGCTAGACTCTGACTCTTTGAGCAGGTGGTGGTCCTAGAGTCAGTCATCCTGTTGTCAGTACTGCTGAATAATTGGAGCAATTTCTACTGATGCTTCCAAACTGGTCGTTCCACGCGGACGTGGGCCAGGACATGGGCAGAGGGGTGCCCTAGGTCTGATCCATCTGCAGGTGCCTCCCTGGCCATTAGAAGTTGTCCTAGTCTATTTGGGCTGCCATGACAAAATACCGTAGACTGGGTGGCTACAACAACAAGTATTTATTTTTCACAGTTCTGGAGGCTGGGAGGTCCAAGATCAAGGTGCCAGTAAATTGAGTGTCTGATGAGGTCCTGCTTCCTGGTTCATAGATGCCATCTTCTCGCTGTGTCCTCACGTGGCAGAGGGGCGAGGGAGTTCTCTGGGGTCTCTTTTATAAGGACACTCATCACATCGTGAGGGCTCCACCCACATGACCTGATCACCTCCTAAAGGCCCCACCTCCTAACACCGTCACACTGGAGTTAGGGGACACAAACATTCAGGCTGTAGCATAAGTATGGATGGAGGTTGGAGAATCATTCACAGTGTCCTCACCGCACAGCTGGCATGGAAACCGTGGATGGGTGAGATTGTGTAGACCAGAATGAGGAGGAGCCCAGAGCAGAGCTGGGGCATATGACCCATCAAGGAAAAGGTAGGGGAGACCTTTAAGTTCTCAAAAGAATTCATCAGAGAGGAGGAGGATGTCTTAGAGAACATTTGGTTAAAAGAAAATGCATTTGAAATGGCTTAAGTGAAGGGGGATTTCTGAGGAGGCTACCATGGCATCCAAGGCTGTTTCTTGGCCGAGACCCAGTGGTGGCTGGAACGTCAACAGGAATCAGTGCAGCTGCTCTCTCTGCCTTTGTCCCTCCTGAGTCACTGTCCCTGCCAGGTCACTTTATAGACCCAGACTTTCCACGTCCCAAGTCTAAACTCTCAGGGAAGAGCATCTGATTGGTTTAGCCCAGCTGATTGGGTTCACTGTTGCAGGGCCTACAGGGGCAGGTGCGCCAGGCGGTGAGTGCAGAGGAGGGGTTCAGGAGAGGGCGGTTCCTAGCAGCTGAGGAGGAAGTTCCCAGAAGTGGCAGGGGCAGTAGTTTTAAGTGTTCACAGATGTGATAAAGGGATAAGGAGTGAAACTAGATTGGGCAAATCAAAGTGTTTAGCCTAAGTTTAAAGAATTACCACAGCTAATCCAAATTGGGAGAACTACAAGATGGATAACCAGTGGCTATGGTAGATACTCTTTTGGACAGAAGTTGGAAGAAGGGAGATTTTCAAAAAAAAAATGAAGTTTAACTTTGGCGTTGTATCAGAAGAATTCAAAGTTTGATGTTAAAAAGCAGTCATTTGTGTTGCTAATACGAAAGCATTTCTACAGCTTTATTCTAACTCTAGAATATGCATTGTCTCTTGTGTCACCTGATATAAGAAATTCAGTAAAGCTATTCTAGAGCTCATTTATTTTTCATAACCTGCAAGTTCATAAAATAATCATAGCTTATTTCCACATCTAATTTTGCAGCGCCTTCCACAGTATTGTGACAGATCTTGTGAGGAAGCCCTTATTAAAGCCAGAGCAAACGTCTCTCCCAAAGAGGTTAGGTAAATGATAAAACAATTCATAAAAATAACCTGAACCCCTTTCCTTCAGGGTAAACCCCATTATGTCCCTCTGGCTTTCAAAATTATTTTTAGATGTGCATGTCAAACGTGTAGGATTAAGCTTGATAGGATTTAAGAGTATTTCAATGATTCAAAATACTTGGCATCGGCCAGCAAACATAAGCCAGGTTTTTCGTTAACCAATATGCAGTAACATTACTTTATCTCTGTATTATGCTAGGATTAGGACCTTGTGATAAGCAAGCCCCCAGACTCACAGTTACGATCAGGGAACCTGCAGAAAGCAGGTTGTACAAATCTTCATGCTGCTTAGCAACGAGTTAGAGGTAGTAATCCACTGTGAAATTCGTTTCAGGTTCTAATGCTGTCGTGTAAATGGCCATGAAGATTTCTGAGCAAGTGTTTGGGCGCCCTCTGGAGGCATTCTGCACCGTTAAAACAACTCCTACAAAAGGTTCTCTTTAACAGCCCGAGTTGAGAACGCGTGGACTGGATGGCTGGCCTGGTGGGGGTGTAAGTGGGGAGCAGCGAGGGCCGAGGTGGAGCCCACGAGAGCACCGGTGCTTAGGGGGAGCAGGAGTCTCCAGCAGGCTGAGCATAAGACTGTGGTGGTGAGAGCGGAGTCACAGAGGGAGAGTCCTGCGAGATGAAGGCCGGGCCTGGAGGCGCTTCAGTGGCGTAGTGATGGGTGGAGGAGTGAGTGGGAAGTGGAGCGATAGAAGTCGGGAAGATAAGCCTTGAAGAAGCCTGGGTGGGGAAATGGAGAGAGAGCATGGCAGCTAGAGAAGGCATAGGATTGAATACGGGTTTTCCTTAAGACGGAAGAGGCTTTGCGTTGGTTTAAACGCTGAGAGGAGAAAATAAGCAGAGATCAGATGAAATGGAAAGATGTGTAGGGTGGGGAGGGGGAGAGAGTCTCCCAGCCTGGGAGACTTGTTGGGGGAAGATGTTGCCTTTTATAGGGACTTCATATGGCGAATTAGTGATTTTCAGTTCATTGTGGGATGATAGGGAAATATTCCTGTTATGAGAGAATGTGGAATTGTCATCATGGAAATGGTTCTCATTCAAGCCAGGCAGGTGGTTGAGCTAAAAAAAAAATGGAGTCAGGATGTACCTTTAGCAGACACTGGTGTTTAGAAAGAAGGAATAAAAGAAATGGTCAGTGCCTTCAGCAAGGCCTGAGGAGAGGTGAGAAAGTGCAGGGACCTGGGGACGGAGGAGACGTGTGTAACCTAGAGTCAAAGAGTGAAACAGGAGCAAGGGTCTGGCCTTGCGCTCTGACGAGGAGGGCAATGGTTTTGTTTGGTTGGTTTTTCTGTTTTGTTTGGCTGCCCCACACAGCTTGCAGGGTCTTAGTTCCCTCACAAAGGACTGGACCCCGGGCCCTCGGCAATGAAAGCCCAGAGTGTCCTAACCACTGGACGGCCGGGGAACTCCCAGGGAACAGTTTTGCAGAAGAGGCGTTGTGGGGGTGGGGTATAGAAGGGAGAGTGGGTGTGGGGGGGCAGGACCGGGAAGTGTAGAGGTCTGCAGGGAAGGCCAGCAGAGAAGGTGGGGAGAGGGCAGTGGTCGTAGCTGGAACAGACGGTGAGCTTCTCTGTGCTCACCCAGTGAGAGCCCTTATCAGCAGTGACTGTGGAAGGAGAATTATATTTGCCTTTCTGCTTTTACAGGTATAAGATTTAAATCTCGTATAACTTCTGAACTACCTCCTGTTTTTCTCAGATTAAGAATCTGGCCAAATGGGAGAGAATGTTTGGATCTGTTCCTGACATTCATGGGGACTCGTGCACAAGGAGAGAGTAAATGTGACCAATTTTTGATTTCTTATTCTGACAGATGTCCTTCAAACAGACAGGACCATTTGTAGCCTGAATAACATGTTTTCCCTTCTTTTTGGTAAAACTAATAGGATGGCTAGTAGAAGTTGTTTGGCTTCATTTTTGTAAAATATTACATTAAGAAAAAATAATAGACTCCTAATTCAGGAGTACCAAAATTACAGTGTGTTTAAATTTGGGAGGCGAGGGTTGATTTCTAACTTCAGACTGCTCGGTTTTGAGTAGTAAGGCATAATATTTAAGTATAAATTTCTGCAGAGGGCAGGGTGGGCAGGTTGCAGCCTACACCCAAGCATGTCTCCTTCCGCGGGACTGGTTTGCAGTCCTTAGAAGGCCTCAGCATTCTTATCTTCGGTGGCCTTTACCATGTCACATATCAAACGTATTAAAAAAATGTACCCACATCCCACATGAAATTAGCTTATACAAAACTTAATGAGTTAAGCTTCATTAGACTAGTTGTAGACATTAAACATTTATTAGCTTTGATTTTATGATTTTATTTTCATATTTTACATCCAGTAAATATTTTTTTCAGGTCTCAAACATTTTCGTAGGCCATTGAGATGCTCATAAGCCCTAGGGCCTGTGCCGAAGGAGCCTAGGGGATGAGACCCCCCCCCCCGCCCCGTTCTGTTGCAACATCTAGGCACGTCTGGCTGGGGTGGACTTGCCAGAAGTCTGTTTGTTGGAGGCACCGAGCTGCCTCCTGGGAAAACTCCATCCTCAGGGGAGCTGAAGTAACTGTTTTAGTTAGCGATTTTCTGTTGCAAGGAGCAGAGATCCATTCCATTTTAGGAAACGGGATATGGCGTAAGGATGCACCTGGGCCAGAAAACTGTCGTTAACTAAGGCAGCTCGGAGACAAGCAGTCTTTCCTATCGACAGTGGGGTCTCAAGGCAGCTGTCTTTCCTTTGTGTCTTTTTCCTCTTGCTGCCATCCGGTTTTTTCTTTTCTCCTATCCCATCTGTCTTTTCTCTGCCTGACTTAGAGATTCTACTTCCTCACGACTCCGCTTTGCTGTGATTGCTCAGCTCATGACCGCTCCAGCTCCTTTGTACATAGTAACCTTTCAGCTTCATGTCTCCTGGCTAATCACCTCATTTTCAGTATTGTTCAGATTCCTGAGGGAGAGAGATTGGGAATACAGCTTTGTTGCAGCTTTTACTGTTATTCCAGGCCACAGCAGAGGTCACTGTTAAGCTCATGGGTCAGGTGTCTGCACGTAGTCTAAGACCCTGTGGTGAGGTGAGATGGAGCGGTTATATGGTCTGCAGCAGCTGGGCCTATCCTTAAAGCTGAGGCCGTTCCCATTTGTAGGATTTGCAGGCACCATGATTGGCATGTGTAATTCAGCAAGGAAGAAAAAACCTGGCCCCCTCTCAACCATTTGAAATTCCTGCCCTTTAAAGTATATCCTATTAACAACCTTCATTCTGAGTCAACCCTTTTTTCCCATTTTAGAAACTAAAATCCCTAAATATATTGAAAGCATTTTCGTTTTTCCTTTTTCTCCCCATTTGATTCAGTCTCAGATGTTGCAGGGTTGCTCAGGGCAGTCTGTAGGACTCCATTTCTCATGTTAGTGGTTTCTGCTGAAGTGATAGAGCTTCTTCAGATGGATGTTAGCAGAGTTGGCTAAACTCCAGCCTCGTATCATTTGCATGTTTCCTTCCCCCCCCCCCCCCCCCCCCCCCCCCCCCGATTTCTGGGGAGCTATATAGACACATAGTAACTTAGCACCGTCCCTAGATTCCCTAATATAGACACATAGTAACTTAGCACCGTCCCTAGATTCCCTAATATAGACACATAGTAACTTAGCACCGTCCCTAGATTCCCCAGATTCAGGAGAACGTTGCATCCGAACGTTAACGTGGCAGCAGTTTGATCTCTAACTCCCTTAATGTGTCATCACTGCCCGGGGAAAAGAGATGTTCCCCGAACTTTAAAATAGATCTTGGAATCTATACCTGAACTACTCTTAGCAGTTTTAGAGTATAGCAGAGAGGGGAGGAAGTAGATGGAATAAATAAAATAATGATAATGATAGCTAATCTTCGTTGAGCCCTTAACAGTTTCTAGGCACTGTTTTTTGTTCTTTTGGTTTTTTTTGCCGTACGCGGGCCTCTCACTGTTGCGGCCTCTCCCGTTGCGGAGCACAGGCTCTGGATGCGCAGGCTCAGCGGCCATGGCTCACGGGCCCAGCCGCTCCGCGGCCACGGCATGTGGGATCTTCCCGGACCGGGGCACGAACCCGTGTCCCCTGCATCGGCAGGCGGACTCTCAACCACTGTGCCACCAGGGAAGACCATAGGCACTGTTTTAAGTACTTGTCATGCGTTAATTTATTTAACCCTTAAACTACCTTATAATGTTACCTTTCAAGGTCAGTTGCCTTTTATTATCTCCATTAACCCCACTCTTAACCTCTTAGGTGAAGGTTGCACAGCTAGCGTGTGGTAAAACCAGGGTATGAACTCGTTCACCCTGCCTCTAGTCCTGCTCCTTCAGCAGCCTCTCACCTGGAAAATAAGTGAGAAAAACAGTATTGATTTTAGACTCTCTAGGATTCCAGCCAATCCGAGTCAGTTACTCAGTATCCAGTGTGAACCTAAAACTCAATTTGGATAAAGTTCCTATCAAGAGGCTACTTATGATACTAGAATTCCTATATCTTGAAGGGAAGTTGTGCAGGCTTGCCTGGAATTTCCTTTCTAGAGTTTCTCAGGCTTTCTCATCCTCTGTTTGGCCCTACAGGCCTTGAATTCCATATTTTTATATAAATCCTAAATATAAGTGGGTCTACCTATCTTCTGAGCTGGGACCCCACATTTATAATAGTCAGCTCTTCAAAAAACTTTGTGATCCTAAATTCTCCATAATACAAACCTTCTGCTTTTCTCTCTGCATGTTTCTAACCCAGCAGGATCCCGAGGCTTTTGTTGCCCTTCAGCCACTGTGGGCCCTGCCTCTGCCTCTTCTTCTGGAATGTCTTGGGGGTTTTGACTTCTGTCACTGTGGTAAGTTTTCCCCTTGTTTGACCGTTTTCCTCGATGGAGAATCGCCCTCAACTATTTCTAAACCGAAACTGTCTCTGGAGTTTTTTCTAAGCATGTTCCCTTTCGGACTCAGTGAGGAAGAAAGTCTCATGATTTTTCTAAGAAAGCTCTTGCCTCTCTCTGGCTTTGAGGTCTCTAGGCCTTAGACAACTTTCCTTAACTCTGAAGACAGCAGAAGCACCTTTGTCCCATCTGGAGTTCCTCTTTGTGCCTCTGGAGTTTGATTTTCTTGATTTCATGTAAGCCATTGGTTACTAAAGCTTCGCTCTCTCTGTTCCATTTTCCTTTGCTGTCCTGAAGGCCTTCGGGACCAGAAACCTGCTTTTTAGACTGATGCCCTCCTGGTTTTCTTTCCCATTGGTCCTGTCTTCACTGAGATGTCACAGCTTGTTTTTAAGCTGAGTTTGTTACTCTGTACGTTTCTGGTGTTTTCTTCCAAAGCCTGAACAGCAGCTTTCTCCTTAAATTTGAGATCCTGAAAGTCTTCTTACTGGGGACTCTGTTACATCAGTCTCTGTGCAGACATGATTCTGAGAGCAGCGTGTTTCCAGCACAAGCATTTTTTTCCTTCATTTTCTTTTGAGCCTTTGGATTTGTGATCATTTTTTAATAATTTTTTTTTTCCTTCAGCTTGACTCAAGAAGACAACATATATTTTACATAGGACAGGTATTTGTTCCTCTTTATTTGGTCATTGCTGAAATCCAAAATACTCCAGTTGAACACGCAGTCTGGATCGCTGTGGTTTACGTTCATGATAAAACTTTACATTCTTGCTATGCATGGCTGGGCAGCAAGAGGAAGGAGAACCCTGTCTCAGTGGTTGTTGGCCTGGGGCATGTGGCTTCTCATCTTTTCCCCTCACTGCCAGAGGCTGAGTTCTCAGCTCTGGGCCTCTCCCTGCCCTGACTTCACGTCCCTCCTGCACGAGGAGAACTGACTCAGTGAGATAAAGGGCGTTTCAGTGGCCTTTGCCCTAGTGGGTGTAGATACCGTGCACAGTGAGAAGGTTAAGCCTGTGGGGAGGTGTGGTGTCTTTCTCTTTCCTGACTCTACTTGGCAGGGTGGGAAGGCTGGGGCTGCTCCTGACCAGCCCAGGGGAAGAGAGGCTGCTCTCCTCTCTTCCTCCAGGTGCTGGGTTGGCTTCCAGGCCACGGCCCTGTCTGGAAGCCTGGGCGAGTCTACCTGGGCATGGTGGCAAATGATCTTTCTCTCTTCTCTGTCCCTTTCTGGCTCCATTCTCTCGGGTGTTGACTTGGGTCCCCTCAGCCAGCCTCCTTTTTATGAATAGTAAGACTTGAGATACAGGCCTAGTAGTTTATGAATTCCTGTTCTGCCCATAATTACTTTGGTCTCAAGCTCAAGGTTACCACTAACAGAGGGAAAAGGAGTTCTCCATGTGATCTAGCCCCGCTGTGGAATGCTGCATCAGGAATGGGATTCACAGGCCTAGCTAATGATGAAGTATTCATGTGTTTTGTATTTCTGGTTCAGTCCTATGCACATTTCTGCCTAGAGTTCCTGGAGGTGAGGAGTGTTCGCTGGGACCACTGGCCAAATTTGTTAGTAGTCTTTAATAGCGTACGTTTCCAAAATGGCACTGATCACCCTCAGGTGCTAGTCCTACCAGGTCACTGGGTTTTGTAACCATTCCCTGGCTCTTTTTGAGAGTGGGGTGGCGATGCATTTCTCTCCACGCTAATCCTGAATTCTGATGGCCGTGGCCTGTGCGGCTGTAGGATTATGCTTGTCTCTGTGTGGCTGTAGGAAGTTAGCTGCTCTTGCAGTTCGTGCTTCCTGAGTGAGCCTGCTGCACAGATCTGCCACGCGCATACATACGTACCTTGGTTTGCCAAACAGAACAAGTTACAAGTTGTGACCCAGGTATAAAAGTAGCCAGAATCTGAGAGAGTTAAAGTAGTCAAATTCATAGAAACAAAGCAGAATGGAAGGGGGAGTTGTTCAGTGGGTACAGAGTTTCAGTTTTGCAAAAAGATGAGAAAGTTCTGGCGAGGTTTCACAATAATGTGTACATCACATACTTAACACTGCTGAGCTCTACGCTGGAAAATGGCTAAGGTGGTACATTTTACTATGCAGTTTTAACCACAATCTTAGAAATGCATAAAAAAGACAGAATCCCAAATCTCTAATTTTCTGACCTGCCAACTACTGTTATACTCCCAATCCCAGCATCACTGGGGACAGTCCTGTTAAAAATCCACTTTTCATTTCTGTCGCGGTCACCTGGGCCCAGTCTGTGTGTATCCTTCCTTTAGCTGGCCAGGCCCTGTGTGACCTTCAGATATTTCCTTTGCTTCTCCCTGAGGGTGGCTTGAGCTTTCTAGTCTCTGGGCCTTTTTCTTCTAGGCCTGAACATGGATTTTGTCCCTGTAGGTCTTACTCCTCCAGCAGTACGAGGAGGAATCAAGTCTAATAAACGAGAGTCATTCTCACTGCGCGTTAGAGCTCCTCTGACCTGAGCCTGCTGTGCTTGCTGTCCTGGCCCTGCCCCGGCCCCGCTGCTGCGGGCCTTGGAGCAGGGGAATCCCCTGGCCCAGTTGTGAAAGGCTGGTCCCCTGAGGAAGACAAAGCCAATGGAATCAGCCAAAGGGAAGGGACAGGAAAAGGCAGGTTATGCAGGCGAGGGCACAGTCTTACAGGCTGTAGTGCTTAGGTGCATTGACTCTCTAAGCATCCTTGTTGTGTCCCGAAAAGCTTTTGTTCTCAGTCCCCCCTCCCATACCCCCCACTGCTTCCCAGTCTTTGCTGCTCCTTCCTGGGGACAGAATGAGGCAGAGGCCCTTAAGCCCTGTGATGAGAGCGAGAGTGAGCATCTGTATGACTAACAGTGGGTCTGACCATCCATTTCCTGGATGAGTGAGTTGAGGCTGAGAATGAGTGATCTGTGGCCACACAGCTGTTCAGTGTCAGATCAAGAATTTGAACTTAGAACTTCGTACTGCAAGCCCAGTGTTCCACCCACCAAATTATTATGATTCCTAATGTGTATAGATGTTACACATTTACTAGATAAGGTAAACTTGGGCCTCATATGTGGTACTCACATAGGGGCCATCAGTGAAGCAAATCACATCGTGTCCCATTCCTTGGGCGTTCCTGTGTACAGTGTCGAAGAGCAGGAAACAGGTGGTGTGGTGGTGGAGTCCAGAGTGTGAGGAAATGTCACTGCAGTCAGAAGGATTTTAAGACAATCCTATGAATAGAGAGTCAAGAAGGAAAAACTGCTGGGTAGAAGCGGGAGGTGCAGGAGACAGACACGAAGGTGTGAAAGCAGCGTTTGACTTGGAGCAGAGGAGGAACCGTAATTACTGGGAGACACACCGTGGGGTCTTGGGAGGCCTCTGCCTGTGAGATGAGGCAAATGAAGGAGTGTGTCATGCACTAGTCAAAATAAGGGAAATAAGGAAACTCACATTTATTTGGCTTCAGCCAAGCTGTGGGCACTCTGATAAGTACTTCCACACTTACTGTCTTCTTTAATTATCACAGCAAAGGGTTGTAGACACGATTATCCATATGTTTACTGATCAGTCTTAGATCAGCCGGGGTCACACAGCAAGCGGCAGAGCCAGGCCCACGCCCCGCTGTGTCATTCCAGAGGTCATTTTTGTGGGAGGACTGGGCTGGAGGGAAGCTGAGGAGTATATACCTATGTCATCCTTTATCACCGTAATCACACAGGCAGTTGTCCTTCTCAGACTCACTCCCTCCATACTTTTTGTTGCCCTTCTCCAGACCTAATTTCATAGCCTCTGAGATAATTTCTAGTTAAAAAAACATACGGCACGGTTTCTTTTGTCTTTTATCTTTTTTCCATTAGGAGTCATTAAACCAAGTCACACGAAGAGCAGTTGTCCCAAGGACAGGAGGAAAGCAGCTCTCTTCCCTACGGATCCTTAAAACCCAGAGCCCAGATCCTTAGCCATTGAGAACTTTATTAGGCGCGAGGTCAGGGAACCTAGGACTTTTAGCGTGTAAGGCCTCAGGACGTGTGGGCAGGAATAGGGGGCGGGGAGAGAGGAGCCCACACACGTGGGGCCCCAAGTAGGACAGTGGTCGGGGTAGGGATAAGGTGGCCCCCTGGGAGATCCTGGGCGAGCGGCTGAGGAAGCCAGTGGCAGGGGCTCTCTTTTAGGGCTCAGGGGTCACACTGGATTGGAGTCTTTTCTCACCCACTGGTGGCAGGGAAGCAGAGAGGAAGGCATCAGAAGTGATGTAAAACCCACTGTTGTCATTAAAGGTGAGTTGGAGACTCCTGCTCAGACTCAGAAACTCCTTGGACCTAAAAAGTTGGCCTCAGTGCCCTCGGGCAGACGCTCCCTATAAATTACCCAGGCAGCTGGTTATCAGTGGTGGATTCAGGAAGTGCTGCTTGAGCGCCAGGTCGGGGAGTGTTGGAACAGGGGTTAGGGCAGGTTACTGAGTAGACGCCACGTGAATGGCAGCCAGTGGCCGGTGACTGACGGACCGTTCCAGGAGCCTGCTTTGAGGCCACTGTGGTTTTCCGAAGCGTGTGGTACGCCAGTGAGTAGGTGCAGCACGTGAGCACCTGAACTGGCCCTTAGGTGGATAGAAGCCTGGACTGTATTGTGAGGCTGGGCATTTGGCCCCGGGAGATTTAGGCCCTGGAGAGAGCTGCGTGCTTGAGCCTCTGTAAGCGAGGCTCCCCTCTCAGCTTGGACTGCCTCCAGCTTCCCGTTCCTGAGGTCAGCCTGGGAGATGAGGAAGCCTGTGTCCTCACCTCTGTGAGTGAGAAGCACACCTCAGGAACGCGGCCCGCAGTTGGGCCTTGCAGGGGGTTGTCATTGAGGGCAGATGAGGCGTGGGGAGCGGACTAGCTGGAGGCCTTTGGGGCTGCCGTAGAGTGTTGAGGGAAGCCAGCCACCAAGGTGAGAGGGCTAGGACCTTACAAGGTGGTCTTCCCCTGTGACCCGTTACCGTAGAGGTGGCCCGGGGCCCGTGCAGAGGGACTGTAATGAGGAGAAGCGGCCCTGGTAGCTTGAGAAGTGACGTACTGGGAAAAGTGTGGGAAATAGGAAGGGCCTTTTGGGCAGCCAGCCTGGGTGTCTTCCAGGCCGCTAATATCTTCTATTCAAGGACCGATGGTGATGTAGGAGCAAAATAGAGTGGGCTTGACATTCACAGTCCTAATCGATGCGTTACAAGTGACTGCTCTAATTAAGTTATTCTGAGACAGGTAGCTGAGCAGAGATGGGGTGGACTGGGCCTATGGAGCTCGAGTATCTAGTACCCTGTTACGTGTAGTTTAGACTGGAATTTTCTGAACGTGTAGTGAGATGAACAAGGAGGTAGATGCTGCCTCTGTCATGTGCCCAGGTCCCTGCAGCACACGGGGGATGGCCTTGAACTTCTTAGCCCTGTTTCTCTGCAGCATGCAGGCACCAGGGACCTGAACAGCCTTTCCATTTATTTTTTGTTGCCGAGGCCTGTAGAAAAGGGCCAAGCAGAGGTTCCTTAGCATACCACTGCCCAATTACTATCTGAGTGAGTTGATTTGTGGGACTTCCTGATGGTTTGTGAGGAGGACGAGTTCCTAGCCATGCTGGGGACACGTTCCTTGTTCTCTGTCCACGAACAGGGACATCCATTATGTCCAGGGGGAACCGTATAGGATAATAAGAATCACAGGGCCTTGGAACCGAAATCAAGGTCTTAGAGGAACACATTAGTGGCTTCTGCCTAATGGGATAATTTCTGAATCCTTTATAAAACATCTCTTTGGGTAAAGAGTTATTTCTTGTAGTGTTCATCTTTTAGTCTTCTCATGTACAAAACTTGACTTTGGGGTTATTGTAGAGGAATTTGGAGGGTATTTTTCTTACAACCACAATAATGATGGCTGATGATGGAAATTACTAGCTATAAGTAAGTGTTCATCTTACAGTTTGTTCACATACTTTCAGCTTTAAAAAAAAAAGTCGGTTTGAGATGGAATCTCAACCCCTTTTTGGTCTTTGGATCCTTTTACGCTTTAAGAAGTGTTATTTAAGGACCTCAAAGAGCTTTTTGTCTGTGTGGGTTATGGGCATCGATGCTTATAATAGAAATGAAGACTAAAACTTCACAAAAAAAATTAATGAAAAAATAATGACAAACTCATTACACATTAACACAAATTACATTTGTATGAAAAATAGCTATTTTCTAAAACAAGAAAACATCTAGTAGGAAGAGTGGCAATATTTACATCTGCTTCTGTGTTCAATCTCTGGCAATATGTTGTTTTAGCTGAAGGTAGATGAAGACATCCAGCCTCACAGACAAGAGAATTGAAAAAGGGATTTCGGTAGCCTTTTCAGGTAATTGTGAGTTCATTTGTGACACGATACCGAAACTTGACAAGTGGTCGGTTCCTACAGGTTAGTTGCAGTGTGCAGTCCTATCAGTGAACCTTTTGTACTGTGCTATGTTAAAAATCCCTGGTCTCTTTTGTACTTTGAATAGATCTTTTACCCACAATGATTTGTTACCTGACACGTTGGTCATTTGGGCAACGCTGGTTCACTTTTTGCAGATCCTGAGAATGTTTATATGTTCCATTACATGTAATATCAGAAAATTCACGGTAAGTGTTGCTGTCAGTCTCATCAGGAAAGTCTTCAAGTCTCAGGAAGCTGGAGAGCTCATGGTGACAGGAGTTTTCCAAAATCCCAATTTTCACTTGAAAGCTCGGATTTGACAGTTGGCAGTAAATACCATCAGTTTCCTGTTATCTGAGATGTCTGTCCGGCACCTAAGTCTGCATAGCAAGTGTGTAGTCACTCAAGTAAAAATGATGTTCTGTCGAGAAGAAGAGGCGGTTCAGCTTGCAGCTCAGACAGTTACATTTATACAAGTGCTTTTCCTTTAGGCAACCATTGCCCTTGGGTATGCGACCTGGTATGCTTCCATTTTAATCTAGAATATGATAAATATACATTGAAAATATATTTGTATGTATTTCATATCAATGTAATAAACATAATATATTTAACATAAATGTAATAAATATAATAAAAGGGTCTAGATTTAGTAAAATTATTTTTTTATTGCTTCTTCAAGGATATTCTTTTTTTTTTTTTTTTTTTTTTTTTGCGGTACACGGGCCTCTCACTGCTGTGGCCTCTCCCGTTGCGGAGCACAGGCTCCGGACGCGCAGGCTCAGCGGCCATGGCTCACGGGCACAGCCGCTCCGCGGCATGTGGGATCTTCCCGGACCGGGGCACGAACCCGTGTGCCTGGCATCGGCAGGCGGACTCTTAACCACTGCGCCACAGTGGAAGCCCAAGGATATTCTTAAGTGAAACTTTGTCTTACTGTGAACCCCTGGAGGTGAAGAACACTTTGACTACAGGTATCACTTGGTGCCTCTGCCCTAGGGCTCTGTGTGAGGGGCCTGAGGAGTCAGCAGTTTACCAGCCAGTACTTCGGCACCCTCCATGCAAGTGTCAGCACAGTGAAAAAAGTAAACTACGTCTTACTGTTATTTTGAAAATCATTTTCATCTTGTTTTATAAGGGTTTTGGAACCCCCAAGAGTCTTGGTTTTTGAGAATTGCTGGTCTGCGACAGTAACTGGAAAGAACTGAGCTTCCCGAGGTTGGACAGTTGTTCAGTATCCCATGCTCACAAGTTGGGTTTTTTGCAAGAGACTCAGCTTGTGGCTGGTGGACTGATTTCAGCCTGCTGACGTTTTATTTGTAGGAATGAATGCTTTTAAGGGGAGTAGGTGGGAGGGACCCCCTAGCCCCTGATGTCTTAAGCCGGACAAGAGCACACGGTTATATTCCCTACCGGATCCCAGAAGGCATCTGACTTTGTGCGCCTTGCTGGAGCATGGTTTTAAGGTGAACCAGGCCGTTTGTCAGGCTCTTGGCTTAGTGTGTTGTAGGAGAGGCCTTGAACCTGGAGTGAGTGAGGAAAACAGAACGTGAAGGACGTATTTTAGAGCATACTTTATCATTTCTGTGTGTAGCAGGGACCGAGGAGAAGGAAGAGATGGATACCACGGCAAACCCAGCTGACTGAGCTAGGAAATTGGATAAAAGAGGAGTTTTTAGGGAAAAGAATTTCTTTGTCATTCTGTAGCCAGTATTTATTAGCATTTTCCCCAACTCAGGAGGGGAAGGTCTGGGGACTCGGTTTTCACTGTGGGAGGATAGAGCACCCTGATTTATTGGCCCATCAGTGCTGCGTAGACAGGGAGAGGTGATCCCGAACAGGAAGTGAGCATGCAGTCAGGAAAGCGTATGGACGCTGGGAGGTGACAGGTTGACGGCTGAGCACTGCAGGTTCCTGAAGCCACCCTCCAGTAAACAGCATGCCTTCCCGATGTTCAACGAGTTGAGGGAAGGACGGGGCAGAGTTTATGGGGCCTAGGCTTGTGCATTGTCTCATTTCATTTTCGTAACAGCCCCGAGAGATGGATATGAGTACCATTTCTCTTTTACGTTTGAGGTAATTGAGTCTTAGGCTTAAGTGAGTTGCTTAAAGTCACACTGTTGGTGGAAGAGCTGGCAAGTTTGTGTTTTTTGCAGGATAAAAAAGGTTGGCAGAAAGTGCTACTTCTCGGAGTGAGAGGCGGCTTTCAGTGGGCTGAGCGTTGGAAGGAGTGGGGGCAGCTGGGGACGCGGGACTGGCGCTGCACAGAGACTCACGCTCTCAGGATCATGCTGTCGGATTGACTGTAGGTTTTCATTGGCTTTGACGAGTATAGAGGAAGAGTGGAATCTTATTTCTTTTTGGAATGTTTTCTAGCGATCAGGACTTCTGGGTGAGGCTGGAGCTTTTTCATGTTCTTGGCCCGTTAGGGGGCATGTAGTCTTCCGACTGCTCTAGCAGGTGATCCCTTGGCAGGGTTTATGATGATTTCGGGAGATGTGGAGTCACGGTTGCTGTGGGAAGGGGAGTGGCAGGGACGGGTGAGTGGAGTTTTGTATGCTCCCCACCCTGTCCCAGGCTGTGACACGCAGGCAGGCTCTGTCTTGGTCCCGTGGGAATGAGCCACACTCCCTCACTGGCCAGGCTGTGAGGAGGGATTCCTACGGCTGAGGTGGCCACGGCAGAAGCTACAAATCAGTTAGAAAGCCTCCTCTCTCATTTCCAGACGGAACGTTCTTTTCCATTGCTGCCCACTCCCCTTTGATTTTGAACCTTAGAGTTTTATTCTAAGGAAGTGTCCTTTCACATCATAATCTGGTAGAGGTAAGAGAGGGGCAGAGCCCCCCTTTTGCCTTCCACATGCTGAACGTGTGCTCCTAGGCTTGGTGGTCCTGGTTGTCTCTAGACACTTGCCCTTCTCTAGGCCAAGACCCTCTGTCCTCCTACCCTTCGTGGTTAACTCGGTTTGTCCTTTCGGTTTCAGTCTAAAAGTAGAGTTTACTAGAAGTCTTCCTTGTCACGAAAGACTAGTTAGGATGCCCCCCTTCGTGCAGCTGTGTCCCTGGGGCCTGCTCGGCCACAGCACCACTTGCGTGATGCTGGGCCTGTCTCCTTCCCCTCCTAGACCGTAAACCACACGAATGCAGAAGCCGTGGCTGTGTTGTTCTTCATGGGATCTTCCAGAGTATAGCCCGCTGCCTGACAGATACTGGGAGCTAAATGTTTGTGGAGCGTATACCTGCGTGCATGCATGTGCTGATCTTGCATCTGAGTTCAGTTTCCAGGACTGTTGCATCAGTGGTGGCTTTCTTCTAGGCCTGCTTCTGGGTGAGCTGGATTCTCTTGAGTATCGTTTATAAATCAAACACTAAACAACATGGCATGAACCAACATGTGTTAGGGCAACTGGGAACACAGGAATCTTCCTGTAAAACACTTCCCAGTAATTAAGAGACCTGGAGGTTGATTTGGAGTCTTTATATTTCACAGTGACTAGTCTAGGGCATCATCATCTGAGCTACGGCACTTTGGTTATCTTTGAGAATCTTCTCCAGGCCCCGTGACACAATGCCTGCTCTACAAGTGGCGGAAATGAGTCACATGGCCGGTGCAGCGCACTGCAGTTGGTGGTGGGGTTTTCGGTTGAGGCTGGAGGCATAGGAATGTCTTCTTTCCTATTCTGTTTCATTTTTATCTTTCCCAGAAAGTGTGCCCTTATCCCTTCGAGTGACAGAACTATAAACCACATGTTCTGGCAGATCTGGTTCTAGATAGGAAGTTAGTTTGATCTCTCTTGACATAGATTTAACTGATGTATTAAAGAGTCTGCTACTCTAGGGTGGGGTTATTTATATTTAATGCTTTATAGGAACCGTAATACTGTAGAAGGACCTGCAGCACAGCACACAACAGCAGCCGGCCTGGTGCGCGGGTGCAGTCTGAGGGCGAGGCTTCTGGTGCCAACTCCTTGACGAGCGTGACTGGATTTCTCTCCTGCTGGGTCAGGGTGGTTGGTCTTGATTTCACGTCCAGCCTGTACTGAGTGTGATCCAGATCCGAGTCAGCGTTCTGGAGCGTCTGCTGGTCGCCGTTGCCCGGCCTGCGCCTCTGTGTCGGGTGGTTGGTTCTGCTGAGTGCAGCCACACTGACGCCTCCCGTCAGCCCAGCACCAGGGCCCTGTGGGACAGTGACTCTCAGTGTCCTGCTCGCCTGCTCTTCTGTTCGTTCTTCAACACCTGCCCTGTGCAGCCTGGGTCCTTCTAGTTTGCAAGCATCGGATCATTTTAACAGGAAATCTGTGAAAAGCTACTTCGCCTGTTTTTCCTGTGCAGAATCATATTCTGGGGACAGCTGTGTAAAAGAGAGTAATACGTGAAAGGCGTATACAGAAGTAGTTTAAATAATCCTCTTTCAAAATCCACATTCAGAATCTCCCTCCCCAGCACAGTGTCCTGAGCTTCCTCCCAGGGTGGAGGGACTGTTATCTTCAAGTTCTGCAACAGATTCAGGCCGAAATTTGGAGAGAAAATCAGCGTCCCCCCTCTGTACCTTCCTCTTGACCTTTGCCCCCTGCAGATGTGACCAGAGTGGGCTCCTCTCCCTGCAGGCATATCTGCCTGCAAGGAAATTCAAGGCCACTGCAGCAGACGCGGTGCCTCAGACCACAGTCCAGTAGTAGTGTTACCTCCTGAGCACAGTGGTGGTTGAATCTGCGTCTAGAATTGAGAGCTCTTGGCCCAATCAGCACTCAAAGGGCAACAGCTCCGTTCTCCCAGCCCATTAATCCTGCGTCTCCGTTTCCAGATGACCCTTTCCAATGCCAGGGCCCAGAGCTTTTATTCTCTCAGGCATAGTTTCTTTGTATTTAGGACTCATTTTTTTACTTCCTCGCATTTCAGCCACAGTTGTTTATTAGCTGATCCCTCACTTCTAACTGTGCTGGGAGATGGGTACAAATTCAGGTATTGTTTGGTGTCACAAGGTTTAGATGAGGCACAGCTGCTAATGGACAAACTACAGGGAGAGAAGAGGGCTCTTTTCATGGAAGGTGGGGACTTGAGGCAGATGGGCTACTTGAAGCTTTCTTCCTGTCAACTTCTCAGCTGGACTCTAACCTTCCTGTTTGAGAGATTCTCCTCAAATATAAATTGAAGACTTGTACTGCTGAGGGTGCCCCTGAGGTCTCGTGGACAGATGGGACATCGCCCATGGCAGTGCCAGGTGACCTCAGTGCAAGGTTCCTTCCTCCTCAGGTCTCCCAGGTGGCCTCACAGTCAAACAATGGGCTGTCCCCTTGAAAGCCATTATGGGACATTGGATAGGAGACGTCGTCTTGAGTGAGAGAATCTTGGGGACATTGTGCCCTTGGGATCTGTAGAATTCTGTGGCATCTACCTACTCGCTGGGTTTACAGTCTCCTTTGTATGTACGGAAGCAGTGAGGCAGGTGCTATTTTAGGAAAGGCTACAGTGAGGATCCTTGGTGGTGGTTTGTCCTTCTTTTGTTTTTTGGCTGGTCACATGGCAAATTTGCTGGAGGTTCTTTTGCTTGAGCTTTTTCCTGCAGAATGTAGCTTGCCCTCATGCGGTGAGACTTACATGTGTGTCCAGGCATCTTACCTGGAAGGAATGGCAGTACCTGACTCCTCGTCCAGAGAAACTGGCGGGAGTTCATGTACGACAACTGTAGGAGTTTCACATCGCTGAGCTTGGTGTTTCCACCCTTCTGAGCAGAGTCAGCCTCTCCTGAGGCCAGTCTGGATGGATGCCTTGACCCTCACTGCTTCATTTCTGAGGGAGGGCACCAGGAGAACCGCATGGCGTCTCGGTTAATTAGCTCAGGAGGGAAGGAGGGCGGAGTGCAGCACTGCTCCCTGTGTCCCCTGCTTGTCACCGTCACCTTCCCTCTGCTCTCCAGTGACATCTGCGGTGCACACGTTCTCACGTGCTTAGCATTGATTGGGGAAGTCACAGCCATTGGAGGATTGCATCTGTTTAGTTCAGTTTCACCTCTGTGCAACGTGCCGGGTTCTGGGATCAGTTTGTCATCGCAAGAGGAGCAGGAAAAGAATGTTTTCCCAACACGAACCAGTTTTGTTATCATGAAAAATTACAGACATACACAAAGGAAGATAGATTAGCTTATTCATCATTTATCCATCACCTAGAAGCAACAGTTACAACAATCCTCCCTCATTTGCTTTGTCTGTCGTTTTTATTTTGGCCAAAGCATTTTAAGACACATCTCAGACATCATGTCCTTTCATTCTTACAAACTTCAGTATAAATCTCAAAAAATACAGACATTTGTTTACACAGCTGCAAAGGCATTGTCACACGGAATACAGGGAGCAGTGTTCCTTGTGTCATCTGATACCTAGTCCCTAACGGTGCTTCCCCAGTTGTCCGTTTTAGCAGCTGGCCTATTTGAATCAGATTCTGAAGAAGGTAGGTCTTCAAGTTACATTTGGCTGTTAGGGTTGTTCTATCTCAAGTCTTTGTAATCTAGAGCAGCCCAGCCCCCCTTCCCCCTTTTCTCCATGCCATTTACTTGTTGCAGAAATGGGTAGCTGTCCTGTGGACTGCGTCCCATTTTGATATTTTTCTGCTGGTATCCTGGTAGTTCCTCTAGCCCTCCTAGTTCCTTCAAATAAAAATGAATCCTGGAGGCGTGTTTGGCAGGAATGTTGCAGGTGACGCTGTGTGTCTCCTGTTGCCCCTTGGAGTTACGCTGACATCATGGATTGGTGGGTTCAGGGGTTGACAGCCAGATCCTCAAAATGTAAAAAGTTCTTGATCAGCCTTTCATCTGACGTTTTCACCCATTTCTTACCGTGGTCTGAATCAGGCATTTCGTTAGGGTTGCGTGTTTCCTAGCTGGATTGTTGCATCATCTTGAAAGATAGTTCATAGACGAAGGAGTTTTCATTCTTTCCTTTTAGTTGCCAAGTGTCAAAAAAGGTAAAAATTGGTGTCCTATAACTTTCAGTTTAGTCTAGTGCCTTGAGTCTGTCTCTCTGCCTCTGTCTGTCCCTCTCTTTCTTTTTCCGTTCCTCCCCAACCCTTGTCGTCATTGCGAACTCAGGGGTTTTGTCTATTTAGTGTGTTTCAGTGGATTGCATTCATTGTTCCTTTTGATGCTTAGTTGTCCCATTTTTGGCCTGCCGGAGTCTCTTCATGAATTGGCATCTGTGTTCCTTTGCCATGACTCTCTTACATTCTGGCATAACAAGGTGTCCCAGGCTCACTTCATAAAGTGCTGCTCTGGCCTTGAGACCAGGCATTCTGCAAGGGTCCCTGTGCCATTTGGTGGAAAAGGGTCTATAAGGGAAGGGACCATTGCTGTCGGTTGTCATTGCTTCCAGGCCTTTTTGATGGACAGCCTTAAGAAAAAAAAAGATATGAATTCAAACCGATGTTTCTAAGTCAAATTTTACGTTATAGGATTTTTTTCCTTGCCTTTGATTTTATATTTGTATCTCATTTGTTTCACCTCGAATCTTGGTTCCTAACAACATTACCGTAATGACTTATTTGCATTATCCTACTTTATAAAAACACCACCGTTATTATAACTAAGTTAAACTATTGAAAGAAGTTTGACTTCTTTGCAGCTCTGTTTATCAACAGAATGTCCCCCTGAGTATGTATGATCAGTCTACTGTACTCAAAAGTCATTTGTGGATATGTCACCAACTTGAAAGTTAAGGTTCATTTTCTTCATTTTGTTTTCAAAATTTAGGGATTGCTTTTCTTGTTTATTTAGTTTTATTTTTTGAATTTATAAACATTCATATGTCTCCAAAGTCAAAAGTACAACACAAGTTACATTCAGAGAAACTTTACGTCATCCTTTTCTCCTTCCTCCCATTTAAATTCATTTTGTATTAAACAGAAATAGATTCACAGACATAGAAAACAAACTTATGGTTACCAAAGGGGAGAATGGGGGTGGGAAGATAAATTAGGAGTTTGGGATTAACGTATACACACTACTATATATAATATAGGTGAACAACAAGGACCTACCGTATAGCACAGGGAACTACACACAATATCTTGCAATAACCTTTGATGGAAAATAATCTGAAAAGGAATATATATATATGTATAACAGAATCACTTGCTGTACACCTGAAACTAATAGAACATTGTAATTAACTATACTTCAATAAAAAAATTCATTTTGTATTATCCTTCTCCATGTTTACTTTTATACATCATGTAAAGGAATATTTAAATAATTCATATTCCCCTCTTTTTTTGCACAAAAGATAGCATGTTTGAGCTATTATTCTATGCCTTGTGTTGTTTTTTTTTTTTTTTTTACTGAACAGTGTTATCTGGGTTCACTCACATCAGTACATCATGCTCCTCCTCATTCCCTGTTTTAAATGGCTGAGCAGTAGTTCACGGAATGAAGTCCCAGAGTTGATTCAGCCACTCCCCAGTGGACGGGCCTTGGGTTGCTGGCAATTTTGCTGTTACAAGTACTGCCTCAATAAACTGGGCCATCAGTCATTCCTGTGTTGCAGTATATCTTGGGATAGAGCTCTAGAAGTGTGATTACTGGGTCAGAGGATAGATGCATATATACTTTTTCAGACATTGACTCTATTTTTTTTGCTGAAATTTTGTTTATCTAGTTGAATTTCATTGTTCTAACACGTCCATCTAGAAACAGTGCAACTTATTTTGCAATTTTAATGTTGAAGAAATCTCAATCTCTCATGTACCCTATCTTTATATAAAACATATTATGGAGAGTGTTATTTTAAGATCTGTTAATTTCATTAATTAATTGAAGTATCACTTACTGAGTATAAAGTACAGGGCATGAAAAGGTGGCTACGGCATCCTAAACCTCAAAAGATTTCAGATTGAATATTTTGGAATTTTCTTCTGTTTCCTCTCCTTCTATTTGGTATATATTTCGTCCCATGTTGGTTATCAAAAGCCTGGTAACAAGGCACTGGAAAATGTACCTTTATCTGCTGTAGAAGATATAGATGTAGACGATATCTGCTGCTTTCTTAAGCAGGCCACGTCTGCAGGAGAGAGGCGGTGTCATAAAGTACTCTGGAGATGCATTCAACGAATGCTAACTGAAACACCTCCCCACCTCCCTTTGCCAGGATGTAACAGCGAGCAACATACAGAGTTCTTCCCTCCTGGCATTTATAGTCTAGTACGGGACACAGAACAAGAAGCAAGGAACCATAAGATAATTACAAGTTCTCTGTGCTTTGAAGGAATCAAATAAGAGGTTAAAACAGAGCCTTAGCCAGGGGCCTTCTTTACGTAGGGGAGAGGCGGCTCACACACCAAGCCACGCGTGAGGTCGGGGAGCTTGGGGGCAAGGTCATGCAGGACCTTGGTTTTTAGGTTAAGGATTTGGATTTTAAGTACATCAGGAAACCATGGAGGACAGTTAAGCAAGGGAATGACATTTGATGCTGTCATATATTTATTCTTTCTGTGGATTGGGAGGTGACTCGATATTATGTTTCAGCTCCAGAAGCAACATTTTCCCTTCTGAAGTTCCAAGTGGAGTGCGTTTTCCTTCGTGTGCCTTTTATGCAGGACAGCTGCTTCTCATACTCACATGTAGGTCTTCTGAGGATTTCTTTTCTTTTTCAATAGTATTTCCTTGATGTTGCTCAGATAATTACAGTAAGTGGTTGTAATTGGATTATGTACTTGGGCTATGAACAGGAGCATGATATCTACAAATTCTCTTCTTCAGACCTGCAAATCCAAGAGACACGTCTCTCTGGAAGATAAGAGCTCCTTCCTCAAGATCAAAAAAGGTCTGTGTTACTGCTGTCACGTTTATAAAATTAATTATGGAATCGTAGCAATTTTCTGGACAAGAAAGGCATTTTCAGTGTCAGTATTTATGTTTCTGTTATAGGAGACTGCCGGAGTGACACCTGCGTAGGGAATCCTCACGAGGAAGGACTGACACACCTGGACCCAAGGCGCTGGCTTCCCGGGAGGCTCCTGTCTGATGTGCAGGAGGCAGGATGTCATTGTGACTCTGCAAGGGGAGGCTCCTGGTGACCGAGACCAGCACGCAGTATCACACCCTTGGCTGCAGGGGACACAGTGCAGACCTTTTCCTGCAACTGAGAAGTACGAGATTATTCTGCAAGAGGAAGATTCCAGGGGCTTAAAAACGCAAAGGTTTCTACCTTGGGAGCCCCTTGGAATGTTGGCAGCTCAGGATCTCAAAGAAAGTTCTGTGTTAACGAGTTACAGAGTCCACGCGGAAGTAAATGTCACTTTCTAATCAATAATAATACCGAGTGAGGAGCACTATGCAGGGAGGAACCTTCCATAGAAAGACAGGCAGGGGAGAGCTTAGGCCGGCCTCGAACCTCCCGAGCAGAGCCAGCCTGAGATAAGCACCAAAATGGCCAAGTGAGAGACTCTGTGAAATAGCAGCCCTGTAACTGTAGTAGTTGTGAGGAAATCTTCTCCGCTAAATCACGATACCAAATAGGAAACATGATCTACAAGTGCCCCATGTGTAGGGAATTCTTCTCTGAGAGAGCAGATCTTTTTATGCATCAGAAAGTTCACACTGCCGAGAAGCCCCATAAGTGTGACAAGTGCGACAAGGGTTTCTTTCATCTGTCAGAGCTCCATATCCATTGGAGAGACCACACGGGAGAAAAGGCGTATAAATGTGATGATTGCGGGAAGGACTTTAGCACCACGACCAAGCTCAATAGACACAAGAAGATCCACACGGTGGAGAAGCCCTATAAGTGCTACGAGTGCGGCAAAGCCTTCAACTGGAGCTCACACCTTCAGATTCACATGAGAGTTCACACAGGTGAGAAACCCTATGTCTGTAGTGAGTGCGGAAGGGGCTTTAGCAATAGTTCAAACCTCTGCATGCATCAGAGAGTCCACACCGGAGAGAAGCCCTTTAAATGTGAAGAGTGCGGGAAGGCCTTCAGGCACACTTCTAGCCTCTGCATGCATCAGAGAGTCCACACAGGAGAGAAGCCCTATAAATGCTATGAGTGTGGGAAGGCCTTCAGCCAGAGCTCGAGCCTCTGCATCCATCAGAGAGTCCACACCGGGGAGAAGCCCTATAGATGCTGTGGGTGTGGGAAGGCCTTCAGCCAGAGCTCGAGCCTCTGCATCCACCAGAGAGTGCACACGGGGGAGAAACCTTTCAAATGTGATGAGTGTGGGAAGGCCTTCAGTCAGAGCACCAGCCTCTGCATCCACCAGAGAGTGCACACAAAGGAGAGAAACCATCTCAAAATATCAGTTATATAAAGCGTTTTGCTAAGAGATAAAAATCCTAAAACCCATAAGTGCCACTAGGAAGGAAAACCCTGTAAATACCTACATTGACCCAAGAAATTTTTACAGCAAGCCCCAGCAGAACATTGTTTTCCAAGAGGCACGTGTGAGGTTGATTTTTTTGGATTCATGCCAAGTGTGTTCCACAGCTTGACTTTGAATCTGGAATCCCTCCGCGTGTTTGCCCAGGACAGGCTGTGAGGTCCCAGTCGTGGGTGTGCGTTTCCTGGGATTCTGGCGCGATGCCTCCATAGTTGAAACACTACACGGGAAACCATGATCCTTGCCCAGCCTCCTGAGTCACCTTCTGTCTACACTTTACCTAAAAGTTACCCCAGATACTCCCGCATTTCGGGAGCTCATGACCGACCTTCTCTTGATCCAAGCATACTGGTGAATGCATTTGAAAACGGCCAGCTCTCACGAAGTAGTGTTCTGGTATTTCTGAGGTTACCACTCGATTCAGCCTCTACGTATCTGTCCATATATCCCGTTACTTCTGAACTCACTGTACCTGTATATCCTCAAAATACCCATAAATATCCACCCCTTCCTAGATGGCATTAAATTTCATTTTAGATTTTAGGTGACTCATAATTTCCATTTACTTTGTCTGTTGGCGAAATCATTGGCAGACATACATGCCCTTGAACTTTTCTTTAATTTTGTGAATTCTGCTAATCACTGTGTCTCTGTTAGTCAGACTTAATTTTCTAGTGGCTACATCACATATTTTTAACTTGAATTTTTTTGGAAATAGCTGAATGTAAATAGGGAGGAAGAAGCAAGCAAAGTTAGAACTCTTCTCCATCCAGAATTGCCCTCTCAGGCTCCTTTGGTAACAAGGGGAGCCCCTTACTGGCTTGGGGAGACCATAGGAGAAGCGGATGGTAGGAGGCCTCACTAATAATAGTCTCTGATTCTGTGATTTTGGGGCAATAATGTGTAGGAGTCCTCGATACCTTTTCATTGAGGATTACATATCAGTTCCTTTGTAGGCATGAACTTTCTTCATTCATTCAACAAGTATTTATTGAACACCTCCTACGTGCCAGGCACTGTGCCAGGTACCGGGAATACCACTGAGTAAGACAGACAAGGGCCCTACTCTCATGGCGTTGACTTCTGGTGGAGGAGACAGATGATAAGCAAGTAAACAAATAAATAATGTAGTTTGAGGTAGTGATTAAGTGATACGGAGAAAATAACCTAGGGTGAAGATTTAGAGCAGTGGGGGTGGGGCGGGGGGCAGCGGTAGGTAGCGGGCAGGGAGGCCTTTCCGGGGGCAGCACAGGGGCGGCTGCAGGGGGCTCGCGGTCCCGCCGGGGAGCTTCCGGAGCAGGAGGTGGCGGCCGGCGGTGAGGGCAGCGTGCAGCGGGGAGGGGGAGAGATACTGAGCTGCTCAGTATCCTGACATTTATAGGCCTTTTTTTTTTCTTTCTTTTTTTTTTTTTTCTGGCTAGATTGGTATTAAAAACTCATGTGGAGGAACTCAAGGAATGTTTAGAAGACCAAAAGTCCCCAATGACAACAAAAAGCAACTAATTTTTAACTTTGTTTCCCTTCTCATTCCTATTCTTGTTGATTTCCCACATGTAGTCCTTTTGCTCAGGAAGTCTTTGGGGAAATTAAGGCTCTTTGAAAGCTCTGAAATGGGTGTTCAGGTTAGCGCTCTCTGTCCACTGTCTGAGAGGTTGGAAAATGAACTACCCGAAATAGTCATCGAAATACTGAAAGGAAGCTTGATTTTCTCTTCATATTTGAATTAATTTCTTCTGTTTGACTGGAAGGGTTTCTTGTATAACTAAAACCTCAATGCGTAAAGGAGATTTAAAAGGAGCACATAACTTACTGGGTGAGCCATGAAACTGGAGGTGGGATTTGGGGGTAAATTTGCTACCATCTGAATTTTGATGCAGACATCTCTGTTAACAAGCCCTTGGGAAGTTGCTTCTCATGTTTCCTCATTTTCGCAAAGAGAGGGCTGGCTTAGTTCTTTGATAAAGCCCCTTCCAGGCCTGGATTCCTCGACTACGGTTTACTGCGGTGTCTTAACCCACTTCCGAGTCACAGTAATGTGCGGCATTAGAGAACAGCCTAGACTTTTAGCTGATAGAGAGCCAGTTGAAATATCACTGCTAGAATTTTAGGGTTAGGAAAAATTGGTTTGATTTGTAGCTGTATTACTGTTAGGTATGTGAGCTTGGGCAAATTGCTTAATCTTTGAGTCTAGTTTTCTCACTTACAAAATGAGGACATTAGGCTAAATGATTTCTGAGTTTCCAGCTAGTCCTAGAGGTCTATATTTCTACATAGTTGAATTATTTTATCATGCTGTTGCTGGGGAATATGACTAACACTTTTGAAGCTACTAATTTTATGTCGAGCTTTAAAGTCCATAATTGTTATCTTCGGAAAATATTATTTGACCTACAGTATGTCCAAATCAATTTAATAAAATCACTTTATAACAGGGTTCTGTGCTTGACATGTGGTTGTGTGAATTCAGTGGTCAGCGTGTGTGTGTGTGTGTGTGTGTGTGTGTGTGTGTGTGGTGGCTTGTGCATTATGTCTAGGTGACCATATAATAAAGTGAGGGGGCGATGCTGTTAATACTTAAACAAGGACAATAGGCCTGCACTGGGACTGCCCCAGCAAACCAAGTTGCGAGGACCCTCTGGCCCAGGGGTCAAGCAATTGACAAAGGAGTCGTGAGGTCTGGCAGACTGGAGAGAGCCTGCCCTCCTGAGAGGACAGCGCCTGCTCAGTGGTAGCTGTTTGTTTCCATGTGAGATACAGGCTTAAGGGTCCCGCATCATCTGCTCTTTTAAGGAAAAACCAACAATCCAGATCTTTACATAAAATTTAATGATTTTTAAAGGTTGGCAACGAATGCATGTTCCCTGTGTGACCCATTTTCGTCATTTGTATTACCTGCATGGTGCCCATAGGCTTTCCTTTCACTTTGCAAGCTGTGCTCTGGTCCCTGATGGCTGTCTCCCACCCATGCTAAGACCTGACACTTCTCAGCTAAGCAGTGATGGCCCAGACCCCGCATACCAGTCTCTGACAGTGGGTGGGTCTGGCGTCCACCTGCCTCTCGGGGCGAGTCTAGGCTCTACTTCCACAGTTGAGGCGGAAGCCATCCAGAGGGCCCTTTCGATGTGAGTGGGGTGGGGCAGAGACCCCACGTGGGTCACACGTGGCTTGAGCTCTCCCACTGGGTCACTCCTGTGCCTGCTGGGAGTTAGGGTGTGAGAGAGAAAAGCCAGGGCCGACTTCACAGTTTCTAAGGGGAGCCCGAGTAAATGGCAGATTGTATCTTTATGGTCTCTTACCTTAAGGAAGAACTCTTTCAAGAAGTCAGCCCAATAGCCTGCAGTGGTCTGCCCTAGAGAAGGTGGGTGCCCAGGCCAGTCGCGGGCCATCTGGAGGAAGCTGTGGGTGTGTCTTTGGTGTTGCGTGAGGCTTGGACACGATGCCTTCCAAGAGGCCTTCCACCTCTTGGTTCAGTTATCCGCCCCACCAGATTTAAAATTATTAAGCGAGTCTTTCTGTGCAACCTGTTGTTATCCTCAGGAATTTGAAAATAATAGGTGAAAGCAAGTATCAGCGAATGGAAAAAGTACTCAATGGTAAAATCAAACCCCGAGGAAGAGATGAGAAAGAGGTTGATACCATTACAGGGCAGGAGGCAAATATAAGTAGCACTGCCGAGTTGGTACGTGGATTGAGATAAAGAGAGATAGGAAACACGAAGGTGATACAGCACTTACTCTGTGACCTTACTCAGTTTCTTCACTTCTCTGAATCTCAGGTTTCTCATCTGTAAGATGGTTTTGAAAATACCTAACCTGTGAGACATTTGAGAAAACTAAACACATATCAAGTGCCTAGCCTTTAGTAATGCAACAGAAAAATTATTATTAATCCCAGGTGCCTATTAAGGAAGATGAATCGTGTTATTTGGAGTTCTTTGGTTCTGCTGAGCCCTGTGGGGGGTTAGGACATCTCAGTTTGGGGTGGGACCTGGAGAGGGCTGAACTGTTCCACGTGGTGAGAAAGCAAAGAACTGCAGTCTCCTGGGATAGTCTGAGACAAGAAAATACAGAGTAGACTTGGAAGGGGAGTCGAAGAGAGGGACCCAGCGTAGTAGAATGGTGTCAGGTTGCACACTTTCCTGTATGAACCCTTATGACCACAGAATCCCTCCCAAAAGGCTTGGGATGCTTGGTCTGAGTGGCTTTCTTATGGAAACTGGTGGAAGGGCCAGGTGCTGTGTCCAAACTGAAGTGGGCAGAACATGTAAGTACAACACTTTGAGAGACGCCGGGGCCCAGAGAGGGCGGCCCCGAGACGTACGCCCCGAGGACCGCACAGAAATTCTGGGAGAGCTTCCGGCTCCCACAGGCCGGGGTCCCCCAAACCCTACGGGCAGGGAGGCCTCTGTGTGTTACCCCTTGGTTCCCACTCCTGGTGTGCATAAGGCAGAGTAATTCTGAGGTCAGAAGGGCATGAAAACATTAAAAAAAAGTCATTCTCATGTTATATTTTAAAATAGAGGCACGCGAGCAATTCCAGAGATTCCGGGGCCTTGTGTTTGTTAAACATGTCGGTGGAGGTCTCGGAGGAAGGTGACGGTTAGACCAAAGTGCTTTTGTTGTTCAGATGTAGGTATATGCAAATAAAATACGTTTTTAAAGTAAAATAATAGCGTGTGTAAGTTGCTCTTGCTGATTTTCAGGTGAATTTATACATTTTATAGCCTGTTCTGTGTGTACCCTGCCAGTTCTGCTCCCTCGATGCCACTTTTGAAAACGGGTTCACTCAGACTCCCCCTCCTCCTTTGGAAAATGAAGCTGGCCCTGGCCCAGATCTTCTCTGCATCATGAATTATGGTAGGAGCACCATGTCTAGAGAGCTTTTAAACCTAGCGTCTGTAGATGGTTTTCAGAGAGGTCCAGAACCTTCTTAAAGTGTATGCAGGGGTTTGTGTATCTGTGGGTATAGACATTTTTCTAGGAAGGCGGGCTTTCCTATTTAATTTGGGACTCTAATGGATAAAGAACACTGATTGAGCCACACGGTTATTCATTGTGCAGGGACCTTGGGCAAAGGGGCATCTAAGAGGTCAGAACAGTGGTGGGTCACTGGGACAAACAGCAATGGTGTAACGAATGGAAAAAAAGTGACCTCGTGCTGTGCTGTGGAGAAAGAAGAGGCTGTTGGCGTAACATGAAAGCTGCGTGTGTGTGTGCTGTTACCCTGGGCTCAGTGCAAAGCCGTGTTACAGTGTAACGTAATGTGCTCAAGAGAAAAGTCCTGTGAGCAATGTGAGAGAGTTTGTGTGGGTGAGAACAGCTGGGTCCTTCAGCGGGACTGGCTGGAAGTGGGAAGAGTCGGCTCCATGCATGGAAAGTGCTGGAGCCACAACTGAGTCCGGCTCTCGGTTGCAGGGAAGGCAATTCTTGCTGTAAAACTGGAGCAAGGTCCCCAGTGCCTGTGTGGGTTGTGTTTAGATTCTCAAATAAACCTATTCACATCACTTGGTGTCGTGTCCTTCTGTGTTTAATTTCTGTGTCCACTCCACTTGCTTGGCATACAAAATTAAGGAGATATCTCCTTATTAATGGTTAAATCAACCACCTTGAGCCTTCATCCGGTCTGTCCCCAAAATATCCTTTTTACCCTGGCGTTCCTCTGCCCCTGCATGCCCCCCCTTCTCCCTTTCTGAGATAAACTCAAGACCCACAGGGACTTAGTCCAGAGGGTAAGTCCGGCCTCTAATGTCCTGTGGGGAAGGAGCTGGCGATTTCGGCTGATGACAAGCAGGCCACACAGTGTCACTGTTGACAACAGGTCATGTTTGGAGAGGAATGAATTCTCTACGTATTGCATGCAAAGACAGCTCACTCGATCCAGTAAACATCAGGAAAAGAAATAAAAAGAGGTATAAAATAAGATGGCAGGAGTGAATGTAAACATAGCATTCATCATAGTAAACGTGAATGGGTTAAATTCTGCTGTTTATGGACATTTTCAAGTTGAATGATAAACTTCACCACAAATATGTGCACACGTTGATTACAAGAGACCACCTACAATACAGAGGTGACACGAAAGGTTGAAAATAAGGGAATGGAAAAACATACCAGGAAAATGCTAACAGAAAGAAAGCCAGTGGTGGCAGCCTTGCCAATGAAAATAGAATGCAAGGTAAAAAGCATCAGTTTATCAGAGGAATAATTTGTCAAGGTAAATGGTTGTGTACATGTGTTCGGCTAAAAACATAGCTTTGAAAGATACAGTTTATGTTTTTAGAGGTACAAGGAGAAATGAATTCCCAACCACAACAGAATATGTTAATCCTCCTGTCTCAGAAATCTGCAAATCAACTAGACAAAGAAAAATCAACCAGCACTGTTAACAAACTTGATCTGTCAGCTGTCTATGAACTCTGTGCCAACAAACCCTCTTGGAGCATTCATAAAAACTGACTATGTTTCATGCCAGAAAGAAAATCTCACCAGATTTCAAAATGCATAAATCCCACAGGCCACATTCTCTGACTATAACATCATACACATCAAAGTTGCTGAGAAAGAGACAAAAATCCTATCCACTTGGAGATTTAAAAACAGAACAAGCAAAGCATCCCCTTTCCCTCAAGTTGACAGCTAGAGAGGAAATCAAGACCAGTAAAACTTCAGAGATGAATGGCAGTGATGGTATCACATAACACACCTCGGATGAGACCAAAATGAGTAAAAATTTTCATAGACTTAAATTCATCTATTAGATAAGAACTATTAAAAGTAAACCAAACCTTTGAACTTACATGCTTAATCTTTATCAAGACCATTATATGTTCTTTTCCTCTCACCTATCATTGCGCTGAGTCATTTTGAAAAATAAGGATAACACACAACACGTAGCACCGTTAGGTCCCCGGGCAGAGGGGGTGGGGCCCCTGGGTCCTGGGGAGTCACCCTTAGGTAAGGTTGCCTGATAAAGTGCAGAATGCCCCGTCACATTTGAATTTCAGATATTTGACCTACTGATGCTAAAACCTATTCATCGTTTATTAATTGTTAATCTGAAGTTCGCATCTAGCCGAGTGCCGTGTATTTCTTTCATTTGCCAAGCCTGGCACACCTGCCGGAGGGAAGGATGAGAAGGGGCTCTATAGTGTTCAGGGAAGGGGTGTCATAGGGGGAGTGCAGGAGACCCTCATTGGGGTGGGTGGGGAGACCTTTGGGCTGCACAGGGAGCAGGGAGGCCATGCTGGTTTCTAAAGAGAGGTTGCACGCCCTGGTGACATGCTCCCCAGGGAGCAGGGAGAGGGAAGAAGGGCGTGGGTTCACAAGAACAATCAGACCCAGGGCTTCTGGGCATCTGCACCTTGGGAAAAGACTGTGTGAGGCTCAGGAATCAAGGCCAGGGCCACCCCGGGCCACGTGGACCACTTTCCCCAAGGTAGACACATGGAACTGGACCGACTTGGGGCCAACCATCTACGCCAAGGTCAACTCTCGTCCCGGCACTGCCCTGAGGTGATGGGACGCAGCGAGAGCCGTAGGCTGCAGAGCCCGCTGGGGTACAGCTCCTGGGGGGTGGTCTGGGTTTTCCGGGATTCTCTAAGTCTTAGCGTTTTGGAATTATTCAGAGGGGGATGAGGCGGAAATCCTAAGAGGCAGATACTACTAGGCTTCACGTGCCCTGTAGATGCTCAATTGATACTGCTTGCACTGTAGGGTTCTCCTGGATCTAGTCACTTACCAACAAAATACCATCTGTGCTGTGCTCAGAGCTACATAAGTGAGAAGAATCAGCAGGGCCAGAGGGCAGCGGTACCCAAACACCCTGGATTCAGGGTCCCTCCAGCGTGTCTAAGTGTGACCTCAAACAAGTTTATTCACCTCCAAGCTTCAGTCTCCTCATCTGTAAAACAACTTAGGACTGAGTCTGTCCCTCATAGGATGGTCTCGGCCTCAGCTCAGTGCCTGGTACAGAGTGGGTGCCCACCGTGTCGAGGGGGCAGCGGTCCCTGGTGGTGTTTGGATCTTGCAGGAACGATGGCACTGCCCATCAGAGCTGGGCTGAGCCAGTGCAGGGTCTGGCGCCCCTGGCTGTGCCTGGAAGCGGTGGTGGCGGCGGTGGCACTGGGCAGAATGTAGAGAAACCTGGCAAATGAAGCTCCAGTGCTCCTGGTTCTGGGGCCTGTGGAGTCAGACTGGATGGAACCAGCTCTCCTGGGTGTCCAGCTTGCAGATGGCAGATCACGGGACTTTGCAGCCTTCCTAATCCCCTGAGCCTGTCCCTGTAAAAAGTCTCTTGCTATACATCTGTCTCTGTTCCGTTGGCTCGGTTTCTCTGGAGAGCCCTGGCTAATGCAGCCCCTAATTTGTTTGGTGCTTGGAGTGAGAGTACAAATGGGGACCCACACCCCATGTGTCTGCTCCTTTAAAAGTTAGAAATCAAGCTAACGAAGTGTTCGCTAAAATATATTCTCTTCTCCTACTGAAAGCCCGCTCAGCCTTAGAGTTCCATGCTGGCCGTGGTGGGCCAGGAGGGTGGACACCCCAGCCCACGGTCCAAGTGCTGTCCATCCCCTACCTCCACCCCGGAGCTGCCCCCCCTTGTGGGTCTTTGGGCTGGGGTATCTCTAGCAGCACCTCGCTTGGAGGGGGGTGCACAGGAAGAAAGCCTCACGTAGACCCTGAGAGCAGGCCTGGGCTGTTTGGGAAGGAACATCCGGTGGGTGTGTGTGTGTGTGGATATTTGGAGCACGGTGTAGAGGCAAGGCTCCAGGTGGGCACATCCCCGTGGCCCCCGAGAGGGTCTGAGAGGGGCCCTCTGAAGCATGGGGCCCAGGGCAGGGGCCCCTCCTGACCAGGTCCAAGGGCCGTCCAGACCATGCACCTGCAGAGATTGAGTTATCGACAGTATCAGGTGAGACCAGCCCAACGGAAATTTCTGCCCCGTGTGAATAAACAAAAATAGTACTTATAGGACAGTCATTCTGAGGAGGGGAAGGACCAGAAACCAGAGCCCGTGAACTCCAGTCTTCAATCACGCACTAGGGCATTTGCCAGTCGGTATTCTCAGGTCTTTTCCCGATTTCCCCCGTGCTCTGATCTCACGTCGGCCGAGGTGCTGACCTAACGCAGACCGAGTGTGAATAACTTTCCAGCATTAAGAGTTTCCATCTCAGCGGAAGTGCTATCAAGATCCTCAAGAGATCCTTGGGCTTCGAGATGCCTGGGAAACACAGATTGTTGTCAGCCTCACGTGCCCAGCGTAGGCTATCCTTGGAGGCTCGAGAGGCCGCTGTCACCAGGGACCCCGGCAGCGCAATGGCTTGTGATCCTCATCAGCTCTGTAGCATCACCTGGGGTCTCTTCTCTCTTCTTTTTCTCACACTTTCAGAGGACATGCACAGAATAGCGTACAAGTCCCCCAGAGTCCTCAGGCCCCTCTGATAACTGCCTCTGAGTATCGACACAATTTTACTATGCAGACTGATGGGGTGAAGCAGTCACTCGGATAACCCCCGCGAATATGGAATAATAAAATAGGTTGCTTTGGAATGAATTATATTTCATTTGCCTTCATGATTTAGTTTTGAATAATATAATCAAATTAGCTGACATTCCTTGAGCAAATGCAAGTTATGTAGGTGATTGGGAAAGAGCCAATCATTTGATGGAAAAAGCCAACCTGGGGTCCTTTTTTTTTCTCTGTGTAAAGAATAGTCATCTAGAAGTTGCTGATTCACTCATGGATAGTTGAATATTAATCATACACTGAAGAGTTTATCTTCTCTGGATAGTTTGGGGTATTTTTTAAGACCAAAAAATAGTAAGAGATGTTCATTTTCCTTTTGCGAAACAAAAAAACCTCTAAGACCGAAGAACAGTTTGCTTTGTTATTTACTTTTTACTGGAAATAGTGTCGCTCTTGCCTTTATTGGAGTTGATACATCTATTTATTTATTATTGAAGTATAATTGACCTGCAACACTATGTTAGTTCTAGATGTACAACATAATGATTTGAGGTTTCTTTACGTTACAAAATGATCACCAGGTTAAGTCTAGCTACCGTCTGTCACCGTACACAGCTCTTACAATTTCAGCTGTATTCGGCACGCTGTACGTTTCATCCCGGAGGACTCATTTATTTTGTAAGTGGAAGTTTGTACCTCTTAATCTCCCTCACCTGTTTCTAGAGTTGATACATTTTAGAACAAAATTAATAAAATAAACCTGCTGAGATACATTTTATTAACATGGCAGAGTCAAATGCCAAAGTTATTTTACATAAAGAAATAAGAGCTGCTGGGCATTAAAAACCTGGCAGTTCTATGCTGCATGGCTAGAGAGGCCAAAAATTAAGTCCTTGATTATTTGGGGTCCACCAAGTTAAAATGGAGTCATTTCGCTTTGGAAAATGAACCGGTGATGTGGCTTGAAATGCACAGATGGCCCCCTCTAGTGGTCAAAAGGGGCGGGTCAGGAGCTGGGATAACAGGTTCCTTGTAATTATCTATCCGGGTCCCCAATTTCCATGCAGCTTTCTAAATACTTTTACCCCTGGGAGGGGAGACCCAAAAACTGCCATCCTCCACTTGTTCTCTGAATTACTTTAAAAAAAGATAGCCACCGCTATTCATGTCGTATAACTTCATGGTCCCAAGTTTTAGCCCATTCTCTCTCTGACTTATGCCTTTCTTATCTAATTTAAATGTTGAACCTCATGCTCCAAATCCATTTACTTTGTTTCGTATGTTTAGTGAATTCTTTCTAAGTTCTGTTAATTATATCTAGGCTCGTCCTTCAATGATCACTGATTTAAAAGATCGAAAGATACAATTAATAATGCTAAGAAGACTGTGTGCGTGTGTGCATGCGTTTCCAAGAGGTAGTAGTCTATAAAAAGAGAAGCATTATGTGATTTCATCAGGCAATTTCTCTGAGATAATATAAAATGAAAATTGATAGTCTAGCGTATACATCATTGAGTTACAAACCATTACTTCACTTGTGCTGGGGCTTGAAAAAGTGGGTTTCCTTCCAAGGGCTCAGATCATTGCATGTAAATCATACCACAAATGACAATGTTTTTAAAAAACTCAAACAACTGCTTGGTGAAGCATGCCAAGAATCATCTCTGATAAGACAGTCTATTGATAAAGCAATTCTTTTGGCTGTAAATATCCCAAGCATGTGTGTCAGCAGATTAACGTCACCTTCCCTTTTCATTTTCCTGTAGGGCTCATCAATGACCATTATCTGACCAAAGAAAGTTCTGCTAAAAATATAAGAATGCTAAAAAGTTAGTTAGATGGTGCAGCAGCCCAGGACGGCAGATTTTAGCTTAGAGAACAGAAAAGCTTTTGAGGTTATGGGTGGTTAAAAAATATTCCTCCTGGGCTTCCCTGGTGGCGCAGTGGTTGAGAGTCCGCCTGCCGATGCAAGGGACGCAGGTTCATGTCCCGGTCCGGGAAGATCCCACATGCCGCGGAGCAGCTGGATTCGTGAGCCATGGCTGCTGAGCCTGCGCGTCCGGAGCCTGTGCTCCGCAACGGGAGAGGCCACAACAGTGAGAGGCCCGCGTACCGCAAAAAAAAAAAAAAAAAAAATATATATATATATATATATATTCATATATATATATATATATATATATATATATATATTCCTTCTTTGCCTCCTTTTCTCCTCCTCCAGTCAACAATATATGGAACTCATAAACCCCCTTTATAGTTCAGAAGCTGATATCTCTGTCTTAATATACTTGTCATTGTCATGGTCATAGTAATTCAAAGGGAAAAAGGTATTCCGTCTTCATTTTATGCATGGGACACCGGAAAGAGTGTTCAGTGACTTGCAAAAGTGAGGGGGCAAAGCTAAGCAAGAAACGAGGTCTCCTGGAATCACCATACTATCTAGCAATCCCACTTCTGGGTACATACCCAGAAGACGTGAAAGGAGGGACGCCAACAGATATTTGTACACCCATGTTCACAGCAGCATCATTCATACTAGCCAAAGGGCGGAAGCAACCCAAGTGTCCACCGATGGATGAACAAATAAGCAAAATGGGGTTTATCCACACGACGGGCTACTAGCTTTAAAAAGAAAGGAGATTCTGCGGCATGCTTCAACATGGTTGAACTTGAGGGCGTTGTGCTGAGTATCGTACAAATATCGTGTGATTCCATTTATACGAGATACCTAAAGTAGTCAAATTCATAGACAGAGTGTAGAAGGGTGGGTGCCAGGGGCTGGGGAAGGAGGAATGGGGGTTGGTGTTTAACGGGGACAGAGTTTGTTTTGGGGAAGATGAAAGGGTTCTGGAGATGGATGGCGGTTGCATAACAGTATGGGTGTGCTTAACGCCCCTGAGCCGTGCGCTTAAACACGGCTAAAATGGTAAACATGATGTATATTTAAACACAGTGGAAAAAAAGCAACCAAAAGAAGGAAAGGCATCTTGGAGGAATATTTAGAATGCCGAGTCAGAAAAACAAAACAACAAAACAAAAAACCCATCACAGTGGGAGTGGATTTTTTTTTTTTTTTTTTTGCGGTACGCGGGCCTCTCACTGTTGTGGCCTCTCCCGTTGTGGAGCACAGGCTCCGGACGCGCAGGCTCAGTGGGCCCAGCCACTCCGCGGCATGTGGGATCTTCCCGGACGGGGGCACGAACCCGCGTCCCCTGCATCGGCAGGCGGACTCTGAACCACTGCGCCACCAGGGAAGCCCAGGAGTGGATTCTGAAGGCAATTTTCCTGGCTTTGATCCTGGTCCCCTATTTAGCTTCGTGATTTTGAGCAAGTTGCTTGACCTCTTTGTGCCTCAGATTCCTCACCTGTAAGATGGGAATAGGATCTGTACCTACTGCATATGGCTCTTGTAAAGCTGAAGGGAGATGGATACAGGGCCTTGTAGAGATGGAGCATTCAGTAAATATTGGCTGTCATTACTACTATTAGAGAGTTTAACCTGGCCAAGGACTCGCTTCTGGTAAATAGCAGCATCTCCTGCAAAAGGCATGTCAGCCAGTCTTTTCTACCATCTGGGTGTACACATCACACATCATGCTATTGGATCGAATTGAAAGCAAAGTGCTACCATCTTTGGAGGGAAATCATTGCAGCTTAAGGATAATCAGAAAATGCATTTAAGAAATTTAAAGGTGTCACAACATTGCCAATATTCGACTCTTCCTATAAATGAAATTGAAGGATGCATATATATGATTTTCAAATAAAATAAAAGTACACTCAAAGCAAACACCTCCACCAGGTATCCTGAATCTCAAACCGCTGCTCTATTGGTTAGGGAGTTACCTCCTTCACCTGGACAGCTAGTTGGGCCACCAGGCCCAGGCAGCTCAAGCAGGTGAACTTTCCTTGAGTGAAAGGCACTTACTTGCTAAGGGCTGAAAATACAGAGGATGATATCAAACATGCTCCTTACTACCTTTGTTTAGCCTAGTTGGAGAGAAAGACTTGCAAACAAATAACTATAGCACGGGGTCATAGAACACCTACAGAAGAAGTAGGATCAAGGTACAGCGTTAGTGCAGAGGTAAGCATGAATAACCTTATCTAGGGCTATGGATCCAGGAGAGGCTTCCTACAGGAGGGCTTTAAGGGATGCATAGGAGTTTGACGGGTACAATGAGAAAGCATACTCCAAGCAGAGGAGATGGAATACCCCAATGGTTCTCACAATTCATCATCCTTCAGAATTAGCTGGAGGACTCGTGAAAAGAGATCACCGAGCCCCACCCCGATTTTCTTATTCCGCGGGTGTGGGGTGGCACCTGAGAATTTTTGTCTCTATCAAGTTCCCAGGGGATGCTGATGCTGGGACCATGGGGACCTGTTGACCACACTTTGAGAGCTGCTGATTTACATGACGACCTGGAGCGTGAAGTTACGACGTGCGTTGGGGAAACTGTAAGTAAGACGTTATTGCTGGAAGTTGACGCATCTGGGTGATATATTTAGAGAGCTTGGGAGAGGCCTTTAAGTGCCAGGGAGGTGTGCGCAAGGGAAATAAAGAAACACACAGTTGTGTATTTGTGTCTGGCCGCAGCAGACACACTATGCTATAGTATTCAATCCTGACAACAACTCAGGAAGCAGGTGTCATCATGCCCAGTTTACAGACGAGGTCATTGAGGGGCACAAGGTTAACTGGAGAGAGAGATATAGGAGGCAGAAGGCCCTGGACTTGGTGGCTGATGGGATGCGGCAAGCAGCATCTCGGTCTTGACTTTGGAGGTAGATACCGGGGAATGACAGTGGCCAAGACAGGAAGCCTGGGGGGCGGGGTATGTTTGCAAATATTCTGTCTAGAATTATGGGAACAGGTAAAGTCCCTCCTCACAGGCACCTGTCCTCTCCCTTTGCATTACTTGCTTCCTTGTTAACTTTGTCTTTTCTTTTATCATTCACTCATTCTCTTTACACTTCCCTTCTGATGAGATGCTCATCCCCAGATTACACATTATCAACAGATTTTCTTCATCCTCATCATGGACTTAATTTTTAAAAGGAAAAAGATAACAATGCGAGCAGACAAGGGAAAAGGGACAGAACTTTCACTCACTGTTGGAGTTCAAGCTCCTTGAGAGAGCGTGTCTCCTTTTTGCTGTGAAACACTTCGAAGACGGAAAATGGAATAATTGACACCCATACATCCATCACGTGGATACAACAATTATTAACATTTTGCAATTTTAGCTTCTTTTTTTTTTTTTTTTTTTTTTTTTTTTTTTTTTTTTGCGCTACGCAGGTCTCTCACTGCTGTGGCCACTCCCGTTGTGGAGCACAGGCTCCGGACGCGCAGGCTCAGTGGCCATGGCTCACGGGCCCAGCCGCTCCGCGGCATGTGGGATCCTCCCGGACCGGGGCACGAACCCGTGTCCCCTGCATCGGCAGGTGGACTCTCAACCACTGCGCCACCAGGGAAGCCCTTAGCTTCATTTTCTCCCTGGAGTATTTTAAAGTGTGTTTCACACATTATGACACTTCACTCTAAATACTTGAATATGGATCTCTGAAAATAAGGGCATTTTCCTATTGACCACAGCAGCACCATCATACATAGAGATGAACAGAATGTTCAGTCATCTACTGCTCAGTCTGTATCCAAATATCCCCCAGTATCTGTCCACCCAAGATTTTATCATATTTTTTTTCAAACATCAGACAAGTGGAAAGAATTTTACAGTGAACATCTATATACATATCCACCACCACTAGTCCTGCAATTACCATTTTGCTGTTTGCTTTATCATGTGCCTGTCCATCTAGCCATCCTTCTGTTTGTCCATTAATCCGTCTTAGTTTTTCAGTGCATTTCAAAGCAAGATGCAGATCTCAGTATTCTTCTCCCCAAACACTTCAGCATCGGCATATCATTTATAAGATTGAGCATCTTTTTGTTGTCGTTTTGTTCCTTTTGGGGTAAAATTTACATATATAATGATAGACACCCATTTTAAGTGTAACATTTGATGAGTTAAGACAAATGCATACATCTGTGTAACCCAAACCCCAGTCAAGTTACAGAACATTATCATCACCCCAGAAAGTTCCCCCAGGCCCCAGTCAAGCCCCGCCCCCCCAACCACAGGCAACCCCTGTTCCGATTTTTCCTACCATTGCCTCTTCTGGAACTTCGGTTAAATAGAATGTACTCTTGTGTGAGCCTTCTTAATGCAGCACGATGTGTAATACTCATCCACGTTGTGTGTGTCTCAGTAGTTTCCTCCTTCTTATCCCGTGTGTTATCCCATTATATGGATATACCACCGTTATTCGTTGGTGGACCCTTGGGCTGTTTCTTTTTTCCGTCGCTAATGAACAAAGCTGCAGCGAACATTTGCGTACAAGGTTTTTTTGTTGCTGATTCTCCCAAATGCCTCTTACTGCTGGTTTGTTTTATTTTATTTATTTATTTTTTGATGTGGATGATTTTTCAAGTCTTTATTGAAGTTGTTACAATATTGCTTCTGTTTTCTGTTTTGGTTTTTTGGCCCCGAGGCCTATGTGATCTTAGCTCCCCTACCAGGGATGGAACCTGCGCCCCCTGTATTGGAAGGCGAAGCCTTAACCGCTGGACCGCCAGGGAAGTCCCTGCTGGTTTGTTTTAGCCACGATCCAATCAAGGTCCCCACGTTGCAATTAGTTGGTGGGCTTTTCAAGCGGGAGGGATCAAATTCCCTGATGTAGCCACAGTTCGTGTTACCTGGTTGGCGTGAGGAGGAGCTAAATGCTCCGAGTGAGCTACTGAGCCACTTGCGTTGACCTTGGGTTCCTCACGGGAATGGTTTCTTTGCGCCCCTGCCTACGGTCAGGAGGAAAAAAACCCCCAGGTGGGAAATCTCAGAACTCCGTACTTGAACTCTTTTCTGTGATGTGCTGTCATCCTGTGGCCACAAGAGGGCGCTTGCTCGCTTTGAATGATTTAAATTCGTCAGGCCTGGCAAGCAGGGATCAAATGTCCTTCTAGAAAACAAATCTTTTCAGATTTTCCGTCCGTGTTTTCTGCCCTGGTGAATTCAATGGTGACGTTTGTTCAGTTGCTTAATGGGCATTTACTGAATACCCACCACGTCTGATTCATCGGGCTAGGCGCTGTGGGTGGCAAAGAAATGAAACGTTTTCCCGGCTGGTGATTCTCCCGTCCCCATAGGGAAGGTAAGGCAGCCACAGCACATCTCAGCGCGAGCCTGAGGTCAGAGGAGTCAAGCTCGGACATGCAGGTGGGTGTGAGCTGGCACTGGGGATGTTCCAGGACGTCATGATGTCGAGAGCAAAGGTGGAAAGGCCACAAGGTTCTGGAACATAGGATGTGTTTAGGAAGGCTGGAAGGGATTGGGTGGCCCAGAGCTAGGAGGTCTGTAACGTATCCACTATTCTGAATGCCACGGGGGAGTTTTCAGTGGGGCAGTGACTGGTGGTGTTGGTGGGTTGGAGGGGAGAGGGGACAGTGGGGGTGAGTTGGGGAGAACAGTTGGTCCAGTCGGAAGTGATGGGACTTACGTTGGGATGACATGGGGAGAATGGCTGAGAATCACCTCTGAATTCTGTAGGCGTGAACAAGACCACCTGGGAGAGTGGAGAAAGAGGGCGTGTTCTGGAATGCTCTCGGAGCACTCTTACTTTGAATATTGGGTTTAATATATTGCATTATATTAATAATTTCACTCAGATGGTCTCGAGTGGTGAGATGTTTCGCCTGTTAAAAAAAAAGTGATTCTGGGGAGTCCCCTGGTGGCCTACTGGTTAGGACTCCAGGCTTTCACTGCTGTGGCCCTGGGTTCAATCCGTGGTCAGGGAACTGAGATCCCGCAAGCTGTGTGGCACAGCCACACACACAAAATAAGTTATTCTGACACTTGTGAAAATAGTACAGAAGACTTTATTTAGGACTGTGGGTGTCAAGATTGTCTCAGTGAAGGAGAGGCCAGCCTCAACTCTGAATACAGCAAAGACAGCTGGGAATTTATAGTCAATGACGGGTCGGGTCGTTGGAGAGAAGAGGAAACATCAAGGGCAGGGATTCTTGCTAAACCAACTTAGCGGGATTCTTGCTGAAGGTAGGACAAGGCGATCAGATATCAAGGGTAAGAGAGCCTTTCTAAAGGGACTTAGCAGGATCCTTGCTACGGCCAGACCAGCAGACAGAAGACAGGGCCCATGGGTGAGGCCTGGGGAGGAGAGGGACCAGAGGAGCCGGACCCAGGTTTAGAAAAGGAGAGGCTCCATGTCCTGCCTCAGGCGCTACCCAGATCTCCTCTAAATGCAAATTTCAATATGTGAAGTGGGAAGTATTTCTCAAGTGGAAAGTCTGTATTTTTTAAAAGTGGGAGGTATTTGTATTATTTAAATAGCATGATAGTGGTGAAATGAAGAAATACATGCTTTTTTTTTTTTTTTTTTGCGGTACGCGGGCCTCTCACTGTTGTGTCCTCTCACTGTTGTGGCCTCTCCCGCTGCGGAGCACAGGCTCCGGACACACAGGCTCAGCGGCCATGGCTCACGGGCCCAGCCCCTCCGCGGCACGTGGGATCTTCCCGGACCGGGGCACGAACCCGCGTCCCCTACATCGGCAGGCGGACTCTCAACCACTGCGCCACCAGGGAAGCCCCAAAATACATGCATTTTAAGCAAGATGAAACCTGAAATCATTTTCATACAAATAGCCTTCTTGACATTATAAGTCAGTGGGAGAAGTCTGTTCGATTTACAAAAATAAATGAAGCGGCAGATAAAGAAAGGATTTAAGTGATCTTTCGTTCATACTTTTGAAAGAGATGGTATTAGTGAGTGAAAATAGATGTAGTAAATAAAATGAAAATATAAGATGCTTTTGGTCCATTGAAGTAAGGTGGTATGACTAGATCCCCAGTTAACAGGCTGATTTGTACGCACATATACTGACTTACATAAATATTGATCTTTCCCCCAACACACCTTACTAAGTTTAAGGTACAAATGTTTCTCTGAAAATTTATATATTTTTCCCCCATTCTCCCTTAGACTCCCCTTTTCGTCACCAAGGGGCAGTTAAGTGCATGGGTTCTGGCTTCGAATCAAGAACCGTCTCACACCGGCCATGTGGCTTTAGTTTGCCCTACTGTGTAATGAGGGTAATAATACTGCAGCCTCTCAGGAGTGAGGCAGGGCTGGCACAGTTCCTGGCATCCACCCAGGCACGGTCCGTGTTTCCGGCTGAGACAGTCTTTGACCCAAGTTTGGTGTAAGATGGAATTCCAGCCACTTCACTCTGCCTTGTGAATTAAAAGAGAAATCACTTTTCCAACTTGCCCATGAAGTTTGATGCATCCCTGAACTTCTTGTATTTTGTGGTTAAGGCTGAGTTAGCAGCGCGCCCTCGATCCAAGAAAATTCAAAAGACCCTGTTTAATGCTTCTTTTTTATGGGATCGCCCAACTTTAAAAATCCATTTCTCCCTCATATTTGAGCCCATGATGTTAAAAATGGAACGCGGTGTATACACCTAGGAAACAAGTTCCGTCTTCAACACGGCGCTTGCAGAGATAGAATTAACTCGGAAAGTGGCTGGGAAATTGGCCCTGGAGCCCACAGTCGGAAGTGATCAGCTATGGTTCATTTCTCTGTGCTGCCCACTCAGCAGCCCCGTGATTTGGCCCTGGGTGAGTTTGCAGTAGGGTAGAATGACCTTATCCTTTGTTCGAAAAACATCGTCACCCATGGAACGGTTTATCGGGGGATGGAAACTCCGAAAGAATGAAAGAGGGAAATGGATGAAACCAAGCAGATTTCTTTTGCTCCTGGTGGGGCAGGAAAAGGAAATTAAGAGCCAAAAGTTCGTGCCGTTTTACCTGGGCGGCCAGTCCTCCGACACTGGGCTCTGTATCACACCCTCAGGGTTCAAGGACCCAAGCAGGGGTGTCTGTATGGCTGCTGTATTTTCAAATAAGGTCACATTCACAGGTTCACGGTGGGCATGAATTTGGGGGGGACACTGTTCACCCCAGCACAGTACCTAGGTGGTCACAGCTCGGCCATGTGCCTGCACCTGGGCTACCAGGGAGCAGGAATATCTGCGTCTCCACCTTTGCTAACACAGGTGGGCCTGTCTCGAAGCAAGACCCACACGATGGGGGCACCCCCGGTAGAAGGGATGCCTGGATGCCTGACAGTCAGAAAGGGGAGGCTTTTCCCAACTGTATGACCTCATTGCAATAATAAGATTACACCAGCTCCATCAGTATAAACCTAAAAGTTAGCAATATCTTTAATTTTTTTTTTTTTTTTTTTTTTTGCGGTATGCGGGCCTCCCACTGTTGTGGCCCCTCCCGTAGCGGAGCGCAGGCTCAGCGGCCGTGGCTCACGGGCCCAGCTGCTCCGCGGCATGTGGGATCTTCCCGGACCGGGACACGAACTCGTGTTCCCTGCATCGGCAGGCGGACTCTCAACCACTGCGCCACCAGGGAAACCCTATCTTTAATTCTTAATTGTCTCCTGTTTCTACTTTCATTATCTTTTCAACCATCAATGAATAGAGAGTGAATTTATTAGAATTGATGGATTCAAACTGAAGTGAATCTTTCCCCATATTAGGGCCCTCAAGGCAACCAGGACATGTTTCTCTTCTGTGGTGGGTATCCTTGAGTCACCTGATTGATAAGAAGTTCTGTCTTTGCTCTCATCGGGGGCCAAGAACTCTTCTTACAGAAACATTTATCCCCATGACGATGAACACAGGAGAGAGCCCTGAGTATCGGCTCTCAGGCATTTCTTCTTCCCAGGCCTGCAGATTTGAGGGGGTTCCCGCATCCCTAAGTATGACCATCAGAGCTGCCAAGAGACCAGCTCCCCTTCCTTAGCACGTCCTACGTTCACAAAGAGCAGAGAGCACCTAAGTCAAGGACCAGTCAGGGGCTGCCCTCTACGCCCCTCCCTGACCTCTGCCCGGCCCTCTGTGCGGCCGTTCAGAAGAGTAATACCTGCAGCTTGCTGTACACAAAGCAGTAGCCATGCGAGGGATACGGGCACCCGGCTGGCTGAAAACACATTCATGCCCCTACCTAATCACCACGAATCGTATACAAGGTCCTTGGCATGACTGAGGGAAAAGGCTCTTGGAAAACCAGCACTCCAGTCACCTCTATCTGAACTTGTAGCCAGGCTCCCAAGTGATCCAGGAGGCCGCCCAGATGCCTCGCGCAAAGGCCACCCCCGGCCTCACCATTTCTATTACTGGCCTCTGTCATCCTGAAATGCCACGGGCCTGAGGGCCAGCCGAAAGGCTTTATTTTCAAGTGTGTGTGGTTTTTGTTTTTTGCATCATGAAGTTGAAGAATGCAACAAGCCAAAAAGATAAGAAGCTGCCCGTGTATTGTGTTACTTGAGGCCACGGTTTCTCAGCCTCAGCACCACTGACATTTGGGATGCGTCATTCTTTGCTGTGGGGCCATCCTGGGCCCTTATAGGATGTTGAGCGGGCGTCCCTGGCCTCCGCCCATGAGAGGCCCGAAGCATCCTCCCAGTTGTGACAATCAAAAATGCCTCCAGAAATTGTCCCACGTCCCCTGGGGGGAAGGAGGGGGCACAAAATGTCCCTGGTTGAGAAGCACTGTTCTGGGCCACGGGATTGATCAGGATTCAACCCTAAAAGTAGGAGCGGGGCAGAGAGTATGTGTGCACGAGGCATTTGGAAGAACTTCTGTGCTCGTTGGCAACAGGTCTTGATTTCTCTCCGTCTCTGCCGCCCGCTCTTCATCAAGGGACAAGACGGGCAGATCAAATACATTACCAAGTCTGCGGACCACAGCCCCGCCCCAGACACAAAGGAGCCAGACTTTCTAAAGCACAAGAGAGGAAAAAAGAGCAGCTCTCCATATTCCTTAATTCATATTTTTATTGTGGATGCCTCCGTTTCCTCCATGAAACTTAAATACTAGGAGGAGAGCAGATTTCAAGCAGCATTTGAAGTCAGGCCCTGATACAAGTTCTCTGAAAAGATAAATGAACAAACGAGACAAAAATCTGCTCTCGGGGTTGGGGGCAGGGGACTCGTTCTCTAGCGGCGGTGAGCACGGTGTTATGTGTGATACCACAAAATTACTGTGCAGCCGTTGCTATCAAACCATTCAACTCTCCTCCCAAGCTTTTACATCCGCGCTTTCTTTTCTCTCTTTTCCTTGGCTTCACAGTCTAAGTTTGCGAAGAGCAGAGGGCACGTAAGTCAAGCGCACAGTTCTGTGCCTCTCAAGCACCTGAGGAGTGACCTGGGGCTCCTTGGTCCTGGGAGCATCCACACCTGAAGAGTCGGGGAAGCTCTGCTTCTCTGTAACCTCCGGAACCGGAAGCTGTATCTGGGCTTCACTTGGAGGCTGAGCGTGTGACCTTTCCCACACCCTTCTGGAATGAATCACGCGTTGGGGGATTTTTCAACACGTGGGCGAGGTAAATAATCGTGGAGCCAGATTGGAGACAGTTTTGCAAAGGAGGGATTTCTCCCCTTTTAGGATCTGACGGATCTTGTCTCCTGGTGGCTCCTTTACTCCAGGACCCAGAGAAGGACAAGATTGGCATGTAGTTAAGTTTGGCACGGACTTTTGTGAGTTTATGTCATAAAAACTGAAGCGATAGGGGCTTCCCTGGTGGTGCAGTGGTTGGGAGTCCGCCTGCCGATGCAGGGGACACAGGTTCGTGCCCCGGTCCAGGAGGATCCCACATGCCGCAGAGCGGCTGTGCCCGTGAGCCATGGCCGCTGAGCCTGCGCGTCCGGAGCCTGTGCTCCGCAACGGGAGAGGCCACAACAGTGAGAGGCCCGCGTACCGCAAAAAAAAAAAAAAACCACTGAAGCGATAGGGTTTTGATACTGCAACTCCAGTTTTTAACAAGTGAATGCAAAGAGCTGGCCCTGCAGCTCGTGGGGGTCTAAGGAATAATCAGTAGCTGCTGGACACGACTCAGGAAGCAGGAGGGGGAGGGCTCCCCGCGGGCCGTGTGCACGGGGCTGTTTCCTAGGGTGTCGCACATACACACACACACACGCATGCATGCATGGCCACTGTGGAGGCGCGCGCTCAGACCTGCCTTCCAGAAAGATCTTGCTCCACTGTAGCCTCCAGCTGTTACATGTGCATCTAGGCTCCATCTTTGCTTTTGAGCAGAGGCAGCCTGCCAGCCAGTGCCTGAGCGAGGCAGGGACCCAGGGCTGGCCATTTGTGCCCCACGCAGGACCTCCCTAATAGGCAGTCTTTGCTCTGGAGCCCCGGTGGGCTGGCTGAGACCCTCAGATCTGCCCAGCCTGGTCCTGCTTCCTCTCCCCTTTGTCTTTCACAGGTGTCACCCCCCCCCCCCCCCGAACCTCTTACCCTCCTAACTCAGCATCCACTTCCGGAAGGACCCAATCGACACAGTGCTCGCGTGGTTTCCTCCTGGGGATGCGTGATTAAAAATATTCAGAGCTCCTGCTGGAGAGGGCGCTGTGGAACAGTTTTGAGGGGAGGGAGGGATTGGAGACTAATCCCTGGCTCAGAGGTGACCTCACTTATCCTCTACCACATGGCCGGTAGGGCAGGAGGGCATGCATTCACCCCTGCTTTCCAGATGCAAAATCTGAGAGCGCAGAGATTTCGCTAACTTGGCATTTTACAGAGCAGGAGGCGGTGAGCTTGCCTTGGGATCTGGGCTTGGGGAGTTAGTGAACACAAGAGTAGGCTGGCCTGTTTTCAAAATGGAAATTCTCTCTCTCTCTCTCTCTGTTTTTGGTAGATCAGGATCCCCAAAAGGACATCAGGAGGCAGAGGGAAAAGCCTCTCTTTGTCTTTTCATTTCACGCTGCCAGCTCCCCTTTTCGGGAGCTGCTGTGAGAAAGTAAAAAGCTACTACAAAGGCTCCGTCTTTGCGTTTGCAAAAATGTCCAAGGTGCCAGCTGCCCTGGAAAAAAGAGTTTTGAAATAAGTGTCCTCCACAACTCAGTCCTTGAATTGCTTTTCCTTAAAACAAACAAACAAAAAAACCGCCCAAACTCTCGTTCTTCATCTGTTGTTTAACAGGTTCATATGAGGCCAGTTAAAGGGGCAGCAGAGCCAGACATCCAGTCTCTTCTTTCTAGCGTTTTTCCAGTAATGCAGAAATGCAGCTCATTCATGTTATTTCGGAACCTCCCATGCTTTATGAGCCCTTGACCTCATCCCTTTCATCCTTGACTTGACTCTCCTCTGAAGAGCCAGGAAGTTTAGGTAAGTATCATTCCCTGACCCTGGGTTGTTGGTATGAGTGTCCCAGAAAACTGTATGAGCACTGACCCCTAAAGCCATGCTGTCACCTAAACCTACCCCCGGTCTAAGTCACCTCCCTAACAGCCATCCTTCCTTCTTCCTTGCTAACCCCAAATCTTGGTTTTGTTTGGCTGGCCAGTGTCCAGCCCTGAGATAGGATGAATCATGACTGAGATAAGTCAGTAAGTCCATGCTGTTACCTTTGACAGTGATTGGTCAGTGAGGTGGGCATGTGACCCAGTCTTAGCCAATGGGACATAAGGCAAATTCTGATGGGAGCTTATGGGAATGATTTTCCTTTAGGGCACAAGGGGAGAATAGCATTGTTCCCATAACTTCAGCTACCACTGAAGCTCTAATGAATCTCCAAACTAGGTTGAACCATATGAAATTGCTGATTTTGACCCACAAAGAAATGACAGTTTTGGACAGTCCACCCTAATCATCTCTGGCCCAGAGGAAATAGAAGAAAGAAAGTAAAGTATTTAAAAAGAATGTAAGCGCTATGGAGGGCAAAAACAATCCACCATAAGGATGAGTGGAGAAATCAACAAGTGGAACCAAAAAGTATTCAAAGTTGGAAGAAACTTTCCTGGAGATGGAGGAAGTGCTGAATTTCAGCTCAAGGGAGTACACTATGTTCCTGCTACGATTTAGAAAGTTTGCTTGATGCTAAAACTGCTTGGGTTCAGTTAATGAGCTTTAGGTTCAGATAAATGAGCTTTAAGGAGAATGAATTTTTCAGGCATTTGGGCATGAAAGGTAATAATATTTAGAAGGGAAAATAGGACCTTAGACTTCTCCACATTAATACTCAGTGCTGGAAAATAGAGGAGGCATACCTATTAAATGCTTTATTCTCTGTTAACACTTATCACCACCTAACATCTTCTGTATATCTGATGATTTCTTCTGGTTATTGATTCTCCCTGCATTCGTACGTAAAGGCAACAGGCTGTCTTTTTCAAATATTGGAGAAGTCTAATGATTCTGAGGTTTTATTTCCTTTTGAAAAAGTTATTTGAAGATAAAACCCAGCAATGGAAACACGGTAGCAAAAGGATTCATACAATATCAGTGCAGGAACACAGTGGAGCAATGTTTACCAAACTCCGAAGAGAAGAACTGTGACTCAGTAATTTTATACCCAGACACGTTGTCCTTAGCTCATAAAGGCAACAAAAAAGTGTTCTCAAGCAGGGAATATTCTTATTGAAATCAAACCAACCAAGAAATAAATTGAAATAACTCAGGAGTGGAGAAAATACAGTTTTACAAATAGTGGTAAGCACTGAATCATCCACTTAAATAAGAGGTTTTTTGGGGGCGTATTATGGTTATTTTGGAGATATTTATAAATCTTGACAAAGCTAAAAAAATACAACCAACAACAATTAGAGTTTGGAGGAAGGAAAATGGGAGAGGGTTAAAAAGTGTTAATTTTTTCATTGTCCAGAGTAGAGTTAAGTGGCACTGCCTGTCAATTCTGATACCAATTCCAGTGTGTTTGTGTGTGGGTTTTGGAGGGGTCCTCATACCAGCAAGCAAGTCCCCAACACCAGCTGGGTGTCCTACAATTCAGCTCAACTCTGACACTCTCTACCTGGAGACAGCATCAGATCCCACAGGTTAAGGGCCCAGCCCCACAAGACTGCCTCCCCCCACCGCACACACACACTTCAGATGTCAGTCACAAGTCCAGGTTGTCACCTGTGCTTCTGACCCACCGATTATAGATTGGAGATTCCAGTGATCCCCTCTTTGGGTTTGGTTAATTTGCTACAGCAGCTCCCAGAGCTCAGAGAAACATTTTACCGACTAGATTACCAGTTTATTACAAAGGATGTAATTCAGGAACAGCCAGATGGAAGAGATGCATACAGCAAAGTCTGGGGAAAGGGTGGGGATCTTCCATGCTCTCTGGGCATTCGACTCTCCTGGCATCTCCACATGTTCACCAACCTGGGAGCTCTCAGAACCCCGAACCCTGTCCTTCTGGGGTATGGAGGCTTCATTACGTAGGCATGATTGATTAAATTACTGGCAGCTGGTGACTGACTCAACCTCTAGCCCCTCTCCTCTCCCAGGATGGATGTGGGAGGGGGTGGGACCGAAAGTTCTAACCCTCCAATCACGTGATTGTTTCCCCTGGCAACCAGCTGCCACCCTCAGGTCCTTTTCAAAAGTCACCTCCTTGGGCTTCCCTGGTGGCGCAGTGGTTGGGAGTCCGCCTGCCGATGCAGGGGACACGGGTTCGTGCCCCGGTCTGGGAAGATCCCACATGCCGCGGAGCGGCTGGGCCCGTGAGCCATGGCCGCTGAGCCTGCGCGTCCGGAGCCTGTCCTCCGCAACGGGAGAGGCCACAACAGTGAGAGGCCCGCATAACGCATAAAAAAAAAAAAAAAAAAAAAAAAAAAAAAAAAAAGTCACCTCCTTAACATAACAAAAGACACCTTTATGGCTCTCAGCACTTAGGAAATTCCAGGGGTTTTAGGAGTCGGTGCCAGGAACAGGGATGGAGACAGCATACGTGCATGTGGAAAGCTGAATCCCAGCCCTGCAGTAACGTGATGGACAGCCTTTGGCAAATTATTTTACCTCCCATGGATTCAGTTTTTGTTTTTTTTTTTTAAGTGGAAAAATATTTGCTCCTTTATTGATGTCGTGGGAGGAGATGAGATGTACAGACAGTCTGAGAAATAATGGGCTTTGTGAGATGCACGAGGGGCCTCCCAATGTCATTTCCCGATGTCGAGGGCCCTACAGACACCTCACTGCTTCTGAGGTGCCCTTGGCCATGTAAATATTGCCTCAAGCTTAGAAAACACCCTCCAAGCTCAGAAATCCCTCTTTCAGGGGCTCTGGTTGGGAGCCTTTTCATGAATTGGATTCTACAGTCCAGGTTTTTAACTGAAAATCCTTAATGGAAGATGTGAAGTATAAGAGGAGGGGAATTCCTAGGATGCTCACCCTCCAGAAAATGAGAAAGCCCTGTAGACTGTTGATTAGTCTCCTCCCAGCTTGAAAAGTCAATATCTCTTCGACTCTAGAAGGCAGGGCGGAAACAAGTCTTTGCCTTAAAGGAGAGAGTAGAGGGAGAGCTTGCAGGTGAGAGAGTAGAAGTGAGCAAAAAAGCCTTCTCTCAGAAAAACAAAGGCAGGTTACAGAGGAAGGAGAGAAGGGAAAACACCCCATCTCCTACTCTGAACAAGGAAATATGATAGAAAACGTTCCCCATGTTGTGTCAGTTGAGAATAAACTAGATCCGTTCCACATTTCTCTCTTCTCCTCCTTCCTTTGCACATATTTCCTGTGCAGACAGCTTCAGGAGACATTTCCTGGGAAGGTTATTTCTTCAAAGCCTCCCTCCCTCCTCCCTCCCTCTCTCAGCTAGAATAGGATGAGGCTGATGACATGGCTATGGACAGCGTCAGCAAGGGGGCAGCCAAGTATAACACATGTGGCACGAGGACCCTTTCTGTCCTCAAGCAGGCAGGGCAGCCACACCGTCCATTTCTTTTGAAGGGTCCCTCTCTGTTGTTTTTGTGTTTTTTTTTTTTTTTGTCTAGGATCAAGATGTTTCCTGTAATACATTGGCCTATTTTTAAATCCATTTTCCATTGGCTGGGCATAAAGAGTGGAAAAATATACTGAACTGTGGAAAGAAGTGGGACATAGGTATAAATGTCAATGATGGGGTTTTACAGGCATATGGAAATCTCCCCTTGACAAACCACTGTGATTATTTTTAGAATTAGAATGGGTCTTAGGGTGGCCGGAGAGAAGGAATGGAAATAGACCGTCCCAACTTTTACCTTACAGTTCAAACCAGAGGTGTGTTTGCCATCCTTGATGCAGCAGTTACATAGGCTGATCACCTGCCATGGATGAGTGTGGCAGTTGCCACAGGGAACATTGAGGTGACTGAGACACAGTCTGTGCCATCAAGAGGGCTCTATGTGATTAGGGAGGAGCCAACAGCTCACAAATGGCTGTAAAGGAAAGTTAAGCCTGTCACCATCACCAGGAAAGTGCACACCAAGTGTTAAGAGGGAGATGTGACATTCTGCAGGGGTTCAGGAGATGCTTCATGGAGTTGGTTCAGAAATGACACTTAGCACCTCTGCATATGTTTCATTGGCCAAAGCAACTCATGTGACCAAGGCTGTTATCCATGGGGCAAGAAAATACAGTCCTCCCTCGGGGAGGGACAACAGACATTTTGGAACAATGATATAGTTTGCCGCAGTTGGTGCGTGGAGAGCACTGATTGTGTAGTTAGAGTTTAACCTGCTGTTGTAAGTACCAGCTGATTTCCTTAACAGGGGCCTCCAGATATCCTAAGTAAACCAACTTATAAGTCCACTAGGAGAAAAATCAATTATTTACCAGGAAGGTGATGGACAGACCTAGAGAGTAACAGTGGAAAGAAAAAGACATGAACGGATAGAAAAGATGTTGGGGGGGCGTGGAATTGAAAGCCAGCAAGACCCTGTGGGGCCTTCCTGGGGAGAGATACACCCCCATGTCCCGCTGCCTCTTGTTTGTAGAAAAGCTTTAGCCTCTTAGGCCTTTGCTGAGTTCCAAGGAGCAGATTTAATCAGAGAAGTGAGAAATGATGCAGAAACAAAGGAAGGCAGTCAAACAAGACAAAATAATAATAGTTTAGCCAAAAAACAAAGTCAAGAACCTTTAGTTCCTCCTCAAGGGCTGTAGATAATGCCCTGCGGCATATCCTTGAGTTGTTTTGCAGATACTAAAACCCCCAGCAGGTGGGGGAAGTTAACTGCCTGCTGACCACTGGCACTTAGACTCCAGACCATTGGAAGCAGAAGGTTGATGATTGAGATTCCTGAAACATCATCCTGTTACCTCTCTACCGAACAGAGAATTGTGCCTGAGCTGATCAGTCACCCTACAACCCTCACCCCTGGTGTACCCTTTAAAAACCCTTCCCTGAAAGCTATTGGGGAGTTTGGGTCTTTTGAGCATGAGCTGCCCATTCTCCTTGCTTGGCGCCCTGCAATAAACACTGTACCTTCCTTCACCACAACCCGGTGTCAGTAGATTGGCTTTGCTCCTCTTCGGCCGAGCAGACCCAAGTTTGTTCAGTAACAGGATTAGTTGAACTAATTAACCTATTAGAGTTTCAGGAACTTGACAAAATGATTCTGAAGTTTCTTAAGAAGAATAAAGACAAGGTAACTGGGAATTTTTGATAAAAGTAATGGGAGGGGACTTACCCTACCAAACAGTAAACATATTACAAAGCTATAATAATTAAAGAGAGTGGATTTAAATCAAGAATAAATATGAAGATCAAGGGACAGAAGAGAGAACTCAAAAACCTATCACTTGATATGTTTAATTGCATTAAAGGAAGCACTCCCAAACAACGGAAGGGGAAAGCTTGATTAATAAATAGTTAATGAATAGTTTCAGGAAAAATGGACTCTGGGAAAAAAATCAGTGAACGGTCTCACCTCATCCCATCTTCCAAATAAATTTTAATTGCATCAAGGAAATGCATATATAAATAAAATGAAGAATACAGAAGAAAATATGGGTGATGGTGTTTAGGTGCTCTCTGAATAAGGAAATCCTTTCTTTCCAAGTGTAAAAAACAATAGAAAGAAAGCCCTAAGGAAAGAAATTGATTGACCACCTAAAATTTAAAATTTCCATAGATTTATGTATACTTTTTTCCTATAGAAAATGAAAAGCCAAAAATGAACCATGAAAGTAAATGCTTGTTCAAATATTTTAGAGTCATAATCTTAAGTGCACAAAGTACTCAAACTAATAAGAATAGGACTAGGATCCTAAAAGAAAAATGAGCAAAGACTGTGAATGGACAATTCATGGAAGAGGAAATGTAATTAGACAATAAACACCCCCTTGGTATCCACAGGGGATTGGATTGCAGGACCTCCCGTGAATACCCAAATCCACGGATGCTCAAGTCCCTTTACAAAATGGCATAGTACTTGCACAAAACCTATGCACATCCTCCTGCATATTTTAAATCCTCTCTAGATTACTTATAATACCTACTACAAAGTTAATGCTATGTAAATAGTTGCTGGCAGGTGGCAAATTCGAGTTTGGCTTTTGGGAACTTTCTGGATTTAAAAAAAAAATAGTTTCCATCTTCGTGGTTGGTTGAATCCACGGGTGCAGAATCCGCAGATACAGAGGGTCAACTGTAATAGCAAATGAAAAATTGAACAAATTGTCAGCCTCGGCAGTAACACAAGAGATGAAAATGAACAGCACGAGACCACATGTTTTAACTTATTAAATGCAAAGCTGGGAGTCTGTGTGGGGAAAGGAGCTGCCAGGGGCATCTACGTTTATACCTTCTACAGGGAGAGCTTGGCACAAGCGATGGGAAGCCTCTTTGACCCGATAGTCCACTTTTAGGAACCTATCTGGTGGGTCGCTGGCTTTGCAGTATTTATCCTCAGGAAATAATCAGAGATGTGGCCAAAGATTTGAGCACGAAGAGGGTTGCTGTGCCAGTCATCGTACTGTGAAAACATTGGGGAACAGGTAAAACGTCTAACGCCTGGGATTTGATTAAATAATCTGGGGCCAAGAACTGAACAATACGTGGCACATGAAAAACGATATTGTTGAAGTAAAGATCTCCCGGGGGCAGGGAGCGTGGAATGGTACAGTTGGAACAGGTGCACAATGCAAAAGGTAGTAATGTCCCGCCAGTACAGCACAGAGTCTTCCTTTTCCTGTCCCCAGCCCTCCAGTCCTTTCGGGAGGCATGTTCTTACTATCCTTTCAGAGAGATTCTGTGCTGGATTGTCAGCTGGAAAGGACAACTGGGTGAAGAGATGTGATTTCCGGATAGGGAAGATCTAAGGATGTTCTCAGGTTGAGGAAAGAAACCAGCAGGTTGCGAGAGGCTGAAAAGAAGAGAGAGCGTCTCTGTATGGCACACGCAGGAGAAAGGAGAAAATAGCGTGATACTGCTGTTGCCTCCGCACAGCTGGGGAGGGGCGGAGGAGAGAAGATGCAGAGAGAGTGGTGGGGATGGAGGCTGACGGGAGGCGACCTCACAGTTCAACGTGTGAGTGGTTGGACACACTATAATAAAGGAACAAATGCTATTCGATTGCATATATATATCTTTCTCTCTCACAACTTCTTTATCCATCCGTCGATGGACACATAGGTTGCTTCCAAGTCTTGGCTATTGTACGGAGTGCTGCAATGAACATTGGGGTGCATGTATCTTTTTTTTTTTTTTTTTTTTTTTTTTTTTTGCGGTATGCGGGCCTCTCACTGTTGTGGCCTCTCCCATCGTGGAGCACAGGCTCCGGACGCGCAGGCTCAGCGGCCATGACTCACGGGCCCAGCCGCTCCGCGGCATGCGGGATCCTCCCGAACCGGGGCACGAACCCGCGTCCCCTGCATCGGCAGGCAGACTCTCAACCACTGCGCCACCAGGGAAGCCCCGTATGTATCTTTTTTTAAATTAATTAATTACTTAATTTGGTTTTGGCCGTGTTGGGTCTTTGTTGCTGCACACGGGCTTTCTCTAGTTGCGGCGAGCGGGGGCTACTCTTTGTTACAGTGTGCAGGCTTCTCATTGCGGTGGCTTCTCTTGTTGCGGAGCACGGGCTCTAGGCGCGCGGGCTTCAGTAGTTGCAGCTCGCGGGCTCTAGAGCACAGGCTCAGTAGTTGTGGCACGCGGGCTTCAGTAGTTGTGGTGCACGGGTTTAGTTGCTCAGCGGCATGTGGGATCTTCCCAGACCAGGGCTCGCACCCGTGTCCCCTGCGTTGGCAGGCGGATTCTTAACCACTGTGCCACCAGGAAGTCCCACATGTATCTTTTTGAGTTAGAATTTTCATCTTTTCCAGATAGATGCCCAGGAGTGGGTTTGCTGGATCCTATGGTAACTCTATTTTTAGTTTTTTTTTTAAGGCACCTCCATGAAATATTGCCATTGGCGGCAACATGGGTGGACCTAGAGATGATCATACTAAGTGAAGTAAGTCAGACAGAGAAAGACAAATACCATATAATATCACTTATATGTGGAATCTTAAAAAAAATGATATAAATGAACTTATTTACAAAACAGAAACAGGCGCACAGACATAGAAAACCAACTTATGGTGACCAAAGGGGAAAGGAGAGGGGGGCAGATAAATTAGGAGTTTGGGATTAGCAGATACAAACTACTACATATAAAATGGATAAACAACAAGGACCTACTATATAGCACAGGGAACTAGATTCAATATCTTGTAATAACCTATAATGGAAAAGAATCTGAAAAAGAATATCTATCTATCTATCTATCTGTCTGTCTGTCTCTAATCTATCTGAATCACTTTGCTGTACACCTGAAACTAACTCAACGTTGTAATCAACTATACTTCAATTAAAAATTTTTTTAATTAAAAAAAAAGAAGCAAATACTGATGTCTGAAACAACCTGGATGAACGTCCAGAGAACTGCGCTTTGTGGAAGAAAAAAACAGTCCACAAAGTTTGCATACTGTATGATTCCATTTGTATGATATGATGGAAATGGCAGAAATATAGAAATGGAGAAGGGATCAGTGGTCGCTGGGGGGTGGGGATGGAAGGGAAGAGAGGGTGGTTATAAAAGGGCAACGTGTGGGACGCTGTACTATGGACAGATTCTGTGTCTCGACTGTATCAGTGTCACTCTCATGGTTGTGACACAGTTTTGCAGGAAATTACCATAGGAGAAACCAGGTAAAGGGCACTACGGAATTTCTGCTTTATTTCTTCTGTGTGGGGATCTACAGTTATCTCAAAATATAAATGTTTAGTTAAAACATTTATGTGTCAAAACGGATGCCAGTTCTGCAGTTGGAAGTGTATTTATTCATTTATTTTTCATCACGAGGCTGTCTCCTCTCCCTGGTTGACATTTTTCAGAGGACTGGATTTTTCATCCTTTAATAACTGTGGCCCTTGAGAGAAGCATGTCTATTATTTTCTTCCATTGGCAGTAATACCAGGAGCCCCAACTCTCCCAAGTAGCTCAAAACGAATGAGCTCATGCTCAGAGAGAGACTGTCTCCCCCCAACCCCCATCCCCCATCTTTCATCTGTTATTTTTAAGATAGAGATGTTGAAACATGATATAGTAGAAAGAGAACATGAGCTTTGGGGTCCGAGCATCTGGGTTTGATGCTGGCTTGAGTGGCTGAACAGAATCAACCTTGCGGAGCCTTGGTTTCCTCATCTGTAAGATGGGAATAAAAACAGCACCTAGCTGTCACTGAGAGCGTCTAACTCAGGGGCTGACTAACGATGGTCTTGGGGCCACATACAGCCTGCCCCCCCATTTTGTGAATGCAGTTTTATTGACATGCAGCCGTGTCCATTCATTTACTCAGTGTCTGCGGTGCTGTCACACTCCTAGGACAGAGTTGAACAATTGTGATGGAGACCGACTGGTACACAGAGCCACTTACTGTCTGTCCTTTTGGAGAAAGAGTTTGCCAACGCTGATCTAAATGATTAATGTATGTATGTGGAAATGCTTAGAAATGTCAGAGCGTTGGTCAAAGTTGTTTTCATTATACGTCTCTAACAACAGACCTCTTTCCCTGAGGGGAAAAAAAAAAATGAATAGGCTGACTCTTCTCACCCATGGCCAGTCTGAGCAGGTAGATTTTAGAGGAACTTGGATAATATGACCCCTGATAAGAGTCTCATACTAGATGTTATTAATAGTTTTCCTTGCTGGAAACAGAATTTTACAAGTGCATACATTATCTATCTATCTATCTAACTAGCTAACTATCTATCTTTCTATCTACCTATCTATGTGTATATGTATCTATTATATGTACATAGATGTAGATACACGCGTAGATACATATATATGTGTGTATGTATATATACACATCTATCTATCTATATGTGCATGTGCTTGTAAAATTGTGTTTCCAACAAGGAAAACTATTCATATATATATATATATATATATATATACACACACACATACACATATTGACATATATGTATATGCATGTATATACATATGAGCATACATCTATTATGTACATGGATGTATGTTATGTACATATGTACACACTGATCCAGGGAAACACCCTCCCTCTTCTCTAGATGAACCCCCCCCACCCCTAACAATATTCTTTTGAATCACCCAGTGTTCTGAGTTGGAAATTCACTACCATTTTTAGGATGAGGGTTTCTATCTCCCTCCTCACTTTGGAGGGTTTTTACAGATAAATGAACTTGGGTCTGTTTGGAAAGAGAAGCTACCAGGACAGGAGGGTTTGGGACTTTCATATACCAGTCCCCACCTCTTTTCTATCACATCGCCTGCCTTTGGTCATCATGTTTTCTCTGTTGGAAGAGTCTTTGGATTCTTTTCCTATGTTAATTAGAACATTCCAGGAGACTTGGAAATGGTTTCAGGAGGGAACCTTTGCAAATCTGGGGGTCTAGTCAACAGCGGGGAGCATCCAACATTATTTATTTGGAAGCTTATAACGCATAGAATTAACATTGCATATTTTGAAGAAAACCTTAAAGTCAGATTTCTGCCCAGTGTTTTGAGCATCAAGAAAAGAGGGAGCTTTTGGCGTGGTGCACCGAGCTGAAAGCCCTTGCCTCTCCTCACGGCCAATAGTAAATCTTTCCTAGAAGTCCCAGTGTGAGCTGGTTTCCAGCCATTGGGGTGATCTTAAAATAGATTGTTAGGTGTAACATAGAAGTAAAAAGCTGCATTTCTGGGCAAGTTGGAAGCACAAGGGAATGCTATGTTGACCGAGACGATTAAAGAGGAATGGAGAGAAAGCAGAGCAGAGCGGAGCGTGGATGACGGGGCAACCTAAGGCCACACCGCCCTGGGAGTATTTGTCTTTACGTGAGATCATGAACAGCTCAGAGGAAGAGCTGGATGATGGTGATGGTGGTGATGATGACGACGGTGATGATACTTCTTTAGCATGCTTAGCGGCCCAAGACTCTGAAGCACTTCTACATATTTTGTAGCAAAACCACGTTTCTGTGATCGTGGTAATAAAATTCTACTCCTTATATATACATTAAAAAATAGCCCCGGTTTTCTGGCGTGGCTCTCACCTCTCACACCTCTTCTTCTGTCTCCCCTCCTTCACATCTCTCAGCTTAGCATCCCCTTTTCAGGGCAGCCTTGCTCCATCCCCTAGACTAGGGCGATCCCTCTGACGCGGCTCTTGACACACCCAGCAACCCGTGACAAGCTGCAATAATCAGTTTATTCCTCCCATCTGAAAGCTCTGGGGGCACAGACACCCCTATGTCTCCCTTGTCTCCATCTATCCCCATAGTCTCCCACTCCATGTGGCAAAGAACAGGTGTGCTCCCATCAGGAACGTTTTAGTGAACGTACAAATGCAGGAAGAGTTAGAAATGCACCAAGGTCTCTCTATATAAGTGAGCTAAGAATACAGACAGGTAATTGACAAACCCATACCATGGAAAATATAGAAAACACCTTTTATAAGGTCAGCCTAAATTGGATTCAAAGAAATGCCAGTTAAAATCACGTTTCATCTGATCAAATCAATAGAGAAGAAAATAAAATAAAAGGCAATACTGTTGCAGTGTATGAGATTCTAATGAAAGAGTGTTCTTTTGGATCTGAACTTTGGAAACAATCTAGCACTAGGTATCAGAGCAGTGAGGAGGTTAACAGTAATAGTAATAAGAGTAACAATTCCAATCTTAAGAGTTCACATTTGTTGAGGGCCTACTCAGCTCTTTGTAGCATCTTAGATATAGCACATCATTTCATCCTCACAATGTAACAATCCTATCGGTAGGCCTGTTATTATCACTCCCGTTTGATAGCTGAGGAAACAGAGGCAGAGGGCAGTAATTTGCAAGATCACCCAGTTAGCAACTGAGGTGAGATTTGAACCCAGGCAGTAGTGCAAAGTCTATTATACTTCACTAGCCTACCTAAAAGAAGGTTCATGCCCTTTGACCTTCAAATTTCACTTCTGGGAGTCTAGCTCAAGGAATTAGTTCTAAATAAAGTTTATCAAGCACACACGTTTGTAGAAGCATTATTTATCAAGATACCTGTTCCATGGATTATTCTGTTGTCATGTAAAAAGGTGTTTGTGATGGACAGATATTAAATACCACAAAAATATTTTTGATGAAATTTTACGTGGTAACAAATGCAGACTTGTGCCTTTTATGACCTCAAACTGCATACTAGACACCCTAGCCATAAAACTTAACCTAAAAAATATGATATTAAGGGGCAAGAGCTGGATCTCCATAGCACGATCATATTGGTAAAAAAAAAAAAAAAAAAAATCCCACCCAGCGACGCCTCCGAGAGGCTTGGAGGAAATTCACCAGCCTGAGATCGGACTTACGTGGTGACTAAACAGGCAATTTCCATTTCTTCTTTGCACTTTCCTAGAAGTCTCTAGGTTTTCTTTCACAAACCTCAGGACTTTTATAATTTAAAAAATGACTTAAAATCAAGAAAGACAAGGATTGTGGGAGGAGACAGTTTGGGGGAAGCAGAAAGAAAAATTAAGTTAAACCTTGGAGGAAAACGGATTTATGGATATTCCAAGCAAAGTTGAAATCCAAAGAGGTTGAGGAGATGTAGATCTTGCTGAAAACGTGGGTCTAGGAGAGGGTATGGGTCACTTTACCTGAAAGGCTTTGTGTGTTGAGCAGTTCACTTTCTGGTTGATGGCTCACCGTGATGTCCCGCAGGGCTACTCTTGGGAGAAATAACCCAGCAGTGAGAAAAGCCAGGAAAAGCTTCCCCCCACCGAACAGGCAAAAAAGAGCAAACAGACCATTTTTAGAAGGTGAATCTGTTGGACACCTGCTAACCCTGTAAAAGAGGGGTACCTCCTGTGTCCCCACCTACAACTCACGACACGGCAGGGGAGACAGATATATATTCAGAAAATTGTCATACATTATTGCCAGGGCCATCACAGAGACTGCACATGTAAGATTATTTTTTTAATATGCAGGATATGGTGTTGTAATTGTCATCTTCCAGTGGTCTTAACAGACAATTAGCCCCTCTCTGTAATTCTTTCCAGAACAAACCAGGATAGCATTTCAACTTTTTTTTTTTTAAAGCCCATGTTATTAACTTTGGTGGATGTTTTCCAACTTTTAACAGGCTGATGAATAGCAGTCCCCTGGAGTGGGTCATGTGATTTAACGAATTCATTGTATAATTTGTAAACACTCCATCTTCGGAGGGTACATGGCTCGTCTGGGTCCCTTAAACACAGATGCTGAGACAGCCCTTGGGGGCAGATAGTTTATCCAGGAGGTGATTCTGGGAAGCACATATGGGGGGCTGGGAGGGGGGAAACCCCCAAATGGATGCGTTAAGGAGGTGGATAGGACTGTGGGTCAGTGGGGCTCCGTCCTGCCAGGGGTCCCGTTTAGGACTGCATGGGCCAGCCTCAGAGTTGTCCCACTGAGGGGCAGGCAAGCTGGGCTATTTATCCACTGACTCTCACTTTTTAACTTTTTTTTAAATTTTATTTTTGGCTGTGCCGCACAGCATGTGGGATTGTTACTGAAAGCTCGGCCTCTCCGTGCACCGGTGCCGAATCAAATCCCGGAGACAGGGTTTTGGGTGAAGTAGAAAAGGATAGCTTTATTGCTTCTGGTAAGGCTTCTGCCTCGAAAAACTGTGTCTCTACCCCAGAGGATTTGGTGAAGGGCTTTATAGCAGCGTTCAAGGGTGGAGTCTCTGACAAGATCAGGGTGTCAGCAGGGCCTGCCCTCCCTTCATCTCGTCACACAGTGGTCTCTCTTAATCTTGATGCGCTTCTCTGGTCCCTTTAATCTCGCCTCAGGTGGTTTCTTAGCTGCTCCCCCCTTGATTAGCAACTGTTCACATCCCTTTGGAACTCAAGGGGGTCATAGAGGCTGGAGTCTTGCCTATAAGAAATGGTGGACAAAAGGAGGCCTCACTCGGTTTCAGGGTCTTAGTTCCCCCACCAGCGATCGAACCCGTGCCCCATGCAGTGGAAGCGCAGGTCTTAACCACTGGACCGCCGGGGAAGTCCCTCATTCTTTATTGGTTACGTTTGCTCTGGAGGCATTAAATCCCCAGCCCTTCCAGGCTTCCCTGGGGACAGGCTGAGCGTACCCCAGAGTAACCTCAGGGTGGGTGAGAAGGGGAGAGGCAGGCATTCGAAGAGAGGAGCCATCTGCCTGCACTGGAAGTGCTCACCGCAGCTGCAGGTAAACTCAGGTGGGCCGAGGGGCTCCGGACAGCATCTCAAAGGGGCTGTGACCCTTCACGGGAAAGCACTGACCTCAGTGCTGAGCTGTCCACCAGGGCTTTGGGTTGGGTGCATGGACCTTAAGAAATTTCTGGGCTAAAATTAGCATGGCCATGCTCGGTGAAACAGAAGTGGGAGCTCGCCGACCTGTGCATGAGTGGGGATGCAAAGTTATCCAGATTATCTTTTAAAATATTTATTTATTTATCTGGTTGCACCAGGTTTTAGTTGCGGCTCGCGGGCTCCTTAATTATTTTTAACGATCAACTTGGTACATGGCTGTTCTCTTCTCTGACTGCTGACCTGGGGTGTACAGGTTCTTATGCAGGCACCTGTCCTTGTCAGGATTCTGAAGGTCAACCCACGATGTTGGCTCAGGCACATCGTCCCATGTATAACTGTCAGAGTCAGGTGCTGCATGCCAGGTACTGGCCAGGAAGTATGACGTTGAACTCACTGCTCTGCCACATCTATTGGGAACTTGGCTGAGAACAGGCGTTATGGAGGGCTGACCTGAAGGGCACGTGGTCCTTCCATTCCTCTAGGCTAGGGGTTGCATGTTTTTGCTGTAAAGGGCCAGATGGTAGTTTTACGATTTTTGAACCACATAGTCACCTCTATTGACCAAATAGTCAACTACTCACCTCTGCTGTTGTAGCTCAAAAGCAGCCGCAGACAATACGCTAAGCAATGGACGTGACCGTGTGCTAATAAAACTTTATTTATAAAAACAGGCTGTGAGATGGATTTGGCCCTTGGGCTGTAGTTTGCAGACCCCTGCTCTAGATGGTCTGAAATCTAACACTGGATGGATTAAGGCAACCAGGGGACTGACGTGTGCCAGCCGCTGTAGAATTACCTCAGATGACCTAGTGTAGGGGGTTACTGTATGTTAACCTGTAATTATTGCCTTGACCATGGTGGCGTTGCTGGAGAAGCTGCCCCAGCAGAGGCACCCTGTGTCCAAACTTAGGATGTTTGGGATGACGTCAACCCTGACATTTTGGGTCGTTTTCCTTGAGAACACCTGAGAGTGCTGAGCAATTGCCCCATCTTTTGTTGGGGACACTGAGTTAGGCTGTATAACTAGATATTCATTTTGACTGGGGCTTCTAGAAAAATCTGAGTCAAATTCGTGCATCTGCTTGTTCAAATGTGCAGGGCAATTTGGGCTGCAGTCTTGAAGGAGCCTCATTCTTGGACCAGGTCTCTTTTTCTTTTCCATCTTCTCATAATCCACCATGATGAATTGTATGTTGTCTCGTAAGTTGCCTCAAATCCCTTTTGGAACAAGGCAGGAAAGAAAACAAGAGAAGGGAGTGGGGGAGGGAGGGATACCCCTGAGGGTTCTGGGTCTGGAGAGCATATTTCTCTTTCATGCCCCGCTAACCAGTTTGAGTTTCCATTCGCTTCACCCAGGAAATCTGGTCTTTTACGAGGTCCCTCGTTCTACCTATTTCTGGGAATTGCCAAGGAATATTAGCAAGTGCCACGAATCCTTCCCTGTGGACCCCGGGGGTTCTCTAAAAACTGGGACTCTGCTCTTTAACAGGTCTCTTCTCACCATCTTGCCCCTTGGTTGGGGTGGCTGAGGGCTCCTCTGCGTGGCCTCTAGGATTCCCCGACGGTAACCAACTTGGAAGCACTTCATGGGCCACCCTCCCTTCTCTGTGTCACTTCCCTGCTCCCCATCTGGTGCTTCCTGGGGTCCCCTCCCAAATAAACCATTTACATTCAACTTCTGGCTCTAGGGGAGCCCAAAAAGAGAGGGAGAGTTTGCAGATGGTGGATGGACACAGCTCATCGGATGGAGTGAGGTTGCAGGAGAGGCCAAAGGAGGCTTGGGGTCAAGGGTGCAGGTGGGCCACTTGCTTTTGAGGAGGGACCCTCAGGGTTAGAGAAAAGAACGCAAAGATGGTTGCAGGTGTAGGTAACTTGAATGCAGAGGAAACTGAGATAAGAACTTCCAGGGAGAGAAATCCAGTGGGATTGATTTCTTTTCTTTACCCTCTTAAGAAAAAAAATCACAATCAAAATAATGTATGCACATAATTTAAAAAATCAGAGTCCAGGATAGTGTTCTAGTGGTGAGTGACAGCTCCTTGCCCCACCTCTCACTTGGCCTCTTCTAGCCCTGGAACCGACCTCTACTGAACAGTTTTGGGTTTTAGTTCTGGTGGGTACCCCACGCCTCTGAATGACAGGCTTTTGTGGTTTATTTTGGGTTTACCAACTTCCAGCATTGTCTGTTGACTCCCTGCTGTGCTGGCTGGTGTAAGATGATGGAGCAGGCAAAATTATAAGATGGGGCCAGGATTCCAGCCCCTGGTGTACACACACCTTCTCCCAGTTATTCAAAAACGATTATGGGCGCAACTGATGTAATTAAGGTCCCCAGTCAATTGACTTTATATTAGGGAGATAGCCAGGTGGGCCTGATCTAGTCACAGGAGCCCTTTACATCTGGGTCTAGAAATCAGAGACAGAGGAAGTCAAAGGTTCAAAGGATGAGGGGGATTTGATGTTGGAGAAGGATTCTCTTGCTGGAGATGGAGGGGACAGTGTGGCAAGGAATTTTGGGTGGCCTCTGGGAGCTGACAGCCAGCCACCTAGGACATGAGGACGTCAGTCCTACGAGCCCAAGGAACTGAATTCTGACAGAGCCACGTGACCTTGGTAGAGGACCCCAAGTTCCAGATGACAGTGCAGTTTTTTGTTTTGTTTTGTTTTTTTAATTTATTTGGCTGCGCCGGGTCTTAGTTGTGGCACACGGGATCTTTAGTTGCGGTGTGCAAACTCTTAGTTGTGGCACGTGGGATCTAGGTCCCTGACCAGGGATCGACCCTGGGCCCCCTGCATTGGGAGCACGGAGTCTCAGCCACTGGGCCACCAGGGAAGTCCCAGACAGTGCCGTTTTGATTTAAGCCAAGCGAGATGCTGAGCAGAGACCCCAGCCTCACGGAACCCAGACTGCCCACCTACAGAGCTGTGGGCTAATAAACGTTGTTTGAAGCCACTGAGCTTGTGATACTTTGTTACTCAGTGTAGACAGCTAATGCAAGCAGTGTACGATGGTGTGAGGCTTGAGCTCTGTCTCACCACTCCTTATCATCCCTGTGCCTTTGCCAGCCTGGCTACTGCTACCATAGTCCCTCTGCTGGCCACCCTGCCATGTTGAACCATGACCTTCCATGTCCTTTTCTTATTCCAGCCACCACAGGGAGTGTCATTTCAGCTCCCCATTTGGTAAGCTGCAGACATCTTCAGCTTTGCAGGCCACCTGTTCTCTGTCACAACTAAACTCTGCCTGTATAACAAGAAAGCAGGCATAGACAGTATGTAAAGGAACGAGCGTGACTGTGTGCCAATAAAACTTTATTTACAGAAACAAGCTGTGGGCCCTCCTGCCCTCAGACCCCATTCACTTCCGGTCCTCTGTCTGATGAGCCATTACTCTCACCAGAACAAGGCTGCTGATTTTGGCATTCTTTCTGCTCCAGCCTTAGGAGTCTATTTCCAATTTATAAAAAGCAGATTTCTGATTGATGTGTCGTCATGGGATGCCCTGGGAATATCTAGGCTTATCTCTTCTTGTCACTGACTTTTAAAATGCTTCGGTTCTATTTGATTCCATTCACATGAAAGGTAGAGGCCCCTTGGAGCAGGAAGATGGTGACACAACTCCATCCTTTATAAACAAACTCAGGTCTCATTCAGCCCATGCATTGCAAGTCAGGGGTCACAGCTGGAAGCATTTTCCTGGGAAATTCAGAGTTGTCAAAGGCATTTATCTGGTATTTTATTGTAATTGGTTAATTTATGCTTTATTTACCTTGTGGATATGCTCTGAAAGTTAACTCTGGGGAACGGCTGCCTTTTTCTATTCCACATTGTCAGGAAAATGTATGTCTCTTTGGTTAAAAAGATTTTTTTTTTAAATGGGAAATGGAGCTTTGGAATAAATTTTCCATTGCTCACAATGAACCCCCCCCCAAACACACACACCCCATGGTCTGTGTTCTTTTAAGTCAAATAAAACTAGTTTCTGCCGAGAACATCCAAATGTTTGACCTTAGACGGCAGAATATGGAACTAATCTTCCAGGATCAGAGCAGCTGCAAGTCAGTCCAGGAGCCATTGGAATAACCCACCTCGCGGTTGGAAAGCGCTGACTCCTCGGAGGAAACTAACAGAGACCCGGTAGCCCGGCTGCCTTGTGGACGCCCTGAGCCCAGGCCTGCACCTCATCCTTCCCGCACGTGGGCCCGCAGATGGGAAAGGCATCCCCTCCAGCCTCCGTCAAGGAGCTGCCGAGGAGAATTTGCATTTAATGCCGCTCATCATTTCCAATTGTTCTCCAAATAAAACAGGCCCCAGAGCTAAGGCGAATGCCTTCGAAGGCACTTTTCCACTGGGTATGGGTCCAGAATAAATAATAAAGAGAAATCTGCCCCTCCAAGCACTTCTTGGAGATAGCTTTTAATTCAGACCAGTTGGAAGCAGAATGGAGCAGGGCGCGTCAAAACCGAAGGCAGCCGTGCTGCCAGCCCCGCCCCCGCCATGGCCAGATCCCCCTGAAAGCGTCGTCTGTTACCCCGTGATACAGTGCAAGGGCTCTGTCTTTCTGCTCTTATCCCTCTCTTCCTCTCCCCTCTCTTTCTCCAGCTCTCCTCTCTCTCTCTCCCCCTCCCTCCCAACTTCCCCTTTTTCAGCGACAAGCCCTTCCCCTTTAAAAAAAAAAAAAAACAACAAAACTTTTTATCTTGCCATAATGATAGACTGCAGGAAGTTGCAAAAATAGTACAGACCATCTGGTGTACCCTGTACTCAGCTTACCCCTATAGTTCCATCTTCCATAACAATAGCTCATTATCAAAACCAGGACATCGACCCAGGTACAATGTCTGTGTCGAATTCCATGTCGTTAAGCCTTTCATCTTCGAATGCTCACTTTTTCATGTAAGTTTATTCCATTTTCAGGATTTTTTGAAAAAACATTAAAAAAAAACCCACGTTTATTTATTTGGCTGCGCCAGGTCTTAGTTGCAGCACGAGAGATCTTCGTTGCCGTGTGTGGGATCTTTAGCGGCGGCGCACATGCGGGATCTAGTTCCCTGACCAGGGATCAAGCCTGGGCCCCCTGCATTGGCAGCGCGGAGTCAACCACTGGACCACGAGGGAAGTCCCTAATTTCAGGATTTTGAACTGCTCAAAGAACGCGCATCTAATAATTATATTCTCTGGGGGCTGGGGGCGCTGTCTTTTCTCATCTGCTCACTTCCAGGGCACCCCAAGGGGCCTGGACCCTCCTGCAAGGCACTCCCACGGCCGGAGGGAGATGAATTTGTAGCCTGTGTTCCTGATCTTGCTGGGCACCCTTGGAAGTGCTCTCACATACCTCGTCTCTTTCAGTCTCCATTTACTTTCATTTAATGCGTGAAAGGAGATGAAATTGAAACGGGCCCACCTTGCTGCTGGGGAAGAGCTCTGATTGCAGGTTTGATGAGAAAGCTGTTCAAACCGTGGCCTGAAGTGAGTTTCGTGGGCCATCTGCACGCATCCGTCAGACGAGCAGCCGCCGGTGAGGTGTGTGATTGCAGGCTACTGGGCAGGGGCTCCTGCCAGTGCTGAGGAGAAGCTCAGCCTGGTCCCGGGGCCAGATGGGGACTGCCGGTTCTCACATTCCTGCGACCAGGTGTGAGCGGGGCGCCCCCCACCAAGCAGTTCTCCAACTCTCTGACACCAGCTGGGTGTCCTGCAGCTGAACTCACATTCCCACTCTGTTTACCTGGAGACAGCATCTGATCCCGCAGGTGAAGGGCTCAGTCCCCCTGGACTGCCCCCACCCCAGCTTCAGGTGCCAATCACGAGTCCAGGTTGCCACCTGTGTGTCTCATTGACTGGCTATACATCGAAGGTTTCCACAAGCCTCTTCTGAAGTTCAATTATTTCTAGTGTGGCTCAGAGCTCAGGAAGACAGTTTACTTACTAGATTACTGGTTATTATCAAAGGATACGACTCAGGAACAGCCAGATGGAGGAGATGCACGGGGCAAGGCCTGTGGGAGGGGACTCGGAGCTTCCATGCCCTCTCCGGGTGCACCACCCTCCCGGCACCTCTGTGTGTTCACCAAACCCGGAAGTTCTCTGAACCCCGTCCTTTTGGGGTTTTTGTGGAGGTCCATTACACAGGCATGATTGATAAAATAATTGGCCATTGGTGATCAGTTCAACCTCCAGCCCTTTCCCCTCCTTGGATGTGGGAGGTCAGGAGGTGGGACTGACGGGTCCAACCCTCTAAGCACATAGTTGGTTTCCTTGGCAACCAGCCCCCATCCTTAGGGGCTTTCCAAAAGTCACCTCATTAACATAAACCGTGGTCAAAATGGGCTTGTTAAGAATGGCAAAACTGGACTTCCCTGGTGGCACAGTGGTTAAGAATCCGCCTGCCAATATAGGGCACACGGATTTGAGCCCTGGTCCAGGAAGATCCTGCATGCCGCGGAGCAACTAAACCCACATGCCACAACTACTGAGCCCACGCACCGCAACTACTGAAGCCCATGTGCCTAGAGCCCGTGCTCTGCAGCGAAGAGTAGCCCCACTCGCTGCAACTAGAGAAAGCCTGCGTGCAGCAACGAAGACCCAACGCAGCCAAAAATAAATTAACTAATTAATAAAAAAAAATTCTAAAAAAGAAGAATAGCAAAACAAACCCGTATCTCTCTTATCTCTTAGGAAATTCCAAGGGTTTTAGGAGCCCTGTGCCAGGAATAGGGATGAAGGTCAAATACATATTTCTTGTTATAAATCACAGCATCCCGAGGTGGAATCTACTCTTTTACATTCTGGTGAGTAGAAGGTGGGTCTGTGAGTTCTCAGGAATTTGAGTGGGTGTAGCTTCAGGCTTCTTCAACCTTAAACTGTGACCTTTATCTTTGAGTGAAGTTTGGGGCAGAACGTAAGGAGACAGGACTGAGGACCTGACCTGACTAGTCAGAGATTCAGGGAAGGCGCTGCGGCTGCTCTTGGTTCCTTTTCCGCTGGTCTCTGTGTCCTTCACTGGGAATTAGCCAGGGTCAGCTGGGGTGGAGTGTGGGGAAGAGGGATGCCTTATTCTTCCATTTCTATGGGGCTCAGGGGGCTTCCGACAAGGGGGGAGCTACAGAGGCTGGAGAAGCCTGTGGGTGATTTGTCCCAAATCGACCTTTCTGGAGCATTCAGCTGCAGTGCATGGAAGGATTTGAGGTTTTCTTTCTCCTCCTGAACAGTCTGTATATAAAAATGAAGGAAAACAGCCTACTGGGGAGACAATGCTTAATGGTCTGAAAACAAGCCCTGGTGCTTTTCTTGGCTGGGGTGAGAATGGTTACCTTGACTGGAACTGACCTTTCTGAGGCACATTTCAATCAAGGCTGCCCTTTTCGGGGTGGGGCGAAGGTGAAGAGATGGACCCGATCCCCCTGCGTACGTTATGAGCACCCCAATCCCTTGTGTGCACAGCCCACGGAGAGCATGACGTCGAATATGAATTTTTGCAAAAGACTTTCTTTCAATGGATGATTCTTCAGAGAATCCATCTTTCTTTACACTTTCCGAATTAATCCATTGGTTTTAAGTAACACGGTGTAAAGCACCCAGGAAATAACAGCTGTAAACAAGCCTGGGATTCGGAAGGAAAGGCTTTGGTGGGCGGATTGGCATCTCCCAAAGTCTAAGGTCAGAGATCCCGCACCGGGATGCCAGCAGTGGGAGTGACATGGAAGGGCTGGGTCTGAAAAGTGTCAAAGCATCAAAGTCAGGGGGAGTTACAGCTGTGTGACCTTGTGTGAGTTACTTAACCTTTCTCTTTCCTTATCCGTAAAATGGAGTGCGAGAGCCAGAATAACGCCCCCTCCCACAAAGACACCCCCGTCCTAATCCCTGAACCCGTGATGATGTTAGATTATCTGGCAAAGGGGAGTTAAGATCACAGCTGACTTGAAGATGGGGAGGTTATCCTGGATTATCCGGGTGGAACCAACAAAGAGGGAGACGGGAGAGGAGCTTGAATAGATGCAATGGGGGGAGGAACCAGCCCACCATGGCTGGCTTTGAAGACAGAACAAGAGGCCATAAGCCAGGGGAATGCAGGTGGCTTCTAGGAGCTGGGAAAGGCAATGCTATGAATTCTCTCCCAGAGGCTCCGGGAAGGAAGGTATCCTGCTGACCCTGTGATTTCAGCCCAGTGAGACCCGGGGTGGACTTCTAACTACAGGACTACAAGACAATACATTCTGCTGTTTTAAGCCGCTGAGTCTGTGGTCATTCCTTACAGCAGCAAAAGGAAACTAATACCTGGGGGATAATCACGGTACCTACCTCTTAGGGTAGCTATGAGGACCCAATGAATTATTACATGGAAAGCACTTGGAACAGTGCATGGGTCAGTATCACATCGGTGATGATGATGATGATGGAGAAGATCATTACTACTGTTATTGACCTAAATATACTTATCTTGAGGGATGCCCACATTTGGAGTGTGAAGAGGAAGGGAGAGCCAGAGTGGGAAGAGGGATGCAGAGGAAAACCCAGAGGATGCAGAGTCAGGAGCACTGCAGGCAGGAGCAGGCAGTGGTGATGCCCAGAGTCAAGTGGTGCGGGCGGTGTGACAGCAGAGACCCCAGCAGCCTCACCTAGCTGGGCGTCGTGGAGAGAGCCCTGGAACAGGAGCCCGGCACTGGAGCTGTAGAGCTGGGCCGTCCAACCTGGAAACCACCAATCACACGTGGCCCTGGAGTGCTGGGGAGGGGGCTCATCGGAGTCTGGATGGGCTGCAAGTGTAAATTATACACTAATCTCAAACACCCAGGACACAAAAAGCATGTAGACGATCTCATTAATAATTCTTTTCTTTGGCTGTGTTGGGTCTTCGTTGCTGCGTGCGGGCTTTCTCTAGTTGCGGTGAGCAGGGGCTACTCTTCCTTGTGGTGCGTGGACTTCTCATTGTGGTGGCTTCTTTTGTTGTGGAGCGTGGGCTTCAGTAGTTGTGGCACGTGGGCTCAGTGGTTGTGGCGCACGGGCTTAGTTGCTCCACGGCATGTGGGATCTTCCCAGACCAGGGCTCGAACCCGTGTCCCCTGCATTGGCAGGTGGATTCTTAACCACCGTGCCACCAGGGAAGCCCTCATTAATAATTTATATTGATTACATACATGTTGAGATGGTAAGGTTTTGGATATATTGAGTTAGAGGACACCTATTTATTAAATTAATCTCACCTTTTCTTTTTTTCTTCTTTTTAAAATGTGGCTGCTAGAAAATTAAAAACCGTATCTGTGGCTTGCACTAACACAGCACTAGAATGACTATGCCACCAACTATGGCTATGACCTTGGGCAAGGCTGTTGTTCTCTGTGGGTTTCTGTCTCCTTGCTTGTAAAAGCAGGTGACTCCACGGGCATCCTGGGGTTTTGTGGCCAGAAGGTCGCTGGGAAGCACAGATAGAATCATTTTAGCAGAAATGTATATTGCAAGGGACGAGGGCCAAAGAGAGGCAAAGGGAAACCGAGACCAGGACTGCATTTCTGTGAAGGTTGACGATGCAGGCTAGGAAAGAGGCGGGGCTGAGAATCATCGCTCGTGCTCTTGCAGAGACCTGGGTGATTTATATCCAAGGAGCAGGAACAGACGTAGGGGGAGAGATTAGATCGACAGGAGACAGGGTGAATTGATGGAGGATCACTGACCGAGGGAGGCGAGAAGAAGATTTAAAAGCTGGGCAGGAGGTAACCTCGGAGGGGGCCGGGAGAGAACGAACAAGTGAGAAATAAATTGAACAATTAGCACACTCATCCAGACCACGCCTCAAAGGGCAAATGAAATAGAACTGGGTGCCCACAGGATGAGACAGCTAACAGGTGCTGTGGCAACAGTCAGGAAGGGGAGACAGTGTTTGCTGCAGGGAGGAAAATGAAGGCAGTCGGGCAGGACGCACCCAGAGGAGTGGAGCGCGGCTCCCGGCTCCCCCAGGTGAGACACGGGCCACCCGGGGCAGCATTTTGAAAGGCCTCAGATGCCAAGATAAAGGTAACTGCAACTCACATTCCAAAGAAATGCAAGATCAAGGACAAACATAAGCGTGTTTTGCTCTCTGACCCTCATCAGCCTATTTTTTTCCCAGTGTTTGTTCCTGCCAAGCCAGAAAGGACTCATATTCTCTTAATTCCCCCCAAATCTTTTGGGGCTGGAGGATCCTTTGCAAATCATCAATTCCCATATCAGGGGTGAGAGGTACTGCCAGAACATCCCCCCACAACCCGTCTCTAACCAATACATGGAGAGAGATTTGCATCTCCTGTTTGAAATCTTACTTCCAGCCTCGTCTTTGTCTCTCTCTCTCTCTCTCTCTCTCTCTCGTTTTTTTAGATACAGTGTCAAGGTATTTATTTATATTTTTTTGGCCGCACTGCACAGATTGTGGGATCTTAGTTCCCCAACCAGGGATCGAACCCGCACGCCCGCCAGTGGAAGCGCGGAGTCCTAACCCCTGGATCGCCAGGGAAGTCCCCTTGCCTCATCTCTTAAGTGCGCTGTGAGAAATCACCATTTTTCTCCTATTGTTCCAGCTTCAGACAGAGGCTTAGTAAAGTCGCCACCATTGCTTTCTTATTTTTGACCCTATTACTCATTCCTGTCCGCCCCTGGGGAAAGCACTTCATCTTTGTCTCACCTGGAGGAGGAGAGGGGCGTGGTTGGTTCCACCATCCCTAGGGTTACCTGGTGGGCTAGATCAAGAGACTGAACAACCTCCCGTGACCATGACCGTCTCTTCCATTCTCCTGCCTCTGTGTGGAATCCCCTTACATTTTCTTAATTGGGGGAACCAGCCTTCTAGCCGTATGAACACGGTGTAACAATCCTTCCCAGCTGGGAGCCTTTTCTTCCTTCCTTCTCCAAGAAAGACGGGAAAGCCCCAGCCTTATTTCTTTTCTGCTTCTCAGAATCCAAACCCCGCCTTTCTCCTGTTGCCACCAAATTAAGGACAGACAGTCTGTGTTCCTTTTACTGGCTTCAGCCCATCACTCTGGCAAATAAGATCTTGGCATTTCAGGGGCCAAACCTGGGAGGTTTCTTTTCTCCACCTGCCTTCACCCCGCCCCACCCCCCACCCCCGACTTTTTAAAAAAGTCAGTCTCTGAAGTATTGATTTTCCAGCTATTTTTAAGTTCAATCAGATTGGATTTCGTTTCAGGAAATACCTCACGCATTCTGTCCCTCTCTCTCTCCCCACTGTTCTTCTTTCTCCTCTCTGGTGTGGCTCAGTCTGCTTTGGCTAAAGAGACCAGCAGTCGAACTGAAACAATATACTTCTTGGAGCCAGGCGTGTAAAATGAGGACGCTTCTCTTTCCAAATAAACCTCGGTGCCCCCAAATGGAAAAATCCAGCTCTCAAAACATGAGCCTGTTGGCTGCTCTCTGGCTGAAAGGTGCTGCGTGTGAGTGAGGGAAAGAATGAGTTTTATTTTGCAAAGACCAGAGGTTCTTTTGGAGGTTTCTTTTGCCCTCTATGGGGGAAATGGCTGCTCAAAGCCAGAGACAGGCCATAGCGGTGGCACCTGCATTTGGAACCTTGCTGGATTAGGAAAGGCTCTGACACGCATTGTTCATGGAATCCTCACACTGAGAAAACTGGACCGCAGAGGGTTAAATGGCCAGGGTCACATGGCAGCACGCAGCAGTGATGGCACCAGAACCCAGGGCTTCTGGCCTCTAGGCACACCAGCTTGGGCTATCTGGACTCTTCCATGGGAGAGGGAAGAAGAAGAAAGAAGGTCTCTTGAGACCTGGCTCGTGGAATCTGGTCCAGATGCCCTGTGGCTCATGGAATCTGGTCCAGATGCCCTGGCCTGGATCCCCCTGGTTGTTTCTCATAATTTGGTGCTGCCCCGCCGGTGTCAGCCCAGAGGCATCCACAAGCAGCCATTACCAGCTGGCCTTTCTGACGTTTGCTTTAGCTGCCTGCGTTGCTGGCTCTGTGCACGGGAAGGCTATCCATCTTAGATGTGACCCTGGCTCTCCGATGTGATGATAAGCCTGGTGTCTTTGTCCTTAGAGGGTGGATGAAGCTGTGCTCTTCTTACCAACCTGAGGGGGCTTCGCTTCGGAGTAAAGCCCTTGGAGTGTCCTGTCAACTCCCCGTAATGTGCGAATTTTTGCCCTTGGCCTCTCTGTAGGGGGCGGATGTGGTTCCACTCAGCACTCTGACCCACTGCTCCAAGGTCCTAATTTCCTGCCAGACTGAGGTCCTTCTGCCACCTGCTTGGTTCTGGTCTCAGGTGTTGTCCTTGCTAATGAGACCAAGGGAAGTTGTCTCAGTCTTCATCTACCTGCACCTCTCGGGTGCTGGTCGTGGGTGGATCTGACGCGTGGGCTCTGCTGGTGCCTGGCCCACTTCTGGCTCACTGTCCCCCTCCCCCACCTCCTGGATCAGTTTGTCTGCCTGAGACTCCCCCGCGCCTGGCCACAGGGCATTGCCTTTAGGATAAACATCTCTGGGTGACACAAGATTGATGCCCCCTTAAAGACTTCCTGCGGCTCGCACAATGCTCCTTTTGTAGGAATTCATGTTTTAACCGCAGGGCTACAGCTTCCTGAGACTGAGCTGTTCCCTCCTGAGACCACGCCCCCCCCCCCCCCCCCCCCCCCCCGCCCCAAAGCTTTCAAGAATCAGGAATCCGGGCTGCCGTTGGTGCCTGCTTCCCTCTTGAGTTTCTGCTCTGAGCCGATTGCCACTGAAGGCTGCCTGGACGGAGTCTAGATTGGAGCCCTGAGCTGGGGTGCTCAGACCCCTTACAAAGGACTCTCCCCAGGAAGGCCATCCAAGGCACAGTCCCCGATCTCCTAATTCGGAACCAGGAGCCCTCACCCGCATCAGCCTCAACTCTGCTCGAAGCTCCAGTGACACACACAGCTTGGACACCCCCCATTAAGCAGCCCGGACGCGTCACCATCCAGGCAGGGAGTCGGGCCATTGCTTCTCCATTTTACACGGAAAATGTCTGAAATGTACATCTCACCTTATACACAATCAGGAAATTCGCTGGTGGCCTCTGTGAGGCAGAAGGTCCGGACGGGCAAGGGCAGGTGCCTCACTGCAGCGCTGGGACGGATGGCAAGGGGCGCGGCTGTAAGCTGCAGGAGAGCAGAAAGCACTCCCTAAATTCATCTCCTTGGTGCCCAGAGCTCCCTTGGGAGCTGGGTCCCGTAGGAAAGCTGACTCTGCTTCTACCCTCTGAAACTCCTGAGGGTCCCTGCTAAAGATCAGCTGCTCAGTTATCGCATAATTATAAACTTAATGCGTGCTCACTGCAGAAAAGTCAAAAGGGATAATGGAAGAGAAGGATGATAAAAATGATCAGTAGAAGTCACCTCTCTGCCAGCCCTCCCCTTAGACACACCCGTAATTAACTTTTTTTTAATCGAAGTGGAAGTCACTTGATGTAAAATTAACCGTTTTACAACGAGCAATTCAAGGCCATTTAGCACATTCACAGTGTTTTGCGACCAACACCTCTATCTAGTTCCCAAACCTCTCCATCACCCCAAGATAAAACCCCGTACTGTGAGCTCTTTGATATTGTCCCTTCTGGCTTTTTTTCCACCTGTCTATGTTAGTATAGTTAATACTGTTTCCAAGATGGCACCTGATTTTACCACTTAGGTTTTTTTTTTTTTTAACACAACTAAAAATTTTTTTAAATTTATTTTTGGCTGTGTTGGGTCTTCGTCGCTGTGCACGGGCTTTCCTAGTTGTGGCGAGCAGGGCTGCTCTTTGTTGCGGTGTGTGGCCTTCTCATCGCGGTGGCTTCTCTTGTTGCAGAGCACGGGCCCTAGGCGCGCGCGCTCAGTAGTTGTAGCACACGGGTTTAGTTGCTCCGCGGCATGTGGGATCTTCTCAGACCAGGGATCAGACCCGTGTCCCCTGCATTGGCAGGTAGATTCTTAACCACTGTGCCATCAGGGAAGGCCCTGTCACCTAGTTTTAAATTTTGTTTTATACCACATTATTGCACTATAATTTACATTTAATAAAATCTATCCATTTAAAATGTATGGGGTGATGGGTTTTAACAGATGCATATACCCGGGTATGTTACACGTGTGTACAACATGTGTAACCTCTATCCCAGTCAAGATCTAGAATATTTCCAGCACTCCAGAAAGGTCCCTTGAACCCTTTTTTGGTCAGTCTCCCCTTTATCCGTTCTAGGAAACCACTGTTTTGATTTCCATTTCTGTTGGTTCTGAAGTTCTAGAACTTGAAATAAATGGAGTCATCCAGTGTATTTTCTTTTTTTTTTTTTTTTTTTTTTTGCGGTGCACGGGCCTCTCACTGTTGCGGCCTCTCCCGTTGTGGAGCACAGGCTCCAGACGTGCAGGCTCAGCGGCCATGGCTCACAGGCCCAGCTGCTCCATGGCATGTGGGATCTTCCAGGACTGGGGCACGAACCCGTGTCCCCTGCATCGGCAGGCGGATTCTCAACCACTGCGCCACCAGGGAAGCCCTGTATTTTCTTTTTTGTTTATCATCTTTCGCTCAGCACTATCTTTCTGAGATTCATCTATGCTGCTTCATGAATCAGCAAGGTTTTTCTTTTCTGTTGCTCTACAATTCAATGGTATGAATAAAAATATAGCAGTATGAATAGAACATTTTATGAGTAGACAGTTTATTCATTTGTTCTCCTATTGAAGGATGTTTTACTGAGTTCTATTACAAATTTTCTCCATGTGTTCAATAACCTCACAGGCAGTTTTTAATGCCTGTCTCATGTCGTTGGTTGGTTCTAACAGTTTCCCGAGCAGTTTTATTATTTGTGGGCATTTAGGTTCTTTTGTCGGGATGAACATCCTTAAACACAAAGTTTTGTCTAGGGTAGATGCTTGGAAGCGAATGGCCAAGTCGAAGAACAGTTTAAAGGCTCTTGACACACATGGTCACATTTCTGTCTCGGCGCCCCATGTCTATATAAAGAACCTGTATATTGGGTGGTCATGTGATTCCGTTCCGGCTAATGAGTTCTAAGTGGAAATCCAGTGGAGAGTTCTGGGATTGTTTTGCTTTCCTTATATAAGTACCGCCCCTCTTCCTCGCTATTTTTTTTCATTTTGCTTCAACTGAGGGCTTGAGGCTGGAGGTGGAGCAGCCACCTTGGGGCCCTGAAGGGATATTTCCCAGTAAAGACGGGGAAGCAGAAGAACATTCTATCTGAGAGGGTGGGCATCTTCCACTGGCTTCAGAGGCCAGATCTGGGACCAATGAATGGAAACTTCAACAAAGAAGGTATTATTTGTAGAAAGAAGTTATTCCAATTAGGAAGTCATTGAATTCCTTTATCAACGGAGATATTCAAACAGGAATGGAATACCCATTTGGGGAGAATGTGGAAAGGGGTACAAGCATAAAATAGTGTAACCTCTGACGTTCCTCGTACTCTGAATTCAGTTTTATGACCCAGCGCTAATGGGCACATTTTCTGCATTTTGATTCTGTCAAAGCTAAGTGGCCATAAGACTCCTAGAGTCCCTCCTCATGTTAATAAGGAAGTTAGAATTCATCTTATTCCTTATAAGACTCCAGAAAGTTGATGTATACTCTAAAATTAAGCCCAGATTCCGCCCCCCCCACCCCAGTCCCCAGGTACACACTCATCAATCTTTCTTCTGTGGTTTTATTAGAAGGTCTTTCGTGTGTATTAAAAATGCAAAATATCTACCCAATGCCAAATTCCAGAAATGCACAAACATGAAAAGTTTTAGTTTTTAAAGGTTTCTTATGACAGCTGCCACAGTGGTCATTAATATGTAAATTCCATTGGCTGAGAAGGTTGACTTTTGGTCATAAATCGCCCCTTTCCTCCTGATAATCCTGCCTGACTCTCCAGCTGTCTAGACAATGGAAAAATTAACACCACGAAACAGAATAGTTTAAAAACCTTTGGAGCCAAATACTTAGAAACAAATTTTAAATCCATGGTGAGACGTGTGAGACCAATTAGTTAATTTTTCAAGGAATCCCTCCAAGTACCAACCTTGACTAATAATAAGACCTTATGCTTGAATAGCCTTTTAATACTTTGAGGACTTCGAGAAAATGCAACCTCAGCTGATTGAGATAGGGCAATATGGGACCTAGTTGAGAGAAAAGATAAGTATGCATATCTCTTTTTTTTCTTAACTCTTAAAATCCTTCACTGGTTTTCCATTGCTTTGGGATCAAAACTCCCCCAATTTTAACATGCTTACCAAGACCCTGCATGATTTGGCCACAGTCAACTTCTCCCCAATCTCATTTCTTGCTAATTTCCCTTGACCCGTTTTCCCTCTGTCCAAACTGGCCTTTTTAAACTTCTTCCAATGATGCCTCCCCTTTGACTTGTCCGTACCATCCTTCTGTGCATCCCTTCACCTGGTAAATACCTACTTATTAAAAAGTCACTTCCTCAGGGAAAGACTCCTCTCTTTTCTTCCCATACCATAGTAGATCAAGTTGCCTCGTTATACATCTTCATAGAACAATGTTCTTTTCTTCCAGGATAGAGGTAAATAAACTACAGCCTTTGGGCCAAACCTGTCCCTCCAACTGATTTTGTAAATGAAGTTTTATGTGCACACCACCATGTTCATTGGTTTATGTATTGTTTATGGATGTTTTCTTTCCTCTTTTAAAATAATGTTCCCCAGCTTTATTGAAATATGATTGACAAAAATTATATCTATTTGGATTGTATCACGTGATGTTTTACTCTTCGTATACGTTGTAAAATGAGTACCACGATCAAGCTAATCCATCACCTCAAATAGTTACTGTTTTTTTGTGTGTGGTGAGAAAACATGAGATCTACTCTCTCAGCAAATTTCAAGTACACAATACATTATTATTTTTTTTTTTCGGTACGTGGGCCTCTCACTGTTGCGGCCTCTCCCGTTGCGGAGCACAGGCTCCGGACGCGCAGGCTCAGAGGCCACGGCTCATGGGCCCAGCCGCTCTGCGGCATGTGGGATCTTCCCGGACCGGGGCACGAACCCGTGTCCCCTGGATCGGCAGGCAAACTCTCAACCACTGCGCCACCAGGGAAGCCCCACAATACATTATTATTAGCTATAGTCACCATGCTGTGCATTAGATATCCAGAACATACTCTCTAACCAACGTCTTCACTTTTCCCCATCCCCTGGCCTCTGGTAACCATCATTCTGCTCTCTGTTACTATGACTTCAGCTTCTTCTTTAGATTCCACGTACACGTGAGGTCATGCTGTCTTTATCTTCCAGTGCCTGGCTTATCTCACTCAGCACAATGTCTTCCAGGTCCATCTCTGTTGTTGCATATGGTGAGATTTCCCTCTTTTTAAAGGCTGAGTAATATTCCAGTGTAATATATATATATATATATATATATATATATATATATATTTTTTTTTTTTTTTTTCCCCACATTTTCTTTATCCATTCATGCATCCATGAACTCAGGCTGTTTCCATGTCTTAGCTACTGTGAATAATGCTTATGGTTGTTTTCTTGCTACCATGGCAGAGTTGCAACAGGGACCGTGTGGCCTACTTCCTTACTTACTATCGGGCTCTTTATGCCAACATTTGCTGACCCCTGCTTCAGAGCGCTAATCTTGGTTTGCAGTGATACACTTGGTATGAAGATTATGTGATTTTCTGTTACATCTTCCAGACGTGGGCTCAGAACTTGGCAGTTACTCAGTAAATATTCTTGAATGAAAGGAAGAAAATGAATGGAGAGAAATAAAGAGAGGAATTTTAAAAAGAGAATAAAAGGAAGAGAGAAAGAGTGAAAAAAGGAACAATGGTTGGGCATTATTATGATTATCTGTGATACTGAAAACCCTGATCTTTTGAATTAGGTAGCCATGTTCTCTTTTCACGAACTCTCATTCAGCGTTTCCGGCTTCTTTTTTGGGCTTCACGCAAAGCTGTCAGCAGGATGGACTGAGGGCAGAGATGGGATTAAACGCCAATGATTGGGTCCAGGATTGAGGGTGGTATGACTGCTACCCATCTTGGTTGGGCCTGTTCTCAGGAACTAACTCACCCATCACACAGATTTTTCAGGGATTCAGCTCACCATGTCCTCTTTCCATCTGGAAGGGTGTAAAAAAAATTCAAACTGGGCCATGGTATACTAGGTAAAGCTCTCCCATCTTCCAGAAGGACCGGCTCTTAGTCTGTGGAACTTCCAACCCACTATGGGCAACAGAAGATGGTTAACACTGTGGAGGCAATTTTAAGACCTACTCGCAAAAGCTCGGACACTCCTTCCATTGAGAGATGGGGTCCAGGTTCTCTTCCCTTGAAACTGGGTAGCCTTGTGACTGCCTTGACCCATAGACTATGGTGGAAGTGACTCCATATGACTTACAAGGCTAGGTCATAAAAGGCCATGAAGCATCTCTTTTGTTCACTGGAACACTCATGCTTGGAGCCTGGAGCCACCATGGAAGAAATCTGGTTATCCTGCACCTGCCATGCCGGGGAGACCTCATGTGATCGTCCAGTTGACAGTCCATCGGAGTCCAGCCTTCCAGCCATCGCCACCAAGATGCGGCATATGAGTGGAGCCATCTTGGACTTCCTGGACCAGCCTATCAGCCAGCTGAGTACCACTGAGTGATCTGTCCACACCATGTAGAACAGAAGCATCAGCAAGCCAAGCCCTGCCTGGATTCCTGCCCACGGAATTGTGAGATACAATAAAATGGTTCTTATTTTAAGTGGCTATGTTTTCGGACCCACTTATTACGCAGCAGTAACTCACTGGCAAACACAATGACTGAGCTAGTGACAAAAAGGTATCTCGTGAAGGTTGGTAGTTTATGGGAAGCCCTTGAAATGGCCTTTTTGCTCCCCATGCGTTTTCAGATTGGCAGGGCAAACACTTTTATGCTCATTTTTCCAGATGAGGAAATTAACACAGGTTAAATCACTTCAACAAATGTATTGGGGACCTACTATGTGCATTGTTTTGTCACTGTACAAACTACAAAGGTACTTTGTTTTATAGCCGGTGGGGAGACATATGAACCTTTTAAAATAGCTGTCTCTTTCCAGGCTTCCAGAAAGCTGTGACTTTCTAACATTTAAGTAGAACATGGAGAGTGTTTTAAAGGAAGTTTCCAAAGACTGGACAGGGCTGTATTCCTGGTGGTGTTTGCCAGGGAACACGTGATGTGGGGAAGGGTGAGTTTGATAAATATATGGAACAGTATTATGGGGCCAAGCTTCCGTTCCAGAAAATAGCAAATGTTGGCAGTACAGATCTAGGCTCTACGCTGACTTTCCCCATCTGCACCTCTTTCCCTCCCTCCAAAAAGACTCTTATCCTATTTTATGTTTTTAACAAGGAAATGAAAAGAGTTGGCATGAAATGAATTATGTCTTTCCCATCATACACTTGTCTCCTAGTGGGCAGGGGCCAGGATGCATCACACTGACGTGTCCTTGTTGAGAGGCCCTGTGTAAGTGGGTGATGGAGGGCCATGAGGGCCAGTGGTTGGTGGTCTGTGAGTTTCCATGAGGGTCCGTGTTTGGAGGTTTATGGTGGGTGGTCCGTGGTCTCAGGGTTTGGAGTATGTGCCGATCTGAAGCAAATGTAATAACCCACCTCAGGGCAGTCATATACCCTGTTCCTCCCCTAAAACACAGCACCCTTGACTTAAGTCTGAGGGACAATTGACCAAGGGGCAAATGTGGGTACAGGTCCTGGTTCCCCGGACACCTCAATAAGAATGGATACCCCTTAAGTCCATAAATCATGATGAAGAAATTTTACCAAAGGTCTAGAAACAATGGTCATTTTTTCACAGCTGAAGTGTCTGATGGAAGACCCTTGAAAAATGGAGGCGTCGTAAATTCCCAAAGGAGGATGATTTTGCAACAATAGTTTGGAGCCCAAAGGAAAAAGAAAGGAAGGTCTGGAGCTAAGTGCACGGGGAGTTGGCAGGAATGAAGGCATAAAAATACAACCCGAAAAGGCCACTGGAGTTCTCCAACCAGAGAGTGATTCTGAGCCGAAATGAATGAACCAGAACTGAAAGTCTCAATTTCCTTCCTGCATTGTAGGAAAATTGGGAATCTCAGTCCTCTCTGGGTTCCAGTGGAAATAATTGTCTGCTCCCTTTAAAACGGTGAAATGAAGATCTGGACCGTTTCATGCCCAGGTATTTCTCTTCTGTCTCCTCCCATAACTGCTCATCACAGTCTTTTCCAAGGCAAGCATCATCCCCTCTTCTCCACGGTCATAGGACAATTTTGTTTTAAGTCCCATGAAAGTGACTTTGGTATTTGGCTTAGAAAAAAACGGCTTCTTTAACTCACCTGGAGCATTCCCCAGGACAGCCTCCGAATAAGTGTCCGAGGAAGGTGGGTCTCTGTCTTGACCCCCAAGCAGCACAGTCCTTCCCCCCCCGTCGGATATGACAGTACGGGGCAGACCCATGGGACACGAGATTTTGGGGTCTGCCCCCAGTCTTGCTGTTAAAGATGCCTTATCCCTCATCTGACTGATGTGCAGGTAGGTAAGGTTAACAGAGGAGTGAGCTTCATGTTCCTGGGAAGAACAGAATTTTACAAACCCCAGGCACCATGATTAGTTGCATTAAGGTGGGAGCCATGCATGGCAGGCATCACCCCGGCCCCCTATCCCTTCCTCCTGGAATCTCAGGCCATGTCAGCCCAGGGTGGCAGAGGGCTCCTTCCCAGCCTCTGAAAGTGGTCAGAGGTGCCTAGAGAAACAGATCTTTGCAAATAGAAGAGGACGGAAGGGATTAAAGTGCTTCTCTGGGACAATTAATGAAGCCCTGGAAGAATCAATGTGTCCCCATGCCTCTGAAGCTGGCTGTGACAGAGGAAGCTGAGATTCTGTTTTTCCAAGTAGTAGGAAACCACTGTGCTCTTCGTGCCTGGTCTGAAAGGTGCTGCGCTTGGGAGAACAGAGGAAGGGGGGCAGCTTCTGCTCAGGGGACCAAAAATAAAGCTCCCAGAGGGGATATTTCATGGATGCTGAGGGGCAAGGGTTGACAGGTGTGCTTTGGGGCTGTGGCTTTTAAACGGTGTTCTATGAGGGTCCTAGGGTGGAGGATGGTGCCCTCTGGGGGCCAGCAATGCCCTGAAGCTTGGCCCGGGGCGGGGGCTGCCCTAGGCCTGGGATTTAGGGAGCCGGCTCGGGCCATGCCCTCCCTCCGAGGGTGCAAGCACAGAGCTGGGCATGAGAGTGAGCCCCTCTCCTGCCTCACCCGCATCCCAGCCCTGGCCCCAGACAACTCCTGGTACCCGGGACCCCAGGATCCCCTGCCCAAATGGCCTGAGCCTGGGGTAGACCACCTTGCTGGTGTCTGGTCCTCAGACCCGAGGGGTGGCCAAGAGGCAGCTTTCAGGGGACTGTGCGTGGGGCTGGGTGTGCAGGCTGGGGCTCACTCTGAACGTGCAGAAGGCTTCTTGCAGTGCAGAATATATGACGTATACCCACCATTCGGGACAGGTACTCGCCGCGCGCATGTGTGTGTGCGCGTGTGCGTGTGTCTGTAGTTGAGAGCATATCCTTCTATTCCCACTTTGCTCGTTTTAAAAAAACTTAGATCAAGAGTTGGGTTTTTCTACTGCCCTGCTGGCATCTTTGGAGATCATTATATGCATCACAATGGTTTAAAAACCGAGCGGGTATTAGGATTAGAGTTGGATCTACAAATATGACCGGGGTAGAAACACCAGAAAGCACTTGGAAAGATATTGAATATCACCCAAGATGCAATGTGCTGCTGTTGCTACAGTTATTCCCTTGGTCACGAAGGAGAGCTCTTCTCTTGAAGTTTCTTTATCTTTCCACAGCGGCATCCCAGAAATTCAGGTGTGGAATGCTGGATGTGCGCGGTCTCTGTTCTTCCCATTGGCGTTCTAAAATGGGGTGGAGGATTTTGTGTGGGTCCAATAAGCACGCAGTGCCTCAGCTTTTGTGTCCCACTTTCCCTGCACCACTGTGGTGTCCAGCGGTGCACCTAGTCTTTAGGCTCCGGAGAGAAGTGAATCCTACAGAGGAAGCCTGAGCAGTCTGTTGGATAAGGGGTGTATGGGGGAAGGGACTTGTGTGTGTGTTTATGTATGTGTGTGTGCGTCTGTATATGTGTGCATGTGTCTGTGAGTGTATGTGTGTGTGTGTGCGCACATGTGTAGATATCATGAGGTTTGTGACCGCTCGTCACAATCCCTAAAATCACAGATTAGACCGTTCTGGAGGTGGCGTTTTAAAGACCACCTTATCTACTTCCTCATTTAGCAACTGAGTTCCAGAGTGAGAGATTGATTGTCCAGAGTCACTCCTGCATCAGACCCCAGGGCCCTTACCCTCCAGCCCTGAGAGAATCCTCACCGTCCTTCACACAGCATCTACGGTTGAAGAGCGTAGTGGACATAGTACACCTCAGGAGTAACTGTTTTTTTAAATTTTATTTTAAATGATGTGTGTGTGTTTTTTAAAAACAAATTTATTTATTTATTTTTGGCTGCGTTGGGTCTTTGTTGCTGCGCACAGGCTTTCTCTAGTTGCGGCGAGCAGGGGCTACTCTTCATTGCGGTGCGCTGGCTTCTCGTTGCGGTGGCTTCTCTTGTGGTGGAGCACGGGCTCTAGGCGCACGGGCTCGGTAGTTGTGGCGCATGGATGCAATGCGCTGCAGTCGATGTGGCTCGCGGGCTCTAGGCGCGCGGGCTTCAGTAGCTGTGGCGCACGGGCTTAGTTACTCTGCAGCATGTGGGATCTTCCCATACCAGGGCTCGAACCTGTGTCCCCTGTATTGGCGGGCGGATTCTTAATTGCTGCATCACCAGGGAGGCCCTCAGGAGTAACTTTTAAACTTACTAGGGCTCTGCTTTGTTAATTTCCCAGATAAACTGGCTTATGTCCCTTTTGGTTGCAAGTGAGAGAAACCCCCACTGGGTTAGGCACTAAAAAGACTTTCTTGACTCATTTGTCTGCAGTTGCTGGCTTTGGGCGTAGCTGGAAATAGGGATCTAAACAATATCATCAGGATGCAGTTTCTGGCTCTCTCTTTCCCTCTAATTCTTGGCCCCATCGCTTCCATGTTGAGTCCATCCTTGAGCTCTTCCTGTTGGCCACTGGCACTCTCACCTCTGGCGGTCACAAATGGCAGCCCCAGATCTAGTGCTTTAAAGAAAACAAAGCAAGCTCCTTGGTCCCAGCATTCCCATCAACATCCCAGTGGCTTCTTATTGGCTCTTATTCAGTCACATGACCACCCCCTGAACCAATCACTGTGGTCCTGGGTTCCTGGATCCCTGCATGGAACCCCATCTGAACCCATCGTTATCTGAGTTAGTCAGGGACTGACTCCCTGGAGGGAAATTGAGAGCCTTTCCAAAAGAAAATGCACAAAAGGTGGGCAGCAAAAATAGCAGATGTCTGCTTGACCAAATCCTAGTATGAAAAATACGGATATTTAAAGACTCTCAAATTTGCCTAAACCTGGGGCCACCCCAGGCCTTTGTTCATCGATACATCTTCACAAATGATGACCTTGATTTTCTAGGTCTGTAAGATCTATCCCATGTCTCCACATTCTTTGAAATTTATCAGCCTTTACACATCCAGGGTTGGGCCCAAGGGCAAAAAAAGTTGCTTGTTTAATTAAATCAATTACTTAATACTCTAAAGCTTTATGATGATGTAGAGCACAAGTTTTATACACAGGGAGCAAGAGGCTTTAAGAGACTCGACTTGTGTTCCAAATTAAAACAATGTTAAATTCTTTAGTAACCCTAGCAGGGGGAAAAAAAAAGAAAGAAAGAAAAGGAAAAGAAAACCCCCCCTTATTTCCAAATCACTACCACTGGAATTTTAAAAATTATTTACATACTTAGCCGTGAGTCCCTTTATACATGATGGGTTTGGCAGGAAGGCCTGAAGCGATAATTTAAAACAGAGGTTGGGAGTGTGTATAAGGAACTCCCCCTCTTTTCCAAAATAAATGTACCATCAGATCCACCAAAGAGGTTACTTTTCCTAAGAAAAGACTGTACCTTTGGGAGCCGGGGACCTGTAGGTGCTGTTTGAGGGAAGCTGACAGCACAGTGAGCTTACCTTCTGTGGATTTTAGAAGGACATAAATGGTAACTCCTTGATGTACAGTGGAAAGAAAGGCCGATTCCTTGTCCCAGATCATTTCCTTTGAATTTAGGTCGGACTTACATGCTTAAATGGAATTACGCATACATGGCAGTGTTTTGTGGTTTGTTTGTTTAAATTTACCAATCATTATCTACTGAACTTTGTATATAGAGTTTTGTTCTAAAATACCAAGAAGACTCCATTCTCTGCCCACAGATGTAGACATCCCAAAGGTGACAAAGAACCTGTCACTCGGGAGGGGGATAGATCACCAGGTCCCCTCCAGCAAGGGAAGGGGTCAGTGTTGAATGGTTATTTGGGTTACATGGAAATGGACTGGAAAGGCTCTGCCAGCAGGGAAGGAAGAGATAGAGTCTAATCTCCAAGCCCCTGAAATGTTCCTTGCTGCCTCTCACAGGGAACACCTGTGGGTGATGCTGCCAGGGCCCTACCTGTGCCTCTCAGTTGGTCATCAGCTCTGCTCACCATCCAGCCGCCACTGCCTGAAGCCTCTTCCCTGAATCCCGGAAGGGAAGTCACTTTGCCCACCTAACAAGCCAGAAATGCTAGGGCATCACCAGCCATCCCGGAAGCCCTCAACCAGTGGCACTGGGCAATTGAGGTATAAATCCTCAGTTCCCTCCCTGCTCAGGTGGCCTAACCCTTCTTTCAAAATAAATAAATAAACTTTTCTATTTTGGAATAACTTTTTTAGACTTACAGAAAAGTTGCAAAATAGCACAAGAGAGCTCTCGTATACTCTTCACCCAGCTTCCCCAATGTTGAAATCTTACACATTTCTAATACAAAGATCAAAACTAGGAAACTGACATCGATATGATGCGATTAACCAAACGACAAACCTTATTCCATTTTCACAAGTTTTCCCACTAATGTCCTTTTTCTGTTCCAAGATCCCTCCCGGGATCCCACAGTGCAGTGAGTTGGGGGGGGTCTCTTTGGTCTCCTCCAACCTTTGACAGTTTCTCTCTTTCCTTGCCTGGCCTGACCTTGACATTTAAAAAAAATAATAAATTTATTTATTTATTTTGGTGGCATTGGGTCTTCATTGCTGCACACGGGCTTTCTCTATTTTCAGCGAGCGGGGGTGAGCGGGGGCTCTTCTTCGTTGTGGTGCACGGGCTTCAGTAGTTGTGGCTCTCGGGTTCTAGAAAGCAGACTCAGTAGTTGTGGCGCATGGGCTTAGTTGCTCCGTGACATGTGGGATCTTCCCGGACTAGGGCTCGAACCCGTGTCCCCTGCATTGGCAGATGGATTCTTAACAACTTCACCACCAGGGAAGTCCAGACCTTGACATTTTTGAAGAGCACAGGTCAGTGATTTCTGAGAATGGCCCTCAGTTTGGGTTTCTCTGATGTTTTCCCATGTTTAAAACAGAGATACATTTAAATTTAAATGTATTTAAAATGTACATAACTTTAAATTTAGAGATTTAAAATGAGATACATTTTATTTTTATTTATTTTATTTATTTATTTTTTAATTGGCAGCACTGTGCAGCTTGCGGGATCCCAGTTCCCCGACCAGGGATCAAACCAGTGCCCTGGAAGTGGAAGCGTGGAGTCCTAACCCCTGGACCGTCAGGGAATTCCCTAAAATGAGATATATTTAAAAATGAGATACATTTTTGGCAAGAATGCCCCAGGGGTGATGTCGAGTCACTCTCCATGGCACGATGGCCAGGGCAAATGCTGTCGATAAACCTTCCTACTAGTGATGTTAACCTTGTTCCCTTGGTTAACGTAGCACCTGTCAAATTTTTCCTCTGAAATATCACCATTTTTCCTTTACAATGAATACGCTCTTGGGGGAGACCCTTGAGGACCTTGCAAATATCCTGTTTCTCCTCAAACTTTGGCCCAGCGATTTTAGCATCCATCGATGGGTCTTGCCTGCTGCAGTTACTAGTGTAGTTTGCCTAATGGTGATTTCGTATTTCCTTCATTAATTTACTTGGAATTTATGAATGTATTGTCTAATTTTATTTACATAATTATTTCTTACATAATGTCGTACGTGTATTGTTAACTGGAGTGTGATTTTAAGGAAGAGTTGTCCCTTCCGGGATGGGTTATTCTGGGGCACGTGCTTTGCACCACTGCCTGGAAGTTTCCTCGTGGGCTTGAGCTCTGTTGCCCACAGTGATCCTTCGTTGGCTTTCTTTCCTCTCCTTCCTCACTCCCTAGTGCCGCTCCCTGCATCTTCCAAATGATATTGCTGCACTCAAATCCTGACCCAGGGTCAGCTTCTGCGACAGCCCAAAGTAAGACAGCTTCTCTCGAGGCAAAAACATTTTCTCCCCACTGACTAGATGGGACAGGTATGAGAGTGACCCCAGGAAGAGCTGTGGTTAGTTGAGCAGCTACTCAGTGAAATCGATTGGGGTAGAATCATGAAATCTGCATGAAACCCTGGACTCCACTTATTCCCCAGCTGACCACTCTTTTCTCTAAATAATCTGGTTAGTTAATTCAGCTTTGCCTCCTGGTTTGCGTAATGAATGCAGCCTAACAGATTATACTTTAGAATCTTTGGAAGACACCCAACTGAATGTGCCAAAGCAATGGGATTCTTTTTGCACAGGCAGATGGCAGCACAAATTTGGCTTCCTGTGGGCAGCCCTGGGTTCCCACCCAGCTGGACACTTAGGCTGTTTTCCGGGAGAACCAAGAGTGTTCAGCAGAGATAGATGCGGAGTTATGGATAGCCAGAGGACCTCCCTTCTGTTACATTTTAGGCAGTCAACTGGTTGAAAAAATAAAAGGCTTCAGAGCTAAATGGAGGTGATCAGACCTTGCACCTGGCTAGAGGATCCATGGATGTAAGAGATTTAGGAATCAGGTCTGGTTGCTGTTGTGCAGAGACGTACTGCATCTTCACCTTTGGCTCCTAGAAAACCTGGCTGGCGGGGGAGTAAATGTGCCGAGTGCCATAGTGTTGTTGAACTTGGGGCACCGACAAAGCCTAGGCTGACCGGAGAGTCCCATGCCCCGGCAAGGTCACTGGGGGTTGGTGAGAGCTTAAGTCAGGCACCTCATTGTAAAGGGTCAGGGACTTGGATAAAACAGCAGGTGATCCAGACTCCCCATGGTGCCTTTTCCCAAGGTTGATATTTGCATGGCATTAAAAAAAAATTAATTTATTTTTTAATTTTTCTATTTTTGGCCGTGCTGGGTCTTTGTTGCCATGTGCGGGCTTTCTCTAGCTGCAGCGAGCAGGGGCTACTCTTCGTTGCGGAGTGCGGGCTTCTCATTGCGGTGGCTTCTCTTGTTTCGGATCATGGGCTGTAGGCGCACAGGCTTCAGTGGTTGTGGCTCGCAGGCTCTGGAGCGCAGGCTCAGTAGTTGTGGCACACGGGCTTAGTTGCTCCGTGGCCTGTGGGATCTCCCCGGAGCAGGGCTCGAACAAGCGTCCCCTGCATTGGCAGGCAGATTCTTAACCACTGTGCCACCAGGGAAGTCCCTGCATGTCATTTTAAATGAAAAATATTATCGAGGGAAAAGATACTTCAAAATTTTTAGGTTCGTAGGTGTAATAAGAGAGGGAAAATGATGATGCAATGAGAAATGCAAATCTGGTACAAATTCATAATCCATTATCCAAAACCTCTGTGTTACCCAAATCAAGTGTGTTTAGGAAATCGGAATTTGTTTGGAATTTTGAACAGTAATCTGTTACATATACTGCATCTTATGGAAACCCCCTGCCAGCAGGGTTTGGGGAAGAACTCTGTACTAACACATTATTTTCTGCAGTAAGTTTTAGGAATAGTGACACTAAGCTGGATAAACATCACATCACCTCACGGCGAGTCACTCAGGTTTTGCTGCCAGAGGAGTTATGGGAACACTTTTGGTGTTCAGACCTGTCTGGACTTCAGATTTGTGCATACGGGGTTGTGGACCTGTATCTCCTGTCCTGACATTAGAAATGAGGCTGACCCCGAGAAGCTGACAGTATGATTCCTCCTTTGCCGGAAAAGTTTGAATCAACATCTTTGATCGAACCAAGTGGAATCTGGTATAAAACACTGCTTCCCTGTTTCTTGGAAGCCAAGTTGTGCTTTTGGGGAGAGAAGCAGGAATGCCTTTGTGGTAGGGGTTGTGGGTGAGCTGGAGAGGTACATAAGCAAAAGTCAAAAGTCATCGTGGGTTTGTCCTCCCTCCTCCCCAGCGTCGGGCCAGATTCCCTGGAGCTGGTACAACCCCGCCCTTTGTCATCCCTCCAGCTCTAAGGCATCCAAGGTACCCCAAAATGGCCCTGTTTCCTTGGAGGGTGCCTCAGAAACGGAGAAGCGGTTTGGCAAAGAAAGAGATACTTCACTGCAAGGAACAATATACACCCATTGTCAATTTACTTTCATTTTAACCCCACAATCCTCTAAAGGGTGTGCACTGGGGACTAAAATTTGTTCTGCACCATTTAGAGAAGAACTGACTTGAAACATATAAATGGGACTTTGAAAATATAATGGAACGCAGATCCTTCTCTTGCAGAAAAGACACTTTAAATGAGAGGTCTTTCAGGTTCCCCCCTTCCCTCCGTTTGATTTATAGGTTTGTGATTAACCATGACATTGACCAGTGAAATCCAAAGCGGACACCGCTGGAGGTTCATCGGGGCCAGACGGGCAATCTTTTCATGGAATCAGCAAGGCAGTGCTTGTATTCCTTTCCTGCCTCAGCTGTAACAAATTCCCACACACTTCGAGGCTTAAAAGAACATAACTTTATTATCTTGTGGTTCTGGAAGTCCAGAGTCTGAAATGGGTCTCACTGAGCTAAAGTGGAGGTGTCGGCAGGGTTGGTTCCTTCTGGAAGTTCTAGGGGAGGGTCCATTTCTTGCCTTTTCCAGCTTCTAGAGGCTGCCCCATTCCTTGGCCCCTTTCTCCATCCTCAAAGCCAACAGTGGCCATTCGAGTTTTTCTCACACCGCATCCCTTTGACCGTCTCTTCTTCTCCCCTTTTCCACCTTCTAAGGAGTCTCGTGATTACGCTGGGCCCAACTGGATGATCCAAAATAGTGTCCTTATTATTAGTTTTTGGCTGTGCTCTGCGGCACGCGGGATCTGAGTTCCCTGACCAGGGACCGAACCCGTGCCCCTTGCCTTGGGAGTGCGGAGTCTTAAGCACTGGACCGCCAGGGGAGTCCCGCCAGGGGAGTCCCGATGGTGTCCTTATTTTAAGGTCAGCTGATTAACTACCTTAACTCCACGTGTAACCTTAATTCCTCTTAGCCACATAGCCTAACAAATTGACAGCCTAACAAATTAACAAATAACGGCCTCTTTAGGAGGCCGTTATTTTGCCTCCCCAAGGTGGGGTGAGAAGGTCACACAAGAGGAGTTGCAAGCTGTGGGCGGGGAGGAGAGAGATTACTGGGTACCCAATAAAATTCACCATATTAGTAGCTAACATTTATTAAATGCTTACCATGAACTTGGCCTATTACACTTTATCTCATTTAATTCTGTGAGGTGGATACTATTATTATACCCACGTTACAGAGGGGAAAAACAGAGGCTTATGAAATCAAATGAATTAGCTAATTCAGTTTTAATAGTCACATGTGGTACATAGACAGATGAACGGATAAAGAAGATGTGGTACATATATACAATGGAGTACTACTCAGCCATAAAAAAAGAATGAAATAAAGCCATTTGCAGCAACATGGATGGAGCTGGAGATGATCATACTAAGTGAAGTAAGACAAAGAAAGACAAATACCATATGACATCACTTATATGTAGAATCTAAAACAAGTGATACAAATGAACTTTTTTTTTAAAACAGAAATAGACTCACAGGCATAGAAAACAAACTTCTGGTTACCAAAGGGGAAAGTGGGGGAGGGATAAATTAGGAGTTTGGGATTAATAGATATACACGACTATGTATAAAATACATAAACAACAGGGACCTACTGTAGAGCACAGGGAACTATACTCAATATCTTGCAATAACCTATAATGGAAAGAATCTGAAAAAGAACATATATATGTCTATCTATGTCTATATATTATAACTGAATCCTGAAACTAATACAACATTATAAATCACCTCCAGTAAAATAAATAGTCACGTGTGGCTAGAGGCTACCGTAATGAACAGCATTTAATTAAATTAAAATGAGCATTAATTAACTAAACTGTGGGCTGGCCAATGTCTCAGGTGCTCCATACACAGCCCAGCACAGGTACAGAACATTTCCTGGCAGAAAGTTCTACCAGGCAGCGCTGCTGGAGAGGATAAATGTCTTTCCCAATATCACACAATTAGAAAGTGGGAGAGTCGGGGTTTGAACCCAGTGTCTTTGGCTCGAGAACCTGAGCTTGGAACCACCATATTATAGGGATGTTCAGCATCTGCTTGTATCTGCGGGGGGTTGAAATGCCTCGTACGTTGGGTACACCTTAGTCCATCCTCATTTAACCCCTTCCTGTGAACACACGGTTTCTGGTTCAAATGCTTTTCCGACATTTTTGTTCAGCACTTAAGTGCATGCACCTGCTCAAGTTGACAGCGGAAACCAAACGTGCGTCACCCGAGGCAGTTCTGCTTCCCCGTTAGCTGCGTGGCACAAACTGGGCACCACTGTCTTTCCCCTGCTCTTTTTTGTGTGTGTGTGGGCGCTCCAGCACTGGCTATTGTCAGGTGTCTTTATTTTCATTTATTAATTTTTTTGCCACACCGTGTGGCTTGTGGGATCTTAGTACCCCAACCAGGGATTGAACCTGGGCCCCTGGCAGTGAGAGCACGGAGTCCTAACCATTGGACCACCAGGGAATTCCCCTCCCCTGCTCTTTCATTAACTTCCCAAGGGTGGGCGGAAGCCTTCCAAGGGGAAGGAGATAAGAGAGCCGTGAAGGATCACATCAAAGGAAAGAAGTTTTTATCAGTCTCCTTGCCCTGCAGCGTTTGCTGCATCAGAGGTGCTGGTCTGCTGAGCCCAGTGTGGACATTCACCCAATTTTCCTCCTACTTTTTCCGTGGAAGTTTGCCAAGAAAATGACCTGTGTGACTGTAAGCACAGCGACAGCTCATATTCAACACTCAGCGCTGTTGCTCTAAGTGTACCCAGAGAGGAACCTGTCACCTCGCCTGAGGCAGGGACCATTAATTCCACCTCCAGTTCCCAGAGGGAGACACTGAATATTTCAGCACCTCCCCGGGGTCACAGCCAGGAGTGATGGGGCAGCATTTGAACCCGGGGCCACCTGGCTTCAGGTTCTGGGCCCTTTACCCTGTGCAATCTTCCCCTTTATGTCCTGAATGTCAACCCAGAGGTCATTTTCTTTCCTTCCTCAAGTGCCTGTCACTTGCTGTTGTTACCAGAGGGCCAGTCTGCCTGGTGTAGCGAGGATGCTCCCTCTGCAGGTGAGCTGGGCTAAAGAAGGCGTGGCTGGTGAGCCCAGGCCTGTCTACTGTCACAGGATGTCCCCCATCCCCTCCTCCTGGGTCTCTGCTCTGGGCCTGTGGAGGTCTCCCGGTAGGAGCAGCCTAGTCTGTGCCAAGCTCTGGGTTCCAGTGAATGGAGTCGATGTGTTTTCTGAATCAAGAAGGAAAACCAGAGCTTCCCTGGTGGCGCAGTGGTTGAGAGTCCGCCTGCCGATGCAGGGGACACGGGTTCGTGCCCCGGTCCGGGAAGATCCCACCGGCCGCGGAGCGGCTGGGCCCGTGAGCCATGGCCGCTGAGCCTGCGCGTCCGGAGCCTGTGCTCCGCAACGGGAGAGGCCACAACAGTGATGAGAGGCCCGCCTACTGCAAAAAAAAAGGAGGAAAACCAGAGCTAGAAGGAATGTGAGGCACTGTGTCCCACCTAGCCCCTCATCCTCAGAGCCGCAGACAGCGGGGACCAGATAAGTCAGATAAGTACAGACCTCATCAGGAAGCATCAGGAAGCTCCCCGGGCTGGGCCGCCCAACCCCAGGGCTCCTGGGGACCCGACCCCATGACATGCGTGTTACAGGCACCACCTGCTGCTTTGGCCACTGGCTTCATTACCATCACCTGTTATGCAGGCCTCGTGGCTATTCCTCTTCACTCCAAGAAAGCTCCTTTTGTGCAGCTGCGAATTCCCAACCACAAGGGCCAGTGTACAGAACAAACAAACCGGCTAGAGGCAGACAGAACTTTCCAGAATTCCTGGCCTGGAGAGCCCGGCCTCCTCCTGAGCAGGGTGGTGTGTGCTACATTTCACAGTTTACAAAACGACTTTCTTTTTTTTTTTTTTGGTTTTCACAGGGAAATTTTTCCTAGGAAGGTTTGAGCAAGATAAATGATGCTCCAGGAGGATTTAATGGAAAATGTTCACTCGACTTTCTCAATTGCCTCTGGAGGCCCAGTCGGGGCTGGCAAGTCCCTGCGGGCAGAAGGACAATTGTCCAACCTTCAGGGGAAAGTTTCCGGTTGCCTGACGGGAACTGAAATGCTGTCAAGGACAGAGAAAATATTTATTTTCAGCCTAGGGCAAAACGTTTTAATTCATAAACGTGTGAATTCCAGAGTCACAAAAGCAAAGTGTAAATTATTCAGGACTGTCTGCATTCTGCAGATGGATTGTGCAATAAGGGTGTTGAAACCAGAATGATAGGAATGAGAGAGATGTAGTTTATCATATAAGAGTCATGCTAAAATAAATACCGGAGAGGGTTCAGGGCTGGTTAAAATAAGACGCAGAGTTCTACCATGCGGCCACCTGACACTGACACCCACCGCTGTTTCCACTTCTCCCTCTTGCCGTGTTTTGGCTTTGCTTCCATTTCTGGTATTTTCTTTCGGTTCATTTACTGTTCAAACAGCCCTGACTTTTCCGGTCACTTTCCATATTTAACTTTAACCCTTTCTTCCCCCATCCGTTCATCTGAAAAGCGCTTCCTTATTGCCCTTTTTCTACTTACGCGGAGCTGATTTTTGTTTTTTAATCTTAAAAGATGTCTTTAACCATTAAGAAATGTATAAAAATTACAAAGAATTAAGAGGAAAGCAAACCCACAGAAATGGTCGAGGTCTCGTGTAATTCCTGCTTACATTAAAAAATCCTAAATTTTATAATGTTTGAAAATGCAAACAGTACAGAAAAGTACAACGTGGAAAATGAACGCCTCTCCTCTTTCCTGCAGCCCCTCCTTCCTTGAGCTGCCCGATTTAGCAAATTAAGATACAGGATGCCCAGTTCAATCTGAATTGCAGATAAACAATGGTTTTTTTTTTTTAGTATATCCCACATATTGCATGGGACACATTTATGCTAAAAATCTTTGTTGATCTGAAATTCAGTTTTAACTGGGCATCCTGTATTGTGTCTGGCAGTCCTATCCCTTCCCCGCCTAGGCCCTCTCCCCAAAGCACATCTGTGGGTAAATCCCTAGCAGTAGGACTGAGGGTCAGAAGAATCTAGCTGAGCTGAGACTGGGTTGGAGGAATTTACTGGAGTAAATTGAGTTGAGCACTGCAGTGAGCTTCATTCTGCCAGTCTTCCTGTGGAACATTTTTCAAGTGCTGGCAACAGCTGGATCCTTGCAACAAAGAAAACAATCAACAAACTGAAAAGACAACCTACGGAATGGGGGAAAGTATTTGCAAACCATCTATCTGATAAAGGATTGATACCTAAAATATCTAAAGAACTCCTACAGCTCAAGGGCAAAAAACTAAATAACCTGATTTGAAAATGGGCAAAGGTCTTGGCTAGATATTTTTCCAAGGGATATATACAGATGGCCAACAGACACATGAAAAGATGCTCAACGTCACTAATTATCAAGGGAAGGCAAATTAAAACCCTGATGAAAAAAACACTTCACACCTGTTAGGATATCTGTTATTTCAAAACAAAAGAAAACAAACAAAAAACAAATGTTGGTGAGGATGTGGAAAAAAGGGAACCCTTGTGCACTGTTGGTGGGAATATAAATTGGTGCAGCCACTATGGAGAACAGTATGTAGGTTCCTCAAAAAATTTAAAATAGAACTACCGTACGATTCAGCAATCCCACTACTGGATATGTATCCAAAGAAATTGAAATCAGGATCTCGAAGATGCAGTGTTATTCTCATTATATGCTCAGGGCAGCATTATCCACAGTAACCAAGATATGGAAGCAACCTAAATGTCCACTGACAGACAAATGGATAAAGAAAATGTGGTGTCTAATTCGAAGAAATGGTCTTCAGCCACAGGAAAGCAGGAAATACTGCCATTTGTGACAACATGGGCGAACCTGGAGGACGTTACCCTAAGTGAAATAAGCCAGATACAGAAGGACAAATACTGCATGGTACCACTCGCATGATGAATATAAAAGAACAGAACTCAGAAGCAGACGGTAGAATAGGGGTTGCCAGGGGCTGAGGGGAGGAGGGAACAGGAAGGATTTGTCAAAGGACACAAAGTTTCAGTTAGAGAAGGCGAATAGTAAGTCCTAGGGACCTCCTGTACACCACAGTGCCTGTAGCTGACAACACTGTACTGTGTGCTTAAAATTTTGCTAAGAGGGTAAGTTTAATAAGTGTTCTTATCACACACCCAAAATAAGAGGCAGGAGGACACTTTTGGAAGTGATGGATACGTTTATGGCGTTGATTGTGGTGATGGTTTCAAGGGTGTGTACTCATTTCCAAAGTCATTGAGAGTGGACTTAAAGATGAACAGTTATTTATTTATTTATTTTAACATCTTTTTTGGAATATAATTGCTTTACAGTGGTGTGTTAGTTTATGCTTTATAACAAAGTGAGTCAGCTAGATGTATACATATATCCCCATATCCCCTCCCTCTTGCGTCTCCCTCCCACCCTCCCTATCCCACCCCTCTAGGTGGTCACGAAGCACCGAGCTGATCTCCCTGTGCTATGCGGCTGCTTCCCACTAGCTAGCTATTTTACACTTGGTAGTGCATATATGTCCATGCCACTCTCTCACTTCGTCCCAGCTTCCCCTTCCCCCTCCCCGTGTCCTCAGGTCCATTCTCTACGTCTGCATCTTTATTCCTGTCCTGCTCCTAAGGAGGAACAGTCTTTTAAAAAGTGGGCAGATCATATTTAAGTGAGCGAGTGGGATAGGAAGACAGAGAGTCACAAGACGGGCAGCGTCTTAGGAGATGGATTTTACTCGGAGTCTAAGGTTTGAATGATATTGGCCATGTTGAATTCATGAAAACATTGTCTCTTGCCGAATCTTATCTCAAAACATAAGGTTTATTATTTAGCACTCGAAGAACTGATGTATTTAAAATTCTCATCAGTGCTGGAATCTGATCATGCTGGTCCAGTGGACCAGAAAAGCAGTGTTTTTTTTTGTTTTGTTTTGTTTTTTAAAATATTTATTTATTTGGTTTTGCCGGGTCTTAGTTGCGGCATGCATGTGGGATCTCGTTGCCTGACCAGGGATCAAACCCTGGACCCCTGCATTGGGAGACTGGAGTCTTCACCGCTGTGCCACCAGGGAAGTCCCAGAAAAGCAGTGTTTCATTTCTGTCTTCTCTCAGTTTCCTCCTGATCACTGGATCCCCTCTGGACATTGGCTAGTAGTTGGACATCATTATCGTCCCGTTCGATCTGGTGTTCTCACCACCTGCTCTTCCAGTGGTGGGTTTGGCGCGTGTATTTACACACCTCCCACTGTTTGTTTTCAGATTAAATATGTGCAAAAGAAGCAAAGGCCATTCCTTGTTTGCTTTGCCTTGTGAAGCCCGGCCAGGTGAAGGGATGGACAAACGAACCTGAATACACCCAGCGCCCACCTCGGCCCCCCGGCCCCCCCACCTTCCCATCACCGGGGCCCTCTGAGAACCCTTGGCCCTTAACCGTGCTTTTCAAACCTTCTCAGTAATTGCAATCCATTTTAATATTCCAATCCGGTATGCTCACACACATGTACGGAGGTGAGAGTCAAAATATTTCACATCTGGGAAGGCCAGGAGGCTGACCCATCAGAATTTGGTCTTAAAGCTGAGCCAGGTTTTGGAAGCCCCCTGCTGTGCCAGAAGTTAACCCTTTTGTTGCTGAATCTGAGTGAGGTTGTGGGGAGAGGGTATCCCAAGACAGCAGGAGGGCACGTGGGCAGGCAACAGCTGTCTCCCAACCAGCAGAAATGCATTGTGGTCTTTTAACCACGGGTACAGTTGCAGTGCTGAATGCCAGCTGGATCTCAGCTTTGCATGTGTATAACTAAAACAAAAATTCCATAAAGCAATATTTACCTTTTCTGCTGTGACACTCTCTGACGTGTTCTGCCTTATTCTGTTCTGTTCCATTCCATCCCACCCCAACCCATTCTTTCATTTAAAAAAATGCTGACCCAGAACTTCTAAATTGATTTCACAACCCACTGATTGGTCATGACCCACAGTTTGAAACACGTCTCTTTTCTGGTAGCTCTCAGAATTCCCCATGCCTAAGAAATAGCTGGGAAGCTTGTTACAAAGGCAGAGTCCCCGTTCTAATTCTGCTCACCTGCAGCCTGCATTTCAGAAGTCCCCAAAGTCCCCAAAGTGATGCTGATGAGGAGGGTGGCTTAAGAACCACTCGTGCAAAAACACACGTGTTACCACATGTTACCAAGTCCAAGCTCGCCGCGCGACAGGCCAATAAACCAGGAGATGAGGTGTTGAGGCAGGAAATAGCAACTTTATTCAGAAAGCCATCTCCGAGAAGACGGCAGACTAATGTCCTAGAGTACCATCTTATCAGGGTCTGGATCCTAGTTTCTTTTATAGAGCAGAGAGGGGGAGGAGGTGAGGAAGTAAAGTAAAAAGGCCATAAGTCTCGCAAAACATCTCCTGGTTTGGCCAGCCTTGGGGAGGGGATGTGTTATTTCTTCTTTCTTGCAGCCATTCACAGGTAAGCAGGGTCAGAATGTTTCCCTGTGAGCTGAACAAAAGTACTTTAGTTTAACGTTTAGGCAGAGGGGCAGGGTTCCCCAAGGGAGGCCATTATGTATGCCGATAGCTATAGACAACATCCTTTTAGCGATTACAGTAACAAAAGCAACAGAGCAAAGGTTAAAGTAAACAGATCCAACATGGAGTCAGATTTTGTTCTTCCCTGTTACACACAATGGGATGTGAAACACACACACACACACACACTTTTCTGGATACTCTATGTTATTCCATTTATCTATGTGTCCAATCTGTATCGAAGCAGGGAAGGTATTTTTAGTTGCAAACAAGGAAAACTCAAAAGAATGGATTAAAAAAATGCAATGGGGGCTTCCCTGGTGGCGCAGTGGTTGAGAGTCTGCCTGCCGATGCAGGGGACGCGGGTTCGTGCCCCGATCCGGGAAGATCCCACGTGCTGCGGAGCGGCTGGGCCCGTGAGCCATGGCCGCTGAGCCTGTGCGTCCGGAGCCTGTGCTCCGCAACGGGAGAGGCCACAACAGTGAGAGGCCTGCATACCGCAAAAAAAAAAAAAAAAAATGCAATGAATTGATTGACTTATAATTGAGAAGTCCAGGGCTTCAGGCAAGGCGGGATCTCACAACCCAGATGACGTAAGCAGGACCTGCCTTCTGTCTCTGCATTTACTGCCTCTGCTTTCTTTGTCTTGGCACCACCATGGTTTGAATCCAGGAGCTTCCAAAGTTACATGCTTCCTTGGTCATATCCAACAGGAAAAAGAGAGAGTCTACATAAATAGGCATTCCAGAATTAGGTGAAGTTGTCCTTCTGTGATCTGATTTGAACCCAGCACTGGGGTAGGAGAATGGAACATGCAGACTGGCTTGTGCTAATCAGATGTCACCCTAGAGGTGGGGATAAGGTCAATCCCACCTAAACTCTGGCTATTCAGGGTGCTCTTTGGGAATGGGAAGGGGAGGTTGGATGCTCGGGATGGCAAGGAATCAACAATTGCACCTCCAGGGACTTCCCTGGCAGTCCAGTGGTTAAGACCCTGTGCTTCCAATGCAGGGGGTATGGGTTCTATCCCTGGTTGGGGAACTAAGATCCCACATGCCGCACAGCGTGGCCAAACAATTTTTAAAAAAACACAACAAACAAAAAACAATTACACCTCCATTTACGGAGACCGCACCTTTTTGATGATTACAGCTTTTAGTACATTTTACTATCTCATGGCTTTTCTTTTACAATTTCATGGCTTTTCATGTTAGGTGAATTTTAGCATCAGCCTTTCAAGTTATATTATGAACCCTCTTAGGAGGTTGCTTGGAATTGCATCGAAGTTCTGGATTAAAGTGGGGGTGAAATCAACATCTTTACAATGTTGAGCCTTTTTACCCAAAGAACAAGGTAAGTCTTTCCATTTTTCAGGTCTACTTATGTGCTCCAGTGAAGTTTTATAAGTATTACCACATAGATCTTGGGTATTTCTTGTAACTTTATGCCTCAGTATTGTGTGTGTGTGTGTGTGTGTGTGTGTGTGTGTGTGTGTCTGCTTTTGTTGTTGACATGGATAGATCTTTTGGCCCCTGACATTGTGTAATTGATTGAGGCTGCCATAAAAGAAAGTTACTGGTGTTTGTGTTTTTATCTTGTATTTGGACACCCTACGAAACCTTCTTAGTTATAACACTATTTCAGCTGGTTCTCCTCATGGGAATCTTTGCCCCCTTTCTCTCCTCAGATGCTCTGCAGTTTGTCTCAGTCTCTTCTCTCAGGAGTGGTTTCTTTTCTTTTTTTTTTTTCATTAAATGAATATTACCATATTGCTTGCTCTCCCAAATTTTATTTTATATTTATTAATTTGTATTGGAGTGTAGTTGCTTTACCATTTTGTGTTAGTTTCTACTGTACAGCAAAGCGAATCAGCTGTATATATACATATAGCCCCTCTTTTTTGGATTTCCTTCCCATTTAGGTCACCAAAGAGCAATGAGTAGAGTCCCCTGTGCTATACAGTAAGTTCTCATTAGTTATCTATTTTATACAGAGTAGTGTAAATATGTGAATCCCAATCTCCCAATTCATCCCATCCCCCTTCACCCCCTTGGTATCCATAAGTTTGTTCTCTACATCTGTGTCTCTATTTCTGCTTTGCAAGTGAGTTCATCTGTACCATCTTCCTAGATTCCACCTATAAGCGATATTATACGATATTCGTTTTTCTCTTTCTGACTTACTTCACTGTGTGTGACAGTCTCTAGGCCCATCCACATCTCTGTAAATGGCACGTAAGTGGTTTCTTAATCCTCAGTTCCCTCCACCTCTTCTTAGAGCTTTTCCCTCTTTATTCTTCCTGCTTCATCCTACACCATCCGGCCCCTACCAGAACTCCTCCATTCCATGAGTCAAAATCATATTCAACATCTTCAGGTTTCATGGGTAGTATGAAGTGGACATTTTCCCGTAAACCTCTCTTAATATATAAAATTCTTTGCGGGATACCACTGAGGGCTGTTATTTACAAGCTGCCAAACTTTGGGTAATAATTGTTCTCATACTTGGCATCAAGTTTAACTGCCTAACGGGGCCAGTGGAAATACCACTGTGTGTCTGGAGAGAGAAACTATTTCAGGGGTTGGGGAGGGTGTAATTTGGCCCTCCTTGTTAAAGCTCCAGTAAATATTCTCCTGCCACTGCTTTTGGAGATAGAGAAGCATCCCCCACCCCCTGCCACCTCAAACGTCATTAGATTTTTAAAAGATTGCATATTTTTACTCTCTGCAACAGGTCAGATGGCATAAAAACAGGTTGTTAATCGCAGCAGTTCAAGTAACAGAAAGATGTTAATAATCCCCTTACCCTTCATCTCGCCCCCACCCCACGTTTAGCGTGTGTCCTTCTATGCCATGTGTGTACATAGGGGCATGTTTTTTTTTTTTTAATGGAAGTATAGTTGATCTACAATATTGTGTTAGTTTCAGGTGTACAGCAAAGTGATTTGGTTATACATGTATATATCTGTATTCTTCTTTCGATTCTTTTCCATTATATTTTATTACAAGGTATTGAATATAATTCCCTGTGCTACACAGTAAATCCATGTGTTTATCTGTTTTATGTACGGTAGTGTGAATCTGTTAATCCTGTACTCCCAATTTATCCCTCTCCCCTTCCCCTTTGGTAACTATGTTTGTTTTCTATGTCTGTGAATCTGTTTCTGTTTTGTAAATAAGTTCATTTGTACTGTTTTTTAGATTCCACATATAAATGATACAATATAGTATTTGTCTTTCTCTGTCTGACGTACTTCACTTAGTATGATCATCTCTAGGTCCATCCATTATTGGTTTGATTTTTTCTTTTTTTTTATTACATCTTATTGAATTATAATTGCTTTACAATGGTGCATTAGTTTCTGCTTTGTAACAAAGTGAATCAGCTACATATATCCCCATATCTCTTCCCTCTTGAGCCTCCCTCCCACCCTCCCCATCCCACCCCTCTAGGTGGTCACAAAGCACCGAGCTGATCTCGCTGTCCTATGCGGCTGCTTCCCACTAGCTAGCTATTTTATACATGGTAGTGTATGTATGTCCATGCCACTCTCTCACTTCTTCCCAGCCTCCCCTTCCCCCACTGTGTCCTCAATTCCGTTTTCTATGTCTGCGTCTCTATTCCTGCCCTGCCACTAGGTTCATCAGTACCATTTTTCTAGATTCCATATATATGCGTTAATATACGGATATACGGTATTTGTTTTTCTCTTTCTGACTTAACTTCACTCTGTATGACAGACTCTAGGTCCATCCACCTCACTACAGATGACTTACTTTGCTTAGTATGGTCATCTCTAGGTCCATCCATTATTGGTTTTGATTTTTAAAAACAAATGAGAGTATACTATTCACCTTACAACCTGCTGTTGTTTTTAAAAACTTCAAATTTTGGAATAGCTTTAGATTTGCAGACAAGTTGCGAAGAGTTCCCGCATAGCCCTCACCCAGTTTCTCCTAGGGTACGTTTGTCAAAACCAAGAAACCAACTCCAATACATTACTGTGAACTCAACTCCACCCTCATTCACGTGTCACCCGTTTCCCCCCAGTCTCCCCATCCGGGGCGCCACGCTGCATTCAGTTGTCATGTCTGCTCAGTCTCCTCCAATCCGAGACAGTTCCTTAGTCCTTTTAAGTCTCTCATTGCCTTGACACTTTTGAAGAATACCGGCCAATTATTTTGTAGAATGCCCCTCAGTGGGTCTTTGTCTGATTTATCTCTCTTGCGTAGACTCTGCGATAGGTTCTGGGGAGGAAGAACACAGGCAAATTCTCCTCATGTCCTATCGGCAGTACGTGCGATCAGCCTGTTGCCGAGGAGGTTAACCTTGAGCACACGCTGACTGTTTTTTAACTTGGTATGTCAGCTACCTCTTCAGGTCAACACATGGCCCTCACGCATTCTTTTCAACTGGTGCATAATATTCCATAGTGTTGACGAAACAGGGTTCGTTCAAGCCTTCCAGAGTTCTCATATAAATGTGAAAATAACGTGAAAGCTCTCAGCTCGATACCTGGATAAGAGTGCTTCCCAATAGGTGTGTTGAACTGGAAAGACACCCGTATGTTTACTGGGGGTGAGACTGAAAGCTGGGGAGGTCCCAGTGCAGGGGGAAGTGCTAGATAGTAGAGGGAGCCTTCAAGGAGGGAAGGATGAGTCAGCAGAGGCCAGTGGTGCCAAGTGGGGAACCTTCCAAGAAGTACGTAAAGGACTGTAAGAATGATGGGGCCGTAGTTATGGCTTTAGCACAGATGAGAAAAGAAAATTATTATAAGTGGTGGGATGCAGAGAGGGTCAGGTGAGGCCAAGGTGGACCACGGGGAAGACCTTGGGAAAGACCGGGTGAAAGCCCATTTTGATCCAGGCACAGGAGGTAAGGCAGCGACATCTTCGCTAAAGGGGCAAACAGAAGAAGGAAACTTTGGGAGCCGGGAGGCCTCTGTCTTTTGTCACGTTCCCGTGTGCCATCTCCGAAGGGATACGCCAACCTGCTGTAACATCCCCGTGGACAATGCACACGCCACTCCCGGTGGGTGGAGGGTAGGTCCTGCAGAAGTGACGGATCCAGATGTTTTCCAGAAGCTCTTCGTTTCTTGTGGAGGGCTGGGATCTCCCCTTCCCTTCCACTAGATGAAGGCCATCTACCCTCACCCCTTAGGAAATCTGGAGCATATACTCCAGCGTAGCTTTGTCACTGAGATGTCAGTGTTTGCATACGCACTCGACAGTCACCCAGCTTTTGAGAATCAAAAGTTGAGGGTCACTGCAATTTTCTCTTTCTCAACAGACGAGGTGCCTTGGATGTTTGTGGCTGAGAATTCCCTCCGCCAGCCCTGTAACTGCTGCTTGATCCCCTTTCTTCTCCACCTGCCCCCCACCCCTCCCATCCCAAGCAGACAGAAACCAGATCCTGCCCCCCTGCCCAATGAAATTGCAAATCAGGAACACAGGAGGCTTCGTCTAAGAGGTAACTGATGTTAGAGGAAGCCAATTCAATTTCCTCCTGGAGGACAAAGGCGATTTCAGACCTAATGATTGCATTTTTCTCTAACATACTAATTTCAGAGATGTTTCCCCAGGCAGACCCAGAGTCAGCCAGCCTTTCTGATATGTGGTCAGATCTCTCAGTGGTACTGCTGCTTCCCTGCAGTGGTCCTGCAGACCTCAGCCATCAGCAATGCATCGTGCTTTCTTAAAATGCTGTTATGTTATTCCACGGGGCTACTCCGCACTTAGCAACCTGACTTTATCAAGCAGTGCCTATATTAGCAGTTGCTAGTAGCAGCTTCAGCCGTCCTTAGAGTGCCAGCTCTCACCCCACCTGTTGGAAGGAGAGTGGCTGTGTCCCTTTCAGATGTTTTGATGAGAATGTGATGATTTTATAATCAGGATAACTGATTCTTTTCTTCTTCTCTTCATTGAGGTGAAATTCACATAACATAAAGTTGACCATTTTGAGTGGAGTAATTCAGGGGCATTTAGTACATTCATGATGTTGTCTAAGCATCACCTTTATCTAGTTCCAGTCCATTTTTGTCGCCCCAGGAGAAGACCCCGTACCCATTAAATAGTTGCTCTGCATTCCCCCCTCCCCCAGCCCCTGGACACCAACAACCTGCTTCCTCTTCCTCTCTCTTTGAATTTGCCTATTCCAGATATTTCATAGAAAGGCATCGTCCTGGGACTTCCCTGGTGGTCCAGTGGTTAGGAATCCGTGCTTCCACAGCTGAGGGTCTGGGTTCGATCCTTGGCAGAGGAACTAAGATCCCACAAGCTGCGCGCGTGGCCAAACAGAATAATAATCGAGAGAAGGAGTCGTGCAACGTGTGACGTTTTGTGTTTGGCTCCCTTCCCTCAGCGTGATGTTTGTGAGGTTCGTCTACATGGTAGCCTGTGTCAGAATTTCATTCATCTTTATGGCTGCACAATATTCCACCCTATAGGCAGACCACAATTGATCTGTTCATCCATTGATGGACATTTGAGTTGTTTCCACTTTTGGTTATTTTGAATAAAGCTGCTATGAACCTTTGTATACATATAATTGAGGAGTGAGTGATTCTTTTTTTTTTTTTTTTTTGCGGTACGTGGGCCTCTCACTGCTGTGGCCTCTCCCATTGCGGAGCACAGGCTCTGGACACGCAGGCTCAGCGGCCATGGCTCACGGGCCCAGCCGCTCCGCAGCACGTGGGATCTTCCTGGACCGGGGCATGAACCCGTGTCCCCTGCATCGGCAGGCGGACTCTCAGCCACTGCGCCACCAGGGAAGCCCTGTGAGTGATTCTTGAGACAGAGGGTCAGCAAAACCACTCTCTCCCCCAGGAAATGTTCCCATACTCCTTTCTTTTCCTGGTGGCTTCACACAGTTTTCTGCATTACTTCCACGCATGGCCATTTATTGGATTATTAGAGTTTTCTAAATAATCATAATGCTATTAATCAGCCTCTAGAATAATCTTTGCTCATTGCCACCACCGTCCATGTTAATAAAATACTTCAGTGCTAGGGACTTCCCTGGTAGTCCAGTGGTTAAGACTTCGCCTTCCAATGTAGGGGGTGCGGGTTCGATCCCTGGTTGGGGAGCTAAGATCCCACATGCCTCAGGGCCAAAAATCAAAACATAAAACAGAAGCAATGTTGTAACAAATTCAACAAAGACTTAAAAGAAATACTTCAGTGCTAGGAAGATGCTTGGAATGCTCATGGCGGTATACGTAGCTTATTGTTAGAGAGACAGGCTTAGCTTAAACTCCTGGCTCTGCCACTTACTAGCTAGGGAACCTGAGGTGGTTCACTGAACAGCCTCACCAAGGTGTTAATGGGTAACTGAAAAACGAGCATGAAAAATCACACCCACCTCCCAGCATTCCTGGGAGAGCAAGTGAGGTGAGGAATATAAAATGCTGAGGACAGTCCCTGGCACATGGTGAAAGCTGACCACATGGGGGTTCTTTTTTTTATCATTCTGTAACAGTGCCGGGTTTGGTGGTGGGATCTAAGCATACTGAGTTCTATTCCGGGCTAGCTGTGAGGTCTTTGCACAGGTGGTCCTGTGGTCTAGGATTTAGGACTGCTTATGGGATGATAGGGTGACGTATTTGGGGATTCCGTGAGATGTTCTGCGTCTTAAGAGATCAGCTGTCCGTTTCTTTGGAGCAGTCTTTGCATATCCTGCATGGGAAGGAGATGAGAGAAGCTCAGTACGAGCTCTCTCGCTGTCTGTCCGTATCTTTCTGTGGTGTCCATCTCTGTAGGGAGCCAGAGAGTCAGGAGAGACTGCGATGGACAGTCTCCTGAATCAGCCTACACTTTCCCTGGCTCCACGTTGCTTATATGTGACACCAATCTCTTATAAACACAGGCAGAGCTCAAAATCCGTTACAGAAACACCCAGAAAGTCTGTATGTGGTTACCTCTGAATGGAGCCGAGCCAGGAATTTGGGCCTGTTTCTTGTTTTAACTGTATCGTTATTGGTGTTTGATCAGATACGCACTGGCAAGGCAAAGCTCTGTGTGTCCAGGCAAAAGACTAAAAGAATCGGAAAAAGGTGAATTTCACATGTTTTGCATTTAGAACAGGTAGTTTCCCTGGCCTGCAAAGAAACTGAACATTGAACTCATTGGCATGACAATACTTTGTAAGGTGGGGTAGATGGGAATGTGTCATCAAGGAAGATACCTGGGGCAGAACATATTGGTTTTCAACCCAACAGCTGTGTGCCTCTTCCATGCCCACTGCTCCCCCACGCAGATGTGGGTAAATCCTGATCCGTTGATGCAAACATGTGGCTCCATCCCTTTTTCCTGTTTCTGGCTTAGACATGGACATGTGACCAGTTCTGGCCAATGAGGTGTGAGAAGTCTCCTGGGGGCTTCTGGGAAAGGATTCTTAGCTCCTATAAAGAGACACAAGGAGGAGATATCCCCCTTTCCACTTCTGGATGTTGTGTGTGGATGTTTGCCTGGAGCTGTGGCAGCCGCCTTCACACCATGAGGGATGCCATTGAGGATGACGGTAAGAAAGACAGAAGGAACCTGAGTCCTCGATGCCATCAGTGAGCTGTTGCATTAACCAGCCCTGGAACCACTCTACCTCTGGATGTCTTGTTAGGGGAGATGATCAATGGCTTCATCATCGAAACACTTTGTTTGGGCTTCCCATTACTTCCGAAGAAGCACATGCCGACTGATTCAATGACTCCAAATCATGTGGAATAGAAGTAACAGGTGGGACAACTGGTTGACCAGTTGCATCTAGGGAAAATACCATACCAGTTAACCCACTGTCACCTGCCTCATCAACCTGTGCCTCTAGAATGAGAAGTTCCACTGCCTTTTTATATCCAGGCCACAAGCCTGCGTCTTCTCCAGCCTCCTCGAAGGAAATGAGCTTCTTCACAAGGACCCCACGGGGAGTTTCAAGAGGAGTTCCCCGCAGAAACAGCAGAAAGGAAGAGGTCACTCAGTCTCTCCCTCAAACCTCATCTGAATGCCACCTTCTCTGTTCAATGGGGGCAACATAAATACCTGCAACATGAGATTGTTCTGGGGAACGACTGAGCTAATAATGGTCGTTAAGTGCTGAGGACACTGCCTGGCACATAATAAGCGGTCAGTAAGCATGGCTATAGTTATTATTCATTCTTCTCCTCTTTGACAGGCGATGTCTTAAGCAGGGATGCATTTAGCTTACACGTCACACAGTCAGTCTGTAATGTTTGAGGGATGTCTTCTAACAGGACTAGAGACCTTGACAAAGGAGGGGAAAAGGGTAACGGGACAGGGAGAAGAAAGAGTGAGAAGAGGTGGAAAGAGAGCAGGAGGGAAGGAGGGGAGGAAGAAAAAGCAGCCAATGTCAAGGAGAGGGGGGCAGGGGGTCCACAGGGACCGTCATGCCCTGGCTAGCAAAGAACATTCCGGGGGGAGGGGGGGCTGCGTTCAGATGTGGTCATCACTGATCTTTAATTCCTGATCAATCAGCCCCTCACTGGGTTCTTGCCCTAGAGACAGCCGGATGTCCTCTAATTGGGAGCAGCTGAGATGCAAGGTCTTTTGCAACATATATTGTTTCCAGGGCCTCCTTCTTCCTGTGGCTTCTGTTTTTCTTATTAAATGCTGCTTCTAAATTTGTAGCTGAAAAAAAAGACGGTGAGATGGCCGGGGAAAGCATGAGTCCTCCAGCCCTGTGCTTGCGCCCCGCAAAGGAGAGCAGTAGGTCTCTGCGTCCAGAGATGCTTTCTGGACATGTAGCTTACAAATGGCCTGGCACAGGGAGCTAGGCCTTTCATCCAAGTGTCCAGATTAATGTTGCCTCTGAGTGTTTGAAGGAGCCATGAGGTCTGACTTACCCATAGCCCTTCCTTTCCGGCTGAACCCCCGTAGGTCTCTCTCTGTCGTTATATCTGGGGAACTTCTCAACAGGAAGAGAGAAGCCTGTTGTCAAAAATTCCGTGAATTGATGTCAGCTCAGCAGCCACGAGGAATATTGGGCCACATGAGGCATGTTCTGGGACCCCAATATCTCTCCACCATTTCCTGAGCTGGAAAGTGAAGGGAACAGGAAGGAATTCACGTTGTCTGCCAAAGCTCAGAGGCTGCAACGAGGTAAAACGCACCAGCCACAACAGGGGAGCCGGCCTAGAGGCTTGGATTTCCTGCTTGTGTCCTGGGAACACATCCCCTGAAAAATCTAGAACCCCATGGGCATCCTAGGGTTAATGCTACAAGCCCCAGGTCAAGCATGTGGCTTTGGTGTGCCCTGGGGAGCTTGCAGCTGGTCTGTGAGGGTCATCCAATTCCCAGCAGTAGCTGTGTCTCCACCCACAGGGAGCTGTCACACTTAAATGTGAATTCTCTGTCCTTTCCAAGCTCAAGATCAAGGGCCTCCCCGTCTGCCTCCCCCAACCTGTGGTTGGTCTGAGGTTAACCTCGGTATTGATGATAAGGCATCACCTGAATGACTCTGGGAAAACTGTGAGTCAGTGACATCTAGTTGCCTACCTAAATAGCCATTCTTTCCTTGTTCATCAGAAAGAGAGTCCGGATAATGTGTCCAACCACAAACTGCATTTCTTGGCTTCCCTTGTGGCTCAGTATGCCCTTGTGACCGAGTTCTGACCAGTGGAAGTGAAAGTGTGGCATGGCACTTCCAAGAAGTCTTCTTTTCTTTTTTTTTTTAACATCTTTATTGGAGTATAATTGCTTTACAATGGTCTGTTAGTTTCTGCTTTATAACAAAGTGAATCAGCTATACATATACATACATCCCCATATCTCCTCCCTCTTGCGTCTCCCTCCCACCCTCCTTATCCCACCCCTCTAGGTGGTCACAAAGCACCAAGCTTATCTCCCTATGCTATGTGGCTGCTTCCCACTAGCTATCTATTTTACATTTGGTAGTGTATATATGTCCATGCCACTCTCTCACTTCGTCCCAGCTTCCCCTTCCCCCTCCCTGTGTCCTCAAGTCCATTCTCTACGTCTGCGTCTTTATTCCTGTCCTACCCCTAGGTTCTTCAGAACGTTTTTTTTTTTTTTTAGATTCTATACATTTGTGTTAGCATATGGTATTTGTTTTTCTCTTTCTGACTTACTTCACTCTGTATGACAGACTCTAGGTCCATCCATCTCACTACAAATACCTCAGTTTCATTTCTTTTTATGGCTGAGTAATATTCCAATGTATATATGTGCCACATCTTCTTTATCCATTGATCTGTCAATGGACACTTAGCTTGCTTCCATGTCCTGACTATTGTAAATAGTGCTGCAGTGAACATTGTGGTACATGACTCTTTTTGAATTATGGTTTTCTCAGGGTATATGCCCTGTAGTGGGATTGCTGGATCATATGGTAGTTCTATTTTTAGTTTTTTAAGGAACCTCCCTACTGTTCTCCAGTTGCTGTATCAGTTTACATTCCCACCAACAGTGCAAGAGGGTTCCCTTTTCTCCACACCCTCTCCAGCATTTATTGTTTGTAGATTTTTTTTTTTTTTTTTTTTTTTTTTTTGTGGTACACGGGCCTCTCACTGTTGTGGCCTCTCCTGTTGCAGAGCACAGGTTCCGGACGTGCAGGCTCAGCGGCCATGGCTCACGGGCCTAGCTGCTCCGCGGCATGTGGGATCTTCCCGGACTGGGGCATGAACCCATGTCCCTGGCATCGGCAGGCGGACTCTCAACCACTGCGCCACCAGGGAAGCCCTGTTTGTAGATTTTTTGATGATGGCCATTCTGACCAGTGTGAGGTGATACCTCATAGTAGTTTTGATTTGCATTTCTCTAATGATTAGTGATGTTGAGCATCCTTTCATGTGTTTGTTGGCAATCTGTATATCTTCTTTGAAGAAATGTCTATTTAGATCTTCTGCGCATTTTTGGATTGGGTTGTTTGTTTTTTTGATATGGAGCTGCATGAGCTGCTTGTAAATTTTGGAGATTAATCCTTTGTCAGTTGCTTCAGTTGCAAATATTTTCTCCCATTCTGAGGGCTGTCTTTTCGTCTTGTTTGTGTTTTCCTTTGCTGTGCAATAGCTTTTAAGTTTCATTAGGTCCCACTTGTTTATTTTTATTTCCATTTCTCTAGGAGGTAGGTCAAAAAGGATCTTGCTGTGATTTATGTCATAGAGTGTTCTGCCTATGTTTTCCTCTAAGAGATTTATAGTGTCTGGCCTTACATTTAGGTCTTTAATCCATTTTGAGTTTATTTTTGTGTGTGGTGTTAGGGAGTGTTCTAATTTCATTCTTTCACATGTAGCTGTCCAGTTTTCCCAGCACCACTTATTGAAGAGGCTGTCTTTTCTCCATTGTATATTCTTGCCTCCTTTATCAAAGATAAGGTGACCATATGTGCGTGGGTTTATCTCTGGGCTTTCTGTCCTGTTCCATTGATCTATATTTCTGTTTTGGTGCCAGTACCATACTGTCTTGATTACTATAGCTTTGTAATTTAGTCTGAAGTCCAGGAGCCTGATTCCTCCAGCTCCATTTTTCTTTCTCAAGATTGCTTTGGCTATTCGGGGTCTTTTGTGTTTCCATACAAATTGTGAAATTTTTTGTTCTAGTTCTGTCAAAAATGCCATTGGTAGTTTGATAGGGATTGCACTGAATCTGTAGATTGCTTTGTGTGGTATAGTCACTTTCACAATGTTGATTCTTCCAGTACAAGAACTTGGTATATCTCTCCATCTGTTTGTATCATCTTTATTTTCTTTCATCAGTGTCTTATAATTTTCTGCATGCAGGTCTTTTGTCTGCTTAGGCAGGTTTATTTCTAGGTATTTTATTCTTTTTGTTGTAGTGGTAAATGGGAGTGTTTCCTTAATTTCTCTTTCAGATTTTTCATTAGTGTATAGGAATGCAAGAGATTTCTGTGCATTAATTTTGTATCCTGCTACTTTACCAAATTCATTGATCAGCTCTAGTAGTTTTCTGGTAGCATCTTTAGGATTCTCTATGTATAATATCATGTCATCTGCAACAATGATAGCTTTACTTCTTCTTTTCCAATTTGGATTCCTTTTATTTCTTTTTCTTCTCTGATTGCTGTAGCTAAAAATTCCAAAACTATGTTGAATAAGAATGGTGAGAGTGGGCAACCTTGTCTTGTTCCTGATCTTAGTGGAAATGGTTTCAGTTTTTCACCATTGAGGACGATGTTGGCTGTGGGTTTGTCATATATGGCCTTTATTATGTTAAGGAAAGTTCCCTCTGTGCCTACTTTCTGCAGGGTTTTTATCATAAATGGGTGTTGAATTCTGTCGAAAGCTTTCTCTGCATCTATTGAGATGATCATATGGTTTTTCTCCTTCAGTTTGTTAATATGGTGTATCACATGGATTGATTTGTTTATACTGAAGAATCCTTGCATTCCTGGGATAAACCCCACTTGATCATGGTGTATGATCCTTTTAATGTGCCGTTGGATTCTGTTTGCTAGTATTTTGTTGAGGATGTTTGCATCTATGTTCATCAGTGATATTGGCCTGTAGTTTTCTTTCTCTGTGACAACTTTGTCTGGTTTTGGTATCAGGGTGATGGTGGCCTCGTAGAAGGAGTTTGGGAGTGTTCCTCCCTCTGCTATATTTTGGAAGAGTTTGAGAAGGATAGGTGTTAGCTCTTCTCTAAATGTTTAATAGAGTTTGCCTGTGAAGCCATCTGGTCCTGGGCTTTTGTTTGTTGGAAGATTTTTAATCACAGTCTCAATTTCATTACTTGTGATTGGTCTGCTCATATTTTCTATTTCTTCCTGGTTGAGTCTCGGAATGTTGTGCATTCCTAAGAATTTGTCCATTTCTTCCAGGTTGTCCATTTTATTGGCATAGAGTTGCTTGTAGTAATCTCTCACGATCCTTTGTATTTCTGCAGTGTCAGTTGTTATTTCTCCGTTTTCATTTCTAATTCTATTGATTTGAGTCTTCTCCCTTTTTTTCTTAATGAGTCTGGCTAATTTTGTTTATCTTCTCAAAAAACAAGCTTTTAGTTTTATTGATCTTTGCTATTGTTTCCTTCATTTCTTTTTCATTTATTTCTGATCTGATCTTTATGATTTCTTTCCTTCCGCTAACTTTGTGTTTTTTTTAATTTTCCAAGAAGTCTTCTTAAAGAGCGCTGACTCAGCTGGGAAGATAGCCCTTTTTGGTTGATCGTTCTTCCTATTTCCTGGAAGGTAGTCTTGATGGCTGGAGCTCCAGCAGCCATCTTGGACCATGAGATGACCTTGAGGATGGAAGCTACAGGCTGGGAGAATGAAACAGAAATGTAGAAAGAGCCTGAGTCTGATGGCATCATGGAGCCACCATGCCAGCCTTTGGCTGCCTATTAACAGGCTTCTTTTAAGTGACGAAGAAATAAACTTGTATCCTGTTCAGTTCACTGATAGTTTAGATTGTCTGTTATTTGCAGCCAAAGGTATTCCTAATTGATATCCCTATCAAATTTCCTCTTTATTATCCAGTTGCCACTGTGCATGGAATTCACCTACTAGAGATGCATCCTTTGTGTTAAGCTTGCCATTTATGGGCACATCAACTCATATTAAAGTAGAAGCAGGGGGACCAATGAAGTTCAACCAAACCTTCTGAGTTTGGTTCTCTCCTTCCAGGCTTTGGTCTCCTCCCTCTCCCCCAGCTTTGGTTTGCTTTTAGTTTGCTGTCAAGTAATTTTCCCCCAGCTGATAAGTCATTACGTCTTATGGGATATTTGGTTTCAATCAATTTGTCATTCCCTACTAAGTCACTCCTATTAGTGACAAACTTGTCATTATAGCTCCAATCTTAAAAAAAAATTCTTCTTTGATTCAACATCCCTCTACAACGATTGCCCCATTTCTCTGCTCCCCTTTATAGCAAAAATTCCAGAAAGATTCATCTGTACCAGGGCTATCTAGCTGGATAACTCCGAGAAGCAGCATTCACGTCATGGCCTGTACTAAGGGCACCTCTGAGTTGTGCAGTGCGCAACTTGCAGATCTGCACATCGGAGTTTTGGACTATACTCACTGCTTCCACTGCCTTAACTACCAGGCTCTTTTGAACCTAATCTAATCAGACATTTGCTTCCACTACTCTAGATAAACAGCTCTTGTCAAGGTTCCCAGTGACAACCGTCTTACGAAATCCAAAGGTAAATTCTCAGTCCTCACCTTACCCGGTTTAGCAGCAAGCAGCATTTGTCAATCACACCTCTTTCTTAAAACTCGTCCTTTCCCTGGCTTCTTGGACTCCATTCTCTGGGTTTTCTTCCTACTGCACTAGTTATGACTTTTCAGCCTCATTGTCTTCCCCAAACACGACTGTTTTGTTTATTGCTAAATTCTCGGCACACAGAATAGTGCCTGGCACACGGCAAGCCTTCGATCAACATGGCAGGCATTGAATGAACGAACGCATAGAGGATTGTATCTAAAGGAGCTAATGTCAAATAGTGGAATTTCAGGCACTGTGATAGGAGTGCTGATATTTGTGGGGGCGGGATAGTTATTTCTGCTAACTTCTAAAACATTATAGAGGTGGGAAGCCAAAGGAAGTTACTTTTTTTTCTTTGCATAGAATAATAGGTCAGTTCTTGTGTCTTAGGTGCTGCGTTGAAAACACGGGAGATACATTATTCACAATAGCCTGGATATGGAAACAACATAAATGTCCGTCAAGGGACGAATGGATAAATATAGAGAAGATGTGGTGTATATATGCAATGGAATATTATTCAGACACGAGAAAAAAGGAAATCCTGTCGTTTGCGACATCATGAATGGACCTTGAGGGCATTACGCTGAGTGAGATAAGTCAGACACAGACACAAATTCTGTATGATCTCATTTATGTGTGGAATCGAAAAAAGCTGAACTCTATGAGTTTTATGAAACAGAGGGTAGAATGGTGGTTACCAGGGGCTGGGGGGTTGGGGGAATTGGGGAGATGTTGGCCAAAGGGTACAAATTCCCACTTATAAGTTCTGGGAATCTAACGTACAGCATGGTGATTATAGTTAAAAAGATTGTATTATATACTTGAAGTTGCTAAGACAGATCTTAAAGGTTCTCACCATGAAAAAGAAATGGTGGGAATTCCCTGGTGGTACAGTGGTTAGGGCTCTGCATTTTCACTGCCGAGGGCCTGGGTTTGATCCATGGTCAGGGAACTAAGATCCCACAAGCCGCGTGGGACGGCCAAGAAAAAAAAAAAAGAAAAAGAAATGGTAAATATGGGATGGGATGGAGGTGCTGGTTAATGCAAGTGTATCAGATCAGCACATGGTACCCTTGTCATTGCATTGGGCTCACCCAGATAACCTCCCCATCTCAAGATCCTCAACTTAATCACACCTGCCAAGTCCCTTTTGCCACATAAGGTCCCTGCACATTGCCATTTACAGACAGGTGTCAGGGTTAGGACGTGGACATCTTTGGGGCCATTACATGTCTGCCACACTTCCTGATCCTGAGTCTTTACTCCAGTGTCACTTTCTCAGTGGGGCTTGTCCTGCCCAGCCCGGCCCCCTGCTCTACCTTTTCTTCGAGCAAAGTATGTCATTGACTACTACCTTATGTATATTGGTATATTGCCTGTTTCCCCCCAGTAGAATGTCAGCTCCAGAAGGGCAGGGATCTTGGTCATTTTCTTCACTGCTGCCTCTCCAGCACCTGGCATATAGAAGGTGCTCAATAAATATTGGTTAAATGAATGATAGAAAATAAATAACAAGGGTGTGGAGAAAAGGGAACCCTCTTACACTGTTGGTGGGGATGTAAATGGATACAGCCACTATGGAGAACAGTATGGAGGTTTCTTAAAAAACTAAAAATAAGGCTTCCCTGGTGGCACAGTGGTTGAGAATCTGCCTGCCAATGCAGGGGACATGGGCTTGAGCCCTGGTCCGGGAAGATCCCACATGCCGCGTAGCAGCTAAGCCCGTGCGCCACGACTACTGAGCCTGCTCTCTAGAGCCCGCGAACCACAACTACTGAAGCTCACGCACCTAGAGCCCGTGCTCCGCCACAAGAGAAGCCACCACAGTGAGAAGCCCATGCAGCCAAAAATAAATAAATAAATTTATTTTAAAAAAAAGTATAAATAGAACTACCATATGACCCAGCAATCCCACTCCTGGGCATATACCCAGAGAGAACCATAATGCAAAAAGACACATGCAGCCCACTGTTCACTGCAGCACTATTTACAATAGCCAGGTCATGGAAGCAACCTAAATGCCCATCAACAGATGAATGGATAAAGAAGATGTGGTACATATATACAATGGAATACTACTCAGCCATAAAAAGGAATGAAATTGTGCCATTTGCAGAGTTGTGGACGGACCTAGAGACTGTCATACAGAGTGAAGTAAGTCAGAGAAAAAACTAATATCGTATATTAATGCATATATGTGGAATCTAGAAAAATGGTACAGATGAACCTATTTGCAAAGCAGAAATAGAGACACAGACGTAGAGAACAAACATATGGACACCAAGGCGGGGAAGGGGGTGGTAGGAATTGGGAGATTGAGGTTGACGTATATACACTACTATGTATAAAATAGATAAGTAATGAGAACCTACTGTATAGCACAGGGAACTCTACTCAATGTTCTGTGGTGACCTAAATGGGAGGGAAGTCCAAAAAAGAGGGGATATATGTGTACATATAGCTGATTCACTTCACCTGTACAGCAGAAACTAGGACAATGTTGTAAAGCAACTATACCCTAATTAAAAAAAAAAAAAGAAAAAACAGCCAACCCTCTTTAACCTCAATACGAGCCCCACAAATGGAAATTGCTCGTAACCATTAAACTCAGTCAGGGGACTGATGCAGTTGACTAGCCCTTTTAGCCCTGTGTTGGGAGACTGAGAACCGCACCCAGGCAGGTCCCAGGCTGGCACTGAGGCACAGAGGGGTCGCAGTAGCACAGCTGACGGAGGCTCGGAGGAGCTGAACGAGGGTGCTCTTTACTGAAATAGACTATGAGAGTGATTATTCAATGTTACCCACAAGCACCCCGGCTCAGTCCCCCGACGGATGATTCCAGAACCGCACAGCCTTGTACCGCTCTGGGATGTACACTAGCCTTGGGAGCTACTGCTCGGGGCTGGGTGGCCCCGAGCAGCTGGCCTGGGGTTCCTGGCTTTCTCTGGTTCTGTTCTTTCTAACCTCCAGCTTGTGGCTTGGGACCTTTTTCCACTTTTCCAATGACAGTACCAGGAAATTCCTTGTACTCCAGTGATGATGTGCTGTTTTCGTTCAAGAGGCAACTGTCCCCATTTCTGCCATCTCTGGAGCACTTGGCTATCTTCTAAGATGGAATCTGTTTTATTAGTCTTAGCCTTCTGCAGTTGTTTCTTCCAGCCCAGCGCTAGACTGTCGGGGAATCCTACAAAGGTTTGGCGGAACTTCTAGGGAAAGCGTCTGCTGCTGATAGAATAATGCAATGCCTTGGCCAATTGGATTCCCAAAACTGCACCCTCTGACAGGGCTTCCCAGCCACTGAAGAGCAGGCGCTGGGGGCTCAGCCTGCAGCTGAAGCTGGAAAAAGAGAAGAGAAAAAACGGGAGTAAGGTGGGTTCAGGGGTTCCTTTTCTGCACGGTTCCAGGAAGCTAGGTTTGGGTGTATCTGAATGAGGTGGTTCATGTTCAAATCAGGAAAAAACCCAAAAAACAAAGCACCCACAGTGGAAAAGCAATAGAAAGAAACAGCGAACTCTTCTAATGAGAAACCCACAAACAGCCTGAGAATTCATTTCATCCTCCCCAACCCCTGGTTCATCATTTTGCTGGCTTTCAAATTCTGGGAGTGGTGAAAACTATCACAGGATTGGAAGGTAGGACACCCAGGTTCTCACTCAACTCTGCTTCAAAAATGAACCGTGTGGGGCTCCCCTGGTGGCGCAGTGGTTGAGTGTCCGCCTGCCGATGCAGGGGACACGGGTTCGAGCCCTGGTCTGGGAAGATCCCACATGCCGCGGAGCAACTAGGCCCGTGAGCCACAACTACTGAGCCTGCGCGTCTGGAGCCTGTGCTCCGCAACAAGAGAGGCTGCGATAGTGAGAGGCCCGTGCACCGTGATGAAGAGTGGCCCCCGCTTGCCACAACTAGAGAAAACCCTCGCACAGAAACGAAGACCCAACACAGCCATAAATTAATTGATTAAAAAAAAAAAAAGAACTGTGTGACTTTGAGGAAATCGCTTACCCTTTCTGGAATCTCATTTCCCTCATCTGTACAATTAAGGGCAAGTAGTCATTCCAGCTTCTGAGGTTATGGGGAAACTCCAATGAGATAATATGCAGTATTATTATATCATCATCGTGACCAGCATCATCACGATTGCTGTGATTCCAGTTTCAGAGGTGGGGAAGTGGGGCTGGCTGGGGAGAGAGCCTCAGAGCTTGGTATCCTGGGTCTTCATTCTAACTTCCGGGAGTCTTGCTGCTTTCTTCTTTTAAAGTGTCTCATCTAAGTTGAGTTTAATTTAATACATTTAGGCAGTTGTTTAAAATTTGGAAAAGATTCACCAACATAGCAGAACTTTCATACCTAAATCAAATAATATCTACTTTATAAAAGTTTAATTTCTCCAGTAGCACAACCTCTAACTTAGGGAGGTTCATGTCTTTATAAAGATGCAGTCATTACTTACCAATTTGGATATTAAAAAAGAATTCTTAACCAGGGAGATGTTTAAAATAACGATTGTGGGGTGTTAAAATACATAGCTGGTACATTTTTTTCAATGGAGGAGGAGACCCTGTGGCTGGGGGAAAGCAATGTTTTACCACTGAGCGATCCAACTGGAATCTGACCCCCCATCGCTCCCCGCATCCCAAACCCACGCCCTTCATCACGTGCCCTTGGAGTCCCTCTTATAAAGGCCTTGTTTATGATTTGGAGCTTTCTGCTTTTGCATAAGACACGTACCTACTTTGGGGATGTCTTCTCATCCATGCAGTGAGAACAATAAAACCAACTCATAGCAGTGTTGTGAAGATTAGAAACAATATACATAAGTGCCCAATATGGTCCCTGTGTGGCAGCCAGCCCCCAGTATGGCCCTGGTGATCCTGGCCTCCTGGTGTTCCCCTCTCACCCCGAACTGGGCTGGGCTGTGTAACCAATGCAGAAATGTCAGTGTGTGACTTCCAAAGCTAGTCCACAGAAGACACTGCAGCTTCCGTCTTGCTCTCTCTTGGATCATTTTCTCTGGGAAAACCAGCTGCCATGTCAGGAGGACACACAGGCAGCCCTTTGGGCAGGTCTACCTGGGGAGGAGCTGAGGCCTCCTGCCAGCACCCAGCACTATTTTGCTAGTCGCATGAATGAGCCAACTCCAAAATGGACCCTCCAGCCCCAGTCAGGCCTTCAGATGACCACAGCCCTGGCCAACATCTTGACCGCAATCACATGAGAGACCCTGAGCTCGGTCACCCCAAATTCCTGACCCTCCCCAACTGGGTGAGACAGTAAGTATTGATTGTTATTCTAAGTTACTAAGTTATGGGGTAATTTGTTACACAGCAATAGGCACGTGGTATCGTAAATCTGTGTTTATATGATAAATGAGTGGTAATACTAAGTGTTTATTGTTATTCCATTACGTGCCTCACATTCAGTTTGAGGTTCTAGAAATGTACTGTATATACATCATCCCTTCCCTTAAGACGTGTTTAGATTAGCTACGGAAACATTAATGGGCTACAGGGTGGCCACAGGTACCATAGGTACTGAAACCTCCTCCCTGGAACTATTGTTGAAGGAGAGTCCTCTGAAAACCCCAAATACAGGAACTATAATACCTGAATCGATTTTAATGTTTTTATGCGATGGCAGTGTGTCTGCTTTTCTTACAGAAGAAAATTAAGAGCAAAGTTTCCTTTTATTAAGCAAATGCTAAAATCCTGAAATCTGACCAGCACAACATCCACCCGCAGTACCTGCTTGGGGGCGGTCAGTAGAGCTAATGTGGCTGATTTAAAGGATGCCCCTGAGTTTGAATTATAAATGAGAGGTGTGCTTAGGCATGTGTGCGGGTATAACCTCTGTCACCACCAGGTGGTGCCCTGGAGCTCTTGGCTTCCTCTTGGGGCTGTTGCCATCATGAGTGGCTCCCTGGGTGTGGATTGGGTTGGGTTAGCTTTTTTTCTTTTTTTTCTATTTGGCCATGTCGAGCGGCTTGTGGAATCCTAGTTCCCCGACCAAGGATTGAACCTGGGCCCTCGGCAGTGAAAGCATGGAGTCCTAACCACTGGACCGCCAGGGAAGTCCCATGGGTTCGGTTAGCTTTGAGGGGGTAGTCTCCAGACTCAGTTTCCCTGGAGTTGGTTTTGCTGGCTTCTGGAGGTTCTACTTCCAGAGGTTTCAATCATAATAACAACAACACAGCGAGAAGACAGCCCTTTGTAGACCAGACACTAATATACATAACACATACTATATATTATGTAATATATATAATATAGTACAGCTGACCCTTGAACAAAATGGGTTTGAACTGCATGGATTTCTTTCAGTGGTAAATACCGAGGGGCAGTGGATATGAAGGCCAACTATAAGTTACATGCAAATTTTTGGCTGCGTGGAGGGTCTGGTGCCCCTAACCTCTGCGTTGTTCAATTTATATGATATATAATATTTAGCATAATGTACTGTATAATTATATATAGTAGGTATACTATATAAAATTTTATATATGCTGTATATAGTATGTAATATATAATATGTGCAATATGTAATTTCTGAATCATATGGAATTTCTATTATATTCAGTTTTTTTCACATAATATTATTTTATTAAGGCTTTTTGTGTCCTTAAATATTCTTTGGAAACTTGATTTTAATTGCTATATAATATTCAAGCACATGGATATACCACACCTTATTTATCTACTCTTCTTTTTTTGGGTTTTGAATTATTTCTCCTTTTTTAACATTACTATATTGCAGTATAAGTCACCTACGTGAACCTTTGCTTACATCTCTGATTATTTCCTGAGACTACATTTCTAGAAGTGGAATTACTGGACCAAAGGGTGAGAACACTTTTAGGGCTTCTGCTGTTATCAGATTTTTTCTAGTGGAGAGGCCAAATTATAACCCCACCAGTGTGAGTACCCATTTTTCTGCATCCTCACTAACACTGGTTTTCTAAAAATTATTATTTAACGTTTTTTTTCTCAGTTTGGTAAGCTTTTTAAAAATCTTGTTTTACTTGTATGTCTTTGTATATCTTTAGTTACGCAGGCAAACATTTTTTCATTCACCTATTAAGCATGTGCCTCCCTTCCTCTACAAAGGTCTTTTGTTCTCTGTTAGGGTTATTGCCTGTTTTCTTGTTTGTTTTCAAGAACTTTTAATATATGAAGGCTATTGATCATTGATCCGTCAGCAGTGTTGCAAATATTCTTCCTCAGTGTGTTTGCTTTTAAATTTTGTGACACACTCTGATGTTCAGAGGTTTTGCTTTAATGTAGTCAGATCTATCAATCTCAGATTTCTTTCATTGTTTGGTGCTTAAAAAGCTGTGTCCCATCCAGAAATCAAATAGTATTTGCCTCTATTTTTTTCCTGCTTGTTTCGGAGCTCTATTATTATTATTCTTTTGCATTTACTTCTTTCATCCATCTGGATTTTATTTTGGTTTATGATGTTGAGGAGTCAACATTATTTTTTCCCCAAATAACTAACCAATTGTCCCAGCACTAGTGACTAATTCCTTCTTTCTGTATTGATTTGCAATGCTACATTTATGGTATATTAAACTTTTATATGAGCTAGATCCTAGTACATATAAAATAAACAGTTTTTGTACTGTTTATTCCTCTGGAGAGATGTTTTTAATATACAGAGTGGTCCATGCCATTTTCCTTCCATGACACTCCCAGCTCACCTCCATCAGGATAAAATCCAGACTGCCTGGGGCCCTCCCCTCATCCACCAGCCTCCCCTGCTCTGTAGCTCTGTCCCCACAGGGGGGCCCAGTGACTCCATGATCCACCCACTTCATCAGACCAGGTCCTTTTTCCTCTCGCACCCCTGGACCCCACATTCCAACCCCTCCAGTCTCCACTCCACCATCCTTGGTGCGGCCACTGGGCTTCTGCCCTGGAAATGGCAGCATCCCCACCCCACCCTTCTACCTCCCTCCAGTCCGTCCTCCACAGGCAGCCACATCCATCTTTTTATAAACAAGCGTCATATGTGTGCTTCCCCCTAAACGCTTTCCTTGAACAGAGCCTGGCAACAGTGAGTCCCCACAGGAGAAAGCACGTGGCCCCAGGCAATGCCCTGCCCACACCGCCATGACCAGTGAACATTCATGAATGCACGCTGGTGGGACCTGCATGGTGGGACCTGAGTTTGCTCCAGGGTGCCAGGTGTTCAAAGAGCACTCCTGCCCCGTGCTCAGGAGTCTTCCCCTCCTGGAAACGCCCCCTCCTCTCTTCCTGAACACGCACTCACCCTTCCGGACTCAGCCCTGGCTCTCACCTCTCCAGAGGCTTTCCTGGGGTAACCTGTGTCCGCCTTGTGCCCCTGGGGCCCGTGTGAGCTTTGGTTCACTGCTCTTACATGTTGGTGTAAGCCCCCGAGAGGGGCCTGTGTTTTCCCAGCCATAGAGAGGAGTGTCCTGGCATGAACCCCAGCTCCATATCTATGGCTGTGTGACCCAGGGCAGGTTATTCAACCTCTCTGTGCCTCAGTCTTTAAAAGGACAGGGATAACCGTAATTACTTTGAGGGGTTGTTGTGAGGATTAAATGAATTAATACTGGCAAAAGGCTTCAAACGTTGCCTGGAATTGCTAAGTGCCGTGTACACTTGGGGTATTCTTCTCTCTCTTTTTTTTTTTTTATCAATTTTCTTCTTCCCACATCTTCAGGGCAGGTATATGTATGTAGGTGTTAAGTAAGGGGAAAAAGGAGGGCAGAGGAAGAACAGGGGGACAGGAGGGAGGCAGGTGAGGTGGGGGGTGTTGGCCTTCCCTGACCACCCCCTGAGGCTGCCCCTGTGTCCCCTCCCCTGGCTGGTCATCCTTGACGCCCTGTACTATTAACTCTTGCATCTCATTCCCTTGTGGGAGACGTCTTCCCCCCATATCCTCAGTCTGGCTGCCATGGGCACTCCATAATGTTTGCTGAATTGAAACGAAGCCAAGAATGGAGGGACCACGCGTCCAGTGGGGCATGCTCCCTGCTGGGGATGCACAGTTTGGGTCCACTGTCTAGGATGGGGGTGCCCGGAGAGCTGATGACAATAACAGTGAACATGTTTAAGCTCTCGAGGTGTGCCACGCCCTGGATTAGTCCCTCACCTGCTTTATCTCATCCAATCCTCATGACAACCCCAAGCGGTGGTTATAGGCACAATTCCATTATACAGATGAGGCAACTGAGGCACCCAACGGGGTCTGTCTAGACCCCAGGATTACCGAGAATGAAGAGACAACCCTGAGTTTTTTTTCACCTTCCCCTGAAAACCCCCCCAGTTTTCCCACGTGCTTTTATGGTCCATTCAATTCTGGCTCCCTCCTGTATATTTAGGGAGAACTTACTAATGAAAAGTCATTGGGTTTTTTTGTTTTGGGGTTTTTTGGGGGGTTGTTGTTCCATTCTCAGAAAGCATTTGAAATCCACTCTGAATCTCAAGTGTGTTTTGAGTTGTGTTCAACTTTTAACGTTCTGTGAAAACTTGGATTTAATTAGTTTCTCTTGCGTTCTGAAATCGTGTGATACTTTTATTTTTTGTTTCCTGGACCGAAGCCTTGCCACATTCGTGGAAAAACTGAAGGGGGGGAAGGTTTTCTCGTAAGAATTTAATGTGAAATGGATTGAAATTGTTGCTTGAGGAGAAATGACTGATTTCTGGCCTCCAGGGCAGGGTGCTATGTCTCCACCAGCAAGCTGCTTGTGAATTGGGCTGGAAACATATAGACTCCAAAGTGAGGCTTGTCCTGTGGTCTGAGGTAGCCGACACTGGCGATCCTTGATGAGCCCAGGTGGCTCAGGAAGAAAGCATCACCTGGTTCAGACACCCCTGGGTTCAAATCCCACCCCTATTGCTTACTAGCTCTGTGACTTTGGGCCAGTTACTTATCCTCTCTGATCTTTGGAGTTCTAACTTGTAGAAAATGAAAATAGGTGAGAAAGTGCTTATTGGTGCTCTTAGGACATGGGAGGTGAGCAGTGAGTGCTAGCTTCTCTCCATCCTGTCGGGAGGTATCTCCCTTACTCAGTAGAGTCTTACCAGAATTGAGCCATGGTGGTCTGGGAAAGTGAGTCTTGTTAGAAATACTGGGAATGTAGGTTTCTGTCCTGGCTTTAATGCTAAATGGTTACGTATTCTTTGATGAGCCATTAGCCTCTCTAGGCTGCAGTTTTCCCATCTGTAAAATGAGAACAAAACTGTCATTCTGACTGTCTTATTCAGCTCAGGCTGCTATAACAAAATACCACAGAGTGGGTGATTTAAACATTTGTCTCTCACAGTTCCGGAGGCTGTAAGTTCAAGATCAAGGTGCTGGCAGATTCTGTGTCTGGTGAGGACCCATTCCTTGGCTTGTAGACAGTTGCTTTCTTGCTCTGTGCTCATATGGCCTGCACTTGGGGGCCTGGGGAAGAGAGAGGAAGACAGAGGAAGTAAGAGGGAGAAAGAGGGAGAGGGGGAGGGAGAGAAATTTCTCTCTTTCTCTTTTTATAAGGCCACTAATCCCATCATGAGGGCCCCACCCTCATCCAACCCTAATCATCTCCCGAAGGCCCCACCTCCAAATACCATCACATTGGGAGTTAGGAACTTTAACATACAATTTCTGGGGGGAACACAAACATTCAACCCGTTATACTCACTTTATAAGGGGCTACAAGAAAATAAGGCAATGACTTTTGGAAAATAAAGTATGATAGAAAACCCACTGTTGAAGACAAAGAAAAGTATCTGTTTCCTAAAGTGTTCTAGATACCCACACATTATACATTTTCTAAAGGCACTCATGTTTTCTGAAATGGAAATGAAATATATTGCTTTTGATTATCAACCCAAATATCCATCATCCATCCATTGGTGATGCACACCCATCAAGCAGCCTGGGGTGTGTGCCAGCTACTCAGGGAGCGTGAAGACCCACACCATCCACGCCCCCAGCCTCAGCCTCTGCAGCCCAGGCTCCCTTCTGCAGAGACGCATGTTCCCCAGGGGGTCCTGGGCTGGGAGCCTGACTAAGGAGGAGAAAAGGTGGCTGGTCGGCTGGTTCAGAGGTGGTTCCTCACCTCACCTGGTTCCAGAGGGGCGTGTACCAGAATGACCAGCTCCAAACGGGAAGATCTATTCCTGGAGGTTACTGGGTGGACCCGCCCTGACTGCACGGCCCTGGAGAATCCTCCAACAGAGAATGAGAATGGGGAAGAAGGGACAAACCCAACCCAGTGACGGGGCCAGCCTGAGCCCAGATGGTGCTGGCTGGGGAGGGCGCCACCAAGGAGTACGGAACCAACGAGAAGCTTGCAGCTGCCACCAAGCTGTTGTGGATGTGAGCATGCTGTCCTTCTGGTGACACATCCTTGAGATCCTGTGCGTATGGATTATGGATATCCTGAGGGGGGAAGTTTGGGGCTTCTGTTTGAGCTTTTTTTTTTTTAAAATGGAACAAAAAAATACCACTAGCTTTGCCTGTGGAACCATCAGAAGTTGGTTATGCTGACAGGAACGGGATCCCAGAATAGGAACCAGCTGGAGACTCATATGGAGAAAAACAAAGGTCCCGGTGATTTTTCTTTCTTTCCTCCTAGCATGCTAGCAAAACAAACAAACACACAAACGGGGGAAAATGCATCAGTGCACTATTGAGAAACAAAAACTAAAAAGCATGTAGAGTCAAAGGGACCAGCTTTGCGTTCCTCACTCCTGAAGAATTAGAAAGAGTTGCAACAGTCCTGACAACTAGGAATATGGACTCCTGCCTGTCAAACGCAAGGGCAAAAGCATCAATGGCGCCATCAAATGGCAAAATGGCGGGGCCGAGCAGAGAGGCAGTAAGTGGGTTCCATTGTGTCATGGCTCATCTCAGTGACTAAAGGCCATTTCTGACCACGGAGGGGGTAGCTACCCCCAGCTGCACAGAGGTTGTATTCTGGAGGTTACCATAGACATTTTGCACCCCATTCCTCCATCAGCACCTCCCTTTCATGCCCAATCCAGCACTCAATTCCCAGCAGTGAACTGGCCCGAGGCAGAAGTGGGTGGGTGGGTGGTGGTCATCATTTCTGGGATGTCAAGTTAGAAGAAAGGAATGGTGAAGACAGGAACAGTGGTGGGAGTGCTCCCCTTGGGGGCTTGTAGAGTTTTATGCACTCTCTCTCGCATTGGAAGGACTTCAGATTGCTTCAAATTATCTGTGAATAAATTTCCCTCTGCTCGTCAGACAACCGGGCAGAAGACATGGAAGATGCCTCCTCAGCTAGCACAGCCCCTCCAGGAGAACCGCTGCCAGACGCGGGGAACTTGGCTCCAGGTTGGGTCTTAAAAGCCAAGGCTCGGGCTTAAGGATCCGAAATGAAGGTTCTAGTAGCAACTACCCAGGTGTACTGGGAGGGGGACCAAAAAGCCAGCACCCGCCGAATGCCAGACCTGAGCAGACATTTGATCCAAGGAGAGCACCAGAAAAGAAACCCTGTATTTGCTGAAACCATCCTGCAATGGGAAAGATGGGGAAATTTACCCCCCCAGAAGAAAAGCACACTTTTGAAAAAGATTTTCTGCAGGAAACAGAAGTGAATTGTAGAAAGCCTCTATCTTGGGTTCGCCATAGGCTGAGGAACTGAGATTTTAAACTGAGGTAAACGTGAGATGACAGGGCACTGGATTGTGATGGAGGGGGGCAGGCAGAGATGAGGCAGAAGCAGTAAAGGATCTGGGTGTGTCTAGAAGGATCATGAGGGAACTAACAAGACACCCAAAGAAAGGACATTGACACTGGAAGCAGCAGGAAACAGTAGAAAATTGAATCAGTGATGCTCAGGAAAGTGGGGGAATCTGATGGTTATTGGCCAAGATCCACACTCCCCATCTCTTCCACACAAACAGAACCTTTATTACTTTATCTTCCTGGAGCCGTGTGCACTTCTGGGGGGCAGGCACTGGCCCCTCCGAGACCCAGGAGGTGAATCTTTGTTGATCTACGCCAACCACGGGGTTGTCATTCCCCTTCGTCAGTGATTGTCTTAAGCCTGGTCATGGGTGCCCAGCTGGCCAGTGACTCATGAGGTGATCTCTGCGGGGGATGTTGGACAGGGATGTCAGTTAAGAGACCACAAATGTTCCGATTGTTTAAGTCACTGGCAGGGGGAGTTTCTGCTCCCTGTCGCTAAAAACACCCCTCTAGGATAAGTTCGAGGAGCTCCCCTAAGTGCAGGAGGAAAGAACACACGCAGAGGAGGTGATAGGATCTGAATGACAGAAAAGAGAGTCAGGTAATGAGTGATGGATGGTCCTGAGGAAGAAACCAGAGCAAAACCCAGAAAGGCCCGATAGAAGCCGAGAGAAGATCCCGGGTTGAAGATGACGTCAACGTCTCAGACAGACCCACAAGAGGAAGACAGTGACACACTGGGAAAAGGACAAAGGACACGTGCAGACACCACAGAAAAATGCTGTTCAGATGGCCCATGCACTGTGAAAAGATTCCCGGCTGCCCTCGGAGTAAGAGAAAGGCAAATTGGAACCAAGACTGTGCCATCATTTCCACACCGTTAGTTTGGCAGAGACTGGAAGTGAGAAAGCATCCTGTCGGCAGGGTGGGCGGCAGGGATGCTCCGACACTGCTGGCGGGAAAGTCAGGGACTTCAACCACACGTGGGGGGCAGTTTGTTAACATTTGTCAACATGACGAATGCACACATCCCTCCTAGGAATTTATCCCACAGAGACGTGCACCAGCGGAAGATGAATAAAGATAAGGCTGCACAGGGCAATTTGATCCTAATATAGCAGGATATTGGCAACAGCCTCAAGTCCATTCATAGAGGGCTGGTTCCATAAATTACATGCCATTAAAAACTAGAAAACGTTCTGTATACTGGTGTGGATAGATCTCCCAGATAGAGTGTTCAGTTTAAAAAGCAAGATGTGGGGCTTCCCTGGTGGCGCAGTGGTTGAGAATCTGCCTGCTAATGCAGGGAACACGGGTTCGAGCCCTGGTCTGGGAGGATCCCACATGGCGCGGAGCAACTAGGCCCATGAGCCACAACTACTGAGCCTGTGCGTCTGGAGCCTGTGCTCCGCAACAAGAGAGGCCGCGATAGTGAGAGGCCCGCACACCGCGATGAAGAGTGGCTCCCGCTTGCCACAACTCGAGAAAGCCCTCGCACAGAAATGAAGATGCAACACAGCAAAAATAAATTAATTAAGAGTTAGGACTTCAACATATTCATTAAAAAAAAAAAGCAAGATGTGAATAGCATATTGCCATTTGTGAAAAAGGTGGAAAAAAATGAACACATACATGCACACATACACACGTATTCATATTTGTTTGTTGTTATGGACTGACTTATGCTCCCCCCCGCTCCAAATTCCTATGTTGAAGCCTAACCCCCAATGTGACTGTATTTGGAGAAAGGGCCTTTAAGGAGGTAATTAAAGTTAAAGCAGATCATGAGAGTGGGACCCAATACAATAGGACTGGTGTCCTTATAAGAAGAGGAAGACACCAGGGATGCACACCCACAGAAAAAGGCCATAGGAGCACACAGTGAGAAGAAGCCTGTCTCCAAGCCAAGGAGAAAGGCCTCAGGAGAAACCAACCCTGCCCACACCTTGGTCTCAGACTTTAGCCTCCAGAATTGTGAGAGAACACATTTCTGTTGTTTAAGCATAGAACACGTTCTGTGACATTTTATTATGGGGACCCTAGCAGACTAATACTTTTGTATGAGCATGAAACATCTCTAGAAAGATACAAAAGAAACTAATAACAGAGGTTCCCTGTGAAGAGGGCAACTGAGTGTCTGGGGATTAGGAGAAGAGGAGTGATTTCTCACTGTATATCCTTCTATGATCCCTTTCATGTGAAAAAATATAAAAATAAATTACCAGTAAAAAAAAAAAACCCACTTGGAACAAAAGAAATTTTTCTTCATATGATAAAGATGATTTATCATAAGCTTAATAGCCAGCATCATATTAAATGCTGAAGCCATGGAGGCATTCCCATTAAAAATCAGGAGCAAGACAAGAATGCCTGATATCGCTGCACTATTTAATGTTCGAGATAAGCCAAGTAAGCCAATGCAATACGACATGAATATTAGAAAGGGGATCAAGGGATGGAAAGGAAGACACATGTCATTATTTGCAGAAGATAGTGTTCATTACTATTATTAATATTACTTTGCTCTATGATGGCTGCAATGCATCTTTTATGTATTTTTGTGATTTAGGTCAATTTTTTAAGGGGATCTTCTGTCATTCATTAATAAGCACAGGTATAGGGAGGTGAATACAGGCGACATTTAAACTGAAGCAGCTCTGAATCTTATTTTTATGTGTTAACTGCAATAATCCTTATTTGGGGGAATTTTGAACAGTGCTTTTAAGAGGCCATACTTATTTATTTAACGTCTTTATTGGAGTATAAGTGCTTTACAATGGTGTGTTAGTTTCTGCTTTATAACAAAGTGAATCAGTTATACGTACACATATGTTCCCATATCTCCTCCCTCCTGCATCTCCCTCCCACCCTCCCTATCCCACCGCTCTAGGTGGTCACAAAGCACCGAGCTGATCTCCCTGTGCTATGCGGCTGCTTCCCACTAGCTATCTGTTTTACATTTGGTAGTGTATATATGTCCATGCTACTCTCTCACTTTTGGACTTGAGGACATGGGGAGGGGGAAGGGTAAGCTGGGCCATTTATTTAAAGAGTGTTGGAGTTCAAGGGTGATCTCACAGGGGGCTGGGCCGTGAGATGGTTGGGAGGAGGCCTTTTCTTGACTGCTCACCTGTGAATTTCTCCCACCTCTAAAAGGCTCTCAGCAAGCTGGAACCTGAGTATTATATGCAGGGTAATTGGCTGTAATTAATTCCACAACCTTGGGCCCCTTACAAGACCGCCTTTTGCCAAATGAAAGCAGAACACGCAGAGGCAAACTCTTCCCTCCACCTAACTCCACTAAATGGGACTAGACCCCTTCTGACAGTCGGCTCCCGCTGCCAAAAACCCATTGACAGGCCGTGTAATAAAGCGCCCTCGCCAGGGAAGCCCTGGCACAGGAAGGGAGGGCTGACACCTCTCCTCACAGTTGCTGTATCCTTGCTTCCCACGGGCCCAGCCGTGCAAGCCCCGCTGGGGCCCAGTTGGCCAAGCCATTTCCGTTCTTTTGTTACTTTTCTCCCAGTAGAACAAAGCAGTAACCCAAGGGCTTTGTTCCAGGTATTGATTCTCATGAGCTGCTGGGAGAGGGTGGCCTCCGGGGTTGGGGGGTGGATGTCTCCATTCTCATTGTTCCACTCCTGTGTCCCAGCCCTACCTGATCAGCCTCCCAAGCTGCTGATGCCAAAAGACAGCAGTCAAGTTCCCCCATGATCCATTCTACTCATGGGAACCAGAAAGATCTTTCAGAAACATAAATTGCATCAACCTCTGTTTAAAATCTCCCACGGGCTTTCCTTTGCTTTTAGCATCAAGCCCAAACTCCTCTCTATGGTCTCCAATGCCCTCCCTAATCTGCCTTTGCCTATCTCTTCAATTTAGTCTTGCACCACTCACTCTAAGCCACTGGCCTTGCTGTTCCATGATTGCAGAACGCTTGTCCCTTCACTTCCTGTTCCCTTTGTCTGGAAGTTCTTCCCCTAGGGCTCTACAGGGCTTGCTCTTTCTCACTGGAAAAATCTCAGCTCTGAACCTGCCCTGAGTTCTCTACCAATGGCAGACCTCTCCTCCTTCCATATCATTTATTGGTTTACATATTTATTTCCTGTCCCTCACCCCCACCCCAAGAAGGCCTCTCCCATGAGAGCAGGGCCTTTGTCTTGATCACTGCTATGCTTGGCACAGAGTAGGAAATAAAAAGACATGCTTAATTATTTTAACTGATTAAGAAAGAAATAGATGACCAAGGACTTAGTTTATGTATCAGTACAAGATCCAAACAGGTGGGTTTACTTTGAAGGTAATGGAGCTTAAACTTCTGGCTGCTCATGCAAACATCTCCCTGCCCCAAGGCCCTGGATCTAGTTTTTAATTTTCAGTTTCATTTTTTTTTTTTCTTTTAAAGAATTCCTCTGAAATTGTATAAGCGTCAGACTCCCCCCAAACTGGATCTGTTCCCGTCATCAAAGATAGTGATGGATTACAGGCCGGATGCCTGGCTGGGTAGTAAATACTGATGATGGTAATAATAATAACAACCACCACCAACAACAATACTAATAGCAGCCTGGGTAGTAGTAGTAATAGCAATCATAGAAGTAATTGTCATTTAGCAAACACTGTGCCAGTCATAACCGAATTTTGAGGTATCATTTATACCCATTTACAAGATGAGGAAACAGAGGCTCCATGGGTCAAGAATCATGTAAAGGAAGCTCAGGTTGGCCTGAGGCTTAAGCCAGTTCTCACGGCCACAGCTTGGACTTCATTAAGACGGCAGAGAAAGTGGTCCACGTGCGCTGACCTTTAGGAAGCGTGTTTTTTCCAGGCTCCTGAATCCCATGGACTGAGGTGAACTTTGCAAAAAGGCCCTAGCTCTCTGCTCGGGGCCGGTCTCTCCTTTTCTCTCCTGGTTAGCCCTGCAAAGCTGTGTGTAGGCAGGGGTGGAATTCCACACGTGTAGATCTTCCATCATGGTTTTTAAAGTACAGGCAATCCTCATTCGTTGTTTCTATATTTGCGAATTCACCTACTTGCTAACATCTATCGGTCACCCCCAAGTCGATGCTCGTGGAATTTCTTTCGGCCGTTTGCAGACATGTGCAGAGCTGCCCAGTGTGCGTGTTCCAGCTGAGGGCAAACAGGGCAATTCTGTCTCCTTGTCTCACGTCCTGCTGTAAACCAGCATCCTTTTTGCAGTCTGTGTAGTGTCACGTCTTTTGCTTTCTATTGGTGACTGCTGTTTAAAATGGCCTCACGTGTAGTCCAAAAGCACTGTTTAGTGTCCGTGAGTGCAAGAAGGCTGTGACGTGCCTTACGCAGAAAATACCTGTGTTACATAAGCTTCATTCAAGCGTGAGTGACAGTGCTGTTGGCTGTGAGTCTAGTGTTAATGAATCCATAATATACAGTAATTAAATCATCTTTAAACAGAGACACACCGATTGGTTGATGAAACGGTTGTGACCAGAGGCTCACAGGAACCCAACCCCGGATCCTCCCCTAGGAGCAGTGGTTTGGTACTTGTTAATTCAGTGTTTGGGGTGACTTCATAGAACAGAACTTCCAGGAATAATGAGAATCAACTGTATTTCTTTTATGCCCCCAGTCGAATTACAGGTTCTCTGTGAGCCTGAACCGCAGTTTCTTCGGCTTTTGGATGCCGGAGCGCAGGGTCAAGTTCGAGGGTCTAGTGCTCAGTAAACCCCGTTACTGACTGTGGAGTGGATCCTTGGTGCCCACGATCTCCGGGCAAACCTGTCGGAGTTGAGACTTGAAGGCTGCATGTGGCTTGGTTTCTGGAATGGACTGAAATATTCCATGTTTGCGAGAGGCCCCCCTTCCCTCGGGGCTCCAGTGTCACACACCCCCGCCACCTCCCGCTAAGAGGGAAGTGATTACACAGCATACCTGTGGCTGATGCCGGACTGTTAAAAGCCTATAAAACTGAGGCGCCCCTCGCTTTCCTGCGTTTGCTGCGGGCCAATTTAGAGACAGACCCTTACTGTTTTGAATCAAATTCCTGTTAAAAGCGTGCACTCCAGTTCCTTTCCCTTAGTTCCTCCCTGCCCCTGGCCCCAGGCCTCTCGTTAAACCCTCCCCCGCAACAGCCTGCCTGGGTCCACATCCTCTTTTATGGGACTTTCTCCTTGCAGCTAAGGGCTTGCGTTCTCGCTGTTCGCTGTTCGCAGTGGGCTGCCAGGGGAGGGGGCCCGGAAGGGGGCAGAGGCTGAGGGAACCCGCCCGGGGCCGTGAAACCAATGAGTCCCTCCTGTTTCTTAGGCTTGGCTTCTCTTTTGCCAGCCCAGCTGGGGATGCCAGGTCAGCTTGTTTACAAGCAGAGGTTGGCAGGCTGCAACCTTCCTTCTGGTGGGAGGGAGCGGGGGCGGGGGGGGCGCTTATCAAAAGCTGGGGGGAGACTTGGAGGCAGTGGAGTTGAAGGGGGAGGGAGGAGGTGGGGAAGCCTCATTCTGGGAGCCGGAGTTTCCATTCGTCCTTGGACGGAAGGACCTGTGCATTCAGTGGGTGTGTATGTATGTGCGTGTACGTGTATGAGCGTGTATGCTCATGCGTGCGTAGGTGTGCATGTGTGCGCACGCGTGTGTATTCAGTGTGCACCGCTTGTGTGCAAGTGTGTCCGCACTGTGCATGCGTGAGCACGTGTGTATGCACGCACGTGCACTCCTGTGTGTGCATGCTCATGTGTGCAGCGCACACACGTGTGTGCCTTCAGTGTGTGTGGTTGTGTGTGCACTGCTTGAATGCATGTGTGGTGTGCACTCCTGTGTGTGCATGTGTGTGCGTGTCTGCGTGTTGGGCGTGTTGCTGAGGTAGAGCCGACTTGGGGAGCAGCCGTGTGGAGTGATGGGAGAGAAGCGTGGTGGACCCAGGGAGTTCAGCCACAGAAAAGAAAGTTGATAACCAAAGAATTTTGTCTGGATTCTTACGGGGCGGGGAAAGAAAAGCACCCCATGCTGTGGACTCTACCTTCCTAATATAAAACAGAGACCAAGGGGTCCAGTTTCATAGCCAGTGGGCTGGACCAACGCCTATGCAAGATACGGCTTTCGCAGAAACTAAAGTCATAAAGAAACATAGAATGATTCTCCCCTTTCTGTCCCGAGTCTCCAAGCCCCATGGTGTGGTGTGGCCTCTCATTCCTTGGCAAAGTCGACCCTGGTGGACAGCTCCTGGCCATTCAGGCTAATGTCAGATTCAGAATGAGCCTCGATGGCTGATAAGCCTTATTTGCTCTGTTTGTCTAGACCCCGCTTAAGAATCCTTTGGGAAGATAGTTTGTGAGAGATTGGGGAAATTTGAATATGGACTGGGTATTAGATGCTATTAGGGAATTATTAATTTAGTTACATATGATAAAGGAACTGCAGATGTGTGGGAGAATCCTCTTCTTTCTTCTTAGAGATACATGCCACAGTATTAAGGTGAAGTGCCATGTAATTTATCTGTAATTTACTTTAAAACGGTTTAGCCAGAGAGAGAGGCAGAATATAGAAAGCAAAATGTTAACAACTGTTGACTCTCGGTAGTAGATGTATTTCTGGTTTTCTCTGTGCTTGAAAATGTTCACGGTAAAAAAATATTTTTAATGCTTTGGGGGGAAACGGCTTAAAAAATAAATCTAACAGGTTGCATGAAAAAAATCCTTTGGGGTTTTCTAAAGTAGAGCCTCAAGATCATAGAAGCTTCTGCTATCCCCTGGCGCCAGCCTGGCATTGAGGCAGGTAGCAGATGAATCAGCTTTGGGAACTAGATTGGGCATCTGGGGCCAGCGTGGACAGCAAGCACGGCCTTGCCTCCTGATCTCTTTTGCCTAAACACCTCCAAAATGTTGGGTTGGCGTGAGCTAGGATGATTGTTGACCTTGAAATTCAACACAGGCCATAGTGTGCTCCATACGTCCAGAAACCATTTCTCCTTAGACTACAATATCACTCTGCTTTGGAAGTTTGATCTTCCCCAGGAAGCCCGATCCCCGATGGAATTCACTGGAGGAAGAGGCTGCCTTTTATCAGTCTTGACCTGGCCAAGTCCAAGCATAATGCTGGCAATGAACTTGCTGTGGGCCAGGGAGACAAGCAGCATCACATTCAACCCCACCCCAGCCCTATGAGGTTGGCGCCATTATAACCCCCACTTTACAGATGGGAAAACTGAGGCCCCGAGAGAGCATTTACTTATGTGAAGTCATATGGACAGGTGGAGCTGGCATTCACCTGTGGGATCTGGTCTGTGGGATCCAGAACCAGCCCTCTTACTGCCAAAAATGTATGGTGGCCGTCATGGCAGAATTCACGCAGTGTCTATGGCTTAATTGCCATGGAATACTTGTGTCATTTCTCATTGGACTTTCTTATAATACAGTTTCCTTGAGAGGTGGAACAGCATCTTCTCCACAAAGCAGTCTGTGCCTTTGGGCTCCTGTCTGCCCTATTTGGTGCCCCTCCTTTTCCCCCCAGACACAGGAAAAGGAATTAAATCTCCAGCAAGTTCGAGAAACTCCTCTTTATCAGACACACACCTTCCTCTCACCAAGGCAAGCCCTCTACTTGCTCTTCTGTCACTTTTTCTCCATCTTAAGGCTTCCATGGTTATTTCTTTTAATCTGCTCTTGCTTGGATAAAAGTGTTCTGAGGGTGTGCACATATGCTGGGGTAACAGGCGTGGAGTACATAAATGTGCTTTGTTGGAGGCCCCAAGCCCCCCCCCCCAGGAATGGCTCGGGATCTCCCCTACAATCTTGCGGACTCCCACGTGCCCCAGAACATATACATGTGCAATCAATACATTTTGATTCATCTCCCAAGACCTAGTACTTTGCATACAAGCAGGCTTTCAAAAAGTATCTGTTGAAGCAACACCTATTGTTATAATGCCTGACAGTAGAAAGAATCATCAAGGCGGTGTCTCAGACGCCACCCTGGAGACAGCATGAAACTCTGAGACCATCTGTCGGGCTTCTGGAAGGGCCAGAAAAAAAAAGCCAACAATTTTCCTGAAATAGTACAAACAGGATTTCCTGGAGGGAGCCAAGCCGGGGAGCAGGCTGCATTTTGGAAATGGAAAATGCAGCCTTGCTTGCCATTTGGGGCTGACTGGGTTGATTTCTGCCGGCAGCCGTGGAGACTTCCCATGTCCTGTGTGGCTCCCGGTCATTCAGCGATGACCTCTGAGTGGGTGGACACAGGAAAACTGATGGACAGTTCATCCACCTAAAACGGCCTGGATGTGAATATCGATAAAATTGTCCTTTACCGCAGATCTGCCTGCGTCTGCCTCGGTCCCTCGTGCCTCTCTGCAGCCCCGGCAGAAATGAGGTTACACAGCTGGGGTTCAAATCCAGGCTCTTCCAGTTACCAGACTGTGACCTTGTGTGAAGTACCCCTTCTGTGTCTCAATTTTGTCCTCTGTGTAATGGCGGTTAGAGTAGCGTCTGCCTCATAGGGCGGGTTGTTGAGGGGATGAATGGAGCTCATAAAAAGAGGCATTTAGGGGCTTCCCTGGGGGCGCAGTGGTCGAGAGTCCGCCTGCCGATGCAGAGGATGCGGGTTCGTGCCCCGGTGCGGGAGGATCCCACATGCCGCGGAGCGGCTGGGCCCGTGAGCCACGGCCGCTGGGCCTGCACGTCCGGAGCCTGTGCTCCGCAACGGGAGAGGCCACAGCAGTGAGAGGCCCGCGTACCGCAACAACAACAACAAAAAGAGGCATTTAAAGTAGTGGCACACTCCGTGTTTGCTGAACGCCAGCTGTTTGTATTTCCGCAGCCGCGCTATAGCTCCGGCTGCCCTCGGACTCGCTCCGCCCCCGTGGCTCCAGATGCAACTCCTCGCAGCGCCCGCCCTCCGCCTGCTGGTCCCTGAAGCCCCGGAGTCCGCTAACCACCCAGATCTAAGAGGCCAGTGTCTGAGCTTCCCGGGAGCTGCTGTAACAAATCACCATCGACTTGAGGGCTTATAACAGCAGAAATGTCTTCTGTCACAGTTCTGGAGGCCAGACGTCCAGAATCACGGCGTCAGCGGGGCGGTGCTCCTTCTGAAGGCTCCAGGGGAAGATCCTCTGTTGCCTCTTCAGGCTTCCAGTGGACCTGGGTGCCCCTTGGCCTGGGGCTGCATCCCTCCAGTCTCTGCCTCCGTCTGCGCAGGACCTTCCCCTGCCCCCCTCTGTGTCCCCCTTGGTGTCTCCCTTCTCTCCTCTTCTTATAAGGACACTTGTCGTTGGATTTAGGGCCCACTTGGATAAATTAGGATCCCCACATCTCTAGATCCTACACTTAATCACATCTGCAAAGATGCTTTTTCCAAATAAGGTCACATCCACAGCCACATCTTTTGGGGAGGCCACCGTTCAACCCACTACGGCCATCAACTTCCATCTCAGGAATGTCGTTGGAACTCGTCACCTTCTCTCCACCCCAGTGGACGCCAGTTCAGACCTGATCGTCTCTGTCTGAGCCTCTCAGAAGTTCCCCACTTTCTCATCCTGCCTCTAGTCTCTTTCCTTCCAAGCCATCTTCCAAATTTTGGAAGCTGTGTTTCAGTATGGCAGCCACTAGCCACATGTGACGATCGGGCACTTGAAATGTGTCTAGTTGGACTTGAGTTGTGCTATAAGTGTAAAGGACACATTCATTTCATAAACTTAGTATGAAAAAAATTGTAAAATACCCAATAATATTTTCTGAATAGATCATATATTGAAGGTGATGATATTTTGGGTACATTAGGGTAAATAAGATACATAATTGAAATGAATTACGCCTGTTTCATTTTAGCATTTTTTAACATGACTAGAAAATTTACAATGATAAATATGGCTTGCCCTATATACCTATTGGACAGCACTGGTCTGAAGTGTATCAGTCTCTGACTGTCCATCCATCTGTATCAGTTATGTATGCCTGTGTAATAGGCCATTCCCACAACTTAGTGGCTTAAAATAACAAATTTCTTGTGCTTTGGGGGGTTGGCTCAGAGATTCCCTGTTGGTTTTACTTGGGTTCACTCAAGTGCATTCAGCTAGACGATCTGCTGGGCGGGAAGGTCCAAGATGGCCTCCCTCATGGGTCTCACAGGTAGCTGGCACTGGCCTTGGGTCTCCGTCATGTGGCCTCCCGTCTTCCAGTTGGCTAGACTGACTTCCTTGCCTGGTGCTCCTAGAGGAGCGTTCCAAGTAGACAGGAAGCTGCAGGGACTCTTAGGGCCTAGGCTCCAATATGGCATTACTTCCACCAGATCCTGCTGGTTAAAACACGTCCCATGTCCAGCTCAGATTCAAGGGGGTGGCGAAGTAGACTCTGCCTCTGGGAAGGAGGAGGGACAAAGTGACATTGCAAACACCGCAAAGGGGCGTGTTCCCTGAGAGGCGAAGAATCTGCGGCCACTGAACAATTTACTGCCTGGTCTGTGGCGTCGCTCTCCACACAGGATCCAGCCCATGCTCTCTGCGTGGCACAGGAATCGCAAGCTCCGGCCACTTTCAGCCAACATCTGCCCTGGCCTCTCTCCACCAGAACCTCAAAGGGCCATCTGGTCAACTACACGCACTGATACTTGCCGTATGTGAACAAGAGCTGAGCCCCCATGTCTGAGAACAAGAGCAGAGGGGTCCCTCTCCATTCCTCCTGCACACCCACCCACCCACCCACACAGGGTCCAAAGCGTCCAACGTCCAGTTCCCATGATTCAGGCAGGCATGTTCATGGAGTTTTCTTTTCGAATTGCTTTACCCACACAAATGCACAGCACGCCCTGCTCCTCTCCCGGCTGCAGGGGAGCCCAGTCTCTTTCAGGGAGACGCAAAGACGTTTGATAAATGCCCACATTTGCAAATTTTCAGACAACAGTCCCTTCAGATTTGCTCTAGAGTAAACACAGTGGTGGACTGGGTTTTCTTGGGTTGAGCAAAGCAAAGTTTGTTGCTTTTGAGTTGGCTTCAGGCTGTAAAGAAACACAAAGGGTCCAAAGTTCTGTCCCTGGGATTGAGGCACATTCCGGGGTTTTTCCCCCCTTCGGATCACTTTATCAACATGCCGCACGCACAGTTCCTGCTTTATTTTCTCAGGTGTCATGTAAACCTATCAGACTTCTAATAAGAAGGGAGCTGGCAGCCTTGCCTTAAAAAAGCACCCCCAACCCACCTTCACATACAGGGCTTTTCATAAGAGGATGAAGGTTATTGATGCAGCGTCCAGACAGACCAGCCGGCGAACACTTCCAACTCAAAACGTTAAAAAAAAAAATGACTTCTTTTTCTTGGATCAAGCTGGGCAAAGGAGGGGCTGAGGCGAGCTTTCAAGAAGATTTTAAGAACGAGCTGGCAGGATGTGGTGGTTTATTCTTCCAGGCAGAAGGACACACAGGAGAAGTAGTGTGATGGTGTGAAAGGGCCAAGACGAGGAGGGGTGAAATCTGGGGCTGGGTTTCAGAGCAAGGGAGAGGGAGGGGCCTGACGGCTGGGGGTGGGGCTCAGGGAGGCGAGATGGCACAAAGGAGATGAAACAGGATCCAGAATCAGGCAGATTCATTCATTCAGACCAGGGATCGGTGTGCCAATCACCTCTTATGCACCCCATTGATGAAGGAGGGATCCCCGGCCCTAAATGGTATGAGGTGGCCAAACACACGACACCCGACCCCGGACAGAGGAGGTTGGCAGGAGCTTATAAATCGCACATATTCACAGCCTCATGGAGAAGGATGCCACCCAGTACACAGGGGCAGCAGAAGCAGCAAGGGCTGCGGGTGGCAAGCTTCCTAGTAACAAGAGGATGAGATGATCCATAGTTTCCACAGGAGGATATGATGGCTTGTTTGAATCATTTCACAGGTTGATCAGGGGTGAAATCCATCAGGTTGAGGACCAGCTGGCTGGGTAGGGAGTGTATCTGGTTAAGAGCAGGGACACGCAGGGCTTTGGGGCTCTGTGAGGTTCAAAGATGTCAAGGAAGCACTTGAAAATTTAGGTCTTACAAACACTGTCAGCAAACTTTTTTCAGTAAAGGGGCAGCAAATAAATATTTTAGACTTTGAGAACTGAGAGGCACAATCTAGGATAAAATGCAGGTTCTTATATAATAAGAGATAGAACACATTTCCACAAAATTTTTATTGATAGAATTTAAAAAATAATCATCACAATTGAATACAATGTTTTATGATAACAAATCTACGAATGAGAAGAATGGAGTTCCTTTGGGGGGAGGGATAACATTTTGTCCAATTGGAGTACAAAATTAGTGTTCCCTGTCATCAGATTGATGGCAAATGTCCATCTGTAAAATCCGTCTTTAGCTCACGGGCCACACAAAACAGGCAGTGGGACAGGCAGGCTGGATTTTCCTGTGGGCTGTGTTTGCTGACCTCTCAGATAAATCTTTACCCTATGCTGGGTGCTGCATTAGGCTACGGATGGATGAGGCAGGAGCTCTGTCCTCAGGGTGCTCACAGTCTGATTAATGGGATAGACTCACAAGTAAAGAGCAGGGACAAATCAACATGCACAGTACTATAATGCAAATGCATTGGCAACTCTGCTTAGGGGATCCTAGTGCTTCTTGGTGATATCTTTCCAGAAGAGGTGACTTTCCAGAAGAGGTGACGTTTGATGAGGGGAAGGCATGCACCCAAGACAAAGTGGGGGAAGGGAATCTAGGCAAGGGGCTGTCTTGTGCAAATGTGAGGCTGACCCACCTGGGGACCTCTGGGTCTTCAGAGAAACCACAGTCTCTGTGGGGAAGTGGAATGAGGGCAGGAACAGTAGGAAGGGCCTCTTGTGGGGGAGCCTTAGGGATGCACTGGTGTTTGTATCCCATTGGTGATCCACACCTGTGCCTTAGCGAGTACACACTCACAGCTGTGAGAAAGCCAGACTGCGAGGATTGAAGACAGAGGGATGTTTCTACAATAACCCAGGGAGAAATGAGGAAGCCTCGTCCCGAGGGGGGTGGTGAGAATGGAAAAAGAGGTGAGATCAGTGAAGGTTTACAAAGTGTGACCAACAGGAGAAGTGTTGTTGAGGCTCTGAGGGCCTTGGAAGGGGCAGGTGAAAAGTCCGAAAAAGAAGAAACTGAAGCAGTGAGGGGGGCAGGGAGGCAGAGGTGATGGCCACCAGTGGGACACTCCAGAGCTGGGACAGGTCTGGATGCTGACCCAGTCAGGAACGTGGGCTCAAGAAGTAGATGCTGCAGCAGATCGGAAGAGAGAGAAAAAAGTCAAGGAAATTTGACCTGAGACTTTTAGGTGTTTGCTCACGTGTAACAGAGAGCTGACGTAGCCCAGCACAGTGGAAGGAGTTGGAGGTGGGACACATTCTAGGCCAGGTACTGAGCTTATTTTAGCTCTCCTGTTGTCTACTGCTGCGTAACAAACATCCCCAAGTTTGGTTGCTAAAAACAATTTGCTGTTGCCTTCACCGTTCTGTGAGTCGCCTGGGCTCACTTGGGACACACGTCCCCAGGTATTCATGTGGCTCCGTCCTTTGTCTCTGGGCTCAGATGTCACCCGGAGGGGGTTTACTCTGACCAGCTCCTCCCTGCCCTACCCTGTTCCGCCCCAGCCCTTAGCCTTGGCACTGCAGTCTCATTTCTCCTGCCCCACGTTTTCTTGTTTCATTGCATTTCATCACCTTCTAACATGTGAGATATTTTTTTCATGAAGCAATTTTTATCTCCTTAGTTCTCCTCACTCCCAGGATAATAGCTCCCTGAGAACAGGGGTCTTTGTCCATTTCATTCATCGATGTGTTCCAATGCCTGGCACCCGGGCAGTGCCCAATAAACATTGGTTGAATGAATGAATAAATCCTCTTGGTTGCAGCCCACCTGTCACCTGATCAGAGAAGCTGTCTGTGGCCCTCCCACTGAAACTCTCTGGCACTCACATCCTTCTAATGAGATAATGAGGTATTTCATTGTGTCCTGAGAGGTACTTACTGCTATCTAATAATGATCCTGTTTGTTGACTTACTGGTTTACTGTCTGTTCCCCTTGCTGGAATGTGAGCGCCATGATGCCAGGAAACTTCAGGGTCTGTTCAACATCGGATCCCTAATACAGCGCCTGGCACATAACAGATGCACAATAAATACTTCCTGGAAGTTACTATTGAATGCTCTGTACTATCAGCCTGCCTCCCAATAAACCTGGAGACTATACTCTCAGCCACACCTAATACAGGGCCTTGTGTACACGGGCTCTTGGTCAATATTTGCTGAATGAATGGTATTTCTGTTTACCTACCTGGAGACGGAGCTGGGGTGCAAGGATGTCAGACTCTCAGCATGATGGGTCTTTCCGATCAAGGGAGGATGAAGGCAGGGATGTGAGGCACCCAGAGCCCCTCCTGCCTGGCCGTCCACAATGTTGCTCTTCACGTCTTTCAGATGCAGCCCTGTGCCAGCCCTTAGGAGCAGCTGGGCGGGGCCTTCCCACATGGCAGGACCCACAGTAGAGCCTTGTTTTCCTCTGTCCTCTGCCTGAACCCTGCCGGCTGGGCAAAGCCCTCCCCGGGGCCTGGCTCAGCTCTGTTGCAGAGACTTAGATGCCTGAGTCTGCTTTCTGTCTTGTGGCAGATTCGTGGGAAGTGACGTGTGGCTGGGAGTGGTTGGATCATCACAGCTCCCAGGACAATAGTCGTGTTTCCCTGAAGATACTGCTCCACACACCAGTTATACCCAGTTCCCTACAGAACCTGCTCATGTGCTCTAAACACTCCCCTTTTCATCTGAAAGAAGTGTGACTCAGTGTTTAGCATTCAGCTAAGAAGCCACCTCCTCCAGGAAGTTGTCCCTGAATGCCTTCCACTAACCTGCATTAAATGCCTCTTTTATGACTTCTCAGGGCTTGCACTTGTCTAGTGGTCGTGTTCCACTGGATTATGAGTTCCCCCAGACAGAGCCTGGGATCTCCAGCCCCTGGTACAGCAGCCAGCATACGGCAGGCATGCAGTGATTGCAAGAATGAGTGAATGAGTGCGTGAAGCTCTTGTAGCAGCCATATTGGCATATTTTGGGGGGGCCTTCATTTGCCAGTTTGTTCTATGAGAGCTGGTCGTATGGTTTTTTCTGGAATCCTTTAGCCCAGTGGTTCTCAGCTGGGGGTGATCTTTTTTACTCGCCAGGGGACGTTTGTCAATGTCTGGAAACGTTTTTGGTTGTCACAACTGAGGGCGGGGGGGGGGCATGTTACTGACATCTAGTGGGTGGAGGCCGGGATGTGCCAAACATCCTCCAATGCACAGGACGACCCCCACCACAAAGAATCTCCCAGCCCAAAGTGTCAGTGACGCCGAGGTTGAGAAACTCCACCAGCCATTCTGTCCTTTCAATTCTGAGGTGCCCAGGTGAGACTGGTACCAAGAAATAGATGATATCACCAAAGTCCTGGGAGTAGGAAGGAAGGTGGCAAGGAAAGGCTGACTAATGCTTGTGCACATAGCTGGCTTATCCTTTTTGTGTATAACATTTCCAAGTAAACAAGCTGTATGTTACAGAACCCCCCCCACCCCCCGCCTCTTACTTCCTAGAGTCGTTGTATCAGTTACACAGACTGTAACAACACTTTCCAAAACATCATGGTTTGAAACAAGAGTCATTTGTTATGACTCGTGACTCTGTTGGTCAACTGGGCACTTCTGCTGATTTGGGCTGGGTTTAGCTGACCTCTGCTTATCTGTGGGCAGCTGATACACCAGCTGGGGGGTTGGCTGGTTGAACTTGCTTCAGTTGGGATGACGTGATTCCAGTTTCATAGGTCTTTCTTCTTCCTGCAGGTTGATACCATCACTTCCACCGTGTGCCCGTTGGCCTAAACAAGTCACATGGCTAAACTCAAATCAAAGGAGAGGAAATAGACTCTACTTGAGGGGAGAAGCTGCAAAGTGACTTTGCCAAGGGCTGTGGCTAGGGAGGTGTGGAATAGGAAGAGCTGTTTTGTCCATTCCCACCCCAACTCCTAACTTCCCTAATTCTGCTAGCAGCTAGGGATGTGCTGAGCCACCCTTGAAAGTGGCACTTATATTTCCTCAAGCCTTTGATGTATTCTAGTCAGTCATGACAAGTATGATTCAGGCCATCATGTAGACATCTTACCTCCTCCCTCCCAGGTGAAGAATCCCACCTGAACACACACACAAGACATCTCCACCTGTCTGGCTGGACATAACTCAACATATCCCAGAACGAAGTCATCAACTTTCCTAAACTTCAATTTCAGTTGATGGCATCACCAGCTACCTACCCAAGCCAGAAATATCAGAATTATCCAAAACCCTTCACTCTCCTCTAATCCCTACCCCCAATCCAGCCTATATCCAAGCTCTTCTAACTTTACCTCCAAAATATTTTTCTAACCTCCTTTCTAACACTGCTTCAATGTGGAAACCCTTCGGCCTCTCAGCTGGGCATAGCAGCAGCCTCTTATTTGTGTCCCCCCCTCTAGTCTTGTCCCCTTCCTCCCACACCCTGCATTAAATCAGTAAGCCCATCCTTTACGCCAGAGGGGCATGCAAGTAAGACACACCCTGACAATATCACTTGGTAAGAAGTAAAGACTTTTATGATGTTACTTGGACTTATAACCAAGAATGTCTGCATCGTGTCCTTGGAGCCACCTCTCCTATCCATGGGTGTCGTGCCCTCGGGCTGCTATACACAGAGGATATGGTATCAGAGAAGGAATTAACATCAGCTTTGTTGTTAGCTGAGTCAGTGCTTGTGATCAGATCAGCAGCTGCTACTCCCTTGGAGGGAGGGATGGAAGCGGGCCTGGTGTTAGGGGAGAGGCTGCAGTGGGCTCCTTGCCTATTTTAGCCCTCCATCTGCCACTTACAGAAAAATAGCCAACTCTGTAGCCCTCTGTGCCAGTTACTTTTGCTACATAACAAACCACCCCAGGGAATTCCCTGGTGGTCCAGTGGTTAGGACTTGGTGCTTTCACTGCCGTGGCTCGGGTTCAATCCCTGGTCAGGGAACTGAGATCCTGCAAGCCGCTCGCTATGGCCAAAAAAAAAAAAAAAGGACCAAACCACCCTAAAGTTAGTGGTTCAAGGAATTAAAGGGAAGATAGCTTAACTCTACACCATGACATCTGGGGCTCCAGCTTGGGGGGGACTTAAAGTTTGGCAGTGACTTGATGACTCAGGTCTGAAATAACCTGAAGTCTTGTTCACTCATGCCTCTATGAGTTGGCGCTGCTTCAGCCGGCACTATGAGCTGGGACACTTTTATGTAGCCTCTCCACATGGCTGCCTGGGCTTCCTTACAGCATGACAGCTGGTTCCCAAGAGCGAGCATCCAAAGAAAGCCAAGTGGAAGGTGCATCCTTGACATAGCCTTGGAAGTAAGAAAGTATCACTTCCACCAATATAAGGACTCCTGATATTCAGCTGGGCATATGGCCATCTGAAATAAAAACTACATTTCCCAGCCTCTCTTGCAGTCAGATGTGGCCAAGTGATTAAGTTCTGGCCAATGAGATTCAAGTGGAAGAATTATGTGTAATTTTCAGGAAGTATCTTTCAAAGGAGAGGGCACTCTGATATTTGTTCTTTCCTTCTTGCTGGCTAGAATAAGGATATGATGGCTGGAGCTTAAGCAGTCATTTTGTATCTTGAGGCAGAAGTCCAGTGCAAAGAGTGGCAGAGAAACAAGATAGGAGTATAGGTCCTTGATATCAGGGGTAACTTAGCAATCCTAAATTACCTGACTGCAGATTTCTAGTATATGTTTATATCATGTAAGGTATTGTTATTTGGAATTTCTTTAACATAAATATCTTAGAGTGTAAAATTTGCAAGTTAACAGGGTAAACCGTCTCTAATTAATCTTAATGCTATAAACTTGGCTTAGAGGTATATGCTTTAGCATTTGCACTTGCTGATGCTGCTTCTATGGGGAAAAAAAAAAACAAAACACCTCTCCATCTTCTGGATCTCCTTATCAAGCACCCCAGAGAGTTACCTGAAGGGGGTAGGGTTGGTTTGGGGGCCCTGAAGAAGTCACCTGATTTGCTCTGAGCTAGGCTGGGGACGGAACAACTGTGTCCTGAGCTGAAGCCCTGCCTTCCTGGGGCTTTGCCCAGGCTGCTCTAGAGACGTCGGCCTCTGCCCTGCAAACAGAGACTGTCACCTTGTGTGACGTGGCCTGGTGCAGAATACACACCGCCCAGTGGGAAGTCCTCCGAGGTGGCACCAGAAATCTATCGACATCAGCGACTTCTAAACCCAGGCCAGCCAGCTATCCCAAGTTCATTTCCGTCTCCTCCACAAATAAAGAAAGCTTCCGCCAGCTTCCCTCCTGTATATAACCAACCACGGATTCAGATCAATACCGCCATTTGCCTCTCAGGCCCCAGGAGAACACACAGAAAGTGGAAAGTCATATGCCTGGATTCGACTTTCTCTCGGGCTTAGAATCCAAGTGACCCTCTTGTCTACTTTACGCGGCTTTTCTGACCTTCTTATTCTTTTTCATTTTCAGAGGATAGTGAGGCTCTTGAGACCAACCACGGATAACTCAACAAGGGATGTTAAAAGGCTCTAAGAACAGCAGTTGCTGCATTTATACTCAGTACCCACTTTCAACCAAACTCTGTGCATTTTCTGAGGCATTTCTTCTGGCCAAAGAACCGGGGACCGGTCTCACTTTTCCCCTTTGCGCCATCACCCACTATCCACGTTCCCTCAACCCACAAAGAAATGTTTTAGGCGAACATAGTTCTAGGTTGACATTTGGGATCTGAGCCTCATTTCCTTTGGCTTTGAATTCCTATTAACTCGTCCACGAAACCCGGAAAAGCAGGTCCAGTTAAAGAAAGATGTGGCTTTGTTCTTCCTCTAAGCATTGTTCTTCTTTCAAAGGAAATGAAAGGCAACCTCCATAAGGAAAATCAGAAAGATGCATGCAAAACAAGAATTTAACGCCACCAATATTCGGCTTTGGATACCATCCTCGTCACTTGGATATTTCAATTGTCTGTTTGAACTGAAGCTGGTGTACATTTTTAGAAATATTTAAAGCTTTTGTTTCCTCTCTCTCAATGGGTTTAAACATCTTAAGCACTAATGAGTCCAACTTGGGGAATCCAGTGTTTATGAAGTCCAAATGACCATCCTCTATAACAGTAGCTCTAAGTAAAAATCTTTTTGATCCGTCAAAGCTGTTGGAAGGGAACTTAAAGGCATATTTTCATGGTTAAATTACTTGAAAGGGGAAGCATCTACAGCAGGAAAACAAATCCCCAAGTTAATAATTTTCCGACGTTCCTCTTTTCTATCTCAGGCCTGGGTATTTGCATTGAGCTGTGCGAATACAGGAACCACTAGCTACACGTGACTCTTTACATTTAAATTAAATAAAATGTGAAATTCAGTTCCTCGGTTGCACTGGCCATACTGCAAGGCCTCAAGAGCCATAGGGGGCAAGTGGCTACCATAGTGGATGGCACAGAGGTAGAATATTTCCATCACTGCAGAAAGTCCTATGGGTCAACACTGGTGTATAGACACTCCTCCCATAACCAATTTTTCCTCCCAATGATTTGGTGCTAATTGGATTCTTCTAGAACCTTCCATTCAAGATTAATTAAATCCCTTACCATGTAGGCTCTGGATCTTCATGCAATTGGGGCCACCTAAGGTGGCCGTGGAGGAATTTTACGTCATCCCACTGATAGATGGATCAAGGTGCGGCAAGTGTCGCTTCCCCGGCTGTCTAAATTTTAAGATCTACCTCCCAATAAAAAGTCTGTAAGTGAAAAAAAGGAGTGATACACACCAACATTTCAACTATGAATATCTCTGGAAGATAGTGTGGGAATCTTATTTTCTTCTTCATGCTCTTCTGGATTTTTCAATGTATGATTTCCATGTATCGCTTTTAAAATTAGAGAAAAACCGATAGCTCTGTTTTTAAAGGATGAAATAACCTATAAAATAATAAATCCATACTTCTTGAACAAATATATGAAGTCTTTTAACTCAAACAAGTGTTTTCCTTCAAAAGAATGACCTTGGATTTTTCTATGCTTATTCCAGCAACGGCTCTGCTATTAATATTATCTTTATAAATTCCTTTTCGAGGCAGCCTATAAATTACACATGAAAATCAATCTTATAGAGCTATACCTGCTTTAATAATGACATCATTAACAAGATAAATTACCACACTTATTCACTACACTGAGCTCTGAATTACTTTAGGCTGTTTGCAAAAAACTGAGTCCACCTTCAAAAAGGTTGAAGATTTGTCAGACTCCCAAATTTTTCACAAGAATAGAGAAAGGGTTTTAAACATTGTTCCAAAAAACGGTGGGTGCCAAACATCTGTTTCTTTTCTTTCTCTTACCCCTTCACCTCTTTACTGTCTGTGGAGAATATAACCTTGTAAGAAAATGTCAAAATATTCACAGGCCCCCTTTTCCAGAAATAACATTTCTCATTGTCTTCACTGGAAAGTTGTAATCTCTTCCCAATGGGTCAACAGTTCCAGGGAACCTTCTCTGTGTGCATCAAACTCGCGTCTGCCAAGTGGAATACAAAATGAGCTGCTTAGGCGGGGATTGAACAACAGACCTCAATCAGGGGCAGAGGATGCAAAGAAACAGAGATGCTTTCCTGTCTGGGCCCACGCGCGCGCACACACACACACACACACACACACACACACACACACACACAGCGGGATACACAGGAGCAGCCTGAGAATATTAGCTTGGAAGGATCCCCAAGCTACTTGGGTCCCTGGATTGGAGGAAACGGATCTCTCCTATTTGTACCTTTTGGTTTGAGATCTACTAAATCATTTAATTTCTGTCCCAAAGGAGTATTTATCAGCAACTTTTGACCCTATCCAACAGATAAAAACATTCAGATTATCCCTTGTGCCAAAACCTTATCCACCCCCAGGGATTTTATAAAACATTCAAAAACCTACGGACAGAATACAAGATCTGGTAAGAAAGTCCTATTTTCTTTGCCCTGGATTTTTGTCTTATTTTGACCTGTCTTGTTATATCTATTTTTAATTGAAAACCAATATAATGATAATATTAATATAGAAGAGCCACAATAATCTGATCACCCTATATAAAACTAATTTTATTTGGGGACATTTTCTTTCACTCACTATGAAATAATAGTGTCCGTAACATTTTGTATTCATACTTTTTAAAACTATTCATACATTTTTAACTTGGCATAGCAAACATTTTCCCTTGTTTCCACATGGTCTTCAAAGTGACCTTATATGGCTCCATAATATTTCACCATGATGCTAGAACATGAATTATGAAACTATTCTTCTCATGCAGATGGGACATGCAGATGGTTTCCAAGTTTTTACTTTATAGAGGATGCTGCACTGAACATACATATTTTTTTCTGTTGCACAAATTGAGCCTTTGTGGGTAATTTTTATATAAGAACAATGAACTCTCAAAAGAGGGTCTAATTCTTGTTTATATGGTATATGTTTGGCAAGTCTGTAAGTTCTGTGCAGCTGATTTATTGTTTATTTCCTTTATTTATGCATGAACTTGCAGATCTTTAAACATACTCCCTTTTATTAATTTGTCCCTGTGTTACTACTAGTTTTTATTCTATTCATTTTATACTAACATTATTTAGTTGATAGTTTATGAATCCTTATCTTGATTTCATTACAAACTATAACTTTTAATAATAACCAATTTTTATTTTGATAAATATTTTGCTTTATACATTACATTATTGAGTATTAATCCCTTTTCTTTTATATGAATTTGATTGAAAGTCATTTGCCATTATATTCTGCCTTTCTATTTGCTTTTTGTGTCTCTTGTGAACAACCTGTTTCAAACCCTATGCTTTTAATGAATGAATCTGGACTATTTACATTTATTGTTAAAATGGTTTTTCTTTTCTTGTTGATTAATTGATTTTGTTTTCTCTTTGTTGGCTTCTTAAGTCTCACATTCTTAGAATGATTTTTACTTGTGAACTTTCTTTTTTTTTTTTTTTTTTTTTTTTGCAGTACGCGGGCCTCCCACTGCTGTGGCCTCCTCCGCTGCGGAGCACGGGCTCTGGATGCACAGGCTCAGCGGCCGTGGCTCACGGGCCCAGCCGCTCCGCGGCACGTGGGATCCTCCCAGACCGGGGCACGAACCGGTGTCCCCTGCATCGGCAGGCGGACTCTCAACTACTGCGCCACCAGGGGAGCCCTACTTGTGAACTTTCTGTTTTCAAAAATAGTATGTTTATATGGCAAATACCTGCATTTGAACATCACCCATAAGAAGTAGGCTCTTTTTTGTTCTCAGCTTTTCCCATTGTTGGTTTAGGATTTGGCTTTTTTGGAGTCTAAGTCAGTTATGACTCATCCATCCACCTCTCGACTTCCAAAATGTTCTTGCTGTTCCCTCCTCCCCTCCTTGAAGGTTTAAGACTCTAAAAAACCAAAACCAACACCAAAACCAAAAAACTGCCTTTCTAGTAGTTTTAGTGCGGTTTTGGGAGGGAACAAAGTTAGATGTATATGTTCCATCAACCATCTTAACCCCAAAATGCTCCATCCCAGTTTACATTATTCTGTCTAAACTACTCTGGTCTTCATACATACTTTTCTAGCACAGCAAGAGTTTTAAAAATTCTTTTCCCCGTTCTTTAGTCCTTGGAGTTCTTGACAATGTCTTCTCCACTGATGTCTCACGAAATGGTACTTAGGTGGTAAATTTTGTGAAAGTCTGCTAGGGTGAGAATATCCTTCTAATGCAGTCACATTTGAATAATGCAAGGCAGACCACTTTCTTAGCTATCATCCCTTTCTTTGTTTTTTTTTTTCTTTAATGTTTTTGAAGATTGACTTCTGATTTGGTCATTGCAGCAGGAGGGTCCCCAGAAATATCCTGCTTTAGACATCTTTGAGAGAAATCTGTCTTTTCTACTTGGGAGTTTGAAGAACTTTCATCCTTTCTCCCGTTCTTATCTCTGTAAATTTCTTACTGAATCTTAGTCTGTGCTTTTAGGCTCTTCCATTTTATCAATTCTCTGCATCTTTGGTCTCATGTGTACTGTTTTCTGTAACGATTTGAATTTCTTTATTTTGGGAATTCCACCCTGGTCTGCTCCTTGCCCCGCTGCGATCATATCCTTGTTAATGCAGCAGTGGAAATTCTGTGCTCAGGGACTAGATTAGGTACGACACGTACAGCATTTAGAACAGTGCCTGGAACACAGTCAAAGATCCTGAAAGGATTATAATTCTTTCCTAAAACTGTTGGGTCTTCACTCTGGATGATCTCTGATTCATGGGTGGATTGACCTCTGGGCATTTTCTGGGTCCTTTCCCTTCTTTCTTTTCTTTTTTCTTTTACTAAAGAAACTTTTCATTAGGGCCAGCTTCCCCACCGCCCCCCACTCCCCAAATAGTCAGATTTCCTTGTAATCAATACGCTGATCCCACAAGACCAGTTCCACTAGGGCTTGAGTTGAATTCTTCCACATGCTAATTTGATGGAAGGTCATTGGAAGGTTTGGGGTTGGGAGGGGGTTTGCTGAGGTGCTGAATAGGCAGATCTAGGTCATCCTGAGATCTGGAAAGCCAACCATGTGGGAAAACTGGAGATCCCCTCTCCTCTCTTCTTTAATGCTGCTGCCGTTAAAGGTTTGGAGCCTGAGACAGGCGTTAGCAGAGACAGGATTCCGAGCAGGATAATTCTGGATGTGAGGACGGAGAGGCAAGCCGGCTTGGCCACATTTCCCTCTTCCCCTTACCGCCCCGAGCTTTGTCAGAGAGACCAGTCCCCAGAGCTGAGGCTAATGTCCTTATCTTGTCACAACTTGATTCTCACTTTTCCAACATGAATCCCATGTCACAAAGAGGGCTGACAACACCCATGCAACAGAACTACAAGTGAGCATAACCTTGTGTCGCTGGGATGGGTAGGATTGTTCTGGCTGAGCACGTTATTTTGATGCTTCTGCTAATTTGCCTCAGACAGCTGGGTGAAAGCCAGGACTCCCAGGTGGAAGAACTGGGTTTGTGGGCGGTGTCTACTTTCATGTCATTTGCATACATTTCAACTCTGCACCTGGTACTCACTCAGTATCACTGCACCGATGTGCTAGGGGCTCCACACGTGTTTCTGGAAAGAAGGGAAGGAGGGGTTTTTTATTTCTCTGTTGTCTTCAGCTCCTCAAAACTCTTCAGCATATTTTATCTCATTGGATTGTTGCAAGAGGAAGGAGAAAGGATGATTTGTCACCAGCCTTATTTTATGGATAAGGAAACCAAGGTAGAATGGCTTGGTGATTTGTCCAGAGAAGCAAAATAACCAACACCAAAACCAACCAGGAAACCTGATGCCATTTATTGCAGATTGAAAATGGGAGCCTCGTCTATGCGGGGGAAATGTTCATGTTTTTTGAATGTGCTTTTACCTGTGTATTTCAGCGGCCCTCTTGCTAATTCTGTGGAGGAGGGGGCAGGTGTTGTCACCCTGCTTTGTCTTGGAGGGAACTCCAGGCCGCCATGTTGACCTGGGATACAGGTCTCAGCTGGGCTCAGAACCCTCGGCTTCCCTGCCATGTGTAACAGAAGCTTGCATAGCTCATTAGTCTTGGTGCCAAAACAGAGACCGAGGACTTTCTCCACCAGAACTGCTGGAGGAAAAACACCCTCCCCGTTGGCTGGGGCTCCGTGCCTGCCCTTCACTCTTCCGTGGCAGGAGGGTGAGGAGGGCTCTGACTTCAAGCCAGCACCATTTCCTTCCCTTGGTTTACCCACAGCTCATGTAGGAGAATCATGGTTTCTTCTCTATCCCTTCACTTCCTGCCTCTATGGCATTGATTCTTAAAGTATGGTCCAGGGAACCCTTGAGGGAACTCTTTTCTGGGGTCCGTGACGTCAATACCATTTTTGTAATAGTGCTGAGAGAATTGCCTGTGTTGCACTCATTCTCTTATGAGTGTGCAGTGGAGCCTTCCAGAGGCTGCACAACACATGCACGATTATCTAAGAAGGCTGCTTTCTCCTTCCAACATCCTATCCGTGTGGCAGGATCTTCTTCACGTATTTCAACCAAAGCAACGTATCGCAACAGATTAGATGCAAAGCAGAGGTAAGAATCCAGCTTTCTTTGGATTCAAGAAATTTAGATTTTCTTTGGGTAGAAAGAAATGAAAGACATTAAAGAAATGTAAAATTTGCAAAATGTAAACCAATGCCACCCTTCTCACTGCAGTTTTTGTTTTAGAAAAACTTATTTGTTCTGAAAAAAAAGTATTATTTGTGTCAACATGCAATAGATAGGTTATTGTTATTTTTACATGAATTAATACATAGGTTTCCTTTTAATTTCTCAATTTTAATTCTTACTACAGTGAGTTATCAACAGACACAGTGCACGTAGAAAACAAAAGCTCTTTGGGAATCCTCAGTACGTTTTAAGAATGTAAAGAGGCCCTACACGTGTATCACTGCCCTAGGGCTTCCATAATGGATTGCCACCAACTTGGCGGCTGAAAACAACAGAAGTTTATTCTCTTACAGTCTTGGAAGCCAGAAGTCCAAAATCAGTATCTCTGGGCCCAAATCGAGGTGTCAGCAGGGCCTTACTGTTGGCGAAGGCCCTAGTGGAGAATCCAGCTATGGTGGTCCCTGCTGTTCCTTGGCTTGTGGCCACATCACTCCCGGCTCCACCTCCATCTTTACAGGGCCTTCTCTTCTCTCTCTCAAATCTCCCCAGGCCTTTTTCTTATAAGAACAATTGTCACTGGATTTAGGGTCGACCTGGATAATCCAGCCTGATCTCATCCCAAGATCCTTAAATTAATTACATCTGCAGAGACCCTTTTTCCAAATAAGGTCGTATTCACAGGCTCCAGGGGTGTGGATGCTGACACACCTTTTGAGGGGCCGCTGTTCAACTCAGGACGCCCTCATCTGATCCTCATCCTCTCCCACCCTCCATTTGTTTTATTAAAACACAGTCAGGGAGGGGCTTCCCTGGGGGCGCAGTGGTTGAGAGTCCGCCTGCCGATGCAGGGGACGTGGGTTTGTGCCCCGGTCCGGGAAGATCCCACGTGACCGGAGCGGCTGGGCCCGTGAGCCACTGCCGCTGAGCCTGTGCGTCCGGAGCCTGTGCTCCGCAACGGGAGAGGCCACAGCAGTGAGAGGCCCGCGTACCGCCAAAAAAAAAGACAGTCAGGGATAAAGATCTCACACCCTTCATGGGATCAACAAGCAAGGATTCAGCTCCAGGCAAATGTACATTTTCCCCATGCCCCTGCAGAATATGTGTGATCCTTTAGCATCTACTATAACTCTGGCTTCCTTAGAACTTGTCTGAAAATACTCTTTTTTTCTCCCCTCATTTCTGAAGCTGCGGTGGATGGTGACGTGAGTGGAGAAACCCTACTGTCTGTCTCACCCTCAGGAGCCTCCTTGGGCCACTTTGCCTCTAGGCGACATCTGACTTTCTCTTACTGAAGAACAAAGAAAGATGACCCAGAAGTTTCTCCAAATATCAAACTCTGTCCAAATGCAGTTAGAGTGGCTTAAGTAACGGAGGGTCAGAAACATATGGAATAGATTCCTTTTAAAATAAACATGGGTTTTAGGAATAGTGGATTGGAAAGAGACTCAGGGCAATGAGTTTTAGGTTCTTGCTAGGACCCAAAGTGTCAATCAGGATTAGAAGTAAAAATCAGCTGACTCCTTTCCCACTGTTCCATGGTGTAATTTATAGCACAAATTCTGGCATCGGCCTCCTTGGGTTCAAGTTCTAGTACTATTCTTTGCTAGCAGTGTGAGCGTGGGAATAGAACTGAACCTCTCTGGGTATCAGTCTCTTCATGTATATTGTGGGGAAAGGAATTATTACCTCCCTGTATCGCTCAGGATATGCTAGGTTACGCTGCAGTAGCAAATGACCCTAGAAATCTCAGTTGCTTATAACAAAGGATTATTTCTCCCTTTTAACCCGCGTCCTTCCGGGAGGCAGAGAGTTTCGCTCCATTTCATCCTCAATTCAGGACCAGGCTGATAGAGCTTCAATCTGAAACATTACCAGCCTCCTGAAAGAGGGAACAGATTATGAGACAGAGCCCGTACTGTCTTTTAAGGCTTTCACCTGGAAGTGCAACACATCCCTGATAATCACATTTCATTGGCTGAAATGTGTCATATGGCCGCACCTAAGTTCAACAGCATGGGAATGTATTGTTCTTCCACGGAGGGGTGGGGTGAGGGTGTGGAGTGGGGGAATTGGAAGGGGGAGCAGCATGTATTACAGTCATACACTTCTCCATTGACCTTACAAGCTGTGGTAGGGGGCACGTGAGATAATATGGCATGCCGAGCACTTAGCACAGTGATAGCACAGAATCAGTGCTCACTGAATATTATTACACTCAGATCGTGACATTGCCCCCAGGTCAGTTTGCCCTCCATCATTACCCAGTGCCCTAGCTGAGGGCTCACTCTGTGAGTTTTCTTTCTTCTGATAGTAAGATACAAGAGGAGAAAACATCCATTTGGTGGGCTGGGTGGCTTTCTATAGCTGGGGCAGTACAATGGAACTCTTGTCAGTTCTACTTTTTTGATTGTTGTTTACAAATAATTAAGGGGGGAATTCCCTGGCGATCCAGTGGTTAGGACTTGGCGCTTTCACCGCCCAGGTTCGATCCCTGGTCGGGAAACTAAGACCCTGCAAGCATTAGGCATTGCCTAAACAAACAAACAAACAAACAAATAAATAAGGAGCCTCCTGAATGAAGGTGAGGGGGCGGGTATTTACCCCACACACACTTTTCCATACTGTGCATCTCTTTATTTATTTACTTACTTATTTTTTAATGTCTTTATTGAAGTATAATTGCTTTACAATGGTGCATTAGTTTCTGCTTTATAACAAAGTGAATCAGCTACATATATCCCCATATCTCCTCCCTCTCGCGTCTCCCTTCCACCCTCCCATGTGCATCTCTTTAAAAAGCAGACCCTCCTTCATTTCTTTGAGACCCAACATCTCACCCAGTATCAAGCGTACAGTAGATGCCTGATCAGGGTTTGTGGGATGAATGAGTAAATGGATGAATGAATGAATGAGTTAGTCCTAGGAGTGTGCTGGTAAAATTTAGTTGAACAACTGACTCTACTGAAAAAAAAAGAAGAAAAGCTTTGGTTTGTAGCATTTACCCGTTTCCATGGTGTAAATGCTCTCACCATGTGACTGATCTTAAGGTACCCATGAGATGTCACCACATGTGGCATTGGGAGAGGCACAGGATGGCCTTCACCAAGCTGTGGGAGCCAGCTTTAGCACACCACTGATTGCCCTCCGTGACACCCTTTCTCTCTCTCAAGGAAGTGCTCAGAGAATCAAAAAACAATTCATTCCATTTTTGAACTGTTCCCATTATTACCAGACACTTATATAAAATACAATTGACCAATGTCTTCCTTGGAGCAGAAGGATTCCTCCCTCCTTAGTGCAGAAAACTAGGATTAGGAAGGTATGTAGATTGTTTTGCTGTGTGACTTCAGACAATCCCTTTACCCTCTCTGGGCTCCAAGGCATGAGAATGATAACATGAAAGTTGCACAGGCTTGACTTGACCCGGAGGATAAATGGCAGCCTGCTGGATGGTCTGCGGGAGATGCTTTTGGTTTGATTCTGAAACATGCCCAGCTTGGGCTAAGGAGGACCCCCTGGCATGGAACTTTCTCTCCTGAGCACATCCGTTGTCACCACAAACCAGAATTGTCACACGTGCTTACAAATTCTTCTACAAAAATTCCAAAACAGCCCAGCCCAGAGACCGAGCAGCGGGTAACCAAGAAAAACAATAATCACCTTATTCTGGAAAGTTCAAATGTGGACCAGAGCCTGTACGTACAATTTTAGGGCAATGAAAGGAACGGAAAATTTCGCTCACTCACATCTTTTTGTGAAAGGTCTCCTGGCGCCGTTGTTGGCTCCAGAGGGGGGCCTCGTCGTGCTGCAGGATGAATGCGAAAACACGCGCAGCCCTCACTGGCTTCCTAATCTCCACATATTACAGATGACGGATGATGGTTGGATTTCATCCATGGTCTCCGCAGGCGCCAGACAGCCATGCTGGCTCTCCAGTCTGTGTCGGATGTTGGTGAAACTCAGGGGTGCTCTCAACACCCTCCCTGGCGTGTGAAGGGGACCTAGGTCTCCCTGGGGGGGGGGGGTCTGTCTGTAACCTTGGTAATGAATGCCAGGCTCCAGTGGGGACAGCTGAGTTTCCTAGTCTTCAGGGAGTGAGTGAGCTATCAGGAGCTGTGGACATCCTAGTGACTTCTCTTCCAGGGGGTCTACTCTTAGGTTTCCTTCATCTTGTCCCCCTCATCTGTTGCCCCAGTCATCAGTCCCTGGCATATGGGCTGCCTTATAGGTTCATGTCCACCCCTGCTGCTCTCAGGAGTCATCTGGGACTCTCTCCCTCACCCCTCACATCAGGAAACCTGGAAAGATTTCTGTCACACATCTCCCTTCTCCATCTTTCCTGCTACTACCAGAGTAGCAGGTGTACAAGGGACAGGGCTCCTATTCCATCGTGAAAACCCAACAAGGAAATCGGGTTTCTTACCCATCTATGTCACACACAGACAAAGCTATGATTTTTCACCAAAGAGCAGCTTTGGATGAACTGGCAAGTGCTAGATTTAGAACCTCAGCATAAGCCCAGGGGATTTGGAAATGAACTTGCAAGTTATTCTTCTCTGCCCAGGAGACCCCAACAAATAGAAGCATTCACTCCTAGCCCTCTCCTGAAAGCCACCAACACTGCTCACCCGGGTGGCAGTGACAGCCTCACCTTAATCTCCCCACTTCCTCCCTTGCTCCCACAATCCATTTATTCTCCTTCCAACCACTAAAGTGATCTTCAAAAGACATAAATCAGAACAGAAAGGAGACCAGAGTAACCAAGTGTCCCCTGGGGGCATGATCACCCTAGATGAGAACCCTGCTTGATGAAATGTGGTCTTTCCCCTCTTTTTTTCCTTTCCTCATAGCAGTTGCTATCATCAGTACTTCTTTTGTTTATCCATTTGTCTTCTGTTTATTGTCTGAGGAGGTTTTAAAACATGGCTGCATATTCTTCGACATCCTTTTCCCCCCTCATCCCTTCAAATCCTTTCCTGCCTCCCCCGCCTTTTCCTTCTCTTAACAAATGTAGAGAGAAGTGATGATAAAGCAAGCTGAAGACCAGAATTAAGGCTCAATCTCTTCTGTACCTCCTGAATCTTTATTTCGGCTCTGTGCGTGGGTTAGATTAACAGGTCTTGAACCTTCCAAAATTAACGAACCAATGATGCTATGCTCCATTCCAGTGATGCTTAAACTTGACCGTACATCAGTATCCCTTAGAGGGCCTGTGAAAACACAGATCGCCAGGCCAAGCCTGATTTTCTGACTCAGCAGTTCTGGGGTGGGGCTAGAGAAGCTGCATTTCTATCAAGTTCCCAAGAGATGATGTTGGGCTGGGGACCACATTCTGAGAACCACTGGCCTGTTTGAACTCATAAGCATCAATGGTTTGCTTGCTGGACTATTCCTCAATCTTAATTGCCTGCTTAATTTGGAGGAGGCGGGGAGCATTCGTAAGATAAAAGATAGCAGCCTTGGGACTACGAATGGAATTGCTGTGCTATTTTCTTCCCCGTGGGTGAGAACTGAGATGCTGCAGGAGAGGGGCAGCCTGGTGGGGGTCCCTGTGCCAGAGGAAATGCCACCCATGGCCTCACCTCCTTGGTGAGTGGTGCCCGACAGGCAAGGGCTCATTAGCAGGCACAGTGATGGGTCTCCGCTGGCCCCAGCTCTGGAGAAACATCCCAGCAAAGCTATACAAATGTGGGAGCCTGTAATAGACCTGGTTAATTACGCTGCCATCTGAAGGTACATAATCGTCCTTGCAAAGTGGAAAAATTACGGGTTACCAGGCTGTCAGAGGTAGCTCGGGTGAGCTGTCAGCCTGAGCACGAGTGACTTTTTGATTGAAAAAGGTTTCTGTTCTGCTTGCTGGGTCCACCGTTCGCTTTTAGAAGGGTCACGTCACTCTGCTGGGACACAGACGCCACGCAGGGGGGTGGTGTGAGGAATAAAGGGGGCTTGTATCAGCTCACAAACAGCAGCAAATGTCAGGGCATGGGTGAATTATGAGCTATTCCAGGAGGTGTATTTGTTTTCATTTCTAACCCCAAAGCTAATTGTAAGAAATGAAATTCGTGTTTGCTTTTCTTTAGGTATGCTTGATTTTTTTTTAACATCTTTATTGGAGTATAATTGCTTTACAGTGGTGTGTTAGTTTCTGCTGTATAACAAAGTGAATCAGCTATACATATATATATATATATATATATATATATATATATATCTCCCCATATCTCCTCCCTCTTGCGTCTCCCCCCCACCCTTCCTAGCCCACCCCTCTAGGTGGGTATGCTTGAACTTACAAGTCTTACGACTTGGGGAACTAGGTCAACCAGACCTTGCATATGCTTACACCTTGGTTGAATAAAGCCTTTATTTACGTCTCTCCCCACTTCTCTCCAGAAAAGAATGAGACAGCTTACAGCAAAGGATATCATTAAAAAAATAAAATTTAAAAGATTAGTATAACAGAAACAGCAAGTTATGTCCACTGAAAGAGGGAGTGACTATGCCAACTACAAGGTTTAGCAGTTTCTATGTGATAAAGCATATGATTCAGCCCTGAGCTTCCTGGTATCCAGGTCAAAAAGGGAAACACAGGAAGTCTCATCTCTCTCATTATAGAAAGAAGGTAAACAGCAAATCTTTAGTTTACTTCTGATACCAAGTTCTGAAATAAATTTCTTATATTGAGGGCTTCATATAAAGGATATCAAGTTACAGTGCTCTTTACAACCATTTTAGAGCAAATGCAAATATAGAATTCCTATGATGGTTTCTTGAAATAATCTTGGATGAAAGCCAGTATGGTGAAGGTAATTCTTCAAGGAGCTAATCTGACATGGTGCATGTGTGAAGACTCCTTGTGACCTCATCTGATCTGAAAATGGATCCTTTCTGAGGAGTGGAGGAATGATATTAATACTCCAACAAACCATGCTACTTTAGCTATTTTAGTTGCAAAGAAAAGGGACCCACACTGGCTTTCTCAAGTAATGACCATTGCAAGGCTACAATAAATGCTTAATGCCTTCTAAATGCTTTTCATCACAATTAGAGTAAAACCTACAAGGCCCTATATGATCAGGCCCTGTCTGGGGCAATTCCTGCCTCGGGGCCTTTGCACCTGCTGTTCCTCCACACAGAACACCCCTTCCTCAGTTCTTCAATTGCTAGGCTCCTACTTATTCTTAAATCTGTGCCCAAATGTCCCCTCCTTAGAGAGGTCCTCCCTGACCACATAATTAATGCAGCCCTTCTCACCTTCAAGTCATTCTCCATCATATTACCTTATTTCATTTTGTCTTCATAGCAGTTGTCACTCTGAAATTATCTTGTTTACTTGTTTATTTTCTGTCTCTTCTCCTCATGAGACCCAGGATCACGTCTCTTACTCCAGTGCCCTAAACAGTGCCAGGCAGTTAAAACATGCCTAAAAATGATGTGTTGAATGAAAGAATAAATAAACTTACAATGGATATTTGGTTGTCTCATGCACAGAATGTGAGACCCGGTCAAGGCTGTCATGTAGAGTTGTAGATGTTGTACACTGCACAACAACTGCAGGAGGTGCTGCCACTTATGTACGGCACTCCCCTTCCCAAGACATTCACTGTACACCTTACACAGCTATGTGCAGCAGCCATGGGGTATTGGGTCCTCTTGGAGATGGGAACTGGGAAGCCCTAATTCCCAAGAAGGTGCAAAGACCCCAGCTGCAGGACCTGAGGCTTTTCCCTCCAGGGCACACCCACTGGCAGGACTCAACTACTCTCTTTGTTTCAACTTTTCTCTCTGGGTCTTCTTGTGTGTCCTCTCTCTATCATTCAGACAACCTGGACTTCTGTTCAGGTGATCTTGGTCATAGCTTTGTCTTGCTCGTGGCTCTCTAGCACCCCACCTGCCCACATCTTCTCTCAACCTCGTGCCTTTTTGTTTCTGTCACCAGTCACCAAGTCCTCTCCACATTCCCAATTCAAATTCCCCAGAGGGAAAATCGTTTTGGTCTCATTTATCTTATTTGGGCAGAATCTTCATGCTCAGCTTCCTCATTGGCTGCCAACCAGCTAATGTCTTGACCACTGACACTGAGTTGTCACCTCTGTCCAATCAGCTGAACCCATGAGGTGAAAGGTGTATGGTACAAAACAGGCTCTGCCCTGGAAAAGGTCTGTAGGTGGGGCAGCCTCTCCCTCCTTGAATCATGGGGCACATCATTGACTCAGCCAGCCCCACTTCACCTCCCTAAGGAGAGCCAGAAATAGGCCATGCAATGACAGACAACAGATCCGTTTGTCTGAAAACCAAACTGACTAGGGGCAGGGCTCCCATTCCATTGTGAAAACCAAGCCAGGAAATTAGACTTCTTACCCACTTCACACACAGGCAGAGCTATGAATTTTCACAAAAAGCAGCTTTGGATGAACCAGCAAGTGCTAGATCTAGAACCTGAGCATCAAGCCCATGGGATATTTGTTTACAGGTTTTCTCAGAAGGAGATTTTTGAAACCAACTTGCAATTTATTCTACTCTGCCCAGGAGACCCCAACAAATAGAAGCATCTTGGTAGTAAGAAAGCTACTTTCCCCTTCTGAGCCTCAATTATCCCATTTTTCAAATGGGCACAGACACCCTTGGACCCACTTGAGAAAGCTTGGAGCCTTTGAGCTGGGCCATGAACACAGATCCACAGCCCTGCCCCAGCTTCAGTGACTGCCAGAGACAAACATTCTTAGGAAACTACAGTCTCTCCTGCTGTGTCCTCTAAAGTGGCATCCTAAAATCAGGTCTTATGGCCTATTCAGAGTGAGGACTTTTCTCTGATTCCCTATGTTAAGCCCGAGAAAAAGGAGCCCAGAGAGGTAAATGACTTGACCAGGGTCACCCAGCATCCACGAGGAGGCTCTAGTCTCCCCTCCTCTGTGAGCAGTGTCCTTTCCATGACGCCATACTCTCTTTCTCAGGTACGCTTTCCTGAGCACTGCCTCTAACTTCCCAGAGATGGGACTGATGTTGCTTATACCTACAACACCTGGCATTGGCTTCCAAATGATGGTTAAAGTTGGTTGAAATGAAACCAACCAAACTATTGCCTTCTCAAAGCATTTCATTGATAGCACATCCCTACCTCAGGGCCATTGCACCTGCTGTGGCTTTTGCTTGGATAGTCTCATGGCTTGCTCTCTGACTTTATTTTTCTGCTCAAATATCATCTCCTTAAAGGGTATTTCTTTAAGCTTCTTATTTAGCTAGCGCCCATCACGCTTTCTTCCTTCACCGTGTTTAGCTTTGTGTGTCGGCTGTCTATTACCTGATGTTATAATATTTATTTGTTTGTTTGCTCATTACCTACATTGTCCACTAGAACGTCAACTGCATGAGGGCAGCTGGGACATTGCTTTTTTCTATCCTGTGTTCCCAGGTCCTTGAACAGTGCCTGACGCAGGACAGAAGTTAATAAATGTTTATTGAATGCACGAATGCCTAATCAATATTTATTTCCTCATTTGGACTTTCTGTTGAAATAAAGAGAAGGGTCCCAGCTGGTTCATCCAATGACAAGGCTCTGTAGGGTGACTGACTTGCCCCCGTTTGCTGAGACTTTCCCGGGCTTAGCACTGAAAGTCCAATGTCCTCGGTCTCTGGCAAACAGGGAGGGTTGCCACCTAAGAGCTGTGATTTCATTAGCCCTGTCATCCACGCTGGTAATAATAGCAGCTAACTCTTATAGGGCCCTTGCGGAATGCCAGACTTAGCTCCATGCACTTCACATAAATCACTTCATGTAATCATCATGGTGGTTCCATTTGGCAGCTGTGGAAACGGAGGCACAGAGAGTTAGGTGGTAGGGAGAGGCTTTGAGTCCATGCACTTCACCTCCAAAGTCCAGGCCATTAGCCCCACTTCCAGCCTGCCTCTTGATCAGGCACTCAAATCCCAGCTCTCCACTCCACTGGCCAGAGAGAGGACCCCAAAGAAGCCGACCAAAGCAGGGCTGCCTGTCAGCTCACAGGCCCTGAGGCCCCTGTGGCTGCCAAGACTCCTTCGGCCCACGAGCTCTTGCCTATTTCGTTTTCATCACCCTGGTTCCAAATGAAGTTGGTAAAAATATATGCCTGTATAAATAACTAACTAAATAAAAGGCATAAAGAAGTAAATAGTAAGTGGCACAGACCATAAACAATTCTGCAAAATGGGGAACCTGATGAGCGGTCAGGAGGACTCCTTTGAAAGATCAAACACTGACTGTAAATGCCAGGGAGCAAGTTTATGGGCTGAGAATGAACCTGCCCTCCCCTGGCTTGGAACGGCTCCCATGCTCCCATTAGGATGGGAGACTGTGGCGGGGTGCCCTGCCAGGAGCTCGCCCGACCCACCGGGGTGGTCTCCCCGGGGAGACAGCCACCGCCTGGGTCTGGGAGCCCGGGGATGGGACAGAGCAGGGGAGCTTGTCCTTCTGCTTTCCTCAGAGACACATCTTACTCAACATATCCTTTTTATACTTGTCCAGGTCTGAGCTATGTGGGTATATTACCTGCTCAAATAAACTAAGAATTAAAAACAAACACACAAGAAAAACTGCCCTATGCGTCTTTCTAACTGCGCCCCCCCAACACACACAAAGGAAGTGGTCTTACCCGTCCCCAAACTTTCCAAGTCCTTGGGCTTTTTTGTATTAGGGATACTGAGTGTTCCTACCCATCAGTGCACACCCGGAAGACTGGTCCAGATGAAAAGGACCAGCCATACCAAGTGTTGGCAAGAATGTGGAGCGACTGGAACTCTCCTACAGTGCAGGTGGGAATGGACCATGGTGCAGTCAGTTTGGAAAACAGTTGGGCATTTCTTCAAATGTTCAACATACACTTACCCCATGATCCAGTCATTCTATAAACGTTCATGGATGCTCACCAAAAATCACGTACTGGAACATGAGGAGCAGGACTCTTTGAAATAGCCCCAAGCTTGGGGGTCATCCAAAGATCCATCAACAGGTGAACAGGACAAATGGGGTTTCTGTGTGAGGTGCTGTATGTGAGATCGACAGACATCTGCTACACACAACATGGAAGAATCACAGACATGATGTTGAGTGGGACAGGGCGGGGCACGTGCCGTCTGATTCTTTTTTTTTTTTTTTTTTTTGTGGTACGCGGGCCTCTCACCGTTGTGGCCTCTCCCGTTGCGGAGCACAGGCCCCGGACGCGCAGGCTCAGCGGCCATGGCTCACGGGCCCAGCCGCTCCGTGGCATGCGGGATCCTCCCAAACCGGGGCACGAACCCGCGTCCCCTGGCATCGGCAGGCGGACTCTCAACCACTGCGCCACCAGGGAAGCCCCCGTCTGATTCTTTTTATGTGGAGGTCAGAAGCCAGCATGCGTCCCCGCACAGTCAGGAGGCAAGGATGGTGGTTGCGGTGGGTGTACATTAGAACCGGGACGGGACCCAAGGAGGGCATTTGGGGAGCTGGGAAGGTGCTGGTCTTCCACCTGGGTGCTGGTTACATGGGTATGTGCACTTGATGAAAATTCAGTGAACTGTATATATCTGATTTGTACACTTTTATGTATATGGTGTGCTTCAATTAAACGTTTTTAAAAATTAGGGAGTGTGAAAAGAGACACAGAGCGCTGTGGTGGCCCAGTGCCGCCGCGTGACTTGATTTGGGGTGATGTCCTCTCAGCCTGCTTTCATTTACAGATATGAAAGCGGCTCATCTGTCTTCCCTTGGGCCTCAGGGGAAAAGTTTCCTTTGTCTCCACGTGAAATCTGGCATCAATTCTAACAAAAGTTGGCATGCTGTATGGGCCTGAAAGAAGCTCACATCCCCACAGTGGCTCAGATGTCCCAGTGTTGGACAACAGCGATTGTTTGGCCCCGGTCACGTCCTAGCTGGAAGCCGCTGGCTACTCCCTCTGCCCCCTGGCCAGGGGTGGCCAACCCAAAGTCAAGGACAAAGACGTTTTTAGAAGAGCAACTGAGAAACATTCTGGCAGCTTCTCGGGGTCTGCTCAAGCCTTTAACTTACCTCATGGTCTAACTGGAAGGTATTTGCAGCCCATAAAATTGACATGAGGCATCTTGTTACCAGTGTTATTCTTGGACCAAAATTTCGTTTCAAAGACACTTGAGACCCAGATATAGAATTCCCCAGTTCACGTGTCTTCCTCCAGCTAGTGTGGGGAGCATGTTGCAGGGGTGTTACCTGGATGGTCCACAGGGCCAGGGATTCTCAGGGCACATACAAATTAGCTCAAGAAGATGCATTGCGGAGTTTGCCTATTTTTAGGTGTGCGGGAGCTCTCTGTGGTCCTGAGCCTTGATTAGAGTCAGCCTAATCTGTTTGAGCACAGATCCAAAGGATGAATAGAAGGTACCAGTGATGAAGGAAAGAAAGGGCATCACCAGCAGAGAGGTTGGCATGTGCAAAGGCCCTGCGGCAGGAGCAAGGAGGAAAGAAGCCCAGGGTGGTCGGGGCACAGGGGGTACACAAAGGTGGGTGGGGCCCAGACCCCACAGGGCCCTGCAGCCACATTGAAGAGTTTTGCTTTATCCTAAAGTCAACAGAAATCATTGAAAGATGTGAAAGGAAGACAGAGCTGGTGTTGAAACAGTGTGGACATGATCAGATCTGCTCTTGGAAAGATCACTGCTAAATTCCCACCAACTGCAAAGCTGCTCTGGGCTGGAGGAAAGAAAGGAGTATGAGACCTGGCCTGTCTCTCAAGAAGTTCACAATCCGGGTGAAGAAACAGAAAAGAACCCTGTTGAGGGAACACATGACAGGGCAAATGAATAATGAAGAACAGCGCTGTCCACTGGAAATATAATATGAGCCACAAATGCAAGCCACATATTTAAAATTTTCTAGTAGCCCCACTTTTTATAAAGTGAGAAGAAACAGGTGAAATTAACTTTAATAAATGTTTTATTTAACACATTATCATCTCAACATTATGAATTGATACGGAACATTACCATTATTATTAATGAGATACTTCACATTTTTTCAGATTACATCTTTGAAATCCAGTGTGTGTTTTACGTTCATGGCCCACCTCAGTTTGGACTGGCCACACTGTGAGTGCCTTATAGCCATGTGAAGTTAGTGGCTGCAGAATTGGACAGTGTGGGTCTAAGTGATGGGTGCTTGCTTGCCCTGAACACTGCCTTGGATGAACCCATCAGGCAGGAAGGATGTGAAAGGGTAGGAAAGATTTTCCCAAATGAGAACGGTATAGGATAAAATGTTAAATGAAGACACGCAAGCTACGCTGTCATGTGGGAGAGTGTTCACAGCACTGTGGTTTGTAGCAACCCCAATCAGAAACACCCTACATGTCCATCAACAGAGGAACAGAGGGATTGGTTGGTGGATTCATACAAAGGAATACTAGCCTCCATACCCATGTCGTGGCTAAATGAAAAATGCAGAAAATAACAAGTGTCAGTCAGTGTGTGGAGGAGTTGTAACCTTTGTACATTGCCGGTGGGAGTGTAAAATGGAGCAGCTGATGTGGAAAATAGTCTGGCAGTTCTTCAGTGGGTGAAACATAGAGTCACCATAGAGCCCGGCAATTCCGCTCCTGGGTGTACAGCCCAGAGATCTAAAAACAGGTGTTCTAACAAGAATGTGTACACAGGTGTTCATAGCAGCATTACTACCAATAGCCAAAAGATGGAAACAACCCAATGTCCATCAAGAATTGGATGGCTAAAGAAAACGTGGTCCATCCATACAATGGAATAGTATTCAGCCATTAAAAGGAATGAAGCACTGACACAGGCCACCACATGGACGAACCTTGAAAATGTTGTTCCAAGTGAAATAAACCAGACTCCAAAGGCTGCATATTACACGATTCCATTTATATGAAATGTCCAGAACTGGTAAATCCATAGAGATAGAAAGGAATTTGGTGGTTGCCAGGGGCCGGGGGAGGGGGGAATTGAGAGTGGTGGTTTAATGGGTACACGGGTATGGGGTTTCCTTTTGGGGTGATGACAGTGTTCTGGAACTAGATAGAAGCGGTGACTGCACGCCACTGTGAAGGTACTAAATGCCACTGAATTGTACGTTATGTATATTTTTAAAGACTAAAATAAGTGTGTGGGAGGGTGATTACTAGAGCTACATTTCACTGAACATGAATATATTTCAAAAGAACTTTGGAAGGAAAAACCCAGCTGCAGGAGAACATGGAGCAGTCAGCAGCCCGCATCCCCTCGGCCTCCCTGGGCCCTGGCCTGCCGCTCCCCACGACCCAGGCACTTGAGACCCCTCCCCAAGGACTCTCTCTGCCTGTGGGAGTGACCTTCAACCTTGAGGGGTGGGAGGGGATGTGTACTCCAGCATCCCCGCCCTCAGCGGATGCTCTGAGAGTCGCTCTACACACTCAGAGCCCCCCGGGGACCCAGCCTCAGCTGCCTAGCTGCCCGTGGCTGGCTCAGCCTTCACTGCCTTTCCTCCCACCCCCAGTTCCTCACCAGCCTTCTTGGCCTCACCTCCCACGTAAACTCTGCACCGAATCCTCTTAGCCTCTGCTTTTAAGGGAACCCGAACTTAGACAAACGCCCATGATATCATATCACACAGATAAGGTTTTAAGCCACGCAAAACAGTACTATAGGTATTGCTTGGGGGATACACACACAGGTAGCAAAATGGCTAAGACACGTCAGGGAATGTTCAACCCCCAATTCAAGGTGGTGGGCGTGGCCAGAGAGGGGGAGGGGCAGGTAGGCTGGGGTGCCCTCTGAGTAGGGTGCCCAGAGGGTCTCAAGCGATTTGAAATGTTTTATCTCCTAAACGTGGGTCGTAGGCACAGAAGGGCTTGTTATATATATATTTCTTGAATGTTTGAAATATATCATCATCATTGTGAAAGGAGGCATGAGGTAGGTGTGTTTGGCAGTCGAGGAGTAAGAGGGAACGGGGGCAGTTTAAGTACAGAAGTGCTGGACGATAAAGCCAAGTCTGGACTCTCGTCCCAGTGGTGATGGGGAGGCCAGGTGACACCACCCTTTTGTATCATTCTGCTTGTGATCCGAGGACCCGAGGCAGCAAGGAGGACCCGGGGCAGGGAGGCCACTGTCACAGCTCGAGTAAGTCGGCATCAGTGGGAGCAGAGTCAGAAACACAAAAGGCCTGGGAAAAGGCGGGAGCCCACGGTCAGCTCTGCTCACGGTGGGCTGGGAACCAGCTGCAAGCGAGGAGCTGGGGCTGCGTGTCCGGGGGACGGGTGACCGGGAGTACCCCTGCAGCTCTCTGGACGCCCCACAGGGTTTTGTTGATTTGAATCTGTCAGAGAAGAGGGCTGGGATAGGTTTGTGCGGGTCCACACAGCGTTTGCACTTGCTGGGGAGGAGGGCGGAGGCGGGAAGCCTTCTGACCTCAGCACTTTGGATTTCCAGGTAACAACGGGGCTGTGTGTGCCCCAGCTCTGAGCCCCCTGCAAGCCAGCCAGCCCCTGCCTACAACACGCACGTGACCACCATCTCCAGGACCGCAGAGGGGAGGAGAGACTCCATGGTGGGGGGCTCTTGGCGGGGGCCTGACTCAACCCTCCTCAAAGCCATCCTGTTCTGGGGCTCAGGCACTCACGGGAGATCTTAGGATGTGCTGCATCCCCACCCCACCCTGCCGGTGGATTGCATTAATGGCTCCCATTCTTCACCTCTCTTTGTAGCCATGCTTTGTGCTCTGGAACTTCTTTTCCCAGCTTTACTGGGCTTTATTTCAGAGTACGGTTTGATAGATTTTGGTAATTGTATACCAAATTGGCATCCTGACTTAGAGCTTTCCAATCACCCCCAAAGTTCCTTCGTGCCCCTTTGCAGTCAAACCTCATCCCAGCCTCCAACCCCAGGTGATCTCTTTCTGTCACTATGATTTTGCCTTTTCTAGAATTTCATATAAACAAACTCATGCAGTATGAGCCTTTATGGCCTTGAACAATTAGTCTATTTTTTCCAGCTTTCTTGAGGTATAATTGGCAAATAACATGGTGTATATTTAAGATGTACAATGTGATGCTCTGATATACATACACATTGTGAAATGATGACCTCATGAAGCTAATTAACACATCCATCACCTCCCGTAATTACCTTCTTGTGCATGTAGAGAGAACTCAAGATTTACTCTTAGCAAATTTCAAGTATACAATACAGTATTATTAACTATAGTCACCATGCTGTACATTAGATATCCAGAAGTTATCCATAACTAAAACTTTGTACCCTTTCACCAACGTCACCCTCTATTCCAATCCCCAGCCCCCGACAGGTAACATCCTATTCTGTTACTATGAGTTCATCTGTTTTAGATTCCACATACAAGCGGGATCATACAGTATTTGTCTTTCTGGGTCTGACTATATTTCACTTAACATAATGTCTTCCAGGTTCATCCATGTTGTCGCAAATGGCAGGATTTCCTTTTTTGTGACTGAATAATATTCCATTATATGTATTTATACCACGTCTTTATCAGTCGACAGAAACTTAGGTTGTTCCCAGATCTTGGCTCTTGTGAATAAGGCTGCAATGAATGTAGGAGTACAGATAGCTCTTTGAGATACTTTGGATATGTACCCAGAAGTGGGATTGCTGGATCATAGGGTAGTTCTATTTTTAATTTTTGAGGACCCTCCATCCTGTTTTCCACGGTGGATGCACCAATTTACATTCCCACCAACGGTGCGTGAGGGTTCCCTTTTCTCTACACCCTCTCCAGCACTTGCTATTCCTTGTCTCCTTGATAATAGCCATTCTAACAGCAGGTGTGAGGTTATATCTCATTACGGTTTTTTTTTTTTTTTTTCAGTATGCGGGCCTCTCACTGTTGTGGCCTCTCCCGTTGCGGAGCACAGGCTCCAGACGCGCAGGCTCAGTGGCCACGGCTCACGGGCCCAGCCGCTCTGCGACACGTGGGATCTTCCCAGACCGGGGCACGAACCCGTGTGCCCTGCATCGGCAGGCAGACTCTCAACCACTGCGCCACCAGGGAAGCCCTCATTATGGTTTTGATTTGTATTTCCCTGATGATTAGTGATATTGATCAGCACCTTATTATATACCTATCGGCAATTCGTGTCTTCTTTGGAAAAATATCTATTCAGAGCTTCTGCTCATATTTTAATCAGTTTATTTGTGTGTGTGTGTGTGTTTTTCTTTCTTTCTTTTTTGCTGTTGAGTTGTGTGAGTTCCTTATATATTTTGAATACTAGCTCCCAGTCAGATATATAGTTTGTAACTATTTTCTCCCATTCCATAATTTGCCATTTCATTTTGTTGATTGTTTCCTTTATTGTACAGAAACTTTTTGGTTCATGGATTGGAAGAATTAATATTAACATGTCCATACTACCAAAAGTGATCTATAGCTTTAACACAATCCCTTTCAAAATTCCACTGGCATTTTCACAGAAAAAGAAAAAATAATTCTAAAATTCATATGGAACCACCAAAGACCCCAAATAGCCAAAGCAATCTTGAGAAAGAAGAACAATGTTGGAGGCATCACATTTTCTGATTTCAGATTATATTATAAAGCTATAGTAATCAAAACAGTACAGTAATGGCATAAAAACAGACCCACAGACCCTTGGAACAGAATAGAGAGCCCAGAAAAAAAACCCACACAAATGTGGTCAACCAATCTTTGACAAGGGAGCCAAGAACACCCAATGGGGAAGGAATAGTCTCTTCAATAAATGATGTTGGGAAAACCAGTTATCCTCATGCAAAAGAATGAAATTGGACCCGTATCCTACACCATACACAAAAATCAACTCAAAAAGGATTAAAGACTTAAACATAAGACGTGAAACCATAAAAATTCTGAGACAAGGATTTGAGTACCAGGGGATAAGGATTTGGGAGGCGAGCCCAGGAAGCATTCAGAGGGAAGTGTGGGCAGTGAGACGGGGGCCGGAAGGCCGCAGGAAAGGATGCATTTTCAGGCAGGTCACTGCTGGGCTACTGAGGTTCAGTACCCATCGGGGAGCCCTGGAAGCCAGGATGGAGCCTGCCTTAGAGCCACCCCCCTAGGGGGCTGCCCTGGTCACACCGTCCCCTGGGGGAGGGGCGCGAACTCCCCGGTACTTCCAGCCCAGGAGCGCCGAGGGCATGAGTATGTAGCATCCAGAGCATCTGCTCCCCTCTCGGTCCCCTTTTGTCCCTGGAGGTTGACAATAGGGAAGCACCAGGATGCCGAGTAGGTGGGAACCCTGCTTGGGCCTCGGAGTCCTCAGGTCCAATCCCCATCCCCCTTTGTCGCCATCTGATATCTTCAATACCCGGTTTCATGAGCTCCGCGAGGCCTGCAGGAGCCTCCCAGGCTCCAGACAGGGTGGGGTCTAGGCCTGGTGCCCACGCATCTCTGGGCCCTCCACCTCTACCCCAGCTGTTCATGCAGGGCGTGTGAGCCCAGCAGCTGAGTTTGTCTCTGAATCAGGTGTTTGACTCACTCTCAGCGATTGCGGCTGATAATTCCCAAGCTGACACACATCCACTTGGCTCCCAGGCCTTGTTTGGTTTGCATCCCTCGTTTATTATCTATGATAGGTTGGAGCTTAAGAGCATCAGGGCTGCCTGTGGAAGCCCCTGGTCCCTCCTGCCCTGGGATCATCTGGGTCCCCAGGGCTCAGGCTTTACAACCTCTGCTGCTGGGTTACCACCTCCCATGTGGAGCCCCTGCTGGTCTGGAGACAACTGATGGACGGTTCACCAGCACGGTCCAGAGAGCGTGCTGCCAGACCAGGCGGGACTGGGTGAGTCACGCTGGACCTTGCTTGGTCATCCAGGTGTCAGGGCCGGCCTGTCCTGGATCATCCTGGGGGGCAGTGGGGGAAGTTCCCCAGCAGGGCCTGTCAAGGGTAATAACCCAGCAGGAGGGTTTATTTGCCTTCTCTGCACGAGATCCGAGATCCGGGAGGGCAGAGCCTACATCTCAGCAGACCTTGCTGCCCAGGGGCCTGTCCTCCTGGCGGGGGGGGGGGGGGGGGGGGGGGGGGCTCCTGCCTCTTGGAAGATAATCAGCCTTGATGGTTTGGGATGTTACCTTCCCTAAATGCGGGGTTCTCATTGTCAGAGTTTAACAGCAAATGAAACCAGGGTTTCTCAGAAACAGTCACTGCAGGGGAGCAGATGACTTCAGGTGGAAAATTGAACGGACTTAAATGAGATTAAGTCACATCCTGAGAAAGTTATCCCCCCTCCAATGCTCTTTAATCCAGCTGATTCTTACAAGGAAAAAAACCTCAGCCTGGCGCTAATGAGTCTTGCCTCTCTAGAACTTCCTAATTTTTTTTTTTTTTTAACAAGAAAGGTTAGGCTTCGGGCTGCAAGTCTTACACAGTCCATCCACCTGGTTAGAATTTAATAACCTTGTTTCATTCTCATCGAATTTACTTTTGCAGTTGTGTGTGCATGGCATGGTTTTCCATTTAGAGGATTGATATGAAAAGAAATTTAGATTAATTTATTTTACTTTATTTACTCTTACACTGAGTCCTTAATATACTTTGTAAATAGTAGTATGAATTGGGGTCTACAGACTGTGGCCCTGGGCCCAATCCAGTCTGCAGCCTGTTTTTTGTCAATAAAGTTTTATTGGCACTTAGCCACACCCACCATTGACACATTATATTGCTCTGGTTGCTTTAACAGTACAGCTGCAGAGTTGAGTAGTTTCAACGGAGACCATCCAGCCCACGATGCCTGAGATATGCACCATCTCGCCCTTTACGGAAAAGTTCACTGATCCCTGGTACACTGATAGAGCAAAAACTTTGGAAGTGATAAACAAAGGGCTAAAATTTGGAAATTATTGATGAAACTAAGTGTGAGTTTCAGGGCCTTGGGTAATCATAGAAAATTACCAAACGTCTGCTTGTCTGATTACTTATCACCCTGAGATACCGCTATGATGACCACATGAGCTGGAATTCCATGTGTTATGTATCCTTCCCTGGTTCTGGGCAGCTGGTATTGGGAACAGGGGTGTAAATGTTCAATTTCTCCTTCTCTTTTCCTGTCTGGTTAGACTTTAATTTTCTCTACTAACTTAAGGCTCTAGACCTATGCCTGGTTTCCCATTTAGTCCTCTGGTAGCTCTGAGCAATCCTCTTTTCTCAGTTAATTATTTAATTACAGTATCTGCCTCCCATTCAATAAGCAGTTATTGAGCTAAATTCTGAGTTGGAGATACAAAAATGAAAGACACGACCTATCCTTGTGGACAATTCACACCTTGTGGAACTCACCACCACCACAGTCTTTATCACCATCACTGCCACCATCACCACCATCACCTCCACTATCGCTATCGCATAAATGAGCCAACCTGAAATTGCCTCAATGCTTGAAATACCCCAAGGGCACCACAAACAGTGTTAGAGGTAAAGCTTCTCAAGAACATTAGGGAACCCCTATCTTGCCAAAGCACCAGCCCCCTTCTGCAATGTCCACTAGGCTGGAAACAGACAGGTCAGGGCTGTCCCCTGTCAGGAAGATAAATCTTCTTACGGCTTTGCTCAGCTTCTCCAGGAAAAGTATCTGTGGCTGAGCAAGTTGTATTTTATATATATAGTTTTATAAATTTATTTATTTATTTATGGCTGCACTGGGTCTTCATTGCCGCACGCTGGCTTTCTCTAGTTGCAGTGAACGGGGGCTACTCTTCGTTGCGGTGCGTGGACTCTAGGCGCACGGGCTTCAGTAGCTGTGGCACGTGGGCTCAGTAGTTGTGGCTCGCAGGCTCTAGAGTGCAGCCTCGGTAGTTGCTGCACACGGCTTAGTTCCTCCGCGGCATGTGGGATCTTCCCGGACCAGAGCTCGAACCCGTGTCCCCTGCATTGGCAGGTGGATTCTTAGCCACTGCGCCACCAGGGAAGCCCCTGTATTTTATATTTGAGTGGCCCACAATACATTTTCTAAAACTCCTTTTTCCTTTTATGTATTTGCTTACTCTAATTTAGGCACTTAGAAAAGACCCAGAATTCAGTGAGTGAGTCCCCATCAGGCACCAAGAATAGAAGCATGACCAAGGCTCAGAGGGCTCTCATCCAGATGCCAAGACAAACACACTCGTAGCCATTGCCTGGGAAGCGGTGGCTCGTTGTTCAAGTGCCAAAGGAGGGGGGGATAGGAAAGACAATCAAGAGATCAACATAGAGAACGATTTCCTCCCCAACTTCTCTGCCAGAAATGCCCGTGGCATTGCCAAGTGCCCCTCCAGTGGGCAGAAGACCTACAGACTACATCAGGGCCCTTTTACACCACAGGTCAAACCGGGATCTAGGAAAACAACGGCAAGGCCTGCCCCAGGCAAGTCTCTTAAGCCGTTGGCTTAAGCCAACCGTTTTGGCAAAACCTTGTCTGTGTGAAAGGTACAAAGCCAGGAAAGAAGGATGATGAGAAAACCAAGTCTGAGTGCCTGCTCGGGGATGCAACGTCATAATCTAAAGTTATTCAAACTTAAAAGTTTATTTTTTAAAAGTATATAACAAGTCTTGGACTTGAAACCAACCAGAAGACCCGTTATTTTATGTCCGCAACATACGGCTTAGTACTTTCTACAGGACTCATTCTCTTGCCCTTGACTCATCAACATGGTAGCTACTGGCCACGGGTGGCTATTGAGTACTTGATCCACACTGTAAAGTACATCATGTTTCGAGGGCTTAGGATGAAAAAATAATGTAAAGTGTCTAATTAATAATCTGTCTACACTGATTACATGTTGTAAGGATAATAGCTTAGATGTATTGGGTTAAATAAAATATATTACAACGAATTTCCCCTGTTCCTTTTTATCCTTGTTAACGTGGCTACTAGAAAATTTTAAATACTCACGTGGTTCGCATTTGCGCCTTGCGTTTTTGGTTCTTATCCTGTTTCTATTGGAGCTGCTCCAGAGGGTCCTTCCTCCATCCTTGGTGGGGGAGATGTTTCCCTTCTGATGGAGGCACATGAGATCCCATTCTGAATCCACCCAGTGTGACCACAGACAGATCCCTTAACCTGTGCGAGCCTCGCTTTCGTCATCTGGAAAATGGGTATTATAATAGTGTCCACATCAGGGAGCTGTTATGAGGATTAAAAGAGGTGTTACGTGTAAAGTGCTTAGTGCCTTGCCTGCCATACTGCAAGTCTTCAATAAATAAATAAAATGTTGTTTTTCATCTTGAACCCCCTTCCTTTCACCTACTCTTAAGTCTGACTCCTTTTACTTTCCTTCGGAGGTTGGTTTTCTCTCTGATCCCTCCTTGGTAGCACCTGGTCCTCTTTCCCTGTGAACGCTTCCATCTTCCAAGATGCTTGGTCTCCCCCAGTTCTCAAGGGAAAAAATACCTTTATCTGGACTTGTTTTACTACTTACTGTCCAATTTCTCTCCTTTCTTTTGCAACTCACATGAGTGCCTACATTCTGTTCCCCTACTTTTTTTTTTTCAAGACTTCATTTTTTTTTAGAGCAGTTTAGGTTGCCAGCAAAATTGAGGGGAAGGTACAGAGATTTCCCATGTGCCCCCTGCCCCCCACAGGCACAGCCGTACCGTGATCAACATCCCCACCAGGTGGTACAGTTGTTACAACTGATGAACCTACATGGACACACCATTATCACCCAAAATGCATGGTTTACAATTACGGTTCACTCTTGGTGTTGTCTATTCTGAGTTTGGACAAATGTATAATGACATGTGTCCACCATTATGGTCTCATACAGAGTATTTTCACTGCCCTAAACATCCTCTGTGCTCTACCTATACATCACTCCCTACCCTCTAACCCCTGGCAATCACTGATCTTGTTACTGTCCCCATAGTTTTTCCTTTTCCAGAATGTCATAGATGGAACCTTCCAGGGTGGAGCCTTTTCAAATTGGCTTCTTTTACTTCGTAATATGCATCTAAGTTTCCTCCGCATCTTTTCATGGCCTGATAGCTTGGAAGCACTGAATAATATTCCGTTGTCTGGACGTACCAGGGTTTATTTATCCATTCACCTACTGAAGGACATCTTGGTGGCTTCTAAGTTTGAAGGAATAAAGCTGCTATAAACATCCATGTGCAGGTTTTCATGTGGGCCTAAGTTTTCAACTCCTTTGGGTAAATATTATGGAGTGCGACTTTTGGATGGTGGGTTCGCTCCTCCACTTTTGATCCATCTACCCCCTTTCAGGATCCCTGGCAAACCCAGCTTCCGCTCACCCCCTCAAGCCAAAACCATCTTAAAACGTAGCCAGTGACTTTTATCTCACATGCCTCTTGCCCAGTCCCATCGTTCTCAACCCTTTAGAATAAAAAACAAAACAAAAAACAAACTTAGGGATGCTCTTTTTTTTACACGTACTTTTTATTACGGCAATCCAGCTTTCTCCCAAAGGGTGTCTGAGAGGTTGCAACTTCCTGGAGATGGGTGGTGGAGGCTGCCTCTATCTTCATCTCTAACCTCCTTGCATGTGGGGCATGAGGACATTCCTGTTTGCAGATGGCTGTTTTTATTCTGGATGGAGCCCTTCCCAGTGGCCTGGAGGCAAGAGGTGCCCTGTGTGGGGGCAGAACCCCATCCTGGGGCCCCTCCAGCCCACGGTCCCTGGAGAGCAAAATTAGCATCTCCAGTCCAATCATCTTTTTCTGCCACATGTGCTAAGCAGTAAACAGCTCTCTGGGACCAAAATAAAAAGGTCTTTATGGAGAGAACAAACACGAGTAAATGCCAGAATGCAATTTAAATGAATAAATAAACCCCATTCTGAAAGCTGCAAGGCCACAGGATTAGAGCAAGCCAAGCCAAGCAAGTTGGTTTCTCATGAGTTGGCTTCTTAATGTGAGGGAGAAAGAGCCGTCCAGGCCCTGTCAGCAAATCCCAACATCTCCAAATCTGAGGGTCCCAGCCCCCTAAGAAATGAAAGCACACAGCACCAGTTTTCTCAACCAACAACTAGCCTCTCAAATTTTGCATTTAGAAATAAAGGCAAGTTGAATCTCAGAGCCTCGGGGAAGTGGAGGCTGCAGCGGGGATGGGGGCCTGGAAGGTGCTGCTGGCCCCACCTTGGATATCCCCTGCCTGTACGGGGAGGGGGCCCTTTCTTGGTCTCCATTCACTCCATCAACATTTATTAAGCATTTTGGGTGCTGAGCAGTAGACAGGGAAACTCACAAGGATTAAACACCATCCTTGCCTTGCAGGAGCTCTCCGTCTGGAGAGAGAAGCAGAATCACCATCAGCTTCTAAGACGATCTCCCGAATGAGTGAGTGAGGTGGAGGTGGGGCGCGCTGGGAGAGAGGGTGAAGGGGCAGTGAAGACCACCCGAGTTCTGGGGGCCAGGTCAGAGCGCGGCCGGACTTGTGCTGTGAGAGAAGAGAGGCTGAGAGACACTTCTTGGGTGGGGAGGTGTTGGGGATATTGTGACATAAACCAAAGAGGCAGGATATGGGTCTGGAGGGACTTTGATGCCATTTTAAGAAGCTGGCTCAGCATCCAGCAAGTGATAAGAGAGTCCCTGAAGGATGTGCTGTCCATCCTGGCATCTTCTATGAGTCACTCTGTGTGGCGGAGGGTGAATTTGAGGGCTTGGTGACAGAGACTGCCAGCTGCCCCTATATCCCTGTGCTCCTTTCCTTCCTGGGTGCCCCCCCCCAACAAGACTACATTTCCCAGAACCCTTTGCCCCATCAGTGGGGTCATGTGACTAGTTCTGGGCAAGAATGATGCCAGCACTTCCAGGCCTGGCCCCTAAAACGTCCCTAGAGAAGCTCCAAGCACTTTCCAGTCTCCTGGCTGAACACAGAAGATCCAACGGAGGACGCTGGATGGAGCCACAATACTGAAGGCATCTGGGCCCCTAGATCACGAGAGCAAAGACCAACCTATGTCAGCATGAGTGAGCAACACATTTTCATTGCTGTCAAACCACTTAGATTTTGAGATTGTTGTTGGAGCCGTGAGCTAATCTCATATGTCATTTGATTCAACATCTGTGATTGAGACATAATAGGAGCCTAAGTCAGCAGGTGGAGACAGGGATGAGAAGCAGGCACAGATTAGGCAATAAAATGATCACCACCTGGTAATGAACGAGACATGGGACGTGACAGAGACGGGGCCGCATCTAGCGTGGGGCTGGCGGACTGAGAACCCAGGAGAAAGAAAAGTCTTGCCAAGGAAGGTGATGCATGGAAATTCACACTTGGTGAATCTGCGGGAACCCCGTGAGGGCGCCTTGGAGACCAAAGTGAGGAGTTTGTGCCAGATGTAGACAGATGGCAACTGGGGCCGAGAGAGGAGTTAGACAAGCATGAACGATGCTTCAGAATGATTCCAGCCATCACAAGGGGTATTAGCAGACGCCAGTTATTTTCCTCCACCTGGTCCAAAAAAAAAAAAAAAAAATTACAAGGAATACTGTGAACAAAAAAGAAAATTCACATAGGGTCCCTAATCTCTAAAAGTTTAGATTCTAAAGAGTTGGAGTCGGTCTTTGGCAAAAACCCCACTTTGTTTCACCAACTGGAAAAACACGAGTTAAAAATGAATGTTCTCGGCTGAAGCAAAATTTTGAAGAGAGAAAAAGTCTAGAGCTCTTCCCCCAGCTCTTCAAACGCTCGCCCGGGGCACCTTTCCTAACCTGAGGGTGGGTAACAGATCCTCGACCAGCCGAGATCTGGGAAGTTGCTGGTGTGGTCGGCGTCTGGTCTGCCCTGCTCTAGTGCAGAAACAAAGTGGTATTTTTTTGAGGGCGCTGGGGCATCTTTGCCACTCCAGGCCATCAATTACACCTCTGGTTTGAACCTACAGTCTGGCTTTTTGGGGGGCGGTGGGAGCTGTGGCTGCCAGCACGAGGAGAAGCCCAGAATAATAGTATCTGTGTCTTTGCCCCAGACATCCCACCCACCCACACTGGGCCCTTGTGCTAGAGAACTGGAGCAAAACCGAGAGGCAAGGTCCCGGGCCTCGGGGGCCGCTCTGGACTCCCTGAAATCCTCACACTATTTTTCAAACACTGGGGGATTGGTTAAAATCCAAAGTCAGTTTTTCCAGATTATGCTTTTTCCCCCTCACTTTAACCTTATTCGTAACTCCACGGGCTTTTTAACCTTGTGTGGGTACGGGTGTGTGAGTGTGTGCATATATGCATGTGTGTGCATGCATGGGTAGGCCTGTCTGCACACACATATTACAGGGGAATCGGACAGAGAATAGGAACTTGGGAACTTAGCACCATAGAGAATTGTAAGTAATGAATTCATCTCAGTTTCCATGGCCCTCTGGCACTCAAGGATAAGTTGGAAAAACTGGTTGAAGTCGACACTATATCATTCTATAGTAAAGAGAAGTTGTGATGGGTTAACTGTGTCCCACTCCCCAGATTCGTAGGTTGAAGTCCTAACCCCCAGCACCTCAGAATAGGACCTGATTTGGAAGTACGGTCTTTACAGATGCAATTAGTCAAGGTGAAGTTATACTGGAGTAGGGCGGTGCTAATCCAATATGACTGGTGTCCTTATAAACAGGGGAATTTGGACACAGACATGCAAACAGGGAGATGGCCCTGTGAAGGCTGAAGTTAGTTGCCACAAGCCCAGGAACTACCAGAAGCCAGGACAGGAGCCTGGCACCTCCAGTGGGAGCAGGGCCCTGCCAACACCTTGATCCCGGACCTCTAGCCTGCAGAACCGTGAGACGATAAATTTCTGTTATTTAAACCACCTAGTGTGTCATTGTGGCAGCGCTAGGAAACTAATACAGGAGTTATGACGTTGATGTTCAAAGGTGAATCTTTAAAAAGGCATTTCTTGGGACTTCCCTAGTCGCTCAATGATTAAGAATCCGCCTGCCAATGTAGGTGACATGGGTTCGAGCCCTGGTCGGGGAAGATCCCACATGCTGCGGAGCAACTAAGCCCGTTGCGCCACAACTACTGAGCCTGTGCTCTAGAGCTGTGAGTCACAACTACTGAGCCCGCATGCCACAACTACTGAAGCCCATGCACCTAGAGCCCGTGCTCTGCAACAAGAGAAGCTCCCACAATGAGAAGCCTGCACACCACAACAAAGTAGCCCCCGCTCGCCACAACTAGAGAGAGACTGCATGCAGCAACGAAGACCCAATGCAGCCAAAAATAAATAAATTAATAAATTAATTTTTTTTTAAAAAAGGCATTTCTTGGGATGCATTTTATGTTCTTTTTCTAACGGACTTACTTTCCTTTTTTGTTTGTTTGTTTGTTGGGTAAATGTAGACAAACAATGGATCTGCATTTCCTCACAACGCACTACAACTTTCCAGGGAAGAAGGAACTTTCTTTTATTTTTAATTTTTTTATTGAAGTATAGTTGATTTACGATATTGTGTTAATTTCAGGTATACAGCAAAGTGACTCAGTTATACAGATATATTTTTTCAGATTATTCTCCATTATAGGTTATTGAATATAGGTCCCTGTGCTATACAGTTAATCCTTGTTTTTATATATAGCAGTGTGTATCTGTTAATCCCAAACTCCTAATTTATGCCTCCTCCCTCCCTTTCCTGTTTGGTAACCATAAGTTTGTTTTCTATGTCTGTGAGTCTGTTTCTGTTTCGTAAATAGATTCATTTGTATTATTTTTTAGATTCCACGTATAAGTGCTATCATATGATATTTGTCTTTGTCTGACTTAGTATGATGAACTCTAGATCCATCCATGTTGCTACAAATGGCAATATTTCATTTTTTATGGCTGAGTAGTATTCCCTTGTATATATATAGCACATCTTCTTTATCCATTCATCTGTCAATGGACACTTAGGTTGCTTCTCAATCCTGTTATCTTTCATTTGATTTTTGAAAAAATTAAAACTAGAGATGATCAAGAAGATTTCAAGATGAATATAACAAAAGCCACATGCCGGCCACTGGCTTAAGAAAGAAAACATCACCAAACAAACAACTGAAATCCTGGTGTCTCACCAGAGTTAACAATTATCCTGAAATTGGTGTTAGTTAATCCTATGCATTTTTTTAAACATTTCTACATATGGATGAACATCTCCTTAAACACTATACATTGTATGTGTTTAAGCATATATATATACATATTATTATATATATACATATACAATATGTACATATATATGCTCATATATATATAGCACTGTATCTGTTCTTCCATGACTTGTGTCTTTGACTCAGTATTGTCTTTGTAAGTTCATCCACGTTGATACATGTTACGTTAGTTCATTCATTTTCACTAAGTACGATAGCCCCTTGTTTGAATGTAGTATCAGGTATTTATCGATCCTCCTGTTGGTGGATACTTAAGCTGTTCCCTGGTTTGGTTCACAGTGCTTTGGTTTGTTTTCCTATCACGAACAAAGCTGCTAGGAGTACTCTTATCCGCATCTCCTAGTTTCTCTAGGGCAGTTATTTTTTCAAAATGAGGGTGGTGCCCATTAAAGAGGATTGAAATCAAGTTAGTGAGCCCAAGTCCGCTGTGCCATGAAGAAAGGGGACGAGGAAACAAAGGATTAGAGTACATCACACAGAGTAAGACTAAGCATGGATTCATGAAACTTTTACATCAGCAATGTGTGTGTATGTGAGTGTGTGTGTGTGTGTGTGTGTGTGTGTGTGTGTGTGCCGCCTGGTTTGAGATATAGAGGTTCCTAAATGTGAGTCATGATGACAAGTTTAAGAAAAACTGCCGTCTTAGTTCAGGCTTCTATAACCAAATCAACTGATTTTACAGCTGGTGACACTGAGTCTTCTTAGTAACACACCTGAAGTCTTAAAGCTAATAGACTACAGAGAAGAGATTGTGAAGCTGAAGGGTTTGTCCTCAGAACCACATTTTGACCATCAAGACATAGTGCTTCATAGGGTTGCTTCCTACTTTATAGGGTTGAGGTGTTTGGGTTTTTTTAACATGATCAAGGAAAACACTGAGGCAAATGTGGGTTAAATATGTAGTTTGGACAGGGATAAAGAAAGTGTTCATGAACAGATGAATGGATAAAGAAGATATGGTGTATATATACATACACATACAGTGGAATACTACTCAGCCCTAAAAAAGAATGAAATAATGCCATTTGCAGCAACACGGGTAGATCTAGAGATGATCGTACTAAGTGAAGTAAGTCAGACAGAGAAAGACAAATACCATATGATATCACTTATATGTGGAATCTAAAACCTGACACAAGTGAATTTATTTATGAAACAGGAACAGACCCACAGGCATAGAAAACAAATTTACGGTTACCAAAGGGGAAAGCGGGGTGGGAGAGGGATAAATTAGGAGTTTGGAATTAGCAGATGCAAACGACTGTATATAGAAGAGATAAAATACAGGGACTTGCTGTATAGCACAGGGAACTATATTCAGGATCTTGTAACAGCCTATAGGGAAAAGAAAAAAAAGAAAAGATAACAGGATTGAGAACCTGATGTTCATTTCTTTTCCGGCTGCCGAGTTGCCATTTTGCCTGCAGTTTGAGTAGTTTCTGCTGCATTCCAACCCTTATTAACTAAGAATTTGCTCCAACCCTTTATAAAATCTTAAGTTACAAACGCTGCGTGGAAGACCCAGCGAGCGTGGCAGCTCCACCGTGTTCAGTTCACTGTCTATGTTAAAATACAGTAATTTATAAGGGAAAATCTGCAGCACGCCCCTTGGCCCTGGGCCCATAACTAAGAAAGACTGCTCAGAAACATGCAGTCTTTAGTGCTTTTAATGGCCTAAGGAATGAAGAAAAGGAGAGGGGGCTGGGGGAGGGACCTCAACTTAAATTTACTATGACTCTGACCCCACCCCTTTTCCCTCCAAGAAATTCTTTCCAGTTCTCTTGTAAAAGGCTTCATGGTGAACCAATGGATAGAGATCCCCGAGCAGGCTGGCCTTTATAAACAACACAACTAGGTACTGTGGAGTAAGTTACTGACCGAGCAGCTAAAGCACCTGAGAAAGGGACCAGGGAGGAAAGTGTGGCTATAACTGGGTCTCCTTGGAGAGCAAATTAAGGCAGGAGGCATCACGTGGTGCACTGACCCAGCTTGGGGGGATTCTGGAATGTTTCCAAGAACAGAAATAAGGCCCCACAAGTGTGGAAAACTAGGGGGTTAGAGAGTGGATGTAGGCAGGAACGATCTCACTTTTAACCGGCCCCGTCTCTGCTCCCATCTTTCACTGGCTTCTTCGTGGTCAGCCAGAGCGACCCACAGGAATGCCACCATTTCCCTAGGACATTGATTGGTCTCTAGCGCACATCTCTGAATGCTGGCCCTCCATCCTGCTTCTGTTGCCCAGTTTGGTAGACAGCAAAGTCAACCCTCATCTTACTGAAAATCTGCCTCTGTGGTCCTATCTTCCCAGGTGGGTGACGTGAGGAACCTCGACTCTCGGAGGCCCCGTCCTCGCAGGCCCAGACCCTGAGACCCTGGGTTCTCGCCCCCGGTGACCTATCTCAGGCAAGATATTGATCATGCTGGAACTGTCACATCAGCTCTGGGACAAAAGCTTTGCCTCCATAACGGGTTGAACTGGTGCCACGACCTCCATCGAGGTAAGAGGCAGGAGAGGTTGGGGTCCCTAGACAGGAAGGTGAGGTGGACACGCAGAGCATGGAAATGGCTAAGAAAGGAGATTTGAGACAGAATGCCCCGCCCTGGCAGGATGACCTTGGCCAAGTATAACCTTGGGCATTTACGGTACGCCATGCCTCCATTCCCCTCCTCTGTATGTTGGGACAATAATAGTACCCATCTCAGGGGCCGAAGAGGATTAAGTGAGATCTCGGACTTGAAGCCCTGAGCAGAGCACCGGGCTGTAAACAGGTGCTCAGTAAACACCAGCTTCATTATCGTTGGAAGAGAACAGAGGGGCCCCAGTGACTGGGGAGAGGCTGGGCAGCACCAGGGCCAGCAGGGAGTGTGCCCCTCACACTTGAGTCTGCGTTTTTCTCTGCATCCTCTTTCCCCTTCGACACAGACCAGTGTCTGACACACACTCAAGCTGCATCGCTTTGGGCTCATTCCAGAGCTTACCTCCCAGGAGAATCCAGCTCCCTGAGCACCGGCATAAAATAAAAAGGTCTAGGTCTTTCTTTCTGCACATCCTTCATCTCGAGAGCGGACGCGCTAATGTTTCCTCCGCTGAGCAGCCCAGGTTGCCCTCTAACCCTCTGTATTTGTTCCTGATGGGCTGTGTTTGGGTGGACGTGAGACTCAAAGAATCCAGCTATCAAATTGCTTAAGTACTGACTGGGGCTGGGAGGCAGGGGAAGGAGGTAGGTGGGGCAGAAGTCAAAGGTGCCACCATTTCTCAGCCACTAGAGCGATTAATGGTAAAAAGATGTGAGCAGCTGGAACGCCTGTTCTCAGCTGGTCGGGATGCAGTCCCGCTGGTAGGCGTTCAGCCAAGAGAAATGGAAACATATCCACACAAAGGCTTACACCTTTACGCCTAATAGTGCCACACTGGAAACAACCCAAATGTCCACAAGTCGGGACCCACTTAAACTAAAAAAGTATTCATTGATTATCTGAAATCCAAATTGAACCGGGCGTCCTGTATTATCTGGCAACCTTCCTTCAGAGGCACCCACGGGACTGTTGCCAGGAGGTGGTATTGGGGGTGAGGGGAGGACCCACAGCAACACATTAAACATGATGTAGAGTTAATATCTGTTGGGCATTTAGTCTGTACAGTTTGTTCTCTTGGTTAAGAACAGGGGCTGCTTAGCTTGGAATCCCAGCTCTGCAGCTTTCAAGCTGTGTGACCTTTCGGTGACTCTATCTCCCCATCTGTGAAATGGGTGTAACCTTAGCCTCATAGGATTGTTTTGAGGTTTAAATGAATTGATACAGGTCGAGCACTTGGAATCATGCTTTACACGTAAAAAGTGCTCAAAAAGTTCAGCTACTATTATGGTTGTTGTCAGTTTCTTGTTAGCCGAAGAAAACCAGTATCAGTAAAAGTTGCTTGAAGTCATCTCCTTAAGCCAGGAACCAAATTTAATAGAGAAGAGCAGAGGAGGGGGATTTTTACCTGGGACTTTATGTTGAAAAATGAAACAAGGTGATAAACGTTTATCAGATGATAATTGTACTAACGCACTAAGACTTAAAAATAACAAAGGATAGGGCTTCCCTGGAGGCGCAGTGGTTGAGAGTCCACCTGCCGATGCAGGGGACACGGGTTCGTGCCCTGGTCCGGGATCCCACATGCCGCGGAGCGGCTGGGCCCGTGAGCCATGGCCGCTGAGCCTGCGCGTCCGGAGCCTGTGCTCCGCAACGGGAGAGGCCACAACAGTGAGAGGCCCGCGTACTGCAAAAAAACAAAAAAAAACAAAGGATAACTCTACAGGGGTTTGGGAGCGGGTGTGATTTTTCTGGCAAAATCACGTAGGGGCAGAAAAAAATGTCCTTCCCTTCAGCAGCCTCCTAGCTGGTCCCGCTCCCCCGCCAGCTACCTCTCCTCTCCTTGAAGTGTGCATCGCCACTGCAGCCCCAGTGCTTTGTAAAACACAAATCACTTGTGTCCTTCTCGTCCTCAGAGGCCTTTGGAGCCACTGGCCTACAGGAAAAAAATCCAACCTCTAGCATAACTCACAGGACCACAGTCTTGACGAGAAGAGATAAAAAGCAAGACAACAAACCAAAATGACAAAAAGTGATCTGGGTAAGAGAAGGGGATGTTTTAAGAAAAGGGAAACTACGATGACTATTTAAAACAGTGTTTTGGCGGGACTTCCCTGGCAGTCCGGTGGTTAGGACTCAGTGCTTTCACTGCTGTGGCCTGGGTTCAATCCCTGGTTGGGGAACTAAGATCCCGAGAGCGGAGAGGGGGCCAAAAATAGAAAAAAATTTAAATAAAAACCAGTGTTTTGGAGAAATCAAAGGAGAGACAGCATCTGAGACAGAGAATGAACAAGGGTTTGCCCAGATTGCAGAAGGAAAAGATAAACAGATAAGAGGATGTCAGTAGAGATGGATGACAGGATCTAAGTAACTGGCAAAAGTACGGCCGCCAACAAAATCACATATGTTGGTCAAAAATGGTCATTGAAAGAAAATCTCATTATGTTTGAAAATAGAAATAATATTCTAAAATCACAGTTTACATACAGACAAAAGCTGGGAACTGACAGCAGAAAGTGGAAACTAGTTTAATGTTCTTCGTCTCGTTTTACAGAGACCGTTTCATTCCTGATCTTGATAATTACAGAGAGACTTGAATCCTCTTTATTTAAAGGCTGACATTAGTGTAACCAAAACCGTTTGACATCTTTCACATCACTAGAGGGAAAAAGAAGGCAGTAGTATCCGTAGATAAAGGGTATTAAAGAGTAGAAATTGCAAGGCTGACTGAAACAGAACCTAAAACAAGAGGAGAGAAGGGAGGTAGTGTGTATTTGCTGTAAAAATAAATACAAGTTGGTTCAGGCACACAAAGACTGTAATACAATATGCCGTATACAAGGGACACGCCTCAGCAAAGTGACACGGTGAGGTTAGAAATGCAGCGGGACAAAAATGTGAGGGGGCTTCCCTGGTGGCGCGGTGGTTGAGAGTCCGCCTGCCGATGCAGGGGATACGGGTTCGTGCCCCGGTCCGGGAAGATCCCACATGCCGCAGAGCGGCTGGGCCCGTGAGCCATGGCCGCTGAGCCTGCGCGTCCGGAGCCTGTGCTCCGCAACAGGAGAGGCCACAACAGTGAGAGGCCTGCGTACCGCAAAAAAAAAAAGAAAAGAAAAGAAAAAGAAAAAGAAATGTGAGGGGAAAAATGCAGAAGAGAGAACAGGATTGGGAGAGATGGAGGGACACAAAGCAAGTAAAGCAGACGAGGCAATGAATTCTTCAGAGGAGGGAGACTTTTCAAGGGCAAAGCCTCAGGTCGGTCCCTCCATATTGATAAAATCTCTTAGCACCAAATAACCCAGCTTTGGGTCGCACTGCTGAGAAGATAAAGCTGAAACCAGCCTGAAATTTGATCTCCATCCTTTCCTTTCCCTCACCCTCCCCGACCCTCCCACCCCAGCACAATTCCCTGGTCCTCCATTCTGACAGTGAGCTAAATATTTTTCAAGTCTTTTACTCAGAGACCTCTCTTTCCCTCTCTCCAAGGAGCTGATATTCAGAAATCATTCCAGGCATTTGGAATTCAGAATATAAACGTCTCCGAGGCAGCCCCAGGCCCCAAACTCCCCAACACGCCTTGTTTTCTCCCTGACACCTGTCTTCATGGTTCACTCCTGTTTTCCCCAAGCTGTTGGCTCTCGTCCTGTCCCAGGCATGTCATGCTTATTCATGAAGAGGCAGCTTTCTCTGGGGATCAGAAATAAATTCATCCTTGTGTGCATTGTAGGAAACCAGCCAACACACCATTTGGGGATTCGAGAACGCTGAAGTGTTCAGTGGTACAGCCTTCCTTTCACAGCAGCCAAAAAGTGGAAACAACCCACATGTCCCTTGACGGATGGATGGATAAACAAAATGTGGTCCATGCATGCAGTGGAATATGATTCAGCCATAAAAAGGGCTGAAGCCCTGACACGTGCTACAATACGGATGAACCTTGAAAACATCATGTCCTGTGAAAGAAGGCAGACCCTAAAGGACAAACACTGTGTGATTCTATTTACATAAAATACCCCAAATATGTAAATTCATAGAGACAGAAAGTAGATTAGAGGTTGCCGAGGGCTGGGGGAGGGGAAGATGGGGAGTTATTGCTTAATGGGGACAGAGTTTCTGTTTGCAATGGTGACAAAAGGAAATAGACGGTGGTGATGGTTACACGACAGATGGATGTGTGAATGCCACTGAACTGCACGCCTAGAAAGGATTTACAAGGTAGATTTTATGTCATGTGTATTTTATGACAATTTTTTTAAATGGGAAGAAAAGTGACCTTTCCGCTCTTGGTGTATGGAACTCGCCTCTCCACACTGGGGACGGCCCTCAAGGAAGCTGGGTGGACAGTGTGTAGTTGTGACGGACATTCTATCAGCCCTCCACCCCCCCAACCCCTGCCCCAGGCACCCCTTTGATGGGCATCTGCATGGGAAGGACCCCTTCCCCCTTCCTCCCTCCCTCCTTCGCTCTCTACTTTCTTACTTCTGTCCCTCCCCTTCTAATGTTTTTCTTCCCAATATTCAGTTGAGAAAATGTAAAATCTACCCAAGTAGTGCCCGTTCTCACACACAAAGTGATGCTTCATTGAGCCCTCCCTGTGTGGCTGCTGTTCACGGGGCACAGTGAACACATTTAACCTCTCAGCAGCCCTCACGGTAGGTACTGTCATTGCTCCCATTTCACAGATGAGAGCACTGAGGCCCAGAGTCAGCCAGTAGGTGGAGGCGCTGGCATGCGAGCCTTGCTGTCAGGCTGCTGTGTCTTCTCCTGGTCCCTGTCCCTTTCTGGTCCCTACATCAGTGGGTAGATTCACCACAGACCTATGGAGACCAAGTGAGAGCGCGCTGTTCACGGCGTGCTTTTCCCGCAGACCTATGGAGACCAAGTGAGAGCGCGCTGTTCACGGCGTGCTTTTCCCGCCAGGCTCTGAACAGAGGCAGACTTTTCTGATCTCCCTTTACTTCATTTCCTCCCGGGAATGTCTGAAGGCACTGAAGGAGAGCAGAGCCCCTTTCCTCTACCCCTCGAGTGTAAACATTTCAGCACCACGCTGCCAGAGGAGAAAAAAAAAATCCCCACCTCCTGTTAAAAAACCAGAAAACCAGGCTGTGGAGAATCAAAGGGAGCTTTGTACCGGGAGCCACCGTGGAGAGGGGAGATGGAGGCCCTTCCAGGGCCAAGCCTCACCCTACCCCCGCCCCCATAAGACTGGAATCACAGCCTGATGGCTCAGGAGAACAGGCAGGACCAAAGCCGGGAACAACTGTGGATCCAGCTCTGAGCACTGAGATGGGTCTTTCCTCGCAGGCAGGGCTGAGGTTGCCAGCTAGGGCAGGGGGCTTGGGTTCTGCTACAAGGGGTCGAACTTGCTTAACTGGGGCCCCCAGAACAGTGAGTCTCCCCTTAATTCTGTGGTGACAGCTCCCCTCACCCCACCCCATCCCCTGCCTGCTTCTTTATCTCAGGTGGCTTGAAAACAAAATAATTTTCATTTTAAGAAATAGAGGCCTGTGAAACTTTTGTGGCGGAGGGAAAGTGGGCACATTTAGTCAAACCTATAGGAAGGGGCTTGGGGGCTTTCAAGAGGTTGCAAATCACCATTGACTCTTCTGTCCCCCTAACCACACACTTCATGGAGGTCTCTTCACAGTATAGACAGAGAAGGGTGTGGTGGGCTGGGCTCTGGGTAATTCTGTAGGCGCTGTGCTCACGACTCTGGGAATTTAACACCAGGCACGTAAGGCGCTCTCATTATGAACGTTCCCTGAAGATTCGAATGAAGTAGGGGACACAGGACACCACCAAGTCATGCTCAGCTCCCAGGGGACTGATCGCAAGCTAGCATCGTGCTTCAAAGGTGACCGTACACGCCGTGTGAGTGCCCACCAAGTGCCAGGCACTTACAATTATTAGAAGTCGATTCATCCCCACTACAGACCAAGGAGGCAGGCACTGTGAGCGCCCATTTTACAGATGAGGAAACTGAGGCACAGAAAGGTTAAGTAACTTGCCCAAGAACACATAGATAGTAAGCCGTAGATATGAGATTCAAAACCAGGCAGTCTGGGAGCCCGTGCACGAAAATCCTGCAGTACACATGTGCCCAAAATATTGATGCTTTCACACAGAGGAAAGCATGGAGAAGCACACCCCCCTGGGCAGACAGACAGACATGCAAGCACACACACTGATAAAAGATTCCTTCCTTGGACAACCTGCATGGCAGGAGCCCAGAGATTCTGCTGTTACTGTTTGTTTTTTCATTTTATTATGACTTTTAATTTTAGCATAGGTTAAGACTCACAAGAAGTGGCTAAGAAAAAAAAAAAAAAGTACAGAGTCCTGCCTGCTCTCCTGAATCCCATGTACCCTTCACCCAGCTTCCCCCAGTGCTGACCTCTGACACCAAGAGCACGTGTCAGTGTAGGGAATCCACACAAGTAAGATGCTATGAACTCTGGCATAGACCTTACTCGGATTTTAGTTTTTAGAGGAGTGAAAACATAGTAAAATAGCTCAGCCTTTTGGTTTGAACTGAGGAGGCTGGACTCACCGAGGGTGGCAATCTGAAAGGATTTTAAGATTTAGCATCTCTATAGGTGTCATTTCACAGAGCACCCCGCTGCGGGCTCAGGGCTGGGAAAACAGGCTAAATCTGCCCTTCCCTGGTCCAGGGACTCAAATCCTAGACTGGAAGGGGAGGGGGTGCCAAGGGCCTCAGGGCAGCAGGGAGCAGACCCCGCTCAGGATTCGAACCTGCTTCCTGCCTACAGTCTGTTCAGGGCATCCCCACAGCAGTGGAATAAGAGCCTGGGAGGAGAGCGAGGGCCAGGAGGTGGCAGCTGGAGGTGGGGCGATTCCACGGGCCCAGAGCTTCACCTGCTGCCTCCAAACCCCTGCACGGAGCTGTGAGCAAAGGATCAATCTAGGCGGAGGAGGCGCGCCCTGGGGGCACAGCTTCAGCCTCAGCAGCTTCCTCCGGATTAAATCTCGAAAGGAGCTTTTTAAAAGGTGACGCGTGATCTACATGTAATGAAATGCACAGATCTGCGTTTGACACTCGTCTACACCTGGATCGCTAACATCCCAGTCAAGATCTAGAACATCCTGTCCCCGACCCCCGCAGAGAAAGTCCAGCCTCTTCCGCTTAATCCCCCCAGAGGTGACCACTAGGCTGACCTCCATCACCTAAGCCAGGTCTCATCCGCTCTAGAATTGCCCATGAATGGAGCCACGTGGTGGTTTTGCATCCGCTTCTCTCCCTACGCCTCGTGAATCGGACACTCATCCGCGCCGTGTGCCTCCAGCTCATCTGGATCACTGGCTAAGGCCTTCATTGTGTGGACACACCGCCGGTGGTTTATCCACCCACCTGCTGATGGACATTTGGGTAGTTTCCAGATTCAGCCTGTTACAAATAAAGCTGCTGTAAACATTCACACACAGAGCTTCGCGTGAACATCCGCGCTCCATCCTCTCGGGTAATTACCTGGGAGTGGAGCTTCAGGGCTCGGGGTAGGAGTGTGTTGAACTTTGATGGAGAGCACTTTGGAGGGAGCTGCTCTTAGGATCGCTGCCGCTGTTCTAAGCCACCCCATTCGTGGTCGCTTGTCACAGCAGCCCCAGGAAAACGAATACAGCCGACCTTTCCAAGGAAAACCGAGGCCCAGGACAGGACGTGACTGGCATGGAGTGTTCCTCTTACAGCTCGAGTGAGGACAAGTCCGCGTTTCAGCCCTTCACAGACCTGGGGGGAATGCAGACCCGCCCTGGGCCTCGCGGAAGGTGTCTCGGCGATCGGCCAGCCGCTTTCCCTCCCGGCTCAGCGACAAGCTTCTATCAAGCGCTACTCTGTGCTCCATCTGGGCAGCTGAGCCCTCGGGAGGGATGGGGAACGTCGATCCAGGCATCAACAAACCTTTTGGAGCAACTCTCTGAGCCTCCGGTGATTCAGAGGTGAATAAACTACTGTTTTGTCCCGTAGAGCCGGTAGTCTGATGGGCAAAACAGTCGTAAAGAGACAACGAGAGTTAGGACACTGAGTTCTAAGCACCGTCAGGAGGGTGGGTCCTCACTGAGGTCGGGGAGACAGGGGCCGTAGAGGTGACAGTGGGGGAGGGAAGTGGTCTCTGGGCTGAACCTTAAAAGACCAGCACCGATTAGCCAGGTGGGTGTTGGGGGAGGGGACTGCCAAGATGGGGAAGAGCCTGTGCAAAGGCCCATAGGCTCACCCAGGGGACGGTGAGAGGAAATAACAAGCAATGGGCCAGCGGAGGCCAGATCACGCAAGGCCTCACCTGTCATGCCGTGGAGGTGAGACCCTGAAAGCCACGGGGGAACTTTGAAGACTTTAAGGAGGAAACTGACATGCATAGATTTGCTCTCTAAAAAAAGAAAATCACTACAACACAAAACAAAACACCAGGATGACAGAGTAGAGGGTGGCAGTATAGGGTAGCGGTTAGAGTGTAGGCCTGGGAAACAGCCTGGGTTCACATCCTGGCTCTGCCCCTTGTTATGTGGTCTTGGGCGAGTTTACTCTCTGTGCCTAAGTTTCCTTCCCTGTAAAATGGGGATAAAATTAGTCTCTACGTTATAAGGTTATGAGGAGGCTTAGAAGAGTTAAAACCTGAAAGGGGGCTTCCCTGGTGGCGCAGTGGTTGAGAGTCCGCCTGCCGATGCAGGGGACACGGGTTCGTGCCCTGGTCCGGGAAGATCCCACGTGCCGCAGAGCGGCTGGGCCCGTGAGCCATGGCCGCTGAGCCTGCGCGTCCGGAGCACAGGCTCCGCAACGGGAGAGGCCACAACGGTGAGAGGCCCGCGTACTGCAGAGAGAAAACAAAAACAAAAACAACAACAAAAAAAAAACCTGGAAGGTTTAGCAGCCACGTGGCACACGGTAAGAGGTGAATAAACGGGAACTATTTGGGGAGGGGAATTGGGGTCATCATCCAGGTGAGGTGTGAGGGCTGGAGCTAAAGCAGAGGGTGGGTGTGCAGAGGAGGGGGCCTGGACCTGGTCTGGTGATGCCCCTGACCTAGGAGGCCAAGGGGAGAGACAGGAGTGGGGTCTCAGACAACCCCCAGGTCTCCCTGTCGGTGGCCACACTGCCTCCCCGGCCTGATCCCAGGAGGTCTGTACGGAGCTCCACGCTTCCACATGCGCCAGATTCCGTGAAACCTTGGGCAGCAATTTATCGAAAAACCAAGAACCAAAACAAATAAAGTCATCAGAGTCACCCCCTCCCCATTCTCAGGAGCGAGCAGACCCCGCCTCCAGCCAGTAGGAACCCAGCGGTGATCCAGGGCCCCCTCCAGCCTGTTTGCTCTGCAGAATCCTAACACATCCCAGCCCAGTGTCGGCTGCCTCTGCGTGGGCCTCACGTGGGCAAACGGACGGGTTTGGAAGAGTGGGCTGGCCGGGTTGAAGGGATGTTCAGCCCTTCTTTCTCCCGCGTGGGGACTGGGAAGGGGAGACGGTGCAGGGAAGGTGGGTTTCCACGCGGAGAAATAAGGAAACAAAGATATGGCCGTTATCTCTGCCCTCCCCCCACCACCGACCACGTCCCATCCTCCAGGAGTTCCTGGACCAGGCTTCTGGGAACCAAACAGAGTAAGCAGAGCCTCCGTATTGATTACATCACAGAGAAACAGAGGTAGTTCCTTCTGTGTGGAATCTCAGAAGCACGAGGTCAGCTTTCTTGAAATCATGACCCATCATCTCTGTCACTGAGACCCTGGGGCAAGTCATGTTTCCGTGATGCTTGGAATTTGCATTGCTTGGGGCTGGCGTGTGCACTGGGGCCGTGGTGGGTGGGTAGGGCTGTCCTGTGCTCCTGGGGACAGGAGAATGGCTGGAGCTTGGCGCGTCCTGAACCTGCTGGCAAGAAGAATCTTTGTTTTATCTGCTTCAACGAAGCCCTCGTGAAGAAAGTCCTTAAGCTCTTTCCAAACTGCCGTCTTAGCTCAGGACCCATACCTCTACTTCCTTTATGTGACATTTTCCCTATTAAGGGATTTCTAATGATTTTTCCCTTGTGAACATCTTCAGAGGGGCTCCCTGTTGTATGCATTATGTTGGTGTATGTATGTCGATATTCCTTCCAATGGTTTGTCTGTAGAGCTCGCCAGTTGTAGAGGGTGAGCTCAGATCTCCCTGGGTCATCAATAACAATATTAATAACGAGGGTAGCAAACATTTACTGAGCACGGACTTGGAGGTGCTCCGAGGACAGCCTTCCCGACAGCCCCACTGACACCCCCCTCCCCAGCCACCCAAATAAATCTTAAGCATCAACAGTCTGCTTTGTCGCGTGTGGTGGGATGAATAAAGGCCCCGCAGAGACAGCCACATCCTAGTTCCCAGAAACGGATCAGCAAGAGGGCCGGGTGGCTGGCGCAGCTCTGAGCAAAGGCCAGAGCTGTAGCCTCAGTCAGAGCACGAGGGTGGGACCAGATCCTGCAGGGCCTTCTGGGCGTAGTAATGACACTGGTATCACCTCTGAGCAGAGCAGTGTAACCCTGGTGCTTCACCTAAGTCCAGGCCGCTGGCCATGTGGCAAATGTTTAAGCAGATAAATGTATGTTTGGGCAAATAGGACATTGTGTTCAAACGCCAGTATGCGAAGGCGGCAGGAGATGGGAGGGGTTTCTTCCTTTTCCTGCCCCTCCTAAGGCCCCGTATTAGCCTCTTAGGACGGCTAAGTTACAACGAGGCAGCTTAAAACAAAATTTATTTTCTCACAGTTCCAAATCTAGAAGTCTGAAATCAAGGTGGTGGGTAGGGCCACTCCCTCTGGCCTCCAGGGAAGGATCTGTCCCAGGCCTCTCCCCCAGCTTCTGGTGGCACCGGCCATCCTCGGGCCCCTCGGCTGGTAGGCGGATCACTCCGGTCTCTGCCCCCATCTGCACACGGCCTCCTCCTCTGGATGTCTGTCTTCTGACCTTCTCCTGAACACGCCTGACATTAGGGTTAGGCCCACCCCACTCCAGGGCGACCTCATCTTTGCTTGGTCACGTCTGCAAGACCCTATTTCCAAATAAGGTCACACTCACAGGTCCCTGGGGTTAGGACCTTTCTCTGGGGGGACACAATTCAATCCACTGCAGGGCTCTTCTTTGCCTATTTCTTGTCTCTCTCTGTGTGCACGTGTGTGAGTGTGTACTAACTCATGGGGAATTCATCTCACCAGCTTACACTTCCAAGAACCTCAGTGTTTTGTTTTTGTTTTTGTTTTTTTGGCCGCACCGTGCGGCATGCAGCATCTTAGTTCCCTGACCAGGGATCAGACCTGTGCCCCCTGCAGATTCCTAACCGCTGCACCGCCAGGCAAGTCCCCAGAACCTCAGTGTTTAATTGGGCTGCACTTCTCAGACGCCCCGGCCACAGGAGCTCACACTCGTGGATGCTGTCCAGGCTGCCAGCCGCATCACAGGGCCCTTCCTTGGCATCTCCTCCCGTGGCCAGGAGTGCGCCGGGCCACCCGACCTCTCCCGGTCTGAGAGCCACGGCTCCGGATTTCTTTTTGTTCATTCCTTTCCCGGAAGACACCAAGCCCATACTTGCTGTCCACAGGCAGGGCTCAGAGAGCATCTCTCTGGTGCTCCAAAGAGCTCCTTTCCCCACCAGCTCCACAAAGGGAGGATTCAGAGCTGTGGAGGTAACCAGACAGGTGGAGCGTGTGATCAGGCTGTGGGTAGGAGAATGGACCAGTTCACAGGGCGGATGGAAATGAGGTCAGATCTGCAGAATCCAGAGGAGTGGAGAACAGGGAGCCGGGATAGTGGTTCCGCAGGGCCTCCGGGACACGGTCTCTCCCGGGAGGACAGGGACCCAGCCCACGCCAGGGCTCTGCACCACGGAACAAAAGGAACAGAGCTTCAGGACTCACAACCGGGGGCCTCACAGCCGATGGGGAGGCCCAGGAATGCTGCGGTGAGTTCTGAGGGCACCCCCTTCCTTCTTCCCCAGAAGTTAGTGGAGATAAAAGGCTTAACCCCCCTCCTCAATTAATAAAGACCCTCTTTGATGATTACCTTCAAGGATCCAGACACTCCCTTGCACCATGACTGCTATAGACTGAATGTTTGTGTCCCCCCGATGTTCATAGGCTGGAACCCTAACCCCCAATGTGATGGTGTTAGGAGCGGGGTCTTTGGGGTGATTAGGTCATGAGCTCTTCGCTTTGGAACACTGTGGTGCTTTCCTATTCTAACTCTGGGCTTTGGCCAATAGAAATGAGGTAGATGTGATAGTGAAGCAGTGCCCGGGCCAGACCTCAAGGGGTCTTGCAGATATCCACTTGCAGAACATGCCCAGGCTAGCCCACCAAGGTCAACTCCCCACCAAGGTCAACCCAGAGCAGCCAGTGGCCACCTGACCTCCAGACACGTGAGCGAGCCCAGCCAAGTCACTCAGCTGGCCCCTCTCTGAGGTACTGTGGCTGATTGTTAGGTGACCCAGTAATCCATCAGCACATGACCCCCCAAGACGACAAGACCCAAGACAGCCCGCCCCCTTCCCCATCGCCTCGTCCTCCATGGTGTCAGAAATGGAAAAAGAGATCAAGAAGAAGAAAGGGGAATAAAACAAATGAAGGGTTAATCAAGATGACATATTATATGACACCATTTACATTTTACCAAGCTGTCAGTCTCTCCGCCTTGAGACAAAACGATGAATCTTAGTTCATCTTTAGGCAAAAGTGGTCAGTGATGATAAAAGTCCATGTGGAGGGTTCTCTGGGGCTACTGACTGGGAGGGGGCTTGAGGGAGCCCTCGGGGTGACATCTTCTACATCTGGACCTGGCCGGCGGTCACGGAGTGTACACATATGTAAGAATGCACAGAGCTGGACCTTTGAGATGTGTGCTCCCTACATGTGAAAACTGTACCCCAATAAAAATGAAGATGCAGAGAAATGATGCGCTCTACACTCAGAGCCCATGGAAGAGCACACATTAATAAATGCTTTAATAAGGGAAGGAATTGAAGGGTGCTCGCTGCTTCCTGGGGTTGCCTGAGGGGTGAGCTCTGGGGCCTCTGAGCCTCCGGGTGCCCTTTCTGGCTCCCCTGAGCAAGTGTGTCCTCAACTCCTCAGGTTTGTTCCAGGAGGAAAAATACCCTGTGAGTCGGCCCTGTCGACTCAACAAAGCACTCTCCCCGCCACTGGTCACCTCCTTTTACCCTTCGTCGACCACGAGCAGGTGGGACAATGGCTCCTCTTGTATCTGCACCCAGCAGGGGGGCCACACCCTCCGTGGACCTGGGGGTCCAGCCCAGCTTCTCCTGCCTGAGTTCAGAGACGCCACGGAGGGGGAGTCCCCCAGCCAAGCAAGTCACCTCCTGCCCAAGAGAATGTCCAAGTGTCCCGCCCACCTCTGTCATGCCTCTGTCACTTGGCCTCCATCACTGTAGTGCCCTAGAGCATCTGTTACCCCTACCCTCCAGTTAGCACTGCTGAGTGGTGTAATTTCCAGAACGGATGGTGCTGGAGAAGCCTCGTGCCACGGCGCGGGTTTGTGACCCCCTCTCCTGGGGCGCCCACGGCAGCTGGGGTCCCCAAGTGGCCTGCCTGTGTCCATGTATCAGGGTCACGTGCTTTCCTTCAGCCCAGGTGGGACTGAGAGGCAGTGGCCATGTCGGGATACCCTCCTGTACCTCCAAACTCCAGCTGAGCCTCCCCCTTGGTGGTGGAAATCTTGGGGTTCACCCTAAGGCAGGTTGAAAAGAACCCTCTGGAAGGCATACTCAGTATCCCCTCACCTCCCAACCTGGAGCCAGGCATGAAGAGTGATGGCAGTCAGAGTGGCAGCTGCTGTTACGCTGACTTTGAACTTGAACTAGTTTGAAATCCAGCTTGTAAATCTCCAGCTCAGCCTGGGGGACTCGCTTTCAGGTCGGCGTGCAGAGTTTGCAGGAGAGGCCCGGGGTTCCCAGCACAATGCGGCATTGACAGGGCCGCGTCGGGAGTGCGTGTGGACCCGGGGACCTGGTGCTGTGGACGGTGCCAGAGGGAGGGCGCCGTACATCTGGAAAGTGTCAGGTTTAATGCACGAAGCCACGGGCCCAGGTCAGCTAAAAGTACATGTTTGCTTCCAGCCGCAGCTGTGCAAACTCCCGCCACTTGGCTCTGCCGGGCTCATGTCAAGTTCCCTCAGAGACAGTGGTCCCTTTGTCAGGTTCCATCCCAATCCCCCTTGTCAAAGTCACTAGCCTGCCCCGGGGCCCCGGCCGCAAACAGCTGCAGGGCAGCTTCTGTCTGAGGCTGCATTCATTCCACCTCGAGAAGGAAAATATTGTAATTTAGGGGTGCACGTCTGCAGCTCTTCCACCAGACATCACCCCTCCCCGCCCCCAGAAACCTCCGTGTCCCGGCTGACTTGCACCCAGCCCCTCGGGTGCTGCTAGCATGTTGCAGACAGCACAGAGCACATCCGACTCCACCCCTGGGGACTGGGTCCTTTGGTTCTTCATGGCTGTTGCTTGGGAGAGCCTTTCCCTGTGGATGGCGTTTGGGAGGGTGATGGGAACACATCAGTGTATGTGTGTGTGTGTGTGTGTGTGTGTGTGTGTGTCCGTGGACCACATTCATGCATGAAAGGTGGGGATAGATTAGATGCCACCTGCAGACAGCCAGTGTCTTAGCCTGGGTTCAGTCCTAAAGCAGAGCTTCAGGCTTGCAAGAAGGTGGTTTGTTTGCAACTGTGGTCCCAGGGAACAGAACTGAGGGAGAAGGGCAGGAGGGGTCCCGTCCTTATCAGCCGGAGCTCTGTCCTGTAGGACATTCTTACGAGAGGCAGCCTCACAACTGTCCCCCGGGAGGATGGGAAGGGGCAGTGCTCCTGCATCAGCAGGTGACCCCGTGGATCTGAATGCCCCACCCTCTCGGGTTTCAAATGCACAAGGGCCAGGCAGGTCCCTACACGTGTGAGAAACCCCAGGGAAGCATCCAGACGTCTGAGCAGTGCCCTGAGGTCAGAGCACCCCCACTGCGCGCCTGCGCGGAGCTGGGCGGAGCCTGCGAGGTGATGCGGTGGGTCGAGGTGACGGGAGGTGGCAGAGAAGAGGGGTGCAAAGCAACCGGCTTGGGTCATGGTGCCTGAGCCCGCCTGCCCTGCGTCATCATGGGATTCTACTCTTCCCACCGCTGCAGCCCATTGGGAACCTTGCTCTGAAGTGAACAAGTGCTTGGCCCCCTTCAGCCAAAGGGAATGGGGTGCTGGGGCTTCCTAACCTCAAACCTTCTCCCCAGGAGGACTGCAAAAGCTTACTCTCTTGGTGAAGAGAACCAGACACCAGTGGTTTCCCAGCTGGCTTAGCCCGGAAGGAAATTGGCACTGCGCACGTTTAATGATTTTTCAGGTGGAGAGAACTTGGCGCTGTCGACAGCCAGTGTCCTGGGGTTCTGTCTGATTGGGGGGGTGCTGATCAGTGGTGCCCCAACCAGCTCTGTTCTTCCTCTAATTAACTCAAGTTACAATTACCATTGACGCTTCTAGTGTATCCCTGTGATGATGGCAATAATAATAATAATAATATCAGCTAACACTTATGTAGCACTTACAGAATGCTTCTGCACCAACCACTGTTCTAGGTACTTTTCACGTACCAGCCCACTCAGTTCTAACAACAGCCCTATGTGGTAGATGCTATTATGATCCCCATCTTACAGACAAGGAAACTGAGGCTCAGAGAGGCTAAGTAACTTGTCCAAGTGATGACTAGAGGTGACGGTGGAGTCAGTGGCAGAGACAGAATTCAAACCCAGACTCCTTAGGTAGAGAAGGCATTTGTTAAAAATTAAAAAGCTATTATATAGGGCAGTCTTAGGGTTAGAGGAAATAGAGCAGAAGTACAGAGAGTGTACCACCTGCCCTGTCTTCTCCCCACAGCCTCCCTTGTTATTAACATCTTGTACTAGAGCAGTACCTATGTGACAATCGATGACTCAATATTGGTCTCTTTTTATTAACTAAAGCCCATTAAGAGTCACTCTTTTTTGTTGTATGGTTCTACGGGTTTTAACAAATGTATAAGGTCGTGTACCCACCTTTACACTATTATACAGAATAGCTTCACTGCCCTAAAATTCCCCTGGGCCCCACCCATTCAGCCCCTCCCCCCAACTCCTGGCAACCACAGATCCCTTTACTGTCTCCATAGCTTTGCCTTGCTCAGAGTGTCATATAGTTAGAATCATACCACATGTAGCCTTTTCAGATCAGCTTCTTTCACTTAGCTTTTGAGGTTCCTCCATGTCTTTTTTGTGGCCCGTTTCTTTTCGGCGCTGAATAATATTCCATTGTCTCATTCACGTCAACATTTGTATGAGTGATTTTTCACAAGACCTTCAAAGATGTGCTGATCACATTAAAAAATGATACAAAGCTGGGAAGAACAGTCTGATGAATGATGTAATGCTTTGAGCAAAGCATAGTAAGATGAATTGTACAGAGATCAAACCACATCTTAAAAAAACAGAAGGACTGGAAATGGAAGATATGAATTTATAACAGCACTTGTGGAAAAGACAGAACTTAGTTGACCTTGAGCTCAGTATGAGTTATTAAGTGCCAATATTCACTGAACACTCACAGTATACCAGACACTCCGTTAAGTATTAATACTTTACACAATTATCTCATTGTGTTCTTCACAATGACCCTGGTTATTTCATGCCATGCTTTGCACAAGAGTTGCATTCATTGCATCTCCTATGGAAAAAAAAAATAGCATATATATCCATTTTTCTGTAAAGAAACTCCCAGGAGGTAGGGTCCAGTCCTTCTGGAATGCAATAATGTTTTCTACCATTTCTTCTTCAATGTTTCTAACGTGAGGATTCAATTTAATTCACCAAACCTTTATTGAGCATCTACTATGTGCCCGGCATTTTTCCAGGGGCTAGGGATTGATTGGTGCATAAAACAGAGAAAGTTCCTTCCTCCATGGCATTGCTGGCTAATAGCGTGAGAGACACAAAACAGTGAACCTCATAATTTTAGGTGACGATACATTATATGGAGACCGCAAAGCAAAGTACCCGAATAGAGTGACTGGCAGAGGAGGGTGGGGCGATTAGGCAGACTAATCAGGGCAGGCATCCAGAGGAGGTGACATCTGAGCAGAGCCCTGAATGGTAAGAAGAATCCAGCTGTTTGTTCCAAGAAAAAACATTTCCTCCCCCTCCACTTCCTCTTTGATTAGAAACCTAGGCAAAAAGTGTGACTATAGAGAAGCCACTTTTTTGGGTCCGGGCAAGAGGAGAGATTCTAAGGAGATTCCAGATGTCCAGCTTTCTGTCCAGCTGGCTTCAAAGTAGAGTCTTCCCGGGGTCCTTGATCCTGGCAGGTGCCAGGAGCCTCACCATGGGCAAACTCTAGCGAATGTACAGAAAGCAAATCTGAAACGGGGGTATTTTCTTGAACTTGGATTATTTTTGCAGCTCCTGAGTTTCTTTGTACGTTAAGGAACCCTGGGAAATTATTTGCTTAACGAGAGCGTTCGGTATTTCTCAAAGTCTCTTTTTTAATAAGCTGCTTTCCCTTTGCCCTGGTTTTTCTTCTCTTTGTTTGGCTTTTGAGCAAAAACTTTCTACCCACTGTGATATTTTCCCCATGAATAGCTAAGTGGGCTGGAAAAACAGTAGTAGGAAATGCAGTGGATGGCCAGAATCAGGGTAAACAGCAGCCTGGGAACATTCCAGAAGATCCAGGTTCAGCATTCCAAACTCAGCTCATGTCAGCCAGTGGCTCCAAAGCCAAAATGGCTTAAAGTTCCATGGAGGGGATCCCCCTTGCAAGATGCCGCTTCTTTAAGTCCCTCAGGTGGGGCGTGGCAATTGCAGAGGCCTGGCTTAGCGCGTCCTGTAGGGCAGGGGTCCCCAACCCCTGGTACCTGTCCGCGACCTGTTAGGAACCAGGCCGCACAGCTGGAGGTGAGCGGTGGGCTAGTGAACGAAGCTTCATCGGCGGCTCCCCATCGCTCCCCATTTTTGCATTACCTCCTGAACCATCGCTCGTATTACTGCGTGAACCATCCCCCCCGCCCCCGGAATTGCTCGCATTACCGCCTGAACCATCATTCGCACCCCCGGTCCATGGAAGAATTGTCTTCCACGAAACTGGTCCCTGGTACCAAAAAGGTTGGGGACCAATGTTGTAGGGAACAAAGAAAGACACACACTTTGGAACCATCTGCTGGGTGAAGTTGGTGATAGAGCATCTTGTATCCTCAGTCACCTGAGGGACAGTGGCTGATCCAACTTCACCCAGCGATACTAAATCACGCCTGCAGGACTGTGACTGGAATTTGAAAGGATTAATATAAGCCCTTGGAAATGGCAACTAAACCCTTGAACTTTTTTTGCTATTTATTTATTTATACATTTTTCTTGGAGTGTAGTTGATTTACAGTGTTGTGTTGGTTTCTGCTGTACAGCAAAGTCAATCAGTTATACATCTATCCACTCTTTTTTAGATTCTTTTCCCATATAGACCATTACAGAGTATTGAGTAGAGTTCCCTGTGCTCTACAGTAGGTCCTTATTCGTTATCTCTTTTATATATAGTACTGTGTGTATATGTCAATCCCCATCTCCCTCTCTCCCCCACTTTCCCCCCTGCTAACCTTAAGTTTGTTTTCTGCATCTGTGACTCTATTTCTGTTTTGTAAATAAGTCCATTTGTACCATTTTTTAGAGTCCACATAGAAGTGATATCAAGATATTTGTCTTTCTCTGTCTGACTGACTTCACTCAGTACGATAATCTCCAGGTCCATCCATGTTGCTGCAAATGGCATTATCTTCTTCTTTTTAATGGCTGAGTAGTATTCCACTGTATATATGTACCACATCTTTTTTTTTTAAACATCTTTATTGGAGTACAATTGCTTTACAATATTGTGTTAGTTTCTGCTGTACAGCAAAGTGAATCAGCTATACATACACATATATCCTCATTTTTCTGCCCTCTTGCGTCTCCCTCCCACCCTCCCTATCCCACCCCTCTAGGTGGTCACAAAGCACCGAGCTGATCTCCCTGTGCTATGCGGCTGCTTCCCACTAGCTATCTATTTTACATTTGGTAGTGTATATATGTCCATGCCACTGTCTCACTTCATCCCAGCTTACCCTTCCCGCTCCCCATGTCAAGTCCATTCTCTACGTCTGTGTCTTTATTCCTGTCCTGCCCCTAGGTTCATTAGAACCATTTTTTTTTAGATTCCATATATATGTGTTAGCATACGGTATTTGTTTTTCTCTCTCTGACTTACTTCACTCTGTATGACAGACCCTAGGTCCATCCACCTCACTACAAATAACTCAATTTTGTTTCTTTTTATGGCTGAGTAATATTCCATTGTATATATGTGCCACATCTTCTTTATCCATTCCTCTGTCTATGACATTTAGATTGCTTCCATGTCCTGGCTATTGTAAATAGTGCTGTAATGAACTAAACCCTTGAACTTAAAAAAAAAAAAAAAAAGATCAACTCTGAACCACAAGGGCTGTGAAAAGGTCAAATGTGAAGGGAAGGATGTCAATCATGCTTTTAGACAATTTTCTTGGGGGAAAAACACAGAAAGTAAAAGAAAAAAATCATCCTTGGTCATTTGTCTGCTCTAAGCATTAAAGCGGTTACCACACTTTGGTAAATAAAAATGAACTTGGCTTATTTTTAGATTTATTTTTCAGGATGAAGTTCCAATCAAACCTCTTTTTTCCTATTTGTTTATCATACTTTTTTTTCCTCTTGTTTTTAAAATATGGAATTTGGGCTTCCCTGGTGGCGCAGTGGTTGAGAGTCCGCCTGCCGATGCAGGGGACACGGGTTCGTGCCCCGGTCCGGGAAGATCCCACATGCCGCGGAGCGGCTGGGCCCGTGAGCCATGGCCGCTGAGCCTGCGCATCCGGAGCCTGTGCTCCGCAACGGGAGAAGCCACAGCAGTGGGAGGCCCGCATACTGCAAATAAATAAATAAATAAATAAAATATGGAATTTGTGGCCCCCGTGTCAGGTGGCTTGACTTCAGATGCCCCTGTTCTGTTACCTGTTACCTGTGGGAAATGAAGCCCTTCTGTCCTTCCTTTCCTGGGCTTGTCCACTACCCTGGTGTCACAGGGAGAAGCGTTTCATGCTCCTGGGCGATGTCCCTGTAGCTGGCCTCTAGATACCACTGGGTAGAGAGCTCCTTCTTCTGGATTCTTCTGTGTGAAGGAAAAGCCCTACTTCTCACCTTCCCCATCTCTTCTGAATGGGTCAGGATAAGCAGTGTTAGCTGCTGTAACAAACAACCTCCACATCTCAGTGGCTGCAGAGCCATCAGTCAGCAGGCTCTTCTCCACACAGTCACTCAGGGACCCAGGCTCCGTCCATCCTGTGGCTCCTCCCTCCTTTAGGTCCTTGGAGTCCTCTCAATTCAGCCAGCAGCTGGAGAAGGTATGCAGGAGAAGTTCTACAGACTGGGCCTAGAAGTAGCACACGTGGATCCCACCCACATTCCAGTAGCTGGAACTCAATCCTGTGGCCACACCTAACTGCCCAGAAGCCTGGGGAATATAGTACAGCCTTGTTCCCTGGAAGAAGAGTGGAACTTCAAAACTAGTGAGCGTTAGCAATCTTGCTGCACTTAACCTACTTTCCCCTCTTCTTTTCGATATCTCCTCCCTGTTCTTGTTCATCTCTGCTAAACACTGGTGTGTCTGGCTCAGGCAGCCATGTTCACCCCGATGTAGCAGGTAATCCTTACCTCTTCCCAAACCTCCTAGCATCAGTTTGCCAACTTGCTAATCTCAAGTGTCAGAGATGTTCTTTTTTTTTTTTTTTTTTGCGGTACGCGGGCCTCTCACTGCTGTGGCCTCTCCCGTTGCAGAGCACAGGCTCCGGATGCGCAGGCTCAGCGGCCATGGCTCACGGGCCCAGCCGCTCCGCGGCAGGTGGGATCTTCCCGGACCGGGGCATGAACCCATGTCTCCTGCATCGGCAGGCGGACCCTCAACCACTGCGCCCCCAGGGAAGCCCCAGAGCTGTTCTTTAAGTTAAGCTAGAGTGCACGTTCATTCTCGTGCTCCACGTGGGCACGTGTGCGTGTGCAAAATATTTATCCAAACCTTTGCCAAATAGAAACAGCATGGCTAATTGCAGAGAGACACGGTCTAGGTTGAGAGTCCATCCATCCATCCCTTTGTTCAAACAATAATTAGTGAGCCCACAGTACACAGAGCATTGTGGTAAGTGCTGTGCAGAAAGAGGGAAAAAAATTTACAAGGCATGCTCTCTGCCTTTGTGAAGTTTATAGTCTAATTGGGGAAATAAGAACTAAACACACACGAAGGCAGCAAAAATGTCAAGTCCACACAGGCAGAGACAAGTAGGGATCATTCAGGAGTGAAGGCGATGTGGGCCTTCTTCGCACGCACCCCGTCTCCTTCCTTCCCCCACGTGCACACGATGCATTGATTCATTTCTGTAGGCAGTGGCTTTGTTCCCCACACCCTCCATGAATTTTCCTGTCCTTTCCCTCCAGTCCTTCACAACTGGTCTCTTTCACTTTCCCCCTTCCGTCTCCTGTATCTTGTCTCCCTTTCTCTGTTTATTTTCCCCCAGTCTTCTCTCTGCTGTCTCTCTCTACATTCTTCCCTCTACAAAGAGCACCTTAAGTTTGTGGTGGCCTCAGGGCCTTCGCACCTTCAGTGTCCTCTGTGAGGAACGCCCTTCCTCAGGCTGTACTCAGGGCCAGCTCCTTTCACCGTTCAAACCCACCACCCAAGGGGCTTCCTTGACTCCCCTCACCACCCCATCAACAGCAGCTCCATACTGGTTATTCTCTATCCTATTGTATTTGTATAGTATTCGTAAGTCTCTGAAGTTATCTTGATGAACTGTTTTCTCTACCACCCATCTCAGCCCTGATTGGAAATTCCATAAGAATGGGGACCAAGTTTGACTTGTCCATGGCTGTATCCCCAATGCCACACATACAGTAGGTGCTCAATTAATAACTACTGATCGAAGGGATAGCAGACAAGAGGCCCTCTCCCCTTCTCTGTGTCTCGGGGCTGAACCGGGAGCTTTGCTGAGCTCTCCGCCCACAGCCATGCCCTCCCTCGAGTCTGGTACCCAGACTCTGCCTCCCCAGAGCCCCCGGGCATCACGCCAGGAGCCTGGAGCCTTTCCATTGCTTCCTACTCAATGCCCTTGGTCTCCATTTCAGCCGCAAACCACACAACCAAAAAATCTGTCCGGACTTGTGTCTTCCTCCAGGAATGAATAGAAATGGTATTTGTTTGCCCTTCTCCGCAGTGTGCTCACCCCGGGGCCCTCGCGGGGGAGATACAGGGCCCCTGGCAGCTTTCCCTCGGTCCCCCTGAGGTGCAGAGAAAGAGCTCCGAGTCTGTTCTCTCCTCTGCACCCCTCTTAGTTACTCTGGCTTCCCTTTGGCTCTACCCAGGTTAGACTTAGTCTTATGTATGTTTAATGTGAACAGATATCCTGTCTGCTTCTTTATTCAGATGTAGCTGAGAAGGACTGTCCAGTTAAAGAGTGTTTGCCATACCGGCTCCTGAAAAGCCATAGTGTTTTTAGGAGGACTTTTTTCTCAGCATAACAACTTTTTCATCCCCCAAACCCTCTAAATCAAGAAGTGATGTTTTGGCATTATGGATCCAGGCACACATACACACCAATGCACGTGACATCATGCTTTCTAGTCAGAGAAAATCATTTGAAACCCATTTGGATGGTGTGCCACATTTGGAAAACCCCAAAACGTTTTGCCTTGCGTAGGTTCGCCAAAAGAGAGGCGTGAAGAAGGGGCCGCTTCCACAGCTTTTAGTCCCCTGTGCGTGGGCCCCGGGTCCACATGTGTCAAACCCTGAAGATATTTGCGTTTACTTTTAAGTGCAGCTTGTAAGCAAGACAACTGTGAACCCCTAAATTGAAAAAATGGTAACAAAAGTGGTACAGAAACATGAATGTATTGGGACTTCCCTGGCAGTCGAGTGGTTAGGACTCTGCGCTTCCATTGCAGGGGCCGCGGGTTTGATCCCTGGTCAAGGAACTAGATCTTGCATGCCGCGCGGCACGGCCAAAACAAACAGAAAAACAACTGGCCTGAACGCTTTGAAACTGTCAGTGCCTAGACAGACCGAAAGGCAAGGGATTATTCTAGAAGAAAGGACAAAAGAGAAATGACTATTGAGGGTGTGAAGTGACTCATGCTCTTGTCTGAAAATGATTATCAAACACTATAAAGATGTGAGATTTCACCTTCCCGGCCAGCTAAGAAGTTAGTCTGCCACTGTCGCCTGGGCCCTGGCAAAACACAGGAGATTCCGGGGTCAGAGACAGAGGATGTCGTGACTCACAGCCTTCGCAGTAGACAGAGTGCCAGCATTTTCTCGTGCCATTTTCCCCGAGCCCCAGGTCCCACAGGGCCACTCAAAGAAGGCCAAGTGACACCCGCACACACAGTGCCTTGCATTATAGCAGAGGAACCTTGAGTTGAAGGAACCCAAGTATTTTATAATGGACAGTATGCCTGCCTGATCTTACCCTGCCCGCCCCGGACCAGAGGGAGATATTATCTTTCTTATACTGGACAGTAAGCCTGCCTACACTTTGCTTTGGAAGGACACACTATCTCTACCTTTCCAGACAAAGGGCAGCCAGGGCTTCTGCTCCCAAGGTGTTCTGAAACACAAGACACCCCCGGAGAACTGACCCTCAGCAATGACAACTAAGAACGTCGTATGCTTGGGCGCCAGAATGAAAAAGAAAGCAGCCTTCAAGGACATCGTTGGGATAATTGGGGGAATTTTGATATGAAATCAAGGCTATATAATATCATTGCATTAACAGTTGAGGTGTGGAGGAGAAGGGTGTTTGGGCTTTCATGATATTCTTTCAACTTTACAAAACAAAGATTGGAAGGGGACACGGCTTCCCCAAGAACGCAGCTGGCCCGACCCCACCCCCCCTTCTCCTGACTTAAAGGACTGTGTTTTTACTATGTCACTGATTTTATCCCTGCCCTGCCTTAATTAAGTGCTCTGAAGACATAAATAGGTTTTTTGTTTACTCAAGCTTGGGAGAGGCTGGCAGAAAAGGCCTTTTCAGCTAAAAGCTCCTTAAACCCGAAGGTGTGAACCAGTAAGTTAACAGCTGCAAAAACCCTTTCAGCTGTGGGCGCCTCTGCACGTGGCTGTGAAGTGATGCGGTCGACCCCCTGCTGGAAGGAGAGAGGGGAAGAGCAGCAGAAATACCAAGCTGGGAAGGCAGCCCACAGACCCTTAAAGCAGAGTTTTAATGATGTCGTTCAAGGCATTGAGGATCCTGAGGCTGGTCCAGACCCACGCATTCGGAGGTCAGCAGAAGAACGCAGTTCCGGGTCCAGATACACTCTGGGTGCATTTTGTCCTCACTTCCCTCTCCTAGTGGGGCAGCTTGTCAAGAACTGGTCCTGGTGCGGACCTCGGTCCCTGTCCTCTGTGCACGGGCCCGAGGGCGGTGAGGCCAGAGCGGCCCTGACCCCCAGACAGACAGCTGCTGCAGAGACAGAGCCGCAGGCTCAGAGGACGTACTAAAAATGAAGAGGTGAGTCACTGGTGAAGCTATGTCCCGGCGGGGACACCTGTAGCTTGCGCTGAGGACTGAGCAAGGGCGCTATGGAAAACTCTCAGGCCAGATGGCCAGCAGGGGTGGGCAGGGCATCCACTGGCCGGGCCCCAGGGCTGGGCCTGGCTGGACTCACAGCCCGAATATCATTGTCATTGTATGGCACCGTGCTTCTCACTGAAAACCTATTCCATTGGATCCCATGCCCTTGGGAACAAATCTAATGGGAGAAACAGACTCACAGACAGAGAACAGACTTGCGCTTGCCAAGGAGGAGGGGCGTGAGGGGGGATGGACTGGGAGTTTGGGGTCAGCAGATGTAAACTAGTATGTATAGGATGGATAAGCAACAAGGTCCTATTGTAGAGCACAGGGAACTACATTCAATATCCTGTAATAAACCATCATGGAAAAGAATATTTAAAAAGCATATGTATATATATATATATATATATATATATATGTAAAACTGAATCACTTTGCTGTAAATCAGAAATTAACACAACATTGTAAATCAACTCTACTTCAATAAAAAAAAAAATCTAATGGGATTTGTCCAGAGTTTATTATACCAAAGCAACTGTTTCTCACCTCTCAGCCCTCTGCCTCTCTGAACTCCAGTTAAAGTCCTGGTGGCTACCTTCAAAAACTAAATAATGGGGCTTCCCTGGTGGCGCAGTGGTTGAGAGTCCGCCTGCCGATGCAGGGGACACGGGTTCGTGCCCCGGTCCGGCAGGATCCCACATGCCGCGGAGCGGCTGGGCCCGTGAGCCACTGAGCCTGCGCGTCCGGAGCCTGTGCTCCGCAACGGGAGAGGCCACAGCCGTGAGAGGCCCGCGTACCGCAAAAAAAACAAAAAAAAACCGAAATAATGTTTGATTACTGTTATTTCCTGGATTCCCTAAAGGTAGACCATATCTGTGCACTTTGCACATAAAAGATAAAGACAGCTCACATTTCACCTCCTTCTCTTTAAAAAAAAATATATATATGTGTGTGTATGTGTGCTTATATACATATATATTCAATATATCGATTATATGTTGATATACTGATTATACATACACACATATGTATTTAATATGTTAATTACTTTGGTCACTTTACCTAGAGAGGAAGTGAGGTGCTGGGATTAAGAGCACAGGCGGGCCAAGCCTGGAGAATTTTCGCTGGCATTGTGCCGAGGGCTCAGCCTGGCACTGGCAGGCCTGGAAGCAGACTCTAGTTATATTTAATCCCAGTAGATTTAATCCTCATTTAATCCCTTTATTAACAGCCCCGCTTTATAGACGGGGATGCTTAGGCACAGAGAGGGCATGCAAATCACCCAAATCACACGGGGCTGGGATTCAAACCCACGCAGCTGAGCATGCCGACAGCAAGATCCCCTCTCCCTCGAGTGGGAGCCCTCCTAGGGGGTAGGCAGTATTTAAAGCTGTGACCATACCCAGCGGTGAGGAGAACCTGCGCCTCATGGGCCCCATCACCCCACCCAGGGGTGCACCCCATTCCTGCCAGCAAGAGCTCCCCATCTGGAATTTGACAGAGGCTCCTGAAATAAGAGCAGACAGCTCTGATCTACCCACAGCCCTGCATTCTCATTGGGAAAAGAAGGGGGCTTTTCGGTGGGCTTTGACTTTGGCCCCCGCAAAGGGACAGCTCCTTGTTTCAGACAGACTCTTGAATGATAACCAAGACAGGTCCCACATGAGGATTTTAAGAATGGGCTCTGCTGTGTGGGTTTAGGCAAAACGCTTACCCTCTCTGTGCTTCCATTTTCTCATCTCTAAAGGTGATGTAATTCTCCATATTCTGCTAATCTGTCCAGAATATGATGTCAACCATTGAGGAACTGTGGGGAACTATACAGATCTGATTAAATACACCAGCCACCACCTCCCCAGGGACTGCTATGTGAGTGACTAGGGCCCTTCTGGGTGCGTCACGTAAGTACAGTTCCTCAGACTCCTGTGTGTGGTGCGCACAGCCCACCAAGAAACAGGATTGCCAAGCCCTGTCCTCAGGGGACTTCCAGTGCAGTTGGCAAGAGCAGGAGGTGATCCGTGAACAATCACCATGTCACATGACCAGGATCTTTGCCTCCAGTTCAGCCTGGTCCTTTGGGGTCTTCAACGTGCTCCCCAGATGGGCCGTTTGCTTTGGTACTTTCCGTGCAGGTCACAGAAATGCCTGTTTGTCAGGCATTGGGACCTAAGTCTTGCCTCCCCCATTTCACGATACATTAGTACCCGTTGACAGCTTTCCCCCACATCCATCCTCGCGGCCTCCACTCTGCCTTTCTGCTTAGTAGCTGTGTGACCGCAGGCAAGTCACATCACCTCTCTGAGCCTCCATGGGTTGATCTCCTTTATTTTAAATTAGAAGTAATACGCATGCATCTGGAGTGTCAGTGTAGCTTGTGGGGTTCCAGGGTGAGACAGTGTGTGAGCAGAGGCCTTTGTCAGCCGTCCCTGAAGGCACAGCCCCACTTCATGAATGTTCTTCACTGCTGCTCGGAACAAGTGGCTAATGGCTCTCCATGAAAAAGCCTTTTCTCCTCTGTGCCCTTCCCCTTCATCCTCTGGCCTTTCTCTCTCCCCCTCACAAAGCAGCCTGGGAAACCCCCCCTGATGCCGGGGTGCTGGGTGAGCCCCATGGAGCTTGGGACCATTCTAGGTCACCTTTCTTTTTCTTTTTTTTTTTTTTTGCGGTACACGGGCTTCTCACTGCTGTGGCCTCTCCCGTTGCGGAGCACAGGCTCCGGACGCGCAGGCTCAGCGGCCATGGCTCACGGGCCCAGCCGCTCCGCGGCATGTGGGATCCTGCCGGACCGGGGCACGAACCCGTGTCCCCTGCATCGGCAGGCGGACTCTCAACCACTGTGCCACCAGGGAAGCCCTAGGTCACCTTTCTTAAAAGCAGGTGACTCCCCGAGCTCCTGAACGAACGTCTCCCTTCCCGGAAGTGTGTGGTATGGGGGGGTCTCCCCTTCTCTCCAGCACGGGACACCTACTTCAGGACCCCTTGTCGGGGTACCCTAATAACTTCTTTTCTGTTAAATATCGACTTTCTCTGCCCGATTTTTCTCAGTCTCCACTCTCCTCTCTTTTTTTGGCTGCACCACGTGGCACGAGGGATCCTAGTTCCCTGATCGGACCCGTGCGCCCTGCAGTGAAACGCAGAGTCCCAACTACTGGACCACCAGGGAAGTCCCTCCACTCTCCTCTCCGTAATCCAACTTCGGAAGCAATTTGCATCAGATCTTTCCTAAACTCCACAGGTTCCCCGTCCCCTGGCAGATAAAGTCCAAATACCTTAGCCCCACATACGGGTCTCTGCAGACCTGATCTCGCCCCCCGCCCACAGCACCTGGTCCAGAGCAGGCACTCGGATCTGCAAAGACCCCGCCCTGCTTGCTCTACTGGCCTCACGTTACAGAGATTCAAGCCTCCTTTCCTCCAGAGACTGGCCGAGACAGCCCCCCCACCCACTGCTAGCTCCCGGCTCAAGCTAACTTAGGGAAATTCGGCTTTTTCTCCCCTCTTTGACATTTGCGGACCATCTGACACAGTGAGAAACAGAAGCTTTTACAGTACCAGCTTTCAGTGGATGGGCAGCCCCCAGCCGGTGGCAGTGGATCCAAATAGGTCAGAGGTAATGGTCACTGGGGTCATTTGTGTGGGCCACTAACTGCGTGTTTGACATTTGTAGTGCGGTCATGTTTTTCCTGCTGCTGGGTGTAGACACATCTCCAGCGTTATTCCATTTCAGGGGAAGTTGTGTGTGGGCACAGGGAAATTTCCAGAACCCGAGTGGGCATGGTTATGAAGACACCCCTGATAAGCATGAATGGCACAAGGGGGCCAAGATTAGGGTGAGGAGAGTAGGGCCCTCACCTGGAGTCCAAAATTTAAGGAAATGTCCCAGATGTGGAAATCGCGACACATACTATATTTTACTGCTGTGCTGTAAAGGCCAAAATGAGTGCAAAAAATTCCAGATGATGAAAATAGCAACATTTTAAATAAAGTCAAGATGACACTTCAATGATGCAACCCTGCCCCACATGCCTCCGCCTAATTCCCCACCAGCCTTCGCTGGATGTTGCCGCCAGATTCACTTCCCTGGGCTGAGAAGTAATCCGTTCTTATCAAAGACTTTTCTCCAGGGCAGCCCGGCAGTGAGGGCAGTGAAGGCGACCTCGCTTCTGGGGGCTTGAGTGAGTGAGCATTTGGGAAGCATCTTAATGTGTGTCTGTTCTGCAAATCACAGCCCCCGCTTTTGTCCTGTGAGATGATAAGTCACCCACGTATTTCTGGTCACGGAGCCCAAGGCTGAGGAAGAATTGAATTGAATTCTTGCCTAAGAACTGAAGCAAACGGAGTCAGCTGTTCTGTGTTGGGTTTTGTTTTGTTTTGTTCCTCCACAATGCTCCAGATACTCAAAGCTCTGGCTAATTCTGTCTGGGCAGCAGACTTCCCCTGGTCTTCCTGGTTGGTATGGAAATGGGCTACAAATTCACCTGATAACATGTCCTTCTGTGTCCCCCCCGCAGCACTCTTAGGAAGCCCCCCAACCCTTCTCTCCCTTCCTGGAATGCAACTCATTCTCACTACTGAGAGCACCTTTGTCCTTGTCGTCCCCCTGCCTGGAAGGCTAGTTCTTTTTCTCCAGCTCACGTGGGACTGTTCAGGACTCATCTTAAAACGTCCCCTCCTCAGAGCGGGCTTTCATGAACACCCCAGCAATGAACTGTCCCTCTGATGATTCTTGCTGGCAGTGCCTTGTCAATGCCCTCCTTGAAACTCACAGCCTTTGCTTCCTGGTGTGTTTTCCCCCCTCATCTGACTGGGCGCCCCGGGGGCCAGGCTATCTTGCTCGTGGGCGGCTCTGAAGTGGACCCAGCGCTGGGGGCACAGTGGCGGCTTGATCAGTCCTGATGGAATGACCATGCTTTAGCCTGGTGCCCTCAGTTTGGGGGTGTCTGAAGAGCAGACACCAAAGGGAAACCAAACTAGTATATCTGTCCACACTCTCACACCTTCCCTGCCTCCTCTGCTCCCTTGGCTAGACCAGGAGCCTCTCCCACATTCCTGCTCTACAGTGCAACCTCTAGGTACCCCTGGATTCCCTGCTTTCAGAATGGAAGGCTGGATCACCTGGCTGGGGGGGTGGGGGAGGGAGTGTCTGTGTGGGTGGATGAGTGGGTGGGAGCTAGACTGACAAGGACCTCCTTGTCAATCATCTGAAGAAACGGAAGCAAGTGACTTCTCCCTTCCGAGGAAGGAAAAGAAGGGAAAGATGGGAGAGACCGTCAGTGCGCAAGAACCTGCTTGGAAGAAATTGGGGAAAGAGCCAGGTGCTGAAGGATTCAGGAAATGTTTCTAATCTCCCTGTCACCTGCCCCAGCCCCATTTCCACCCAAGGCTTTCCACGCCAGAGGACCAGTATGTTGGGCTTGGGTACCCAAATGATGGAGACACAAATACCCTGGGACTGTTGGTTCGTGTTTTAGAACATCAACAAAGGGGCGGACCGGCCCGTTGGAAAGAGGGAAGCTAAGGAACAGGTCTTGAAGCTTGAGGAGCATTGAAGCCTTTGGTTTCCGCCCCCTCCCTTGTAAGTTACAGATCTTCTAAAACAGAGGTCTCTGAAGATTCTTTTATTCGGACTACAGTGAGCTGGAGAAACCTCGAAAGGTCACCTCAGACATTACTACTCCTACTACTGTTACTTGGGATGACCTGGGGACCCCACGAGTCACCCCTTGGTGCCGCCGCTGGGGTGTTTATTCCGGAGGATTGCCGAGCTGTGCAGTCGCTCCGGGCGCGGGCTTGGGGGGTGGAGGCGCCAGACGGGGCGGTTGCCCACCGCGGAGGAGGCCGGGGGCGGGGTGGGCCGGGAGGAGGCGCCTAGAAAAGGAGGCGCGGCCGGGAAGGTGCGGAGAGGGCCCGGCGGCGGCGTGCGCCTCGGGCTGGGCCGGGCGGCGGGCGGCGGGCGGCGGGCGGCGGAGCGCGAAGGCGAGGCCGGGCCCGGCGTGGCTGGAGCGCGGCCAGCGGCGGCGGCGGGCGGGCGGGCGGCAGGCCCGGCGTGGCAGCCGCCCCGAGCGCACGGAGCCGGGCGCCCGACCGCCGGCCCCTCCTGGGCGCGGCGCGCGCGCGCGCGCGGCCGGGCCGGCCGGGGAACCGGGGACTCGGGCCGGGGGGGCGGTGCGGGTGGGCGCCGGGCCCGACGCACCGCCTCTCGGCTCTGCCCGCAGGTCCCCGGCGCGCAGCCCTCGCCCCGCCGCCGCCCGCCCCGGGCCCCGGAGCGCGGTGGAGGAGCCCCCCGAGGAGCCGGGGGCCCGCGCCCGGCGCCCCCCAGACATGGTGGGCCACCTGCATCTGCAGGGCATGGAGGAGAGCCTCAAGGAGAAGAGCCGGGAGGGCTTGCTGGACAGCCCTGACTCCGGGCTGCCCCCCAGCCCCAGCCCCAGCCCGCCCTTCTACTCCCTGGCGCCTGGCATCCTCGACGCCCGCGCGGGGGGCTCTGGCGCCTCCTCGGAGGCCCCCGGACCCGGCGAGGCCAAAGCGGTAAGCACGCGGCTTCGCGCAGAAACCGGGAACAGAGCCAGCCCCCCGGATGGGGTACTTCAGGAGCCGGGACTGGGTTCCCCCCGCCATCCCCCCAGCCAAGAAGGTGGCCAAGTGACAGCCACGCTCCGCAGGTGGGGACGGTCCAGCCTGACCCCAGCAGCCCTCTCCCTGGCTGTGGGCCTAAGGAGTGATCGTCTGTCTTACTGTCAGCAGTGAAAGAGCAGGGGTTGAGGACTGTCCGAAATCCTCCAAGAGGCTGGTTTCAGGCTAGGTGAGCTGGAACCCCTGGCCGAAGCAGTGTCCCCAGGTTCCCTGTTTACTCTTCCCCCTGTGCTGCCAACGTGAAAGACTTTTTTTTTTTTTTTTTTTAACCAAACGCAGACAGGAGCCCTTCCTTCCCGGGGTGTTGAGGTATGTTGACGTGGAGCTGAGGCGGTGCCTGGGGAAGGCTGGAACCCCAGGGCAGGAGACGCAAGAGTTTTCCCTCTTGCCAGACTTAGTGGGGCCCTCAGGTGGGCTCCGGGGGTCACCCAGCTTGGTGGCTGGGCTGAGACTGGGTTCCCTGCACCCCTTCCCCGGCAGGCGGGAGCCAGGCAGGCGGGATCGGGCGCCTTTGGACATCCGGAGTCTGCTAACAATCCCAGTGGCATTTCCCTGTTCTGCGGCTCTCTGCACGCCTTCACGTTGTTTCTGCCGGGTGTCCTAGCACGACTGCAGCCCGGTGCCGCTTTCCTGGGGCCCCGGCAATGCCCACCTGGTACCTCACAGGGCAGTAAATGCTTCCCCCCAGTTGGAAATCCTCCCAGGAGCAGAAAGGAATGGTTCCCCTGCCTCCAGGCCTATTGATGGGAATGTCACTGGCGTCTCCCTTGCTCCCTGGTCCAGTGGGTCCCAAACTCGAGTGGGCTCGGGAATCTCTCAGAGATTTTTTTTTTTAAGTATTTATTTATTTGGCTGCATCAAGTCTTAGTTTCATCATGCGGACTCTTAGTTGCGGCATCTGGGATCTAGTTCCCCGACCAGGGATCGAACCCAGGTCCCCTGCATTGGGAACGTGGAGACTTAACCACTGGACCACCAGGGAAATCCCTCTCCTGGAGATCTTTCAAGAATATCCATGCCCACCTCATACCTCCAGACAGTGTCATTTAATTGGTAGAGCTTGCCACCTGGACATCAGGATTTTTAAAACCTCCCCGGGTTATCCCCATGTGCAGCAGAGTTTGGGAACCGCTGGCTTAGACCAAAATCATGCGTTGAATTTGAACTTCGGTCTCTCTTTTGGGGGCTGGGGGTAGGAGAGGCGTTCTGGACTTCCAGGGATTGATAGATGTGACCCAGGCTGTTGGCAGTGAAATCGATCCCACTGTCTGAACGTACCAGCTTTCCTGAAAGAGTGTCTCAGACTTGGCACAGTTGAATGGAGGGGGTGGTATTTGAGCTCTCGCGTTGGGAATAAATCCCTGTGGTGTCCTACACAGTGGGCCTTGGAGAAAAGGGACAGGGAACCAGCCTTCCCCTTTATTCTTTGGATGACCCGGAATCCCCCTTATAGAAGGATCTTTGGAGGCCTTCCCTGCCGGCCAGGCCAGCCAGGGGCGGCCGTAAGAACAGTGGGCCTGGCTTACTTGTCTTGGCTGTCCTAGTTGATTTTATTTTTTCCCCCTCCTTGCTAACTAGATGCCAGGTATGGAACTGAGCTGTCTCTGATCTTTCTAATTTGGCTTGAAGGCAAGACCTGGGGCTGTTTCCACACAGGTAATGACACCTGCATTTAGATAGCCTTCCCGGGTGCTAGGAGCCGTCCTAAACTCTTTACCTGCATCAACTCATTTCATTTTCACAGTAGTCCCAAGAAGTATGTAGGTGCTCTTATTACACCCATTTCCCAGAGGGGGAAGCTGAGGCACAGAGGTTAGCGACTTGCCTAAACTAAGTGGCGGTGCTGGATTAGAACCCAGGGAATTGGGCTCCGGAGTCTCTACCCTTGAACCTTTTGTGATCCTACCTTTCGCTGTGCAGCTAATTAACTACCTGAGTTTTGTTGTTGTTGTTTTGTTTTGATTTAAAAAAAAAAAATACCTCTGAACCTACAGGATTTGGAAATGCTGCTTTTAATAAAAAGAGAGGGAATGGTTGCCACAGGGAAGCCTCTTCTCAGCCCCGGGGCCTGCAGCTGGGGCCCCGGGGCCTGCAGCTGGGGCCCCGGGCACCTAAATTATCGTCACACTGGCCGCCTCCATCCCCCCCCCCCCCCCCCCCGCAGGTTAACTCCTGTTAAATGTTGCTAATCTGGTGTTTAACAAAACCCTGCCTGCGGGCGCGGCTCACTGACAGTGCTTTCCAGGCGCAGATGTAGGCAAAATTTCGGCTGCTCTCCTGCGTTTTGGAGTTGATGGTTTCTAGTGGCTGGCTGCAAGCAGGGCCACTTTGCTCTGGCACACCCTTAATGGCACCTGTCAGACCATGTGGGCCTGGGGTTCAGCCTGGGGTAGGCATCTTTGTTCTGACACCCAGTTTCCAGCACTGCCTTCCTGGTCGACACTGGTGGCGCACACCCCAGCCAGGGGGATGAGCTGCAGTTCTGTCCCCAGACCCCTGGCCACCGAGGTCCTCGATAGCTTGTCACCGTATTTATTATACTGCAAGTGCATGTTAAACTTGCTCACCCTCTAGAAAGAGGCTCCATTTCCCCCCACTTTGTTTTAATAAGCTGGACGTAACTTCTGGGCACTACCCCGTGGATGTAGGGTAACTGGCTGGCTGCGACATTGCCCCCCAAGACGTAAAAGGCACTGGGGAGTGGGCTGGGTGTAAATGAATTCCTCAACCCCACCCTAACTTGATCATAGGTTTTCTTCTGGCCCACTCCGTGGACCAACGATGGTACCGTTCCTGGTAATTCCCAAACCAAAGGAAGATCTAGGAATCGGTCATTCGTCCCACTGGTACTTATTGAGCACCTGCTATATGCCATGTGCTGTTTTGGGCCGTGGGTGACATAGTGGTGAAAAAGATGTTTAGGGGCCCTGCCCTCGTGGAACTGGCATTCTAGTGGGAGAGACAGTCACCAACTTAAACATGTGATAAAACACCAGGTGGATTGTTAAGTGCCCGTAAGACAAAGAGCTGGGTTCAGGTAGAGCTCCTTTAGACTGGATGGTCAGGGAAGTGACATTTAATGGAAACCAGAAAACATGAGAGAGTGGCCGTTATGGTCATAGGGCTGAAATGTGTGTCAGTCCAAGGGAATGGCAAGTGCAAAGGTCCTGAGGCGTGGTTGAGTTGCAGCCGTGAGGCTGGTGGAGGGCAGTGCAGGGACTTGTGGGCTAAGCTGAGGCCAGAAAGTAAAATTCCATTTGGTCTTTCCAAAATGTACTTGTGACTGTTTTATTTTTATTTTTTAAAAAGGTCTCATGAGCTCCCAGACCCTCCAAATTAGAAACCCAAATCAGAGACTTGACTGAGAAGTGCCTGTGCAGAACAGGCTCTGTGGAGGGCTTGTCTCCCTGCAGTGGGCCCCTGGTCGCCTGCAGGCCACCGGGACAGCCAAGGCCGCCTGCCGGGCCAGCCAGGGTTTGCCTGTCAGCTGCATTCATCCCACAAATATTTAAGCCAGGCCTGGCGAGGGATACAGCTGTGAACAGGACAGCCGCTGTCTGTGTCACCTTTGAGCTCTCAGGGCCTGGACCTCCGGCTCCAGATTGAGGGAACACCCCATGTCCTTCCGGCCCCCCTCCCCGTCCTGCCTGACGGAGCTGTGGGGAGAGGTCTTGCTGCCAGGAAGGATGAGTGAGTGTGTGTGGCAGATACCCATCTCCCCAGGTTAACATGGCCAGTTCAGGGAACTAGCCCTGTCCCCTCTTACCACCCTCAGGGAGAGCACAGATGGCATTTGGGATCGCAAGTCGTCTTCTCTGGGGTGCATCTTTGAGGGAACAGCCACCACTGGGGTGGGTGAGATGAGGACAGATCACCCATCTGTGGCAGATGAGGGGCTCGGCCCTCCGTGGAGTGGTGACTGGAGGTGACAATCTGGGCTGTTACCCCTTCAGATGTGGATATGGGTTCTCTAGAAGCCAGTGGCCTGGGCCCCATCGTGCGTTGCCCCGTCACCCCGATCTGATCTCCTGGGGTTTATCTGCACATCGAGTGTATGTCCGAGTGGCACACTGGGGAATTTCCCTAAGGACGAGGTGCTGGTTCCATGGACCCAGATTCCGAGGGAAGCCCTTGGGGCCGGAACCAGGTAGAATTGGTGGTGGGGAGTGGGTTGTCTTTGCCCATCCTCGAAAATCTCCCGGGGCTGCCCAGCTCTTGGAAATCTTTGTCACTGCCAACTCTTAGGATCTTGGCTGTCACCACCCCTGCCCCCAACCCAGGACACCTGGATTTTCTCATTTCTCTGTTTCTGGTCTATGATGGTGAAACCAAGGGTGAGGGCAGAGAGGGAAGGGAGTTAGGAATTTAGGGAGTTAGTGCCTGGTATTAGGAAGGATGGAAGCACAGGTGGGTGGACAAATGGATAGATGGATGGATGGATGGGCAGATGGATGGATAAATGGACCGATGGATGAATGGATGGATGGATGGACACACGGATGGATGGATGGATGGATGGATGGACAGGTGAACTAAAGAGACAGGGGTCAGCCCCCATGGCCCCCTTGCAGGCTCACGGTGTGTCCCTGACCAGCGAAGGTGCCTGTGAGCAAGCTGAGGTGCAAGAGAAGCAGGTGTGTCAGGCCACAGAGGAAGGAGCCTGTTGGCGGAAAGGAAGGCCATGAGGCCAAAAACCCTGGTGCCTCCTTTCAGCCTGCGTCCGCTTAATCCTGGATGAAGTGGCCTCCAGCGGAAATTCAGCAACGTGTCTGACAGCCTTGCGTCTCTGTGAAAGGCTCATCTGAGTGAGAAGTTCTACCTGTAGCTTTAGTCACACTAAAGCCCATGCCCTGCCAGGTGCTCTGGGGGCGAGGGAGTGAACAGGAGCCACCTTCCTGGGAAAATGCCACTAGGCGGGGACTGACAGGGACTCTCCTTGGGGTGGGCGTGGTCTGTCCTTTGTGCCCTTGGGACTCCTGGCCTCCCTGCTGTGGGGTGGGGGAAACAGATACGGTACAAAGAGGCCTGAGGTCTGAGATCCGGGTGTCAGCAGGGCCATATTCCCTCCGAAGGCTCTAGGGAGGAATCCATCCCTTGTGTCTATCCCAACTTCTGGTGGTGGCCGGCCATCCTCGGCGTGCCTTACCTTGGAGATGCACCCCTCCATCTCTCCCTCTGTTCCCCCGTGGCCTTCTTCCCTCTGTGTGTCCCGTGTCCAAAGTTCCCTCTTTTTATAAGGACACCAGCCATGTTGAATTAGGGCCCACCCCCGTCCAGTGGGACCGCATCTTAACTTGATCACATGTGTAAAGACCCTGTTTCCAAAGAGGGTCACATTCACAGGTCCTGGGGATTAGGATGTGAACATATCTTTGTGGAGGCCACAAACCAACCCACCACCATCCTGCTGGCTTGGGTCCATCGGGCACCCAAGGGCATCTTGGGGAGCAGGCCCGTCCCTGAGCCCTGCCTCCGACCTGTGATGTATGGGTTTGCTCAGTTTCACTGCTCTGAGTGCCAGACCCTGCGCCTGCGCTGTTTGGGGTCTCCTGGGCTCCCCGAGCCTGGCCCACTCACCGCCTCTGTCGTGCCGTGTTGTGCAACGAGCCTTTTGGAGTCCCTCCCCTCACCCCAGGATTTGCCACCAATACCCGAAGCCTTTCATAAAAAGGATAAGAATTCTTGGGGCTTAAATGTCCCTCCTTGGATCACTTTCCTCATGGGTGCAGGTCAGCGTCCCCTTAGCCCAGCATGGGAGCTTTTGGTCTCAAATCCCCAAACACGCCGAAGATATTCAGTTTAATTCCAATCGTGGTTGAAGCCATCCCCCGCCAGTGAGGCCAGTGGCCTGAGAAAGGCTGTTTCGGCCCTTACAAAGGTTCCCTGTGGCTTTGGTGAGGACGCCCCTCTCCCATGTCAGTGTGGGGTCTCCCCAGACCCTTCCTCCTGCCACTTACCCTCCGCTGATGGGGGCTTGATGCTCCCTAAGCGGAAGGTTCTGTGGGTCACACGTGGCTTCAGCCACGTCCCGTGCGGTGGCAGGTGGGGGACCACCGTGTGTCGCAGCACTGCTCCATCCCTACCTGTCACTGCCAGCCAGGCCCGGACCCCCGGTGGGGCTGGGCTGTCACTGGGGCTGGGCTGTCACCGCGCGGCACGGAGCTCTCACGACGGAGGACTTATCTTTCTTTGCCGTCCTGTGGGCCGTGCCCTGTACCACAGCCAGGAAGGGGGAGCTCTCCAGACGCCGGGGTGTATTTTTACTTCCAGGCGTGGAGTATGTATCCTCACCCGGCAGCTCCAGGGAAGGCGTGTGAATCACTGGGTGAGGCGGTGGCGGGGGGCGGGGCACGGTAGGCGGAGGGCAGCCCGCTGTTCTCTGGGTCCCACTCTCTCGGAAGCACTCCCTGGTCCCTACACACACCCCCTGCCTGCCCAGGAGACCAGGGAGCCAGACCAGCCCCCTCCCCAGGCTAGAACAGGGCTCTCCCGGTCCCTAGAAGGAGCTGGGGGCTGGAGGCTGGCCCAGCTGTGTCGCCATCCCAGGGTGGGCGTCTGGGAGTCTGGGGTCCGGCCTTCAGCTCTCAGCTTCCCCGTGCCTTCCCCTGCCCCTGCAGCCCAGGGCTGCGAGGGGACCCGAGGACACCAGCCAGCTCGTGCCCGGGCATCAGCCTCCTCGTGCAGACGAGCAAACTGAGGCACTGTGCACAGGTGGCTGGCACAGGTGGGTTCCTCGACGGGTCCTCTTCAGAGGGAAGCAAGCACCAGGGCCTTTGGGGAAACGAGCTGGGATGTGGCTGCCCCAGGGTTGGGGGGCGGTGAGGGGAGCAGGGCGCCTGGGAGCTTTCTTCGCTCCAGGTGGCCCAGGCCAGGCCATCAGGTACAGCGGCAGCAGCAGGGGGTCCCCTGGGAGCTGGCGCCCAAGCCCCGTCCTCAGCTCGCCTCCCACGGCGGCGGCTCCGATGGGAATATGCGTCCAGCGTGGCTGGAGGGCTGCCCTTGCAGGGCCAACGGTGTGCCTTCCTGGCCGGCTCCCGGGGCTGGCCGGGCTCCGCGCGCAGCGCTGCCATGTTGATGTTAAAACACCGCTGCAGCTGCAAGACTCGGCTCTGAGCTTCCGGAGCGCGGCGGCTGCGGGACGGCCGGAACTGCCACCGGTCCCTGGAGCCCTGCGGGGGCAGCCTCAGGCCTCGGCAGCGACTGCCTGAGCTGTCTCGTCGCCCCCCGGGGCCCCTGGATGCCAGCCTGCGTCTGGATTTTCAGAGGCTTCCTCTCTCTCTTGTATCGTGTTCCCAGGTGGGACAGATTTTAGCTGTTTTCCACCAGGGCCCTTTGGTAAACGGTGCCCAGAGCTCCAGCTTCCTGGCCTAGTCTGTGAGGTCGGCCTTGTCCCTTCTGCTGGCAGCCAGTGTGGGGAGTGAGATCCGGCCAGAATGGGGCCCCAAATGTGCACTGGGGCTGTGCCAGGAGGCTCAGGGGGACCCGAGAGGGATGGTGGTACCCAGCTCTGCACCGAAGGCTTTGCCTCCTAAGGAAGCCCTCCCTGCCCATGAGCTTGGGAATTGTTCTTTCTTGGGGGTGGGGTGGGGGGACGGAGGCCAGTAGCAGGCTGGCCCTCCCTCCCTCCGGCCCTTCCACCTAGAGACACCTCCCAAAACCTTAGCACCCATGTCCATAGCCCCTCACACGCCTGCCTCATCCTCTCTCCTCTTCGGTGTCCACAAGAAGAGCCCTGGGAGGCACTGTACCTCATCCGACTCACACAGGGCCTGGCGCGCAGTAGGTGTTTGGCGCACGGTAGGTGCTCAGCAAACCCCTGCACACATTTGGGAAAGCGCCATACTTCACGCTTCAGATAGCCTTGCGGGGAGAGAGTATGATTTTTATGCCCATCAAATCATGGAGGTTTACAGCTGAGGCCGGTGCCGATCTCACAGAGCCACAGAGGATACCACAAGTGCCTCTATCTTGTCACTGTTTGATTTTTTTTAAACTTATATATTTTTAAATTTTTGGCCACACCGCGCAGCTCTTGGCATCTTAGTTCCCCAACCAGGTTTGAACTCGGGCCATGGCAGTGAAAGTGTGGAGTCCTAACCACTGGACCACCTGGGAATTCCCATCACTATTTTATTTTTAAATTTAAAGCGCCTGAATGATGTGCACTTGCTTCTGAAAGGTAGGAGCAGGGTTGTCTCAAGGTTAAAAAGAGTGTGGATTGTACCTCTCTCTCCTGAGAGGACCCCCCCGCACCAGGCATCACCCCTCGAGCCTTTGTGAAAAGCACGCAGAATACAAGCCTTTTCTCCGTATTCTGAGACTTTTATACAAGACTTTATGTGGCGCTTGCCCCGTGCCGGGCCCTGTCCCACACATTCACACACTTTGAATCATTGTCGTGACTGCGGCCTGGGAGGCGGGTGCTCCTGTAGCCCCACTTCGGGGCCCAGGAGGCTGCAGCCCCGAGAGGGGTGTTGTTTGCTGGGTCACATGGTGTATTAGCTTCCTGTCGCTGCTCTAACAAATGACCCCACGCATAGTGGGTTAAAACAACACAGATTTAATATCTTACAGTTCCAAAGGTTAGAAATCTAAAACAGCTTTCACGGGCTAAAAGCAAGGATTTTGGCAAGGCATCCCCTCTGGATGCTCTAGGTGAGAATTCTCGCCTTTCCCGCCTTCGAGAGGCTGTCCACAGTCTTTGGCTCCTGGCCCCGCCCACTCTTAAGGCAGCAGCATGTCCTCAATTTCTTTCTGACTCTGACCCCCCTGCCTCCCTCTTTCACTTATAAGGACCCCTTGTGAAGACATTGGGGGCCCACTGGGTACTCCAGGACAGCCTCCCCATCTCAAGATCCTAAACCACATGTGCAAAGTCCCTTTTGCCCTGTAAGGTCACGCACTCCCAGGTTCTGGGGATTAGGACATGCACATTTGGGGGGCCATTATTCCACCTGCCGTGCCCAGCAAGGGAGAGATGGGACAGCTTGACGACAGCTGCTGGGGGCCTATGGAGAAGCCCCTCTTTCCGCAAGTCTTAGATCTTTTCTTCCTGTGGTCCTTCCTCGGCCCCTGTCCTGGGGACGCTGTGATCAGCTGAGGAGGGGGCTGCGGTGACCATGTCCATAGGCTGAGAGAGGATTTGAAGACAGGTGTGGGCCTGGCCCAAGGGCTCACAGGACGGCGGGGAGAGGTGGAAGGGGAGCAGGGCGCTGCTTTGCACGTGTGAGGTCCTGCCTTTGGACACCATGGGGTCTGCGAGGTGCCAGGCCCTGGGGCCAGAGAGGTCATCAGGTCCTGAATCTTAAGGAGCTCATGGTCTGGGGGTGACACACAAAGGGGTCGCAGCAATGGAGACCAGCAGGTGGGAGCTCCAGGAACCCCTCAGAGGATGTTGGGGGAAGACAAGGGAGCTGGTGCCTGAGTTGCCACCCTGGACGGACCAAGTGAGAAGGAAAGGGAAGGACGTTCCTAGTACAGGGAACAGCATAAACCAAGGCACAGAGGCAGCCTGGGCCGTGGCCAAGGCGAGTGAAAGATACATGGACAGAGGCCTGTGTGGGAAGCGCCCTGATCCTGTGTGTGAGGGCAAGCTTGCTCCGAGCAGGAGGTGACGGGACAGGTCTTGGGGCTGCAGCACCCGCCCCGTGGACCTGAGAGGCAGCCGGGGAACATGGGTGAGGGTGCAGACTCTGGAGCCAGACCGCCAGGGTTCCAACCCCAGCTCTGCCTCTTCCTAGCTGTGTGGCTTCAGGCAAGTTACTTGGCCACCCTGGGCCTCAGTTTCAGCATCTATAAAATGGGGATGCTAGTAACAGCACCCTCCCGTGATCGAATGTACGGATACATGGAGTGCTCAGAGCAACGACCGGTGCGGTTAGCGCTCAAAAAGCATAGCTGCTGTGATCTCTCCTCGTCCAGGCGAGGACAGGGAAAGCCTGTGAAGGATCTGAAGGAGGGGCCCACAGCCATGCACCAAGAAGCGCCGGGAACTCTTCCCTCGATGAGCACGGTTTTCAGTCCCTCACAGAGCTCCTACCTGACGTGTCACCCAGGGGTGCAGCTTGCGAAGCTTAGGCTCAGGGGCTCCCTGAGAGGGGTCCCAGTTCTACAGGGCTCTGAGCCTGGCTCCTGGGGCTCGGGTGGGCTGGGCGTTGTAGAAAGAGGCCGTTACCACGTCCCCTTATTGAGATGCCCAGGAACTGAGGGGCAGGCCGGTGGCTGGGTGGGGAGCCGTGGGCATCAGAGCGCTTGGATTCCACAGAGGGACGCTGGGGTGGGCTTCCCGATGGACCCCGCAAAGCAGGCTTCCAGAAAACCAGGACTGGAGTGGTGTGGGGCAACCCTGTGCCTAGCGGGGAGCTGAGGTTGCAGTGCCAAAGGGCTGCTCACGTGACCCTGTGTTCCTGGCTCTCCCCACAGCCCCTCCCCCTCCCCCCGAGCACCCCGGCGCGAGAGATGAGGCCCCGGATGCTGCCCGTGTTCTTTGGGGAGAGCATTGAGGTGAACCCAGAACCCACGCCCGAGATCCGGTGAGTGGGGCAGCTGGGCCGGGTGGGGCGGGGTGGCCAGGCTGGGGCACTCAGCAGGCTCCCCTCCCTCTAGGCAGCCCCTCCGCGTGCTGCTCCCCGAGGAGGCATAGCCGTGATTTGAAGAGACTCTATCCCCAAGTGGCCTTCCCTGCCACCTCTCCAGCCCTTCCCGGCCCACATGCAACCATTTCCACACTGACCTTCGCCCCCAACCTGGCTGGGTTTTATTTTGCATTTGCCCCTTTTTCCTCCAGGGAGCCATTGCCCTGAATGTGTATTAGGTGCCCTCCCACGTGTAGGACGTCTCAGGTGGCACCTGCACTTCTGAGTTAAGGCCACCCCACCGGGAGCTTTCCCCCAGCCATCTGCCCTCCTCGGAGGGCTTCTGGGGATCGGGCTTCCAGAAGGTGGAGTCTAGGGTCCGTGGGTCTCACCCGCGTATCCCTGGGACGCTCAGGATGGATTTGTCCACGTCGCCCCGGCCTGCCCAGGGGTGTGGGACCCACTACCTCCTCCCGCTTCACCTCTGGATAGGGTCCCAGGAGACAAATAGGTCCCCTTTAAAAGTTTTTCTTCCCAAAGAGCTCTCCTTTTTAGTTTTTATTACAGAGGCCCCAGCCAGGGTGGATGCGAGCTGCCTGGGCCCAAGGGACCCCTGCTTCCCTTCCCACGCGGGTCACCTGTGGGGTGCAGCGGGGAGGGAGACAGGTGAAGTCCCCACGCCCCTCCCCGGAGCTTTTCCTTCCAGTGTGATGATCTGGGAGCAGAGCTGGGGGCACTGACCAGTTGGTCACGCGTAAGGAGGGTCACTCACCTAGAGGTGCTGCGGCTACTTGGGGGGAAACTCATTTTGATAACATTTCAAACTTAAGGAAAGTTGCAGGAAGAGTACAGGGAACCCCCGTTAGACAGATTCATTGGCTCCTTCCATTGGCTTGAATATCTGCTCACTGTCTCGTTCTACGTAAACGACACTTCCTTCTGACCCGTTTGAGAGGATGTTAGTGACACCGTGACCTTGAACCTCTAAGTAACTCCAGCTGGTGTCCTTCCTAAGGACAGGGACATCCTCTCACATAATGGCAGTGCACTTGTCAAAACCGAGCCAGCTAAAGCTGAAACACGGCCGCTGCCTGGTCCAGTCCTGCCCACTGTCCCCAAATGTCCTTTTATGGCCTATTTTTATCCCAGTCCAGGATCCCGCCGGCGTCACGTGCGGCATTTAACTGTCCCGTCTCTCGAGTTTCCTCCAAGCCAGCTGGGTCCCTCAGCCCTTCCTTGCCCTACAGACCCGGGCATTTCGGAAGAGCCCAGGCCGTTCCGTGTTCGCACTGCCCCCCCACCCCCGACCACGCGGGACGGTGACCTGGCTGCCGCATCCGGGGCTCACCCCCGTGCTCCCGCCCTCCCCCGCAGCTGCAATTCCGAGGTCAAGTACGCCTCGGAGAAGCACTTCCGGGACAAGGTCTTCTACGCGCCGGTGCCCACGGTCACGGCCTACAGCGAGACGATCGTGGCCGCGCCTAACTGCACGTGGCGCAGCTACCGCAGCCAGCTGACCCTGGAGCCGCGGCCGCGCGCCCTGCGCTTCCGCAGCACCACCATCATCTTCCCCAAGCGCGCCCGCAGCTCCTTCCGCACCACCCTGCACCTCAGCCTGGGCCGGCCCCGCCGCTGGTTCACGGCCAGCGTGGAGCTGCAGCTGTGCCCGCGCCCCGGGCCCGGCCTGCTGGGCCCCGCGCCGCTCTGACCGGCAGCCCGGCCCCCGCGGCGGCCGGAGCACGGGCTCCACGCTCGGGAGGGACCCCGGGCTGTGTCTTGCCCGTGCCGCAGCCGCTTTCTCAGCACCTACCCGGTGAGGCAGCGTGGGCCTGGCTTTCCCGAGGAGCCCGGGGCGGGGGCAGGTGGGTAGGCGGTGCCCGCCCCGACGGCCTGGGAGAGAAGAAGGTGTGTTGGCCCTGGCTGCCCTTGAAGCAGTGGACACCCCGAACGCCGGCAGGACTGAGGCGTCCGGCCCGGCCTTGGCCGGGGGGCCCCCCACCAACCCCGGCTCCCAGGCCACGTGGGAGGGAAGAAGGGTGCCATCCAGACACCCGCCGCCCCTGGAGAGGGCTGTTTCCAGAGCAGGCCTTTCACATGTGTGCAGCTGGACGCCCAGAGCCATAGCCCAGCAACCTCTGGTGGACGGTGAGCCGGGAGGCTGGGCGAAAGCCGGCAACGCTGCCAGGGCTGGTTGTGGGTTGTGTGTGGGGAGCGGCCTGGAGGAGCCCTGCCCGCGCTGTCCCCGTGCCCGTGCCCCAGTGCGGAGGATGGAGGGCATAGCCCGTCAGCACCGAGGCCTTTGAGCTCTGTGTCCGGAGCCTCACCCGCAGGGCATCCTGCTAACCTGTGTCCTGACACCTTCAGGACCAGGACTCTGGACCGTCAGAGCCCTTGAGCCAGGTGCCAAGGGGAGGCGTCTAAGCCGTTGGAAATGACCACTGCCACCTGCCCGCGGCTCCTGGCCAGCTGTCAGCTCTCAGATTCCGTGGGGTCCAGCTGCCCTCGTTCCGGCCTCCCGTTCCTACAGTGGCCAGTGCAGCAGGGTTCACCACACACGTGCAAGGTCGGGGGAGGAAGACGGGAGACCCTTGTGCTCCCTGGGAAGAGCCAGGATACCTGGGTGCTGGGGCCACGGCCTGGGGCTGCCTGCCACCAATGCCCCAGAAGCCCACAGCGTGGCCATGGAGATGCCTTCAGACCTGATTGGACCCAGCAGGTGGAGGCTGCCCCGCCGCTCTTCTGGCATCCCCCCAAGACGGGGCGTTAGCTCCCTCGCTGCGGGGAGGGGCGGCTCGGAGCTAGCGTTCAGGAGAGGCGAAGTGACTGATATATTTTTATATATCTACAGACTGTGCATGTTCTCGCCACAGAGATGCTTTCTGATTAACAAAGAAATAACTTAAGAATCGATTGATTATCTTAATAAAACGTGCAGACTCGAAGAGACTCCCTCTTCCATGTTTCTGAGACCCTCAAACCCCACCGTGGGTGGGACTGGTCTTCATAGGCCCACGGTCCCTCCCCACCGCGCACAGGGGACAGGGAGACACTTGGAAGGCTCAGAGAGAGCCCTGTGCCCCTACCTGATCCCTGTAGACAGCCTGAGTGCGCCAGCCCCACCCAGGAGCTAGGTAATAAATGCAGAGGCCCAGGGACTGGGGTCTGACTCCGGGGAGGGTCCCGGGAATCTGCATGTTTGATGCTCCTGAGCTTTGCGCTCCGCACGCCAGCCCTTGGCACCTGCAGACACCCTAAGCCAGATCTGTCCCCGGAGAAGGGCCGGGGCTGCCTCTGCAAAGCAGGCGGCCTCGGCCTTGTTACACCCTCTGCGCGTCTGGTCCACATCGTTGGAGGGGCCTCTGGGACCCCAGACTGTGAGTGAGGCGGACACTCGGGGCAGTGTCCTTGAGTGGGAGAGTGCCGGTGTCTTTGCAGGGGCTCCTGCCTCGATGGAGGACGATGTCTAACAGGGCGGGGCCAGGGTGAAATCCAGGAGGGCGGGGCCAAAGGACAGGGTCATGTCACTGAAAGGAAGAACCTGGAGGCCTCGGCCACTCAGTACGGACAAGCGGGGTGCAGACACAGCCTTGGGAACTCCGAGAGCGCAGCCTGTGTAGAGACGGGATTCTGTGCGGATCCACACTGTGGGGCGCATCGCTGGCACCAGGCAAATTCAGCTGCACGAGTTTGCTTTCCAGTCACAGCCCTGATTTCCCCACTTGGAAAGAAAAATGGGTTGGGCTTCCTGACACGTGCAATTATGGTGCCAGCGAATCCGGTGACCTTGGAGATGTCTCTGGAATTGCCCTTCAAGAAACAACTTCTGAGGCGTCCAGTTAGCGGATGGCCTCTAACTAGAGCTTTCCAGCAGCTGTCAGGCTCCTCCCGGGCACCCCGCCAATGGGAGTGCGGTGGGACGGGACCAGTTGACCGAGGCTCAATCCCTGCCAGGTCCTGCTTCCTGTCCCTTTTGTCTTTCACAAGCATCACCCTGACAGGCCTCATACCCTCCTGACTCCATCTCAGCATCTCCCTGAGGACCCGGGGCCGCACGTGTCTAACAAGACCGTCTCCTTTGATCATGCAAACGGCTTCCGCCTTCCCTGATGACCTTGGAACTCCAGGATGGGAGGAAGAGGACGTGGGGTGCAAGGGCTGCGGCCCGTCAGGCCCCCAAGTGCGCCCCGGTTTCCCTCTGAAGCAGCCGTCTGTCCTACGGGAACCCAGAGGACTTGGAGACCCGGCAGAAAGAGGTGCCAGCTTCGTCTAGGTCCCGTCCCAGCCCGTGGGATTTCCACCCTCAAAATAGCGGGCCTGGAGGCCAGTGACCCCGCTGCCCGGCTTAGGCTGCTGCCTGCAGGAGGCCCTTCTGTCCTCTGCCCTTCCTCCACACTCCCCAGACCCAGATGCACTGGGCAAGGGGGGCAGAGGTCACTCACTGAAGCCCCCTGGGAGGGGAAGACCAACACGGGCAGGCAGGGCACGGTGGCTGGAGAAGAAGCCTGTCGCTTAACTTCTCTAAGCATCTGCCCGGCAGGCCCATGGCCTTAACTGCCTGGCGGCTGGGACGGTGCGAATCCGTGCTGGTAAAGCTTGGGCTGCCATCGAATCGAGCCGGGACCCTGCTGGGGGCGGGTCAGGGCGTCCATCTCTCTCGAAGGGGCAGAAACGCTTCCCAATGTCGAGGGCCGGCTCTGGCCCCAAACACCCATCCTGAGCCGCCTCGCTCAGCCTCTTCTGCTGTCGCCCCAGCCAGTCTCTGGGTTCATCTCTGGGTTCACACTCGCAGGCTTCCAAAGCTCGGCGGCCCCCGCCCCACACACAGGTGCCCCGTCCGTCCGCGGTCTCGTCTCTCCTCCGCAGAGTAGCCTTGGTGAGAACAAACCACAGCCCTGGCGGCCGACACGTACACGGGGCGCTGCCTCTGTCTGCAGACCGCTTGGCCCTGCTGTCAGAATTTTCTGCATTTAATCTTCCCAGTGAGCCTGTGAGATAGCTGGTGAGACATTCTGATGAGGAAGCGTGACCTGGCTGAACCCCGGAGGAGGTGGGCTGGAAGGACAGCCCGTCACGTGGCTGCCACAGCTAAACCCTCCCGGCTTCCTGGAGAAGCCATGAAAACACATGCGTCTCCTTTGAGGGCCCTCCTTGGCCTTCTAAAGGTGGAATGACCAGGGGGCCCTCCCACCAGCTGCCAGTGATCAAATCAGTTTATCCCCGTAAATATGCAAATTAAGATTCACTGTTGCGGGACCACCTGGAGTTTTTTTCTCTTCTCTCTCCTTTCCTCGCAAACCCATTCTTTCTTTCTTGCCTTGTCCCACTGACTCCTCCACAGGTGAGTAAACTGTGTCTCTATAGAGCTACACAGCCCATCTCTGAGGTACTCTTCACAGCAATATCATTATCCCATTTTACAGATGGGGAAACAGAGGCACAGAGGGTTCAAATGGCTTGGCCAGGGTCACATGGCCATTACGTGGCAGCTGGCTCCACGGTCTGTCTTTACTCATGTGCTGCACACGCCCTCTCGCCTGCCCCATACGTGGCCTGGCCCCATCCCCACTCCCCGAGGCAGTGGGGCTCTGTCCTGGCCTTCTGTGCCGCGCCAAACCCCATGCCTCCTGGCCTGCTTTTCCCTCAATACACCCAGCACCCTTGCAAGCCAACAAGACCCAATTTCAGAAAACCAGCAAATCACCTTACTGGGCATTGACTGTTCCGTCTCAGAAATTCCAGGGCCTCCACACTGCCTTCTGTCTAAGCCACCCTGGGCTCCTGAATGCCCCCGGCTGGGTTTCACCTCCCAGCCTTTGCCCACACAGGTTCTTTCCACTCAGCCCATCCCCTCCCCAAGAACCACCACCTCCAGGAAGCCACCCCGACTGCTCCAGGTCAGCTGTCACAGTGTCTGTGTCACCTGGCCCGAGGTGGGCTTGTCCTGAGCCAACCCTAGTGCTGTAGGGACCAGCCCGTTCCTGCCCCCGCTGTGGGCGGCAGCTCTTCGGGTTGGTGGGCCGGGACTCCCTCTGCAGAGCCGCTTGTGCCCTTACTGGAGAACTCCTGGCCAGAAAGAAGTGAAGGGACCAGGTTCTAGCTCTGACCTCGGGCACCACCCTCGCTGCAAATCACCGGCATCAGAAACACCTGGGCCGCTGGATGAAAACACAGATTCCCAGCCCCAACCCTGGACCTAGAGAATCATTCCTACCCTGTGGGTGGGGCCCAGGAATCTGCACTCTGACCAACGTCCCAGGGTTCTAAGACGCTGGGAAATTAGCCAGCAAGTGTCCTACGCTTGGCAAATCACATTCTCATTTTCTATGGAATCGGATCCTCACAGCATCAGTTCAGCTCAACAGTCGCTAGGGGCTCAGTCAACAACAGAGTCAGGAAGAGAAAGGCAAGATCTTTGCTCTCGAGGGGTTCTGTCCAGTAGCTTGCAGGGTGTTAGCAAAGACCCAGAGGAGAGAGAAGATGGGGAGGGATAATGGGTTCTTAGAGGAGGGAATGACCCAGCTGGGTTTTGAAGTATGTGTAGGAGTTTTCCAGAGAGATGGGGATCAGGGAACAGCAGGGGCCTCCATTTTAAGATGGAGCAGTAAGAAAACCAAACAAGATGGGGGTGGGATGAACCCTTTGGTGTGGGGGGCTGAGGACTGGCTGGGTGAGGTTGGAAGAGAGGGTGGACCCTTCACAGGCACCAGGAGGCCGTGAGCTCTCCCTACACCCCACAAACATCACTGTGTGGGGTCTGTGCCACTGGCCCTAGGTGCCGAGTGGTGTCAATCCTGAGGCCATGCAGACAGGGGGATGGCAGAGATGAGCCTGTGGGCTGACACTTGTGTCCCTGCCACCCCCGTATCACTCTGGTCTGACTACAGCTGAGGGAAGTGCCATGGGATGCTCGGTGGCACCAGCAAGCATGGCCAACCCCTTGTGGCTGGTGTGGCCAGCACAACCTGACCCATCCTGGATTCCAGGTTGGGGCTGGCCTGCGCCCAGGACCGGAGGGAGGGCCGGAGCAGGACAAGACTGTTTTCTGGCCCAACACTGCCACCTGCCTGTCGGCATCAGAACTACAGCCCAGGCGCCAGGCTGAGCCCTGTGGGGCTCCAAAGACCCCTCTGCTCATTTCGCCACACAGGCTCGCAGGGTAAACTTGGAGCGCCAGGGAGGGTGGGCAGAGTCCCCTGAGGACGCACATCTCTCCGCATGCCCAGGTCCACACCCTGGGGAGACGAGGTGCTGGGCTGACCACCAGTTCACAGGTCGGGCAGGGGATGGGAATTTCTGCATCCAGTGGGCCTTGGTTCTCTCCTTCACTGCTCCCCACACCCTGCCCCGCCCCAATCCTTCACGCACGTCCATGGCAAAGAATCGCAGCCTCTCTGGAGCTCCGGCTCTGCTCCTGAAGGAACACAGCTCGTGTCTGAGACACGTTCTACCAAGCCTGCAAGACGCCAGTTGGCAGCTGCCTCAAGACCCAAGCTGGGAGGGAGGGTTGTTCTCTCTTCTGCCGCGTATCCAAAGCAGTGACGGCAAAGGGTCTGTTTGTTCCCTAACACAGTGTGGGCAGGAATAATTTTTAAAGTATTTAACAGTTAAGAGCTGACGATGGCCTTCTTGGATACCGTCACCATGGCTGTGAATATCTGACACCCTCCTCGTGGGTGTGAAAATTCAATACTCTCACCACGGGTGGGACTGTTCAAGGTCTGCACGGTGACATCCTTACCGTGGGCGTAAATATTCGCCTGCAGAGGGGAGAGACTGGTGAGTCAGGGGATGTGCCCTTGTCCCCCGCAGGGTTACACTCCAACTGTTCCCCTCCCCCCCGCCCCCACGGCCCAGTCGCCTGTCCTCCTGGCTGCCAGGGCTAAGATAGAGAAGGAGCCTCTGTAAGTGGAGTATAATTCGCTTTTTAATGAGAAGAACGTGTGTAAATGACAGGACGCCACCGCCGTGCGCAGATGGCGGTCACAGAATCCCCTTCAAATTCATTCTGCCCAAGGAAGGAAGGGAGGGAGGACGCAGGGGGGCTCGAGAGCTGGCAGCCCCTGCCCCACCTCGGTCCTGTGGACTATGGGGTCACCGACTGTTGGCCTGCGCACGCCTCTTGAACAGTAAGCAGAGATCGAAAGCACAGCAGCAATAATACTGGGTAAGTCCTTCCTTGCTTAAAACATCTGAATTAATTCATTGAAGGTATCAAAAATATACCCTGTAAACCAATATATCATTTACACCTGCCTTTCCTTCCCACCGCTGCGGCAACGATGTATGAAAAAAACAGTCCAGTTCCTCGGAGCAGCCGCTCACCCCAGGCCGCACCCGGCCCCGTCGCCCGCCCATCTGGCCTGACTTGGTTTCCAGCGGTCTCGTCGGCTGGGGCAGCCCGTGGGGACTGGGACAAGAGCGCTGGGGCCTGGACAGGGCCTGTGTCCGTCTGTCCAGAGTGCTAAGCGGGATGGGGACAGAGGGCGGGTGCGGGGGCTGCTAGCTCAGTTTAGACTTTGGTTCCAAATGCGTTAGGTGGGGAGGCAGTGGCGTGGGAGGTGCGTGGTCGTCCTGCTTTGGGTCCCTGGCCGCCCCGGCTGTGTGCGTGTGGCCGCCACACGCCTGCCGTGCCCCCTCCCCGGCCCCTCCCCTCCCGAGCACCAGGTAAACATCCCCTGAGTAAGGTCACTGCACAGGGCCAGCCGGGGCGGGAGTCGTAGTTAAGGCTTTAGACAGGCAAGGATGCCGGCTCTGGACGGACGGACGGACAGACGGGCGCACAGGCAGACTCAGGGGCTCCTTCCTCGGTGGGGGGAGTCGGCAGCCGCCCGCTGCTCCGGCCGCTCGCCGGCCCACCCCGTTCTGAGCCTCACTCGCTGTCGGAGAGCGTCTCGTACTGCGAGCAGAGCAGCGGCTTGGGCTCCTCGTCCCAGGCGTGATGGGGGCCGGCCAGGGGCCCGCTGCCCGCGGGGAGGCCAGGCGGGGGCGGGGAGGCCATGACCCCCGCCTGCAGCCGCATGATCAGGGGGTTGTAGGGGAACGGTGTGGACCCTGCGGAGAGGCCGGGAGAGAAGCCCCGGAGGCCCCGGTGAGCCTGGCGGCCCCCAGGGGCCCACCCGCCCACCTCCCCAGGAGCTGGGGCCTCGGCCTCCTGCCTCCCCACCTCTCCTGTCTCCTGGAAGCTTTCTCAAACTGCCCACCTGGCCTCACTCCCAGCACTCCCACGCCATTCGTGCCCGGCGGCCTGTGGCCCGGCCCAGCGGGAGCTGCCTCGCTCTTCCTGCCCTCGCCCCCCTGCGTCTGTCCTGTAGCCAAGAGCTCCCTTGGACCTGCGGGAGATCACGCACCTCCCCCAGGGACCTCCTCGCAGGCACAGATAAGTCGGGGGCTCCCCTGAGGCCCCCCAAGCCTGTGGGACTGGCCCTTGCCCACAGGCCTCTCTTCACCTCCTGAATCCTTCACCCTCCCTCTAGATCGTGCTCTTTCCCTCCACCTGGGCCCTTACGAGAAGCATCCTGACCATCTGCCAGCCCCAGTTCGGCTGGCCAGGGCCCTGGGCGAGTGTCTCAGAACAGGCCTGACCACGTGCTCCGCACACAGTAGGTGCTCGGGCAGCCGGCCAGGCCCACCTGCCCGCCCCCGGGGCCCACCTGCGGACGAGGGCCGGTCCTCCCACACGCGGTTGGTGAGTGGGGTCCGGCGGTTGCAGTCTCCCTCCGAATGCACTGAGGAGACGGAGGGTGGCCGGTCCCCAGACGCCAGGCCTGGGGCCGGGGACTTGGCTTTTCGGCTGCTGGGTCTGCCGGAGACTTTGGCCTTCCCGCCACCACCTGCAGGGGGACACGTGGGAAGGGGCCGAGTCGGACTGAGGACAGCGCTCGCGCTGTAGAGGTGGTGGGGGTGGGTGGGCGAGGCCTCGGACCCCTGCTTCCCGGGCCCCCCAGGGAGGGGGAACAGCAGCCCAGCCCCCTGGGAAGCCAAGGAGATCGACCAGATGGCCAGACCCAGCCAGGAGCCTGGATTTGGAGGGGGTTTCTACTAGGGGAGTGGGTAGAACTACTCGCAAAGCCCCCTCAGGCTGCCCTGAGGCCCCCTACCCACCAGGGGCTAATACCTCAAGCACGGAGCCTCAGGCCTCTGGCTTGACCCTGACCACTGCCCCAGGACTGTGCCGGGGCTGGGCAGGCTGCAGGCCCTCTGCAGAGAAGCCAGGGCCCCTGAGGCCAGGCCTGGGCCCTCATTAAGTCCAGAAACTTCCCGGGGCCACAGTGTCCAGGTCAGAAAAATGGCTCAAGAACTCTCTTCCTGGCCCTTGCCCTGATACGCAGTGTTGATCCGGGACCCAGGGCAGAGGGCGAGCCAGCCCGTCTGGTTTCCCTGATTCATGAGTTTGGATCTGGTACACAGATGCTGGTCTCCACCCCATCAGCCCCGAGGGCCAGCCGTGAACATGCTTGGTGGCCGCAGCAGACACCGGGCCCACTGGCCTGGCTGCCGTGAGCCCAAGGGTCCCCCCTGATCCACACAGAGAAAGTGGGTCCTCACTCCAGCCTGATCTCCCCCAAGGAGACACAAGCTGGGCCAGGACGTGGGCATCCCGGGACGAATGCCCAGCCGGGCAGGGAGGCAGGGCAGGGCTCGGGCAGCGGCGTGAGTGTTTTTAGAAAAGCGGCAGCTCCTTCGGGCCCAGCGGGCGTGGGCGGGCCGGGGCCACGCAGACACCCGGGGTTGGGGTGTCCGCCCAGCTCGGGGTTACCCAACTCCAGGACCACGTCAAACACGCACAAAAATAGAGTCACAAGCTCCAAAGCTGGAGGGGGGGTTGGTCAGAGGAACGCGGAGGGAGGCGGGAGGATTAATGACACCGGGGTGGGACAGACGGGGTGGAAGAGGCCTGCAGACCTGGCGAGGTGAGCGCGTGTTCCCTCCGTCCGTCAGCAGCGGTTACGGGCATAGCAGCGGGCAGGCTGGCACTGGCATTCAGAGGGTTAAAAGCATTGGCGCTGAGCGGGTGGTCCTCCCACTGATCATATTTACCCATGAGCGCCTTTCTAATAATGGCCTCCAGCCCCATGTTGGTGCTGGCATGTTCCTGCACCGCCTGGCTTCTGCAGGTCATGAGGCCTGGGAGAGAGACACACACACAAAGGGGGCCGCAGGGGCCGGGGGGACAAGGGGAGAGAGGGAGAGAGAAGCAGAGAGGGAGAGAGGGAGGAGAAGAAAGAATACACAGTGAGCACATTTTGGCAAAGCAACGATTCTTGATTTCCCTATCTTCCCCCCGTGTTTCCGCGGCAGGGTGATGGGGGCGGACGGCTCCCTCTGACTCGGGCCCTGGAAGACCTCAGGAATTCCCGGTGGGGGAAGAGGTGGGCTCGGGGTGGTTAGATGACCGCCCCCCCCCGCCAAGCCTCATTCCTACTCTGCCCTCGGGGAAATCAGAAGCCCCTTCTGGATCCCTAACCCCCAGCTGGGGCTGCTTCTTTTTTAAAAAATCGAGTGGCCTTAAAAAGGAACGGGGAGCGGGATCAGGGGGTCCCCTTATTTGGGGGAAGGGCTGCTGGGAAACTAAGACAAGCCAGAGCTCAGTGCTGGGCGCTGGGGGGGTCCACCCCGGTTCCCGGGGGCTGCTGGGAGGAATGGAGGGAAGGTGACCAGATGGTCCTCCGGCCGCCCCTGCCTGCGAGGCCTGGGACCCTCAAGCCCCCTGTCTGCCGCCGCAGCTGGGCCTAACTCTCCTCCCACCCCCTCTCCCTGCCCGGGAGCCACAAGGAGAAAGAGGTGCAGAGACGGACGGTGGAGAGGGGGGGTCGCAGCCATGCAGTTACGGTGCGTGCGGGGGGTCAGGGCAGAGCTGGAAACAATCACATGGCCGCCCCCGGCCCGGCCACCCGGCACGAAGTGGTCCGATCAACAACTGTCCCTCACGAATCCCTCCAGACACCCACTTCAAAGTCACGCCAGTTATGCCTCGTTTTCTGTTTACCAGGTTTTCTGTCCCTCTCTTGTTTGCTTGTGAACCATTCTGGGGACGTCTGCAAACCCTGGGGAACGTGCCTCTTTTTGGCATTTTTGCTAAACCAGACTTTGCTTCCAAAAACCTCTGACGAAGCTCTCTGCCTGCCACTGGGCAAAATTTTCATGGATTTTAAAACTTCCACTCCAAGTCAATTGTATGATTACCAAGTGGCCGAATAATGGGTCTTGCTGACCCCTAACTCGTCTGTAAACTGGACTGATGGTTACCGGGAGGCTCGGAGCAACACGGCAGCATCTCAAATCACATTTCTAAAGCAATGATTTGCTGTCTATGTTTTCATTTTCTTTTCTTCCTTTTAGTTTCAAGCTCATTCACAGCCGCAGGACCCCTGGACAGGTTTTTAGCTGTGTCTCGGCCATGCTCCATCAGCACTTAAAAAAAGTCACGTCGGTCAAGGAAAAGCAAAATTTCCAGCAGGAGTGAGTGGGGCGGGGAGGGGGGAGAAGCATTTATGATCCTACAAACTAAGACACTGGGAAGTGGAAAAAAAAGATGCGAGGGATACAGGTCATGATGGTTCCTTGGTAGCATCCTACGATCACAGACGTTACTGAACCTGCCACCCAAGGTCACGGGTCCATGGTCTGTCAGTGCTAGGCAGGAAGCTGACCATCTCCAGTCCTAAAGCAGGAGCTAATTAAGCAGCAGAGACCTGGGTCTGGGGAAGTTTTGTGTGTGTGGCCTAAACTGCTTTGAAAAATAGTTGAGTCTAATTTATATACAAGTTCCTTGTACCGCATGAATTTCTACACACACACGCACCTGTGTCGGTGTATGAGCATCTCTGAAATGAAAACATGAAAACATTCATTTCTGTCCATCTTGTTGTTTTGACCGAATTGTCTCCTCCCCATTGCCCGAGGCTCAGCCAAGCCCCCAGCGTCTAGTCTCTGGGTGGGTGGACATTCCCCAGTTGGGACCCCCATTTAGAGGCCCCGTGGCCCCCTGATAAAATCCAATGGCTGCCTTTTGCTCACCACATTCCCAGAGCTGTGACGGCCCTCAGGGAAGGTCAGCACATCCCCCCAAAGACGCCTCGTTCCTCCCCATACCGGGCAGGCCTCTGGCGGAGGGTCAGCCCTGTCTGCTCTGGCTCAACCACTTCACACCAGACACCAGGTGCTTCCCCAAAGCCCCGTCCCAGTCCTTCTACAGAGGCAGCAGAAATGCACAGTGTTAACCCCACAGGCTCCAAAACATCATAGAAGGCTTAAGTTTCAGTGTAAAAATGTGTGTGAGGGCTTCCCTGGTGGCGCAGTGGTGGCTGAGAATCCGCCTGCCAATGCAGGCGACACGGGTTCGAGCCCTGGTCCGGGAAGATCCCACAGGCCACGGAGCAACTAAGCCCGTGCGCCACAACTACTGAGCCTGCGCTCTAGAGCCCGCGAGCCACAACTACTGAGCTCGCGTGCTGCAACTACTGAAGCCCACGTGCCTAGAGCCCGTGCTCCACAACGAGAAGCCACCGCAATGAGAAGCCCGTGCACGGCAACAAAAAGTAGCCCCCACTTGCTGCAACTAGAGAAAGCCCGTGTGCAGCAACGAAGACCGAACACAGTCAAAAATAAATAAATACAATAAATTTATATTAAAAAAATGTGTGTGAATTTTACACTCATCTCTGGAATACATCTGCACTGTTTCCCCAGCTCCCTGGATGGAATTTTCCAGTAAAACCGATGCTCCACCTATAAAAAATGCCCGCGTGGACCACACGCACACACAGGCCCACTCCACACACTCACATCTCCATCCGAGATCCCACCAGACAGGTTCCGGGTAGTTGTATGTGATTCTAATACTGTGCTACATGCACCAGAAGGCCTTGAAATTGAACTCCAAATAGACACTCCTTGCCAGACCCCGCCGGCCTTTCGTGTGTGTCTGCATCCCCACCGCAGAGGAGGGGACACACTTGAACTATGAAAGGCCAACTGTCACCATGGCTACGGCTGATGTGAGGGCCAGTGACCTCCGAGGCCTCACTCCCAAGTCTCCTTCCAGGTCCAGACACCCAGCTTGACCTCCCTGGGCGCACAGTGACGGGGGAGGGGGAGGGAGGGGACGGGCTGTCGGCCGAGAAGCCCAGTGTGACCGGGTTACCTGCTCCGGTGATGGCGGGCATGTTGAAGATCTCCGTCCCGGGCTGGCCAATATCTGGAGGGGGATGACGAGATGGGTGAGGCCTACAGGTCCTGGAAAGCACCTTCCCCCCTATGTCCCCTGTCTGGTCTCAGCAAGGTGCACCACCTGGGAGCTTGCACAATGCAGACAGATTTAGCAGGGCTGGGGCAGGGCCTGAGAGTCAGCATTTCGAGCCAGCCCCCTGAGGCTGCTGACCTACTGGCCCAGGCACAACACTTGGCAAGGTTCTGGACTTAGCAGCCTGGGCCAGGGACTGTCTGCAAGGCTGCGACTCCAGCCCCAGAAAGAGAAACGCCTCTGCAAGGGCCCCGAGCTCCCCGCGCTAGTGAGTTTGCTGAGGCCGGGGATGTGATGTTCCTTCATTCGTTGCTTCACCCGCTCATGTGTTCTCTCGAGCAGCTGCTATGTGCCCGGCACTTGCTGACAGGGTAGAGCTAAGCTAGGATTTACGTCCAGTAACCGCAAAAATGGGGAAAACAAATCACAGGTGTGAAGCGCATCGTGCGTGGGGTACACACGGGGTCCTTGTAAGGGCGTGACCCCGATCTCTGGTGCCCACTACGAACAGACCCGTGCGTGCCAATATCCCGAGTGCCCCCTGTGTGCCGGGCATCACGCTGTGACGACCCAGCAAACGCCTATGGGAAAAAGAGGGACAACACGGGCTCCCTGAACGTGAGGTGGCGGGCCGGCGGGAGAGGTGGTCGGCGGGTCCACCCGGCTGTGCTAACCCCCAGCCCCCGGGAGCCCCGCTCCCAAGGAGGGTGGGCCCCTTACTGTATTCTGGCTCGTTCCGGTTGTGGGTGTTCAGCTTCTTGTTGATCTCCTGTTTCTTAGATTTGACCATGGCCGAGTTGCTCTCGGTCAGCTTGCTGAAGAAGGCAGGCGGCTGGCTGGTGTTGCCCGGGGATTTGGAGCCCATCCTGCTGCGAGGATCAGACACCCCAGGTCAGTTCCCTTGATGATGGGGAGCTTACCACCTGAGCTGCCTTAGAAATTCAGAAGGAAGCTTCTCCCACCTCATGCTTGCTTCCCCCACTTCTTAGGGCCCATGTCTTCCGAAATCCCCTCTGTCATCCACCTATCCTTGGGCTCAGGGTGTCTCTGCAGAGCCCCAGCTGCCCCGGTGGGCCACGCCTGTCTACCTGCAATAGCCGGACTCCCAGAAAAGAGCCTCGGGAACCAAAGTGGGCTCAGACCACGTCTGCCCCTGAGGTCAGGGGGCCCTTTCTCTCCACCTCCATCCCCCCCTACTCCCCGGGGCCCCAGTTTGGTCCAGCACACTTAGCTCTTTATTTCTCAGACCCTCAAGTGCCAGCAACAGGGGCCGGGCCTGAGCTAAGAGACCCCAGCCCAAGGCTCAGGAAGCAGCCGTGGAGGTCCGTCAAATTTTGACCTTGTTTAGCGGGTCTGAGGCCCCCCGGCTGCACCCCAAAGCCCCTGCCAAGCCCCCAGCTGCACAGTGGTGGATCGAGGCCGCAGGTGGGCAAGGGCCCGAGTCCTGAGCGCCCCAGGAAGGGGAGGGGCTGCCGTGCAGGTACCTGGGCTCCACCTGCTCCCCGTGCCGGTACAGCAGCGGGTACACGGTGCTCCGGGGATGCCCGGGCTCTGCCATGCCCTCCGGCGGGGACACAGGTTCTATACCATCCTCACTGCTGCCCAAGGCTGACGTCTTGCTTGGCTCTGGAGACCTGGGCGGAGAGAGGGTCCCCGCGGTGGTCAGAGCTCAGGGCTCTCCCTCTTGAAGGGGGCGCATCCCTTCCTCCACTCCCCGCTAAACCCTGCCTCGTTCTAAACCAAGGGTTAGCCCGCTTTTCCTGCAAAGGGTCAGATAGCAAACATTTCAGGCGTCGTGGGCCACTTGTAGTCTCTGCTGTATATTCTCCTTCTTTAAAAACGTAAAATCATCTTTAGCTCGTGGACCATGCAAGCACAGGCCGTGGGCTGAATCTGGCTGAACCCCTGCTGCACCCCGACGCCAGGGACCCCACTGTTCCCCCAAAGACATGTTGCTGTCTCCCGAACTCTGTGCGCCACCCGGACTGGCTCCTTCATCCTAGAGCGGGGGTCCCTCCCCGCTCCTCTCCTCTCTGACCAGGGAGCCCCCCAGGGGTAACCAGGAGTGCAAGTGTGTATGTGCCCGTTAGGAGGCGGCTCTCAAATCACACGGCTCTGCTTCGAATCCCAGCTCCGCCACTTACTGGCTGCGTCCCTATAGGCAGGTGAATTCACTGCTCTGTGCCTCAGCTTCTTTGTCTGTGAAATGGGATAACACTGCCTACACTTCCCAAGGTTGTGGTGAGGATCCTGGTTAACAGGTGTGAAGTATTCCGCTTGGTGCCCGGAATCCCCCCGAGTGTGGCGCATGCAACAGCTATTGTCCAGCTGCGCCGTGACCTTGAGCAAACTCCCTGGTCTCCCTGAACCTCGGTTTCTCATATGTGCAATGGCGCCAGGCGGGCCTCGCACTTTACTGGGCTCAAGCTTCCCGCAGCAGACACCTAACAGAGCCCTCTCGGTGGTGACCAGCAAGGGGCACCCTGTCTCCCACCGCCACTCACCTCTTGCCCCCTTCACTGTGGGGTGAGCCACGGGCCGGGGCGCCATGGTCCGGGGCTGGGAGGTAGAGGTCGCTGGGTGGGCGGCGAAGGTCCAGGACGGGGCAGCTGGCTCCAGGGAAGGAGTACAGGGGGGCAGGGAGGGGCGCGCTGAGCTGCTGTGGGTGGTGCCGCGTGTAGTCCTGCGTGATGACCTCCTGCAGGCCAAGGGTCAGGGGACAGGAGCAGAGTCAGGCGCCAGCCATCTGCCAGAACCTTCCAGGCGGGGTGAGGGCTGGACTGAGCTTTGGGGGCAGAACCCGGGTCCTTGGCTCCCCAGGGGCTTCGAGCCTGCCCACACAGCCTCAATGCCCCCAAGTGCATGGGGTGGGGGCATTGGCCCAAGTCTCAAAGTGGGCCCCCAGGTGGATCGGGTTCCCCTGACCGGCGTGTGTAAGATGTGGATCACGGCCGGGCTTGTGCACCTGAGGCTCCGTCAGCTGGATGAGGGGGCGGATATACCACCTGAGTTTGAGACTCTGGGACCCCTGGCATGGCTTGCCCTCACCAACCCCCAGATCCCTGGCTCACCTCACCAGGACTCAGTTTACCCACCAGACGGTGTGTGGACCCTCCCCCCCCCTCGGGGCCGGGTCCCACCCCAGGTACAAAGGCAATGAGGAGGGGGCAGAGGAGGGGTAGTTACACTGATGTGCTGTGCCAGCGTGACCACCCGCTGGTGACCTTTGACCCCTGGGGTGGTCTGGAGCAGCGGGCTGGACGAGGGCTGGCTCTCGGGCAGCGGCCGCAGGTGTGGGAGGTGTGCAGCCTCGCCGCTGAGCTTCCCCGGGCCTGCGGGCAGAGCAGAGCAGGTCAGGGCGTGGCTGGGGGGGCTGCTGCCCTCAGAGCCCGGCTCTGCCCTCTGAGCTGTGGTGCGAGGCCGATTCCGCCACCTCTGAGTGCCTCAGTTTCCCAACCTGCGCGATGGGGTGACAACTGTCCCTGTCTCACACGCGGGGGGGCGGGAGGGGGCTCGGGGGCAGGGCGGGACCCTACCTGGCTGCTTGTGCCGCAGGTCCCCTTCCAGGTGGCTCTTGTCGAGTTCCTCCAGGTGCTTGGGGAGCCCCTTGTCATGGGTCAGGCTGGGTGAGCTCACGGGGCTGACGGGCTCCACCCCATCAGGGCTGTAGCCGCCGCCGTGGTAACCTGAAGCCGGGTGAGGCCGCGAGTCAGGCAAGCGCCAGGGCCAGGCTGCCCCTCCCAGCCTACCCTCCCACACTGGCGGGGTCCCCCAGGCCGGGGGTGGGAGCTGGGGCCGAGGGAGAGAGAGGGAGAGAGCCGGCGTGGGGTCTGCTGGCCGGCTGGGGGTGGGGGGGCAGAGTGAGAAAAGAGGGACGGGGCTACAGGGAGAGAGGGCTGTAGAGAGAGCTGGACACGGAAGCAGCGCAGAGAACAGGACGCACAGGCAGGAGGGCGGAGGGGGATGGGGAGAGATCCAAGCAGAGGGAGAGCTGGACAGCAGCACAGGTGGGAAAAGGGACGGAGACAGAACCCGGTGGTGCTGGCGGGCCAGGGGCGGGCAGAGTGACATGGGGGAGGATGAGTCTCTGTGAAGGGAGTGTAGGGGCAGCGGACAGGCGGTGAGAGAGTGAGGTCGGTGAGGGCTGGGGCGGGAGCGACACTCAGGTCCCCGTGTCCCCGCCGGGCCACAGCCCCGCTCCAGCACGGAGGATGCCCCTCGTCCCCGGGGCTGCTGGCTGGTGGGTTGGCAAGGGGAGCGTGGGGCAGAGTACCCCCAAGACACCCTCACGACCTGGGCAGGACGCAGGGGGCAGGTTCCCAGCTCCTCCTGGAGAGTGGCGGCGTTCCCCCCCTCCCCGTCTTCTCTGCACCGTGTGCCGGGGGGTGGGAGGCATCGGCCTGCGCCCCTCTGCAGCCCCGCTCCCCAGACAAAGGCGCAAAGGGGGAGATGGGAGGCGCGGCTAAAGTCAAAATCACAGATCCATTCATTAAAGGAAAAAAAGCGAAAATCCAAAACAACACAAAAAAATCATGATAAAACGATGTGCAAAGGATGAGGCTGCCCCCGGCTCGGAGCGGGTGTGCGCGGCTGGAGGAACCATCAGAGCGTGCAATCGACGAAGACGACTTTCAAAACAAAATACCAAAACCAACGAAAAATGGGGGAAAAATAAAAAGCAGAGATCTGAAAATATCTTTAGGCCACAAGACGGAGCGGGTGGGCGGCGGGGCCAGGAGTCTTACCGTCGCGAGGGGAGTCGTTGGCCAGCGAACCTCCTTCTCGCGGCCCTTTATCGTGAGCAATTTGACGCATGATTATTGCGTCTATGAAGGTGGCCGCTGTCAGGGTGGTCTTACCCAGAGAACGGAGTTCCAATTCCTGGATGGAAAAGGGTTTACTTTGAGTCTTTTCCCGGTGCAGGTCCGAGGCCGAGGCGGGCGGCGCTGGCTGGTCCGGGCTGGCGCGGTGGGGCGTGATGCCCTTCGCCGGGGCGCGGGCGACGGCTGCGTGGCCGGAGCCAGGCGGCGCCAGGGGCCGGGGCTCGGAGCCCTTGCCGGGGGAGGACGCGGGCTCCAGCCCCGCGCGGGCTGGGGGCTTGGCGAGGAAGGTGTGGCCGGCGTCTGCTCGGGGCCGCTCGGGCCGGGTGACCCGCGGGGCCTCCTTAGGCAGCAAGACAGGCTCCAGGAGGGTGGGGTAGACCCCGTCGAGGGTGCCACCCAGTGGGCAGTGGGTGGCGGGTGGGAATGTGGCGGCCGGGCGGACAGGCGAGGAGGTGGAGGTGGACCTGGGGGAAGAGAGAGGGAGGTTCAGCAGCTGCGCGAGCCACAGCTGGGGCCTGTGAGGCCGAGGCGGGGTCACTCCCTCACTTTGACACCCTGCGGAGTCTCCCCTGCCCAGAAGAGCTCCCACTCTCCCTACTGCTCTCAGAATAAATGCTGCTGACCGAGACCTGCGAGCCCCCGTGCCATGTGGCCTCAACTACCCCATCCACCCGCCGTCCATCCAGCCCATCAGCTCGTCAGCCCAAAACTTTTTACTGAGCACCTACTATGTGTCAGGCGCCGTTCTAGACACTGGGGTACGGCAGTGCACAAAACAGACAAAAGCGCCATACGTTCTGGGTGAGAAGACAGACTACGCACGTCTTAATGTGATAACGTGATAAATTAAACCCCTATCAGTGTGGCAACTGCTCGAAGGTGAACGAGTCTGGGTTACATTCTGCTAAGAGAATGGCAAGGGAGCTCTTAGGCAGGGCTCACGGGGGACTCTGAGGGGCTGGCACATGCGCTGGGGAGGAAATGAGTGAGCCACAGGGCAAAGGCCCAGAGGGCGGGCTAGGGCGGGTGGTTAGAGGACAGGGCAGTGGGGCCCAGCTCTCCCACCTCCGCCATCAGGGGCCACACAGGGCTCCCTGTCGTCCCCTCTGCCTGGAGCGCTCTTCCTTACCCCAGAGGCTTATGGGTCTAGCCCACAAGCCCTAAGAGGGCACTGCGTGCGTCAACCATTACCGTGTCCCCCGTACCCAGCACAGGGCAGGAGACCCACCGCAGGCCCAACAGGAAGAAGGAATGCACAGATGCACTCTCTCTGACCTTCACAGGGTCAATGTAACTATCCCTGCTCTGCAGATGAGGAAACAGGCTTGGACATGAGCTGGTCCGACACCATCTCTCGTGGCCTGTCAAGCCTAGCGTTTTCCATGAGGAAGCCTTGTGCTAACGCTCTCTCCCAGGGGTCTTAACTCAGCTGCCACTGGGAAAGGGCTTGATGTCCCTGCTGCAGCCTCTCACCGGTGGTTGCTGGTGGGAGCTCACGCCTGGGTGCCCCACTCTGAGACTCAGGCGCTCCTTCCACGCGTACCCGCTGGGGACCTGACTCAGAGGGGACGAGCCTGTGCGCTTGGGAAATGATGTCATTTTTCATAATTGGAATGGTGGCGGGGAAGGTATGATTTAGACTAGCCAAACGGAAGCATACTTGCATGAACGGATACTTCATTTTGGAAGAAGCAGCCACCTCCAAACTGTCGCTGGGCGGGCAGGGGTATTGGGGAAGCTCCCTCCCCCGTCAGGCAGCTCTGCCCACAGACCTTGGGCAGGGGGTGGGAGGTGGGTCTTGGGCCTGTTGTGATAGGAAGTGGACTCCGGGGGGTGGCTGGGGGGACACATATGGGACCTCTGCAGCTTCTCCCATCTTCACGGAACCTCTGGACTTTGTCCAGGCAAGAGAGACACTATCTCCTCCCTGTAGGGCCCTGCTGAATCCTGGGAGGAACAGGAAAGGCTCTCCTCACAGGTCTCACTCTGCCTCTCCCTCCCCGCTCCACAGACTCCATTCCTGAACTCGACAACCCACCCAACTACTCCCCCATCCACCCACCCAACTCGTCATCCATCTACCCACCCAACCCCCCCCAGCCATCTTACCCAACTCATCACCTGTCCACCTACCCATCTATCCACCCACCTCCCCACCTACCTACCTAACCCAACCCAACCACCCATCCACCCACCTACTCAACCCATCACCTATCTACTCACCCATCTACCCATCCATCCACCTACCTGCTCACCCATCTAACCCAACCTCCATCCAATTACCCACCATCTGTTCATCCACCTCCATCCATCCACCTATTCACCTAGCTCTCTAACACAACCATCCATCCACCCACCCACCCACCCGCTGTTATCTATCCATCTACCCCCCCACCTGCCCGTTCATCTAGCTCCGCCACCCATCTATCCACCACTGACCCACCTATGCATCTACCTACTCACCTGTCATCCATCCACTTACCCACCCAAAGTCTATTATCCACCCATCCATCCATTCATCTATCCACCCACCCATCCAACTAACCCAATCACCCACCTCTTTACCTTCTCACCCACCTAGCCACCCACCCACCTACCTGCCCAGCCATCGCTCACTCTCCCGTATACCTCCCAACCCATCGGTACACTTGCGCATCCCCCCAACCTGCATCCAGTGACCGCCCCCGCCCCGCCTGTCCCCTCCCCTGTGCCAACCTGGCCCACCTCAGGACCGTGGGCGTGCTGGGCTCCACGGAGGTGATGATGCCCTTCATGCCTGTGTTGTGCAGCACGCTGGGCCTCTGCTGGATGGCGTCCTGGGTCCGGGGTGAGATGGGCGAGTGCTGGTGGGAGTGGGAGGCGGGGCGGCTGCCGCTGCTCCCACCCCCACCACCGCCGCCGCCGCCGCCGCCGCCGCCGCCGCCGCCGCCGCCGCCGCCGCCGCTCTGCTCCGTACCTGGTGGAAACAAGCCATGGGATCAGAGGGGCGGGCCACGCGCAGCCACACGGACCGCTGGGGCGCGTGCTGGCGGCTCCGCCGTCCTACCGGGCCTCCAGATGGGCGCGTGCTCCACCGTGGTGGTAGACGCGAGGATGGACTTCTCCCGTTCCCGCTCCCTCTCGGACGAGGACGTGGCCGTGGGTTTTGTCAAGTGCGTGGGGCCTCCTGGAAACCCAAAGGCCTGCGGCTCAGCCCCGGACACAGGAAGGACCCTGGATTTGTCTTCCAGGGTGGAACAGAGAGGGCAAGGCATCTGCCCGAGGACGCCCAGAACGGGGGTGGGGGCCTCACCTGGGGAGAGCGGGGAGCTGCTGAGCCGGCTGCTGAAGTGCTGCGGTGCCGTGGGGAGGTAGGCTAGGCGGTCCATGGCGGTGGCTGGAGTGCCTGGGGTCGGGGGCACCAGCACAGGCAGGTGTGGCACTTGGGACAGGTCGATGATGCCTGTGAGAGAGGAGGTGGGGCCGGGCTGCAGCGGTCGGGGGAGGAGAGGGGCCAGGCTGCCTCCTGGCTGGACCACCCCAGCCGGTGGAGCGCCGCGCGTCCTCCGAGAAGCAGCACGGCCGGATGCTCCCTCCTTGGTCCCCGCACCGGGCCCGCAGGACCCTTCTCTGAATGCCGGGTGTTCACAGCACCTCGTCTCTTCGCTCCCAAACCCTGAAGTGGATGTGGCTCGCAGTTGGCACCCCTGCATACCTTGCTATGCCCATTTTGCTCTTTTGGTGTGCCCTTTTTGCCTCTGACCCTATGCAGTCCTTTCCTGGTACTCAGTCCCCACTGTATGAAATACCTAGTGTGACCGTAACCAGTACTTGGTTGCTCCGGAAGCACATTCCAGAAGCGTTTCCACAAGGCGACTGTAATATGCATACGCAAAGCAACCCCGGGCTGGTTTCCACTCAAGGGAACCTGAAGTTCAAACAGCCTCACATTTCCATCTTGTTTTTTAAACTCCAGGGACCGCACATACCAGGAGGACACAAGCACGTGCAGAGCCCGCGTGTACGCATCCAGGACACACAGCACACACAACCTTGCACCACCTGCCAGGTCTGTGTGTGCTCTCAGCGCAGCGATACAACCCGAGCCTCGAAGGCAAGGACAGACGTGCACGCGTGGGCACGCACGTGTCCTGTGCTCTCAGGACCCCGGGCAGACCAGGAGTAAGGCCAATTCTGGGTGGCGGGTTCTGCCCACCCGCGTGACTGGCAGCGCCCTGCCCCACCCACCTCGCGGGCCGGCGGCGTAGTTGAGCGCCAGCGAGGACTCGCGGGGCGCCAGGCCCCTCAGCACGTCAGCTCGCTGGGCCATGGCGGCGGCCGCGTTGTGATGCATCTGCTGTGACGTGATGTAGTCGTTGATGATCGTCTGGCGGTTCTCCAGCGCCGCCGTGTCGGGGTAGCCGCGGATGAGGTAAGGCGGGTACAGGTGTGGGTAGGTGGGGTTGGGGGCCAGGTGCCGGGGCAGGTAATAGGCAGCGGCTACCGGGAGAAGGGGAGCAAGGTCAGGCCGGCCCACACCTCGGCTGGGAGTGCCACCCCACCCCGCCGGTCTCAGTGCCTCACAGCTTCTCCCAAACACCCCCCAGAAAACAGAACTGAGAGCCTAGGAGAACAACCCTCGCTGCCCCGACACACATGTGGGTGCCTCTGATTGATAATGTTCTTTGGATGGAAATCCCCCCAAACACAGGGCATCCAAAATGGGGATCACTAAAATACCTAAGGGCTGCATCCTTCTAAACGGATTTTCAGATCACGTCCGTCTGGGGAACGCTCACCCTTGAGCCCTCTTTTGATACGTTTGCAATTTTAAAGGCACTGATAAGTTCCGCAGGAAAAGAAAACCACTGAAAAATGTTTAACCCAGCATGTCCCTCAGACCCCTACGAGAAATTCTGTTTCTCACCTAAACTGTTGACATGATTACACTGTTGGGTCTCCCCACCCCCCACCATGCCTCAGTTTCCCCACCTAGTGGCAGCTAGTTGATGCCCGAGGAGCCCTCGGGCTGACACTGATGCCGCAGGGTTCTATGGGTCCGGGACAGTCACCTGCATCCAGAGGGATCCCACGGGGTATGGAGGTGGGGTCGAAGGCCAGCGGGATGTGGCCGCGGTACAGGTCCACGCCACTCACACCCCGAAGCAGGTGCTCGTAGGGCGACATGGGGTGGGGGTGATGCTCAGGCACGGTGCCGTGCGGGGACTTGGCAATCTCACGGGGCGTGGACGTCAGCTTCCGATCCTGGGACGCCTTGCTGGACGAGAGGCTGCCTGTGGGGACGGGCCAAGTGGGGATGGCATCAGACCTCTGTGCCATAGGTGTCCCAGCCTCCAACACGGGGGCTGCCAAGGCTAGTGCTTAGGGGAAGTCACTTGAGGGTAGGGTCTCTGGGATCCCCAGGGACCAGGCCTCGTCATCCATCCATTCGCGTCTAGTTCATTTTTCCTTTTATTTATTCAATCACTCACTCGCTTGTTTTTTAGCTCTTTTAAAAAGTTCATTCTTTCTTTCCTTCATTCCCTTTCTTGTGCATTCCTTCAATCAACCAAAAACATTTATTAAGTGTCTACGACATGCCGAGCACTTTCTAAGAGCTAGGGCTGCCCCGCTGAACAAAACAGAAAAATCCCGGCCCCCGTGGGGCTGACATTCAGTGCATGAGACAGATGATCAACTAGTCATCGAAAAAGAATCTCAGAGTAATAAATGCTCTGAAGAAAATTTTTAAATGTGACAGAATGTGACCAGAGTACTGAAGGGGGGAGGGTGGTCATAAGAGGCCTCCCTGAGGATGTGACATTTGAACAGAGTCCTGAAGGGTGCAAAAGAAACCAGTTAGGTAAAGATCTGAAAGGCGGGTGGTGGGCTGGGGGCGGGGGCGGATTTCAGGCACAGGGGACAGCACGTGCAAAGGTCTTGAGCAAAGAATGAGCTGAGTGTGGTCAAGGAAGAGACATAAAGCAGCAGATAAAGGAATTTGGCAGTAAGATGGAAAGGTGGGTGGGGCGGGATCCTGCAGGCTCCCAAGGCCATGGCGGAAAAGGGTGACTTTTTCCTAAGTGCAGTGAGAAGTCACGAGAAAGATTTAAGCAGAACAGTGGCATAATCTGATGTAAATATTTCAAAAAAGTATTCAGGCTGCCGTGTGGGGAGCAGATTATTAGCAGGACAAGAGAGAAGTCAGGGAAGCCAGGTGATCTGGAGGTGGCCGAGAGATGGAGAGAATCCTGAGGATGGTTTGGAGGTAGAACCCACCGGTCTGGCAGGTGGAATGGATGTGGCGGCCCCGAGGATGCTCCTGGGCTAAGGAGTGGATGGTAAGGCAGTTTCAGAGACCGGAGCCCACCGAGGCCCCGCCCCACTCCGTGGCCCCGCCCCACCTCGCGCCCCGCCCCACGCACCCTCCTGCAGGCGCGGGGTTGGCTCCCGTGTGGTCACCGGTGATCCGCGGGGTAGGTGGCTGGCGAAGGGCGCCGCGTGGTCCTCGTAGGTCAGGGGGCTCTGCCGTGGCTTGCCCAGCTCAGGCACGATGACCGGGGCGCCCCGGGTGATGGAGCCCCCCGAGCTGCTGACAGCGCCCGGCCGGCTCTTCAGACTCTCCTCGTAGCAGGCGCGCTCCAGCGCCCGGGTGTCGGCCATCACGTCCAACGGGTGCACCGCCGGGAACGTCCGGCCGGGGCTGCCGATGATGGAGCGCACGTCGTGCTTTTTGGAGCCGGTGGAGGACGTGCTGGTATCATACTTGAGCGGGGTGCCCTGAGGGGCAAGGTGGAGATGAGCATCAGCTACACAACTGCTCTGAGCCTCAGTTTCTCAGCTATGAAATGGGAGCGACATCTCCTGCCTCCAGGGGCGGGGGAGGAAGGGCTTTGCTAGGCCTAAGATGAGCGCACAGCTGTCCCTGGCCTGCCCACCCCTGTCCTGGACCCTGGCCACCGGAGCCACCTGGGGGGGCTGCAGAAGGGGGCACAAAGTTCAGAGGTCAGCCCTTCCTGGAGCAAGTGGGGGAACCTCTGTTGGCCCTTGGGGTTTGCTGGAAAGAGACTTAACACCCCTATGAGGGCAAATACCTTCTTCCTGTCAGTCTGGGACCCTCTGCGGCCCACCCAATGCCAAGCCAGAAAAGCCAGCCGCAAACTCCAGTTCCACCACCCTGAGGCTCAAGTCTCAGAGGTCAGAGGTTTCTGTCTGCTCTATGGCCAGAAAGGGCAGCTGAAGAAACAGGGGTCACGGAGGAGCTGCAGCCCGGCCGCCTGGGAGAAGACCCCACCCTGTCTGCGCAGGCCGGGGAAACCCAGGATACGGTGGGCTCTGTGTGTCTGCCAAGTAAGAGAACTCTGCTTTTATTCAGGAGTGGTTTTTTTTGTTTGTTTTTTGCCGTACACGGGCCTCTCACTGCTGTGGCCTCTCCCGTTGCGGAGCACAGGCTCCGGACGCGCAGGCTCAGCGGCCATGGCTCACGGGCCCAGCCGCTCCGCGGCATGTGGGATCTTCCCGGACCGGGGCACGAACCCGTGTCCCCTGCATCGGCAGGCGGGCTCTCAACCACTGCGCCACCAGGGAAGCCCTTCGGGAGTGTTTTAATTACTTTCGTAAGAAGGGGAAGTGCCCTTATTTTAAAAAGAATATTCCAGAATCAGACTGGCCTCCCTTTGGATCCATGGTGGACTCTTGCCAATGGCTTCACAACTGCCCAGAGGCTGAGAGCCAAACTCGTCCCCTGGCCTTCGACAATCTTCCCACCGCTCCCGCCTTCTCCCGGGGCACCTCTGTGCCGTTAGCCAACTGTAGGCCTCCTGGACACCCTCCCCAGTCCCTGCCACCTCACAGCCACGCAGCCCCCGATGGATCCCATGCTCCTTCCTCATTCACATCAGCCACCTCTGACCAAGGGAAGAGACACTGGTTCTTAGGTGGTTTCCACCGACCAGCTCCTCACACAATCAGAGCTCATCTTCCCCTACCAGGCTGGGGCCTCTGGGGGGCCAGAGCCACGGGGGTGGGGGTAGGGTGAGGTGCAACATGCTGGTGGGAGAAGTGGAGGCCAAGAAGCAAAGACGTTGCAGATTTAGGGACATCTGGATTTGAGATGCACAACTGCCGTTTACTTGCTGTGTGACCCTGGACAAGCTGTTTAACCTCTCTGAACCTGTTTGCTCACCACTAAAATGAGGACAGTAAGAGAACTACCTCAGAGTGCTGCTGTGAGGGTTAGATAAGTCATGATGTCTTATGGTCACGGATCGGGGGTTCGATCCATGACCGGTGTTCATTAGTACATCTAGCTCTGGGGTTTGGCAAGCTTCTTGACCTCTCTGGGCCTCAGTTTCTCCACCTGGAGAATGGGGATGATAGCTATGACTCTCCTGGGCTGTAAATGCAAGTGAACGAGGTCATGGATATAGCCTAAAGGCCTTGGTATGGAATCTGGAACGGACGTGATGACGGCTCAGTGATGAGCAGCTGTGTGATCCTGGGCATGGCACTCAACGAGTCTGGGCCTCAGTTTCCCCATTTGTAGGGGCCAGAGCGGTGCCCACCAGCACCCGCCGCCCCGATCTTGGCCCAGCCGCCCAGCCCCGCGCCCGTACCTGCGTGATGGAGCCCTCCTTGAGCGGCCGCGGGGCCAGGGGCAGGTCAGGCGTCCGCCGCAGCTCCTCCCGTGGAATCTCATGGATGGAGCGGCCGGCCTCCTTCACTGTCGCCACCAGGCCCTCGTGGGCCGGCTTCAGCTTCAGGGGGCCCAGGGCCTCCAAGGGCCGGGCCTTGTAGGCCTCGGCCAGGTCCCGTGGGGGCGGGGGGGGTGGGGGCGGCGTGCCCTCACGCTTCAGGAGCTTGGCCTCCCGACGCTGGTAGTCTTCCTGGGCCTCCACGTAGGATCGTGGGATCCCTGCCGGGGAGGACGGGGCGTTGACCCTTGCACCTGTACCCCACCTCGCCCATCCTAACCTGGGGCCTCCGTGCTGGCAGATTCTGGAGCCAGACTACCTGGGTTCAAGCCCTCACTTGCTGTGTGACCTTGAGCACATGACTTGCCCTCTCGGAGCCTCAATTTCTTCACATATAGAATGGGAGTAGTAACTGAAACCCCTCACCAAGTCACGAACATTCAGTGAGATAACATAGATAAGATGCATAGAATGGGGCTCTCAGTAGCTGGTTTGCCACTGACCAGCCAGGAGAACCCGGGCAGGGTATCTGACCTCTTTGATCCTCCCACCAACTGTATCTTCCCCTTGGAGTCTGTTCCATAAGATAATATCTAGAGAGCACTTGGGGTAGCACCAAGCGCAGAGTACAGTAGCTGCTCAATAAATGACGTCTACAAAGTTGAGGGTGATGGGTAGTATTTTGCTTCTCTTTTTGTTTTCAAATACATAAGGAATGCCTTGCTCTGCCTTTCAACCTGCACACATACCTGTCATGTACACGTGTGTTACATGCCTTTCCACATACCTGGGCACCCATGGCACTCTGGTATGCCTTCCCTCCCCCGCCCACCCTGACCGTAAACCCAAGGGCTTGTTGTAGCTGCCACGAGGGCGTGGTGGCCGGGCATGCGGGGACACTTGGGGAGCAGAGGGCAGGGTACCTTGCGTGATGGAGCCTCGGACGTGGTGCTGTTCTTTGAGATGGTGGGGGCTGTGTCGCTCAGGCGGGATGGCGCGTCCCATGAGACCTGGGAGGGGGAGGGCAAGAGCATCGTCTCGTGACTCCCCGAGCCGGCCTTGGCGTGACGAGCCAGGGTCTCCAGAGCCCCCTCCCAGCAGCGGGCCCCTCCAGCCACTTAGTGTCAGTCCCCACGATGGTAGTGGTGGCCGCATAGGACCACTTCTCGGGCCCTGTGCTACCCCCAGGTGGAGCTCCAGAAAAACCCTGCCTCAGTTTTCCTATCTGTAAAGTAGGGCCAACCATCCCATCTCCTCCCTCCAGGGGGAGCTGAGAGAGAGAAATTCTCTCCCTTTCCTGCCATCACCCAGCAAGTAGGGAAGCCCCCGGGGCAGGTCCTAGGCCCTCCCCTGGCCCTTCTGTGCCCCCTGGAGTAGGGAGCTGGGCAGGGCACACACCTTCGATGCTGGCTGAGGAGATGGCCCTGCTGACACGGCCCTCCATCATGTCATAGGTGCGCTTGGGGGCGGCCGTCTCGTGGGGAGGTCCTGAGCTGCTCCTGCCGTCCTCCTTGGAGCACTGGGACACGGACATGCCACCTGGAAACCAGACCGATCTCACGATGAGGGGCAGCCCCAGGGCAACTGTGTGCACTGGGCCCAGTACCAGCAAACCGGCCGGGCCCAGTGGGCAGAAGGCAACAGCCTGCAGTTCCGCTGGCAGGGAGGTGTGTGCCTTTGACCACGCGCGGGTATGTGACCCTGCGCAAACACGGCGACTCGTGGGAGCCGACATGTGACGTGAACCAGCCGAGTGTGAACGTGCAGGGTTACCACAACCATTTGTGTGTGTCACCGTGGGTCTCTGTGTGTGTGCACACCTGGCCACTGAGAACGGAGTGAGGCCACGTGGAATAAACTATGTGCATTGGTGTCCACGTGGGGAGAGTGTGTGCCCGCGGGGGGGGAGGGAGGGGACGAGGAGTGTCCACAGCAGAGGCGGCCTCGCCAAGCCAGGCTGAGCCCAAAGGGCGAACTCCTCAGGCTGGCACGCGGGCCCCCGACGGGCCGAGGGTCTGAGCAGCCAGGAGGCGAGCCCGGAGGAGGCCAAGCCTCGGTCTCGCCCATCTGGCTGGGGGCTTCTCGAGTGGGCCTCTCCTTCCAAGGATGGCTGAGTCCCGGGGTATCAGAAGCAAGTTCCCGAGAGCCCCGTGCCTGCCCCTTGGGATAAAGGGCACGCTCGCTCTCCCAGGATTTCCGATCGTGACCCCATGGGATCCTCAGGGCGTGAGCTACTCCAGGGGCTGCAAACTGGCGGCCAGCGGATAGACCGCGGTGATGCTCCCAATTTCGCTCAGAATTAACTGCTGATGTTTAAACACTGAGAGATTTCAGATGAAAACAGAGAGACTAGAAGTCTGGCCAGCGAGCTCACACTTGTTACAGGGCGACAATCAGCCATCGGAGAACAGAGGCGGGGCCCCGGTAGACACAGCCATCGCTCTCTGGGTCCTCCCCGGCCCCTACTGCCATCCGTCCGGCCTGCGGCCCTCTCTGTTCCCAGGAAGCACGTGAGAAATTGAAAGCCTTGATTTACACCCATTCTGCAGATGACAAACTTAAGGCCTGTAGGGGCTCAAGAACTGATCTGGAGGCCGGAGCCGAGATGCCACCCAGGGCTCTGCTCACAACACCTCGACTGCCAGCCTGTCCGTCTGCCCTTCCAGGGCCCCTGACCATCCCCCAGGGCCCTCAGCCGGATACCGAGGTTGGCACAGAAGACGCAGCTGACACCCTGTCCCCAAGACTGTCTCCACCACTTGGCAGCAGAGAGAGGCAAGTGCCTAAGCCCCACGGTGCCACCTCTGCTTCCCAGGACCTGGGGGGCGGGAGGGCAGTCGGGCCAGGCGGAGGCGGAGGGAGAGGAGAACGTACCCACCGCCGCCAGAGGAGAAGCAGTTTGCAGCCCTACAGCTGCCAGCTGCTGAGAGGGGCGCCCATTAGCAGCTTCTATCTCCGCGCCTCTGGGTGCCCGAGGCTGCCAGGAAATTCCCATCCCAGCCCTTTACTTCCTTAACTCCTTCCAGGCGGGGTTCCCTGGTTGGGGAACCAGAGAGGGTGAGAGGAGTGAGGGGCACTGAAGTGGGGGCCCCAGGGCTCAAGGGGGTGGCGCGTCACTCTGGTCATCGCCCCTTCCTGCCACCCACGTGGTGTCAATTAGAGAGCACGGCGTTTGCCAGGAGCGCTGGGCCAGAGGCCTGGGGGAGTGAGCCTGGGCTTCTGCTGCCTGGGCCTGTTCCCCTACTACACGTCTAGCAAGGCTGGCCACAAGTTTGCTTCCTAAATTGTAAAGAACCGGGCAGAGGTGGAGACAGCTAAAGCCAATCTTTACCTGCTGCTGGCTTACATACCTGCAGGGATGGGGAGGTCACCCCCTCTCCTGGTGTCACCCCAGCCTTGCCTCCCTGTGAACCCACCTCAATGGGCCAAACACGCCCGCCCCTGCTCCCCAAGTCCCAGGCCTCCTTTTCTCTTGAGGGGCCAGGAGGGTGGACACACAGAAGGACCACTGGACATCACTGCACCTCAGCTCCCACATCTGTAAAATGGGAAGACACTCCTTCACCCTGGCTCCCAACCACACGAGGCAGACAGAAGGGCAACACACTCCCCTAGATTCGTTTTCTGAAGACATCTGGCTGCCCTTTAACCCCAACCATGTTTTCTGGACCCTTCTCTCCTGACCAACTCCAGAAAAACCAAAGTCTGGGGTTTGGTGGGCAAGCCACACTGGATGTGGGCAGGTTTCCATGACTCAAGATTAACAAGGTGACATCCCATTTGCATCCTGGGCGGGCGTCCTGAGAGCTCTCTGAGGGGGCTTCATCCGCTGGGCCCCCAGCATATGGGCGGCCCCCAGTAAACACCAAGTGACCACATGACCAACCACCTCCAGGTCACCGCTGGTCCTCTCACCTAGAGGGTCCTTCCCGGGCATCAAAGATGCCCGAGGGGGTTTCCCTGGTGGCGCAGTGGTTGGGAGTCCGCCTGCCGATGCAGGGGACGCGGGTTCGTGCCCCGGTCCGGGAAGATCCCACATGCCGCGGAGCGGCTGGGCCCGTGAGCCATGGCCGCTGAGCCCGCGTGTCTGGAGCCTGTGCTCCGCAACGGGAGAGGCCGCAACAGTGAGAGGCCCGCGTACCGCAAAAAAAAAAAAAAAAAAAAAGATGCCCAAGGATGGGAGGGCCGGGCCAGCCCCTGCCCGCCCACCACCTCCTAACAGCTGTTGACGGACGACGGGACTCACCCTCATAGGACAGCACGTGGCCCTTCTTGCCCTCGTAGATGACGTGGCCCTTGGGCAGGCCGTCCTCCCGGCTGCGGTCCAGGCGGCTTGGGCTGTCCTCACCGATGATCCTGGTGATGGTGCCCTTGTACAGGACGTCAGCTGGAGTGCCCTGGGGGTGCGGAGGGGATGAGTGCCCGCGGGCTCCGGCCGGGGACCCCCACGCTCGCCAGACACGACCCAGCACGCGTACATGTGCACCTTCCAAATCCACACACAGGCACACGTGTGTCTGCCAGTGCACACGTGTTCACGCATGTACTGCTTCAAAAGGGCAGAGCCCGCCGGAACACAACCACGCAGAACAAAGCATCAGTAATATTAATAATAAGTGCTGATCACTTTCTATACATCGACTCATTTAACCCTGGAAATCACCCTAAGTCAGGTACTATCGTGCCTAGTTCAGATGAGGAAACTGAGGCACCAAGAGGCAAGGTGACCTCGCCCAGGGTCACCTGGCTACCGAGGGGCAGAGCCGGGACTGGAACCCAGGCAGTCTGGCCCTGGAGCCTGTGTTGCAACCTGTACTACATGAATTTTACTTTCTCAGAGCCTGGACGCTGGGATGTCAGCCACGTGCCTGTGACCACATGTCATTCCCAAAACCAGAATGGGGACTCAAATCAGGGCAGGACACCAGAAATCTTAGCTCTAACCCAGGGTTTCTCAACCTTGGCACTGTGACCTGAGGGCCAGGTGATTCTTTGAGGTGGGGGCCAAGCTGGGCACCGTAGGACATTTAGCAGCCCTCCCCCGGGGCTCTACCCACTGGATGCCGGTAGTGCGTGCGACCCCCAATCTGCTCCCCCATAGATGTGAGAATCACAAATGTCCCTAGACATTGCCCAGTGTCCCCTGGGAGGCAAAACTGCCCCTGATCAAGAAACCAGCGCCTTAGAGGGAGTGAGCTCCCTGTTGGGGGTTGTATTCAGGCAGAGAGAAGATAGCCATGTGGGGTAGTGTCCCGCCTTGGGCGACTTCCACGAACATGAGTGGGGGGTCAGAATATGAATCTGGAGTCAGACTGCTGGAGGGCAAACAGCAGCTTTACCAACAAGTTGCTGTGTGACCTTTGTCAAGTCACATTGCCTCTCTGAGCCTCAGCCTGTACATCTACAAAACGGAGACAATCTCTGTATAACGATTCTCAAAGGCACCCGTCACAGACAAGCTGTCCCCAAATCAAGACGTCTCTCTTCTCTTTCTACGATTCCAAGCGCTGACTGAGAGATGCAGCTCCAACTGCATGCCAAGCCCTAGGCTGGTGCACTCTGAGTCTCCCCCTGGGAGCTTCTCTGCCAAGAAACATCCTTCTGTGGGGTAAGGGCAGCGACTGGCACCCCGGGCTTTCACCCCAGATCCTGGTCTGCAAGCAAGGGAAACGCAAGACGCCCTGAATCCAGATGGGTCTCCCGAGACATCTCAAAGCAGACGCCCTAGGTGGGACCCCTCGGCCACACTTCAAAAGGCTTGTGCACAAACAGTGTAGAATAAACGGGCTTTAGTTTGGGTGATAGATGATCCAGGGGCGGGAAGCCACCTCTCTCATCAGGAGAGCACACGGCCGGGGAGCCGGCAGCATCCCAGCAGGAAAGGCTCCTCCAGGGGCAGCTGATAGAAGCCCACCCACCGTAAGTCCGTGTGCTCCTGAGTTTGTGTGTGTGTGTGAGCCTGTGTGTGTCCCATGACCGGATTTCATCACCTGGGAGTGAGGCTGTGGGGAAGCCTGACCCTCACACATACGGCAGCTGCCAGAAACAATCGCAAGGCTGTGAGTGACCCACACGGCTTGGGTCACGGCCACCTGAAACTGGAGGCCGATGGATGCCCAGGAGCCTTTAATCCCTAACGCCTCTGTGAGGATGACTCGGCAAGAGACACTTCTAGCAAAGGGAAGACTGAGTCAGGGAGCGTCGATCCCCTGCCTGACAGCATGTGGTGGGGCTGGGACTTGAGTGTCTGCGGCCCGGCTGTGGCCCCAGGTACCTGCGCAGCTGCCTTCTAAAGCTCAAGATTTCAAAACCAACAGGTTTTAGAGAAACATGAAGCATCAGGGGCTCTCCTCTGTGGTGTGATCTGCGGCCCCTGGAGCCAAAGACACCTTCCTATGGGAGCCTGTGGCCTGAAGTTCCACCATTCACGTGTGTGTGTGTGTGTGTGTGTTGGGGAGGGGGGGTTGCACATGCGTGTGTGTGTCTGTGTGTGTGTGTGTCCAGGCTCCCCTTCCTCTGGCACAGCTGGCACAAAACACTGGGTCCACTGCTTCCTGGCTACACGACCTTGGGTTTCATCTCTGGGCTTCGGTCTTCTCATCTGTAAAATGGGCTGACCTGGATTCTGTGCTAATGTAAACCATCTTGTCTGGAGCGGGTGGAAGGGAAGGAAAAGAAAGCCCTAGGAGCTAAGGACCCCAGGAAGTGGGGGAACCGCCCTCTGTGGTCCACCAGCCAGGGAGGAAGGAGAGGGTTAAACAGGCCCTGTGTACACTAGGACCCCCGAGCTCAGTTCTGAACCCCCAGTCCTGACACCGGAGGGGCAGAGTGGTCCCTCCGCAAACCCTTGGATGGGGCAGATGTCACCAGCCGATCCCACACTTTCTGCGGAGCTGAACGTGGCCAGGATGCCAACTCCAGCCGTCAGCCTGTCAACACCACGAGGCCAAGGCTGGCACCAGAGGAAACCTCTGTCATCCAGGACTGAAGTCACAGCAGGAGCCCCAGTGGTGTGGGCGGGCTCAGCTGAGCTGCAGGAGGTCTGTCCACTCACCCCCTTGAAGGCGGGGGATGTGCAGACTCCCTCACCGGCCCCCAAAACTTTGCTGACCCGAACGCCTCCTGCTCGCTGCTCCAGGCACCACGGACACTTGCTGGACCTGGCGCACACCAGGGACCCTCCACCTCTCCGCCTTTGCACAAGCTGTTCCCTGGGCCCGGAATGCCGATCCCTGAGATTCCCGCAGGGCTCACACCTCTGAGAGGTCTCCCCGGCTCACCTGTCTCTACGGCCTCGGCAGCCCCAGCCATTCTCCTCAACACCAAGCACTGGCTACTCTGAAATCACCTGCTCAGTTTTTACCTGCCTGCTTCCTTCTGCTACCCTCCCAGCTCCTCGGGGCCCTTGAGCTTTGTGTTTTGCTCAGCACCTAAAATGCCTGGCTCCCAGGCTCATGGAGTGAGTGGGCACCCCCACGAAGCCACCCCATCTACTGAGGCAGGTGCTGTGCAGAGACGCTGGGGTGAATGGGCGGGTTGCCCACTGTTTTGTCCACAGGCAGGGCCACGTCTGGAGACACTGCCTGCTAGTGCCACCCTGGTCCCTCACGCCACGGCCCCAGGACACCTACATGGGTGATGGAGCCGCGGTACGTGATGGGGCTCTCGGAAGGCACCCGCGCGCTGGGGATGCCCTTGGTGATGCTTCCTCCTGGAACCGAGCCCAGAGACGTCCCTGGAAGACATGAGACACGGGCTGAAGGGGTGTCTGCAGCCCCTCCCCAGGCCCCAATCCCAGAGCCACCGAGACCTGCAAGTCCCCCCCACCTCCGGTGTCTCAACGCAGAGGGTCCCCCTGCCCCTAAATGGCGAAGTAGACAACTGCGAAGAGAGGCTGCTGGACCCTCTGGGAGCTGAAGCTTCTTAGCAGGTTTTGGATAAAGGGTCCCATTCCTGCCTCGACCCTCCCAGGGATGGAGGGGCAGCCGCCGGGGGTGAGCCTAGCTCGCACGCCCTCACCTCTCAGCACGGACATCTCCTGAGCCGCAGGCACCCCCAGGCTCTCCGGTGGCCCAGCCTGGCCCCGTGGGGACAGCTGTTCCTGCTTCACTCCGCTGAAGGGCGCTGGAGAGGGGCGAGAGCAGTGAGCCGAGCCTCTGGGCAGGGATTCAGAAGGACGGCCGCCTCCCTGCCCTGTCCAGGGGCTGAGGGACCTCCCCGCCACGCGCGGGCCAGAGTCCCTTAGGGTGAACTGCCCTCCCTCAAGCCCCCAACGCAAACAGTGGGAGCCAAGCCTGGGCTGTCGAGGTTGGGGGGCCCTACATCCTTACCCAGCTTCTTGGGGTCCATGGTGAGGGGCAGCCCCATGGTGATGGGGCCCACGGGGGCCTTGGCATGCTCTGAGTACGGGACGTGGAGCTGCACAGACATTCCCTGTGGGAGCAGAGGCCGTGGGGTCACAGAGGCCTCAACCAGGGCCTCAACCCGCTTTTACGAGGGCCCAAGAGGAGGGGAACCTCAGGATCACACCCGGGTCCGAGGCCGAGGCCTGGGGCCTCAGTTCCGGCCCTGCTGCCCCTCTGAGCAACTGTGAACGAGTCACTGCCTCTCCTGGGCCTCAGTGCCCTCACCCGTGTGGCGGTCATCATGACCTGGTTTAAAGGAAATGGTGCCCACAAGCGTCTGAGCAAAGCATATGCCTTGCCCCCGCCCTGCGCCACAGGGGGGCAGGTCAGAGAGGTGATGGGGCAGGTGGACCGAGGCTCACCACGTGCCAGGGCTGTGTGTCTAGTGCCTGCGATTTTCTGTTTCACAGAAGGGAAACTGAGGCACAGAGAGGTTAAGTAACTTGCCGAAGGCCACACAGTCTGATCGCAGAGCCCATGCTCTTGAATGCCCCATGGAGTGACCTCCCAAGGTCCTGATGCCTGGGTCAGGCACAGCCAGCTTGGACCCAGCCCCCTGGGTGCCCGACCCCCACCCCGACACCATCCGTCCCAGGGATCACCCCCACCCCGACTTTACAGATGGAGGGACCAAACCCCAGAAAGAGGAAGGGGCGTTCTCCGGGCACCAGGTTGCACAGGTGCTTCTGGGGGGCCGCCCCTCCCACCTCACCTGGGAGAGGGCACCCGTTTGCCTCTCAAGGACGCTGGGGTGCTTGGTGGAGGAGATGAGGGGCGGCGGGTTGGAGATGGTGGGTGGGCGTGGTAGGACGGGCCGGGCGCTGTCATGGAGGCCCAGGGGCAGCGGGTGACCTGCAGGGCATGTATCTGTCCATCACAGGGCCCCAGGAGCGGTCAGAGGCAGAGCCCCCAGGCCACTCCCCACCTCGTCCCTGTGCTGCCCAGGCGGGTGCCCGTCCATACGCGCCCCCACTGCTCCACCCGTCTCTGCCTGATGAGCCATCCGCATCCTTAGTTCAGACACCACTACCCCAGGGAAGTCTCCCTCCACGCCTCCGCCCTCCCAGGCCCTGGCCCAAGCCCCTCAACTCTCCCCCAGACTCCTTAACTGGTCTCCCCGTTCCCCTGTTGCTCTCCAACCGTCCACTCCTCCTCTCACAGGAACCAAAGGGATCTTTTTGAAAAGTCCACTAGTTCACATCCTCCCCTGCTATGGACCTCCTATGGCTCCCCACTGCTCCCCCAGGGTAAGGCCTTAGCCTCTGACACAGCTTTCAGGTTCACCTGACCTGGCGCTTATGGTCTCCCTGGGCACCAAGCTTCTGCCATGACAGCCTGACTCAGTGTCTCAAGCTTCGCCTGCTCTCTCCTGCCTCCGGACCTTTGCACATGCTGTTCCCCCTGCCTGGCATGTCTTTCCCTGTTCTTCTCCTGGCTCTTTTGGCCACTCATCCTGCAGGATCAGCTCTGCTTAGGACGGCCTTTGCTGACATCACAGCCCTTACTGGCCCCTGGCTATGCCCCTTTCATTGCTGGTGGGGCCTGGCAGGGCTGGAGAGCCCAGGAAGGGTCTCGAATCCAGCCTGACTGTATTTGTAAATCAAAGCAGGCCCCTCCCTCCTCACACTTTTCTCTCCACCTGCCCGTTGTCTACCTCGAAGTCCATGGTGGAAGACAGAGCTCCCCCTCTCAGCCTGCCCCTCACCGGCTCAAGCACCTCTTAGGTATCCCCAGCACCAGGTGTTTCAGTTGCAATCCTGTAGATTTCTCGCGTCTCAGCGGAGCCCCCTTCCCCTTCACTGGCCAGACCATCCCTCCCGCCAGGACCCTAACATCCTTCTGTGTGCAGTTCCGAGTCAGGGCACACAGCTGGCGCCCAATGACTGCACGCTGGCTGACTCGGCAAGGAGGCCAGGCTCGGGTGAACTACTCACCAGGCGGGGCGTAGGAGAAGGCCAAGGGGTCAGGGGCGTGCGGAGAGGCCTTGATCACCTCGCGAGGGGGCACGGGGAAGGGCAGGCCTGACGTCCAACACGAGGGATCCGTGGGCAGCTTCTGGCCCTCAGCCGCAAAGGCCGGGAAGAACACGGGCTTCTCTGCTGAGGGGCAAGGCAGGCAGTCAGCCACACTCGGCCAGCCCTGGCTGCCCTGCTCAAACAAGACCCCCTGTGCCTTGCAGCGCCAGCCTCGGCCAGGGGAAGGTCCTGGCCAACAGTGATGGAGCCCCCCAAGTCTGCAGACCGGGCACCACGCTGACTCCTGTGATGTCCTGTCAAGCACAGATGTGCCTCAGGCTTGGGCTGGGCTTCTCGGCGGCCCCTGATTCCAGCGCTGGAATCCCACAGGCACTTGCCTGGCACCGGGTCAGCAAGGGGCCTGGACAAACCTCCAAACCAGGGGGCGGCAGATGGTGGCACGGGGCCTGCCCACTGCCCGATTCTGTGTGCACACTTGTGCTGGAACGTCCACCCGTTTATCACCTGCAGCAGAGCTGAGGAGTTGCGACAGAGGCCGTCTGTCTGGCCCACAAAACCTAAAATATTTACTATCTGGCCCTTTCCAGAAGAGGCTCGCTGACCTCTTCAGATGACGAAGGCGGTCAGAACGGTTTGCCATGATCCGCGTACGTGTGCTCCCGCCAGCACGGCTACGGCCCGGATGCCCGGGATGACGGCGCGCACATGTCAGCCCATGCGCCGAGCGTGTCCCACGTCCAGGGGCTGGGCTGGGCGTTTCGAAAGCGTGAACTCAACGAGCCTCCTTGCAGGCTCGGGAGAAAGAGAGCGGCCAGGCCCAGTGTGCTGAGAGGGACTGGAGTACGGACACATCGACGGACTTATCTAAGGTCACCAGCAAATATTTGGCCAAGTCAGGAATTGACCACTGAACCTCCCAGACGCTGCAGACGGCGGAGGGAGCCCTCCCACGGGGGCTCCAACTAAGTGCTCTGCGTGGACTGACTCGGTTATCCTCGCAACACCCTTCAGGGAACGGACGAGGATTATCCCCAATTTGCAGATGGGAACACGGAGGCTCAGAGAGGTGAAGTCACCTGGTCAAAGGCCCACAGCCAGCAAGGGGAGCTCTGAGCCCAGGTAGATGGGCTGCAGGCTGTAACCTTCACCTTTGCCACACACACTGACCACAGGAAGGGGAGCAACGATTGGCCCTGGATTCTCAGGCCTGGGGACACAGCCGCAGACACTGCCAAAGGCCAGGCCGTCTTCACGGTGTTCTCCCGCTGGCCACCCACTCTGCTGAAATCGGTCCTAAGCGCCAAACCTCTTGCTTGAGAATTGATGTCAGGCTAGAGGACCGATGGTGGCGAGGGCGGGGTACGGGGGGCGGGGGGGGGGGCAGGGGAGTAGCCAGCTGGTTACAACTTGGGAATGCCGGGCCTGGGATGGGAATGGCAGGCAGGTGTCATCCCTCGGGCCACCTCCAGATGACAGAGGGAGGCTCTGAAGACGCAGCAAGGCGGGCAGGAGAGCACTGGCAGCATGAGAGCCGCCTGCTGTGGGCACAGCAGGTGGGGTGGAGGCGTGCGTGCTGCACACCCTCCGCTTCTCTCCTGGGAGACTGAGCTCCCCCCGGACCTGTGCGCCTGCTGACGTGGGGAGCCCGCAGGAGGGGCCGCAGATGCGGGGAGTGACCCGGGGTGGGGATCCTCATGCTCAACCAACGCCCAGTGGAGGCGCCCCCACCCCCACCCCACCCAGGGCCTGCACCGGGCCTGGAAATTACGTGCACACCCTGAACCTCGCTCGTCTAGCCACCCGACCGCGCGCGTGCCTGGGCTGCTCTCTCCGGCTCAGCTCCGGCTGCCGTGGGAGGGGGCAGGGGCGGGGGGTGGCCTCCGGTGCTGGAAGGGAAATCTGGGGCCGGGCCAGGATGGGCCGGCGGCCGAGAGCTTGGAGAGACAACCTGTTCCTCCGGCTGGGCCCAGGGAGCCCGAGGGGTGGGCGGGCGGAGCAGCTCCACACAGGAGCCAGGCGGCAGGGGAGGCTCCTGAGAGACCAGAGAGGTCGGTCGTGCTAGGTGTCAAGTTCATGCATGTGCCTACGGGTGCCAGCTGCAAGGCAGGCCTCGGTGCCTGATGCCAGGTGCTCCGTCTCCTGCGCCGAGCGATTCCAGGAAACGGCGCGGCCCTCCGCCGTGCCAACAGGGCGAATGCCAGGCTCAGAAAGCACAGGTGGTGGCTCACCTTCTCCCAGGACAGGGCCTGTGACCCATCCCAGCGGGCCCTGCCTGGCCCTGTGTGGTGTCCAGCCACCCAAGTATGGCCCAGCCCGGCTCAGATCTGGCGCCGGCCAAGGCTGTTTGGGCCCCTGACACTGCCACGCAGCTATCCGCCCTGGGCTGGTGCCCCAGCCCTGGAATGTCCTTCCAGAGCCAGACCCCACGTCTCACGCTACACTCTCGTCCAGCGAACCCCAGCCCCACCATGGGGAGTCCCGGTCCCAGCGTGGGTGGCTGGCAGGGCCCCAGGAGGAGGCAGACGTTCTGCTTTCAACCCCACACTCGGGTTCATCAGCAGGTCCCAATGTTTGCCTCTGAAACAAAGTCCCAATGCCCCCCTTCATGGTCACCCACACAGTCCAGGCTGCCACCATCACTGGCCGGGAAAAGCACCGTGGCCTCTTACATCTGCCCACAACTCCCTGCCACCCATTCTCCTCAACAATGGCTGGAGAGGCAGAGAGAGAAGAGATCTTTCTAAAATAAAAATCAGATTGCCTGACCTCTCCCCAGTCCCCTATACACACACACACACACACACACACACACACACACACACACCCCTTAAAATTCCTCCAGCAAAGGCTTTTTCTGCACCCAAGACAAAATCCCCACAGTACCATGGCCTACGAGGCCCTACACAATCGGGTCCCCCATCTCCCTATCCCACCTCCTATCCCACCCCCTCCCCAGCCACCACGACCTCCCGGCAGCTCCGCCAACACACCAAGCTTGTTCCCACCCCAGGGCCTTTGCACGTGCTGTTCCCTATGCCTGAACGCCCTTCCCCCCGATCTTCCCACAACCGCCTTCTCCTCTTCACGGAGACCCTTCCCTGAGCCCCTCATCACTCATTCTGTTTTGTCTCTTTCGCTGCATGAACCAGCCTAAGGTCACCTTGCTTCCTTACGTGTCCCCCCGTTTAACGTCCTCTTGCAAAAGCAGCAACTCCTCGCAGCAGGGACTTCGTCCTGCCCACTGCCGAACCCCCACTGCCTGGCATGGTGCTTGGCGATCGTGGGTGTCCAACCAATGTCCTGGCCCCCGTGGCCACAAGCTGGCCTGTGTGCCAACCAGGATGCATGCCCGCCCGTGTGGGTGGCATCTGAGACTTCCTGCAGCAGGTGAAGGCGGCCGGCAGGGCGGGCTGATCAGCGGGGGAGTGTCTGGCAGGCCCTGTCACTGTGAAGTGTGGAGCTGGCCTCCTTCAGGGACAGCCCTGCCCTGTCCTCCGGCACACAGTACCGCCCTCAGGGAGGCCCACGGCCGAGGGCCACCCGGCTTTCTAGAGAAGGCGGGACGCCGTGCCAGAGGCTGCCGGGGGTGGGCACGCAGGTGGCCCTGGCTGCCCACACCGGTCAGGGAGGATGGCCTGGGGTCCTGCTGCCCTCAGACCCCTAGAGCAGCCTGCAGGAGCCTGGGCTAGCCCAGCGTCGGGGGAGCCTCTGGGGAGTCAGCCCCCAGTGCCTGAGATGTGCCAGGCTGGTCTGGGATGGATGTCCCTTTGGGGCACAGGCTTGAGACTTCTTGGGTCCGGTTGGGGGGCGGGGCAGAGACAGAAGATCCAGAGAACGAGAAACCATGCCCCACCTGCCTCCAGACCTTGAGCTTCACATGGTGCCAACAAAGCCCGCCCCAGACAGTTGCTGCAACACAGCTGCTCGGGGAATCACCTCACTGGCTCCCCAGTGAACCCAGTGACCTCGGCCTGGAATATGGTCAGGGTGAAAGCTGGAGGGGGGCAGTACTTCCTGCCCAGGCCCCAGGGTTGCTGCCAGCCGGAGCTGAGCCTCATGGTTCTAGAAGCTCATGTGTGGACTGAATCACATGGAACCAGAAACTGAGCCCTAGACGTTGTTTTCGTACACACACAGCGCTTTTGAAAATTTTGAGAAGTTGCCAATGTTGAGAAATTCGAAGATTTCACATGAAAAGATGGATTTCTAGCTTCTCTGGAAGAACCACCCCAGGCCTGTATTACCACATGGTGACTCTCGACTGAGGCCAATACGCACCCACTTTAGAAAGAACAGGAGTCTCCAACTGCCCCAGTGCCCACCCCCCACTGCCTCGCCCCACCATGTTTCGCTCACTTACTTGGCCTGTCGGGCCACTGCAGCCTTGGAGTCTGCAGGAGCTGCTCCGCACATGCAAAGGCCCCTTACGCCCACCCACCTGCCCCCTCTCCCCCGTACTCCCTGGGCCACTGGCACACACTTACCCTCCTTCTCAGCAGGGGGCACAGGGCTCCTGCTCTTGCCTCGAGGGCTGCTGCTGGGCTGCTGGGGGCTGTCGCCCTCCGGCTGCACGTGCTGCGGTGGCGGAGGAACAGGGGGCGCCGCGTCCTCCCGGGGGGGCTCGTGGGCTTTGGTGACCTGCTGAGGGAAGCCAGGAGGAGTGAGCATCTTCACAGCCCGTCCGTCCACAGGTCACAGAGATCAGGGAAAGCCCTCCAGGCCCCCTGCGTGGGACCAGCCTGGAAACTGAGGCCCAGGGGGAGGCAGCGACGTGCCCAAGGGCACGCGGCTTGAGGGCCAGGAGGGTAGGGCTTTGCGCAGAGTGTAGGGGGTGTGCCCGCCCATCCCAGCTGCCCGGCCGTGGGATGGTAGGGGGTGTGCCCGCCCATCCCAGCTGCCCGGCCGTGGGATGGGGGAGCCCCCGTTACCCTCCCCACCAGCCCCCTCCCCCTTCCCCAACTCACTCCGGGTCTCAGAGGGATCGGAACTGACCAGTGGGAGTGGACCCGGCCTCGGGGACTGGGCAGCGTGGCTTGGCCCACCTCGTGCCCTCACTCGGAAAGCCCTGCTCAGCTCAGAGCCTTCCAGACCAGAGCCCCCAGATGCATTTGAAGGCCCGGCCCACCTCCTCGGAGAGGGACGGCTTTGGCCACGACTGAGCCATCACGAGTAAGGGACACCTCTGAGGGTCCTCCTGCTGGGCCTGGGGAAGAATCTTCCAGCTCCCCTCCTTCCCCCAGCGAAGGGCCTCTCGGTAACTGTGGGGCGCCGCCCTCCGCTCCGAGGAGCTGTGACAGAGGGCTGGGGGAGCTTTATGCGAGGTCTGGGCGCCCCTGGAGAACCGTCGGCGGGCGGGGTGGGGAGAGAGGCCAGGGCGGACACCTTGCCAGTCCCCCAGCCTCCGTGCCTGTCTCCATGGGGCTTTCCCCAGGGAACGGGAGACGCGGGCAGAGCCAGGCTGCAGGTGCCGGGGCCCCACCTGCCCGGCCAGGTCTACCGTCCCCCCAATAGGAGGTGGAGGTCGCAGGGGCCCGGGACTCACAATCGGGGGGATGGCGGCCGCCCGCTGCTTCAGCTGCTTCAGGTCCAGCGGCTTCTGGGGCGAGGCGTTGGTCCTGGCGTCGCTGGTCGCAGTGAGGAGGCTGGGCCGTGGCGACAGGAGCCTGCGGGAAAGACCAGCGTCAGGCCCACGGGCTCCCGGCCTCCTGGCTCCAGCCTGGATGACGGGGCCGGAGGGGCTGCCAGAGAGAGGCGAAGGTCCAGGATCACGGGGCCCAGGAGCCTGGGGTCACGGTGGGGTCTCCTCCCTCCCTCCTTCCTCTGGTCCATGCAGGCCTCACAAGGGGCCAAGACTCCTCCCATCCCGGCCCAGAGGCCCAGCCAGGATCAAACACTCCTGAGACAGCCCAAGGCAAGGAAAGCCCCAGAGAAACCCACACTCAGGGCCCACACCACGCTCGGCCCTTTGGAAGCTGCCAGAAAGGCCAAGAATCAACCAGCTTAAGGCTTGGGGAGCTTGGGAGGTTCAGGGAGAATATCCATCACCCAGATAGGAGAGGCTCAGGTGCCGGGGTTAGGGCCTGGGGCGTGGCGCTGAGAGGACCTTGCTTATTGGAGACCAGAATCAGGGAGCCCCCCACTCAGCCCAAATGCAACCTGAGATACTGGGAATCTCGCCTGCACACCGTTTGCTGAGGCGCTAAAGTGGGAGGTACAGGCTCTGCACGGAGCGGGGCTGGTCAGCGTGTACACGGCCCGCCCAGCAGCCCTAAGTGGGGCCGGCAGGTGCCTCGTCCTCTAAAGCAAGGTCACGTCTGTCTGATGCTGACATGCAAAATGGGGCAGCGCACCTGCACAGGGTGCATGGTGTGTGTGTCAGGGGGGTGGCGGAGTGGGGGGGCTGAGACACGGTGGGACGCCAGCGACAGGGTCACCCCAGTGTAGAGGTGCGGTGTCTGGGACACCGGAGCAAAGCCTGCCCTGGGGTGTGGCTCCAGAGCTGCTCACGGGTGTCACCTCCTTCAGGAAGTCTTCAGGGATTTCCAGAACTCGCCAGCACTGACCACAGTGTCCTGCCACAATCCCCGTCTGCCTCCCCAGCTGGCATGAGGGTCTCTAGGCCAGGAGCTGGGTCTGCTGCAGCCTCAGAACCCCTCACCCACCCACCGGGGCTGCCTGGCTCTGGCCCAGCTCTCGGTTCCCTCCTGTGACCCACACTTGCTGAATACACAGCAGGCCTGGTGCTGTGCTTGGGGTGTGTGGCTGGAGACCCAGAATCCAATGTCTGCTTGCAGGGTGCCAGAGCCGGCTAGGTGATCAAACGGGACACACAAAGGCATTGGCTGCGGGCTGGATTCAGCCAGAGGGCACAACGAAGGCCAGGTCCCCAAAGCCAGAGGGTCCTGTTGGTACAGCCCTTGGTGTGCACTGTGACCATCCTGGCTGATGCCACATGCAGACTGTAAGCACAGCCACTGCCTTCCAGGTAACATCCATGACCGCCAGGATGCAGCTCACCTCACCCAGTGCTGGCTGCCGGACGCCCAGCAGAGGGCAGAACACGGCTGCTTCCTGCAGATGGAGCAGGACAGATGGGTGATGTGCAGCTGAGGTGCCCTCTGCTCTCTGCAGTGAGACCATGGCCTGTGACCGGGACCACAGCCTGTGACAAGCCAGTCCCGAGGGCGCTAACCCCCGGCCGCATCGGCCACATCCTCAGCTGAGCGGAGTCAGTCTCGGCAACGCCCACTGGCGCTGCCCATGGCATGCAGGTGGCACCGGGCGCAGAGGTCGGCCTGACTTCTCTGTGCTCAGCTGGTCTCCACGGTCCTCCCGACCCGGCTCACCGCCCCCTGCCGTCCTCACCTCTCTCGACCTCTCCAGATCCTGCTCGCGCTCCGAGGACCACCTGAAGCCTCTCCTGCTGTGGCTGCCCGTCCTTGCTCCCCTGGACTCAGGCCCAGCCCCGTTTTGCCCACCGCCCTCGGGCCAAGGCACCCTGACCAGGTCTGAGAACTGATGTTATCACCTGTCCTGCATTCCCCACCTCCAGCTTCAACTGTCACCAAACACCACCCCGCACGCCCGTCGCAGCAAATTATCAATGTCCGTTTAAACCAACTTGCGTTTGCAGACTTACGTTTAAAATAAATATACTGCAGTCACTTTGGAAAACACTGGCAGTTCCTCAAAAGGCGAGACAGAGTCACCACAGGGTCCGGCAATGCCACTGCTGGGCATATACTCGAGAGGATGAAAACATATATCCACACAAACACTCGCTCACACAAGATCACAGCAGCCACTATTCACAAGAGTCAAAAGGTGGAAACAACCCAAATGGCCAAAAACAGATGAATGGATAAACAAAATGTGATATATATATATATATATATATATATATATATATATATATATACATACACACACGCTCACAACGGAATATTATTCAGCCATAAATGAATGAAGTGCTGACACAGGCTACAACATGGATGAACCTCAGAAACATGACGCTGAGTGCAAGAAGCCAGTTGCAAAAGGCCACATACGGCATGGTTCCATTTATATGAAACTCCCAGAAGAGGCAAATCCATAGACACAGACAGAGAAGAGAGATCAGCGGACCGGGGGCTGGAGGTGGGGGATGAGGAATGACTGCTAATGGCCTGGGGTTGCTTTTTGGGGCAGTGAAAATGGTCTGGAATTAAACAGTGGTGATGATTACACAGCTCTGTGAATGTACTAAAAACCCCTGAGCTGTACACGTCAGCAGCTGAATTGTATGGTTTGTGGATTATGTCTCAATAAAGCTGTTACAAGGAAAACGTAAAGAATATACTATTTGCCAGCCATGAAATCAAGGGTTTGTTATAGTAACTGTACTGTTTCTACAAACAATAAAGTAATAATGTTATACTATTATTTGCCATATAAATTACTCTAAAATGCAGATTTTAAAGTTAAAATATAAACTTTTATATTTTTGTAAATATAATTTTATAGGGACACAAAATATGCTTTTATAATACATATAAAATAAGCAAAGTGTCTGTGTCTCACTCTGATTGTCAGCGAACTAGGACCTCCTACTCAGACCTGTGCCCTGCCTCGGTTTCCCGGTGGCTTCTCGTCCAGACAGGGGGCAGTCAGATTGGAGGGGGCAGGGGTCGCCCCTCGAATGCTCTCAGCAGGCACCAGCTGGGGGGGTGGGTACGAGCACAGAGGTCCAGACCCCTCAGGATTTCCTGAGTCCCCCCTAACCCTCACCCAGCAAGGCAGGAGCTCAGTGGGGACTGCGGCCATGGGCACAGCACTTCACAGTTGACGAGATGACAGCCTGACAGCTCACGGTAGAGAGGGCGGCATCCGGGGCTTCCCTGGTGGCTCAGTGGTTGAGAGTCCGCCTGCCGATGCAGGGGACACGGGTTCGTGCCCCAGTCCGGGAAGATCCCACGTGCTGCGGAGCGGCTGGGCCCGTGAGCCATGGCCGCTGAGCCTGCGCGTCCGGAGCCTGTGCTCCGCAACAGGTGAGGCCACGACAGTGAGAGGCCCGCGTACCGCAAAAAAAAAAAAAAGAGGGCAGCATCCAAGAACAACGGTCCTCAACAAGCCCAAGGGTCCTGAGCTCCCCCCACCGGGGAGCGGGAAGATGCCTGGTGCTCATGTGGCCCCAACCCCCGTTATCCCACATCCACGGTGGGCGAGCACCACCTCCAGGGGCCCTCCTCGTGGCAGCGCCCTCCCTCTGTTCTCTTTCCTTTGTTTTCTTGGAAGACAGGGCTTTTATTTTCCTCCCTGGAGGCCTGGGCAGGGTAGGGGCCCTCGGAGCCTGGCACTGTGCACATGACCCGGGACAGGCGGGGGAAGCCAGCAACTTGGCTGAGAGCAGCCAGGGTCCCGCCCACCACCCTGCATTCAGGGCTCTGGCTCCCAGTTCAAATCCCACCTTTGGCCGTATGACTTAACCAGCTGTGCCTCACCCAGTTTCCCCTCATCCGTAAAATGGGTATGAGAACAGTGGCTCCCTCCGAGGACTGTCCTGTGGGTGGAACACGGGAAGCCCCGAGAACGGCGCCTGGCGCTGAGCGGCTCGGGCACCTTCCCATTCCTGTGGTTTTTCTTCCCACCCTGGAAGACCAGGGCTGGGGGAGGGGGAGGGGCCACAGGGGACTCTGGGTCCTGCAGCAGTAGCCCCCTCTCTGCTGAGCCCCCTTTCCCCAGCTTCTCATTATCGCTGGGCTGGGATAGGTGTCCACACAGACGAAGTCATGTTACTCCCCTGTGCTCCCAGGATAAAAGTGCACTCCTTACCTCGACCCCTGGGGCCCTGTGGAGCCAGGTCGGGCCAGGTCCCTGCCCACCTCTGTGGCCTCCTCTCCTGCCTTCCCCTCTTCCCTTCACTTGCTCCACACTCAGCCACAGGCCTCTTTGCTGTCTACTGAACATAAGCTCATGTGGCCACAGGGCCTTTGAACTGGCTGTTCCCACTGCTGGCTTTCCCTCCATGTCTCACACTACGTGTTCTGACCATCCTTCAATGTCACCTCCTCAGACAGGCCTCCCTGACTGCCCCTCCCGCTGCCCCCACCCCCAATCTCTCCATCATCCACTTATCACACGAGCATTCCCTTTATTCCATTACTGTTCCAGCTCCATACTAGTCACTCTCACTAAAATGTAAGCTCCCTGGAGCCAGGACCTCATCTGTCCTGTTCCCAACACCCCTTGAGCCCAGAATGGCACACACTGGTGCCCAGTTAATCATTTATGGAATAAAGAAATAGAGGAGAAATTGCTGTTACATTCTTTCAAAGTTCCAGGGGCTCAGCAGAAGCCGCATTCCAGCCTCCTCCTGGAGTGACCTTTGCGGGGAGCCTGAAGCAGCTCCAAAGGAGGGCAGCTCCAAAGTGCCAGGCTGGCCCGTAACTCCATTATCCTGACGAGAAGCCCATAAGCCAGGATACCCACACCCATCTTATACGTGAAAATGCTGAGGTCCAGAGAAGGGACTTTCAGAAGGCCCAGCCCTGCTGGAAAGTGCCCAGGCACCTTCTCTGGGAAGTGGAACAGGCGGGGCCAGCCAAGCTCAAGGCTCTGCAATCAAAGCCAGTATCTCTGGCTGTGGGCCGAGAAGACTCCCAGGTGGAGCTGCCTGGCAGACAGTGAGGGAGAGTAAAAGCAGGATATGATCTTCCCTCCCCAGGTCGTCCGGGCACGGGCCAGAACGAGATGCATCTTGTGTCTGTCCAGGGACGCCCAGTTCACTGCGCCAGGACTGCCAGGCGGGAGGGAGGGCTGTGGGCAGGAGGCCAGGACCGGGGGTTGCCTGGGGGTCCACCCATCCCGCCGGGAGGCGCTGGCTGCCAGGGCGCGCTCTGACGCATCTCGCCTGCGTCCTCTGGCGCCTGCCCGGCCCTGTGTGGCTGTGGCCCGGGAGGGAAGAGGTCAGGAGGCTGGCCTGAGTCCAGCCTCACCCTGGGGCCGGGGGAATGGCCTCGGTCACAGAGGGCGTGACAAACCAGGTGTCCTGACTCCCAGCCCAGGGCCCCTGCTCCCGAGGGATCGAATGCTGGCCGCTCAGGCAGGAAGAGCGGATGGAAGCCAGACCCAGCTCGGGGAGGGAAGGACACGTCCCTGGGTGGGGCTGGGGTGGGGGGCAGCTGAAAGTAGGCTGCGGGGCTTCAGGCCTGGCCCGAGAGGTGCGGGCGGGCTGTCGGGACCCAGGCCAAGCCGCCGAGCCGTCCAGCCCGTCAGGCCATGTGCACCCAAAACACAGACTCCGGGAGGCCGCTGATCAGCGTGGCTGTCCCATGAGCTCAGCACTTTCCCCACTAAGAGCAGAAACACGTGTCTCCATGACTCCGTCCCCGCGGCCAGCAGGAGCAGGGTGGGGAGCCGCCCGCCCTGACCCCATTACCCAGGCGCAAAGAGTGAGCCGAGTGGCCAGACCCTGGTCCAGGGCCCTCCCGGGCAGACCGAGCCGCCACGAGCATTGTTTCCCAAGCTGCGCCCTCTGGGCAGGAAGCTCAGGGCCTCTGCGCCCTCAGAAACCTGTTGTCCAGGCCTTTGCTTATCAAAGGGCCACACAAGCGGGGCGAGGGTCCCGCCAGGGACCCCCGGACGCAGGAGGCAGAGGATGACGTGGCTCACTGGCTTTTGTGGACCACGTGGGGACCCAGAGAGCTCTGACCAAGTAAGTCCTAGTTTCATACGAAACGTTCTAGAAGTTGCCGTTTTCGCACGCCCCGAGGTGAATTGTGGGGCAGAGGAAACGGCTCCTGGGGAACAGGTCGGGTTTGAAAGTCAGATTTTCCTCCCTCTCGTGCTGCCCAGAACTTTTCCGAGAGACGTGAGAGGAGAGAAAACAGACTGCACTGTTTTCAGTCAAAATAAAACTGGCCGGCCTGCCTCGCTGAATTCTTCAAGCCCCCCAGACGTGGGCCGGAGCGGATCTCCGCAGCTCTGCCCTCCGCTGCCCACGTTTGGCCCTAAGTGGGGTCTACGAGCTTTGCTTCTGGTCGGGGGTCTCGGGGACCCTCCGCGGGCAGAAGAGGAACCAGCAAGGATCCCGGGATCTGCCACTTTCCCCCGTGTCCACCGCCACCAGCCTCACCGGCCCCTGGGACACGGCTGCTGCCGCCTTCCAACCCGTATGTATCCCTGTGCCCCTGTGGCCCCCATTAACCCCCCGCCCCCTCCCAACACACTGCGGCAGACATACCCCAACTCTCTCAGGCTCTCTCCCTGAGGGCAAAATGCAGGCGCCCACCCAGCCAGAAGGGTTGCACGAGGTGGGCTGGTCAGCTGACCCTGCCTCTTTCCAAGCTGCCCCCCCCACCCCCCGCCCCGCTCCACCACTCAGGGCCTGGATCACGCAGGCTCAGTCCCACCCCGGGGCTTTTGCACTTGCTGTTCCCACTGTGTTGAGGGGGGAGAATTGCGTCCCCCAAAACAGGTTCAAGTCCAAACAGCCAAGTACCTGTGAACGTGAACTTCTTTGGAAACAGGCTCTTTGCAGATGTGACCAAGTTAAGATGAGGTCCTTAGGGTGGACCCTCATCCAGTGGACTGGTGTCCTTAGAGCAAAAGGGAAATTAGGGCACACGGACACACAGGGAGAATGTCACGGGACCACGGAGCGATGCGTCTACGAGCCAAGGACCGCCGGCACCACCGAGGCAGGAAGGAGCCTTCATGAGGCATGGCCCTGCCGACGCTCTGACTTGGGGGCGGTCCTCTGTGGCGGCGGCTCTGGACGCTAATCCACGCTGCCCAGCACGCCGTCCCCTGGCCCTCCCCGTGGCTCCTCCTTCCCCGTCCGGGCTCAGCTCAGAGGCCACCGCTGAGGGGGACCAAGCCCCCGACGCTGCCCTCTCCCACCACGGAGCTCCTGCGTCTGGACCACTCAGTGGTGGCCTCCCCTCCCTCCGAGGGCAGGCGTGGAAATGGCCTCGTGCGCTGCCGCCTCGGTGTACAGGTGGCGATCGGTAAGCGTTTACGGAGGGAGACGACGAAGCCGCCAGCCGGCAGCCCACTCACCTGTTCTTGTCGCCGCCCTCGGGCTCGTCGACCTCGTCGGCACTGCAGGTGGCGCTGGAGTCGCTGTCCTGGGGGGCGCCCGAGCCCTTGGCCGCGGGGCCTTTGCCCCCAGGGCCGCCGCCCTCCTTCTTCTCCACCTTGGGCGCCCCCTCGGGTGTGGCCTCGGCTGCGGCCTCCGCGCCCCCCTTGACCTTGTCGGGCCCCTCCTCGGCGGCCTCCTCCTCCCGCTCGCTCTTGATGCGCTCCGAGGGGGGCACCTCGCCAGGCTCCTCTGTCTTGCCCACGTCGGCTGCCAACTCTTGGGCCGCAGGGGGCTTCTGCTCCTCTCCGTCTTCAGCTGAGGGGGCGGCTGCGGCCTCTTCCTCCTTCTCCTCCTTGGGGACCACAGCAGGGGCCGCGGCAGGCGAGGCGGGCGCCGGCGGGGTCATGGGTGGGCAGGCGGCTTCGGGGGCCGGGGCGGGCTCGCTGGGGGCTGGGGCATCCTCAGGAGGCGGGCTGGGGGGCTCAGGAGGTGGCGCATCGACGCCCGGGGTGGGCGGGGGCTTGGGCCCGCTCTGCGCGGTGTCCTTGGCGGCCTCGGTGCGGGGCGACGGGATGCTCTCGGTGTCGGAGCTGTTGTTGACGGTGGCTGTGCGGGGACAGTGAAGATGGAGTGAGCGGTGCCGGGGGCTCAGGGTGGAGGCAGGCCTGGCCCTCCCCACGGCCCCCCGACAGCCCCGACTGCGTGCAGGCAGGAGCTCAGGGCGCTGCGACCCCATCGCTTGACACCACGCAGCCCTAAGGCTCCCACACGCCTGGGCAGCGCCCCCGCCGGCCCCTCCCAGTGCCCTGTCCTCCTCTGGCCACCCTCTCCACCTGCTGACCCTGGAGCCCAGCAACCTGTTAACTTCCAACCCCCCGGGTGGGTGGCCCGCACCGCACAGAGTCAGGCTGGGGGCGGCCAGGGTTGCAGGCCTTTGTTTTGGGGTCTCCTTTTTCTTATCTGGGCTGCAAACCCTGGCTCTGCCCCGGCTGGTGGCCTGGCCGTGGTAACTCCGGTGGCCTCCCAGCCTTGCTTTCCCCATCTGTAGGGTGGGGAGAACAGTTCCCACCCCGCAGGGGCTGTGATAGCACAGGGTGACACCTGGTAACTGTCTGCTGTTGTATCACCACTGCTGTCATCATACACGATGACATAAAATGGGGCCAGTGAACTCGGAAGGAGCCCCCGGGGAAAGGGTCCAGACCGACCGCGTCCCCCATCCCCCATCAGCCATTTCCCGCAGGGCTGGTACACAGCAGGTGCACAATGCGTATGGATCGAATGACTGAGCGTGTGCACAGGTGAGGGGAGGGGGACCTCAGCTCCAGGCAGGCCTGGCTCTTTGGGCTTAACAACCGCTCCTGTCACTTCCTGGGTTTCAATTTTCCCCCTTTTCTACAAAATGGGCACATCCGAAACCCCCCTCCTCCACACTTCCTGTTGGGGAAATCAAACTGGGTAAGCGTCACAGGTGAACACACGAATGAAAACTCAACCAAGCAGTCAAGCCAGCACAGCAGTCTGCACGACTGAGCCTGGGAACCGCATGGGGAACAGACACTGCGCGGAGGTGGGGGCACAGAGGTGGCGGCAGCACAAACGGTGGTGCTCACAGGCAGAGGCGTGCTCACAGAGGTGGGGCCCCTCATAGAGCAAAGGCCCCCTTGGGATGCCCCCCGCCCTGGTCAGGCCCTACCCCCGCCCCCGACGGCCAGCTGGCCACATTCGTACCTGGGCCACTGCATTCCCCTCTGGGTACCTCGTTCCCAGAGGCGTGTAAGGCTGGAAGGAAGTGAGAGAAGGGTTAGAAGCGAGGTGACATGAGCAGCAGGTGGGGTGGGAGGAGGTTGGGTGGCCAGGCAGGGCTGGGAAAGGGGCCCAGGGCCCAGCAGGCAGCAGGAGGACCTACAGCCCTGTCCCAAGAGCCCTCACCCCTGAACACTCCTGGGTACCCTTGGACAAGTCACTGGCTCCAGGGTCCTGGGGTGGGAGGTGCTGGCCTCAGAGGTGGGCAGGGCTGAAGGAGAGGCTCTTGGGGCTGCCCGGCCCCGTCTCACCCCTCAGACGCAGAGCCGGGTCAGCAGGGGTTGCTGGTGCCCTGCACAAACGCTTCCCTCAGCTTTCACTGCCTCCAGACCCCCGGCCTCTCCCACTTTAAGGCCCAGAGCAAAGGCCATCCCTTCCAGAAAAAAGAATCCCAACAAGAGCAACACAGGGCTCGCTCGGTGGGTGCTGGGCTCCGGGCAAAGCTCTTCACACACACGACTCACCTCACCCTCAATAACCTCTAAGTTGGAGGTGATCACCATTCTCCTTTTCAGATGAGAAAACAGAGAGGTTGAGTCACTTGCCCCAGGCCACACTGCGTGGAGGCAGGAGGGGGTTGACCCCAACATCCTGTGTCCCTAACCACCGGTTCCTGCCCCTGCCTTCTGACTCCGGCAATGTCAGTCCCTCCTTTCACGTCATCAGACCACAGGATGGAGGGGGCCAGCGCTGAGGTCCCCTGGATAAGTGGTTTCGCCCCAGAGTCCGTGTGTTCATCTACAAAGAGGGCGGTTCACGCCTGGCTCTCTCCCTTACCCAGAGGCTTGTCTGTCTCCGTCAGGGGTTCTCAGACCCGAGAGAGCCTGAGGGCCATGAAGACTCACATGGGCTGGGCCCACGCCCAAAACGTTTCTCACTCAGTAGGTCCAGGTGGGGCCTGAGAATCAGCACTCCAGACAAGTCTGAACCCTGGTCCCCAAACAGGCCAACGGGTTACCTTGGGTAACCTCTCTGTGCCTCAGTGACCTCATCTGTAAAATGGGGTGATGACAGCACCCACTGGGCTGTCGTGACAATTAAAGGGAATAACTCAAGGCTGTTGCTCTTATGACCACGATCTTTACTAGAGACACTACGGGGCCAAATGGATCACTCCTCCCTCCCCTGGATTCACCTCCACCCTGGATACGACAAGGCACTTGCTGCCTGCCCCGTGCAGGGAGGGGTCTGCAGTGCAGTTGGGGCTGGCGGCATATTCCAGAAGGTTCCATCGTGGTGACCTCAGGCCCTAACCCAGAACCTACCTCACTTCCCCTATCCTGGTCACAGGGACAGAGTTACGCAGCGAATGCCGGCTGGACTGGCAGATTCCAAGTCCACCAGCTACGTGACACCCCATGTGAGTGATTCTCCTCTCCCTGGGCCTTGGTTTCCTCATCTGTAAGATGGGAACATCAGCCTGTGCTTTTGGGCAGGATCTTCTAAACTGCCTCCTTGATGTGCACAGAGCCATCAAGTGGTCACAGAAGCCTTGGATTCAGCCAGACCAGCACCCCCACCCCCACTACCCAGCAGAGAATGCCTCCCCATCCTTGATAGGTTGTGTGAACCCTACAAGTGACAGGGAGCTCACCACCGCACAGTTCTCTTACTGGGCAGCGCCTCTTCTGCTTTTAATGCTGAGCCGAAGACTGGCTTCGTCTAACTTTCCCACCAAGCCTGCATCCTGCCCGGATGGATATTTAATGAGGGGATTGGGTTTCTGCTCCCTAGGCTCCCTTTTCCTGGCTACAGACCCAAGACCCAGAATGCACAGAGCAGAGGGATCTGGAGCCTCCCATCAGACACTGGTCAGGCCTCTGGTCAACTCGGGCTAGAAAGACCCAAGGCTGGCAAGGAGGCCAGACTCACCCCCCCAGGTCCATCCCCAGTGTAAGACGGTAATAACCAAATGGCTTGATTCTCCATTTTCAACCAGGAAGTAGGATTCAGGCTGGTGAATACACTGCGGGCTGGTATAGCCTGAGTTTATTTGCATGTCTTGTTCACGGAGCCAGGGAGTGATTCACACTTTCCTCACGCGTTGGCAGAAGTTTGGGAGTTTAAATGCAGAGACAGGCAGATAGGAGGGACAGGAAGGAACCCTGGCACGGACAGGAGGAGAAAAGGTTCCCCTCACCAAGAACTTGAGGCCCCACTGGGGAGCTCTGGCCAGGGAGATGGCGGAAGGAGAGGCAGAGACATTCAGCTACGCAGGGGTTGGGGTCTTCAGGGGTGTCATGCCTTGAGGGCTGGTGTAGACCAAGGAAAAGGGAGAGAGGGGCGGGGGCCAAAGGCAGACTGATCAGTGACCAGGGGTGCAAGCCTGGTGTCGGGCAGCCTGGTGTAACTCCCGAGTCTACAAACACGGATTACACAGCGGAGCCGCAGGTTACGTGGGGGCCAGGCTCTGAAGTCAGGCGACCATCTCGTGCAGTCAGAAATCCTCCTTTTGAGAAGTGGGCCAAACTGCTGGTGCAATTTAAATGACTGATTCTCGCTCTCTCTTTAGCAGCCCTCACCTGGTGGGAGAATTCATCTAAGATCAGGGTAGACGATGCATCTGTGTGATACCTGGGGTGCCTGGAGTTAACTGCCCTGAGCCTCAGTGCCCGCTGATAGAAAGCGGGGGCTATGCAGTTCATCATCCAAATCGAGACACTCGGGAGTAAAATGAAGCATAATTATATAACTTTTGAATACTTATCGACCAACGGTATTGGTTGCACTTATATTAGTCAACTTGTAAAATAATATTTCAGGTCAAAAAACTATTTTCAGGGACTTCCCTGGCCGTCCAGTGGTTAAGACTCTGCACTTCCACTGCAGTGGGCGCGGGTTCGATTCCTGGTCGGAGAACTAAGATCCCGCGTGCCGCACAGTGTGGTTAAAAAAATTAAGAAAAAACTATTTTCAAAAATAAACTTTCTTTTTCTAAAATGTGACACCAGAGGTGCTGGGCAAGGTAATAGGCGTCACCAGAGCTGGATGCGACCTGGACGTGTAAGTCACCAAGCACAAGACTGAAGACACAGGGGTCAGGAGGATTGAATGGACAAGTGTCCTGTAGGCGCAGAGATGCCGATTACCATTATTATTGTTGCCACTGTCACCATCATTATCACTGTCATTTTCACCATCATCACCACCATCATCATCACCACCATCATCACCACCACCACCACCACCATCATCACCACCACCATCATCACCATCACCATCACCACCATCATCATCATCACCACCATCACCATCACCACCATCATCACCATCACCATCATCACCATCACCACCACCATCATCACCACCACCATCATCACCATCACCATCATCACCATCATCACCACCACCACCACCATCACCACCACCATCACCATCACCATCATCATCACCATCACCATCATCACCATCATCACCATCACCACCATCATCATCACCACCATCACCATCACCATCATCACCATCATCACCATCATCATCACCATCATCACCATCACCACCATCACCATCATCACCACCACCACCATCATCACCATCACCATCATCACCATCACCACCATCATCACCACCACCATCATCACCATCATCACCATCACCACCATCATCACCACCATCATCATCACCATCATCACCATCACCATCATCACCATCATCACCACCATCACCATCACCACCATCACCATCATCACCACCATCACCATCACCACCATCACCATCACCACCATCACCATCACCACCATCACCATCACCACCATCATCACCATCACCACCATCACCATCCTCACCATCATCACCACCACCATCACCACCATCACCATCACCATCATGCTCTCCTCTTGGGGCAGTCCAGGCTCCTTCTCGGTAGCACCCAGGCATTTCTGGGAGAGGTCAGCTCCCATCGCCCACCCTCACCTTCCGCCTCCTCCGCCATCTCCTCCTCGTTCCCGCTCACGCCTGACGCCTCCATCTCCTCATCCTCCACCACGGGCGGGAAGGCCGCCTCCTCACTGGCAGCAGTTGGTGCTTTCTTCTTCTTCCTCCGCGCGTTCCTCTCCTTCTCCTAGGGCACAGGGATAGCAGTTGGTCAGGGCCAGGGCAAGGGCCTGGGCTGTCAGCCCGGGGACTCCTGGTGCCGGAGGCCTGCCACAGCTGCAAGGGACAGTGATCCCATCCACGTGGTCTTGAGGGTGCCCTTCCCCCCTCGTGCCCCACTGCACGGCCAGACATGCCAGTGGTTATTTTTACCCAGAGCTTCATTCTTCCATCATGCCCCAGATACACCTGGGGCACAACCTGGCCTATAGGCTGCCCAGACATCCTTCCGGAACAGATGAGGAAGGACTGCCTCTGCCTGGAAGCCCCCCACGATCGCTCCAGCCCTGCCAGCTGTCCTAGCCAGAGCAGTGACCACACCCTCTGGAGGACACACTGCCAGGCACGGTCAGTACACTGGAGAGAATGAATGAATGAAGCTTTTCCTTGCAGCCTCATCTGTCCCCAGCTGAGCCCCGGGGGACAGGCTAGCTTGGGCAGCATGTCATTTCACCCCACCAGTCTTTACAGGGCACCTCTTGTGTGCCAGGTACTGCCCCAGGGGTTGAGAATACACGAGGAATGAGGAGACAGGGTCCCTGCCCCACAGGCCACCTAGTCGGGGGAGATGAGCAATCAACACATCAATTAAAAAGAGCCTCAGAGGCGGGGGCATGGCTGCTGAGAGGGACAGACAGGGTGGGGTGAGAATGCAAGGGCGGGGCAGGGAAGAGGCTTCTTGGAGGAGGTGACATCTGAGCTGAGGTCTGAGTCGTGAGAAGAAGCTGGCCAGGCAAGGCTCGGGATGAGCGGTCCAGGTGGGAGGAACTGCAAGTACAGAGGCCCAGAGGTGGAACCAGCTGGGTGGTTCAAGGAACAGAAAGAAGGCCTTCGCTGAGCAGCCCTTTACTTCCCTCCACACCTCCCCCAGTCCCCAGAAGCCCTGCTCCCCACGCATGGGGCCAGGCACCCACCCCCAGCTCATCACCACTCCTCCTTGACAGCTCCCGTCTTTGCACCGCACTGGGCCGGGGGTTCCGGAAGGGTGTCTCTTTAGCCCCATGCTGAGCCAGCCTGAAAGTGTTGATTGACTTACTGAGTGACTGAATGGGCTGCGTCCAGGGCTTGAACACACGGTCGGCAGAGTCGGGGTATATGTGGAGGCAGAGTGTGCGGGGGGGTCCGAGGTGACCAGGGGCTCCCAGGGGAGTGGACTGGTCCCTAAGAGGAGACCCGCCCCAGTACAGCTGGTGTGACGGGAGGGGTCGCAGCCTGAGCCCTTTGGGGTCCCTGAGGAAGGAGATGGAACCTAAACACTCCCAGACATGCCAGCAGCTCCCAGCGAAGCCCCTCACACTGGGCTGACTCGGTTCCTCCCAGAGTTCACGTCCACCCGAACCTCAGGATGTGACCTTTCTTAGAAATGAGCTCTTTGTAGATGTAATTAGGGTGAGTTCGTATTAGATTAGGGTGGACCCTAAATCCAGAATGACTGGTGTCCCTAGAAGAAGAGGGAAATTTGGACACAGAGGCACCCAGGGGAGGGATGCATCCCCAAGCCAAGGAATGTCAAGGATTGCAGGCCACCCCCAGAAGCTGGAAGCGCAGGGCAGGAGCCTCCCCTGGAGCCTTCGGAAGGAGCGTAGCCCTGCCGACACCTTGATTTCAGACTCGTAGCCTCCAGGATTGCAAGAGGATATGTTCCTGTACCAGTCTGTGGTGCCTTGTTACAGGAAATAGGAAACTAACGCACCTCCCCTCCGCCAATTCCCTGGCCCCCAGGAGAAAGCCACCATCACCGTACGTGAGTGAAAACAGCACAGCCCGCCCTTGGGCAGATGCGCCATCACCTCCAGGCGCCAGCCGGCCCTGCCCAGCCTGGCCCCCTCACCACGCAGGGCTGGGCGCAAGCCTCAGGGGTCCCCAGACCCCAGCCCCTGCCTGGGGGGTGGGATCACTTCCTGTCCTGCCTTCTTCCTGAGCAAACGGGGGACCTCGGGGTGCAGCCGCTCAGAATTCGGGGAGGAAGAGGGAAATGTCTGTTTGCCCGTTAGTCACGGTTTCCGTCACCAGCGCTCGGCCAGGACCACAGCCCCACCCTGCCGAATGTCCACGGGACCACTGTGGGAACGCCCAGCTCCACCATCCGCCTGCCTCTGGGGGCTGGCGCACCCCGGTCCCAAACCCCGAGCTTCTCCCGGAGGGCCCCCGGCTGGAGCTCGCGGGGGCATGAGAAAGTTGTGTGGCCTGTGGGTTTGTGGGTGCAGCTGAGGGATCCCCCTTCTTCCCCAATCTATTTTTAGCAGACAGGGACTCACTTGAGTGCTGGAGCTGGGTGAGGCAGGCGACTGGCTGCCCGGGGGGTGGGGGGATGCTCGGAGCCTCGCAGGGAACGGGGGCTCCTATGGGCCTGGCTGGGATGCACGTCCTGCTGGGAACCTGAGGTCTCTCTGAGCCAGCAGCCCAGGCCACCTCAGGCCAAGTGGGGTGAGTATGATGTCAACACCAGAATCCCCCAGAGGGATTCAGAGGCTGGGACTTAAGTGTCCCAGGAATCATACCAAACCCTTCCACACGTGGCCCCGAACCTCAAGATTGGGGCATGTGTATGGAACAGGAGATGCTGGCGATAGTAGTATTGGTAGTTACAGCTGATGTCTGTTAAGCACCTACTATGGGCCAAGCATTCTTTACTTATTAATTCACTGGATCTGCACGCCTACTCTGCGAATCAGAGCATGCCACTCCCTACCTCGAACTCTCCAGACGCTCCCGGAACCTCTCGATATAAAACCCAAGTCTTCCCCACTCCATACAGTCCAGTGCGATCTAGATCTGAACCCCGCCCAGCTCTCTAACTCGCTCACCCTCCTTGGTCTGTTACAGACACACTGCCCTTCTTGTGCAAATGGGCTTACAATGCCCTGGCCACAGGGCCTTTGCACTCGTCACTTCTCTGGCTGGACAGCCTTCTCCCAGACACCCACGTGACTCACATACCCACCTCCATCAGGGCTTTGCTCATACATCACCTCCTCAGGGAGGTCTTCCCTGATTACCCTGTCAAAATCAGCTAATCTCGTTCCCCATCAATCACTTTCTACTACTATCCCTCATCTATCTTCAGACCACAATCTGAAATTATCTGTGAGTTAATTTGTCTCTAGAACTAGAATTAATTCAAGGGCAGGCATCTTTGTCTGTTCTCAGCTGTATTCCCAGGACACCTGGAACAGCGCCTGGCACAGAAGAGACACTCTGTAACTACTAATTTAGATGCATGAACCTGATAGACAAAGACGCTGGCCCAGAGAGGCAGAGACACTTGCCCAAGATCACACAGCTCGTGGGTCAAGAAGCCCAGACTTCAATGCAGGTCAGATTCAAGTACCTCCCTGTCTGACCATCTCTCTCTGCAGGCCTGTGCAGCCTCAGACAGAAGAGGCAACAGAGGAAAACAAGGCAAGGCGGGGCCTGGGCTGAGATGGACAGAGACAGAGAAACATGGAAGCTGAGCCCGAGAGCCCGGATTCACAGATGGGAGAAAAGGGTAACCTTCGGTCATTAGGAGGGGGAGGGAAAACCTTGGAGAAGTCACTGGTGCCAAATGTTACATAACGCTGGGACGCGCTCCGCCTGCCCGCCCGATCCTGCTTCCTGCTGACGTCGCCCGTAGCCACGCTCAGGCCAGGCCTGGTGCAAGGCAGGAGGGGACACCCGCTGACCCTCTGCTTCCCCCACTGCTTCCTCCACTGGCCGAGGGTGACGTGTCTTCCTGAGCTCCAGACGGGGCCCGGCCAGCAGGAATCACCAGGACCTGTCTCCCTCCCAGGGTCTGGAGGGTGTGGGACAGCATCTTGTGAGGACTGCTTGCATTCTCCAGTGACACGGAACTCACCCAGGCACCATGGGTGGCCACTGTAAGGACTGACGGACCCAGGCTGATGGGCCCCCCCATCCCTCACTGAGCTTTCTCCGCAGCCTTCAACCTAAGCCCGCTCGTTCGCTGTCAGCAGGGAACGAGAACCCGTCCCACTCTCCCCAACAGCCCTTTCTCATCCACAAGTGACAAGCAAGGCTCCCCTGTTTGCTGGCCTCAGAACACGGCCCACCGGCCCCCACCTTCTGGTCCCCTGCTTCCCAGCAGGCCCAGCCTCTGCTGAGTTCTGTGGGAGCCACGTCCAGTAATACAGGTATGGGTCCAGGAAGGGAAGCCAGGGGCTCCCACAGACTTGGGTTCAAACCCCCTCTGCGGTGTCTCCCTCCTGTCCTCAGCATCTTCACCTGAGGACGGGGCCAATGGTGGCGACCTCAGGGGTCTGGGGGAGGGGCCCAACCTGGGCCTCGGGGTCCCCCTGCTGTTCACGCCTCCTCCCCGGCCCACCAGCGATGCTGCCCAGCCACCGGCATGTTCAGAGTCTGGGGACAAGGAGGGCGACCGTCTCTATCAGCTTTGGCTACACTTCACTCAGACCAGCACAATCCACCCCGAGCCTGGCCCATGCTGGGTTGCCCCTCAGCTCACAAACCTTCAATGGCTCCCACTGTCCATTAAAGAAAGACCCAGCTCCTCTGCCCAGCAGGAAACCCCACCCACACGTATACCCGGGGCACCTGCCATTGCTTCCCTGGCATATAGTAGGCGCTCAATAAAGGCTTGCTGAGTGCGTGATGAGGATAACGCCCAACACTTATTGAGCGCAGACCGAGGGCCGGGGCTGGCCCTTTACAAATACGAAAGCCTCTGCTGCTCACAGCCACCCTATGAGTGGCTCTGGGTCTTACCTCCTTTTACAGAGGAGGCAGCTGAGGCTGAGTGCTGAGGCCACGAACCTGCGGGCAACAGTCAGGAGGCCACAGAGCTGGGGTGTGAACCCTCTAGCCCAGAGCTCTACTCCATACCATCGTGCTCGGCTGCCTCTTTGAATGAGTGAGTGAATGAATCAATCCATCAACTGATCGATCGCTCAGGCAATCCAGGAGCAGACATACTCTACACCCAGTTAACAACCAAGGGAGACACGGCACCCAAGCCGCCAGGCATCTGGCGGCCATGGGCACATCACTACTGATGCCACCACCTCTGCTACCAATGATGCCACCACGGCTCTCTCTCGCGATGTGCCAGGCCCAGTTCTAAGCACTTCACACCCATTCGCCCGAATCATTCCCACAACAGCTCTTTGAGGTGGGAATTATCCCCATTTCAGAAGTGGGGAAACTGAGGCACAGAGAGGACAAGCCACTTGCCCAAGGTCACACAGCTAGGAAGTGGCAGAATCTGGATTTGAACCTGGGTGTCTTGGGCCCACAGTCCCCACTCTGGCTGTTTCTGCACACATTATTCAAGAGAGCACCTTGAATGCCCCTGAGAAGAATGGGGTCAGTGGCTTTAAAATAAAATAATGATCGTACCGATACTACTACCAGTAGTTAGAGCAGCTAACCCCCATGGAGCGCCCCCCTCTGGCAGGCACTCCGTCCTTTACATGTGGTAACTCATTCGCTCTTCACCCGAGTTCTTGGGGTAAAGGCTATCATTCTCCCACTTTACAGATGAGGAAACTGAGGCTCACGGGGTACAGCCGCTGCCCGAGGTCACACAGGTGTCAAGTCATGAAGCTGGTGCTTGACCCCACTTTCGCCCTGGAGCCCAAGCTGCCCCATCCACCTGGCTGGAATCTCTGTTTCCCCAACCCACCCTCTCAAGTTTTGGGGCCCCCAGGGGTGCAGCAGGGCCGTGCCCCAAGGAAACCTGGAAAGTGAGGTGGGTGCCAGTAGGCTGTGAGAGGAGATATCTGTAACCCGACAGCCTGGGCGAAGCGGGCTGGTGTGTGGGCACCGGCTGGGCTGGGCTGGGCTGAGCAGGGAATGGGGTGGGGGGGGGGGGGGGAGAGGCAGGGAGGACAGGTCAGAGGGAGAAGGGGATGAAGCAGGAAGATCCCTCCGTCCCTGGGGCGATGCTCAGGGCCGCAGTCCCAGCCCAGTTAATCCTGAGTTGGTGTGTAGAGGCCGACATCCCGCCCCCATCCAACCACCACCACGGCCAGCGCCGCCATCACAGAGCTGGATCCTATCTGTGCTGCGGGATCTCAGCAAGTGTTACGGACAGGCGCTCCTTGGCCTTGGCCCTCACTGAGCCTTCCACCCTGCCGAAACCAGAGTCCTGAAAGCTCTAGAAAAAAGCAGAGCTCCCTGTGTTTCAGGGGGCCCTGCCTGAAGCTCAGGGAGCACCGGGAACCAACTGCACAGCAGGCGGGTAAGGGGCAAGAGGCACAGCCTAACCAGACACCACGGGGAACGGGCACAGGCAGGGGCCTGGCTGAAGGAAGCCTGACCACAGGGCCATGGCACAGCGTCCCCCTCTGGCCTAGGATGCTTGGGGTGGGGGTGGGGAGGGGTGCCCCTAAATTCTGCACAGTGCTCAAGGAGCGTTCAGAGAGGGTGATTCTCGGCAGCCGGCTTGTCCTCTCTGGACCAAGGCGGGCTCCATGGTGGAGCAACTCAGCCTCCCAGGACAGGGTGCACATACTTTAAACCCAGCACAAGCAGCCCAATCAGGGGGAACGGGGAGGGTGGAGAGCTCTGCGTCCCCCTCTTGTACCTTCATATCTACAGGGAAGTATGCAGCCCGCTGATTAAAAGCATGCGTCCGCAGGTCATGTAGTTGTGGGTGCAAAGCCCAAGCCAGATGTTTATGAGCCTGGCTGAGCCTCAGTTTCCCCAGATCTGAAATGGTGACAATGCTTGGCATGTCACAAGTGTGCCCAAAAGGGGGAAGGGAGGGGGGGAGGGAGAGAGAGAGAGAGAGAAAGAGAGAGAGAAAAAGAGAGAGAGAAGGAAGGAGGGAAGGAAGGGGGGGAGGGAGGGAGGAAGGAAAGAAGGAAGGGAGGGAGGGAGGGAGGGAGAGAAAAGGAAAGGAAAAGGAAAGGAAAGGAAAGGAAAAGAAAAAAAACAAGCCACCCCCAAATGGCCCTCGCTTCCCAGTAACAGCTGCGGAGGAAGAGGCCTCTCCATGGAGACCATTTACGGGCTCAGTGAGGCGAGCCTGCCCCGTCTGTGCTCCTGGAGGAGGGAAGGTCCGTGCCTCTTTTCAATCCCCTGGAGGCCAGGGCTGGGCCGGCTGCTGCCTGAGCTGTCCACTCCTCCCCCGGGGTGGCCCTAAGACTGTGAGTTCAAATGGAGTGCGGGAGATGCTGACTTAGGGCTCCTCTGCCTCGGGGTCTTCGTTCCAATGCGCTGACAGCCCTGAGTCCCTGGGGAGTCAGTGCCTGGCCCACCGAGCTCCTTCCTCCCTGCCCTGAGCCCTCAGAGGCACTACGGGCCCTCAGAGGTGTCTGACCGAGGAGTGCTGGGGGGCAGAGGTGGGGAGGCAGAGGTGGGCCTGCGCATCGCAGTACCCAGGAGGGATGCTTACGGCAGGGGTCCACCCCTGCAGCATTTCCGGGGGACCACGGAGCGGGAACCTCGAGGGGCCGAGACCTGGGCAAGAGAGCTGGCGTCAGACCCCTCCCCGCCCAGGGCTCCCGGGCCGCAGGTCTGGCCCGCAGGTCTGGCTGGGATGCACAGGGCAGGGGCGGGGTGGGAGTGGGGAGACTCACCATCTTCAGCTTGTGCTGCTGTAGGATCTCATCCAGGTTCTGCCTCTTCTTGTAGTTGAAGTAGAAGTTCTTACACTGGGACACCGTCTTGGAGCCCACCATCCGGGCGATGGCCGACCAGTTCCGGCCGTGTTCCAGGAGACCTGTGTCGGGGAGGGCGGCAGGTGAGGGGCGGCAGAGGGCTGGACAGGCAGCGGGGGCCCGTACCCACAGCCTGGAGGGCAGACAGAGCCCTGGGCGCAAGCAGCCCTGATCCCGGGGCTCAGGCTCACTGCACAGGTCCAAGGTTTCCGGAAAGAGATGGCTGGGGTGGGGGACACCAGAAGGGTGTGGCAGGCCTGGGCTCCCCGGGCTGCATGGGACAGCCTGGGCTCTAGGAACTGGAGGGGCAGGTGGGTGCAGCCCTGGGTGTACCCCTGCTGAGGCCACTGTCAAGGGTTTCGGGGGCTGAGGGCTGAGGTCTGGGGCACAGACCCCGTCCGGGGCCCCACCTCTCCTCCTCCCCGGCTGTCTTGACCCGGCACTGACACTCGCTCGCAGCTGCAGACGAGGCCTCGGGAGACGGGCTGTTTTCCGACCGCACCAGGCCAGAGAAAGGAAGGAACGTGTGAGCAGGGCTGGGAGGGTGGAGTCCGGCTTGGGGTGAGCTGGCCCAGGATCCTCCGTGCCCAGGTTAACTGGGGCACACCCAGAACCCAGAGCTCCCCGTGGACGCCTAAAGGCCCACCCCGGACTCGGGGCCCACCAGGCGTGGTTCAGGGTCTGGGAGTGGACTTGCCCCCCCAAATCACAACCCGCCCATCTCCATGAGCTTCTCACACAGCCTCACAGATTCCTGATGTGGGGAGAAACGCCCAGGAATTGGTAGACCCCATCCCAAATTCACCTAGGGCAGAGAAAGTTCCCTCCATCCCCACAAACTCAGGCCAGAGCTGCACCTCCACGCCCTCTTCCGTTCTCAATGCCATAGACACCAGGCTCTGCAGAAACATCAGTCCCCCAGCTCCCCTGGAAGCCAGCCCCGAGTCTCAGCCCGTCGGCCCGCAGCGCTCCCAGCACACGCCTCGCACAGGCCAGCGCCTCTGCGTTTTTATGCCTTGCATCTCCAGGCAGCGCGCCTTGTGTAGCCAGGTCAGCCCGAGCAGGTAGGGCCTGCCCCCTTCCTGATGGCTGCAGGAGGGGCAGATGGGAGGCTCCGGCCTCCGGGGACTGCGGGGCAGGACTGGGCCCCCAGAGGGCAGCAGGCGTGAAGCCTGAATCACGGTGCTGGGAACACAGCGGCCTCTGAGCCCCAGAGCTAGACTCATAAGGACTAGCGAAAGATTTCCCATAAAGAAGTTTGAGGCTGTTTTCCTTGAATCAAATCAAGCTGCAAGCGGGGAGGGCTACGACGGGTGTTTCTCAGGGGCGCGGGAGCGTAAGGGCGGACAGGGTGTGTGGCGGTATTTTCTTTCATTCATCCATCCATCCATCCATCCATCCATTCATTCAAACATGTGCTGGCGGCTTGCTACCTACAAGGCTCGCACAGAAATACAACGGCAGCGAAAACAACACCAACAAACCACCAGGTCACACGGCCGAGCAACCTGGAGTTTGCAGAGCCCTGCAAAGACTTGGTTCCCTCTTCTCCCTGCTGTTGAGGCCATGGCTGTTTTCCCATCCGCAGGACGGGGGAAACCGAGGCTCCAGGGATCAGAGGAACTCACAAGCTTATGGGGTGGGCCAAGGGGCCGAGTGGACGTGGGACCCAGGTTGTCTGCTCTGGAGCCTCTGGGCCCTGGGGGGTGGGGCGCTAGACTGACAGGCCACCTGCTCCCCTGCGGAGGCCACGGGGCCACATGGCCCCAGGGCAGCTCCTCAGGGTTCCTCAAGGACAGGCACGGAGGGGAGGGCTGGGGCGTGGGATCAAGTGTAACCCAGCCCCCTGACCTTTCCCTCCGCCTGCGCCCGCAGCAGCTGCCGCTTCCACAGGACCTGGCGGAGGACGACGGGGACGCGTTTATTTATATTTCCGCAGCCGGGGCCAAGAGAGCCCAGGCAAACACGCTGGGCCGGAACCCTGGGAGGGAGAGGGCGGGTCTCCCATCTGGGCCTTCTGAGGGGTAGGTATGTGGGGTGGGGGGTGGGGGGCGACGAGGGCCCAGAGCCGGGGCGGGGGGGGAGGGGGCGGTGTACGAACCTCAGCGAGGTTGACATTTACAGACTCAACACATAAATAAGGAGGGTGCTTGGAGCTGGCTGGGGGGTTGGGGTCCTACTTAACTCCACTGGTGGCAGAAGCAGGAGCCTGGGTGGAGGGGTCACCCGGCCCTTCCCGAAAGCTGCTCTCGAAGGAGTGCTGGACTGAGCTGTCCAGAAGCCCTGCCAAGAACGTGCTGTGTGGTCTCCGCCATCCCCTCTGCTCTCTGGGCCTCAGTTTCTTTAGCTGCTGCGTGAAGGGCTGGGGTGAATGTCCTAGCATTGCTGGCTAGGGTCCCTGGGGTGGGAGTGGACGGGCACGAGCTTCCTTCTGGTTCTGGTTCTGGTCCCGGGAACCCCAGACTGAGGGTGCCAGGCACAGGGAGATGCACTTTAGACCCCGCCATGCCTTGGAGACCACATGGACCAGACCCAGCTGAAAGCCCCCTCCCACCCTCCCGCCGACACCCCTCTACCTGGAGAGAGCACCTCTGAGCAAGCACCAACCAAGACCCCCAAGATTCGCCCCAAGCACAGACCTCCTTCCAGGAGAGCCCCAGCCCGACAGCCTGAGAGGCAGGGGAAGGGGCACCAGGAGAAAGTGGGGGGGGGGGAGTATAGAACTCCTGAGTCCGCCACCCTGGGGTCCCTGTCTCCCCTGGGGTCCCTGTCACCGTAGCCCAAAGTCCCCCCCCCCCATCCCAGTCCCCTGCCCGGAGCCACTCACTCACATCCTCTCATCTGCGTCTCCCCCTCCGCCAAGTTTTCCGGAAACATACGGCTTGGAGGATGCTCCAGGGATCGGAGCTGGGAGCAGCGGGCTGGGAGGCGGGAGGCTGGGCGGCCCTGGTGCCGGCTCCGCAAGGCTTCTGGCTGGCGTCTGCTGGCGGCTCAGCTCGGCCTCACATCCTTCTCGTCCAACGGCGCGAGGGAGGGAGGGAGGAGGGAGGGGCCGGGCGGTGGGAGGGCGGCAGGCGGAGGCTGGCTCCGAGGAGGGCGGGGAAGCGGCTCCGTGCTGCGCGCCGTGGTGGCCCAGGGCTCCTCCGGCGCTGCCACCCCTGAGCCGTTCCCCACCCCCACCCCGCCCCAAGCTGCGGGTGTGCGAGGTGCCCTTCGCCGATGCGGGCGGGCGGCGGGAAGGTGTCGGCTGTGCCAGGCGTCACCAGGGAGCACAGTGTCAGCGGCTCCTCTGGGCACCAATGTGCCCAGCGCGGGCGCTCAGCCCCCGGACCCCCGACGCCCCCGCGGGGCAGAATCCAAAGACCCCAGAGCCTCTCGGGCAGCAGCGCCCGGCAGCCTCGCTACGCGCCAGGGCTCGTCCGATCTTCCTGCTGCCTGACCCAGCGAGACGCGTCAGGGCTGAATGTGACCTCCAGACGGAGGCTCGCGGGAGGGGCGGGGGAGTGTGGCAGAAGCCCAGGTTCGGAAGGGGCGGGCCAACTTGGCACTGGCTTCCCCCTCCCTCTCTCCCCATCCGTGGCGGTGGCGGCGTCAGCAGCGGTAAGAACAGATGAGGGTTCAGAAAAACAGAGCTTCTCCACCCCGGCAGCCGGGAGCAAACAGCTTCTTCCGCTGTCATTCCCCTGCGCTGCTTCCACCTGTGGTCTGCCCCCCTCCCAGCCTGATGCTGCCACGGCGGCCAGGCCCTCCGTGGGGGGCTCTGGAGGTCTGGATGGGCTGGAAGGCGGCAGTGGGCGGGCAGGGCTAGCCTAGCATTCTAGGAGGAAGCTTAGAATTTGAGGGGACTCTTCCAAGTACAAATGAGACCTCCAACCCCTGAGGATGGGGGGAAGGGTTTGGAGCCCGTCAGAGGGCTCTCTGCTCCCCGAGGGTCTTGGGACTACAGCGGCCTCTTTCTTCCCTCTCTGAGATACCCGTGATGACTGGGTCAGCCCGTGCCCCATACAAACACCTGCTATGGATGCCCCAGGCAGCTCCCAGGAGGTTGAAAGTTAACTGAGTTGAACTTTGGAGCGAGATCCAGGTCACGACCGATTTCTCCAACTCCGGGGTCACTGACCTGCTTGTCCCTTCAGCCCTCAGCCTTTCCATCCTGCCCAAGAAACCCAAGGAACGACAGGCCACAGGTCTCTGAAGCACCCCAATACCCCTGCTTTGCCCCCCAGCCTCGCCCCGGGCCCTGGGGCACACCCTCCAGGGCAGGCAACAGATCCCAACCACATCAGGGATCCCGGACGTCCTGCCTGAGTCCCATGATCCGTTCTCTGCAAGGGAGGCCCAAGACGGCTTTTAAGGATGCCAATCCAGTCGTGTCACTCCTCTGCTTCAAATCTTCCAATGATGACCCAAAGCTCTTGGAATAAAATCCAAAGGCCTCAGCGTGGTGCATGAGGCTCTGCAGAGCCAGTCCTGCCCCGCTGTCCAGCCTGCTTCCTACCTCTCCCCTCGCTCCAGCCACGGGAACCTTTTCTGCCCAGCCCTTGGATGTGCCCCAGGACATTTGCACTCACTGTCCCTGCTGCCTGTATGGCTTTTTCACAGCTCTCCTTCTGTCTTCCTTCAGTTCTCAGCTTCAAGTGATACCTCCTCAAGAGAAGCCTTCCCTGACCACTCTCTCCACAGTCGTCCTCCCAGCCACCCTGCCATCATGGGGTTGTTTTTTTTTTTGCGGTACGCGGGCCTCTCACTGCTGTGGCCTCTCCCGCTGCGGAGCACAGGCTCCGGACGTGCAGGCTCAGCAGCCATGGCCCACGGGCCCAGCCGCTCCGCGGCATGTGGGATCCTCCCAGACCGGGGCACGAACCCGTGTCCACTGCATCGGCAGGCGGACTCTCAACCACTGCGCCACCAGGGAAGCCCGATCATGGGGTTTTGTTATCTCCAGAGCACTTATCACTCCCTGAAATTAGCTCCTTGGCTCCACTGGTCGTGAACAGCCGTATCTCTGCACCCACAACTGCTAGGCGTGCAGGAGGCATTAGGCAAATGGACAAAACTCCAGACACCCTGGGTATCTGGGTTTGGGAGCCCTCTGGGCACCCCCCACCCCCCAGGCATCTCCGCTGCCTCTCTGGGGCTCCCAATTAGGAGCTCCAAAGAGAGGAGGGAGCTGAGCAGTTTATCCCCTGGGGGGGTCCTGGACCCTCCCCTCCCCAGAAGAGACGTCAGGGAGTGCCCGCCTCTCACACTAGGGGCACGTCCCCACATACGCTGTGCAGGTGCCCCAGACGGCAGATTCTGCCAACATCCCCTGTGGTCTGGATTCCCTGACCTCACTCCTAATTCCTAAGGAAGGAGTTTCGTTCTGAAGTGTCAAGAGGCGGGAACTAGGAAGTGAAATTGACCAAGACAGGAAGTCAAGCCAGGAGGTCTGAGTCACAGCCGTGGAGCGCAGAATGAGGCGAAGGAGCAGGGGGTGGCCGCAGAGGTGCCAGTGAGAGGGGCTTCTCTGCGTGGTGGCTGTGGAGGCTTGGCCAGCCCACTCTGGCCGTCCTGGCTACGCTCGGTGGGGAGCTTCCCATACACTGTCTGGGGGCCTGGGACGAACTGTTCTCATGGGAGCAGTGACTCACCCTCCTCAGCTCACGTACACTGGCCCCCAGAAAGGCCTCATCCCTGTTCTGTCCCTCTGCACGCTGCCACCCGCTCAGGGTCCCTGCTGTAGGCAGCTCTCACCTCTGGGGTCTTCGAACCTGTACCAGTAGCCAACCTCCCCCCCCGCCAGCCCCCGCCACGGGTGAGTTCTGATAACCTGGGGGCAGGAGGAGTCTTTCTAGCACCTGCAGTCATCACACTGTCACCCATCTGCATCCTGGGAATGTCACAGCTGCTCCCTCGGGAAACCAGCGTCCCCCACCTCCTCCTCACCCCCTCCCGAAACACTCGCTCCCCATTACCCCAGCCAGCCCTGAAGTTTTCTGTTCCCTTCATGAAGAAGCACAGGCCGCCTACAAGAGGGACATATCCACACCCCTCCCGCCAAATGCCACTTTCCAAGAGAAACTCCAGTTTGCAAAACAAGATTTTCTGCCTAAAACACTGTCAAAGGAGGGGGGAAAAAAATCCAGCAGACTTAGTTCTGAGTCATGCCACTTCCTTATTTTGGAAACTCCAAGCCCTGGGTGGGTTTGACTTGGACCCAGCCCTTGGTTGGCGACCTTGCCAGGAGCCTACTGTGTATCTGAACCTCTGACAGTCCCGCCAGTCCCCGAGGGGATTCGGCCAGACAACTTCACACCTGAACTTGGACTTACCTTCCAAGTAAGTCCAAGTTAACTTTTCTTTCCGTCTACCCTTTTCAAAATAAGTCTCGGTGCCTACATAAGCCTCAGCTTCAGCTATTACATCTGCAAATCACAGTGACGATGTGATCTCCCAATACATGATCAAAGCCAATGATCTCCCAATACATGATCACCTATTAAGATGAAAAAAAAAAAATCACCTGTGTGCGACCCGACACCCTACCACTTTGGGAAAAATGCCATGTTATGTGTTCAATGTCAAGTTTTCCCATAGAGCACAGCCAACTGGTTTGCTCCCAGGACCAAGCAGCTCTATGTTATTTGCTGGGCAAGCCCCAGCTCACTGCCCCCTTGGGCCTCAGTCTTCCCATCTGTGAAGCAGAAGGCGTGTGTGTGCACGTGTGTGTGTGCACGTGTGTGTGTGCACGCACATGTGCGTTCGCAAATATGGAGAACTCGCCTGGCGGGTCCCTTGGGAGGATTAAGTAATATCATTCGTGCAAAATGCTGGAACCAGCCAGCAGCCACCACGTGGTAACAGACATCATCACTGCTGTGTAACCTACCAGGGGGCTCTTTCCCTGAGGAAGCACCAATTGGAACGCCCACGTGTGGATTTTGCCCCTGGGAGTGCAGGTGGGCTGGGAGATGCTTGACTTTACCTTCCAGGGTGCTGACAAGGAACAAGAGAGTGGCCTGGAGCTTGCCCTGGTGTCTGGCTGTCCCCCGCGCTCATGCAGAAACCCCGACTCTCTCCTCCTTCTGAGCCATCACAGTGGCCTGTTTCCCACACGTCAGAAGCATCCAGGTCGGGAGAGCGCGCACCCAAGACAAAGCTCAGCAGTCTCTCTCCAGCCGGAGGTGGCGACAGCTCCCCGCTGATGCCAGCCCCGGGATGCTGCAGGGTCCCTTCTGACAACCTTTAAGGCTGCCCCGCTCCTGTCCATCAACTGTCCTCAGTCCCCGCTCCAGGCGCTGGCCCCGTCTCCTGCTGGGCCCTCCCTGATGCCTGTACTCAGAAGTGACCCAGCACCCCTGGTGCATCAGCCTCCAGCCCTGTGCGCTAACCACAGCGCCACGCCGCCCGTCGTGAGCGCCGGTGGGCAGGTGCACGGCTGTCCAAGCACAGAGGCCATCGCTCTCCCTTGGTCCCTGCAGTGAGGACGGCATGAGGCTTTGATGATAGACACGTGGATGGTAGGCCCCACATTTCCAAGTTCCAAGGCTGGGGACTCACACCTCCCCTCCCCAAGCCTCAGACTCTTCATCCGTAAAAACTAATTAAACCAGCCAGTGTGCACAACAAGCGTCTTGGAGGCGCAGAGCAATTCGTGGCTCCTCCCTCAGTCCCCCTGCAGGCAGAGACAGCCTGAAGTCACTGGGGGAGAGTTAGGGGTCCACCTGGGCTCCATCCGGCCCAACAGGTCCCCCTGCAGGCAGAGACAGCCTGAAGTCACTGGGGGGGAGTTCGGGGTCCACCTGGGCTCCATCCGGCCCAACAGGTCCCCCTGCAGGCAGAGACAGCCTGAAGTCACTGGGGGGGAGTTCGGGGTCCACCTGGGCTCCATCCGGCCCAACAGGCCTTGCGTGGGGCCACCAGGTCCTGGTCCTTGCAGCACCCTACTCTGGGGCCGCACACCTCGCCTTCTCCCTCCTCACCAGGCAGGCCGCTCGAGGCCAGGGAGGGGCTGGTGGCCAGGAGCTGGGCCAGTGCCTATTTCTGGTCTGGAATGGTGTGCCTGGGGGCTTCCCTGCCCCCTCCACAGCTGGTTCCCTGTCCACCAGAGAAGGGGGCTGGAGACCAGTAGGAGCTGCCAGCAGAGCCCTGGGCCTCCCACACAGCTGGGTCGAGACTGCAAGCCAGGCCAGGCTGACCTTTCCCAGGGGAACTAGAGCCTCACATCCCAGCCTAGTGCCTGCCCAGCATGGCGCTGGGCCCGAGGGCAGGCAGCCAGCTCCCTGAGGCTGCCCTGCACATGCTCAGTCCTCACTTGGTAGGAGCCCCAGGACAGGCAGCCCTCACTCCAAGCACAAAGGAAGGAGCAGGTGCCCACCTGCCAACCTGGAACCCTGCAGCCATCCTGTCCCCTGTCCCACTCCTCCCCATGCAATGGTCTTCCCCATGCTCTCAGAGTAACAGCCAAACTCTATCCCACAGCTGGTAAGGCCGGGGGGTGAGGGGTGGCCCTCCCGACGGCCTCTCCATTCTTTGCCTCTCTTCCTCTCGTTCTCTGCGTTTTAATAGCTTCTTACTTGACCACGCTGCCCTTGCCACAGGGCCTTTGCACATGCTATTCCTTTGCTGGGAGGCCCTTCCCTCTCTCGTTATCTGATTAATAGTAGCCAGGCCCATGGATCCACTCATCCAAACCTCACACCAGCCCCATTCCCATTCTGTAACTAGAGTGCGTGAGTTCAAATCCCAGCTCCACCAATTAACAGCTGTGTGACCTTGGGCAGCTCACTTAACCTCTCTCGGTCTCAATTGCATCATCTGGATAAAGAAACTAGTAATAGCACCTGCCTGATAAGGTTAGTGGGGATGAAGTGACTTGATGCACGTAACGCCCTTAGCGGTACCCGGTACCCAGGCGTACCGACAAGTACTTGACAGTGTTACTTAACGTTATTCCGTGCTTTGGGTGTCAGCCCAAGGGCCCTTCCCCAGCGCTGTGAAACCGCCTCCAAATGTCATTCTACGCTTGCTCAGCAGGCCGCTCACCTCCAGCCCCTTCCCTGCGGCCCCGGGAAGCGCAGGCACTGGTCAGCGTCACACACCCACAAGGGACAGAGCTGGGACTCAAACCCAGGAAGAAAGGCTCCAGAGTCTGTGCTGAACTGCAGGCCTGCCACTTCTGAGCACGTACTGTATGCCAAGGACTGCACGAATATGGCTCATGCCACTCTTATAATGCCCCTCGGTGATGGCATCCCAGCCTCATTTTGGAGGACGAGGGAAAATGAGGCCAAGACAGGGATGGGCCAGGGTCACAAGGCTGAGGAGTTGGTTATCATTACAAACAGTGACAGGGAACTCAGTGTGTCTAAGTCACCACCCCTATAAGCACTTCTGTTTTCTTTCACCAAAACCCCACACAGGTGGTTGTCCTGGATTAAACAGTGTTCCCCACCCGCCGCCAAATTTCATGTCCACCCACCTGTAACCTGTGAATGTGACCTTATTTGGAAAAAAAGTCTTTATAGATGTGATCGAGTTAAGATGAGGTCATGCTGGATTAGGGTGGGTCCTTATAAGAAGAGGAAAATTTGGACAGAGACACACAGAGGGAAGACAGCCATGTACGATGCAGGCAGGGGTTGGAATGTCTAGAAGCCAAGAAGCGCCGAGGATTGCCAGCAACAGCAGAGGCTGGAGGAGGAGAGGCAGGACCCTCCCCTGGAGCCCTCAGAGGGAACCCAGCCCTGCCGACACCTTGATTTCGGACTCACGGTCTCCAGAACTGGGAGAGAATACATTTCTGTTGTTTTTAAGCCACTAAGTTTGTACCTTGTTACGGCAGCCCCAGGAAACTCATACAGTGGGTGATACTCTAATTCCCATTGTACAGATGAGGAAGCTGAGGCACAGAGAGGTTGACTAGCTTGCCTGAGGTCACAGAGCTTAAAGGTCCAGAGGCTGAGGTCCAGTTTCTCTCCGGGGACGGGGGACCCTCTGCAGCTCATCCTTCTAGGCCTGGCTCCTGGAAGTCTTCTGGGATGCCTGGGGCAGGCTCAGTGGTCCCAAGGCCCTGGGGACACCTGGCTGCTCACTTCCTGGGCTCCCTGAGGGAGGGACCAGGGCTGGCTCATCTCTGGGTACCCCTGCCCTGCACAGGGTGAGGCACTGGGTCGATGTAAATGGGTAGGAGGATGGGTGGGTACCATCTGTCTCGGGCACAGCTGGGTTTTGGGTACCTTCCTGGGTTTCTGAGGGCCGGGGGCACTGGAACATTCCTAGCCTCTCCACCCCCGCCCACTGTGGAGAAGGAGTCCTGGGGGCTGCCAGCACCTGCCTCCCGGCCCCGATCCCCTCCCGCCGCCTGGAACAGGCAGCCATTAGCAGCCACCCTGAGCGGTAATCGTCCAGATTGCTATAATTCACGGCGGACAAGCACACTGGCACTCATCACATTATCACAAATGTCACTGAGCAGGGCCTCGGCGTGCACGGTCCCCGGGGGGACTCGCACGCTGCCGTCTCCACGGGCAGGACCCAGGATGAGCTCGCTGCCGCCACTGAGGATTCAACCTTGAGACGGTGGGGCGCACTCCCGTCCCAGCCGGTGAGTCATCCCCAGCCGTCTCCCAAAGGAAGAGAGAGGGCAGCCTCTGACTCAGCGACTCCCGGTTCCCGGGCAACTGGGAAGGAGCTGGGGATGGGGCTGCCATGACGACAGAAGACACAGCACAGGCTGGTAGCCCTGGGACATGCACGTGGAGCCCCTCACGGCCCTGGTGGGTGGGTCCCCAGGCAATAGCACTGCCGGTGGCTGAGATCCCAGGGTCTCACGTGTGGTTAAAAAAACCATGCAATTCTATACAAATGTTCACAACAGCATTATTCACGATAGCCAAGAGGTGGAAACAACCCAAGTGTCCATCAAGCAATGGATGAATGGATAAAGAGAACTCCTCTGTCCACACGGAGGAATACAACTCAGCCATAAAAAGGAATGAGGTGCTGACACAGGCTACGACATGGATGGACTTCAACAACGTGATGCCGAGGGAAGCCAGACACAAAGGGGCAGATGTCATGTGATTCAATTCACGCCGACGTCCTAAACAGGCAAATCCATAGAGACAGAAAGCGGACTAGTGGGCACCAGAGGTGGGCAGGGCTTGGGGAGAATGGGGAATGACTGCTACTGGGTACGAGGTCGCCGTTTGGGGTGGCAGAAAGTTCTGGGGCAAGAGAGAGGTGATCGCTGTACAACGCCATGAATGCACTTAAGGCCACTGAATTGTCCAGTTTAAAATAATTAAAATGGTATGTTTTTACATTATACGTATCTCACCAAAATTAAAGGGGGGAAAAAACATCACACATTTTCAAATAAAGCCTCTTTTGCACCCCATGGTGCAATCCATACCAAAAACCACAGAGTAGACACAGAAGACAGAAGAAAAGGACAGCGTGGCCCCCTTGGGGGTGCTGACAGCACCCACTGACCCCCGGCAGCCACAGACCATGCGCACAGGCCCCCCGTTGGTGCTCCTGAGACGCTGAAAATAGGGCCTCACCTGCGAGAGGAACCAAGGCGGCTCCTCCTCTTCTGAATGAGGCTGAGGGTCCAGCCCGGCCCTTCCTCCAGGCCGGCCTCACCAGAGGCCCGGCAGCTTGGAGGAAGGAGGTCTGGAGCCTCCAAGGGACAGCGTGCCCGGGCAGGAGCCCTGAGGGGAAGGGCTCGGTTCCACGTAGGGGGCCTGATCAGGTCTGGGGCTGCTCCTGGTCAGTTTCTGAAACACCAGGACCAGACGCTCAGGCCCCCAGGCACCCTCTCCCGGGGCAGAGGGAGGGGAGGGGGTGGGCAGGGCAGGCAGCCCATGGTCCAAGGTCTCAGCCTCCGGGCCCAGCTGTCCTCGCACACAACTGTCCCTGTGCACCTGGGTCCTTCATTAGAAAGGCCATTTGCTCCGTCCCTGAGTCATGACCTGGAGCTCTGGGCACAAAGGAGCTGCACCTCAGCAGTGGGGCCTCAGCAGGACCTTGGGGACAAGAGCTGGGAGGCCCAGGTCACCAGCTCCAGGACCGGGCCATCCTCGGCCTCTGCCCCTCACTCCCTCGTCCACAAAACGGCCGGAAACAAGACTCACCTCTCAGGGCTGGGGTCAAGATGAATGAGAGCAAGCAGGCAAAAAGGGGCTCAGATGCCACCTCAGCCTTGGCCTTCCTGCCGGCGCTGAGCTAGTCTGACGGCCCCTGCCCTGGGCACAGGAGAGGGAGGGGCAGCTAGAACATCTCCCAGAGATGGGGGCCGGGGGATCGACACCGACGTAGCCCCGACAGTGCCGGGCCATCCTTGGGACGCTTAGCGCCTGTTACCTCTGGCTTCTCTTGGCCAACCCGGATGCCCCTCTCTTTCACAGATGGGGAAACTGAGACCCAGAGATTGGTCACTGAGCCAGGAAGTCAAGGGCCCAGCCATTCTGGCTCCAATGAACAATGAATGTGCTGGTGGCTTCTACAGAGAACGCGGCGTCAGCACCACAGCGCAGGGAGACGGCGCAGCGAAGGGGAACAGCTTGACCCCGTGACCCCGCCGCGGTGGCCACCAGCAGGCTCTGCGCCTCCCAAGGCACCCGGGTGCTCTGCCGCCACTCAGTCTGCAACGCCATGAGATGCTGGCCCCAGTGGTCACGGAAGCCGTACACCGACAACATGGCCACACAGACCCATTTTCTGGAGGACAAAACTGAGGCTCCGAGGAGACATGGCCAATCTGAGAACACCCACTGCAGACCACACCACAGCCCCGTTTAAGGGCACAGGTCAACCTCCTTCCCACCACACAAGCTGCAGGACCCGGATGCCCATCGAGGGCGATTAGAGCAGCCAGAAATCCCTCACCTTTCTTGGCTGTTTCCATCTCTTCTTCGGTCCAGCGAGAACTCTCGTTCATCTCCATGGAAGCTGGAAAGGAAGACACAGCGTGTTGGCAGCAGCCTGAGCGGGGCACTTTCCCTGCCTCTGGCTACTCGGGGTGCCTGCTGGGTGGAGGGTGTGCAGGCACCTGTTTTACAGAGGGGAACGCTGAGGCGATCCAGGGCCTGGACCCTGAGCTGCCTCTGTATGCACTCGGCTGGGAGCATGGTGACCACATGAAGGCGGCGGGAGAGGAGGAGGGACGTGATGGGCAGGGACCTCATCTGCGCATGGACCCACTGGGGCCGGGTGACCCTCTGTCGTGAGGGCTGCCCTGGGCATTGCGGGTGTGGAGCAGCATCCCTGGCCTCTACCCATTAGGTGCCAGGATCCCCCACTCCAACTGGGACAATCAAAAGCGGTTCCAGACATGGCTGCCTGTCCCCTGCGGGAGGGCCCTGCTCTACAGGGTGATTACTATATTCTCCCTTGACTCATGCGGTACGAGGATGGGGCTGCTCGTGTTACTGAGAAGGAACACAGCTGCCTTGGAGTCGGGGGAGTTAGCCGAGTGTCTGCTGTGGCTGTTTCTGAGCCTCTCCTCCAAGTTCCCCTACACGTGAGCCCTCGTTCTTCCCTGAAAGTCGCTTAAGATGGCGCGAGGGCGGCAAGCGTGAGGGACGTCAGCGTCACGGACTCAGTGCCTGGAACCGCGCTAGGCACAGAGTATGCACTTGGTAGAGGCCGCTGACCATCAGAGGGAAGTTCGGGCAGCTTCCCCGCCCCCTGCTACCATGCATGGCCAGCTTTCCCCTTCCCTCCCACGGCACCCCCAGAGGCAGGCTGTGGAAGTGGAGCCTGGGGTGGGAGGTGCCCATCAGAGGGCCTGGGGCTGTGTTTTCCACTCTACCATCCGGCCCCAGCGTCAGCCTGGGGTCCGGGAGAGCTTCCCCGGAAGTCAGGTGTGCCAGTGCCTCCCCTCCTGAAGGGAACCCTCCTGCCCTGGGTCTCCAGGCACTCCAGCACCAGCCCACAGGAGCGGCACGGGGTTTGTGGCCAGCGGGCTGGCTTTGAACCCCAACTGACTGGGACTTTACAGAGGCAACATCCCTTCTCTAAGGTTCAAACAGCGCATGTATGAAACGGGTACCAATGACCTCCCGGGAACGGGGAGAAGGAAGAGGTGCCTGGCACAAACCCTGGGTGTGGACGAGGCGGGCGTCTGTGAGACAGGGAACATCACCTCCATCAACTCCCATCCCGGGAAGCCATCCAGGTGGCTGGGGCCTCAGCCTGAACACTCAGGCCACGGGTCCGGGTTCCCGCACATGCCGGAGGGCAGGCCCCAAACAGCCAAAACGCTACAGACAGCAAGCACACACCGGCTGCCCCCCTGTGGCCGAACTTGGGAACTGCTACTCAATTCTTCTCTCTTTTGTTTCCCCCCTTGGGTAGGGCGTGAGGCTCAGAGCACCTGGGGGTGGGCACCCACTGAGCAGAAGGAGAAACTGAGGCCCACAGAAATGAAGGTACAGGGAATTCCCTGGTGGTCCAGTGGTTAAGACTCCACACTTCCACTGCAGGGGGCATGGGTTCAATCCCTGGTCAGGGAACTAAGATCCCGCAAAAAGGGGTGGTTTTTCGGTGGCTTGCGGGATCTTAACTCCCCGACCAGGGATTGAACCCAGGCCCTTGGCACTGAAAGAGCAGAGGCCTAACCACTGGACCACCAGGGAAGTCCCAAGGCCAGATTTCCTGAGTGAAAAACAAAACCAAATTGGTGATCTGGAATTTTATGTGAACTCTCCAGCTCTGGAATAATCACGGCTGACAGCCAGTGAGACTTTCCCATGCTCCAGGCACTGTTCTAGGCCCTTCCTACACACAAAGTCACTAAAACGCTCACCCCACGGTTACAGGCATTACGGGCAACCGCAGTGCCGATGAGGCCACTGAGGCACAGAGAGGTTAAGGAACTCGCCCCAGGTCACACAGCGAGTGTGCAGCTAGTGCTGGGATTCTGAGCCTGCTGTGCTTGAGGCGCCCCTTCTCCAGCCCGAGACTCACCCAGCTCGGCGCTCTGCTGTGGGGTGATGGCCTCCTCGCTGTTGGCCTCATTGGCCATTGAGCGGGTGATGCGGCCTTTGCGTCTTCCCTGGCTGTTGGCGGTTTTGCGGCCTTTGGAGGCCACTGCCTCCTTCTCATCGTTGTCTTCCCCAGAGGTGTCATCCGTCTTCTCCCTAAAGGCCAGGGAGGAGAGACAGGGATGGTTTCACCAGTGCCGGGAACCTAGGTGGCAGTTTCAAGAGACCTGCTTTTCCTTAGCAAGATGAGTGCTGGCTGCCAGCGATTTTCTACTAATCAGAGGGTAGGAAAGAGGGAAAAAGCTTGGGGCGAGGGCTGGCTGGTAGCAGTCTGCAATGCCATCTTAGTTTTGAAAAGGGAGGTGTGAACTGGTAGCTGTTGTCTGCTTTACTCTCCTAACAGGGATGTGGGCTGGGAGTTAACCGACTGGCTATTTTATTCACCAAGTAGGGGTGTGGGCTGGTGGCTATCTGCAAGGCCATTTTATTCACCAAACAGAGATGCTCTCTGCTCTCTGTCTGCAAGATTACTGGATTAACGGCATGGGGGGGAGGTGCAGGCTGGTACAATCTTCAGGTCACTTTAACTCCCCAAAGAGGAGACGTCCCCCAAGGGGCCCTGTAAACGACACTGACTTTGCCTTCCGTATTATCACGGACCACTGTGTCCTGCAGAAAACGCAAGAGGAAAGTTTCCTGCCGGTCTTATGCAGGCCGAGCCAGGCGTGTGGGGAGCATGTGACCTCTATAACTGGGGCTGGGACTTTCTCAGAAGCCGACTCAGGAGACTCTACTGCGGGGCTTCTCAGATTTATCACCTCCGCCTTCCATTCATCTTCCTGAAGGGCCTCGCAGGAGCGTCTGGGAGACAAGGGGTAACAAGCCAGATGCTCTCAGAAGCCACATTCCTGAGCCCACTCCAGGTACCTGGCGATAAGCTGTGCCCGCTGCCCCCCCTTCCTCGGAGTGAATCTCCAGCTGGCTGTGCTCCCGCCCCTGGCAGGCACGGGAGGCTGCCGGCGGGGGGCCCCCCCACCCCGAGGCGAGGCTGTGCCTTGGTCTGCAAGAACTCACACCGACAGCGATCATTCTAAAGGTGAGGCCCGCCGCCTGCCTGCATACCTAGTCCTTCCTTCGGTGAGCGGCGAGCGCCTCTGACCCCCCCTCCCGCCCCCAGCATCTCAGGAGACTCGGCCGAGGAGGGAGGAGGCAAGGAGTTCCAGAGTCACTGCCTGGATTTATTCGCTCAGGAGTGGAGCTCAAATGAGCTCTCAGTCTCTGAGGTCTCCAGAGGCTTCGAGAAAGAAAGGGCGGGCGGGCGGGAGGAGAGAAGAGCGGGCTTCCGGAAGTGGGGCTGTCGGGCACAGGCGGGGCACAAAGTGCCTCCCCCTGGAGGCAGGCGATCTGTAGATGCCACCTCCGCGCACACCCTTCCAGGGGGCCGTCCACGGCCCGTTCATGCCCCCCCACCCGGGGGGCGCGGCCGGGCCCCTGCCGGGCGGCCGCCGGCCTTACTTGATCAGCTCCTCCTTGCCATCCTCCACGTCCGGCTTCTCGTCCTCCTTCTCGGCCTCCTTCTCCTTCTCCTTGTCCTCCTTCTCCTCCTGGCCGCTGCGGGGCATCTGCTGCTGCTGCTGCTGGGCCCCAGGGGAGGGCGGGGGCGGGGGCGAGGAAAACAGTGAGACAGGTGAGCCTCCGCACCTGGGCTGAGCTTGGCTGGGAACCCAGCACCCTCCCACGGTGTGAGCTGGGCAGAAACCCCCGGGCACTGGGGGGAGGCAGGAGTCACGGGGTGAGGTATAGAAAGTGCTAGTGTCAGACGCCTGGCCTCTTTCACTTGGTGACTGTGTGACCTTGGATGAGGGTCTTGACCTCTCTGTGCTCTGATTCTTCCCCCTGAAATCGTGCCGACCCCTCAGCCAGGGGCGGGGAAGCTGAACTGAGAGGCCCCTTACAGAGCTGGCATCTGGCACCAGTATTTACGTGGGGCGGAAGCCCCCAAGGCAGGAGGGAGGGGGCCCTGGTCAGCTTCAGGCAAGAGCACGGTGAACATGGGGAAACCTGGGTCACACCCTGATGCCCCAGCCTGCCTGACCCTGACAAAGCTCAGGCCATCTCTCTAAGCCTCAGTCTCCACGTCTGTAAAATGGGCAGACGGAAGTGTTGTCCCCAGGTCCCCGGGAGCCCGTGTGAGGATGGTTGCTGCTATGATGAGGGTCCACTTTTGCTGCCGTGGGCCTGTTCTTCCTCTCACATCAGTCAGCCCTCAGAGGGGAAAAGAGCAGGCCCCGCTGGACAGGAGAGATCAAAGGGGCTCACAGCAAAACCAGCCACCCTCCCCCAACCCCCGCAGGCCTGTTCCTTCCATCTCCTTCCCAAGTGGGCAGGACAGGTGCTGGCACCAGGCTGCTGACACTGCCCTCACCGAGATGGGGTGGGGGGGAGTGGGAGCTCCTCCCCACACCGTCACCCTTTCTGTCCAGCCTGATTTCTCTTAAGGCACACACTGATTCTCTTGGCCACCTCGAAGTCCTCCTTGCGGGCAGCTGCCAAACCAGACCATCTTTCCATCCCTTGGAAAAGATGAGCCAAGTGAAATGAAAACAAACACGCCGCAAAGCCTTTCAGTGTGTACCGAGGGGCGTGGTCACACCAATTCTCCAACCAAGGAGAAAGAAACCAAAGCCCACGGGGAAAGTAAGGGTGGGGTTCGAGGGTTCCCGGTTCCCTTTCTCCCCATCTTTCCTCCACACCAGGAACGCAAGCCAGTCCCTGGCACAGGCTGCCCTGGCCTGTGACCTCACCACCACCAATCCCCCCCTGCCCCTCTCTGCAGCTTTAATCTATGGCTCACGATGTGGCTGAACACAGGGGCCAGCTACAGGCATTCTGTGGACGCCGGGGCACACGGCGCGGGCCTGCACATTCACGGGGAACCATGGGCTTCCCGAGGCTGCAGCAGTGTCCACCCGGGAACCTCCTGGCTCAGGTCTGCCCCCTTCTCTCTATTCTGTAAGAGGAGGGGCTGGAGGGGGGGAACAGCCTCCCTCTACCCCCTGCTATGTTGCTGTCAATTCCCGACGCGTGGCCCAGTGTCCTTGAACTAGCCTGTCCCTCACCACCACCCCAAACCCTGAAACACTATACTTCCAATAGCCAGGGAGCTGTGGCCGCCTCTCACCCCTGACATGTGGAGCCTCTGCTGGAGCTGGCCCCGCAGATGGTAGCTGGGGCGGAGTAGACGAGGGGGACCAGGGACCAGGACCCAGAGCCGGGGGAGATGGCACAGCCGACTGAGGAGGGTTCCCCCTCCCAGGGGGCTGCTCGGCATGGCTGCTGTGTGGCCACCAGTGAGACATGCCCGGCTTCTGCACACCCAGGAACCTGACGCCCAGGGCCAGAAAGGGCAGGGCCGGGGCTTTCCAACGGCAGGGAGCGTGACGTCTCCTAAGACCACCGTTGGTGCCAAGAACACCCAGCTGGGCTGCAGCCTCACTCCAAAGCTTTACCTGCTGTCCCTCCCAGCAGCCGCCTCCAGGCTTCCCTGCTGGAGCAGCTGTTATTGTCCCCTGGGTCCAGGCCGGTGGGGTCTCCAGGCCCCCTGGAATCTCATCCTTGGGCCGCCAAGCAGGCCACTGTCTGCCCCCGGCACGGCCAGCACGGCTGACCAGGGCTGCTGCCCAGCGAGTCTGCACCTGCGCCCTCCTGCCCAGGGCCTTCCTGCCGCCGTCCCCCTCCAAATCCTCAAGAAGCCCCACTGCGGAAGATGCCAGCATTTCCCAAGAGCTTCCTACACGCCCGACACTGCGCTGTGCACGGTCTATTGACCAGCTGCTCCCAGCCCCTCTGCAGTCCTGAGGATAAAGGCAAAGATGACAAAACCAGCAGTAACAGTGACCTGGGGGTCGTCCGGGGGGCTGCTCCGCCCCCACAGCACGCCGAGCGCCTTGCAGATATCAATACTATTCCACTTACTGCCCTTAGCCTGCCTCAGGTGGAAAAGGGCAGTGATCACTGCTCCCATTCTGCAGAGGAAGAAACTGAGGTTCAGACTGGCAAAGCTGCACCATCTCAGAGCGAGGGAAAAGGGGGTCTCAGAGTCGGGAGCGGGTGTGATCTTGTCGTGGCCAAGGCCCCGCTGAGAGTCTCACCCAACTCCACACCCTGGTCAGCATCTTGGGCCTCAGATGGGGGCGCTATGGGGATGCCTGCCCCTTTCTGCCTAGCCTACCCTGTCCCCCTTGCAAGATTCCTCGAGTCCCGATCTGGGCCTGGGCCAGCCCATAACGACCCCCTCCCCTGAATAATCACCATTAATAATAAAAAAGCTCCAAGTGCCATGTGCCGGGCACATGTTCTATGTACTCCCTCATCTCCTTTACCAACCCCCATCTTGTTCCCATTTTACAGAAGAGGAAACTGAGGCACTGCCAAAGCTGGGAAACGGCAACGCCAGGATTCAAACCCAGAGCCTGAGTTGACCCTGGTTACACCCAGGCCTCTCTCCCTCCTGCCATCTCCATCCCCTCCACCTGCCTCCACCCAGTCTCGTGAGGAGGGTCCAAAGACCTAGTCAGCTCTAGAACCTGGTCATTATTCCCGTCGGTTGCGTCCCACCCAGGTGCGCGATCCCAGTGTCAGACCCCGTGACCTTCTTCTCCCTGACACTCCAGGGCAGGGGCAGGCGACTCCCACACGTCACCCTCTGGGAGAAGTGGGTGCAGCGACTTCAGAGCCACCCTGGAGCCGTGGCACAGAACCCCATGGACGGGCTCCCGGTTTCCTGGGGCCTGAACTCCACCTCCCTCTGGAGAGGTGTCCGTGTGCCCCGAGCTGAGTGATGCGAGTGGAAAAGGATGAAAGGGAGAAACCCCAGGTCAGTCCTGGTCTTAAACGTGGTTTCCACTGGGAGGGACCGTCAGGCATAATGGTGACCACCTGCCTGGCCTCCTGGTGGGCACAGGAGGTGAGCGGCTGTCGTGGGGATGCTCTGCTCACTCTGGGAGATTGACAGCGCGAGAGGGAGGTCCAACTGCCAGGCCCCGGTCAGCCGCCTCTGTCCCTGAAAGCCTTCGACGTCAGAGGACAGCAGATACAGCCACGGCTAACTCAGGGACGATTCACACGTACTAGGGCTCCACTGCTGATCTCAGGCCCATCGCGGATCGCAGAACGGCACTTGCTGGGTTTCATGGGCAATTTAAAGCCACTGTTCTCACAACTGCACACACAGATCACCTGAGGAGCTCTGGGAAGTCCCGACGCCCAGGACCCACCCACACCAGTCGCATCAGAATCTCAGGGTGAGAGGCCGGAATCAGCGTGTTTAGTTCCCAGGTTATTGCCATGGGCAGCCAAGTTTGACGACCAGAGCATAAGACAAGGAGCCAGCCAACTTTCTGTAAGAGCTAGATGGTAGACCCTTTAGGGCCATCGGTCCATCGGTCTCTTTTGCAACAACTGACTCTGCCGTTTGTAGCTTGAAAACAGCCAAAGTGTAAACAAGTGAGCATGGCTACGTGCCAACAAAACTGTTTACAAACACAGGTGGGGGGCCAGATTTGGCCTGCAGGCCATAGTGTGCCCACCTCTGCTACCGACTAGCACTGTTCAAGCTGAAATGCATACACGAACCACCTGGGGATATTGGGAAAATGCAGATTCCCACTCCGTGGGTCTGGGGCAGGCCTGAGACCCTCTATTTCTAGGTAGCTCCCAGGGACACCAGATACTGTTGGTTGCCGGACGACAGCGTGAGGAGCAAGGCTACCGGGGGTCCCTGTTTCACAAAACACGTCCAGGACCCCTGCCACGGGCAGAGCGGATGCCTGTGGACACGAGAGAAGAACCAGAAGCCAGACTCCACTGTCTCAAATGATTCCGGAGCTCAGGATGAGGTTCACCTTTGCTTTCCAGACATGCCATCGGTCACGCCGACAATGGGCTTCGTGCCCAGTGCTCGGTCGTGAACGTCCCTCCCAAACCACAGCACAGCTCTGAGGAAAACCTGTCCGGATCTATGGTTAGCCAGAGCCATCAGTTCAAATCCCCGAGGGACCCCTACTTCCGGAGCGCTGAGTGCTGGACAGACTGAGCGTGCTCTGTGCTGAAGCCCCAGACTGGCTGGGAGCCGTGCAGAAAACGATATGAATAAAAACAACAAATGCTGATGAAGTACCACGAACATGTGACGAGGCTTTCTCCTCCTCATTTGATACCTGCAGTTAACAAAATCCTCCCAACAACGCTGGCATTATCTCTGTTTTATAGAAGAGCATACAAAGACACAGAGAGGTTAACCCGCCAAAGGTCACACAGCATTTCCTAGCAAGATCCTACAGGCAGGTGCTCTGTCTCTCACCCTGGGGAATCACAGGTCCCTCTTCACCCCCATTTAAGCCAAACTGTTCATTCCCTCCACAAGCACGCTCACAGAAAATACAGTCCCCAACCTTCCGGAGCTAGGACAGGACCGATGGAGGCTGCTGGGACGAGAAAACTTTAAAAAGGCCCAGCACATGGCAGGTGTGACAGTGATTCGTCCTGACCAGCGGGGATGAGGTAGGAGGCCTCCGAGCTGAACCTCCAAAGGCTTTTGGCGGAGAAGGATGAGAGGGGACGTTTCAGGGAGGGGACTTCTTCAGGCAAAAGCATGCCGACGTGAAATCGCCCACGGTCCTTACAGAATGACATACTGGACTTGGCTGCAGAGCTGGACTGGCTTTAACGCCCGTGCTCAGAAATGCGGGAGGTGCCCTGACAGCTGTGCACAGCCACTGAGGGCTTTTGTCAGAAGGTGGAGGGTGGGCAGGATTGATGTGTTCCACGCCGTGTTTTAGGGCGATGCGGCAGCGGGTCAAGGGGTGACCACTGGTTCCAGGAATGAGAGGAAAGAGTCCAGCAAAAAGGTGGTACCAACCATCCAGGGAGGAGCTGGTGAGGTTTAGGGCTCAGATGACGACGGGTCCTCTAAATGCCTGATGAGACCTTCCTGACACCCACCAACACCGACTGCGGCACAATCTCACTCATTCATTCAACAAACACTCTGCTGAGCATGTACTACGTGCCAAGTGCCTCCAGTGAGCAAATCCAGGTGGGGGCTGCCCTCGAGACACCCTATCTCTTGGCAGTGGCGGAAGGGAGATCGCAGGAGCCCAAGGTTGGTGGGAGGAGTGGGGTCAGGGGTCAGGACCAAGACACAAGAGTTTTCTGTTGCTGGCAGCCCCTCTCTGACATTCGGCCCCCACCATTCTGATCTAGTTCACGTGTCTTCCTGGAAGGAAAAGGCAGGCAGGGGATGCCGCCTTGGCCCGTGAAGGGAGTCCTTTATAAGACACACAGATATAGGTGTGTTGGGCCAGCGCGTACCAGCTCACAAGTGCAGACTTCAGTTTCCATGAATTTTGCAGGTTAGTTGTTAAAAACAGCCATTATTAAAAATGGAAACGCACAACTTTACAATTAAAGAAATTATCATAAAAACAATGGCAGTTAAGTACTCAAAATGCATCCCTTCCCAATTACTTGACTCCATTTGGCTGTTATCTGTGCTCTCGTACGCCACTGCATCCACACGGCAGAAGTAGGATATGGTCCCGTCCCCCGAGGCGCTATGCACGCCCCCTTCCCAATTCCACGTTCAGCGGGTAGCTTGGAATCAGCATGATGGGAGCATTTACACCATGGTAATTGGCACGCGCTACAGTTGGGGCTTCGCCCCCTGAAAGCTGGCTGTTAGACACTCACCAGCGCTCCACTGCACACAGACGTGTCCCCAGAACCTGAGCAACGTTCAGCACCCTCGCCCATGACGTCTGTTCTGCCTGCAAGGAGATGGCTGCTTGAGGCAGCTAAGGCTCTGTTTTACTGTCAGTAGATCCTGTCCTGCTCCTTGGAATAAAATCAGTGGTCTACGGCACAAGGCTGGGCGATCTACCCCCTGCCCACCTCACCTACCTCCCTAATCCCCACCTTCTCCTCCTGCAAGATGCCACACTTGTTCCTGCCACAGGGCCTTTGCACTCACTGTGTCCTCTGCCTGGGAGATTCTCCCTCCAGCTCTGCCTGACCAGTTCCTTCTTATCGCTGAGGTCGGAGCCCAAAGGATCCCTCCTCTGAGAAGCCTTCAGAGTCTGCTCCCTAAAAGCTGTCCTCTCTCCTGTCAACCGCCTCCTGACCCCAGCTTACCGGTAGTCTGTAACCATTGCTACCACCTGAAAGAACCACGCTAATTTACTTGTGCACTGTCCGTCTCCCACGTGGACGTGACAGCTCTGGGGACCTCGTCTGTCCTGTTCACTGGAGCATCACCTAGAATGGTGACGTTGTGATGGAAGGACAAAACAGAATGGAACTTGGTCACTGCCTGCCCTCCCCCGGGGCCCCCTCCTGTTGTGGCCGGAGCTGGCCCAGGCCACACGAATGCTGCTCTTCTGGTAACTATTTCCTGATTCTTGGCAGCCGAGCTCAAAACGCTTGGATGGGAGGTCTGTCAGCCCCACACAGCCTCTCGCCTCCTGGGGTCTGACTGATTCACACTCACATTTTCCACGTCCTCCTGTCCCTTTGGTGTGGTGCGCCTCAGACGGTGCCGACGGGGAGCTGGGTCTCCCCCGCCACTGCATCACAGCCCATGAGAAGGCCGTGTCTCTCGTCTCCCAAAAATGGCAGCCCAGCTTGCTGGGTCCCTGGGGCCTGGCCTTCCTGAGAACTGCGTCCCCCGGGATGTGTCTGGGAGACTGTGGGCCTAGACGAGCCTCCCATAGGTCCCTGCCCACTTAGCACAAAACTGGGCAGGGAATTAGGGACATCTGCTTGCTGAAGCCCTAAATCTGGACACAATCCCGTCCCCAGCGGAGCGGAAGCGGCTGCCTCCCTCAGGCCTGGGCGGCCCGGGAAAGTCCAACTGACCCCCAAGCTGGAGGCCCACCCGGCCGGGGTGGCGGTTTGGGGCAAGCACGCTCGCGCTCACCCAGCAGGCAGGCACAAGCTCAGCCCAGTCTGGGGCCTGCTACGCAGCCCCTCCGCAGATTTCACCGGCCCAGGGGGGCAGCCAGGGTCTGGGAACCGGCACTGACTGCACGGTGGCTGCCCCTCCCCCCGGGGGCTGCGCTTGGCCAGCCCTGGCCTGGAATGCCTTCCGGTCACGCTGTCCCCTGTGCAAGCTGCCTGAGGCGCGGGAGTCTCTGGAGTACAGAGCAACTGGGAACAAGGTCACCTGTCCTTCGGCAGGGAGTTGGGAGGGGGGCGGGGGAGGGGAGGGAAGATGAAGGAGGGTGGGTGCGGGGGACACAGACAGAGACAGGAGGGATGGGGGGAAGGGGGCCTGCAGGAGAGATGTGGGAAGGGGGCCTGCAGGCCAGAGGTGGGGGTGGAGCAGGCCCCACCTCCCTGGACTTCCCCCATGACCCCCCAGGAGTGGGAGGCTGGGCGCCCTGTCCCCGTGCCCACCTCCGTGGGAAGAGAAGACAGCCCATGTGGCCTCGAGGAGGAGATCCCAACCGGCGCAGCTCCCAGCTGGGCCCCCTCCCCTCTGCGGCCGCATCACCCTGGGGGATGGAAGCAGGGGCACTCACCCTCGGGGACAGCCCCCTCCGCAGCACGGCCCCCCCATCGCCAGGAGGGCCACGTGGCCGCCCCCGGTCACTGCTGCGGAGCTGGGCCGTGCTGCCTGGGCCGCGCTGGCCTCACAGCCTCGGTTCCCCGACAGTTTGCATAGTTAAGCCGACTTCTGACCGCAGCATTCCTGGGTTCCAGTGCTGCAATTAGCTGGGATAAGGTGGCCCCTCCATCCATGAATCATGAACTATAAACTGCTGTGCCGTCACCGGTGCTCCAAGCTGGCCCCCGGCTCGGCCGGTGATTCACCTCGAGGAGAGGACGCTGGGGCACCACCCACACGCTCACCAGCCACTCACAGCCGGATCTCGGGGGCTGGGGTCCAGGAGATGAGGGCTCGGCCCCCTCCTGCCGAAGCCCAGGTGTGCATGGCTGGCAGGGGGTGGGCGTGAGGGGGCTAGAATTCCTGCGTCTCCCTCTGTCAGAATACGGGGAAGCTTCTGGAAAGTGGGTGGCATCCTCTCTTAAACAAGAAGGGCATCCTGACACTCCAAATGGCCAACACGTGTCCCAGCCATGGCAGGGCCAGGCAGCAACGCAGAGGACGCCAGGGTGGCCTTGCCCTCTCGGGTCATCGAGGGTCTGAGACCAGACACACCAGACGGCCGACGCTTTTCATGCAGGAATTTTATATCCCCTTTCCTAATCATCCACGCTTTCGAAAGGCAACCACAGCAATGACGAACAAGGGGCTCAGCACAGGGTGTGGTGAGGCCGCGACGGGGCGTGGGTCCCCTGAACACACGAGGTGACATCTTGCTGCCCACTCCGCTTAAGCATTGGGCCAGGTCAGGACTGCCGTAGAGTGGAGTTTGCAAATATGCAAACACGCAGGATTCGTCCCCAGGATGGACTGGCCAGGTCCCTTTCTAGAAGGGGCCTCAGCCGCTACGAACGCCCTCAGCCTCTATGGCCCCTGGGCTAAGACCTGGCCCCCTCTGCCCACCTGGGAAGGGCCATTCCAGCGCCAGAGCACCGCCCCCAGGGTTGGTCCAGGCTGCCGTTGAGCCTGTGCCCTGCCTCGATTGCCCCTTCTGCTACTCTGCTCCCTTCCCTCCCCTTCCTTGGCAGGTGGGGACTCCCCAGTAAACACCCCGAAGGCCGAGGTTCGGCAGCAATACTGCCAGGGCACTTGTTAGAAATGCAGATTCTCAAGCCCCACTGAGGGGCGCCACCCAGCAGTCTGTGTTTTCACAAATCCTCGTGGTGAAAGTTCAAGAACTTCAGCTGGACGCCAGCTCCGTCTCAGGGTCCATAACTCAGCCTGAGACACGTCCCTCCCTGGACCCCAGGAGGGCACAGCCCAAGGACACTGGCCACGGCCAATCTGGAGTGGATGGTGGTATCGGGAGAAGGTAGAAGGCCTACGACCTGGGGAGAATAACTTCCCACCGTGGGTTCCCCTCCTCCCCAGACTTGGGGGTCTGAGCCTGGAGCCCGAGACAGCCTCCCCTCATCACCATGGCAGGAATGACCAGGGGAGGGGTGCTGGTGGCAGGTGGGTACCCCTCTGTCTCTGGCCCTGGGCCGTGTCCAGCCAACTCAGGAAATGCACCTTCTACAAGGCGGCAGCCTGGAGAAGGGCCCCGCTCGCTGACACCTCGGAAGTCCCACCTCACGTCTACCTCAGAGGCTCTTAATCGGGACGGGCTGTGAGACGCTGAGACAGCTGGGCTCGGCTGACACCCTCTCTCTAGCTTCCTGAAGGATCGTGGTCTCGTGCGGCTCTGAAGGAGAAGCTTTACGGCCCTGGCATGCAGTAGGCACTCAATAATTGTCCACTGCATGACCACACAATGTCGTGCATCCGACGCCTCTGTGGAGGTGAGTGGGGGTCAACCTTAGAGAAGCGAAGCGGGAGGGGCCCATCCGAGGGGCACCTGTTGGGCTGACAAGCTGAGCGGTGCCGCGTGGCCATCCTCAGCCTCGGCGTGGCCGGAGCCACGGGAACCACGTGAGGATCACAGCCTGTCCCAGGGTTCTGAGCTGCCAGAGGCGGGCCAAGGATGGATCGGACACAAGGATGGGACAGCAGAGCTGTCACCTGGGCGCCTGCTATGCCTCCGAGGCTGACTGCTCCCCCCCCTGCAACGGTGGATCACTCTCCAGGCTCATTCCCACCTGGCTTTTCCGGCTTCACAGAGCAGAGGGTCTCTGCCTGCCTCACGCCCGACCGCCATCTGCTCGCAGTATCAGCCCACGGGGGGCCGCCACCGCCGGTGCCCATCCGTCCATCCACGTGTAGGCGCCCAGGCACATACACCCACACCCACTCCGTGCCAGGCTGGGGAACCCCTACCCGTCTCACTGGGAGATTTATCAGCAGGATCACAGGTTTTATCACAGCAGGCCCGCTGCAGCAACTGCACCTTGAATTACCAAGAGGGGCTGCGGGGCTGGTGCGCCTGCCGTTTACTTTGCTGTCACGGGGCAGAGGGAAGAGTTATGGCCACAAAGTCAACACTTGGGTTGACCCACTTATTCCATATTTATGAACAGGGCTGGCAGGCGGTGGTGAGGGCAGCGGATCTGCCTGGTACAGGAGTCCTTCCAGGGTTTGCGCGTTAATTTCCGTCCCCGGCAGGGCCCGGGCCACATGGCACCTCTTCGCAGCCACAGCCGATGAGAGGGAGGGGAGAGCCCCAAAGATACGTCCCATCTCCCAAGGAGACAGGGGCCTCGTGCCCTGCCTTCTTCTCTCCTTCTGCAGGAGGCCGGGCACAGAGGCATCCCTGCTCCATCCTGGGAGCCCCAGCCTGAGACGCCAGCTTGAGCCGACCGTTAAACCTCACCAGACAAGCCCCACGTCTCTCAGCATTGTGGACGCCACAGCTGACCCAGGACAGCTCAGATGAAAATACGAAGCCAACGCTTCTCCTCTGCTATAAAACACTCCCTGGACTCTGTCCCTAGTCACATAATCCTCTCCCTACCTCTTCCCTCAGCCTTACCATACTCCAGCCCAGAGGCCTTATACTGAGGGCTGAGGACAGATTTCGAGAGCAAATGTGAGCCGCCCAGCCTGTCCGGTGCTTCGTCATTACTGGTTCCTACGCGACCTAAGATTTAAAAGTCAGGCAACTTCACATAATTCCCTATCTCCAGCTCATCATCAAAAATCCGACCTGGTAATACAGGGCCAGGTAGTCAAGAGTCAGCTGGAGCTGATATGAGGCACAAGCTCTCTAGTTAGCCCCGGGCCTCACCACTCCCTATTGCCTCCTATGGATTCTCCATCCCTTCATTCATGTAAGACCCTGGAAGGTTTTGAGACCCCTGCTCCTAAGACTCTAAGGGTACTGTGCACTCTCTCGTGTCCTGGCGCTTTTCCACCTGCTGTTCCCTCTGCCCAGGACACCCTCACCTCTGTCCTCGTCCTCCCAAGAGGCTGTTCCTCAACCTCATCTTTGGGGTCCCTTACTCGATGGAGCCTCTCAGGCAGACCACCGACATGCTGACTCGGAACCACCTGGTCTAGACAACGAGCACAGAGTCCCCCGTGTCAGCCACAAATGTCTGACGGGCAGATGAGTCAGCTAGCAAGGCATTAACACCGTGAAGTGGGAGGCATGGCAGCCAGGACCAGGGGCAGGGGGCACCAACGGCCCCCCCACTCCCCAGGACTCATCTGGAGATAGCCCCTCCCTAAATGACGTCAGCACACAGTCTCTGCCTCCCTCCACACAAATGTGGCTCTCAGCACAGGGTGAGAATGGCCCAATCTCTCCCCATCTGACTCAGAACCCTTTCGTCTCCAGAGCCCCCAGCCCAGCCACCAGCAAGGCCCTCATGAGCCCACCCACAGGGCCCCCACGAAGGCAGGGAGTCGGGGGGCACTGGGAAGACGAGCAAGAGAACTGGCACACAGGAGATGCTCAACAAACAGCTGACAACGTTTTTAAAATCAATCTAGAGGCCTTTATCTCCCCCTTTATTTTGCCACAGTCCACGCCATGCCCTCCGCACTGCCTCTTATGCTGGCACATTTATGCTCCCTGCCCCGGCATTTATTTGAGTTTCTGCATCTCGGTCTAGACAAATTCCTAAATGTGCTTCAACTTCTAACACGCCACAGCTAGGTCTTTACAACTGAATAGTGCCAAGCCAGTAGGCCTCGGTTTTACACATCTGTTAGATGGGCGAGCAGGCTGGCCAACGGTGGCTGCACAAAACTAGAGGAAAACCCTATCCACAAACCAAACGCAGCCACCCTTCAACGATCCAGGCCAACGGCAACCAATGCTCAGTCTCAATCACCTTGGCCTGACATGCAGAATGCAGTGAGGGGTTTACTCTCCTGTCAACAGATTTGCTTCCTTAATTATATGTGGCTTAGCCAACAGAAAAGTGGGTCTGTACTCCTGAAGCACAGTTCCCAGAAAGCAAGAAAGGAGACACGGGATGCAGGCTAGGAAGCTGCGTGGACCAACCCATCGTAGGCTATGGGGCTTGATCATAGAGTGACGGTTTCACAGGGGACACTGGGACCCCACAGGTGATGGCTGGACTTGATGCCCTCAGGGTCCGGCTCTCTCCAGCCTCGGGAAGGGAAGACGGTGGCCCTGGGGTAGGGGTGGGGGTCTGGGCTGGAAGATGCCAATGACAGGGACCACCCACCTAAGAGAACCTCTGTGTCCTGTCCTCCCAGCACATGCTAATCCCGGCCTTCGTCCCTTTCCCCTGTCCGCTCCCCCAGGCCAGAGGCCCCAGGGAAGGTCCTGCCCCAACCCCCTCCAGTCTGGCATCTAACAGCAGCGCCCAGAGCTTCTGCAGCTTCTGGCCCACATCCCTCCGCCTGCAGCACAAGCCCACTCCCCCTCTCACCCCCGTAGTCCCAGCATCTGCTCTGGGGCTGCTTCTTGACAGCCCGGAAGTGAACCAAATCCCTCCCCTTCCCTCCATCTCCCTGACACCAAAACACTCGCAAGCCCCCTTTAAAATGTGTGCCACTGACTCCCTTCACCTTTAACATAATTTACAGAATCTTTTTTTAAACGAATTCCCTTTTCGTCTAACTCGAGGTCAGCAGACTTTTTCTATAAAGGACCAGATAGTGAATATGTCAGGCTTTGCAGTTTCTGTCAGGACTACTCAACTCTGCTGTCGTAACAGAAAAGCTGCCACAGTAATATGTCAACGAATGGGCATGGCCGGGTGCCAATAAAACTTTATTCACAAAAACAGGTGACAGGCTGGACTCACCCGTGAGCCACAGTTTGCCAAGTCCTGCTCTAACTTAAATCGTCCTTCAGTCATACCCGAAGCACTGATGTCTGAAAAACGGCACTCTAAAGTACTGGCTGTTTTTTTCTTTCACGTATGCATGACGACAAAACACCAAAAATTCTTTCTAAATTTTAAATGTTAAGTTTGTAGACCAGCCCAAGTCATCCTGAAAGCCCGGCCCTTGCTCTGGGAATGCGACCCTAATCCACCACAGGGATGGTGACAGGGTCACCAAGCCTGGAGTTCTAGAATTTTCCAGGCTGAGGGTGGAAGCGACCATTTCTCCCAGGTCTCTCCTCTGCTGCTAGGATAGGAGGAACACCCCCAGAGAGGGTCTCCCAGCCGCCACGGAAGGGGCCCAAACTGAGGGACCCGCTGCTGAGAAACACGAGGAGATGTCACCGCACGCTGCCCCCGAGCATGCCGGGAGCCCGCCCGGGAGCCCGCCCCGCCCCCTCCTCACCTGGCCCTTGCCGCGGCGCCGGTAGCTGCGCCTCACCAGGCTCTTGTAGTTCTCATTCTTCTTGGTCAGGTAGTAATAGAGGACACACTCAGCCACCGTCTGCAGGATGGAGAGAGAAAAGAACTCTGAGGCGTGTGCAGTGAAGGCGGTCAGAGCAGGAGGCCGGGAGCCAGAGGCCTGGGTTCCAATCCTGCCTCCTCCAGGTACTGGCTGGATGACCCTGGCCAGCTTACCTAACCTCTCTGGGCCTCGGTTTTCTCACCGGTGTAGTAGGGGTACTAACAGCACGTATTTCACAGGGTTGTCATGAAGACCAAGTAAGTTAATACACATACGTGGAAAGGACTTAGGGCCACAGAACACACCCTGCAGAGGTGTTAACCTCTTCGCATTGTGGCTGGTGCTACTGGCAGTCCTAAGGACGAAGCTGTCACCTGCCATGCCAGCCCCAGAGAACAACGCCTCCGGCTCCCCAGCTCGGGTCCGTTCGCTCACCCTAGATTGCTCCTCCCTAACATTTAGGGGCCCGAGTAACCTCTTCCAAGCTTCGTGCATCCAGCCTAATGTCGCCACGCAACTCTTCGTCTCTTGGGACGTTTATGCCTTTTCTCTGCTTTGGTCTTTGCCCCGCGGACGGGGGTCTGAATCCTGGCACCGCCACTTGCTGAGCAAATGACTGGCGCTCTTGGAACCCCACCACCTCCTCATCCAAATGGGACCAGTAAGAGGGCATCGTCCTCAGAGAGCAACTGGAGGACAGAAGACGACGGTGCCGCCACCTGCGGCCACGGGGCCCAGACCAGGTGACAGCTCGCCAATGCCAGCAGCTGTTACTGAGATAAGTTAAAATGTTTCTGTGATGCTCGGTGCTGGTGCCAAGCCCGGAACTGGCCTCTGAGGGGCAATCGTGAGGGCCGCTGGGTGCAGAGGACGGCTGGGCCTCAAATCCCCTGCGTCCTCATCCACTTCCTAGAATGGACTGTGAACAGAGGCTGCTCCCAAGTTCAACCGGACCACAAGCATGGCCCGCAAAATGGTTAAGGAAAACATTTTATAATCAGATGCCAATACCTGCAAACTGGGGGATGTGGGTGTCTGACTTCCCCTCGAACAACTCAGGAGGCTGCCTTCCTGTGCTGGGCGACCACGGGCTGGCCCTGCAGACAGGCACGGGCTGGCCAGTCCACCGAGCTCCCACCCTGCCGTTGGCCTCACTTACCACCAGGAACCGCCAATCCCCAAGGGCACAGCTGGCAGCCCCGGCTTCAGACCCTTCTGGAAGCTCTATTTAAAGTCTCAGCTTGGGCTGCCTCTTAGCCAAAGAACACCGTAAAGTTTATTCTCCAGCGTAGAGGCCTCTGATTCCCTCGTTCAAACAGCTCTGCTCAACTGCCAATTTCTGAAACCCCTGCTTCTGTCTCCGGGGAGCCCCGACCTGGAGCCTCCTGGGTTGTCCACACCCCTAGTAAGAAGCTGTCGCTAACTCAGAGGAGAGGCTATTTATAGAGCTCGCTTCTCCACACTGGTTTTTCAGGCCGGGAGAGATTTCGCTTCCCCACGCTGCCCCATCTCCCTCCTTCTATGGGTATCGGCTCATTGAGGGCAGATGCTGAGAACAACTGTTACCCTTTAAAATACCCGCCTGGATCCGGTTCCGACCGCCCTCCCCAGCGAGGAAGCACGAGGCCTCGGGTAGCATGGTATTTGCAAAGCCGGGAGTGGGCAGACACCCCGTCTGAGAGACGAGATTCGGCGAAACGCTGCTTTAAACACCCGGAACAGCAGCCCCAGAAAGTAAACCTTTTCAGGAAGCTTGTCTGGCTCCGCCCTGATGATGCTGGGGTCCAGCGGGCGACTCTGACACAGGGCCACGTCCAGCCCCCCAGACCGGCTCGCTCCTACCTGCGGCCGCTGCCCAGCCTAGCCTCGTGGGTACACAAAAGGGGGCGTAAAGCGTTTCCTGGGACGCTTTGTGTCCACCTGCCAACAGGGAGCCTGAGCAGAAAGAGGCACCGCTCCAGGCTTGGTGTGGGGGCAAGGCGGAGCTCAAGCCTCAGCTCTACGAAAAGGGGATGAGGATAAACCAGCCACACGCCTGGCTTCCCATCAGGGGTGTCAGGGTACAGTGACCATCAGAGGGACCTAGATAAGTCATTCCATCCAGCGCCCTGGAAGATTGCCACTCTTGCCTATAAAGCCTTAATTAGGGTGCCAGGCATGGCACGGCTTCCAGAACCCATGTCCAGTCTGCCAGGACGCTTGCTGCCACGTCTGAGGAGCTGGTGCACACAGCTCTCCTGGGGTTTCCCAGCCTGGAGCTCCGCCCTGGGAGAAGGGGGCGGGGCCTGCGGTTGCTGCTCCCAGGAGGGAGGAAGGAGGGAAGTGCCGTCTGGCACAGCAAGGAGAGCACGGGGCCAGCAGGCAGAGGCCTCGTGGGTAGGGAGGGAGGGTCCTGCGGCCCAGCGCAAGCGGCTGCCCCCAGGAGTGGCCCCCAGAGGGGAACGGGGCGGGTGGCGCTGGGCCGGCGGGCAGACTCACCTTCCTCTCCAGGAACGATGCGATGAGGCCGAAGTTCTTGGGGTGCTGCATGAATCTGCGGGGAGAGAAGGGCGGGCCTGAGACCAGGCCGGGGAGGGCTGCCCAGCTGGGCGGCCGCCGAGCTCCCGCGCCTGCCATCTCCGCTGGAGCAATTAAGCCCGGGGGGGTGTGGGAAGGGCCGCGGCGGGCGGGACGGAGGGCTAAGAGAGGGCGTTCCTTGGAGTGAGTCACTGGTTTTAGCGCCTTTGAAAATACATTTGTTTGTCCTGCTGGAGGCGGGTTCCAGGAAAAATGAGGACATGACATGCAGCCCTTCGCTGGGGTTCCCCCCCTTTTACACTCTGCCTTTGTTTCTGTCTCCGGCTGGGCCTGGGAAGCTGGGCCTCGCCCGGCCCACACGGGGCCGCCACGGGCGAGGTCGCGGGGCAGGACCCTGAGAGGTGAGAGCAGAGGCTTCGAGTGCCCGCCAGGAGGCAGGCAAGCCGGCCCAGGAGGCGGAAGGAAGGGACCCAAGCTGGAGGGGTGGCGGGGAGCTGGCATCCCACCAACTGGCTTCCTGCGAAACAGGGAGAATTACTGGGAAAGAGCTGGGCCAGACTGAAATGTCAGGGCCACAGGAGCAGGCGGACAGCGGGGGCGGAGATGTGGGTCACGGCTGCTGGGGCCCCGGGGATGCTGGGTGGAGCCTCGGCCCGCCCGTCCCCAAGACGGGCCACCGCCCCGCGGCCTCCCTGGGGAGAGGAGAGTCTGCTGGGGACGCAGGGGCCCCGGGGTCCCCCCACCCCCCACCCCCCACCGCCGCCGCCGGAGGGAGCCTGGGCCAGCGCTGGCGATGGTCCTGCCCAGCCCTCCAGATGGCTGGGCAGGAGGCCAGTGGGTCCCTCCCCTGCTCCCCAACCAGACACTGGAGAAGCCAGAGCGGCCTCTTCTCTTTTCCCAGAGGAAGCCGCGAGTCAGAGGCAGGCTTCCCAGCCTGGGATCCTGCCTCGGGCAGCTCTTAAAGCTGGAGGCGGCCTAACGCCCTGATTTTCCAGACAGACAGTCTTCCCTTCTCCTCCCTCTCCCTGCCCCAGTGACACTTCCTTCCCCACAGATCCCTTCCTTGGGGTTTCCCCACGCAGAGATGGGGCCCCAGGAGACCCAGAAGCACACTTGGGAATCTCTTAGGTCAACTGTTCCACCTCCCTCCAACCTACACCTGGGTCCTCTGCCATGTTTCCTGAGAGTTTACTCTGACACTGGGTACCTCCAGACGGCTAAGCGAGGAGGCACTGAGGCTACACCCATTTTACAGACGTGGAGACTGAGGCTCAGGGAGGGGAAGTGGCTGCTCGAAGTCACAAAAACAGTAAGTGATGGAACTCTACGCCTCCAGCACGTGATTTTCCGAGGCCCTGAGTGCTATCAGTTCCGCTGAAAACGAGAGGTCACCCAGGACCTTGAAAGACTCAAGGTGCCAAACTGGGTCTCAGCAGACATCAGCCCAGCCTGGGTCCCCCATTCTGCAGCTACTGGACTAACAGTGTGAAATCCTTAGGTCGGAACAGCAACATGAAAAATCCAGAAAGGCCAAAACACAGAAAGCATTCCCAGAAACCTCTTTTTTTTAAAAGAAAGCATAAATAAATAAAATATCAAACATACCAGGAGGAATTTAAATACCTAATACAAAAGTAATTCTTAGCATCCATGACCATCCTACAGTCACTTCACTGGTTTTTAAATTGTACAACACCAGATACGGGACGACTTGATTTGACGTCTGTGACCGTGAGGGCCTAGAAGTGAGCCACTAACTACCTGCGTTTCCTGTCTCTGAGCAGTAAACCCCAAACAAACGGCAGGAATTGCTCCCCAAAGCGCTATTTCCTGTGGAAGGTCGCTGCGTCTGTGTTAGGCGCTCGAAGGTGAATTACACCGTCCCTCTGTTTTTATGTATGTTTTAGAATTTCCATAATCAAAAGCCATTTAAACAAACAAACAAAAACTTTCCACTCAAGATCCTCTTCAGTCGCTCCTCCTGCATTTCCAAGTCCTGGTGTCTGCCCTGGCTGATGCACCCCAGCCTTGCCCACGACCCAGAGCCATCCCCGTCCCTGAAGCCCAGTCTGGCACTTTGGGGCCACCCAGCTCTGCAAAGGGCAGAGACAGCCCCAGCCCCTGCGGCCTGGCCCCGCAGTGGGTGGCTGGAGAACGTGGGACACCTCTTTTGAAGAAAATCTGAGGCCTTCTCGGGAGGCGGAGGTGAACGTGGACGCCCCGCAGCTGAGTCTCCCACGCCCTCCTGGCTGAGCGCTGAGGCCTCCGCCTCAGTTTCCCACCCTCTTGCCTTATGGGGGTCCTGGGTCCTGAGGAGGCGCTCTGTGCCCAGGATGTGGCTCCCTGGGACACACATTTTGAGTCTGGTGGGGGAAAGGAGCGCTTTCTCCATCTGGTTCCTCACTCGTCTCCCCAAAACAGTCATTCTGCTCTTTCAGTTTAGAAGAAGCCCCAAGCTTCACCTCTTAGCATCCAGTTCCTGCCTCTGCTTTCCAAAGACCCCCCCACCCTGCTCCCTGGCTCCACAGCCCCCTCTCCCCCGACAAGCCTCTCCATTGCAGCTGAGCCCTTGCCCCGAAGCTGGGGGAGTCTGAATCCTGCCTCCACCATTTGCAAGCTGTGTGACCTTTGTTAAGTGTCTTAACCTCTCTGAGCCTCTGTTTCCTCATGTGCGTAATAGGGATGGCCTGATAACGCTGTGATGAGGGATAAGGGAGACAAATGCACAAACCCCAGAAAACATCTGTCCAGTGTCTGTGATGAAGGATGCGCTCCACAAATAGCCGCTTTCCAAGTAAAATGAAAACCGAAAAGTCACCGGCCAGCCACATAACCCTGCCCAAGGCTTCAGCCCAGCCTCGAAGGTCCTCCTGCCTTGTTCTTCTGATACACACTGCCCCATTTCACATAAAACTGCCTTGACACTTTGTACTGGTTTGAATAGTGTCCCCCCCAATATCATGTCCTCCCAGCACCTCAGAAGGTGACCTTATTTGGAAATGAGCCCTTTGAGGATATAATTAGTTAAGATGAGGTCATGCTGGAGTAGGGTGGGCCCTGAATCCAATGTGACTGGTGAATTTATAGGAAAAGGAGAAGACACACAGAGACACACAGGAAACAAGACCACGTGAAGACACAATGAGACGGTGAGATCCATCTCCAGGCCGAGGGATGACAAAGATCGCCAGCCACCAGCAGGTGCCAGCCAGGTGCGAGACCTGGGACAGACTCTCCCCTGGAGCCTTCAGAAGGAACCACCCCAGACCACACCTGGATCTTGGACTTCCAGCCCCCAGAACTGTGTGAGGATAGATTCTTGTTGTTTAAAGTCACACGGCTGGCGGTCGTGTGTCGTGGCAGCCCTAGGAAGCCAACACAAGCCTCAACAGGACGGGTTTCCCGGGACAGGGGAGGGTGGCCCGGCCAGGCCCGCCCCCCAGTGACGGGGACTCACTTCTCCCGGAAGGTCTCCTTCTCCTGCTCGCTCCACAAGTTCATGACCTGGCGGTCTTTGTACACCTTCATGGGGTCGTCCATGAGCCCGTTCATGTTGATGAACTTGATCCGCTGCTGGTCGGCGTCGTACAGCATCGGTGGGATCACGGCCAGCTGGCGCATCTGCTTCTCCAGGTTCTGGAGGGAAATGGAGACGCAGAGGGCTCCGGTTGGAAAGCACAAGACAGCGGGGACAGGGTGGGGAGGCGTGCTTGCGCCAGCACCGGGGACCCAGGTGAAGAGCAGAGGATAGGGATATTCCGGGCAAGACAGGAGAAACGCATAACCAGAGAGAAAGCTGATGATGAGTTAAAAAATAATAATAGCCCGTGCAGGGGAAGGGAGAATTTAAAGGCGGCCCCAGAAAGGTTTACGGTGGGCAGGGCTGTTAAATTAAATGCAGAGAGCAGCAGCCACCTTATCTGCAGAAAGAGGGGAGCAATGAATCTTCCATTTGGAAATGCAAGTGCCATAAAATACCGCAAGAAAGATGTGCAGCCCAGCTGGGCCGGACTACCTCAGGAGACAGGGCCTGGCCCTCCAGCTTCAGAGGGCATGCGGGGTGGGGGTGGGGAGCTGCCTTGCTCTGGGGGGGGCCCGGGGAGGCTGCAGAACCATTTCCTCGGCCGCCACCCACCCCCAGTCCTGGAGCGTGCCCACTGGGGACCAAGCCTGCCCAGCCCCGTGCTCAGCAGGAGTCGGGCGGGCTCGCTCCTAATGCATCAGGATGGCTATTAAGAGGCTGTGAGCCGCCACTCAGCTGGACTCATTTCCCAAATCTCTGCAGCCAGCCCATTACTGGCGATTAATTACCCATCTCCGGAGGCAGGCGAGGGTCCAGCCCGGCCAAGGTCAGCCGGTTCAAAGGCTCCGCTGCCCAACGTCCCACATCTGGGCTCTCAATTCAGTGCTGGGGATTCCCAACAGGGGCAGGGAAGCGCAGCGGGGACAGGGCCCTGACCCCCGACTCCAGCACCCTCACCTCACCGACCTCCTCGGCTGCCCGAGATACACAGCACTGGCAGAGCCCAGGCAGGGTTTCTCCTGGCAGGAACCCCACCCCTGCTCTGCTGCCTCTCCCCAACCGACTACCTACCGCAAGCTCCCCCCAGACGGAGAGCATCGTTCCCGCCCAGTTCCCTCCTCCCCACCCTCCCAGGGAACCTCAGGTCAGCCTGGGCTGGGTGGGGTGAAGTTTCCGCCCTGAACTCCCTTTCCAACCATCACCCGCGAAAGCTGGTCCCTCAGCATCCCTGGGGACGCTGGCGGCCGCGTGCTTGTGCGGCCAGGACCTGCGGAAGTGGGCCTGCGGGATGGGGGCCGGGGTGGGAGGGAGGGGGACACTGAACCAGCTGGGATGCCAGGCGCCCTGCCGGCATCAGGCAGGGAACACACGGGAAAGGGCCGCCCTCCTCTTGTTCCCACGTGCCCCTGTGGGACGTGTACGTGGCCACAGCATCGGCGGGACAGGAGCTCGAGCGAACCCACAGGTGTGAGGACAAAGGATTTCCAAGCTCTGCTTTCTGCAGACTGAGGGGTGTTCGAAACAGGGACACAGCATGTGAAGTTTTAAAACGAACGCTCTTTTTTAACGGCCAGAGAGTCTGAAGTACCCGCATCAGACTCACGTGAACAGCCTGGTGAAAATGCAGGTTCCTGGGCTCCGCCCCAGATAGGCTAGAGCAGAACTGCTGGGGCAGGGCCCTAGGAAACGGCGGCTCAAGCCGGACTGCCCCTCCCCAGGACTCTCAAGTCTGTCCGAAGTGAGACTCAGTGGCCTAAGCAGTGCTACCCGATAGAACGTTCTGCAGCGACGCAGGTGTTTACTGCCTGCTCTGTCCAACGTGGGGCCACTAACCACATGTGGCTTCTGAGCAACTGAGATGCGACTGGTGCCACAGAGGAACTGAATTTTTAATTTCATTTGCGTTAATTTCCATTTAAATAGCCACGTGCAGCTAGAGATGACTGCGCTGAGCTGGAGCCGCAGTGCCTCCCATCTGGACAAAAGTTCTGCCTGGACACAAGGCCCCGGGGAGGAAGAATGTGCCCCCTCCTCTTGTGAGGCTCCTTCTTGTCTACTGTGATGTTGGGAACATGGGGGGGGGGTGGGGCGGGGGGACTGGCACATTAGATGCTTGACCTACAAGACTTGGGAGGGGACAGGCCAGCACCAGCCCTGCCCCAGGAGCAAACGCCTTCTCTTTCTGCTTCCTGTTCACCTCTGGGCTCTGGTGACCACAGCCAGGGTCACCTGGCTGATACAAGGTCATCTGGGAACTCCTGACAGAAGGCCCCCGGCTTGGTGAACAGCTGGTGAGATGGGAATCCCCCTCTGCCCCCAGTTCTGGGCACGGGGAGGCTGACCTAGAAACCACAGCTCTCAGGCCCTCGTGCCCTCTGGCTTCTGGTCAGGCCCAACCAATGGGAAGCACTGCAAGTAGACGGGGGCGGGGCTAGGGAGTGAGAGGTGGGGGTACTTATCCCCTGTTTCCTCCCCGCCGTGGCCCTTCCTGGCCATGTCCTACCAGGGGGCCTCCTCTCCTCCACAGCCCCAGGAAGGCCCCTCTCCCCGCTTCTCCTTCAGGCTGGGGATGGGCAATGTCTACTCCCCTGGTGCCCCACTGTCCCACCTTGCCTCTGCCCACACTTCAGTAACAAGCCCCTTGATTTCAAGCATCCAGGTGAATTCTGCTTCCTGCTGGGAGCTTCTCCACGCGCAGGAACACAGCGGGTGGAGCTGAGGTCAGGGTCAAGGCCGTGGACTTACCTCCTGCTCCGAGAGGCCATCGATGATCTCGGACACCTCGTGCTCGCTGCGGGCGGCTGACATGGAGAGCCCGCTGCCCCTCTGGCCCACCCTGCTGGAGACCAAAGGGACACGCTCAGGATCGACCCCTCGGCAGCCAGGGACACGCGGCTGGCACAGCGGCACAGACCCGAGCCCACAGTTTCCCCAGAGGCGGCGTGTGGGCAGTGAGGAGGGGCCGGGCCTCACACCCACAGAGACAGCCCCGAGCCCAGGGGTCCAGGGGAGGGCATGGAGCCCCCAGACTCACCCAGAAATGCCAGAACCCTTTTTCTCTCCTAAGATGTCCACCGAAAGGCCAGCCACACAGACCCACAGACAAAGCCCAGCTCTGCCTCTTCGGACCTGTCCCTCAATGTCTCCCCTGTACCACGGGGATAAGGTGGCACGTGGATCCCAGGACTGGAGGAGGCATTCGGTGAGATACGCACCGTGAGTGTCCAGTAAAGAGTGAAATCCAGCATCCCTGCTCATGGCCCACCACCTTATCTGTGTGACAACAGATGTCACAGCCGCATGTCACCAAGCACCTACTCTGCGCTGGGCACTCCTACGCAGGATCCCACCCCATCCTCACGGCTGCCACGTGAGACCAGCATCCTTCTCCTTTGATCCACACCAGGGATCTCAAACTCAGCTGCCTTCAGGGGCCACGTAAATGAACGAAGCTGGGAGGTACCAGCCTGTGGCACACCGGAAGGAGAACTCACTCCACCAAGATGGATTTAAGCTTCTTTCAATTAAGTATTAAGGCTAGGCAGGCACCAAGGGACACATCCAAGGGCTTGATGTGGCCCCTGGGCTGCCAGTTTGAGACGCTGCTGTGCCTTCTGTTTCACACTGGCCAGGGCGCCTCTGTGGACAGTGCCTCAAGCTGACCCAGGCCCTGGGAGGCAGGAAAGGAGGGAGGGAGGGGGGGAGGGAGGGGGGAGGGGAGGGAGGGGAGGGGGAGGGGAGGGAGGGGAGGGGAGGGAGGGGAGGGAGGGGAGGGGGAGGGGAGGGAGGGGAGGGGGAGGGGTGGGGAGGGTGGGGAGGGGAGGGGGAGGGGGGAGGGGAGGGGGGAGGGGGGGAGGGGGAGGGGAGGGGGAGGGGAGGGGGAGGGGAGGGGGGAGGGTGGGGAGGGGAGGGGGGAGGGGGGAGGGGAGGGGGGAGGGGGGAGGGGGGAGGGGGGAGGGGGGAGGGGGGAGGGGAGGGGAGGGGGGAGGGGTGGGCCCGGCCCCCCGCCGCTCACCTCTGCATGCGCTCCTGCAGCTCCCGCTGCTTGCGGATCTCGGGGAACTGCTTCTCGTAGTACTCGCGCACCTTGCTCTCCTTGGCCCGCCGCCGGGGGTTGTTCTCAATGCGCTCCACCTTCTTCTCCCAGGCCTCCATGAGCTGGTCATAGCGCTGGCAGAACTTCTGCTCCTGGGGGGATGCGGGGGAGCCCTGCGGCAGCCATTCCTCCCGCATCCGACACCCAGCCCCACCCCGGCTCCCCGCTCTGCCGTGTGCCCGGGCACACGTGGGCAGACACGCGATCACACAAGGGCACGTGGGCAGACCCAGGTACGTGGGCAGACACGAGATCACGCAGAGACCTGAGCAGACCCAGGCCAACCCGGGCCCCTGAAGAAAACCCACAGGCTGCCCTAAGGACCCAGCCGCCTCGCTCCCTGGGGAATGGGCCACCCCCTGCCGGCCTCCCTCCAGAAAGGCCTCGTGCTTCCAGCCACATGTGGCTGTGGAGTTTAAATCAGGTAAAATTAAGTAACATTTAAATTCAGGTCTCTGGTCCCTATGCCACATTTCTAATGCTAGTAGCCATGTGAGGCCAGGGCTACCACCCATAGTGGGCAGTGCACACAGACCATTTCACTTATTGTCAGTTGCGTGGACGGGGCAGCTCTGGAGTGTCCATCAGGCCCGGGACAGCCGCATGGAAAGCATTCTCTTTCTGAATAGTTCCTCATCCCCCGGCCTCAGGCCAGCCATGCTCCCCACACCCAAGGACTGGGTGTGAAGACTCAAGCTGCCGCCCATCCAAGACAAGGAAGTCCCTCTCCAAGTCTAACCACAGTGCTTCCTACTGTATGTCCTTCCTTAGAGAAAAGACCCCGGCCCGGCCCAGAGTGTAGCTGCCTGGCTTCCGAGTCTCCAAGGTGACCCGGACCTCAAGCAGGCAGGGAGCATCTGGCTGTCCGTGAGACCCGATCTCCCCGTCTCTAACAGCTGCCGTGGACAGATGGCATGGTCTGGGAGTCCCGCTTGAACGCCTCCTCGACACTTCAGCATAATCAGAAAACCCGTCTCTGGTCCTCGTGCCCAGACACCCCTCCCCATCCTGAATTTCAGCTTCTGACCAAGGCAGCTTGTGACCTTGGTCCTCAACAAACCCAGCGGCGTGATGGTCCCCAAGTGGCCGTCAGGCCAGCTTTGAGGAGCAGAACTTGACCTTCAGCTCCCGGGCGGTCCCCAGATATGTGGGCTGCCCCAAGAACCCTTGGGAGGTCAAGTTCCAGTAGAGACAATAGCCACACGTGTTCGTGGCAAGGTGCTGAGAACAGCACCCCTGAGGGTGAGAACGGGCACGAAGGAAACCCAGCCCAGCCCACCATCAGAGCAGGGGACCCTCCCCACGCTCTCAGCCCTGCCAGAGAGGCCTCGATCTGATGGGTGAGAGCGAGAAAATATGTCAGATGGGGAAAAGGCGAGAACATGTTCACCAAAAACCAGCAGAGGAAAAGAATGCAGTTACCCATGAAGATAGGCAAGAAACCCGCAGGGCCACCAACCAGCTGCCCAGTGGAGGAGTGAGCAGGGCGGCCAGCAAGACGCCCCAGCCCTGCCTGGGGCCCTCGTGGAGCAAGGGACAGGAACAGCCGTGCGGGCACCCGCAGCCACACTGCCCAGCCCCAAGTACCACACGCAAAGACGTGAGCAGCTCCTGAGGACTGTCCAGGATGAGGAAGTCCCCCTCCACGTCTAACCACAGTGCCACCTGCTGTGGCCTGTGCACTGGAGGTGCTGTCCATCCACTGAGGGCCGAGGGCACGGGGCGCCTCGGGACAGAACACAGCAGTGGCTGCGGCCCTTCCCTGGGGCAGAAATGACCCTGCCAGGGGGGTGTCCACATAGTGGCCCCACTGGCCAGGGAAGAAAGCAGGTCACACACTCACATACACACATGCACACTCCCTTACACATACATGCACTCACGTGGACAAATACATACACTTACATTCTCACACTTACAATACACACTCACACCCACACACTCACTCATAAACTCACATACACACATTCTCACAGTCACACTCACACCTCAGAGGCTGGAGCACTGCTAAGCTAGTCTGCCGGGTGCCAGGAGCAAGAATCTGTAGAGGAAAAGGAGGATGGCCCCTGCGACCACAGTCTGTATGTGTTATGAAAACAGGTCACCCTCAGTGGGAATTCTTCTTCGTAGCATCATCATCACCATCAATCAGCATCGCCGCTGACACTCGCTAAGTGCCACTGTGTCACATGCCAGGCACAGAGCTGAGTCCTTCCCGCGACTGACTCTCCCAAACAACAAAAGGCCATGACCGCCATCCCCTCTGTAGAGGCAGGAGTTCAGAGCTCAGGGCCGTCAGCCCGGGATCACACAATTAGGGACGGGAGGTCAGGATCCTGATGGTTGTTCTGATAAAGTCCGGTACGTCTACTTTTCCTTTTGCTGCTCATGCTTTTGGTGTCACACCCAAGATCCGCTACCCAATCCAAGGTTGTGAAGATTCACCCCTATGGGTTTTCTTTTAGGAATGGTACAGCTTTAGCTCTTGCATTTAGGTCTTTGATTCATTTTGAGTTACTGTTTGTGTTAATTCTGTGAGGTGGGATCCAACTCCATTCCTGTGAGTGTGGCAGTCCTATTGGCCCAGCACCATTTGTTGAAAGAGACGGTCCTGTCTCATTGACTGGACGTGGCCACCTGTCAAAAATCCAGCATCCACAGATGTGAGGGCCTGTTTCTGGCCTCTCTGTTCTGTTCCATTGGTCTCCATGTCTGTCCTTAGGCTAGAACCATGCTGTTTTGATTATTGTAGCTTTGTGAGATGTTTTGAAATCAGCAAGTGACTCTTCCAACCTGGTTGTTCTTTTTCAAGATTGTTTTGTCTATTTGGGGTCCCCATGAATTTTAGGGTCAGGTCAGCTTGCAGCTGACGGTTCTGAGCACCCACTGCAGTCCGGGCGTTGCTGTGAGCACACTGCTTGCAGCCTTTCACTCAGTGGCCTGATGAGGTGCGTGTTACTATAATCCCCACCAAACAGAACAGGAACCTGAGACCAGGAATTAAATGATTTGCCCCAGTCACCGAGCAGGGCCAGGATTTGAACCCCTCCTACCCCGCCAGGTGTGTCAGGATGGAGCTCTACACTTAGGGAAACAATGAGAGATGGGGTGACCAGGAGGTACCCCCAAAACTGAGGAAGACAGCCTCAGGCCGACGGACAGAGCACAAGGAGGGAAGTGTTAGGGAGGTGGTTGGAGCTGATTGGCCAGGGGAACTGGCCTCTGTGGTCACCTGGTCACCCCAGGGAGCCTGCAGCCTCATGCAAAGGCCTTCTGCTGGGCTTAGCGGCCCAGGCACCACAGACTTGGAGAATGCTCCCCTGCTGGCTGTCCTGCGTGTTCAGCGATGTATGACGGTGACGAGGTCGAGCTCTCCCAGCCCCTGTCCTGCTGCCTGTAACTCAGGCTGCAGAAGCAAGTCACGGATGCCGGGGCAGGTCAGGAAAAAGCCCAGAAGTGAAAAATAAGAGGTGTGAGGGATATGAGAGGAGTGAGCAAAACTTTAGCCGTCTCTAAAAAAGAAATAGATAAAAAAGGAAAGTGGGGACAAGCCAGGAGAAAGAGTAAAGGCAGACTATGCTGAAAATATGCCAGTGCCCACTGTAGTGGGTTCAATGGTGACACCACCCCCCCAAAAGATGTGCCGCATCCTAACCCCCAGGTTAGGGGGTTTGAATCTTCAAATGTGACCTTATTTGAAAAAACGTGTTTTCAGATGCCATTAAGGATCTTGAGATGAGGTCATCCTGGATTAGGGTGACCTCTAGATCCAGTGACAGGCGTCCGTGTGAGAGAAGAGAGGGGAAAGGCCAGCTGAGGATGTAGGCAGAGATGGGAGTCATGTGGCCACAGCTAGGAACTGTCTGGAACCACCAGGAGCTGCAAGAGGCAGGGAGGAGCTTCCCCTAGCACCTCTGGAGGGAGCACAGCCCTGCTCCCATCTTGATCTTGAACTTCTGGCCTCTAGAGCCAGAAGTGAGAGGATACATTTCTGTTGTTTTAAGGCACCTAGTTTGTGGTCATTTGTCACAGCGGCCCCAGGAAATGAATACACCCACCGTCTAGGCTGAGCTCAACCCCTGACTAACCCATCCTGCCAGGCCACCAGTCACACACACTCCCCCCGCCAGGCACTGCGCTAACCCTTCCTGCAGCCCCACCGTGACCCCATTTCACAGATGAGGAAAAGTGAGGCTTAGGGCAAGACGGCTGTCCCAAGATCACTCACAGAGGGTATGGTGGGTAGGGTTTGAATCTGCGCATCTCAGCGGCTTCAGGGGGCGTGGGGCGGGCGAGCTCAGCTTCCCAGGGGAGGACGGGGCAGGCCTGGTGGAGGCTCCTGTTGGGGTGGGGTGCCCCTCTGGGGGAAGAGCCTCAGCTCTCTGGGCAGAGCAGGAGTGTAGGGCAGCGTGGGTCCCAGGAACCTCTAAGGAGTGAGGGCCCCACAGAAGGGCACCTGACTGACATGGTGGGGGGGGGGGCGGGCGGGGAGCATGCAGATCTGAGGGGGCCCGTCTTGGCCAAGCGCCTTCCCAGTCCTTGCTGATGACGATGCATGGGGCATTGGGTTCATTTATATAAGAAGAAGAATGAGATCATTCCAGACGCCCTCCCGTTGCAGCTTCTGTGGTTTAGGAATTCGTTTTCACAAGGGCCTCTCTTAAGATGGGCTCAGCTTGGCCACAAAGCGAACCCAGAATTTCTTAGAAGTCTCTCCAGTTCCTCTATCTTTAAATAAGCCCATTTCCCCTCCATCCCCTCAAGGGACCCCTCCACAAGGAGCCCTGGGAGATTTCCGAACAACTTACACCCACCCAACTCCACCCCCCAGCAGCCACTGGGATCCTTTAAAAATGTAAATCAGATCTCCTTCTTCCAGCCCCAAAGGAACCCCACCCCTGGGCAGGACTACAGGGGAAAAGCTGTGAATCAGGAAACGCTGTGAATCGTTAGGTGTGATAAAGAGAGAATTTCCTTCCTCCAGGAAGTGTTCCAGGTGAGGGTCTGGGTGTCTGCACCTACGTCCTAACAGCTCAACACAGAAACATTCATACTTACGCACACACACGCGCGCGCACACACACACACACACACATACACACAGCGAATATAAAGAAATGTTAACCATGATGGATTCCAGATAGCGGGCTTATAGGTGTTCACTGTTACTCTTCTGTCAGATTTCCTGTATCACTGTCAAATTTTCCGAATAACTAAAAATTCTTAAAGATTTTGTATTCTTTATTAAGAATACATCAAGAATAAGTGTCCTACTGTATTTAGAGTAAAATCTAGACATTCCATTTCCAGGTGACCTGGCGCCCATGATTTTAGACCACAGCCCCCCACGCGTGCCCTGTACTTCAGGCTTGCCTGCTACATGCTGTCCTGTGCTACCCCCCAGGCCGGTTCCTGCCTCAAGGCCTCTGTACTTGCTGCGCCCTCTCCTCGACACTCACACCCCCAGACATTCACACAGGTGGTCCTTTCTGGTCATTCCTCTCTCAGTACCGAGGTCGGATATCCAGGCTGTCCCTGACCCCATCCCTCTGCACGGCACTTGTCACTGTGTCTCCTCCACTCAGGCGCACAGCAGGTGCTCAGTAAGTATTTCTTAACTCAATGAATGAGATGGGATGCCCCGTTTCATGAACCCCATCTATCCAGCCAGGCGCCTCTGGTCACCATCCAGTCAATGTGGGAGTCTGAGGAGGTTGGAAAGAAAAGGGAAGCCCACCACTTCTCACCCTGTGGGGCCCTGGGGTCTAGGGTGCCGCCCAACCAGCTTCCCAATCGCCCAGCATGTGGGCCAGAAATGTATCCCTTCTCCAAGGGCCCAGCCGAGGTCTAAGGCCAGAGCAGGGTGGGTTCAGAAACTGGTTCAGAGGGACCGAGGCCCTCAAGTGGTGAAATCAGAGCTTTTGTGAGATGGTCTGAGAAAGAGCAGCTCTGTCTCTGGCTCTAGAAGGACTCAAACCTGATGTAGAAATTCAGGTCCCAAAGGAAAACCAGCTTGTCAATGTCCTAATATGCAGACTTGAAGAAAAACGGCATAGAAACGAAGGTGCAACCTGATCAAACCACTCCTGAATTCCACTCAGTGGACTTCTTCAGCTACACAAACTCCTTTACTGTTTAAGCCCATCTGAGCCAGTGCTTCTTCCTCTCACAGCTGAAAGAATACTAATGGGTAACTCCCCCTCCATCACTCAGCCCTAACCTCACCCAGTGAATCGGTGACGTAAATGCCCACCCTAAACCACAACAAAAGGTGTTCTTTCACATGTGCTCCCCTGCCCTGGGCATGCCTCCCAGCTGAGATGGCAGAGTGTGCGGTGGGATGCAGGAGTCCGTACCACTTTCTAAGCAAGGGGGGCCTCACTGCTTCTCCGGGCCCGGATTTTCCTGAGCCCGGAATGGGCACAGCGGGCTGGGCAAAGCTCATTTCTCAGGGAGCGCCCTGCAGTCACCGCCACCCAGCACACAGCCTACCCCAGTCTTCCACCTCTGCCAACAAACTTCTCTCTTTCTGCCTAAAATAGCCACAGTAGGGCCTCTGACAAGGAACCAATTTTCCCGGCCAACATTTTGCTTTCTCCCCTTCCAGGCTGGAAAAGGAGGGGCACAGTTCCCAGCCTCCCCACCCACTCACACCCCAGCTTCCTTGAGGCAGCCGAGCCCTGAGCCCCCAGCTTCACGGAAGCAGCTGCTGTCTTTTCCCATTTCTCTCACTGCCCTTGGCTTTTCTTCACACCCTGGACACGCAGGAATGAGCTGCAGAACCCAGGGATCCCGGTGAGTGTGGCCTGAGTGGCCTGGACGGTCTCGGCTCTCAAGGAAGCCTGGTCCGTGGAGGGGAGGGGGCAGCAGAACAGATTCCAGGGGTGGGGGACGAGGTGATGACTTACCCATTGTTTCCGGGCGTGATTCCTCCTCTTGAAGTACAAGATTAACTTTTTCCGCATCGCCTGGTTTCTAAGGAGGATGCAAACGGCCAACCGGGCAGGTCAGAAATGCAGGCTTTCAGGAATTCCGTCCCTTGCTGAAGTTTGCCCCTACTTGCCCCTATTGGCTCCCGGTGAGCCAAGACACATCCGTAGACCCCCCAGGGTGAGCCACGAATGTGTGCCAATGTGTGTCCTTCCCCCGTCACGTCATGTACAAGGTGTCCCCACCCACACCTAGGCTGAGCGTGGTCTGCAGAAAAGAGGGTTCCAAAGGGGGTCGAGGTCTTGTGGCCTCCTGCCCTCCCCGGAGCTGCCATCACCCCTACACGCACCCAGGCTCCCCTCTCCCGTCAGCCACACCTGCCACGGGAAACCAGCCACGGAGAAACTGCCACAGCCTTAGAAACGCAGGCCGGGGAGACCAAGCCCCCGAGACCTGCAGCTGCACAGAGGCAGGGTATTGGGGTCTGGCCTCTGTGACCCCAAGCCACCTCCAACCAAGCCCCTGCTCTGGCCCCCTGGGGTGGGGGTGACATGGACAAGCCAGCGACAAGCTGGTGGGAGCCAGCACAGCAGGAAGCCCAGGAAGCACCTGAGGGGTCTCATGCCTCAGCTCAGGGAAGCCAGACCCCTCTCGCCATCAAAGCCCTCAACCAAGGAGGCCACACACAGCACTGTGGGCTCAGAGGGCAGCGGGCGCTTCCCCGGGGAGATGCGGGCTGTTCAGAGAGAAAGAGAGGCGGGCACAGGAGAGAGACACCAAGACGAGGAATGAGGGAGAATAAAAAGACAGACAGAGCTCCAGAGGAAGGCAGGGAGACAGAGGGAGAGGGAGCGACAGAGAGGTGGATGAGATCAGATCCCAAATGAGGACAGAGGGAGAGGGGCCTGGGGCCTGGCAGAGAGAGAGACAGACAGACAGACAGACAGAGAGACAGAGGGGAACAGGCCAAAAGGCAGAGGAAGACAAGATTCAAAGAAAGGGGGGCGATGGACGAACAACAAGGTCCTGCTGTATAGCACAGGGAACTACTTTCAATATCCTGTGATAAACCACAATGAATATTAATAAAGAATGTACATGTATGTATAACTGAATCACTTTGCTGTAGAGCAGTAATTAATACAATGTTGTAAACCAACTATACTTCAATAAAATAAAAGACAAATTAAGGGGGATGGAGGCCCAGAAGGAGGCAGAGGGAGACTCAGACATGCGGACCGACACGGAAGAGGATGGAAGACTCACCCCCAAGCACCCCCTTCCCCTCGGCCCTTTCCCCACAACTTCCGACGCACAGCAGCGTGTAGCAGCTGGGGCCTGCGGGGGTCACAGATGGGCCCCGAAGAGCCCACCAGGCCCGTGAACTTGCTTGCCCCCCAGCCGGGTGTACAGCAAGATCAACTCTTCTGGGGAGGGGTCCCCCGACTTGCTCACATTCTCAGCCGCATCCAAACTCTTACCAAAAGCTTACAAACTGATGACCGAGAGCCCCGCCCCATCCAGCCTCCAGGAGGTATGGCACCTGTGGGCCCCCAGAACCCCAACCTCAGGAAAAAGACAAAGAGGAGGACACTCCAGGCCCTGACGGATGAGGAAGCTCCCCCAACACACACCTCCTGGGGACTGAAGGGCCTGAAATCAACCCGCCCTGGGGACCCCGTGGGGAGTCGCTCTCTGCTCCCTCATCCCCCACAAACAGACACCACGGCCTCAGAGACCCACCTCCCAGCGGCTGTCGGGGTCTGCCAGCACACCTCGTCCCCGGGTGGACCAGGGTCCCCAGGCCTCGCAGTGATTTCCAGCAGGAGGTCGGCATCCCCACTACCTGGTCTCAAGTCGGAGATGCTGATGGGCCTGCATGGTCCCTCTTCACCTGCAGACCCCAACCAAGCTCAGCTCTGTCTCCACCCATCTCCTGACAAGGAAAGGCCACGCCCACTTCCAGGAGGGTCAGTGAGGGGACCCTCGGCTCCCTGGGTCATTCCGGTCTCGCCTCCCATCAGCCAGGCCTCCCACCTCGAGGTCTCGATACTTCACATCAGCCTCCCCCTCCCCAGCAGGATGGGCGCTGGGGGCCCTCAGTCACACAGGCTGAGACCACAACCCCTTATTCCACAGCAAGGTGTCTCTGAACAAATCTCAGATGGTCTCAGCCTCAGTTTCCTCATCCGAATAATGGGAGCAGTAGCATTGTGCTTTCATCTCCTCAGTCATTCAGCAAATGTTTACTGAGCACCTACTATGTGCCGGGCACTGTTCTGGGCCCTGGGGACGTAAAGGTGAACAAGACAAAGTCCCCGGCCCTCATGGAGGTGACGCCTAGAGGGGCCACACTGACAATAAGCAAGATAATCCTGGAGTCAGGAACTTATGTGGAGGGTGAGATAGTGACTGGGGGAGGGGAGGGTGTAGCTATTTTAGATTCAGGGGTGCAGAAAAGTCTCTCAGAGACGGCTGCGAGCTGATATCTTGATCACCAGGAGGACCCAGCTGTGGGGCGATCCAGAGGGAGATGCACTCCTGGCAGAAGGCACTGGGAGTGCAAAGGCCCTAAGGTGGGAACAAACTCAGAGTGTCTGAAGAACAGACAGAAGACCCATGTGGCTGCAGAGTGTCGGGCAGGGACACAGGGGAGCGACAGGAAGGAGGAGGACGGCTGAGAGGGTGACAGGGCCGGCTGTACAGGGCCTTGTGGGTCGGGGCAATGGAGAGGGTTTGGACTTGGAGACGGCAGCTGAGAAGGCCAAGAAGCAATGGCAGCCCAGAGCAATGAGCCCACTAGCACCAAGGTCTTGGTGTCTAACACCATTCTCCAATAAAAGGAGTCATTTCTCAGGACTTCCCTGGCAGTCTGGTGGTTAAGGCTCCATGCTTCCAGTACAGGCAGCGTGGGTTCGATCCCTGGTCAGGGAACTAGGATCCCACAGGCTTCACGTGCAGCACGGACAAAGGAAAACAAAAAGAAGAGCCATTTCTCCCTGGAGGAATGGCTGCATCCAGAGCTGCGGCAGGAAACATACAAGATGAGCCCAGAACATTTCTAAGTAAAGAAAGAGTTTCCGACGGCCAAAGCTGGAACAATTTGAGAGGCAAAATAAATAACGCTAGTACTAGATTATAGCCCGAAGAATAAAATAAATAACCATGCATCCACACGGATATAAATAAATGACCGAATACATAAATAAAGGGGGGAGGAGGGACAAATGTTCCTTACAGAATTCCAATTAATAAACGTAGAAGGACTGAGGGAAGTCGAAAATCACTATTAGATACCACGGTGCCAATTACCGCAGGCTAGACCCTTGCAAGAACGTGAAATCAGTCGGCAAAACTTTGAGGAGAGACAGGAAATTTGCATAGCCTCGAAGCATTTCCCCCAAATATTTACTAATCGTTGTGGCAGTTTAACTTGTGCCCACAAATTCTTTGATATTCCCCCTCCAGGAGGTGTAGCTGGACTCCCCTCCCCTTGACGGTAGGCTGGATGGTGACCTGCTTCTAAAGCACAGAGTAGGGACAGGAAAGACAGCACCTCAACGGTGGAGACACGGCTGACACCTCCCTGAGCAAGGGGGCAAGGTCAACACCACCTGTAGTGACATAAACACCACCAGTCAGGGTGTCGGGTGCTCCCGATATATCATGATGGGAAGGGCGCCCCCTCACCTCTGTGGGACTCTTCCCCCAAATCCACAAACCCAGCGTCCTCCTGAGAAAATATCAGACACACCCAAATTGTGGGACATTCTGCAGAATCCCTGACCAGTCCTCTTCAAAAGGGTCAGGGTCAGGAAAATCGAGGAAGACTGAGAAATTATCACAGAGTGGAGACCAAGGGGACATGAGGACGAAATGCAGAGCAGGAACCTGGATCAGATCTTGGGCCAGAAAAAGGCCATTAGTGGGAAAATTGGGAAAATCCAAAGGAAGTCTGTGGTTTAGCTACTAGGACTGTACCGCTGTCCCTTTCATAGTTTTGATCAATGTACCTTGTTCGTGTCACATATTCGCATTGGGGGATGCTGGGTGGAGGGTATACGGGGAATTCTTAGTACGGTCCATGCGTTCCACGTCCCCAGATACGGGGCCGACTGCATAAGGAACTTGAGCATCGCGGAGTTTGGTACCCACGGGGTTCCTGCAACCAACCCCCGTCCCTGTACTACCTCGGCAACTCTTCTGTAAATCTAGCTATTTTAAATTAGACTTAAAAAAAAAAAAAAAAGAGGGACAAGACCTATGTTGAAATGCCATAGTGAGATCAAAGACAATTTACTTTAGAGCTAGCAGGGGGCTTGGTGTATGTTATGAATTGAAATGTGTCCCCCCCACAAAAAAGATGTTGGGGTCCTAACCCCCACCCCCAATACCTTAGAATGTGGCCGCATCAGGAAATCAGGTCATTTAGAGGTCATCAAGTTAGCATGAGGTCAATAGGGTGGCCCTGATCCTATATGACTGGTGTCCTTATAAAAGGGAGCAATTTGAACAGAGAGGCAGATACACACAGAGGGAAGATGACATGAAAAGACACAGTGAGAAGGCCACGTGAAGACGGAGGATTGGAGTGAAGTGTCTACAGGCCAAGGATCGCCAAGGAAGCCAGCAAACACCAGAAGCTGGAAGACACACGGAAGGATCCTCCCCTGGCGTCTGCAAGAGATCAAGGCCCTGCCGGTACCTGGATTCCCAACTTCTGGCCTCCAGAGCTGAGAGAAAATGAACTGCTCTAGTTTTTAGGCACCCAGGTGGTTGGGACAGGCTCTGGCAGCCCGAGGAAACTTGCACAGCCTGTAACAGCTTCAACAAGCACGGTGCTGTGGCTTCGAGCTGAAGAGGCCTCGGTGAGAGCAAAGACTCGTGGCACGGGCAGAGGGGATGCACGGAGCCGCCTCTGTTCCCCACAGCTACCAGAGGGCACGAATTCTCCCTTTTGCTGATCCGGGTTTCCTTCCAAAGCAAGCACCGTGGCTGGCACCCAGAAGCATCCGCTTACTGCCAAAGAGGACAAATGTCAAGTCCACAGGTTGCAAATGGGCGCAGTGCACGGAGTGGAGCCAGCTCGTGAGACTGTTGTGTTTGGACTGCGGTGCTTTCTAAAAAATCTGCATTTGTTGCCAGTATTGAAAATCAGAAGCTGCTGCATAAAGAGCTCAACATAAAGCTTCTCTTTAAAAAAAAAATCAGGCAGCCTGGCCACGCTCCCTCGTGGCTACAGACAAGGAACTAAGAACTAACTGTCCCTTTAAAAGCATGAGGAGCTCACCACTCACCCCAGGCGTCACCACTCCCTACCGCCTCCCACCAGCCCTTTCCCCTCTAACTTTGTTCCCGCCCTGGAGGCATGCATCTGCGTGGTTCGCAAGCCCCTAGACATCTGGTTTGGGGTGACCACTTGTCCAACATTCTTCTCGCAAACACTTTTTGAGTGTTTATTTTGTTCCAAGAAGTGTTTAGGTATTGCAGCTGCTAATGGCATACTGCAGACAAATCTTCTCGGCTGAGATTTTGTCCAAAAATAGGGAACAGAGTCCAGAGGGCTCTGGAAGGACCGACAGACCAGCAGTGTGATGAGTTTGCCGGTGGAGGCATTTATAGGGTGCAAAGGATATCTCAATCTCCTGGAGAAGGCAGGGTTTAAAAAAGCACAGCCGGGCTTCCCTGGTGGCGCAGTGGTTGGGAGTCCGCCTGCCGATGCAGGGGACGCGGGTTCGTGCCCCGGTCTGGGGGGATCCCACGTGCCGCGGAGCGGCTGGGCCCGTGGGCCGTGGCCGCTGGGCCTGCGCGTCCGGAGCCTGTGCTCCGCGGCGGGGGAGGCCACAGCGGTGAGAGGCCCGCGTACCGCAAAAAAAAAAAAAAAAAAAAAAAAAAGCACAGCCTGTGAAGAAATACTGGCCTTGTCGGCTGACACTGGACTAGGGGGAGAAACGGGAACCAGGAAGGAGGAAAAAGGAGTTGGAAAGTCTGTGGACGTTCAAGGAGAGTCTGGCCAGGCCCTGGGTGGGACTGGCCCTGGGGTCTATGGAGTCCTGAAAAAGGAAAGTGTGGGGGCAATCAGGGGAGGCTTCCTGGAGGAGGAGAGGTTTGCGATGAAGCTTGGGAGAAGTAAAGGAATGGGGTGGGCAGAGGGAAATGAGGAGAATACTGGGTTCTGGGGGAGTAAGGGTGACAGTGAATTTGGAGGGAGTGAGGAGGGGCGTTCAGGGAGAGCCAGATCCCCGACTGTGGGGGAAGCAGCCCATGCAGGGCCCTGAATGCTTTGGGAAAAGCCTGTCAGACTGGGGTGACTGATGGTCCAAAACATGCTTACTAGGGGCCAAGCACTTTTCCCATGCAAGATGACTCCAAGGAGACCAACTTACTGACAAGTTAAGTGATGTGACTTCCCCGAGGTCACCGGGCTAGCGAGCGGCAGAGTCCGGGCTGCAGACCCAGGAGAGGGAAGCAGGTGGGTGCACAGATTGGGCTGGTCTAGGAGTTTGGCTGTGAGGCCCTGGGGAAGTTACTTAACATCTCTGAACCTCCAGAGCAAGACCACAAGGACCTGTTAACAGTAACCTGGGTCCTGAGCACCCTTTCCACCTGCACGGCCCCAGGGCATCAGCGAGCCCTCAACGAGGGCTGAGGAGGGGAAAAATCAGTCTGAAGACAAGAAAATTGGGAAGGAAGAGCTACCAGGAGCTAGCAGGCTTCCAGGCCCCGAGGGGAGGAGAGGACACCAGGTGAAGGGGTGGCCACAGCAGAACACACAGGAGCCTCAACCATCACCGTTGCATCAATCCCATGCCCTTTCACCGAATCACCTGTGGGCTCCCCAACCCAGTGAATTCAGCTCCGAACTCTCCCGGCAGGTCCGGCCTGCAGAGAGGAGGCCAGTCCCTCCAGGGAGCACGGGCTGATGCGGCTCTGGGGTTGCCCCCGCCCCCATCTCCTGCCCTTTCCCCTGCTTCCCAAAGCCTGGGAGGTCTGAGGAGTCAGTCCCGAGACCTGGGGCTAAGACCCCACAGTGAGTCACCCACCTCCCCCGTCCCCGACCCCGCCGGGAGCAGGGGTGGCCATCCCCACACCTCCCGAAGAGGCAGGTGGCAGAGGACAGCAGTCGAGGTGGGTACAGGTGACTTCAACACATCCGCAATTGCCAATGCAGCAGGAAGTCAAGCGTGAAATTAACTTTAACTCCGCGGCCCCAGCGCGCAAACACTGAGAAATTAAAGTGACAGGGCAAGGTCCCTTGGGGAGGGGATAACCTTCCACCTGGCGGCAACTACAGCAGCCGGAGAGAGGCTGGGAGGCCCGGCTGGGGTGACCTGGTGAAGCGCTGCGCCCTGAGACGCAGCCCCAGCCTGATCTGTCTCATTGTCCTTATCAAGCTGTCTTTCTATCACAGGCGTATTTATTTATTGTCTGTCTGCTGCACCAGAATGGCGGGCCTCATCCACTGCTGTCTCCCCAGGACCCAAACAGCGCCTGGCACAGAGCAGGTGCTCATAAATATTTGAATATTTGAGTGAATGACTGAGGGATAACTCTTGGTCTCTGTTGATAAAGTAAAAAGAACAAAAATCACAGAACGCTTCCTACGCGCCTGACACCGAGCTCAGCACTTCAGGGATAGTAATTCATTGAATCTTCAGCAACCCATCTCACAGATGGGGCAACCAAGGCACTGGTAGTAAGTGACAAGCCACACGAGCCAGATGCTTGGGGCTCTCAACATGCCCCTGGCCCATCGACTCCCCAAAATCCAATCAAATCACTTCTCGGCATAAACTTCATCGTTGGCCTCCCTTCGCACAGATGATAAAACCCAAACTCCTCACCAGCTCTGGGTGATCTGGCTGGCACCTTCCTCTCCCTCACCTGCCCCCTCGGGACATACCCGCGTGCTCTGTCCAGCCCCAGGGCCTTTGCACTGCCTCTTCTACCTGCCTGGGGGGACTACACTCCAGCTGCTGCACAGTCCCCGAAGGTTCCCTCAACTGTTAGGTCCTGCCCTGATCTCCCTGGCTAAAGTCCCCCCTTACTTTCTCTCCCATCACCCTGTTTGCCATCTTCACAGCATTTTTTAAAGTAAATGACTGCACTGACTTAATGATGACCACACTGAAATTAAAATTACAGAAGTGATTATGATTTCAGAGGCAAACTATGAAAAAACATTAACGTTCTAAGAAGAAATCAGTTCAAAGAACTTGCCTACAGATACATTTTTCTAACATAAAGCTGACCACTTATAACAGGAAAAATCTTAAAATTATTTACCTCTATGTTTTACACTTAAACATCTGTTCATCTGTGACTTAGATTTGGAACAAATTTCACTAGGCAGTTACTTACATAGCCAAAATGTACTCTAGTAGACCAGAGCCATCCTCCGATGAAGATTATGGGATATAAAAATAGGGCGTTGGTTCAATAAGCTTATAGTTGTATTCTACTTAGAGACGTAGCAGTACCTTGTTCGCTAGTATTATTCGCAGGGATACCTTTTTCCTTTGCTGTTTGGATTCTATGGCTGTTTTTATAGCCTGAAATCATCCACATTATTCGGCTTAAAACAGTACTCATTTTTAGTTTAGTGAAAAAACTTATATAAAAGTTTCAGTGTAATAAAATTGCTATCAAAATTGTTATGCTGAAAAGAAAAATGAAACTAGGTATATTAAAAGCATAAAGAGCTTAAGATAGCTGTGTGACCACAGTATTTTTTATTAGCTGATGTTTTCTTATTCACTTATTAACTCACTTGTTTTCTGTCTCCCCTGCTAGATAAAACTTAATGAAAGTATGGGTAACTTTGTCTTGTTCACAGCTGAATCCCCAGGTCCCTAGAACAGGGCCTGGCACACAGTAAGTGTAGTAAGTGTGTATTGAACGAGCGAATGTTCCCAGCAGGTTTGCCCAGATGAGAACACCTCACCCCCATCACCTAAACCAGCCGTGACAGGCCCGAAAGGCCCCCTTGTCCTCACCTAACACCCGTCTGGGCCTCCCCCACTCCCGGCAGTTGTCCCCACGATGAGGCAGGTCCCAGGAAGCTTATAAAGACTACGGTGGCCTGATTGGAAAATAAACCGTGTAAAGTTGAGACGGATTTGGTACCTGAGCAGCGAACACGCTCTAAGGCCAGACAGAAGCACAGGCCACGTGGGACGCAGAAAGCCTAGCACTACACCAGTGTTCCCAGTACAGGACACTCCACAGCCCCTGCCAGCCACAGGCTGAGTGACGGCCGGCAATACGGGTCAAGCATCCTTGGCAGGTGCTCTCGAGCCCAAATGGGCCGAGGACCTTGCTGGCAACACGGGGTTTTCTAGGTTGCTCCATCAGAGACTCGGGGGTGGGTGGCCGTGTTGGTCACCAGAGCCTAGACTAGTCACTCGAGTCCAGAAACTACAACAGAAGGGACCTCTGCAACAACCAGTCCAGAGCCAGGGGAGTTTAAAACCATCGGGAGGTTTGCATGCCTCCGGGGATGGGGAGCTCACTGTTGCACGTACACCCTGCAGTTCCACCCCAAGGAAGCCCAGACAATCAGACCGAACTGGACTGCCCACTGGACCAGCTAAGCACCGCCCTCCTGAGGTCACACAAAAATGAACCCTGAGCAGTTCAATGACTGTGATCCCAAAGGGTCTCCTCTAAGCGAACAGTCCCGGAGCGCTTGCAGTCACACGTTCCTCAAGGGGCAAGACCCCTTTTATCTTTTGGGCTCCTGGTTAACAACATGAGGTAACATCCCCTCCTCAGCCAAGGAGGCTATGCTCCCACTAATGCATCCCAAGAAAAAAGCCAGCCCCCTTCCGGCAGCCACACCCCTAACACCTGGCTCCCAGCTTAAACACATAAAGTCACTGGTCCCCAGCACAGCCCGGCTGTCCCTGCTCTGCCAGCTCGGCCCACACCAACTGTGGGGGGCACTTCACTGATAGTTTTTCACTTCTAGCATCCATCTGGGAAAAGGTCCCGTCACTGGGATACGTCCTATTGGCCCCTCCAAAGCCTCTGGGTCTGGATTAGTGCTCCCAGCTGCTCCACACTGGGCTGTACCACAGATGGACACCTTGTGCAGACCACAGGGCAGTCCCGAATATGCTTACATCAGAGGCCAAACCATGGGCCCCTGCTTACTCCATGGCCGCCCCCGCCACCCTGAGCCCACTCTCCCCTGCCCGGCAACTTGCTCCTACTCTAACAGCCCTCCTCCTCTACCTCTCCAGAGCTGTGCGAGCAGCTGGCCCGCCCTCCCCAAGCCCAGGTCTGTTCCCAAAGCTTCACGGGGCCACGCCCTCTGCCCCTCCCCTGGCCTCGCAGGCCTCTCCATCCTAGGCCCGGAACTCTTGCCCAGGCTGCCCCCTTCCATCCCCTCCTCCAGCACCTGGCCCTGGCTGGGAGCCCGCTGGGAACTGAGAACCCACATCCCACCCGAGGCCCCCACCCCGCTGTACAACTGCACGGCTGCCCACAGGTACTCACATTTTGATGTTCTCATGATACTGCCTGGTGTCGGAGGGCTGGTTGTACAATGGCTGCAAGGAAAGAGACAGGGAGGCGCGTCGGAGCCGGGCCTGGGCTGTGGGCAGCCGGTGCGAGCTGGGCCGGCTACTACCCCACTGCAGAGCCCTGCGGCCCCTCAGCCGCAGCACCCCAGGCCCTGGCACCAGGGAGCCATCCACTGGTGTGGGAACCAGCTGCCGGCAGGCATGAAACGGAACACGGGGACCCAGCCGTCAGCCCCGGCGAGGAACAGGCTGTAACGCTCTGGGCACAGCTGTGGGTACCATGAGCCCTCACCGCAGTGGCTGCCATGGCTGCTCTGCAGGGCACAGGGCAGGGCTGGCCTGAGCGCCCAGGGACAAGCACACACATCCCAGGGAAGCTGAGATCAGCAATGGTCTTGAACGGGGAAGGCTGCCAAAGCACCGTGAGATGCCCCGTCACCACCGCTGACCGGCAGAAGATAAAGCAGCCAAAGAGTGCCAGGGGTTGGTGAAGACGTGAGGACACTGGAAGGCGTGCACACGGCCGATAGAAATGTACGCAGGTACACGTGTCCCGGAGATGTGAAAGGATGAAAATGCGTGTGCCCTGCGACCCCCTTCCCCTGCCACGGAAGCCCTGGAAGCGGTAGGGCACTGTGTCCCGCCAGGAGATGGACGCCAGAATGCCCGGACCGCGTTGTTCATAACAGCAACGCATTAGAAGCAAGTTAAGTGTCCACCTCCAGAAAGAGGAAGAAATAAGTTAGCACGCGTTTACACCTCGAAGACTGCACAGCAGTGAGAAATGAATGAACTGGGCGCACATACAGCGACAAATCCGCAAATGAAAAGGAGGAAGTTGCTGCAGCGTCTGCGGTGGGGCAAGAGCTGAGCTCGATGTCGTGTTATCTCCCGGCTGGATGGCAGCGCTGCAGTTAGGGGCTAACCCCCGGGTTCGCATCCCGGCTCTGCCACTTTCCAGCTGTGTGTCTCTGGGTGAGCTATTCAAGCCATCTGTGCCCCAGGTTTTCATCTGTAAATGGGGTTAAACTCAGAGAGTTGTGAAGATCAAAGGAGGTAATGCGTGCAAAGCCCTCAGCCCAGCGCCTGGCAGACTGAGAGGTCCAAGAAGTCTCAGGGTCATTATCACCATCGGGGTGCAGTGACTGCATTCATGGAAGCAATTTTTCCTGCCCCTCCCCCCATACCCACTCACGCCCTTGCTTTGGCCAATGGGACAGATGCAAACTTCATGAAAGCAGACGAGGCGTTTCTGCTCTTTCTTCCTCTCTTGTTCGCCTGCCCCCCCCAACCCCCGTCAAGAGACCAAGTGAAGCCTGGCAGAGAGCTGCATGGAGGACAGCAGCACCATCCCAGCAAAACCGTGAGCCGCCACCTGACCTCCCAGCTGCCCAAGGATGTTGAGTCAGCTGAGCCCAGTCGAGAGAAATTACTCAGCTGACTTCTACACTCGCGGAAAACAGCAAAACGTTGTTGTTTCAAACCACTATGTTTGGGGCTGATTTGTTACACAGCAGTCGCTGACTGATACAATTACCATCCCCATTTTACAGGTGAGAAAATCTAGTCCCTGAGAAGTTAAAACATTTGCCTCTGGCTGGTAAGAGATGAGGCATCCCGCCTCTCAGCTCCAGCCCTGGAGGAAGGGGTTTGCCCTTTCTCTGCTTGCTCCCTTCTCTGCATGTCCCCCTCTTTATGTCTCTGTGTGTCTCTTTTTGTGTTGCCCTCTCTTCCCTTCCCTCTCCCCTCTTTCCCTCTCTCTGTCTCACACACCCACACAGGTAGCAGGAGCCTCCCAGACAGCCATGGATGACTGTGGTACAAAAACCAGGTACAGAGTGTGACGGGTCAGGCTGGGCAGGTGAAGATGGAGACATGGTGTCCTGAAGCCTCAGGGCAGGGCCCCGGGGTGAGGGAAGAAGGCACGTCAGGCCCCACCCTTGAACTTCTCCCTGAGCATGGACCTGAATACACCTCCTGACATCATCCCAGCCGATGGGGACCACCCACAAGCAGCATGGCCACAGGTCCAACCTGCCGTGTCCCCAGGGACAGGCCTCCAGCTCTCTGTGGACAGGGCAGGGTCCTCAAGGAGGGGCCTCTGCTGCCCTGGGAATCACAGGCAGCCTTGGCTGAGGACAATGGCACCTCTCTCCCAGTGTCCCCCAGGTTCCCTCCATGACAATTCACCATTACTCAGGTAATTGCAGGCCCCAAGTCCAGCTGCTCCACCTGGGATGGAGATGTCGCGTCATGGCTAGCACAGGCCATGTCCCGCCACACTGGGTCAGCTGCCCTTCCAAGGTGCTTGGCTCAAAATGGGGAGGTTTCCCCACCCCCACTCTGGGTGTCTGAACAGGAAGGCAACAGAAGAGACCACCGTCAGACTCACTGCAAAACTTCCCAACCAGAGAGGGGCAAGACGTTACTGCACATGGTGGAGAGCCCACATCTCAGGACAGCAAGGAGCCCCACAAAGATGCCTGTGCTGAATTCCAGGGCATCAAATGCCCGTGTTTAACCCCAGGTGACTCTGCGCCCGGTCCTTTACGTTCCTCACAAGCCAGTAAAACACAGGCCGGGCGGGAATGAGTATGGCTTAAAGGTTCGGTTTCCAGGAACAGATGCGCCCCAATTTCACTAGCTGTGTGACCTTGGACACATGCCTTCAACACTCCAGGACTCGGTTTTCTCATATGGAAAATGGGTGTAGAGCAAATAGGGCCTACCTCACTGGGCTTTCAAGTAGCCCAGGAAATGTCAGACTTGGTGACTCAACTGCTTTTTTTTGCTTTTAAAGATGGCAAAGTCTCCACGGTCTAAGGAGGCCAGGAGGGGCTGAAGGACCACATAGAGAGCCCCCGGGTGCCAGTGATGGGCGGGGGGCGGGGGGGGCGGCCCGTTTCTACAAAATGGGATAGGCCAGAAAAGGGGAGACTGGCTTCTGGGCGGGCAGCGGGGTCCCAGCCCGCCTCTGACCCGCCAGACTCGCAGGGGAAGGAATCACTTTCACCCTCCAGCCCCGCTGGGTAAGAGGAGGACACAGCACCGTGCCCCTCCAGGTGGCCTTCGGCAAAAGGCCAAGGAGAAGTCAGAGAACACTGTGGGGTGCGCTGCCTCTGACCACAGGGGCTGTTCCCCAAGGAGGCGCTCGCCGGGCATCCTTCGAGGTACACTGAGACCTGGGCGGGAAGGGAAGCCTCTGGGCCCAGGGCAGCTTCCGCTGGCTGTCTGTTGCCATGGTGACGGGCTGCTGCGACGTGTGAGTGGGTCGGGGGTGAGGAAGGATCATGACACCTCCTTGGCTGGTGCACTGCTGAGGGGAGGGCGGGGCCAGAGGGCGTCCCCCCTAGCGCCCCTCCTCGCCACCTGCAGGCGGGGGAACACACAAGGCCAGGCAAGGCCTCCTTCTGTCCCAGGGGGCACGTCCCCAGTCAGCGGCCACGCGGCCACCTTGGCCTTCACACCCACAGCAGCTTTCTCTGCTACCTCCCAGGTTTCCAGCCCCCGCCAAGGGGACACGAGACCTAAGAGGGAAAGTCCCTGCCGCGGACCCCAGAGGAGCGAGGCTGGGGGGCCTAGGGTACCTGCAGGAAGGCCCGCCCCCTCCATGCCTCCATTTCCTCCTCTAGAAATGGGGGTGCAGCCAACTAATCGGAGGGAGAAGGAGCACAAAGGGGAGGATGTGCCAGACTGTAGGGCCCCAGACAGAAGTGACTAAGAAAGAGAAGCTGGGTCTCGGGGAGAAGGAAGGAGGGTCCCCTCCAGACCTGACGGCAGGCGGCTGGCGGGTGGCCGAGAAGAACCGGGCGGACGAGCTGCTAGAAACGGAGTGTCTGCGCTGGCCCTCAGCCCTCTGGTGACACGGCTTCTTAAAATAACACCTCCGAACAGGAAGGAAACCAGTACTCAAAGCGGCAGGGCGAGGAGGCGGGGGGATGGGGCTGCCCACACCCTCCCCCCGCTGCCCGCTTGGGGCCAGGCCTGGTCCCCAGGGCGCAGAGCCCTGCCTGGAGCCGTCCGCGCTGTTCATCATCTTCCTCTCCCACATGGGCTTCTCCCGGGCCCAGGCCTCCCCACCAGGGAGGTCACAGAGCACTCAACACTGTCTTCCTCGGCTGACTGTTCCCTGGGCTGCAGGTGGGAGACACCTCCAGGGAACTGGATTCCCCGAGGTGCAGCCCAGTGACCCGAGACCCGGGGTGAGCAGCCCCGGGCCCTTCCTCCTGGCCTGAGCTCAGACTCCTGGGTGGCCCGAAGTAGGCCCTGCTGAGGGTGCGCCTCAGAGCTGCCTCTGCTTGGAGGACGCCTCTGGTCACTCGGGCCTTGTGGTAACCAAGACAGAGGGCAGACCAGAGCAGAAGTGGTCAGCCACAACCCCATGGGCTCAGCACACCTCCCCGCTTCGTCTCGTGCCGTGTGACCCTGGGCAAGGCCCTGCCCTCTCTGAGGCTCACCTAGAAAATGGATGGTGACGCTTCCACAAGGCCTGACACACAGCAGGTGCCCTGGCAATGTGAGGCCCCTCTCCAGCCCCACGGAAGGCCACCAAGGCAAGAGCCCACCGCCTTCTAGAGCTTCCAGAGCACTCCGGTGACAGCCACGCCGCCCCCCCCAGACCTCGGCCTCCCGCGCCACCAGCCTTGAGGAAGCCTCTACTGTGAGACCACCAAGCAGAGGACAGCCTCGTCGCCCCCAAAGACCCAGGAAAGAATCACTGAAATTGTGAGCTCGGCAGATGCCCTGCTGTTCTCAGCGGCTCCCTTCACACTCCAGCCCCCTACTCAGGAGCCTCCAGGACTAATTAGGTCAGGAAAGGGGAGAGGGAGAGCCTCCAGGTCTGGAAATGGCTGGGCGATGCCTCTAGTCCTGCCAGCCCCATTGGCAAGAAAGGGAAACCGAGGTGAACAGCAGCTTACTGGTGGGAACGGAAACCAGTGGAGCGACTCTGGAAAACCGTCTGGTAATTCATTCCTCAAGAGAGTAAACACAGAATTAACACGATCCAGCAGGTCCAGGCCGAGGTATCTACCCAAGAGAAAGGGCAACACACATCCACATGGAAACCTGTACATTACTGTTCACAGCCACTTCCTTTATAATGTCCGAAAGCTAAACCAACGTAACGCCCACCAATGAATAAATGGATAAACTAAATGTGGTCCATCCGTACAATGGAATACGATTCAGCCATAAAAAGGAATGAAACACCAACACAGGCTACCTCATGGATGAACCTTCAAAACAGGATGCTGAGTGACAGAAACCAGACACAAAAGGCCACGTATTGTATGATTCCACTGATACGAAATGTCCAGAAGAGGGAAACCCATAGAGACAGAGAGCAGACTAGTGGTTGGTTGGGAGGGAGGGGGAGGAAGGGGGGTGGGGGGAGGGGGGGAGGGGAGATAAGGAGGTGATAGTTCAGGGAACAAAGTTCTTTTTGAGATGGTGAAATGTTCTCAAATCGATTATGGAGATGGCTGTGCACATCTGTGGATATGCGAAAACCCACTAACTTGTACTCTAAATGGGTGAATTGTATGGCATGTGGATTACATCTCAATAACGCTACTTAAATTTTTTTAAAAAGAGGTTGCTAGAGACATCCCAGAAAGCATGCCCAAAGGGAAGCAAGGCCGCAGGCTGGGAGCCTGTCACCCACCCCGGGAGAGGCCCTGGGCCCCTCCCCTGAGCCGTAGGAGCCCCCACTCCCTGTCTGGCTCTGCCCCCTGAGAGGACCTGGGAGCAGTAAGAGGCCGGCTGCCCACAGTTTCTCAGTGGCCTAAGCACACGGACCCCAGGTTGAGGGGCAGCTGTCACTGCAGAAGAAACTCCAGAGCAAAGAGCTCTTCCCTCCTAAGGGTCCACGACACTGAATGCTCACCACAGGCCAAGAGCTGCGTCAGTGAGCCTTTTCCCCGCACCAATTCAGCGCTCCCTCATCAAGATCCTCGGCTTCCCCATTTCACAGATGAGAAAACCGAGTCCCTTTCCCAAGGCCACTCGGCAAACACACAGTGAAGCCAAGTTTAAAATTAGGCTCCAAATGCGTCCGATTTTTTTCCACCCCACAGCCTGCATACGCACACACGCACGGGGATCCCTCGCATCCATCCTATGTGCGTGTCCCCACGCGCTGCCCCGCGTGGCTCTGCACCCACCCGCTCGGCGGGACAGTGACGGTCCCAGGCGGGTGGGCACTCTGGCCATTTCTCCCAGGACTCGAAAGGCACCAGCCGGGAGTTTCGGTGCTCCCTTGTTTCCTATCTCTGGTGACACATAGGGTGACGGGTGCCTGAGAGAGAAAAGGCCTGAGTCTGCTTCCCAGCTCTGCTGCTGACATGGCACCTTCCCATCAGTCAAATGATACTGACAACAGTAATAATAACAACAGCAAGAACTAACGCTCAGCACTTACTCTCCATCAGGCTTTCCAAAACTCAGTATGGTTAACCTTCACTACAGCCCAGTGGGATGTGTGTTATTATTAGTCCCAGTTTACAGATGAGGAAACTGAGGCACAGAGCGGTTAAGACACCTGCTATTAAGTAGCAGATCTGAGAGCTGAACTCAGAGGACCGGGCCCAGAGTATGGGCTTTCCACGATAAACTATAGGCCAAATGGGTTGGACTCCAGCTGGTGAATCTTGCAGCCCGACTGGCTGGGCTTGGGAGCGTAGCTGGAGCGCCAACGCACCCCTTCTCACCCCCAGTGCGGCCTGCCCACCCCTCTCATCCGAAGGGTGGATCTCCTGCCCCCTTCCGAGGACAGGGCAGGGCTTGGCAACAGACGACTTCTCCTTCCCTTCACCCCCACCTGCCCCCCTGCCCACCCCCTCCCAGAGCGCCCCACCCTGTTCCCCAGCTCACCAGCTCCACCTGGGGCCCCAGGCCTTCCAGAATCCGATGTGCAGCCTCGGCCTTCTTCTGCAGGGTGACGGAGAAGAGGAGGAATTAAAAAAAAAAAACACCAGGAGACACACACACACACACACACACACACACACACACACACACACACACCAGCAGGCAGCTGCCCAGCCCAGCATGCCCGTCCAGGCCCAGGGGCGGAGACGGGGCCGGGGAAGGGTCCCCCTACAAGCCCTCCCGGGGCTGGAGACAAATACTGAGGGCCTCAGCATCCCCGCAGTGGCCCTGGCAAGCCCGCCAAGTTTCGGTTCGAACAAACACACTCTGTTCTCTGGCGCCGGGTCCCTGAAGCCCCCAGCCTGACGCCCCCCAGGGCCCGGGGCGGGCACAGCTCCCGCCAGGCCCGAGATGCCTTCCTGCGCCTTGGAAGCCGGCTGGGTGTCTACAATTACCTCCGCAGTCAGGGGGCAGGAGGAGGGGGAGGGAGGACGAGATAGAGGCGCTGGGAGATACCCTTTCTAGGATTCTTGTATTTCACAATCATGTGACTATTTCTGAGCTGCCCTGGGGCCTCCCCGCCTCCCCACTCACAACCCGGACTTATTAGGAAAACAGGAACATATGGCAGAAAGGGCTTAGCGGCTGTGAATTCAACAGGCTGGACCCCCGGGGCCCCTGGCCGTGAAGGCGGACACTGTGTCTGGTCCAGGCCCCCAGGCAGGGACCACAGGGCCCGCTCGGCGGGGCCAGCCTGGGGACGGGGTGGGCAGAGAGCTGTGGAAGGTGATGACTTCAGGGCGGGTCTCTGTCAGACGGAAAGCAGGGTGCCCACGGCGCACACGTGGGAGACCTGAGCCCCTCCTGCGACCCAGGAAAGGCTGGGTGCTCCTGACTCAGCCAAACTCAGGAAGACCATCCAGCACTCAGCGTGGGCTGGTAGGACAAGCCAAGCAAGACACCATCAACAGGTCGAAACCGTCTCTCAAGGATCCCCAAATCCAGACCCACTAAACGCGGGTGACCCAGAGCCCTGCTCACAGCAGAATTCGAGGCCCAGGCTTCGGGTGTCGTAGCAGGGAGGAGGGGTGCTGGCAACAGGTCAGCCTCACCCTCTCCCCCAGCCCCCATGACAGAGGGTAGGTATGTAGGTGGGCTCAAGCTGGCGCCTAGAACTAGCTCCGCCTAGAGCCCTGGGCCCAGCCCACCCAAGAGCAAGCCATGATCTCGGCCCCCTTTGTGCAAGCCAAAACCCTGAGAGCAGCAGCCTCAGAGCGTGGCTGGGGGCCGGGAAAGCAGGGGGCAAATTATTACTGTAACGATGGCCATTTTATTGAGAACCTACTATGAGCCAAGCACTGAGCACACGGCACGCGTGATTAATACTTGAATCACACATAACACGAAGTCAGGCAGATTTAAGGAGTATCCCCATTTTACAGCTGATGGAACGGAGGCACAGAAAGATGATGTAAGGAAAAGTCCTTTTTCTGATCTCCAAGCTCCAAGAGGGGAGAAAGATATGGGCTGGTCCCATCCAGGGCCTCCACTAGGCATGGGTCCAGCGTCTTCTATTGGGGGAGGGGTGGTGCGGAGTGGGAGAGGTTCCAGCCTGGCCACACCTCAAAGCCAGAAAGTGTCAGCCATGGGGTATCAAAGATGGAAGAATTCCCTAGCTGGACCAAGTGAAGGACTAGGTATAGGGCGAGGAGGCAACAGGGTAGCTTCCCAAACATTTGAGCACTCACTCTGTATTAAGCATCAGGGCATGAAACAAAATGAATGATATCGGCCTCTGCCTACAATGAACCCGGTCTAGTGGGCAGTTGGTCATGAGCAGTGATGGCAGATTAATATGCTCAGGTAGGAAAAGTACGTGTGGTATATGGGGGAGGCATTAAGCGGGTCAGAGTCACTCTCTCCAGAAAGCTAACAGGAGGGATACACAGCTGGGTTTTGAAGGATGAATAGGAGTTTGTGTGCATTTATGAGGCTCTGTCGGGATCAGCAGCAACTGCCCATCTAGATAAAGGAATGATGCCAAACACAGGAAGGGCAGGTCTGGAGCAACTGGGCCACTGGAAACTGCCCCATCACACGACTGGGCCTGGGTCTCAGATCTGGGACCCGTATAGGGCTTCTAGAAGCCTGTGTGTGTCGTATGAACCAGAGTGCGTTCCATCTTCAACCACATCTTCACTGTCTCAGGAACACAGGCACCTGGGGAGGGGGCTTCCTGTAGCCCCTGGAGAAGAGACCAGGGAGGAGCCCCTCCCTTACCTGCCAAAGCCACGGGGAGCCCAGGCGACCAGGTGCACCCTGAGCCACCAACTCTCCGTCATGCACCTGGTGTGAGAGTTCCTTTGCTCCCTAACAGACCCTCCCCCAGGCTCTGCTCTTAAGCCCTGAGCGGCCCTGGGGCCTTTTAACACAACTCAGTTTCCAAAAGGCTGCACACCTACGATTCACCCAGAAGAAACCTGCCACAGAACAGTCCTAAAGATGCCGCAACACTGGAACACGGGGCAGCGGGGCGGCCAAGAGCAAGGCTACACGGCCAGCCAGGCTGGGCTCTGATCCACTTGCCAACTGCGTGGTCTTGGGCAAGTCCCCTCACCACCCCTGAGCCTCAGCTTCCTCATCTACGAAACGGGGATAACATCAGCACCGCCCCATGCAGCTACTAAGAGAATTAAATGAGCTGACACACGTACCGCGCGAAAATCAGGATCTGATACACGGTGGGAGCTGGGTAAGGGCCGGCTGTTATGATTATTGCTGTCAACAATAACGACAAGGCCACGGCTCACACCAGGTGACCCCCTACACATGCCGGGGCTGGATCCTCTAGAAGCCCCATCTGTGTGGATTCCTGCAGGAACCCTCTGCGGAAGGTTCTAGCATCAGCCCCATTTGCACACAAGGAAGCTGAGGCTGGGGTCACACAGCCGACCCAAAGTACGCAGCTCAAGTGGCAGCTAAAGGCTGGGACAGGCAGGCCCTGAACCGGCACCCCACCTCTTCACGTCTTCGTGGGGACACTTCTTCCACCTCGTGCTACCACACTCCCGCTCCCGGCTTCACGGGTCCAGCTTGTATGGGTGTGGGGTGGGTACGAAATCTGCTGTCAGCTCCCGTGGAGCTGGCGGGGATGTCCTGCCTCCTGGGCCCCTCCCCCAGACAGACAGGCCTTTTGAGAAACACACATCTGTCCAGCAGGAGCCCGCGTCTGGGAGTCCACTCTGCTCTAACCCTCGGCAAGTCGCTTCACCCACCTGGACCTTAGTTTCCCCATCCGCGCGACAGCTGCGCTCACCCGGGGTACCAAACTCCCAGGACTTTTACAAGGAAGTTCTGCGAGGAACAAAGTGTATGCTGTCACTTCTTTCTTAATGTCCCTCTTCAAATGGAGGGGAGGCTCCCCCCAACACCCTGGAATGGAGCACGGTCACAGATTCAGACCCACACTAGAAACTCCCTCCCACCCGCTCGGCCGACGGCTTCTCGCCACCACGAGAACCAAAGCCAAAATCTTCGCCAAGGCCCACGGGGTCTCCCACAGAGCCTAGCCTTTGGGAAGTCACTGCCTGAGGTCACCCTGCTCAGCTGCAGGGGACAAACCAGGAGCACAAGCCAACAGGACGGGACAGTCCTCCCACCCCTGGCTTCGACCCGCCGCCAGGGCTCTTGCCTGACACTGGGGGTTCGGGCTGGGGTCTCACTAGGGAGACGGCACTCCTCCTGCTGGGGACCCCAGGGTCCGAGCGGCCTGGCCTCCCGGGGGCCAGAGCACCTGGGGCACGAAAGACCTTAGTCACCTGTGCAGACAGGTGCACACAAGCCCCGTGGACCCACATGACCAAATACTACATCTACATCTATAAAAGCACAAACATATACACACGTGTGCCATACCAGACGACTCACACACACACGCCTTCACACATGCATGTGTACAGCATGCACAAATACACTTGTGTACCCAAGCGGACACGTGCACAAAGTATAAACACACAGTCACACACGTGCCCCATGCAAGCCACTTTGCGTACACGTGCGCACAGCCACTCACGTGCCTCACACATGCCACATAGCTAACGAGTGTACCCACAAACGCCCGGGCGTATCCATGCACACATAACCACAGCTGTGCCCACACGTGCTGACCCAAACACACGTGTATCCACATATATATGTGCATGGATGCACAAATGCATAGAAGTCACGGGCTCTACCGGTGCTGAGGCACGCACACTATTTGCACACATATGAGCACAGCTTTCCAGTTATACACGAAGCCACACACATGCGCACGTGTACCCCCCCAACACACACATACACACACACACACACACACACACACACACACACACACACACACTATCCCAGCTCCTGATGAGCAGGGCGGCCGGACCCCACGCTGACCAGCCCCCTGGCCGGCGCCCCGCCCCTTGGAGCCCCCATTCTAGCTCGTCAGCTGCCTACTCCAGCCTGAGCTCCAGGCCTCACCCTCCTCTACTGCACAGTGAAGGCAGCACCCGCCTACCTAGGAAGCCCAGGAGCCCAGCCCCTATCTCCCTCTAGGCCCCCGCTGACCAGCCCTCCACACCGCGTCCAGCTGCCAAGCGCTACAGCGTTTCGGGGAGCAGTTACCCACGAGGCCCGGTGTCCTCGTCTGTACCAGCAGCCGGAAGACCCCTTCCAGAGCCCTCCCGGGTGTGTGACGGAGACGGCTGAGTGAGTGAGGCGGAATTCGTGGACTCCTGTTCACAAGTCCGTTAGGACAACGCTCCCTGTAGGCAGAGGAATTTGGAGGAAGCCCTGGATGCCAGGAGCAGTTAGGACGGCCAGACGCAGAGGCAGAGGCAAGGGCCCGGCTCGGCAAGGGGCCTGAGCCGCTGCTCTGAAAGCCCCGAATCACGACTCGGGTGGGGAGGGAGTCTGAAGCTGAGAATCAGGGTGCCTAGACCCCCAAAATGCTCTACAAAATGCTTCAGTCTTGGTCATTACCAAGAGAATTGCTCGTCTCTGTCCCGCTTAGTCATAAGCACACTGGATAAAAAACTTTACTAGCAAGATGCTTAAAATCGAAGACCAAAGAGGACCTGGGTCCTACTCTCTGATTTCCTTCTCACCCTCAGCCATCAGAGGGCCTCCATGAGTTCTGCTTCCTCACCATCTTTGGACAGGCCACAGTCCTCTCCACTGCAAATATCCTTCTACCTTTTCCCAACAGAGCCCATCGTGCAGACCTAGCTCAAGTCTCCCCCAGGACGTCTACCTGGATTGCCCACTGCCCTAAATTCCTAGAGTACCAGCGCTGTGCCAGTTGTCCCTTAATTACACATCCTTCGCTAGCGCTGACGAATGCCGCTTGTGTTTATTTTACCCAAACTCGAAGTGTGAGCATCCTCCCAGACCCACCAGACCTCCACCTCCCACCCCCGACACATTCCCTTTGAAGATCAATGGAGACCCTGTCTCCTCTGTGAGCCTTCGCCTGACCTGTGACCCCCGCGCCCAAATGCCCTCCTCGGGGCGACGGCCCACCCACTGCTTCCAAGAGGCCTTTCCCAGTCCTGGCCCTGCAGCGCCCGTTCCTGCCCCTCGAGGCCTAGAAGAACTCTGTTTCCTGTTCTGCCATCTGTGTGCACCTGCCCGGCCCCGCCACGCAGCCACCGCCCCTCCCCACCCTATGCGCGCTGACGCCTCGTCCTCGTGCCCCGAAGGGATGATGAGCCAGAGCCCAGTCTGCAGAACAGCCGCGCAGGCCCTGCCTGGCGGGAAGCTGCGTGTTCCAGCCGGTGGGGCATTTAGAGACAGACCCTTGTGTCCGCCTCTCAGAGGAACCAGCAGGAAAGGAAGGAGGATTAAAATTTAATCCGATTGATCCCCCGAGGGGCAGTAAGTCCTGGCTGTTCCTGCCCAAGGCATCTGAGGGGCTCCTGCCCACTCGGCTTCCGGCCCCTGAGGCTCAGCCCAGGCAGGGGGACCCCCGCCAGCCTTCACTGGGGGCAGAGGCCAGTCCCCACAGCCCCCAAACCAGAGGACTCTTCCGGAGGAAGAGTCTCCCTACCCTCCGCCATTCATTCATTTGTTCAGCAGACATTTAGTAAGCACCTACTGTGTACCAGGCACTGTTCTAGGTGCTAGAGATATAGCTGGGAGAGGAAGACAGATATCCCTGTCCTCACAGAGCCTCTGTTCACAATAAACATGAAAATATGAATTATGTCCAGTGGGAACAAGGGCAAAGGACAAAATTAAAGCCAGGGAGAGGAGGCGTTGACGGTTTTCAGGATTAAACAGAGGGTCAAAATGGGCCTTGGCTGAAAAGGGGACATTTGATCAAACAGCTGAAAGAGTGAGAGAGTGAGCCCAGTGGGAAAAAGGAGCTGCGGGCAGAGGATGCAGCCAGTGCAAAGGCCCTGAGGCAAGAGCGCGCCTGCACGGTCAAGGAAGCACAAGGGTCAACGGGGCTGGGGCAAAGTGAGGCAGAGATGAAAGGAAAGAAAGGGGGATCGGGACAAGGAGGGGCAACTTCCTCAGGCCCTCGTTGTGCCTGCATGTGGTGGCTTGAGTGTGATTCCGTCTCCCCCCATCAGAAAGCCAACATGAGTGGGCTGGGGCCGAGGTCACCACTGCACCCCCAGTGCCTGGAACAGTGGGAGGCCCAGAGCAGGTGTCCAGTTACACGGCTGCTGAATGAATGAATGGACGGGCAGGGTGTGTGATGCGCCCTGCGCACCTGAACCAGGCAGAGGCCTGGTCTCCGAATCCCAGGGACCAGGGCTGGAGTCCTAGCCCGACACTCACTAGCTGAAAGGCCGCGGGGAAATTAACCAGGGCTTCTATTTCCTCATCTGAAAATATGGAGTAGGGGCGCTGAGGGAAGGCCAGTGACTCCCACTTACTGTCAGAACCCCATCAGGATGAAATCAGCATAAATGGGCATAAAGCCCCCAGCCTGAGGCGCTGCGGGGGAGAGAGGACAATGCCTGTGCTCTGGGACCCCAACTTGGTAAGCACCAGCCTGGGGTCGGGGGCACAGGCTGCATAGGCCCCGCCAGCCTCCGCTCCACTGCCCCTGACCTCCTCTTGGGAGAAGCGCCCCCCTCCTCTATCTAGTCCCTGGGGCAGGGTGGGGAGGGGGCTGACTCCACCACCAGACTCCAGAGGTTGGCCTAAGATCCAGCCCTGACCAATCAGCGTACTCAAATCCACTGGCCTCCACTGGCTGAGAAGTGGGCTCGTGACTCCAGCCAGCCAATGAGAGCCAACCCTGGGACTGTTGCTGAGACGTCTGGGAAGAGTTTCCCACCTGGCCTGGGAGTGGTCAGTGGGCTTAGAGCTGCAGGCAGTCATTTCTCCATGTCCTGCGAAACCCCGCCTGGGAATGACACTGGCACAGAGAGAGCAGAGGTGGGGACAGAGCACTCCCAAACATCTTTGTTTGAGCACCTGAGTCCACACATACTTGAAGTAAACTAAAACCAACTTTCATCGCGAGACTCAATAACCCCTCTTTAAGCCTCAACCAGTCTGAGCTGAGTTTTTGCCTCTTGTACCCAAGAATCTTGACTTCCTGGACCCCTCCTGGCACAGGACTTCACAGTTTACAAAGCCCTTCCAGTCACCGTCTCAGCCACATCAACTCTGTGGCCTCAAGAATGTGGCCAGGGGGACTTCCCTGGTGGCGCAGTGGATAAGAGTCCGCCTGCCAACGCAGGGGACATGGGTTCGAGCCCTGGTCCGGGACACATGCCGCGGAGCAACTAAGCCCGTGTGCCACAACTACTGAGCCTGCGCTGTAGAGCTCGTGAGCCACAACTACTGAGCCCGTGCGCCACAACTACTGAAGCCCGTGCGCCTAGAGCCTGTGCTCCGCAACAAGAGAAGCCACCACAATGAGAAGCCCGCGCACCACAATGAAGGGTAGCCACAGTTCACCGCAACTAGAGAACGCCCGCGTGCAGCAACGAAGACCAACGCAGCCAAAAATGAAATAAATAAATTTATTTAAAATGAAGAAAAAAAAAAAAAAAGACTGTGGCCAGGACCCGGGACGATGGAAGGCCTGGAAGTGAAATAAACCACCCAGCTCATGAGGGCACAGGCTGGACTGGAATCCAGGCCCACCCACCACCCTCCCTCACACAGAGCTGCAGAAAATCAGGGCAGGAGGAAGCGGGAATTCTGGCAGGGAGACCACCCAGGGTAAGACCTGGGAAGGGGTGTCTTAACTGCTCTTGGGGGAGGGGGAGTGCTGAGGCCAAGGAACGAAAGACCAATCAGATCTGTAGCTATAGCTCTTTGGGGAGAACCTGGTGAGACCCGGAGGGGACCCCCCAAATTACTGCTTAGGCAAACCCCCAGGGAAGTGGGGATGAGTGGCTGGGATGGAACGTGGAGCCAATTTCCCACAGGGGGCACCAAAGGCCTGTGCCTTCGAGTCTGGCTGGGGAGGGCTGAGGGCTCCAGCCTGCTAGAGTCTGCCGGCCCCCAAAAGACTGAGCCCCCAAAAAGGGCCAAGGGCACTGTGGTGACATCCTGGGCAAAGCCGTCAACTTGCCACCACAGCTGCTGGAAGGAACTGTGCCTGCTTTCCCACCCAAGGATCAGGGAGGGCAGGCAGAGGGGCTGCCTGGGGCTCTGCTTTTGTCCCCCCTACCACAGGCTCCTGGAGCCAACTCAACCCTGGCTCCGATCCCCAGCCTCAAAGCTCACTTGCTGTGCAGTGTCAGGTAGGTCACCTTCCCTCTCTGAGCCATGGCTTCTTTTTTTTTTAATGCCATTGCTTTCTTTATGAGTGAAATAGAGAGAATAATAGTACCTACCTTAAATGGGTCTGGAGAGGAATAAATGAAATCATGCAAAATATAAACAATAACAAGAAGAAAAGAATAACAAAGACAACAACAATGACAACAATTAATAGTGCCAGCTAGCACCTACGTGGTGCCAGGCATTGTTCTAAGGGCACTACATAACGAACTCATTTAATCCCCACACCATGGGATAAGGTAGGTGCTATAATTATCATCATTTTACTGGTAAGGAACACGGGTTGCAGGGAGACTTAATTAATTTGCCCAAGGTCACAGTGCCAGGAAGTGGTAGAGATGGGATTTGAACCCAGGACATCTGGCTAAAGCACATGTGGCCCCTTAGTTCTCCTATCATTGTGATTGTTATTAGTGTTATTTGGGGTAGGGAGCCAGGGCATGGAAGGGTGGCCGGCCCTGCAAGGCCCAGCACACAGTTCCCAGGCCTCCAGCAGGTTCAGTCTCATCCTGCATCTGCTGCAGCTTCAAGAGGTGGAGGCAGAGCCACCAGTTGATCCAATAGCTTCCTGCCTGGAGCTGCAGCCCTAGGCACCAATCACATGTTCCCAGGCTCTAGAGCAGCTCAAGCCTTGGGGTTCAGCCCCTGGGAGACACTTTGCTCTGGGTACCCTGAGCCCCTCCCCCTCCAGACACCCAGCAGCTGCCCTCCACAGATCTCTATAAGCCCCCACCGCCTGCTACAGACCCTGCGTTCAACCATCCAACAGCCCTTTCCAGGGCTAAATGTAAGCAGAGGCCAGTCAGTGCTGACGAATCAGGCCCTGGGATCTGATGGCCCACGGGTTCAAATCCCAGGTCCACCGCTTCCCAGCTGTGTGACTTTGGACAAGTCACTTAACCTCTCTGGGCCTCAATTTCTCCCTGTGTTAAATGGAAACAATCACCATACCTACCCTCTGAGGACTGCTATGTAAAAACCCTGGCCCATCGCCTGGAGGAGCTGTTCAACTAATGTTTGCCGTCGTGATGAATAATATTACTATTGCTTTCTGCATTACAGGAATTTCTTCTGCATGAGTACCTAAGTGATTGCCCGTTCCCCCCGCAGATCAACTGGCCCCTGAAGCTCTCCTATGACCTGATGCCTGCATTTCCATTTGCATCCCACAGGCCAGCCACGGTCCACACCAGTCGGCATGTCTGAGCAGAACAAACCACAGCCACACCAAGACGGGTCTCCACTGGCCACCCTTTCCCCCTCCCACACACAAACCCAGGTTTGCGGGGGGTGGGGGGGTGGGGGTGGGGGTCATACAGGTTCCCATTTCACAGATGGGAACACCAAGGCCCCGGGAGAGAGCCAGGCCCTTCACGGTGACACCTGCATCCCACCTGGTGGCCGGCACAGGGAGAGCAGGAGAAGCTGGTGTAGGGGCTCTGCGGGGCAGGTCAGGGCGTACCCGGTTCTCGTCGTAGATGATCTGCACCAGACTGCGATGCTTCGACTCGATGGGTGGTGGCGACACGGGCTTCTCGGGCTCCGGTGGCTTGGCGGCCTCCTCCTCCAGCTGTTGCTGTGGGGAGCGAGCGGGGAGAGTGGAGTGGTGAGCACGCCAGCAGGAGGAAGGAGAGACAGCGCCCCCTGCCCATGGGCGGGAGGGCGGCACCCCGGCGCGGCGGGGCTGGTGGCCCCACACAGGAAGTCAGGCTGCTAACCATTTCCCCTGAGTCACCCGCAGGGACTCCGAGCCCCGGAGAGGCCCCAGCTCCCAAAGGGGAGGGCCCGACCAGGGCCAACTCCGGGCTCTGCAGCCAGCCTTCCTGGGTTCAAGTCCAACCTTGGTGATTTATCAGCTTGGTGAGCATCAGCGAGCAGCTTAACTCCGCTGTGCCTCAGCTTCCACATCTGTAAAGTGGGGCTCGTGGCTGTGCCTCCCTGATGAGTTAATGTATGTACTGTGCAGACTGGGGGCTCGCTGAAGGCCAGCCGTTATCCATTATTTCCACCATCAGTACCGTCATCCTCAGGAGAGGCTGTGGAGACTCTGGACCCGAACTGTCCAGACCAGAACACTATTTCTACTCTTTACTTGCTATGTAACCTTGGGAGCTTGCTAAACTCCTGAGCCTCACTTTCCTCATCTGGAAAGTGGGGATAATTAAAGTTTCTATCCTAGAGAGTTGATATGAGAATTAAACAAGCTGATGCACGCAAAGCACTCAGCACCTAAAAGGCAGCTTCTCATCATCATCGTTATCGTCATCTGCCCTGCGGTCTTCATACTGGACCCCCCTCCTCCAAACACCATAAAGGACTTCCCTTCATGCTGCTGTCTGCTTTATACCCAAAAGGCAAAGCAAAGACCAGAGAGCTTAAGACACTGGCCCAAGGTCACACAGGAGGCCAGTGCCCAGGCGTACAATCTGACAGGGCATCTTGAGTGAGATGAGAACACTGTTCTTTGCTCACAAGGCTCACACATCCTGCCCATGACCATGGAGCAAACTATTATGAACTCAAAAACACGGCCAAGAGGAGAGCAACGCAGAAAGAGCCAGAAGATCGTTTTGTCTTCTGCTGGCACAAAGGCCCGGAGGGTTGAGCCGAGCTGCCTCAGTCCCACAGTGACCCCTGTTGGTAGCTTTCAGAAGGGCAGCCAGCACCTGCCCAAACACTGAAATCCCTCCAAACGGTGCTAAACAAACTAAGCCAAGAAATGGAAGGCATACCCAGCCAGAAAGGAGATTCTCACCAGTCAGTGAAGGTGCCCCTCCCTGAGGCACCAAACGTTAAACAAAGAGTTACCACGGGACCCAGCAATTCCATCCCTAGGTACAGACCCAAAGAATTGAAAACAGGTGCTCAAAAACATGAATGCAAAAGTTCACGGCGTGGTTCACGATAGTCAAAAGGTGGAGATAACCCAAACGCCCATCAACTGATGCACGGATAAACAAACGTGGTCCATCCATCCATGCAGTGGAATATTACTTGGCAGTAAAAGGAATGAAACACTGGCACAGGCTGCAGCATGGACGAACCTTGAAAACAGGATGCTGAGTGGAAGATGCCAGACACAAAAAGTGTTTGATCCCACTTATAGAAAACGTCCAGACAAATCCATAGAGGCAGAAAGCGGATTAGCGGCTGGTGGGGACGGGAAAATGGAAGTGACTGCGACTGTGTACGGGGCCTCCTTTTGGGGTCATGAAGATGTCTTGGAACTGGAACTAGACAGAACGGTTGGTTGCACAACGCTGTGAACGGACTAAAGGCTGCTGGGTTGTCCACCTTAAGATGAGCCATATTTTGTGAATTTTAGTTAAAAAAGAAAAATGCCAAAGTGGAATTAAAACCCAACAATCTATCGAGGGCTGCCCTGAGCCACGTGGCTTCTGGCTGCAGTCACAAACGTGTGCACATGGCCTGCGGCTTCAGCCTGGGCCCAAAGCCAGGCCCAGGGGGACTAAAGGTCCCAGCACTCCACGGGCCTTGGCAACGCCTGCCTGACTCCAACCGGGGCCCGGTCCCCCCTACATGCTGAGCTGCCATCCTGGAAACCCACCTACCACCCCCAGCTGGCCAAGCCTCACTGACCAGTCCAGCTTCTGGACCATCCTCAGGTCCCCCCAGGCGAACGACAGCCCCGAGGCCTCTTGGGATCAATGCTTCCTCCCACTGCACATCTTTCCAGTTCCACTCACATAGCCCTGAACTGGCTTCCGGGAAGCATCTCTCACCAGCCTTCCCTCTACTGCCCATGGTGGCCAGAGTGGGTCCGTGAACCTCCACGGAGCCCATACCTCCTTACCTGGCGGGGATCGGGTGTGACCCTGCTTCCCCCAGGGTCAACACGTGTCACACTATCTCAATCCACAGTTTTTAAGAAGCACCTACTACGTGCTGGCGTTGCTAGGAGCACAGCAGGGAACAGGAGACAAGAACTCTGCTTTTACACCGTTGTCGTGAGACGACCACAGTGTCACAAAGCAAGATATGTATTAGTTCAAATGGTGACACCATCAGGCAGGATAACGGGCTGGAGCAGGGGTGGCAAACTTTTTCCGTAAAGGACCAGGAAGTAGATATCTTAGGCTCTGTTGGCCACACAGTCTCTGTCGTGACCACCCAGCTCTGCGGCTGTATCATAAAAGCAGCCTCAGATGATGTGTAAACAAATGGACGTGGCTGTGTGCCAATAAAACTTTATTTACAAAAACAGGCACCGAGCTGGATCTGGCTGGATTTGCTGACCCCCAGGGTAGAGGATGGCTGGGGATGAGGACTCCTGTAAAGGCTAGGGCGGGTCCCTCTGTGGAGGGGACATCTGAGCAGACACCTGAAGATGCCACAGACGGAAGCAGGAGGAGACCCAGGAAAAGGCAGATTATCAACTAACTTTCTATCAATTAATATTAAAGCTAAAATTATAAAGTTAATATTATTAATCTTTACGTTAACTTTTCTTTTGGTTTCGACAGTGACAACGAGGACTTCTTTTCACCACATGACTCTGTTCGCTCCTTAATCTTATGAGGTGGTGTCACACCTGTGCCCATCTCACAGACAAGAAACCGAGGCTCAGAGAGGTGAATGTTCCACGGCAGAGTTAGGAGGCCCAGCTCATACAGCTTCCAGAGCCAGGGTCAGAGTCACGTGATATCTCCCCCCACATTGTGCGTGAGGAAAGTGAGGCACAGAGAAGTAACTGCCCACCCACATGTCTGGACAGCCTGGCTGTAAATGCTGACCTCCCACCCATCGTTCCTGTGCCATCCCAGTACAGTAGCCACACGTAGCTATCCAAGTGTAAATTTCATTTCAATTCAAATTAAACGACATTAAAAATTCAGTTCCTCAGCTGCACTAGGCACATTTCAAGGGCTCAACAGTCACATACGGGTAGTGGCTACCATTGTAGACAGTGCAGATCTAGAACATTTCCGTCATTGCAGAAAGCTCCCTCGGACAGCACCACACAAAACAGCTCTCTTGTCCAATAAACGTAAAGGGCATAAAAATGAGCCAGTACAATGGGCCGTGCTCAGCACACGTTCACAACTGCTATAACTACTAGTGTTGTTATCTTCTCAGCGGCCGCTGCTGCTGAATCGGGAGCTGAGAGCCACCACTGCCCCACACACACGCACCTGCTTCTTCTTCAGCTTGGAGATCTGCTGCTCTACCATGGTGATCTCGCGGTCCACCCGATCCATATTCTGGATCAGCTCCTCCTTGGAGAGCCGTGGAGGTACCAGCTCCAACTCAGGGTCAGCATGTGGGGGACTGGGAGGAGACACCGGCTCCAGCTTGCCTGTCAGGCTGCGGTCCTGTGGTGGAGGAAGAACAGGTGTGGAATCAGCGCAGGGGGCACCCCCCATCCCCCCAAAAACCACAAGTTTCCAGCCATGACTTCAGGCATCTGTCGTGCCAGCCCCCATGTGCCAAATACTGGGTTGTTTACTGATCCCAGCTCTCTGTCTTTGCCTTCACTGGTCCTCCTGCCAGGTGTTCCTTCCCCAGCCTTTTCCAAAGTGCAGATCCTTTTTATCCTCCTACACGCAAGTTTCCCCAACCGTCCCTCAAGTCGTGAAGCCCTCCCTCTTTCCTTTCCCCACAACACACCTCTCTCTTACCCCACTTACCCCGTCTGTGCCCTCCCACCAGACCAAACTCCTCGAGAACCAAGACCCACGACCTCCAGACTGATGCTCCGTGAACACTGATTCACAATGCTCAGTCCAAACCAGCACGTTACAGAACATCATACACAGTGCAGACCCAGTTGTGTACGCGATATACACAAACACAGGAAAACTATGAGAACGGGATACAGAGATGTCAAAAGTAGTTACCGGGGCAGCGGGGGAGAAGGCGGGTATTTTCACTTTCTTCTTTTTAATTTACCAGCGTTTTTCTGATTTTCCCTCACTGAGTATTACTCTTTGTGTAATGAAGTTGTTTTCAAAAATGTGTTAAACAAACAAGGGAATCCTTCATTGAGTTATTCGGCGACTCCTTCATTCCACCAACAAAAGTTTAAAAAATAAATAAAATAAAAAAATAAAACCCAGTCCTTGTCCCGGAGCATTCACCTGTACAGCCCCGGGTTCAAATTCCCAAGCACTCTGCCACCTCCCAGCATCGTCATGACCACAGCCGGATCATCTGCCTCCGTTTCCTCATCTGTACAATGGGACAAGTCCCACCTCCTGCCTGCTGTGAGGCTCGAATGAGTTAACATGTGCAGAGCACTCAGCTCAGAGCCTGGCACACTGTCAGAGCTCCACAGGCATCGGCTGGGGCTGTCCTGCCCCCAAACCCAGCCCCGCCCTGTGCCATCCTCAAGGCCAAGCCAGCAGCTGCTGGCAGAGGAGGCCCCAGGAGGAGCTCCAGGCCGCTGCCTCCCCACCCCCAAGGCAGCTGCAGCCGGAGGACAGAGGACACATTATTCCCGGGGACAACTGCAGCCCCGGGGCTGCCAAGTGCCACCCCACCCCCCCCCCCCCAGCTCCAGATGAGCAGAGCCTGTGCCATTCTAAGTCCACCCCTCCTGGCCTCGGGGTCTTGGTCCTACACACACACACACACACACACACACACACCACCGAAGCCCACAGGGCTCCAGTGTCTGGGGATCACCCCGGCCTCATCGTTGCCATCTGAGACGTGGGAGAGCTGGTGTTGAGACTCCCAGGTCCTCCACACACCCAGAGCCCTGGGGGCAAAGGCAGAAAAGATCTCAAGCCCTTCAACAGCTCTGATGTGGCCCTGCCCCATGGCTCTGAGGTGGGCCTCCACGCTCCTCGGGGTCGCCTAGGAAACCGAACCAGGCCCCGTCCCAGTCCTCGGCACACCCCACACCCTGGCCCCGGCTGTGGCTCTCCCAGGGGGCTGCCACTGCATCCCCATGGCACAGATGAGGGTACGGAAACCTGCAGGCACAGGCCTGGCACGGCTCTAAGCCAGCGGTCGGCACACTTTCTGTAAAGGGCCAGGTGGAAAAACACTTCAATCTTTGTAGGTCAGACGGCCTCTGTCCCAACTACTCACCCACCACTGTAGTGGGAATGCAGCCACAGACAGGACACGAAAGAATGGGCATGGCTGAGTGCCAATAAAACTTTATTTACAGACCCACACTGAGAGCCAGGTTGGAGCTTGCCGAGTTTGCCAACCTGTGCTCTTAACTCACATAATTGTCACAGCCCACCCTGGAAGTGAAAATATGGTTTTCCCCATTTTCCAGATGAGGAAACTAAGGTCCAGTGAGATTCAACGACGTGCCCGAGGTCACCAGCCACAAAGCGATGGAGCCTTGGCTTGGAGGGCACAGGACGGGAGAGACCAGGCCTCATTCAGAACTCTCCAGAAGCAGGCAGAGCATGCAACCAGGTTGCTGGGGGTCCCACAGCAGAAGCGGGGTCGCCACCATGCATTCACTCATCCCTCAGAACCATGTGTCTGGGCAGAAAAGCAAGAGTAAGATCCCTTCCAGGGTCTAAGACCCCCTGAAATTAGAGGCAAAACTGTGCACAGAAGACAGATCCCCTAGAGAAATACTCAGAAGGAGTGTGTGTGTGTGTGTGTGTGTGTGTGTGTGTGTGTGTGTGTGTGTGTATGTGTGTTTGGCCCTAACTGCTCCCGGATAGGAGGGCGGAGGGCAGACACAGGGGCTGCAGGCACCTGACCCCACACACGCCAGACCAGAAGCAGGCTGAGCACCGTGGCATCTCCGGACCTTTGTACCGGCCACTCCCTCTCCTAACTGCACCTTTCCGCCACCTGAAATCAGACCCCCCCATCCACGCCCCCTCCCCCAGCCCTTAACTGAGATCCGCCCCTTCCCTCTGTGCCCCAGGGCGCTTGGCTGGTCTCCCTCCACAGCCTCAATCATTTCTCAGGGTTCTTTTTTTTGCTGGGGGTGGCTGAGTTGGGTCTTCGTTGCAGTGCGCGGGGCTTCTCACCGCAGTGGCTTCTTGTTGTGGAGCACGGGCTCTAGGCGCGCGGGCTCAGTAGTTGTGGCTCGCGGGCTCTATAGAGCGCAGGCTCAGTAGTTGTGGCACACAGGCTCAGCTGCTCCGCGGCACGTGGGATCTTCCCGGGCCAGGGCTCGAACCTGCGTCCCTGGCATTGGCAGGCATATTGTTAACCACCGTGCCACCAGGTAAGTCCCATTTCTCAGGCTTCTTGAGACAAAGGCTTTGGTGATATGGTTCCTGGAGCCCAGTCCTGCTACCTGCTGTAGGAAACCACTCTTCTGCCCACCTCTGATCTTCCACCAGGACTGAGAAGGGACGGAGAGGAGCACAGCAAGAACAAGGGCTGTGGACAGAAGGCTTTCGGGGCCAGGACACCCTGAAACAGTTCATCCAACCCAGGGATAATTCTCAAAATGACATGAGCAAAAAGAAGGTTTCCATCCCCAAACCCGACAGGAGCAGCGCAGGGGTGAGACGAAGCAGTTGGCAACCGCTAGCAACTGTTGGAAAAGTTGCTGGAAACTTTTTCTTAAATTCTTGATGGGGAAAATCCATCTTCTTCAATGACTTCTTCCTTAAGGTTCAGGCTTAGCTTTTATTCTAAGCAAAACCACACAGGCAGATCCGTCAACTGACAGATCAAGTGTGGTCTCTCCATACAATGGAATATGATTCAGAGTGACGTACAGACGCATGGCAAAACACAGATGAACCTTAAGAACATGACGCTGAGTGAGAGAAGCCAGACATAAAAAGCCACATATCGCATGATCCCATTGATACGAAGTGTCCAGAACAGGCAAATCCATAGAGACAGAAAACAGATCGGTGGTTGCCAGGGGCTGCGAGGAGGAAGTGACTGTTTGATGGGTACCAGGTTCACTTCTGGGGTGATGAAAATGCTCTGGAACTAGACAGAGGTGGTGTCCAACACCGTGACTGTACTGAACGCCACTGGATTGTTCACTTCAAAGTGGTTAATTTCATGTTATGTGAATTTCACCTCAGTCTGAACAGAGGATGATGCAAGCCTGAAGGGCAAAGGGTGCTTTCTGCAGTGCTGAGTTTTCCAGGAATGGGACCAAGGGAGCCTGGCTAGCGGGCCTCCAGATGGTTCTCCCGATGGCTGCTGGCCTTCGTTTAGGCCCAAAGCCACAGGAGGAAAACAACAATCCTATACCCTCACCAGTCACCGCTAGGTAGCAGTCGGCACCATTCTCCCCATCAGACGCCCTTGGTGTAAAAATTCAGGCCAACGTGGAACAGAAAAACTCATTATGTAAAATTACAGACACAGAGGCAGCAACAGCCTTGGGGGCTGGAGAGGACCCACTGGGGCTCCCCCTGTCTCAGACCCAGGAAAGGGCAGGGCCAGCCTCAGGCACCCACAGTCCTTTCCCCCAGTCACAATGATGGCTTCCAGGACAGGCCTGGGCCTCAGTCAAAGGCAGGGAGATAAACAGCTTTGTCCTGGAAATGTGGAGACAGAGGGAAAGTTCTTTTTTTTTGGCCTTGAATGTGGGAAGAAGAAGGCCTGGACACTCAAACTTTCTCCTTGTTAATACACCAAGACCATGTGCAAGATGGCAGGGCCAAGAAATGGACAGAGATAGAGACCTGGTAACGTGTCACCTGGATCAAGCTGTGCCTGAAGCCAACACCCCCTCGATTTCAGTTATATGAGCCAGGACTCCGGCCTAAACCAGTTTGACATGGGTTTTCTGTCCCTTTCAGCCAACGGGGCCCCAACAGACAAAGAGATTTTCAGAAATGGTGCTGTCTGTGATGATTCTAAAGTCCCAGAACAAAGTTTGGTGAATTCCAAAGGAAGCCTCTGTTGCCACAGGACTCCAGAGGCTGAAGGCCACGGAAGCATTATAAAACAGGACATTTTTATATTTCATATTTTTATATGAAAAAGGAACACAGCCGGGGCCGGTGGGGAGGGAGGTGCTGTTTAAAAAAAAAAAAAAAAAAAATCCCATCAAATTCCCGTCTCACGTACCCAGCTGAATCCTACACAGCAGATGCAAAAAACATCTGAACTCCCTCAGAGTTGTGTTTCTCCCCTGGCTTCTTCCCTTGCCCAAAATTTGCTCATACTTTCCAAATGTTCTTAACAGCCTGGAGCAATTACCGTAGTTGGTCCAGCCAGGCCCCTACACTGGGCCCATCACTCCCCCACATCCATGGGGTCCAGGAAGAGAAGACAGAGAAAGACAGACACAGAGACAGAGATAGAGAGAAACAGAAATACGGAGACAGACAGACATAGACACACACACACACCCCAGGCAGAGAAAGACCGAGACACGGGGACAGAGAGACAGAGACAAACAGAGACAGAAGCGAAGACTGAGAAAGACCCACAGAGGGAGAGGAAGCATCCCCAGGGAGCCCTAAGAAGAAGGACAAGCACAGAGCCACTGTCAGGCCTGGAGACCCTCAGAAGGACCCACAGGTCTGAGGACTCAGAGCCCAGTTCCGGAGAGATGCACGGCAGGCAGCAGAGGCCCAACAGGGCTGTCCAGAGACACCCGTCAGCCTGTTCTCTGGGCAGAACCAGACATGAGCACAGGGATATGGACCACTCGGGGCTCTGGTCCCTCGTGGGGGGTGGACATCAAGCATCCCTGGTGTGGCCCTGTGCCCCCCTTCACATGCACCCCACTCCCCTACTGCCCAAGAGCCACTTCAGGGAATAGCTTTTCCAACAGCAACATCCCTCCCAGGAGGCTGAGCAGTGATGGAATCTATGAGGAGTAGGCTAACGCAGGGATGGCAGAATGGCAGGCACGGGGGACCAGAGGGGAAGCCCGAGGCGGGACAGCCCGGGGGGCAGGTCTGGGCTACAGACCCGGGCTGCCTGGGCTTCAGGGCCCACTCCCCACTTCCCAGTGACCGTGGGTGAGTGGCTCCCTTAGCCTGGGGCCCCGCCTATAAAAGGTGATTGCAGACCGGGCTTCATCAGGCTGGAAAGGCACAATGGAAGGACACTCACACTCAGCACAGTAGCCGGCACACAGTCAGGGCCTCCATGTTAGCTTGTCATCATCATCGTGACCACCCCGGGAAACCCCTTTCCTGTCAGCCCCCCGATAAAGAACTGGCCTCAGCCTGAAATCCCACCAATCCAGTGTCGGGCAGAGAAGAGGATCCAGCAGGTCCGAGTGGGCCACTTCCCTCCCCTGTCCTGGCTCCCAGGCCCCACCCACCCCCACTGGTGCTGCAGTGAGATGAGCACTGACCTCACCCAGCAGCTGGGCGGCCGTTAATGAGCTAATGTGCGTCCTCATGGTCATGAAGGAGCGTAAACGCACTGCTCAGCACGTGCGGAAAGGACATCCATCACGCAGCCGGCCAAGGATGAGCATATCATCCGGCCACAGTCCCTGCCCCACCCTAGGCAGTGACAGTGAAATGACAGCCTCTGAGGCAGCTGGGGGACCCCAGGGGACAGAAGCATCTGGGCCACTGGCTGTGATTCCTCCGTTTAGATAGAGAGCAAATGAGCTTCTAGCGTGGACGGTCCTGAGGTTCACTGAAATAGCAGAAAAACCTCTCTCAGCAGCAAACCATGAGCGCTTAATCTGTGCCCATTCTCCCCCTCCACCTCAGCTCGACTTTCTGCTTAAAGAAGAGTAAAACGCAGGCGCCCTCCAGGGCACAGTGGTCCCCACGGGCTGGACACACTCCAGCAGCTGGAGGGGGCAGTGGGGGAAGCTGTCCCTTTCCAGCCAAGAAATGGCCCATGGAGCCAAGCTCGTCCCTGAACCCTCCTCTGGCTGCCCAGCCTCTGCACGCCCCGGGCTCAGCCCTTCTCCCAGCCTTCGCCCAAGCCATCCCCCCAGCCCAGCATGCCTACCCCCTCCCTTGTTCCCCGCCCAATCGCAGCAGCACCCAAACCCTTAGAGGGGCTCCCGGCTGAGGCCAGGCCTTACCTTGGACAGGTCCTCGGAGCCCCCAGGCTGGCCAGCGGCCAACAGGGGCGAGGGCCGCAGCAGGGGGTCAGGCAGCAGCTCCAGGCGAGGGCGCTTGCTCTCCAGGAATTCCATCTCCGACTTGCCCAGCTCAGGCAGGTATGAGTGTGACTCGGGTCGCAGGTGAAGTTCCTGGGACCTGTGGGGGGCAAGGGCACACGGCATCACGTCTGCTGCCCGTCCTGCGGGAGGAGTGCCCATCTGCTCAAGGGCACACAGAGAGGCAGGACCCAAATACAGCCCTGTCTTCCTCCGAGTCAGCATTCACTAACTATGTTTACAGCAAGAGAATGTACTGGTGATGGATTCCCTGCTCCCTCACTGAGTGTGGCCCTCCCAGACCAGCAGCCTCAGCCCCTCCGGAGGCTGGTTACAAATGCAGAATCTTGAATGCCACCCCAGACCTATTGAATCTGACGCTGCATTGAAACAAGATCCCTGGTGATTCACGGGGAAAGTCTGAAAAACACTGTGGGTCTAACACGGACAATAACACACATGATGCTGTTTGCAAATCACTCACCCAAAGCAGACATCACTAGCTGATCACAGCACTCTGGCTGCTCAACCTGGCCTTGCCTCCTTTTCAAGTCAGCCCAGCAGCCTTATGCAGAGATAGGAGCTGTCCAGCCTAATCACTCCCAACTAACTCTCCTTAACCCTCCTCCCCAGTTTGCAGAGGAGGAAACTGGCCCAGAGAGGCCATGGCCTTGCCTGAGCACACACAGCTGAGCCATGACTCCCAGCCTCCACCTCTAGCTCCTGCCCAAATACTGCCCCTGCTGAAATGCTTTTCCAGTTGATGTTTTTTGCCCAATAAACTTAGAATAGAATCCAAACGCATTCCCCCCACCCTCAGGCCCTGCCTGGTCTGGCCCGTGTTCACCCTGCCCACTGCATTCCTGCCTCAGGGGCTGTGCACTGGCTAGGCTGGAACACTTCCACACCAGCTCCTTCCACGCTGCCTCTCCTCCTTCCTGTCCCAGTGCATGGGGCGTCTCCTCCTAACAGCAGTCTCCCTGCCCACCAGATATACCCCATCTCACCCCATCTCGTTTTCTCTGTCTTTGTTTGCAGCCATCACCATTTGCCTGTTGGTTCACGCATGTTTGGTGGCTGCCTCCCCCGTCCCAGAGTGTCTGCTCCACAAGGGCAGGGACATTCATCCGTCTAGTGCCTGGCATACAGCAGGCATTTAATCAGTGCATGTAGGCTGAATGAATGTTACTGACTGCAATGCGGGCTGAGGCTATGCTGCTGTCCTCTCCTCCCTGGGGGGCCCGTCTCTCACCAACACCAGGTCACAAGATGCCCCTTCTGCCCACCTGAGAACCAACAGCTTCACAATTACAAGATGCCCTGCAGGAAGCAGATGGCGTCCACATTGAAACATGGAAAGGGCACCATAATAAGTGAGTGTCCCCCCAGAATTCATGTCGCCTCAGAACATCAGAACGTGACCTTCTTTGGAGGTAGGGTCTTTGCAGACGTAATTAACTGAGATGAGGTCATACCGGATTAAGTTGGGACCTAGACTCGATGACAAGTGTCCTCCTAAGAAGGGCCGAGGACACAGACACAGAGGGGGGCAGAGACTGGGGTAATGCAGCAGCAGGCCGAGGAACACCTTGGGCCTCCAGAAGCTGGCAGAGGCCGGGAACAGGTCCTCTCCTAGAGCCTTCAGAGGGAGTGTGGCCCTGCTGGCATCTGGGTTTCAGACGTCTGTCCCCCAGGAACTGGGAGAGAACACGTTTCTGCTGTTTTAAACCACCCGGTGCCGAGGGCCTGAAGCCATGGCCCGCGGCAGTGGCCTCCCCACGGGGCCCTGGATGCCTCCGTGCAGTTGTAGCAGCACAGAAGGCCCAGGCCAGCTCTCCGGAACTCTGGTCCCACCTAGGCCATCCCTCAACCTCGCAGCCTCAGCAAGGTGACGAAGGAAGAGACGATGGGACAGGGCCCCTGGGCCAGCCCAGCCTCAGCGGTCCCTGCTTGCCCCTAGAATCACTGCACAAGGCCGGAAGGATCTGAGGGTGGAAGTTATATCCTGGCCCTCCAAAGCTCCAAACCCTCCCATAGTCCCCTCGAAGTTCACCCTCCTGGCCCCCAGCCACCTGGCTCAGCCCAGCCACACGGCCTCTGCGCCTTTCTGGAACACTCCAAGCACATGCCCACCTCCAGGCCTTTGCACGTGTTGCTCCCTCCACCTGGAAGGTCTTCACCCCGCTCTCTGAGCGGCTGGCTACTTAGTGGCCAAGCATCTGTCCCCTGAGAGGCCTTTCGCGGCCTCTCCAGCCAAAGAGTAGCCCTTCCCTGCCCTGCAGGAAACAGGTCACCTGCCTCGTTCTGGAGTCACCTTGTGTGTTTGTTGCATCTCCCCTGCTAGACTGTGGGCTTCCCGCAGGCAGGGCTGCCTGTCTAAGTGTCCGCTGGCAGCCCGCAGCCTACAGTAGGCCATCGCATGTTAGAAGCTCAGGACTCTCGAGAGTTCCCTGGTGGCCTAGTGGTTAGGATTCCAGGCTTTCAGTGCCGTGGCCTGGGTTTAATCCCTGGTCGGGGAACTGAGATCCCACAAGCCACGTGGTGTGACAAAAAGAAGCAGTAGACCACCTAGAGGGGTAGGACAGGGAGGGTGGGAGGCAGGGAGACGCAAGAGGGAGGAGATATGGGAACATATGTATATGAATAACTGATTCACTTTGTTATAAAGCAGAAACTAACACAGCATTGTAAAGCAATTATACTCCAATAAAGATGTTAAAAAAAATTTATATACATGATTTTGTCACAAAGAAGTATGATAGTGTGATCAAGAAAAGATTTTCAAGCATAAAAAAAAAAAAAAAGAAGTAGGGGCTTCCCTGGTGGCGCAGCGGTTGAGAGTCCGCCTGCCGATGCAGAGGACATGGGTTCGTGCCCCAGTCCGGGAAGATCCCACATGCCGTGGAGCGGCTGGGCCCGTGAGCCGTGGCCGCTGAGCCTGCGCGTCCGGAGCCTGTGCTCCGCAACGGGAGAGGCCACAGCAGTGAGAGGCCCGCGTACCGCAAAAAAAAAAAAAAGAAGCAGCAGCAGCTCACGACTCTTAGCAATTAGAGCTGTTACTGTCTCAGGCATCTTGGGGTCCCGCTCTAGCCTTGGCCCTCCCCTCACTGGGTCCCCACCCGTATGGCTTGCTCTCTCCCACCTGGATTTAAGGAAGGCAAGGCAGGCCCACAGGCCCAGTCTGCCAGCTGAAGGATGGCAGAGGACTCGGAGAAAAGGGGATGACAAAGGGATGGGAGGAAGAGGGCTCCCCATGTGCACCCAGCTGTGGACAGTCACTCCCAACCAGCAACCCAGCCTCCCCTACTTTTTGGTGGTCACCCCCTCCTGCCTGGGCCACACAGCCAGAGGCCACTGCAGGCTCACAGCGGGAAGTCCAAGGGCCACGTGGCTCTTCCCTGCCCATCCCCAGCCCTGTCCCAGTCACAGCCGCACCAGGACAAGGGTACAGCCTGACACCCCTTTGTTTAACACCGACCCTGCGAGCTCTTCATGAGCACAGGCCTCCACTTCCCCGTCTGAGCAATGGACACACAAACCCCTCCTCACCTTTCATTCCCGGGCTGAAATTCGGACAGCAGGGAGGGCCTCCTCCGCTGGGGCTGGATGATGGAGCCAGGCGACAGGTGTGAGGTGTAGTCACGGGGGTGGTGCTGGTACTCAAGCAGCCCGACGTCCTACAGCAGAGGACACAGACCAGTGAGCACCCATCCCGCCGCAGTGCAGCCCACACGGCGAGGCAGGGCCAGAGCCCCCTGCCCGGTGCTGCTTCTGTACCCGCGGACCCTCCCACGTCCTTTCCCGGCCCTCCGACCCAGTCCAGCCAGAGGACATTCCTGGGGCCAACCGCCAAGGAGAAGTGACACATTCAGCTAAAGGACACCTGGTCCTGCCCTCTTTCCAGATGAGACAACCGAGCCCACGTGTTAGCAGAGACAAATGGAAAAGGGCACAACCTGCACGTCTGCCATGGGTGCAAGTGACACAGCAAGACACGGGCATCCACGCCAGGGGACAGTGGATGACACGGCAAATGCTGACGGTCTGCAAGGCTCAAAGACCAGATTCCGAAACAAAGCCCCGACGTGCGAGTCCCCCGTGTTACAGAGGGAAAACCTACACACGTGTGTCACACAGGCAAGCATAGCTCAAAGTCAGAAGGATAAACTCCAGGCAAAACATGCCTTCTTCAGTAATATGCCATCCATTACCCGTTGCCATCTGTGGAAAAACTAAACACTAACAAATTCGATGTACCCCGATTAGCAACTACACCCTGATTTGAGACACGTTAAAATGTTTTTTTAAAAAAAAAGAAAGATAGAAAAGAGAAACCTTTCAAAGGGGAAAACAGGACAGGCTTCTTATGTGTACCAATCCAAATCGATTAGTTGTGCCTGCAGAGAACACCCAGTTATACTGTGGGGTGGCAATCAATTAGTGATGTCTGACACGAGTAAGGCTTGGGAAAGCGTGGGATTGTAGGTGATTTGTTTTCTTCTTGGCACCCTTCTTAATTCTCCCAATTTTCCAAAAAAAATCTAGTCATTCTTTTGCTGTCTGGCTTTTTAATTTTTTTAAAAGCAGTTATTTCTGCAAAGAGAATTAGATGATACCACGTAGGTGTGTTGGAAATGTATGTGTTTCAGACCCTCCAAAACAAACACATGTAAGAGGCTGGGAGGCTGGAGGCGAGAGAGGATGAGTAACTAGAATCAAGAGGGATCCTGTCAACCTCAGAGGCTGGAAATGAGGGAAGGGCCTTCCTGGGCAGCCCGATGTGGGAGCAAGAAGCTGCACGGCCTCAGGCTAGAGGTATCTGTCCATCCCTTAAACTCTCTGAGCCTCAGTTTCTTCATCAGTGGAATGGATGCCTGAATTCCCTGGCAGTCTAGTGGTTGGGACTCCGCGCTTCCACTGCAGGGGGCACGGGTTCAATCCCTGGTTGGGGAACTAAGATCCCGCCTGCCGCGCGGCGCGCCCAAAGAAAAAAGAAAGAAAGAAAACTGAAATGAATGCCTGGCCCAGATGGAAGGTGGCCTCTGTGTCTCCAACCAAGCGTCCCCCTTAACTCTCCAAGGGTTTCCCTGAAGACTGAGGGCAGCTTCCAGAAGACAGAGGACTCAGCCTCCCCCATCCACCGCACTCCACGATGTCGTGCACAAGGCACCGGGTGCTAATGAAGGAACAAGAAGAAAGGGCTGGAGGGAGGAGGCGGCAGCTTCTGGGATCATGCCGGCGCGGCTGCCAGGCACAGATCCGGTGTGCACACGCACGCAGAGGTGTGAGAAGAAATCGGCAAGCACTGCAGAATGCTGGGAGGAAAATTCCCTCTCACACAAAAGCAAAATGAACAAAGCAGCAGAGAGGCAGACGGTCCAATCCCTTGGGAGAGGGCCCCGGCAGGACGGCGCCTACCACTGCCAACAGAGGCGGGAAAAGGCGCACGGCCCCCGGGGCTTCCGAGGCAGGGGCATGGGGCGGCCACTGCGTGAACCCTTCTGGCCTCAGTTTCTCAGTCTGGGAAGCAAGCAGGATGACCTCATTAGCACGGTCCCTCCAAGGACCATCTTGGGGGCCATTTCTGTGGTATCCACACTGATCTCCACCCCAGGGCTCTGAGTCCAGGGACCACCAAGGGTGCCTGCATCTCTACAGGAAGGCAAGAACTGGGGAGACCCCAAGCGAGACCAAAGGTGGGGCTCACTGTGGTCACAGGAGCCTGAAGACACCAGGCACTCAGGCTAGAAACCTCCAGCCACGTCTCAGAACACGAGCACCCTCCCCATGTTAACAAAACATTCCAACCCCACCTGCTGCCCTCACACATGTACGTGGCCCAAGCAGGCTCCTGCGTCCGTGACCCTCGGTCTCGGGGGAGCGCTGAAGACGAGAGGATTCAGATCCTACTTGAGAGCTTGTTGACGGGACCGCGGCATCTGAGCGCACGGCCAACACAGTCCTGCTGGCCTTGGCCTAGACCCGTCCCCGTGCCCGCGAACTGCGGCATCTGAGCGCACGGCCAACACAGTCCTGCTGGCCTCGGCCTAGACCCGTCCCCGTGCCCGCGAACTGCGTCACGTGCGGAAGGACCATGTATCCATTTGTGACAAACTGGAAATGAAACAGACTGGTCCTTCCCACAGAGGGCCTGATAAGCACTGATCTAGGGCAGGAGTCAGCAAACGGGGCCCAAGGCCAAAGCCAGGCTCGGCCTGTTTCGTCAGGTGTCACTGGCACACGGCCACGGCCATTCCTGTACGTGTTGGCTGAGCTGCTTTCACGCTAGGATGGCAACAGTGCCGGAGTAGTTGTGACCGAGACCGAGTGGCCGGAAAAGCCTGAAATATTTACAGAGAAGGTTTGCCAGTCCCTCCTCTAGAGGAAAAGCCCACAGTGTACCCTGGGGGCCATTCGCAAAAGGATACTAGTGGGCACGTTGTCGTCATGACAGCAGCAGCATCAAAGTCATCAACACTGCACCGTATCAGTCGCGCTTCCTCAGCCCGGGCGTTGTGCAGAGGCCTCTGCACATGTCAACTAACTTGACCCTCAGGGTCTTATAACTACCCTCGCTCAACTGATGGGGAAACTGAGCAACAGGGCGGTAAGACCACTCGTCCAAAGTTTCACAGCCAGGAAGTCACTGAGGCAGGACATGAATGCCAGCGGTCCGGCTCCAGAGTCTGTGCTCTGAAAAGCCCTTCTAACACTAAAGCACAGAGAGGCTAAGTAACTTGCCTAAGGCCACACAGCAGGCAGGAGTGGCGCTGGGATCGACTCCCGTGTCTTTGGACTTTATTTAACACATTCATTTAGTGCAAAGCTTGCAGGAACTCGAGAGAGCTCAGGGGGTGCCGCGGGGCTTGGGAGAGAAGGCAGAATCGAGCTGGGCTCTAGAAAGCTGGAAAGGAGACAAGGAGGGGAGGATGTGTTGGGACCCTCAATCCTGGGAGACCCTCAGTGCCAGGAGCCCGCCAGGACCCTCAGGGAAAGATGTGGGGTCCTGATACTGTGGGCGAGGGAAGCCGAGACCACAGAGGAGGAGAGAACAGGGCCCAGAGAGGCTCTGAGGGTGGAGCGGGTGGGATTGAACGAGCCATGCGTACCGGCACCATGAAGAGAGGCTCGGAGTGTACCTGAGGCTGGGTCAGGGTAAGCACACCTGGAATTAAGCCCTCCATCTGCGCCAGCGTAACACACCAGGCAGCCTGGACACGACGCAGGCTGAGGCACAGGCCAGCGGAGAAGGCAGCTCCCACCGCCCCTCTCAAAGTGCAGAGCCTCTTTGGTCTCCTGCCACCCCGCCAGGAGGAAAGAGGCGGCTGCCACGTACAGACACCGCCCCGGGCACCTCGCAAACACCTGCCAGTGATGCTTAAGCCCACAACACCCATATTGCAGATGGGAAAACTGGGGCTGCCCCCACGGGGTTAAGTGAGCAGCCAAATGTCACTCGGTGAGTTGGGAGGAACAGGGATTCAAAGCCACATCTGGAGGTTCTTCTGGGCTCTGGGCGGGGGGGACTCACCATCAAAGCAGCCCCATGCCCAGAAACCCTGGAAGAAGCCTCCAGGGCCAGGAGGTGCCACCCTGGATGGAAGCCCATTGGGAGCAGGTACGGGAGTGAGCTGAGTCCCAGGAAGGTCACAGGTCACGGGGTCCAGGCCCCGCCCCCTCAGCCCAGCAGACCTGCCTCAACTACTGTACAAGGAGCTGGGACCCCTGGGTTCCCACCTGGCCCTTGGATGGGGCATTTGCCTTCCACGCCTTTTTCCCTTTTCCTCCGCCCTCTGTCTTCCAAAAACCCTCTGCCCCCCAAAATGGGGGCATCTCACAAACCCTGCCTGTACAGTGGGCTGGCGGTAAGGGGTTAGGGGGCACAGGGCTGCAGGGGGACCTCCAGATTACAGTCCCAACACTCACCTCCCACCAGCCAAAGAAAAGTGGCTCCAGCCCCGGACACATGCCCAGGAGAGCAAGACTCCCCCCTCCCCCAGGATGCCTAGAATTCTTGTTCCTGCCTTTCCAGTAACAAGCAGGGGCCCCCAGCTGGGTCGCCCAAGCACGAGGCAGGGTGATCAGGAAGTGGGGCCCCACTGCTGCCACCACACAGGATAAGGATGCCCTGCCTCGTAGCTACCCAGGGCCCCTGCCCACCCCCGGCGTCAGCCTCCTGCCTGGAGGAAGTGACCACTGGGTCCTACCCGGCCGCATCCTGTGTCACTGATGGCCCAGCGGGAAAAGTGCGGGCGGTGTCTGAGATCAGCTGCTGACTCCAAGTGACTGCGAGAGGGCCCAGCTGGGGCAAAGGATGGGGGGATTGCAGGATGGCAGGGGCCATAGGGACTCAAGGACTAACCGAGTCTGGGCCCTTGGGGAGGGAGTGGGAGAGGGGCAGGAATCTGGCAGGAGGGGATGAGAAGGAAGAGAAACCAGAGGCAACCGCCAGGAGCCCCCAGGGGAGGCAGCCCCTCCAAGCAGCTGTAGTGACAGTGACAGTATTGCAAGTGGACACAGCTGGCTGAGTGTCTGCCAGGCACTGTCATAAGGACCTTCCGCAGATCATCACGGTTAATCCCCAGGAGAATCTAGGAGACAGATGCTCTCGTTACTCCATTTTATGGATGAACAACCGAGGCTCAGAATCATTAAGCGACTTGTCCTGTTTCCTCACCTGCAAAATGTTCCCCATCTACAAAGTGCAGAGCATACGCGTACCCTCACTTCAGTGATGAAGAGAAGCGAGTGCAACTGTATACATAAAGGGCATAAACAAAATGCTCACCCTGTAGTAAGCACTCCGACGACAAAGCTTACTTTTGTTATCGTGATTATGATAAAGGTGATGACCACACTTGATAGTAAAGGACCCCCAGGAGCACAGTCCTCGGCCCTGGGTACACAGTAGGTGACCAGTAAATAGTCATCCATCTCACAGGGGCTCAGGGTCCTGAAGCTGAAGCCGACTGCCTTCTCACGGTGCTTTAACCCGAGGCCTATCATTTAACCTCCCAGCCTCAGTCTCCTCATCTTCAAAATGGGACGATAATGCAAGGTGCTCTTTCATTGGGTTGCTTGTGAGGATTCGACGACCCCATCCAGAATGTGCCCGTTTATCACAGCTGGCTCTCAAAAGCATCTTGGGGGCCCGATCCTCAAGAGGTCACTGTTCTTGGGACACCCTCAGGCTGGCCCACTGAGCTCATATGCAGAAACATCTCACTCATGGAAGATAGAAAAGCCCTCCCCTGCCACTTCCTCTCTGCATCTTAGGAGGGACCACACCAGCCAAGCAGGACAGATACAGGCGTGTTCACATAGGGGCCGGCACAGCAAGCTCTGACCCCAGCTGCAACTGCAAAGCCTCACAGTCCCTCACCAAGCAGCCAGGAGGCCAAACGGGGGAGGCCCAGGACCCTGAGAGCCCTCTGGCAAGCCCCTGAGGATACAGAACATAACCAAGCCTCATCCTCAGGGCCACAGGCAACTAGAGATAAAGTCAGGAAAGGGGGCCCCCACTAGGAGGTGGACAGAGTGGGGTGCAGCTCGGAAGAGCTGATCAACGGTACTTCCCTGGCAGTCCAATGTTTAAGACTCTATGCTTCCACTGCAGGGGGCACGGGTTCGATCCCTGGTCAGGGAACGAAGATCTCACAGGCCATGCGGCGCAGCAAAACATTTTTTTTTAAAAAGAAAGAGCTGACCAAGGGCACGCCCGCTCCCTCCCCAGCAGGCCACCCCCCCGCCACTCACACAACGATGGGGAGAAAAAGGAACCCAGGGGCAAGAGAAGGCCCCAAAGGTGACCCCAGGTGCACATTTGTGCCGCTTACCGTGTGTGGCCGGGCGATCTGCACGGGGTAGGAAACGCCGTGGGGCGGGTAACGGGGCTCGGTGGCCCTCCACGTCTGTGCCACGGGCTGCGTGGACCCCGACATGGTGGTGGGCGTCCGGGGGGCTCGTGGGCCCCTGTAAGCTCCCTCTCAATGGTCTCCAAGGATTAAAAGCCAGTCTTCGTCATCTGCTCGAGGGCCACCCTGTCCCAGGCACCTGTGAGACCAGAAAAGCAAAAGCGAGATCAGTCCCAGGGCGGCTGCTCCTTGCAGACCCTGGCGGGGCCCCAAGTCCTTCCTGTGGCCCCTGTGAGGAAGAGAGAGGAGACAGGGGTCCTCCGGGACCCTCCTCCATGCCACTGGCAAGCTCCGTGCCCACTGACAGCAGCGGGAGACGCCACGTGGTGTCTGAGGCCTCTCCAAGCCACAGGCCAGCGGCTGCGGCACAAGCCACATCGGTGACAGCCGTGTCCTCCCCCACTGCCAAGGCCCTCGCTCAGCAGGCACGAGAGCTCTAACTCTGCGGGCACTGCCCCCACGACCCCCCCCACCATGGCTCCCAAGCACCCTCAGCCCCCCCAACCCCACCCCAAGTCCTCTGCCAGTTTGAGTCACCAGGGCAAGGTTCGCCGAAAGCACCTGGCAGCTCAGGCAGGCGACTGCTGTCCCAGGAGGGGAAAAGTCCGTACGCCCGTCCAGGGTGATGGTGGTGAACGGGGTCGGCTCGGGCAGAACACAGGTCACAGTGTAACCCCAGGCAAGGTCGGGCCTGCCTGGGCCTCCCAGTGACCCTCTGGGGAGGGTGAGTGACACTACAATGGGGGAGCAGGACAGAAGTGAGGTTGGCCCGGACGTGAACTGAGAGCGAAGAGACTGGGAGCCCGAGGGCCACACTGGGGAAACAGCAGAGGACACGGATGAGAGCCGGCTGGGCCCCCTGTGGCTCCCGGAGGGGCAGGCAAAGGATGCTGTCCACGGGGAAGAAAGCACTCATGTGTCCATGATGGAAGGAATCCACTGGCTTTACAGATGGGGAAACTGAGGCCCAGGAAGAAGAAAGGACTCAAGTCAAGAGAGCAAGAGAGCCCCCGGTCAGAACGGGCCTTTGCCCAGAAATCTCCAGGGGGCCCCAACCTCCCCAGGACCCTTCTCTCCCTTCTCCACCAGCCACTGCTCCATGCAGCCTGCCCAAGGTTATAACTGGCTCCGCCACCCAGGCCCGGGCTGAAAGCCGGGCAGGTCTCAGGCCTCCTCCACACTCAGCCACTCAGAAAAGGGGTGTCCATCAGGCCCCTGCCATGTGCAAACCCCTCAGTCACACCCGCCACCCAGGAGCTAAGGAGAATCCAAGATGGCGCAGGGGCCCGGCACCTGGATGTCCCCATGCGATGTACCCTCTCGGGCTGGGGTTGCATCTCGTGTGTACCCCCAGCTCCCTGTACCTTCATCACAACACCCCTCATCGCCCTGCCCTCCACTGACAACTGTCTTTCAAGGGCGTGGACGCCCTAACCCTCTGCCCTTTGGAGGCCTGATGTGGAGGGATATTGGGGGGAAGATTGAGATCATGGTGGTCAAAGGAAGAACAAGACCCCCTTCCCCCCCACCTGGGGGCCATGACTGCATCCCACTTCCCACCTCCATCTCCTGCTACAGTAGACTCGACTTTCTTTTTTTAGCAACCATCTTCCCTCCCCAGACTCCAGGAGTGATCATGTGATCTGGGCCTGGCCAATCAGATTCCTGCTTCCCCTGGGCCAGCGATTGGTTCAGGGATGGGCATCTGACCCAATCTGAGCCAATGAGAGTCAGTCTTGAGACTCTGAGAAGGAACCAGAAACAGGCACTATCCACGGGGCTGTAAGCCAGGAGCATGAAAGCCTGGAGCTCTCGGGGGCCACCACTTGGCAGGGACCTACCCGAGACCATACCCCCAGGAAGGCAGATCTGAAGGGTAGAGAGAGCACAGCTGGGTCCTGATACAGCCATGCCCAAAGGCAGATCAAAGCTGCTTCTTCATTTAGGGAAGCCAAGGCACTCCTTCTGTGTGTTTTGCCTTTGCCAGCCCAACCCAGCTGTCTGTCACTTGCCATCAAAAGTTCTGACTCACCCAGAGAAGGAGGGAGTCACAAAGGAGGCAACCTTTCCATCGGGTGCTGTCAATCCTTCCAACACTGCAAAGCCAAAGAATTCCAGAGTCCAAACTGCCACACCTATGACCACCTCACGAAGAAAGCCCACGTGGACTTTTCCCAGACACCGCGACGGTGCACTGTGTAATTCTTATGAACGTGGGAACAGTCCTGCTCAGCAAATGGGAGCTACTATTACTACAGTCACTAGTTCTGTCCCTGCAGTAGCTGCAGCCCGGTCACAGCGATGTTGTGGACATGGAAGGGAGGCAGAGCTGCCCCCGCCAGTCCCCACCAAGAGCAACACGGCAGCCCTCCGGCAGCCCAGAGACAAGAGACTGGCCTTGGGAGAGGGGTCAGTTGTGGCCACCAGTGCTGGACCCTGTCCCAGAATTCCCTGTGTCCCAGCTCATCACAAAGCCCAGCAGACCCTGGTGGTCTGATGCAGCAAAGCCAGTTCTATTCCGGCCTCTCTCTGGGCTTTATTTTGGTTTTTTGTTTTTTTTGTGTGATACGCGGGCCTCTCACTGCTGTGGCCTCTCCCGTTGCGGAGCACAGGCTCCGGACGCGCAGGCTCAGCGGCCATGGCTCACGGGCCCAGCCGCTCCGCGGCATGTGGGATCTTCCCGGACCGGGGCACGAACCCGCGTCCCCTGCATCGGCAGGCGGACTCTCAACCGCTGCGCCACCAGGGAAGCCCTCTCTCTGGGTTTTAAACGGTTGCCCGCTCTCTGCAAGAGGAAGAGAGCAGCAGCTGGGCAGAGAGAAGCCCAATCTGCTTGCCTTTCCAAGGGCACCACGTGCAACTTCCAAGTTGCTATGTGACTTCGCATTGCATGAGGCGGTGAGAAGTCTAATTTACCAGTAGATTTCTAAACTCCTTTGCCTAATGAAAGGCCGACTGAGGGATGGCAGCCCCGGAAAGATGCTCACGGCGTGCACTGCACGTGGGCTCCAGAAGCCAGAGAAGTGACACCTTTTCAAAGCAGCCCTGGAGAATCCTCGGCCACTTCCCCACCCTCCTCGTGCCAAGGCCTGGCTTCCCACGACCTCAGTGTTCACAGAGTGTCCACCGCCGAGCTCGGGGTTCATGCCCCCACCACCCACCTGTCAGAGGATCACTCCGCCAGCTCCATGGCCCAGCATCCCCATGTGCAGGTTGTCCCCGAAGCCAGGGGACTCTGGGGATGTTGCACCTCCCACATTCACCACGAGCTTATTTTAATAAGCTCCATTTCTATCTCCCCCAACCTTAGCCATATTTTTTGCCAACTTGAAAAAAAAAATTATTTTTAGGAAAATAGTTTGACAGTTCCTAAAAATGTTAAACATAGAATTACCGTAGGACCCAGCAATTCCACTCCTAGGCATATACCCAAAAGAATGGAAAACAGAGACTGAAACAAATCAAGGTATTCACAGCAGCAGTATTCACTATAGCCAAAGGTGGAAACAACCCAAGTGCCCATCAACCAATGAGTGGAGAAATAAACAGAACGTGGTCTATCTGTACAACGGAATATGATTCAGCTATAAAAAAGAACCAAGCACTGACACATGTCACAACGTGGATGAACATTGCACACGTGATGCCAAGTGACAGAAGCCAGACACGAAAGGACAGATACCATATGATTCCACTTATAGGAAATGTCCAGAACGATAAATCCACAGAGACAGAAAGCAGACTGGTGGTTGCCAAGGGCGGGGGGTGGGATGGAGGGGTGTGGAGCGACTCATGGGTATGGGGGTTACCATGCAATGACGGAAATGTTTCGAAACTAGATAAAAGTGGTGTTTGCATAACACTGTGAACGGCGGGGCAGGGGTGGGGATTAAGCTTTGACCTTATCAGCAACGTTTGGAGGTGCGCGCCAGGAAAAAATATGACATTACTTCACCATAGACAAGGGTAGGAGAGGATGAGAGCAATCCACGGGGCAACGTTGGGTCTCCTGGATCTGGTCTTGGCTGAAAAGGGTTCTGAGAAATGGATCCAGGTTAGAGCAGGAATGCGATACAGGGGCCCCAATATCACTGCAGGATCTGGGAGCTTTGGGGTCAGGAGAGGGTGGTGGACATCCGTTGATCTCCAGACCCTTTGGGCTCCCCACTGTGAGCTGAGCTCCAGGCTAGTGAATGAGGCAGGGTCCAGGCCACAGAGGGTCTCGGTGCCCCGGCGGAGTGCAGACAAGCAGCAAATAGTGACTTCTGAGAGCAGGCTGGGGGCTCCGGAGGCCTTGGGGAGGGCGAGGGGGTGGCAGAGAGAACTTTCTGGAGCGTGAACAAGACACAGCTGGGGGAGGGGGCTCCAGGCAGAGGCCACCACCTGAGCAAGACCCCGGAGATGAGACCAGGCATCTCGTGCTTGAGAAATTCATCAAGTCATTCAAGGCCCACGAACCATGGAAAGGATGGATTTTGTTCAAAGGGCAATGGGGAGCCACGGAAGGTGGTGGAGGGAGAGAGGAAAGGATCGGGGTGTTTGACAAGCAGGCGCTGTGAAGAGCGAGTGTGTAACCCAGAGGCCTGGGGGCTCTCGCAAGTGTCCCTAAACGAGATGACACCGGTGGGATCGGGATAGCAGTAACAGAGAAGCAGCCGCAGACGGCGTGCAAGTCGAGAAGGAGCCTGCCAGCCAAAGACACATCTTGCTCTGGGGGTGAGGGAGGCCGAGCCGCCCCCCAGGGACAGGGGCCTGTCATTCTCCCCTCGGGCAAGGCGCCTCGGGGCTCTGTCCTCAGTTTCCTCCACTGTAGACAGGGAACATGCGTGTCCCTGCTCCACGGACCCAGGAGGACAGCACACCTGTGAAGGGTGCCTGGTAAACAGCAGGTGCTCAATAAGGCAAACTCAGCCAAGTCCGGGCTCCACGGGGAAGAGAGAGCGCTCTGTCGAGGTTAAGGACTGGCTTTGCCAGGTGGCATGCGATGCTCCCGAGTCCCATAGGACGGGGACACCACAAGCCCCACCAGGCCTCGCATATCCAAACCAAAAACCACGGGCCCACAGAGCCGGCTGGAGGAGGGCTGCACACTGCAGGCCCAGCCCATGCTGGGAGCACCCGTGCACAGGGCCAGGGCCACGCAGCCGCCCTGGGAGAGCCCCATAGGCTGTGGGTCTGATTCGGCAGCACCCCACAAGCCTGCCAAGCCCGTGTTCCATCCACGGAGAAAGCTCACTGCCTGTGATTCTGTGTCTGCCTTGCAGGGCCTAACATAGCACCGGGCACACAGCAGGTGCTCAACGAACGAAACTGTCAGGCGGAGGTGAGCGCCAGTAACACGAGGTAAGGCTGGAGCCCGCCACACCTGCATCCCCTGACCCTGCTGGGCAGAGGCCTCTTTCCGGGGGGAAGTTTTCCATCCTGCCCGGACATCCCCTCTCGGGCCCCAGGCAAGACGGCCAGGGAGGCCACACCAAGACACATTCCACAGATTTTCCGAGTCAGAGCAGCCAGGCTCAGATCGGGGAGGGTGGGGTTATAGCCACTGGGGCTGGGATGTCTCTGAGGGCACGGGGAGGCGGAGGGGGTGTTTGCTAAGGGGCCGGAACGGAAGCTGAAATGTGCCTGGGAGCCTTCAGACCTGAGCCCAGGAAGATGAAAGGGGAGCTGTCTGCACTGCACACGCCTGACATTTTCTTGGAACTAACAGGACCGACGCTGGGACTTGTGGCAGGTGGGGAAGCTTCAGAATTTAAAATCAGCTGTCAGCGCTGACCCGCGCGCTCCTCAGAACCCCCCGCGGCGCTCGAGTGGCCCACAGAGGGGACACGGTCTACGACACCCCACCCCAGCCAGCCTGTCTCGGGCCAGGGACACACATGTGTGCTGGGAGCCTGCGGGCAGGGACCCCGCCGGTCTCCTCAGTGTCTGACATATAGTAGCTGCTCCATAAATGTTTGTTTTAATTGACTGCTGAACCCCCCCATGAGGGGCGTGGTGCCTGGCACACAGTAGGTGTATTATTTTCCTGGAGCTGCCGTAACAAACTACCACAAAGTGGATGGCTAAAGACAACGGAAATGGATCCTCCCACTGATCTGGAGGCCAGAAGTCCAAACTCCAGGTGTCAGCAGGGCCACACTCCCTCCAGAGGCTCCAGGGGACGATCCTTCCTTGTCCCTTCCAGCTCCTGGCGCCTCCAGGTTTCCTTGAGGCCCCACTGCTCCAATCTCTGCCCATCTTCACATGGCCTTTCTTCCCATGTGCCTATGCTTGCCCTTCTTATAAGGACTCCAATTATACTTAAGGCCCACCCTCTCCAGTGTGACCTCATCTTAACTAATTACGTCTGCAAGAGACCCCCTCTCCCAATCAAATCACACTCATAGGTTCCGGGTGGACGTGAATTTGGGGAGGACGTCATTTAACCCAATACAATAGGTGCTCAATAAATATTTGCTTTGTTCACTGCTATATCCCAGAGCCTGGCACAAAGTAGGCACCCAATAAATATCTACTAAACAAAAAGGCACCAGGCGGCTTGGCCCGAGGAGAATGGAGACCCGGAAGCCAGCCCTGGGGCAGTGGAGGGCGGATGGGGCAGGACTTGAGGACAGAAGCAGTTCCGGGGTGTGAGGTTAAGCTGCTATGGAGACACCAGCTAGAATGAAGCTGACTGCTCCCACCTTGTGTTTCTAGCTTCTGGCACGCTGTAAAAATCGGGGACCGGCCAAGCATTTGATGGCCACCTTCTGCAGGGGCTCATGGCGCAGAAGAGATGCCCAGGAGCCCAGCTCTGAACTAAGTCATAAGATGAAGATGGGAAGTGGCATGGGTGAGCCTCACCCGGCCTGGCTCACAGGAGCCTGTATGGCCCACATGGACAGGGGCAAAGGCAAAGTTCCTGCCCCCTGCCCTGGCTGCTGCCCGCTGCCAACCACGCTTTATAGGCGCCTCCTGTGGGACAGGTGCCGGGACGCAGCAGAGAATAACAGACCCAAACTCCCCGCCCTCGCGGAGCTGACATTCCACTGGGTGAGATGGGAGTAATTACAGGGTGTTGGACAGTATCTGTGCTATGGAGAAAAACAGAAGCGTGAGGTGGGTAGGCAGGGGATGGGGGGTGAGGTGCAGTTTTAAAGTGGGTGGTCCGGGACAGCCTCACCGGAAGGCATCTTTAAGCAAAGTTGTGGAGGAGGGGAGAGAGGGAACCAGCAGATGTCTTGGAAGGGTGTTCCAGGCAGAGGGAACAGCAAGTGCAAAGGCCCTGAGGTGGGAGAGGAACAGCAGGGAGACCCGAATGGTGAGAGCGGAGGTCACATGGGGCTTTCACTCCAAGTGAGATGGGAAGGATGCCACACCTCTGGGCAGGGGTGATGTGAAGAGTCTCCTATATCAAACCTGCCCCTGGCATCTCTGCACCCAAGGAAACTTCAGCTGCACCCCCTGCCAAGGAGCCACGGGTGCAGGCCTCTGTGCATAAAAGGGATGACCCACCTGTAATCCTAACTCTGTTAAAGGAGGAAGACCAGCTTCCTTGCCCCTTACCTGGCAAAGAGGTCACTGGGCTCCCTAAGAAGGAGCCGGGACCCCAATCACAGCCTGTCCTTGGCCCTGCCCGAGGGGCGGTGGCCTGGAGTAGCTGAGGGTCACCGTACTCAGAGCCAACTCAGGCTGCTGCCCACAGAGGTGCCACCTGCCCCCCGCAAGCTGGGACCAAGCTAAACAAACCCATGCCAATGGGGTCTCCACACATTCTGGCCAATCAGGAAATTATTGGGGTATCTACACAGGCACTGTTCCAAACACTGGAGCTACAGCAGCGAACCAGTCGGACAAAAAGGCTTGCCAATCAGAGCTGACATCCAGTGACAGGTCTGTCCCAACAGGGAAAGCGCCCAGCCAGGTGCTCACTGGGAAATGGATGGATGGACGGACGGAGGGGGAATGGATGGACGGATGAAGGATTGATGCTAAGATGAATGAGAGATGGATGGATAAAGGAGAGATAAAGGGAAGGGAGAGGGAGGACGGACGGACAGATGGATGGATGGATGGATGGATGGATGGATGGATGGATGGGCTAATCAACCAATGCATATCAGTTTAACTGTTCCATTTTCCAGGGGTTTTCTGGTCTTACTTTTTTAACCAACCCCCAGAGCCAAGCGTGTCTTTATTCCACTAATATCCCCCCACGTCAGGCTCCCTGCAAGCCACCATGGGGGACACACATAAGCACCATCCTCCCCATGGCCCAAGCCCATACAAGTGCTCCCCAAGCCCCAGGCTGCTGGGCACAGAATCCCTGGGGAAAACTGCCTCTGGTCCCGAACTCCAGAAGCGCAAAGGGAGGGACTCAAGGCCCACCCTCCCCGGGGCACCGCTTCTCCTCCTCAAGCCATAGCCAGCACCCCTCCCTCCTGGGGAAAAGGAGAAAAGAAAAGCCAGCCCACTCCAGCCTCAGAAACATCTCCCCTGTGGCCAGCGGGATCTACAGCCCCGGGTCACACAATCCATCACGCCACACACATGCGCCAAGCAACAGCCAGAAGAACAGCTTCCCGTGGGCCCAGACTGGGGCACAGACCCCGGATCTGCTCCCGCCGGGCAGTCTTCCAGGGACCTGCGTCCCCCTCCCCACCCAGCTCAGCCAGGCCCCGGCGACCAGCTCAGCACGAGGCGTTATAAAGAGGATTTCACAGAAAAACCCCAATGTCTGGCTTCTCTGAAAACCAGGGACTCTCACATATTGCCGGTGGGGACGTAGAACGGTGCAATCTCTGCGGAAACCAGTCTGGCAGCGCCTCTGTAAGCTAAACACAGATATGCCATATGACCCGGCGATTCCACTCCCAGGCATCCAGCCCCAGAAATGAAAAGAGGTGACGAGACAGAACGCACATGAATGTTCACGGCAGCACTATTCACAACAGCCAAAACGTATCAACAGAAACAACCCACATGTCCATCAACTGACGAGCAGATACATAGAATGTGGCCCATCCATTCACTGGAATATTATTTAGCCATAAAAAGGGGCATATAAACCATGAAAACGTCATGCCAAGCCACATGTTGAATGATGCCATCTATGTGCAATGTCCAGAAGAGGTAAATCCACGGAGGCAGATGCGGGCTGGTGGCTGCCAGGGGCTGGGGCAGGGGAGGAAGGGGAGCGACTATTCATGGGTATTAGGTTTCCCTTGGGGTGACGAACATGTCGCAGCACGAGATAGTGGTGATGGTGACGCACCACTCACTCTACTAAATGCCCACGAACCGTACACTTTAATACGGTTCAAACGGTAAATCGTGTGTGTTTTTTCCCACAACAAAATCACTTAGGGGCACGACCGGCTGGAGGCGGGCAGGAGCTACCCACGTGGGATGGACACACCCTCTCCTGGTCAGCTATGTTCGTTTCTATCCCCAGCCAGGCCAACGGTACTCAAAGGCCAAGGGCTCAGTTCCCCTTCTCCGTCCGGCCTGGCTGGCTGGCTGGAGCTCTCACCTCCACCATCACTTCCCGAGAACCCGACCCCAACTCCAACTTGCCAGCCTGGGCTCCCGCAAGCTTCTCTCTTCCCGCCGCTCCCCCGGGCCCAACGCCATGCACCACCACCGTCTGTTTACCCGCTGTCTCCCCGCCCCCAGACTGAGCTCCTGACCTGCAGTTTGAGCCCCACCGGGTATCACATGCATAGTAGGAGCCCTGGAGGCTGTGAGCTGTCACAGCCCCTCAGTCACTAAGGAAAGGTGGTGCCCTCCAGCAGGCTGCCCTAATCCTAGACATGTACCCTCTCCACCAAGCCACCTCCTGCCCGCGCGTTGCTACGTGTGGAAAGTGGCCAAAGGGCTCCCACGTGTGGAAAGTGACCAAATGGGTTCAAATCCCAACTCTGCCACGATGTAGCTGTGTGACCTTGGGCACAGTCCCGACTTCTCTGGGCTTTATTGTCCCATCTGTAAAACTCTCTTCCAAGGGCCAGTGGAAAGAGGATTCATTGGGAAAAGATCTATGGGAAGTTCAACACCCATAAATGAGTCCCCAAAACAAGAGCTGTGGCCATTACTACCCTGCGCTGCTCCAAAAACTGGGACGAGGGAGGGAGACAGGCAAGGCAACCAGCCACGATAGTGATGATGTTACTGGCAGAGGTAGTGACCTTGACTATCCCCACTTTGCTGATGAGCCAGCTGAGGCTGGGGGAAGTGAGCCGACCAAACGGTAGAGTGAGTCCCTAATCAGGAGGTGAGACCAGGCACACCCACACCTGAAAACAGAAAAAGCAGAGGGTGCTTCCCAGGGAGAGCAGGCCCTCGCAGTCTGGAAACAAGGAGAAGGGGGTGTGCTCTTCTCAGTCCTGAGACCTTGTCTACACAACGTCTCACTCACTGCCCTCTCGTTACAGATGGGAAACTGAGGCCCAAAGAGGGTCAGCAGGCTGGCGCTGCATGGCCAGACTCTGCCCTCCTCAGCTGGATCGCTTGGCCCACAGGGTCCAGGCGTCTGAGGAGGTGGGCATAGTGGCCTGCACTGAGCCCAGGGGCCATGCAGGGGGGACGGGCTCCAGCTGCACCAGGACAGCCAGGTCCCGCGACAGAAATGCCGCTGCAGCCTGGCTGGGAAGCCGTGGAGGAGAGACCCCCAAACGCCACATCCTGCATCAAACCTTCTGGGGAAGGGGCTTCCCTGGCGGTCCAGTAGTTAGGACTCTGTGCTCCCACTGTAGGGGGTACGGGTTCGATCCCTGGTTGGGGAACGAAGATCCTGCAAGCTGCACAGCTCGGCCAATAAAAAAAAAAAGAAGAAGAAGGAAAAAGAAAACAAAAAACCTTCCAGGGAAAAACATGCCCCCAGCACCTGCCCCACCTCTTACCTCCCTGAAAAAGGATCCCCAGCCACCGGGAGAACCTCCGCCCACCCCCTGCCACTGATTCTGCTTGGAGAAACCCTCCCAGGTCCCTCATACCCGCCCCTTGCTACCGACAGGTTCTACCTCATCCACAGGCTCCCACTCACCGGAAGAATCTGATCCCCTCACCAAACGTGATTATCCCCATTCAACAGATCAGGAAACCGAGGCTCAGAGAGGTGGACTCACTTGCCCAAGGTCACACAGCCAGAAAGCTGCCAGGCGTCATTCTGATCCCCTAAACCGCCAGCCCAGGCCCCCTCCCAAAGCAAGCAGGGATGCGTTGCTGGTTGGAGCTGTCGAGGAGGCCCGTTTCTGTTTCCAATTTAATTGGTACGTTTGTGTCCGCTGGGCTGCGGCCAGCTCAGCCGCCCGGCCCAGCTTCCCTGCCAGGGCAAGAGCTGCTCAAAATCACTTCCTCTGTGACTCTTTTTCTTTTTTCCCCTTTTAATTTTAAAAGGAAGAGAGAGAGAGGTTGAGAGAGAAAACACAGCCCTGACAAACCTCCTGGCACACCAGGTCACAGGGTTCCACACGAGAACCCTTGCCTTGCGACACGACCTCCCTCTGGGGTATTTCACAAACATGACGCCGGATTTTTCCAGGCTCTTCCTCATTAAGTTCTGGGCACCCCAGGAGGGACGTGGTTTCCATTAGACTCGGCTCCTCCATCTGGCCTTCCAAACGGCAATTTTCTCTGCAGAGGGAAGCGGTGGAGGCGGGGATGGGACACAGAGAAGAGGCTGGTGTCTGGGCGGCGGCTGTGTGACCTGGGCAAACCGATTAACCCCCTGCCCTGAGGCTGGGATGCGGGGTGCACCTATGAAGGGGGTCCCCAGGAGGACCCTGGGATTCTAAAGGATGAGGAGCTGGGGTCCTGGGTCCGTCCACTTGGCTGCCTGGGTCGGACTGAACCAACAACTGAAGAGAAAAGAGGCCACAGAACCCAGCGCTTGACATTCTGCTAAGTGAAATAAGCCAGACACAAAAGGGCAAACACTGTAGATTCCGCCCAGATGAGGTGCCCAGAGGAGTCAGTCACAGAAGGTAAAAGGGTGGGTGCCAGGGCCTGGGGGAGGCACAGGGGGGGTTCGTGTTTAATGGGCACAGAGCTTCTGCTCGGCAAGATAAAAGAAGTCCTGGAGAGGAAGGTTCTGGAGAGGATGGTGGGGATGGTTCCACAGCAGTGTGAGCGTACTGAGCGCTACTGGACCGTACATTTAAAAATGGTCCAGATGGTCAGCTTTCTGTTATGCGTGTGGTGCCACAGTTTAACATTTTTTTCTTTAAATTTTGAACACACACACACACACACCTCCTCCAGGGAGGATTCCCTGACTGCTAGCTAAGAGCACCCAGCTGCTCTGTGGTGGTTCCCACTGTCAGAGCAGCCCCCATGAAAAAAGACAGTGTGGCCAAGGGTGCTGCCTAGCACTCAGCAGCCCCTCACAGCCAAAGGCAGGTCTCAGCCCATCTCACCTCAGCACCCAATGGCCACGGGGCACAACTGGGCCTGCAGACCAGCGTCTCACAAGTCTGGTCCCTCAGAAGTCTCCACTGACCAGCCGCCTCCAACCATACGGCCTGGACCCAGGGAAGGGCTGACCAGAAACTCTCTGCCCCTTGAGATGGGCCCCTGGACCCTGAAACCTGAGGCCAGGCCCAAAGCAGCTCTCTCAATGCCCGCTGGACTGCAGTCTCCACCCCATGGCTCACAGCCAGTGCAGAGACCCCGAGGGTGAGGGCGGCAGCCCCTGGGTTCCCACCAACTCCCCTGCACCAACATCTGGCAAACGTGTCCACAGCTGTGCAGCTGCCGGAAACCCCTCCTCCACACACACAAGCCCTCAAGGCCGGCTTTCCGAAGAATTTATGGGGTCATCCCTAATATTTCAGGGCAGATCTCTGGGGGACGTCCTCCGCCACATGTGAACAAGGACAAATGTTTCTGCTGCTAAGAATAGCTGCTCTAGGCCGGGAGCCCACCCACTCACCTACCGCCCTCCCATGCATCCCCCCGCCACCACCGGCCCCGTCCCGGACCCCCAGCAAACCACCAGTCTGGACCCCTGCAGGCCCACCTCCCACAGGCCTGGCTGGGAGGCCCCTGCTGCCACCCAGACGCCCAGGCCGAGGGAGAAAGGATCCATTTTGATCAGCTCTGTCCAAACCTGGACGCAACCAGGCCACTGAATTAGCTCGAGGGCATTCGTTGCTGAGTCTCTGATGACGGAGGAATGATCAGGAATTCAAAAGGTCCTCCAGCCCTGCAGCCAGGAGTTCCAGACAGCGAACGGCTTCCCTGCCCAGGAGCGGCAAGAGTGCCCCAGGGAGTTGATTATTGGTTCAGGGAGGGAGGAGAAGCAAAAAGGCTCCAGGGCGGAGGGTCCCAGGCCGGAAGTAAGGAGGCGGAAAGAGAAAGGAGGGCTGTGCACATCCACCAGCCCGGCCTGCAATACCCTCAGGCCAGGCTGGGGCCGTGAAAAGGAGGGGCAGGTGGGGCTGTGTGTGTGTGTGTGTGTGTGTGTGTGTGTGTGAGAAAGGGCACAGGAAGGGGGTGGCCCAGGGGATCACAGCTTCCAGTTCCTTCAGGAGAAGAAAGTCTGATTTTCAGACATCCCTCAATTTGCAATTTCTATTTAAAAAACACTGACTCGGGGACTTCCCTGGCAGTCTAGTGGTTAAGACTTCGCCTTCCAATGCAGGGGGTGTGGGATCGATCCCTGGTCGGGGAGCTAAGGTCCCGCCTGCCGTGCAGCCAAAGAACAAAAACGTAAAACAGAAGCGATACTGTAACAAATTCCAGAAAGACTTTAAAAATGGTCCACATCAAAAAAAAAAAAAAAAAAAAACACTGACTATAAACCCAACGCAATAAATCAGTCTGACATCCAAATCCAGCCCTCGCACTGCCAGGATGTGACCTGTGGCTTCTGACATGTGGTCAGCTGGGAGCCACAAGAGAGGGTCCAGCAAAGCCCCGGGAGCTTCAGGGAGGGGGGATGGCAAGTGTCCGACCTGGGCAAAGGCTGGAGGCGGGGCCCGGGAGGCCCCTAATGACAACAGGGAATGAGAGGGGCTGGGCCACTTACCCATCAGCGACACCACCCTAACCCCAACAGGACACATACTGGCTGTGAAAGGGGGGCTGGCTCATCTCCAACACGTGGAGCTGTCCATGGCAAACCAAACCCCATTGTCCTTGGGCCACCAACCCTCCTGCAGCCCTCACTCCTGGCCTTGGGGGAGGCTGATCCCGCCTCCCAGGCCTGGCCAATCAGCACCAGCTGCAGTGATTGATTTGGGAGGGGCTTAACTCTCAAGCTGAGCTGATAAAAGTTCATTCCCAAGACTTGCTGGAATACGGGGAACGACAGGCTAACCTTCCACTGGGGCCGCTGAGCTGGGATGAGGCTGTGCTACCAGGGACTGGACAAGGAAAAGCACCTCGTCACCTGAGCCCCTAGATCCAACCTTGCCTGAAGCTTACCTGAGCCTTCTGTGTTAAATACAGGAGAAGCAGGGAGTCTGACAACTGCAACCAAGAGACCTACGATAGCAACGCCCAAAAGCCCAGCTTCTAAGCCCCATGAAATCTCTCCCCAGAATCAGATCTCCTCCGCCCTAGAATCAGATCTCCTCCGCCCTCTGGTCTCCTCACCTGTACAGGTAGGGAGAGGTCTAAAGCCAGCCAGAAGGAGGCAAGGAGAACTGAGATGGAGCCCAGGCCAGACTCAACGTAGGAGGAAGGAGCCTGGGACACGCCTGCCCTGTCTCTCACCCAGAAGAAGTGGCGTCTCCCAGCCCAGTCCTGAGCCGTCAGTGGCTCTAATGGGGATACAGCAGACAGTGGCTTTGCAGATAAAGGTGCCCCTCCTGGCTGACTCAGATCTGGGTCACTCCTCAGCCGCAGGCACACCCCACCCACACTGCCCTGCGCAGTAAATTTAGCCTCCAGCCTCAGTTTCTGGAGTAACATCCCTAGTGCACTTGTCTCCCTCTCTCTCTCTCTCTCTCTCTCTCTCTCTCTCTCTCTCTCTCTCTCTCTCTGCATCTGCTCTCCTGAACTGAACGTGCTAATAAACAGAGGCCGCTTGAGCAGGTCCCAGCAGCACCAGCCAGGTCAGAAGGCAGGCATTGTCTGCAGCCAGGAGGCCACGCGGGCTGCACCCACCTACAGGCGTGCTATGGGTCCCATTCCCGCTGGGGCCTCAGTTCCCTGGGCTGTAAAACGGGCAGCTGCTCCTGGCCTGGAAGGTGGCCAAGGCTTGAACCAGCAGGTGGAGATCCTGACCCCACCCCCCTCAACCCCATAAATGCTAACTTCCACCATCCCTTTCCTCCCGGCCTCCATGCAGCCACAGACTTGCGCCGGCTCCCATTTCAAAGACAGAGAGCCTGAGGGTCTGGGAGCGAAGAAGCCTGTCCAATGTCCCACAGATAGGAACGCGGCCAGGGAAAGATGAACAAACACGACTTCTAGCTCCCAGGTTCTCAGCAGTCACTACATTAGATCCAAGGTGAGCGCCTCGCCTCGCGCTCACGATCACAGCCAATCCCTAACACGCTGCTCACTGGCATCGGTTCATCTGATCATCCCAACAGCCCTGAGAGGCAAGATTGAGGCACAGAGAGGCTAAGTAACTTGTCTGAGGTCACACAGCAAGCAAGTGGCACAGCCTGGATGCAAACCCAGGTAAGCCCTCTCCAGCATCCACCTCTTATCCAATGTGTGATGGGACCCCATCACCTCTGTACCCCTGCCACCCTGCTCAGGCTGGGGGAGACCCATCTACCCTACCAGGCTCCAGGTGGCATACCCAACATCACTGCTCACGGGTCCAGGTCAAGTTTTGCCAGCTGGAGGCGACCACGGATCACCGCAGATGGGCCGCGGCCATCTCCATGTCTAACCAGCCAGCACCCAAAGCTTGCCGCAAACCACTGACCCCAGGCCTCAGAAGGGGAAGGCAGACAGCATCCTTGCCTCCACCCCAGTCCCCGGCCCTTATCAGGACCTGGAATGCTTGTTGCCAGAGTCCTGCTGCCTTATTTCCCATCCCTCCACAAGCCCAAATACAAGGTCCATGAAAGCAGGAACCACATCTGTTTTGTCCATCACTGAGTCCCAGCATGTTGCACACAGCAAGCGCTCAATAAATGCTTGTTATATCTACAAACACTCTAAGAGCAAAATTCCAGGCTCGGGCTGAAGCTCAAAGACCACTGTGTAAACAGAGAAACCGAGGCCAAGACAGGATCTACGTAAAGCCAGATTTCAGGGTGTCGTCTACACTGGGCCAACGTGTCCCAGAAACTGATGCACATCTACACCGCCTGCTCCATTTTCAAGGTGGCCCAGGACTCTGATCCCTCCCTCCTGGGAGCTGCAATGCCAGCCCAGCCATTAGCCATGACTGGGACTCGGAAGGCCGTCACCAGCACCGAGGGGCTGTGTGGCCTTCTCCAGGTAGCCCGCCCTCGCTGAGCCTTGATGTACCCATTTCTCAAGGGCACCTGGCAAATGAGGCAGCTTGCTGGGGAATGGCTGCAATCTGGGTGCTAGGTGAGCTGCCAGGCATGTGGGGAATGGGCATTCTGGGCTTGGGGAGGGTCCAGCGTGGAGCCAGGGAGCCTCCAGGTCCTGGGCCTCCTCGTTAGGGGCGGGAGAGGTAGCAGCAGGCAGTGGGCGGTTCTGGAATTTGTGGGAGGCTGGCTCCAGGCTCCTCAGATGGGGCTCCCCACACCGCTGGGCACCCAACCACCTCACTCTGTCCTGGGCCCTCAGGCTTGGGTGGGGAAAGGCACCACGCAAACCCCTCCCAGGGAGAGCTCTCCCAACCTCCAAAGACTGGGGATCACTGGCAGCGGTATTAGTTTCCCTAGATCCACTGTAAACAAATAATCACAATCCGGGTGGCTTGAAACCACTGAAGTTTATTCTCTAACTGCTCTGGAGGCCAGAAGTCCAAGATCAAAGTGTCTGTAGAGCCACACCCTCCAAGGCCTCTAGGGAAGGATTCTTCCCGGCCGCTTCCAGCTCCTGGTGGCTCCAGGCATCCCTTGGCTTGTGGCCGCATCCCTCCAGTTACTGCCCATCGTCACATGACCGCCCTCTGTGTGTCTTCTTCCTCTTTCTGTCCCTCATAAGGATACTGGTCACTGAATTTAGGGCTCACCCAGGTAACCCAGGATCACCTCATCTCAAGACACATCTGCAAAGACCCTTTTTCCAAAGCAGGTCACATTTAGATGGGCTGGGTATTAACAGGTGCACGTGTGTTTGGGGGGCCTCCGTTCACCCCACTACACTGGCCTCAGCTTTTCTCTGATTGCCCACCTACTGAGAGCTCACTCCCTGCTCAGCCTGACAGCCAAGGCCCAGCACAGGCCGCATGAACAAGATGAGAACACGGAGGCGCAGAGAGGCTACATGCCCAGGGTTTGAACCCATTTTCTCTGAGCAGGGCACAAGGACCTCCCTCCCGTTTAGAGGAAGCAAAACGCTCTCACACCCACGCCTCCAGGAGAGGGCCCACAGCTGATGACTCACTCCTGCTTCACAGGCCAAGAAGTGGTTCCGCACTGTTGGGGGGCGGGGGGCGGGGAAGGACACAAACCCCAGAGTCTCAGTTTGCTCCTGAGTCAAATGGGAGCAAATCCCACCTCCTGAAGGATGAAAGGGGGTCCTGGAAGGCGAGAGCCTCTGCCCCCTGATAATCACCACCCCTGGTGACGCTCACACAGCTGCCCACCCAGCCTCCCACCTCAGCACAGAAAGGGCCATTATGACATCACAGGCCTGGAATTATGTTATTAGCCTGGGAAGGAGGCAGGACCCAGGCACAAAGGGCTCATTGTCATGTAAATCCGCGACTGGGGGGGTAGGAGGCAGCCCCTCCTGCCTTCCAGCTTCAGAGCTGCGCTGAGAAACCGACTCCCAGCCTTCCTAAAGAGTTCGGACATCTCCAGGCCTCGGAGGCAGACTGGGAAGTGGGCCCTTTCCCAGGTCTGAGCCAGATCCCTGGAAAATAGCACCTGCTCTGAGGAGGGGCCCCAACAGAACCTGGGTTCCAATCCTGCCTTCTCTACAGCTGTGCCACTGTCCTGTGAGACAGGGACGGCCAAAGGGACTCTGAGGGTGAAATAAAATCATCTCAAACAGCTGAGTGGCGCCCTGCGCACAGGAACGACTGCACAGGAAACGCCACTACCTATTTTCTTTAACTTTTTATTTTATATTGGAGTAGCGTTGATTAACAATGTTGTGTTAGTTTCGGGTGTACAGCAAAGTGATTCAGTTACACATATACATGTATCTGTTCTTTTTCAAATCCTTTTCCCAATTAGGTTATTACAGAGTATTGAGCAGGGTTCCCTGTGCTATACAGTAGGTCCCTGTGGGTTATCTATTTTAAATACAGCAGTGTGTACATGCACCACTACCTATTACGCCTCTGAGTACTGAGTGCCTGCGGCTGTGTGTCTTTGGGCAAGCTGCTTACCCTCTCTGTGCCTCATCTGGAAAGGGTGATTCAGGGCCCCCATCACAGGGGTGTTGGAAGGACTCAATATGCTGAGCTGTGCAAAATGCCCGCCCCACCTGGTCAGCACCCCTCCCCTGCACCCTGGACCCCTCAGGGCCCCCCACCACCACCACTTTCCTTGCTCACCAGCCCCACCTCTCTGACTACCTAGGAGGTGCAGACTTTCTGGGCATGCTTGGCGGGTTCCTACAGGGCATTCCTGAGCAAACATACAATTACTGCTTTTCCAAGGACTCTAGTTTTCCAAGAATGCCCCCAAATGCATTCTCAACCCCTGGGAACAGAACATATGGGGTGCAGGGAGGTGAGCTCACCATGAATTCCAGCTCGAGGGGCCTGGGTCTCCCTAGCCGGAGCCCTCGCAGGTGTGCATATCTGTCCCCATTCGCCTCGAGGGGACAGGCCCAGGTCCACAGCTTGTGGGGGACACTGAGTCAGGAACAACTGTTTGCTAAGCACCTACTATGTGCCCAGTGCCAGGGACACAGCGGTTACCAAGATGAACAAAATCCCACCTGGAGGGTTTGGGGGGACACGGCTGATGGACATATGTAAATCCCAGGTGATGACAGTGGCAAGGTGGCAGGAGTGATGATGGAGGCCTCTCTCAGGAGGTGACATGTGAGCAGAGGCTCAATGAGAGGAAGCTGTGAAGATCTCATAGAACGGCGTCTCAAGAAGAGCACGGCAAGTACAAAGGTCCTGAGGCAGGACCATGATCGGGGCTTCTAAGAAACAGCAAAGAGGCTCGTGGGGCTGGAACGCCCCTAATCCCCCACCCAACTCCCTGCCCCTCCAGGCTCTGCCCAGCAAAGCCAGAACCTGAGACGCTCAGCTGTGACTGACGTCCTGCCTGCCAACACAAGCCTCCATCACTCCAACATGACGGTGGAACCCCTCTCAGCAGCTCAGACCCCCGCCCCGGGTCCTACAGACACCCACGTGTCTCCAGCTTGGGAGGCTCTGAAAGCCTCCAGAATACTGAGGCAACCCCTTCCTGGACCTTCCTGGACCTCTTGAGATGCCCAAGGGCCCACGCTCAGTTACCAGCCGGCTATAAGGGGCACAGTCATCTGCCGACCCTCTCCCAGGAGCCCCTGGAGAAGCGTCTACCCTCGGATCAGCTCCGGCCGGACAGAAATGCTCTTCTCACGCTGAGTGCCAACGGAGATAACCCAGCTCACTCTAGGGTTAGCTGGTTACGCCCCAAAGGCCTTCTCACCACTGCTAGAGGCAGGAAGGAGTCCGAGGGAAACCAGTACCTACCACAGGGAACAGCAGAAGGTACGGCTGCACCCACAGGACAGAGCAAGGAGGTCAAAGTGCTCAGAGTAAAGGCGAGGTCAGCCACCCCAGGAGCGAGCCCACAGACAGAGCTGAGAACAAGTCCCACCTTGGGGCTGCAAAGACAGGCCTCAGAGGAGGTGACTGAGACGTGTGAGCTCTGGGTGGGCACAGGAAGCGAGGGAAGGGGCCCAGAGTCTAGGCTTTCTGGCTTTCACAGGTCATGAGCCCAGCGCCCTGTCCAGCTGACAAGTGGGGAGAGAAGAAGGAGGGGACCGAGGCTCAGAGAGGGCAAACAACCTCCCCAGGGTCACCCAGCGAAAGAACCTCCACACACAGGCTCTGGCTCGGGGTTTGAGTCCCAGCTCCGGCCCTTACAAACTGTGTGCCCTTGGGTGGGTCACCTGACCCGAGCCTCAGTGTCACCCTCTGAGAAGTGGGGCTCATACAGCACGCTCCCTTCCCGTGGCTGATTCCGGTATGAAATGAGACAGTGTGGGGCGAACTACAGCCATCACATCAGGGTTATAATAGTACCAATGACAGCACCCCTCCCCCTCAGCACGTGCCAGCACCTTCCTAGGCACTTAGCATGAATCAACACATCTAATCTTCGTGCCAACCCCATGAGGTACCAAACACTACCCCCCTTTGACAGATGAGGAATACTGAGGCACTGCAGGGTTAAGCCACGTGCTGTAATTCACACAGCTACACAGAAGCACACTGGGATCAAACCCAGGACAGCCAGGCCCCAGAGCCTGTGCTCGCCTTCTTTTCAGATCACTGTAGATTCACAGCAGCTGTAAGAAATAACACAGCTGGATCCCGTGGACCCTTTAGCCAGCTCCCCTCAATGGTATCATCCTTATAATAGCTGCAACCAGGAAACTGACATTGATGCAACTGGCCTTATTCAGATCTCGGGGGTTTACGTGTGCTCACGTGTGTGTGTGTGTGTGTGTGTAACGATGCAGGACAGTTCCACCGCAAGGGTCTCCTCTGCGACCTCTGGTCTGAGCCACCACATGTGACTGTCTTTCTCTGTGGATGGGGGAATCGAGTCCCCAAGACCCTCAGGGCAGGGTAGTGGTGGCAACAACATAGCTCTGTGGCTGACCCAGGTGGGTACTGAGGGCTTGGGGGCAGCAAAGGGACACTCGTGGGATCCTCGGCTGCACAGGCCTTTCCCGAGGCCCCAGGAGAGGCCTGAGGACAGTCCCCAGGAGAGGAGTGGGACAGCGGGCAGCTGGAGTGGGCAGCCTGGACACCAGGGAATTCCCCACTGGTTCCTGCTGGCCTCAGAGGAGAGGCCCCAAGCCAGCCACTGGCCCAGCATCCGGTGTCACTTACAAACACAGGACAGTTGCCACCCTTGGCGGGAGAGCCAGCCCTGTGCACCCGGCCCCCAGCCACGCCAGGCACCGTCAGGGTGCCTGGCCCAGGCTTGGTGAGGGACAGGGCAGAAATAGGCACGCAATGGGGAAGCCCCAGGGACCGCAGCCCAGGTCCAAATGCAGATCGAGGCTGGGGCTGGGGAGGGACCCTTCTCACGTCGCTGGAGTTTCACTTCTATAAAATAGGAGGGCTCTCAACAGGGAAGAAAAGAAAAACCGATGGAGACCAAGATGTAACTAACTTAATGCAAGCTTGTGGTCTACACTGATGGAGCCTCCCCACACCTGCCCACTTGAGGCCCCTGCGGGTGTGTCTCGGCTTTCTCCAAGGCAATGTGTGGGCTGTTCTCCCTGAATGGACAGGAGAACTGAGGCTCCATGGGGCTCCACGACCTGTCCAAGGTCACCCTGTCTGTGAGGGGTGGAGCAGGGACCATTCATTAGCCCCCTTAACGCCATTCAACAACTTAGGGGTGGAGACAGATGAAGTATCCATTTGCCAGATGGGGAAACCGAGGCTCAGAGCTGTGAAGTGACTTGTTCAAGGTCACACAGCCGGGATGTGAACCCAGGCAGTCTGGCCACAGAGCGAACCAGGAGCCTGCATCCCTCCCCCCACCTCATCCTCACGCCTGTGTGGCCCCTATTACTGCCCCATTTGACAGGCAAGGAAACTGAGGTTCGCACAGGGGAGGCCCAATGTACAAAGGGACAGAACCAGGATTCAAACCCAGGTCCGTGGCAACGAAGCCACTCCGTCTGGGAACCCAGCCCTCCCCGGCCTGTGCTCACACGCCCCACGAGACGTCCCGCTGTCTCCCAACGGCCCCGGCGCACCCAGACCTCAGGACAAATCACTCCCTCATCCCCTCCGCTTGCAACTAAGGGCTCCTTGTGAGCTCGGGAAGCCCTTCCAACTTTCCAGTGTTTATCCCAGCTCCTCGCTGCCAGGTCCCTGGGCAAGCCTGGGCCAGTGGCGCTGATTTCAAACCAGACACGGGCGCCCAGCCAAGAGCCACCGCGGTGGGAGCCGAGCGCCGGGGCAGCCACAGCGCTGCCTGCACCTGGCCCCCCCCTTGCTCCATGGCCACTGAGGCACCGGCGCCCCAAATCCCCAGGCCCCCAACCCACCCCCCGGGGCCAACACAGATGAACAGACGCCAGGAGCACCACATCCCTGGCCCTGCCCGCTCCCCCGCAGGGACGCGCACAGTACGGGGGCTCCAGGAAAGCAGCACTGTGCCCCCCACGCATCACTCCCATCCTCCCGGGCCCCCTGCCTGCCCAGCACCCTTTCTGGGGCTTCAGCAACTCTGATAAGGCGTCAGGGACCACTGTGCCCCAGCCATCGCCCACCTGCCGGGGCAGAACTGGGGCGTCAGAGCACAAGCCCGTCGGCCACCAAATGGGGTCTCCGGCGCAGGTCCCGGACCTCCTGCGATCTGTGGCCCCCAATCTCTGCCCCCTCTCCCCCCACCGGGCGGCCGGGTCACACCACATCTCCCTGCCCACTGCCAAGCCCGGAAACTTCTCTTACCCGAGCACATGACCGGCCTCTCGCTCACGTCAGCTCCAAACACAACTTGAAGGAACTCTCCCACAAAAACAGAAAAAAACAAAAAGAAAAGAAAAAGAAAGAGAAGTAGAAGGTGCCAGCAAGTGGGTCAGCGGAGTCCACACACACACATTGTTCTGCTGGCTTCCAGAGGACACGCCGCGTCCAACCTCAAACCCATCCTTCCTCCAGGGCTGACCCGGGAGAGGGGCGGCCCCGCCGAGCAGCCGTGCCGCCTTCCCGCGAGACTGCGGGCTCCCGCCCCGACTGGGGGGGGGCCCTGCAGCCGGCCCGGCCCCCCAGGCCCCCAGCCCGATGCCCCCCTTAGACGGGGTGGGCAGAGGTCCCCCAGGGACCACCCACGGGACCACCCGACCCACAGCAGGGTGAAAGCGCAGCGTTGGGCCCCAGGATCCCTGCTTGCCTCCTGCCCCTCCGGGCCTATAAACACAGGGAATTACATAAGTCCACTCCTCTCGTTGGGAAGCCAAAAGTACGAGCTTTTTCTCCTAGCCTTGGCAGTAAGTAATAATTCCTCATCGCCATGGTAACCCTGGCGGGCTTCCAGCCGACACTCCGGGAGCTGAAACACGGGGAGGCCTTTTTATAGCTCGGTAGAAAAACCTCACTGTTCACCGCTCGCAGGCGAAAGCGAGCTCCAGGCCAGCGTCTCCTCCTTAACCCGTCTCCTCCCAGCCGGACCGTCCACCCAGAGGGCAGCATGGCCGGCCCAGCCCGGACCCGGCGTGTACCCAAGCCGCTGCCCCTGTCCCTTCCCGGCCCTCCAGTCTCCAGGGTGACATGGCCACTGGGCAGGCTCTGTCTTTAATATATTTCTGCCCTTGTCATCTCAGGAAAAGCAAACATGACCCCCTCACATTGGTATTCTGAACCAGGGTTGTAACAGTGACAGGCCCAGAGGGTAAAAAAAGAGCCACAAACACACACACACGCATGCACGCATGCACAGTCCAAAATGGACAGCTTGGTGGTCAGCCAGGGGTCTGAACTTTGGCTGCAACTGGCTGTGTGACTCAGAGACAGGTCTGAGCTTCTCTGGGTGTCAGTTTCCCATCTGCAGCCAGGCAGGTTCTGCTCTGCTGCCCCAGCGCTCCAAGCACCAGCGATGAGGTGTCAGGGGAAGCTCCAGAGGGATCTCCAGGCTCGCTCCCCTGCCCCCAGCAACCAGGAGTTGGGCCCAATGCTGTCTGCCTGAGATGGCATCCTGAGCGATGCTGAGGGGTCCCACGGGATACAGATGCGGGGACGGGCAGCACAGGTGGAAGGCACAGCAACTGCAAAGGTCTGGAGGCCGGATGGAGTTCGGTGTGTTGCAAAAGCACAGAGAAAAATGGTGTGGCCGAGTGCAGTGGTGAAGCGGGGAGAGCATTAGAAGTCAAGGTCAGGGAGCGATGGGAGAGGAGTGGGGGAGGAACAGCATGAGAACTCTGGGCAAATCACGGAACTCCGTGGACTGGAGACCCTCCCCAGAATAATAATGACAACGACAGTTAACGGGTAACATGTACTGTGTGCCCAGCGCTGTGTAAGCACTTCACGTGTTAACCCATCTGTCCTCAGGACAGCACAACAAAAGGCAGGGGCACCCAATATACAAAGAAGGAAACAGGCCCAGAGAGGTCAAGTGGCTTGCCCAAGGTCACACAGCTGGAAAGTGGCTGAGCTGAGGTTTGAACCAGGCAAATCTGGCTTGCATCAACCCTGCCATTGGGTATAGTCAGCAGGGATTCATAGAGTGTTTGGGGCAGATCACATTTGTATGTGACAAAGGTCCTTGGCCACTGAACTGGCCGGGGGACTGGAATGGCCACTAGGTGACCTGTGAAGAGGCCTCCGTGGAGGCCACACGTGTGCTGACTTTCATCAGCTCATCCTCCAGCCTCTCCCAGAGTATTGTGGAAGAATTCTACAGATCTGCCTTCTTTTATAGGTGGGAAAAACAAGGCACAGAAAGACGTGAGCGACCAAAAGCTATATTTTTAGACCAAAGATTCCGCCCATCGACTTTCACCCTGACTGCCAGGAGGCCATGAAGCTCAGGAACGGGCCAAACCGGCCCCACCAAAACACGGGCAGGCGGCGGGGCCCAAAGCAGCAGGCTCAGAACACACGGGTTCCTTTTGTTCTTTTCTGTTTCTTTTGACACAGACCTGCACCCAGACTTTCTCAGAGGCTGGCCCTGGAACCAGGAGTAACACATCCACAACCCCACCAGAGCTATTTATCCTTTGGGCAGGTTTGACGCTGGGCTGTGTCATTCCGGGGTCACTTTTTGTGTCTCTCTCCTCCAAGAAGCTGGGTAGCAAATGGTTTGCTGAGTGACTCTATGAAGATGGCAAACCAGAAACAGCCCCTGGCAGCCCACTCTAGGCAGAGCCAGTCACCAAAACCAAGTTTACATTCAGAATAAGTTAGTGTGTGGTCGTCTGCTTAGCAAAAGAAGGCCTCATCCCCCAAGCCTCTGAGGGTGAGTATCCCTCGGTGCTCTGAAAAAAACCAAGATTCACCAACGTGTACTTCTAGGAACCTGTCTTCGGGCAACGCTTTGGACGGTGGAAAAGATAAGTGAAGACGTTACAGGATACACTGTGATGGGGGCCACAGAAGCATGGGGTCCCCAAAAAGAGGCAGGAGGGGTCCCTAGACCAAGTGGCCCTGGGTAAGACCCCCAGCCTCTGCAGACGTCAGTCTGCTCAGCTCTGAAATGGAGCACACCTGCCTGTTGTCTCTGTCAGGGTTAAGAGAAACTACATCTCTGGGGGGGCTCAAGGGACCAGAGGAGACCCACAGTCACAGCTCCCACTCAGCATCCAGCTCCAGGTGGAAGGGATCCCCACTCACTCCCTCCCCACGTGGCTGCCTCCTGACCCGGCCAGGCTCCGAGATAAGGTTGGAAGCAGGGGGACTTCCCTGGTGGCGCAGTGGTTAAGAATCTGCCTGCCAGTGCAGAGGACACAGGTTCGAGCCCTGGTCTGGGAAGATTCCACATGCTCCGGAGCAACTAAGCCCGTGTGCCACAACTACTGAGCCTGCGCTCTAGAGCCCGTGAGCCACAACTACTAAGCCCGCGTGCTGCAACTACTGAGGCCCACGCGCCTAGAGCCTGTGAAGCCCACGCACCGCAACGAACAGTAGCCCCCGCTCACTGCAACTAGAGAAAGCCCGCGCGCAGCAACCAAGACCCAACGCAGCCAAAATTTAATTAATTAAGTTAAAAAAAAAGGTTGGGAGCAGGGTGGGGGCTGGGGGATGAGAAAGAGAGAAGGAGCTAGAAACGTCCAGCTGTGTTTTTACCTCTTCCTCTCCTTTACTGAACCCCAGTGCTCCCAGATTTGGGCGGTGACTACCCCCTCCCTGGGCAGCCTAGGTTTCCTCATCTGAAAAGCCACTTACAAGATGATTTTGTAGATGTCCATCCACACAATGAGAGATTCTTCAGCCATAAAAAGGAATGAAGTACTGATTCATGCTACCACGTGGACGAACCTCAAAAACATCAATGGCAAGTGCAAGAGGCCAGACACAAAAGGTCACATTTTGTATGATCCCATTTATATGAAATGTCCGGAACAGGCAAGTCCAGAGAGACAAAGCCAGCTGGTGGCTGCCAGGGGCTGCGAGGAGACAGGATGGGCAGTGAGTGCCGTTGGGTTCAGAGTCCCCTTTTGGGGTGATGGAGATGTTTTAGAAGTAGACAGAGGAGTTGGTTTACAGCATTGGTTTTTTTGTTTTTGTTTTTTTTGGGTTTTTTTGGCTGCACCATGCGCGTGGCATGCAGGATCTTAGTTCCCCGACCAGGGATTGAACCCGTGCCCCCTGCAGTGGAAGCGCAGTCTTAACCACTGGACCACCAGGGAAGTCCCTGTACAATGTGTGTTTGTTTGATTATTTATTTATTTATTTATGGCTGTGCTGGGTCTTCGTTGCTGTGCACGGGCTTTCCCTAGTTGCAGCGAGCGGGAACTACTCTTTATTGCAGTGCTCAGGCTTCACACTGCGGTGGCTTCTCTTGTTGCGGAGCACGGGCTCTAGGCGCACAGGCTTCAGTAGTTGCAGCATGCGGGCTCAGTAGTTGTGGCGCACATGCAATCTTCCCAGACCACGGATCAAACCCGTGTCCCCTGCGTTGGCAGGTGGATTCTTAACCACTGCGCCACCAGGGAAGTCCCAACATTGTTTACATACTAAAAAAACCCAATGAACTGTACACTTTCAAATGGTTAATTTTACGTGATGTGAATTTCGCCTCAATTCAAAATAAATAAAACGGTGGTTTGGTTGAATGGACACCATTCCAGTCCAGTTTACTGATCTTCTGAAAGCTGTGTCTACCTTTAAGAGTCCCTGACCTCAGGCCTGGAGACATCAGGCATTCAGCAAACATTTATGGAGTGCCAGCGATAGGCATTGGGCACAAAGAATAAGCAGGAACAAGACGAAGATCCCTGCCCTCGTGGGGGTAACCTGGGGAAACGTGAGGAATTCAGCCACAGATAAAGATGTGATGAAATTCAAGAAGTGACAGCAGCTATGGACTGGTGGTTTCTGACGTGGTGACGGCTCGACAGTGGCCTGGATGGAGTAAGAGAGACAGGTGTGGAAACTTCTCAGAGAATAGTATCCGAGCCGAGGAAACAGCCAGGGCAAAGGCCCTCAGGTAAGGCTGCGTCGCACTTGGTGAGTTTCCAGGAGCAGCCAGGTGCCGGCACAGCACGGCAGGGAAGGTCAGCCTACAAGGATCGTGTAGGTCTTCAGAGTCCACAAACAGATCTTTACATGTGATAAAAATAAAATTCAGGGCTTCCCTGGTGGCGCAGTGGTTGAGAGTCCGCCTGCCGATGCAGGGGACGCAGGCTCGTTTCCCGGTCCGGGAAGATCCCACATGCCGCAGAGCGGCTGGGCCCGTGAGTTATGGCCACTGGGCCTGCGCATCCGGAGCCTGTGCTCCACAACGGGAGAGGCCACAACGGTGAGAGGCCCGTGTACCGCAAAAGAAACCCACAAAAACAAAAACAAATAAATAAATAAATAAATAAAATTCACAACTGCATTAGTTTCCTACGGCTGCTGAAACAAATTACTACAGACTGGACAGCTTGAAGCAAGAGCAGGGTGTTCTTTCACAGTGCGGGAGGCCAGCTGCCCCAAATCAAGGTGTCCGCAGAGCTGTGCTTCCCCCAAAGGCTCCTGGGGAGGATCCTTCCTTGCATCGTCCAGCTCCTGGTGGTACCAGGCTTCCTTGGCTTGTGGCCACATCACTCCCCTCTCTGCCTCTATCTTCACATGGCCTGCTCCCCAGTGTGTCTTCTTTTATAAGGACTTTTGTCATCAGATTTAGGGCCCACCCGAATCTAGGATGATCTCATTTTAGACCATTAACTTGATCACATCTGCAAAGACCCTTTGTCCAAATGAGGTCACATTCACACGTTCCAAGTGGATATTTCTTTGGGGGACCACAACTCAAGCCACTGTCACAATCAAGACTCCCAATTCAGCAGCATCAAATGCCAGGAAACATCCCTCATCTCCTCCTCTCCTTTCCACACTGATTCCAGGGGACCAGGCTGGAAGCTGCAGGGGCAAATGCTTGAGCATCTTAAGGAAATCATCCATCCTCTCTCCCAGGGGGCCCCCTGCAGCTGGCCCCCGGGCTGAGCCAGACAAGAACAGACCCCAAAGAACCCAGACCCCCTTCCCTGAAAGACGTACCCATGAGCCACTCACAGGCAGTTGGCAGGAAAGGGGCCTCCCTGATGGGGAGCCTTTGCCCCTGAACGGAGACTTCCCCAGACCAAATGCACTGCACTTCATTACTTCTTCCAGGCACAAAAGCATCACAGTTAACCCCTTGGCAGTTGTGGCTAAAGGTAGTGAACTGTCCCTTAGGGCTGGCTTCCCGTGTGCTGTTTTTTTTTATTTATTCATTTTTATTTATGGCTGCGTGCAGGCTTTCTCTAGTTGCGGCGAGCGGGGGCTACTCTTCACTGCGGGGCGTGGGCTTCTCATCGTGATGGCTTCTCTCGTTGCGGAGCACGGGCTCTAGGTGCGCGGGCTTCAGTAGTTGTGGCATGCGGGCTCAGCAGTTGTGGCTCACAGGCTCTAGAGCGCAGGCTCAGTAGTTGTGGCGCACGGGCTTAGCTGCTCCGCGGCACATGGGATCCTCCCAGACCAGGGCTCGAACCCATGTTCCCTGCATTGGCAGGAGGGTTCTTAACCACTGCACCACCAGGGAAGTCCCTCTTTTTATTTTAAAAAGGTGCCGCTCCCACCCACAGCAGCTGTGAGCTGGCCGCAGGCAGGGCTAATTGCTCACATCGAATTGCAGTGCCATCCTGCAGCCAAGGGCACAGAGCAACTGGCAACGACGGCTGGGGCAGGGGAGCCCACACCTGGGCAGCAGAGGAAGGAGGAGGTGTCCAGAAAAGCTCCTGGCCACCACCAGCCAGATGCCGGAACCCAACCCAGGAAGAACAAATTACACCAGACCAGGGACACACACTCCCAATGTGCCAGGCACTGGGGAGAACAGGTTTCACACCTGTGTGCTCCTTGATGCCTCACAACAATCCTACGGGGTGTTATCATCCCCATTTTACAGATGGGGAAACGAAGGAACAGAGAGGTGAAGTGACTTGCCCGAGGACACACAGCTAGTAGTGGCAAAGTCAGGATTTGAACACGGGGGGGTGTGATGCCCAAATCTACATCACTAACCACTAGGGTTTACTATCTCTCAGAACACATTGAGCTCCTCTGGAGGGCTCTGGGAGAAATCCTGCAGCCTCAGGCCTCCACCTTTGGAAATGGTATCTCTCTGGAGGCATTAAACGTGAATTCTCAAGTCTTGGGACCATCTGTGACATTCCCTGGACCGGTCTGCCCAGATCACGGAGGACAAAATATTTTGAGATGAAAGTCACAGCTAAGAACAGAGGCCACAGAATGATGGCAGCCAGCTGTGGCCAACAGGGAAGCTCTTTCTGGCACACATAATGTTTTTTTAAAAATTAGGACATTGCTTATAAAATCCAGATTTCCAGCTTCTCTTGGAAAAAAATCAGAATATCCAGCATGCCGGTTAGCCACAATCCCCACCCCTCCCTTTTGCCTCATTCCTTTTCCTCAGACTGCGCCTGAGTTTGGGACACTCCTTTCCCTCACCTTGGCCACCCCCCACCCCCAGTGTTAAAAATAGCTGAACAACCACTGAAGGCCTCACTTGGCAAGGAAATGGCAAAGAGAAACAAGTGCCATTCTTGGGGCTGCAGGCGACTCTCCCTCCCCCTTGGCTTGCCGTGCTGGTGGCATGAACCTGCCTGAGAAGAAGGCCCACACAGAAGGAAGCAGAGCTGAGACAGAGCCAGCTCTCCAAGGTGTGCTTTGAGCCCCTGGATCCAGCCATGCCTGAACTTGTCTTACCCTGGACTTTGCCATTAGGAGCTCCCATCAGTTCCTCCTTGTGGCCTAAACCTGAATGTGTCTCCACCACAACTCAGGAGCCCTAACTAATCACCCTCAGGTCTCACCTCAGTTGATACTTGTCCAAAGAAGCCCGTCCTGACCACAGGCAAATTCGAAACTTGTTACGCTCCAGTGATACAGCCTGAACTCTGTCCACATGACCCTTACTGCTTAACTGACCCTCTCCCTCTGGACACTAAACTCCTCAAAGGCACGAACCATGCCTGAATTCCATCACTCTGACCCCAGTGGCCTACAAATATCCAGAACATTCCAGTGCCCAATAAATGTAAATTAATCAACCAGCAAAAGAACAAACGGGAGAAACAAAAGCCACTAAACTTGATTTCTGCCTTAAACGTGGTAAAGGACCCAACCACTGAGGGCTATAGAATAGCCTCAGATCCAGAGAACTACTCCTGCTGCCCCTGGCTCTCAACATTCCTGAAACATCATGACCCCAGGGCCTTTGCACATGCTGTTCACACACACACACACACACACACACACACACACACACACACACACACACACCTAGCTGGCTCATCCCTCTTCCTTGCACAGGTCTGGTTCCTTCTTATGGTCCAGGTCTCAGTTCAACTGCCACCTCCTCAGAGACCACCCTTGATTCGTCTACCTAAGACGAGCCCCCCAGAAAGCAGAGTCGTCCCACCCTGCGTTATTCCACGACCAGCATTTCCCTGCCTTGCAGTAGCATGTTTGTTTATTGTACTGCCCATCTCCCCATCAGTCTGTGGGATCCACAAGGCAAGGCCCTGGTGTCTTGTTTGCTGTGTATCACACCCTACTCCCAGGAGGCCATGGGGACACCAGGCTGGCTGCAAGGAGGAAGGAAGCAGACCCTCATGTCCTGACCAGTCCTGACCAGCCCAGAGCAGCTGTTGCATGCCTGAGGGCCCTATGTTACACGGGGAGGCTGGCCCACCGCCGGTGCAGCCCTGCCAAGGGTTTCATTCTGGCTCCAGGCTCAGGGAGGGCTGCAGGTGGTGCCTGCACAGACCCCATAATCAACAGCAGGTGCTGTGGAGTCAAGCTTCCTGGGTTCAAATCCCAGTTCTGCCAGCTGCCAGCTGTGTGACCTTGGAGAAGCCACTTAACCTCTCTGTGCCCACAGCATCCTTACATACAAAATGGGGATGATAATACTAGCCCCTACCTCGTAGGGCTGCCTCAGGAAGTACATTAGTGAATGTATATGATACATTTAGAACACAGCCTGGCATAAAGTAAATGTGCAGGAATCATTAGATATTATAGGGTTAATAATAATGATAATGGCAAACTCTCACATAGCACTAAGGCAAGCAAGAAGTCAGGAAATGTTGGCTTGGGTAATAAATGCAGTATTTGCTCTGTGCCTGGTCCTGTTTGAAGTGCTTTACGCAGGAGTTCCTACAAGGTATGTTTGTTAATATTCATTCAACGTGCTTGTTCCAGCTCTTCCAGGCAGCCTCCCCGGATTGCTCCAACCCTCAGGAGCAACATGGACACACACAATTCCTCATGTGAGTCCGTCCTCAACTCCCCTCTCCGTCCCAGGCTACAGGGAGGGGCAGGAGAGCCCCCAAACCCCACGAGACTGAAGTCAGCACAAGGGTGTACATGCCCCACACCAGCCCAAGCTGCAGCCCCTGCTGGACTCCCAAAAATGCAGGCCCCATCGGGCACCCCAGAAAGTGAAACATGCTCCCTCACTGCAGTCTGCAGTGGGGCAACTCTTGGTGGAGGCCTGGGCATCCCAAGGGCATCCCAAGGGCTCAGGCCCCACTGCCCCTGACAGGGTCAGATGTCTGAGACACAGGGCACACCGTGAAAGAGGCAGTGACTTTGGCTGGGGGTCTGGGGTCTGCGTAGACGGCGTGTGAGAACAATACTGCCCCTCCAGCCACTGCCATCCTTTCTGTCCCCTAAATGATATGGATGCAGCTGGTCTCCTGGCCACCCAGCACAGCAAGGACCCCAGCGAAGCTAGCCTTTGGCGTGCACAGGCCCTTCACTTCTCGGACAGGAGAGGCAGACCCCTCCATGCCAGGGACCTGATGTGGCCCCAAACCAGGTGGTAAGAGCTGGTTAGAATGCCGGCCCCAGCACCCACCTGCTGTGTGACCTCACTCAAGTCCCTCCACCTCATTGAGCCTCAGTTTCCTCATCTGGAAAATGGGTCTAACGATCATTATCACAGGCAGGAAAACGAGTGTCCAAAGAGACAGCAAATCAAAGCCACAAAAAAAGAAAGAGAAGATCTAGAAAGAGGCTATTTTAATTTCTGCAAATGGGCTTTTGCTTTGTCATTAAATGAAACAAAATTTTATTTCATGGTTCAGAATGGTTTCTGTTTGGATTTACGGCAGTCCTGGAAGGAATGAGCTGATCTTTTTCAGCATTTAAGCCTCTGGGTGCCTTGAGCCACCCTAAGTTAGCATCTCCCTCAAAGGGCACACGCTCAGCAGAGACAGCACTCCAGGTAACCCACACAAGAGGACCTGGAGGCTAAGTCAGAAGACCTGGAAGGATGCGGGCTCTGGGGCAGACAGACTGGGTTCGAAACTCACTGGTTGTGTGACCTCAGGCAAGTCACTTAAGCTCTTTGCTCCTCAGTTTCTTCATCTGTAAAGTAGGAATGACAACAATCCCTACTTCACAGGGGGGTTGGAAGATTATATAAACTATAACAGGTAAAGTGCAACATAATTACTATGATAAACCCTGTTATTGTTATTGCTGTCATTTGCTGCAATTTCAAAAGGTTTAGAAACCCAACTGCAGGATAAAGACAAGTCCACCGGGATCCCTGGTGTCTGGGGGACCACCACCACCCAGCTCTCACTGGGAGCCCAGAAAGGCAGCGCCTCCCTCCTCCCTCCAGCTGGGGGCAGGGATTCCTATCAGACAGAAAGAGATACATGTCAGAGCTGAAGATTAAAAACAAGTACAATTATCGGGCAGGCATCCATCCATAATTATGAATTTGATGTAATTAGGCACCCCACTAACTTCATTACTTATTTATTTACGGGATTGCTTATTTAATTTACAGGCCTCCTTCTCTGAAAAGTCATCTTGGCTAACACCCCTCGGGCGAGGGAGGAGGGGACCCCCTCCTCTGTCCCCACCCCCACTCCCCATGCTCCTGCCTCGCCCCAAAATAGCTCCCCAGAAGACCTCCGTGACTGAGACGCAAAGCCTGACATTCACTCAACAGTGCTCAGTGCCAACCTGGAAGGTGGAAGGTGCAAAACATCCTTTACACCTTCATCTCTCCAGCAGAGGAAACCCAGGGGGAAGAAGGGTGATTCTAGGCACCGCCACCCTGTCACCAATTCCTGACGTGACCCTCTGGACCAGCAAGCACAGCGGTGCACCCAGTGGGGCTGGTACTTCCCAGCTTGGAGAAGGAGAAAGCACCCAGCTCTCGCCAAATGACCTTCGATAAGTCACCTGACTCCTCAGACCCTCACTTTCCTCAACTGTCAAATGGGATTATTAAGAACACTCACAAGCTAGCTAACCCTAAAACCCCCAGCTGCTGCCAGTTATTGCTACCCTGTGGCCTCAGCCAATGCAATAAGGCAAGAAAAAGCAAAGCGGTTTAAAGACTTTCTAGCTTCATTCATTAATAGCCAAGAACTAGAAGCAACCTAAGGGTCCATCAACCCATGAACTGATAAACAAATGGAATCATATATGCACACAATGACAAGTGAATCTCAAAAACTTCATGCAGAGTGAAAGAACCCAAACACCAAAAAGTACATACTTTATGATAATTTTATTATGAAAACCTAGAAGATTCTATAACCTCTATGACAGCAGATCAGTGGTTGCTTCTGGTGCAGGGTGGGTGGAGATTCTTTTGGGGGTGATGGAGACGCTCTACAACCTGATGGTGGTGGTTATATGAATGTTTATATTTATCAAAACTCATGGAGCTGAACCCTTAAAATGGGTGTATCTTATTACAGGTTAATTACATCTCAATAGGCTTTTTTTTTTTTAACTGTAACAGAAGAATATATACATATATTATTAACACCACTAACTCCAATCCCCATGCCCAGGTCAGGTCTGCTGGCTCCTTCACTGCCCCTCAAGTTCCCCCAAAGCCCCTGATTTATGAGCCCTGGACAAGTCAGGTAAGGACTGAATCCCAGATTTATCCCTTCCTTCCTGGGTCATTTAGGGCAAATCACTTTGCCTCTCTGCCTGTCATCTGCAAAAGCAGGGTTATAAATAGCATGATCCTTGGAGAGTTATTGTACACTAAAATGAACCGAGGTAAAAGTACCTGCTGCAGGCCCTGGCATACAGCAGGGGCCTCGTTACTGCTGCTGCTAAATGATGAACGGGCAAGCTCCAGGCCCAGTGTGGACAGGGCCGGCCAGGATTCTTGTCCCCCCACCACACATAAGTCCCCGGCCACAAGACTCCCAGCCTGGGTAGCTGCCTCCACCTCTGAAGGGTCCAGACTGCCAGGGTTCCAGCATTTAACTGATGCCTGCTGTCCAGGACAGGACAAGTCTCCTCGACTCCACCCAAATCACTCCTCCCAGGAGAGCGGACACAAAAGGATGAGGGCCCTGTGGAGAGGAGCTGGCCCTGAGGGTGGGACAGTATGCCCTAGAGGTCACTTGGGGACAGGAGCTGGCCGGCAGAGACGACATCCTGATGGAGAAGGGGCGTCCTGGCAGCCAGGCCATCACATATACACCAACTGGGGCAGGACAGGGTCACCCCAGAGCCCACTCATTTACGTAAGAAAAAAGACAACAGGAAAAGGACGGCAGGGAGGGGGCTTCAGGGACTGAGGCGTTCTGTGCCAGCTCCCATGTGCCTGTCTGAAGGCGGCTCCTGCTGCCCTGGGAGTGATGGAGCAGGTAGGCAGCGCCTGGCAGCCATGGCAGGAGGGGCGTCCCCCGGGCCCGATTAGAGGGCCAGGCGCAGACAGACGCGCTCAACTGTCAGCCTCGTCCTCCCAGCCCGCCATCAGAGGCACCATTAATTGCTGTCATTTGAGGGTGGCCTGTGGGGAGAAGGAGGGGGGCTGCGGGGAGGGGAAGGAAAAAGAAGGAGGAGGGAGAGGTGGGGGATGCAGGGAGGAGGGGAAGTGGGAGGAAGGAGGGGGAAGGACAGCTTGCCCAGGGCTGAGCATCTTGAGCTGGAAGGAGAGAGAACCACCCATACGTTACCCTCCCCCACCCAACGAAGGGCCCAGCGTCCCCCCAACTAGGGGCAGAGCTCGCCAACCCACTGCCCAGGTGGGGCAAACAGAGCCCAGAGAGGTGTGGTTCTGCCCATCCCAGCCCTGTGAACCTCCCCCCGCCGCCCCACTGCCCAGGTGGGGCAAACAGAGAGGTGTGATTCTGCCCATCCCAGCCCTGTGAACGTCCCCCGCTGTCCCCAGGGGATCCAGAAAGCCCGGCCGCCCCCCTCCCATCCACCTTCAGCCTCCACCCACCCCCAACCCCTCCCCACTCCTCTCTTCGCTACCAGGCACCACGCTGGGAGAGGTTCAAGGCTGGGGCAAACCCCACTTTCCCACGGTGCCCCGCACTCACACAGCCAGGATACCCAGCGCTCCCCTCCACCACCTCTACCACCGCAGGGTCAAAGCCTACACGCCACCTCCTCCCAGGACCGCCACCCTCACAAAAGATTCTGGAGCTGGGCTCCCTCTGCCACTTGCACACAGGGGACGTCACATCACCTCCCTGTGCCTCCGTTTCCTCATCTGTAGAATGGGCATAAGGACAGTGCAGTATTGAAGTGTTTGCTGCTGTCACATGATCACCCAGGACTTCTGTCCTCCTCGACCCGCACACGTCTCCCCTTCTGCTTCTTACTGTGGTTCTTTCTCAGAAGTGCCTGCTCCCCTGCCCCTGACTCCGGGCCCACCAGACCCAGCCCAGCCACACCCCCAAGATGAGGAGGGTCTCAAAAGGCCTCCCATGTGGGGTCCATATTGTGCCTCTGCCTTCAGGAGGGGAACCCAAAGCATCTGCCCGGCCTCCATGCCCCCCCGTGGCCCTGCTGCCAGATGCCCCTGCCTGTCCCCAGACAGGCCTTGTCTCTGGGCTGAGGAGCCTCTTGGGTCCTGCCAGGGGGCTCTCCTCAGAGCACTGGATTCCTCGGCAGGGGGAGGGACCCCCTCCGCCCCCTCCCCCATCTGTCTGCCTCGGCCTCCCTCAGACGTGATGGATCGCCCCAGAGGAGGAAACTAAGTGCTTGCAGACAAAAAGCCCTTTTATCGTCCTCGGGTGGGCCACTGGAGTGACAAGCGGATAACTCAGCCACAGGAGGAAGGCTCTCCATTAGGTCTGCGGTGCAGATGGATGGAGGACCGAGAGGCAGAGGAGAAGGAGGGAAGATCACCCCAGGCAAGGCCGCCTTCCTTCCAACTTCCAAGGCACCGAGAACGCCAGGTAGAAAACCCGGCTGGGCTGATCACTTAGCAGGGACCACCACCGGTGTCCCCCATGTTCCAAGATAAAACCCATGTCTGTGGGGCCTAGGGCCTGGCTCAGGAAGCAGGCAACCTCCAAGGCTGTCCCTCCCTCCTGCCTACTGGGGGCCCCCAAAGGCTCAGGAACAAAGGAGCAAGGCCTGACTCATGCAGACTCCTGCAATCCAGGAGGCCCATTCCACACAGCCTCAGGGCCTTTGCATGGGCTGTTCCCTCTGCCTGGGAAACCCTTCCTCCAGAGAACTGCAGGCTCCCTTGCCTCCTCCTGCAGGTCTTTGCTCAAATGCCACCTTCTCAGGGAGGCCCACCCTGACCCCCCCATTTGAAGCTGCAACCCCCCAGGTCACCCACACACTCCCCAAACCCCCTCTCTGCTGGTTCTTCACCCCAGTGCTACCCACCGAAGGGCACACTACGTATCTGACTTGTGAACTGTCTGCCTCACCCAGGGAGGACGGGATTCTTGTCCAGCTTATTCCCAGCTCTATCTCCAGCAGCCAGAAAAGGGCCCAGCACACAGTAGGTGCCTTAGAAAGAATCGTTCAATGAATGAAGAAAATTAAAATCTCCCAATAGCAGCCAGTCCTGAGCCAGGACGTGCCCAGTAGTGCCCTCAGCAATCCTTGGAGGACAACCATTTGACAGATGAGGAAGCCAAGGCACAGAAGTGTCTCAGCTCCCTGGGATTTGCACCCAGGTCTGCAGGAGGCCCGCCCACTGCAGAACCACCCCAGAGACCCAGGACGCCAGTCCACGGCTGGGTGTCACAGACAAGGACTGAAACCCGCCCCTAACCTGCTTCTCGGCGCTGCAGCCTCAGGGAGGCCCCTTCCTATCTCTCAGCCTCAGTTTGCCCCTCTGCAAAATGGGGTTGCACAGGTAACCACCGCCCCCCACCGTCCCTCCCAGGACACTGCCCTCCAGTCCCTACCGCACTTGTGTGGCCCTGATGAGGGAACCACAGTCAGAAGTGCTAAGCAGAGAGTGCCAGATCTTGACCCCATCGTGGACGCCAAGGGTTGGGCTGGGGGCTCCTCAGACCCTCCTCCGGCCTTCCTTGGGGCCAGGCCTGGCTGCCAACCCTTCCCAGCCCTAGAAGAACAGCTCAGTCGGTAAGAGGTAAAGAAAGATGCTGGGAGCGCTGAGTGAGCGCTTCCTACCTACTAAGCACTGGTGCTCGCAGCAGCCCACGCCCCACGTCCCGAGCCCCAGCAGCTGAACAGTGCTCGGTGACACAGAGCCAGGAAGGGGTCAAGCTGTCATTTGCGGGGGGCCAGTGCCTGCGCCCCAGCAGCTGCATCCACTGACGAGCCCCTTCCTCACGGGCACGGACAGGGGCTAGGCACCCCACATGCCCTCCAGATGTGTTTCCACTGCTTCCCCAAATTGCCTGACTCTCCAGAAGCCTGGGGGGTGGGGGGTGGGGGTGGGGCATTTCCTCACCACGCCCACAGGGGGTCTCTGGGCACATGACTGCCTCTCCCAGGCCTGGGTCAGCTGGTCACCCTGTCCCCGGGGGGCAAGGACAAGACACAGGGAGGGGACCCGCAGATTCAGCTCCCTCCTCTGCCAGGGCTCCCAGCTGCTTCAACAAAAATACAGAAACCAAAAATCTCAGCAACGATCGCCAGCTCTGTGGGGGGATTTGATTCCATCCCCATTTTACAGATGGGGAAACTGAGGCACTGGGTGGCTCGGGACCCTGCCCAAGGTCACGCAAATAACAAGCGGCAGACAGAGATATGCACTCAGGCAACCAGGCTCCAGGGTCCCCACCTGGGACCACTTGCCTCTCCTGGTTGAAAAGAATATAAAATAAAAGATGCCTCCCTCTACCACCAGCCAGGCCAGTACCTGAATCCCCTCCTCCAAGCCTGTGCTGGGAATATCATGGCACTTTCACTGCTGGGGCCCGGGTTTGATCCCTGGTCGGGGAACTAAGATTCCACAAGCCGCACCACGTGGCCAAAAAAACAAAACAAAAACAAACAAACAAAAAACAAGCCTGTGCCCACCCCACTGACCCCCACCTGGACTGCCTTCCCTCTCCCTGACACCCCAAACTCTGCCAGTGCCCCTAGGACCGCTCTCCACTCCCCCTGATGGAAAAGCTTTCTGGGGAGACCCTGCCGTCAGATGTACCAGGTCGGCGGGGGGACAGGGAGGGCAGTGGGCACAGACCAGCCCCACATGGGCCTCAGTCTGCTTGGCTGTAAAATGGGGGCATTGGGGAGGAATCTGCCAGGTTCCCTGGGAGAGTCAAAGAATTAGCCCCCGCTCTTTGCTTCCAGCTGGTGAAGCACAGGTGACCCATCTGTGCTTCAGTTTCCCCATTTATAAAATGAGGATAACAGCCCATTTTGGAGCATCGCTGTGAGGGTCACAAAACACAGTGACGTGAAAAACACTGTGGTGATGGGCTTTTGAGCAGCTCTGTGCCAGGCGCTGCTCCATATCAGCTCATTTAATTGTCGCAGCAACCCTACGAGGGGACACTCATTACCCCAGTTTACAGACAGGGAAATGGAGGCACAGGGAGATGAGTGACTTGTCCTGGGCGCCCAGCATGAAAGTGGCAGTGCCGGGACTGGAACCCCGGGTCCCCTGCTGGGCACGGCGACCACAGTGGCACACAGGTGTCTGGCTCAAGGGCCTCCTCCAACGTCCAACATCCCAACTCGAGGGCCAGCACACAGGCTCCACCCTCTCTGAGCCTGCAGCCCACCATCAGGACACAGAAGCAATGTGGCCATGAACCCCAGAGACAGAGAAAACCCACTGTCACACAGCTGCACTGCTGGGACAACCCCTTCTCCCAGGCACCATCTGTACATCAATGCACTCAGCCCGAAAATACCCCATCCCGGGGGAACCCACAACCTCCACGCTGGGCAACACTGCTGCCCAGACCCCACCCCACAAGGCCACACAGAGCCCACCACCACATCCGCCAACAAAACCTGGCACCCCAGCAACTGCCGACCCCCTGTCCACGAGAAGGTCCCAGCAATACGAACCCGCTGGCAACAGCAAGGAGGGATAGATGTGAACCTACCAGAAACAGCCACCAGCAACGCTGTGTCCTCAAAGACTCTGGGGGACCTGCAGGGGAAAATACGGGTCTTGTTAGCAAGGATCATAGCATCCCCATGAATGGGCTAAGGTATGACCACATCAATGTGCAGGTAGAGACAGCAAGGCCCACTGGCCTGGACTTGGGGCACTGTGTACATCAGGCCAAGTGTTTCTCCACGACAACCCCATGAGGTGGTACTGCTACCCCATTTGACAGAGCGGGAAACTGAGGTTCAGAGAATCAAAGTCTCACGCCCCAGGTCCCACAGCTAGGAAGTCACAGAGCTGGGATTCCAATCTGAACTATGTGGTTATAAAGGCAGCTCACACCCCAGCCAAGCCCCCAGGGGACCCTGGGCCCAGATCACACTGTCGCTGTGAAAATCCCCCATTAACTTCCCCGGGAACCCTAAGAAAAGTCAGTAAGTGACACCTGATGGAGGGGTGGGCCTACGACTCTCATTCAAGAATTTCTGAGTCACCATTCAAAGTCAAAACCAGCACAATAAACACTAGTGTCCAGAATATAAAAAGCACACTCACAAATAAATAAGAGCCAATCAACCCAACAGAAAAATGGGCAAAAAGACTTGATAGAACTTCACAGAAGTGGATATAGAAATGGCCAATAAGCACATGAAAAGATGGTCAATATAATTAGTCATCAGGAAAGTGCAAACTAAGAGACCACTACACACCCACCTGGATGGCTAAAATAAGACAATGCCAAGTGCTGACGAGGATGCAGAGCAACTGGAATTCTCAGACATCACTACTTCAGTGCAAAATGGTGCAACTACTTTGGAAAACGGTTTGGCAGTTTCTTACAAAGTTAAACATACATTTGGGTGACCATGTGACCCAGCAACTCCACTGCTGGGTATTTACCCAAGAAAAATGAAAACATATGCTCCTACAAAGATGTGTACATGAATGTTCATAACAGCTTTATTCATAACCACAAAAAACTGAACACAGTCCATCCACAGATGAAGGGATAAACAAACAGCGGTACATCCATACCATGGAATACTACCCCACAATAAAATGGGACAAACTACAGACCCACAACCACATGGAGGGATGTCAGAGTCAGATGCTAAGCACACGCGAGGATTCCATTTATAAGATTCTGGGAATGGCAAGACTCTACTTTCACGAGTAGAGAGGTCTGCAGGGGCAGTCACACTAGAACAAAAAGATGATTCCCACAAAAGTTAGGATGTTAAGCACCTCTGGAGAGAAGACCGCATGTGACTCCTTAACAATTATTCATTAATCTGCAGCCACGTGTTTAATGCATTCTTTTTTTTTTTTTGACTGTGCTGTGAGGCACGTAGGATCTTAGTTCCCCAACCAGGGATTGAATCCCTGCCCCCTGCATTGGGAGTGTGGAGTCTTAACCACTGGACAGCCAGAGGGAAGTCCCTATGCATTCTTTATTGTGTTAGCTTCTGCAAGAAAAAGAACAAGTAAACAAATAGTAATGGGCAGACCACTAGAGAGAGATCAAAACCCTGGCTGTGGTCCCAGCTCCTCTACTAACAGCTGTGACCTTGGAGTCTCTGACCTTGGTTTTCCCATCCAGAAAATGGGCCCACTCCCCACGGCTGTCTCCAAGACCCGTCCGTTCGCAAACATCTCAGCCTCGAGTGGACATTTAGGAAACCACTTCTGCAGCCCTTGCCCCCACCCAGGGATCAAAGGCGAGTGGAGCTGCAGCTTCCGGCTCTCATAAGGCTGAGGTAGCTGCATGCAGGGCTCAGGCTCTGGGCCCAGGCTCCCTGGGTTCAAATCTGGGCTCTGCCCTTCCTAGCTGTGCACCCTGGGACAAGTAGCTTCACCTCTCTGAGCCTCAGTTTCTTCATCTCTAAAATGGAAACGAGGGGGACTTCCCTGGTGGTCTAGTGGTTAGGACTCCACGCTTTCACTGCCGAGGCCCCGGGTTTGATACCTGGTTGGGGAACTGAGATCCCGCAAGTTACATGGTGTGGCCAAAAAACTTTTTTTTAATTTTTAAAAATGGGAACGATGATACATTAAAAACACCGACCTTACAGGGATGCCGTGGAGGTAAAGTGCTTTCAGAGCCAGCATGGGCTCACTAGCAGCAGTCAGTTCCTGCGGGGCATTCTATGACCCCAAGGCAGGGGCTGGCAGCTAAGCTCCAAGACCCCAAGGAGCCCTAAAAGGGGCAGCTGCAGGCGGCACATGGGGAAGGACACTGCCCCTTCTTTCCTGTCCTTTTAAGGTTTTTTTCGCTACAGTGCCTCCAGGCTTGACACTTGTCCTGCCATCTGCAGCAGCTCCAGAGACAGGGCCCTGCAGGAAGGCTGGAAACAGGGAGGCCCAGGCATGTCTCCGTAGCCATCCCAGCCTCCCAGAAGCCTCTGTGGCCAGCCCCCTGCAGCAGGTCCTGCAAAGGGCTCAGGCGGGGTCAGGTGGCTGGGTGCTCTCCCCAGGCACCACTGTGGAAGGGTTGGGAGATCAGACCCCATCTGCTTCCCACCATCTCCCAGCCCCAGCCAGTCCCCCCTGCAGTCCCCCAATGGACACAAAGCACCTGATGGCGTGAGGTCAAGACCGGCCTGGGCCGGCCCCAGGGGGCCATACAGAGCATCTCCCAGCAATGCCCACAACACGCAGGTCCAGAGAGCAGTTCCCAGCCTAGAAAACTTGGGGAATTCCCAGGAGAAGCGACGGCCACGCTGTGCCCCACGGAGGAAGGTGAAAGGTGCGCTTGGCGAGAGGATGCGGGCAGAGAACAGCTGATCACAGCATGGAGGCTGGAAGGAAGCGGAGCGGAGTGAGTGTGTGTGTGAACCGGGTAGGCAGGGCTGATCGCCGCAGGGCCCCTCGGATTGGGATTTTATTCCCAGGGGCAGGGAGACCCTTAGGAGGGTTTCGCATGCAGAGAAGGGACAAGTCCCACCGGAATTTGGAGAGCGCATTCGGGCTGTGGAGTGGAGGATGGGTGAGGGTGGAGGCGGGACAAGTGGATGGGATAGAGAGCATTTTGCAAGTAGAATTCACGCGGGCGGGCGAGGGGTGGAAGAGGAGCCTTGGCAGCTGTGCTGGGCTCCCGGCTTGGACAGCGACAGCTCTGGGTGGGGAAGGGAAGGAGAACCACATACACTTCCTGTGGCCTTTCTGTGCTCGGGCTGCTTCCCGGGTACCTCACGTAATCCTCACAACCATCCCGGGAGGGAGGGAGGGAGGTATGGGGGCTTCTGTTTCCAGGCCAGGAAGCCAATGGTCAGCAGTAATTCACTCAAGGTCAGGAAGGGAAGGGAAAGAACCAGGATTTGAACCCAGGTCCAAGCTCTTTAAGCCTCGGGAGCCAGGGCACTGGTGGGGGGACCCTCCTTGAGTGTGAACAAGGAGAGCGGGAGTGGGGAGGTGGCCACTCCCAGGCTGACCCCAGGCACCCCCAGCAGGGAGGGGGCTCAACAGCTCCCTGAGCAGAGCTGCACCCAGTGGGACCTCCGTGGGCCCTGAAGGTCCCCGGGTCCCTGGGCCTCCTAGGAGGGGGGCGGCTCTGATCCCTGTGCAAGGGGCTCGAGCCAGGGAGCAGACCCTCATTCAAGGTCTCAGTCACGCTCGCGCTCACACCGCTGCACATCCTCAGTCACACACGCACATACGCACGGCCTCATTCACTCACTTGTTCACACTCGTGCATGCTTGCGCACACTGTGCCCCCACACACTCCCACACACGCGCGCTTGGCCCAGGAAGCCTCCGCGGGGGAGCCAGCCCCCCCGCACCGTGTTTCCAGCCATGGTCCTGCCGTGGCCCAGCCCAACTGCTGAATCCCAGCCACAACCTCCTCTACCCGCACCCCCGGGGGAGAGAGTGGGGGAGGGAAGGAAGGGGGGCTGACCAGACTGGTTTCCCAGCAAAGCAGATACAGGAAAGAGGACGGCTTCCAAGGGTTCCCCTCCCCCAGGCCCTCGGTAACCCTCCCTTAAGCACTTCAACAGCTCCCCAGGGCCCACGGGCTGAGACCTGCCCCCACATGGCACCAAGCCCCCAAACAAGCCCCATCAGGCCCCCCTCAGAGCTTTGGCCCTCAACTCTGCCATTTGCCCTCCCACCCCCTCCTCTGCCTTCCCAGCACCAGCATAACACTGCCTTTTTCCTCCTCCAGGAAGCCCACCCAGATTACCCCAGCCACACAGGCTGACCCAAAGTGTCCATCCACCCTGCTCGGAGACAGGAAGCTAGCAGTCCAAGGCCACACAGGTGCAGGAGGGCAGAGCCAGTTGGGTTCAAACCCAGAGAGAGCTGTCCAGCTTTGACTGGGATACCAGCATCAACCTTCGGCCAGTTGACAAGCTTGACAGAGCCCCTGCACAGGGATGGGGCCATGAATACGAAAGACAAGGGTCCTCAGGGGACACGGTCACACCTACCCACACTCAAACACCACACAGATACATCAAGAAAAGAGCAAGATGGGGAATTCCCTGATGGTCCAGTAGTTAGGACTCCAAGCTTTCACTGCCAAGGGCACAGGGTTCAATCCCTGGTCCGGGAACTTCGATCCCACAGCTGTGTGGCGAGGCCAAAAATAAAAAAATAAAATAAAGAGAAAGAAAAAAGAGCCAGACGACGTCAAAGGGCAGTGACTGAAGTAACAGACATAAACCAGCATAAACCTGCAATGAATGACAGGCGTGATGGGGGATGGGGGAGGACTAGAAGACAGGTAGGGTCTCCCAGGAGGTGACACTGGAGCCCAGGGCTGAAGAGATAAGGAGGAAGGCGCAGCAAATGCAGAGGCCTGGAGACAGGACCCAGCTAAACTGGAAGCAGTGGTGGATGGGGCGAGGCGGGGGGGCAATACTGGCCTGGGTTTTGTTTCCAGGGCGAGGCCACGGGAGGGGAGGGGCACATTCGGATCTAACACATAACCAAGTAGAACAGTGTGAGGCATGGCCAGGGAGGACACTTCCGTGTCAATCCCTGTCGGCTCCATGGAGGTGGTGCCCTCTTCCCCAGGCCAAGCCTCAGCCTCTCTCTGCACTGGAGTCTCTCCTAGGGTCAGAACCTGAGGGCTGAAGTCTCAGTGCCAGGCAAGTGCTTGGTAGTTGAACCTCAGTACCTCCAAACCTTTCCCACCAGGCTGTGCCGTAGCCACCCAGAGGCAAGGCCCCGACCCCACTGGCCCCTTGAGGCCCTAGCAACACCAGGCCTTTGCCTCCACCTGCTCCCTGGGCAGGCTGCTAAAAGTGACTGCACAAGCCAGGGCTCAGAACAAATCCTCCCTCCCAGCCCAGCCTCCTCTGGGCCTCCAGCCACGTGGGCCGTACCCTCGGCAGGGCCCCAGGAGGCACACTTTCCAGGTGTGAGAAGGAGAGGGGTGTTGATGGAGCCCCCGCAGTGCCTGCAGGTGATGGGCAAGGCAGTGACAGAGGCAGCCGGGGTGCCAGTCCCGGCTCGGCCACTCCACTGGGCACCCAAGTCACTTCATCTCCCCGTGCTTCTATTTCGCTGTCTATAAACTGAGGGATGGTAACAGTGTCCCTTCGAAGGGCTGCTGTGACCACTAAATGAGTTAACACAGCAGAGCCCCTCAGAGCAGTGCCTGGCACGGCGTAGACCTCAACAAGCTTATTAATCACAGTGAGCGCTTTCTGCATTTCCCCACTTCAGGACCCTCACAGCAACACTCCAAGAGAAATGGGGAAACAGAGAAACTGAGGCATGGAATGGTCACCTGTCCCAAGTCTCTCAGCTGGAAGCAAAAGAAAAAAGCTGGGACATGAACCCTTTCTTGAATCCCCTGACCCACCCCCACTCCCAGGGACCCTGGCAAATTCCTCCCCAGTGTGCTCATTTCACAGCCAGACAGACCCGTATCAGACAGGTCTGTGCCCACAATTTGCCCTGGTATAAGTGACAGCAAGTTGTCTCTCCAAAGGACTCCTACACATCCCTCAAAGCCCAGCTTATGATGTCCTCTCCCCTCCCCTCGATGTTATAAGCCTTTCCAGTTAGTCCAGTCATATCCTGGCCCTCACTGCCACCTCACCCAAAAACTCTGCCTGGCCGCCTCCAGCAGACCCTGAGCCTTCCAGGAAAGGGCCTGCCTTATCCCTCACTGAGGCCACAAGGCCTGACGCAAAGGCACAGTGGGAACAGCAGGGTGAGGCTCAGAGTAAACGAGACTGCATACAGAGGAGGGTTCAGCACAGTAGAGCCAACGCTGTGAGGTGCAGCTGACAGCAGGGCTGAGAGAAGGCCTGGCACACAGTGGGCCCAGCCGACTCACAACAGACATAACACAGTGCCCGGTGCACAGTGGGGCCAGGATCACAGAAGGCACTGGGGGAGGCCTGGACCTGCCTGCCATCTTTCACCCAATCCCCGCACTCCCCACTGCTCAAAAGCCCCCCATGCACCTCCCATACCCATGCGAGTCCCACCTACACTCACAAGCCCAACGGCCTCCTCCTCCAGGCAGCCCACACTCCCTCATACTCAGCTACATGCAATCTGGCTGCAGTCACAAAACCAACAACAACGGCAACAATAACAGTGGCCATAACTAGCGTTTAGTTACTCCCGTGAGGACACCAAGCCAAGCCTTTACATATTCATTTAACTCCCGACAACCTTTCAGGTAGGCTATTTTATTTATTTTATTATTCTTTTTTTAAAAGTCTACAGAGCATTTTTTTTTTTTGCCTGCGCCGCATGGCATGCGGGATCTTAGTTCCCTGACCAGGGATCGAACCCGTGCCCCCTGCTGTGGAAGCGTGGAGTGTTAACCACTGGACTGCCAGGGAAGTCCCCAGGTAGGTTATTTTATTATCCCCATTTTACAGATGAGGAAACTGAGGCTTGGGGGGGGTTGAGTCACTTGTCCCAGGGGTTATACGGCTGATGAGAGAAGTCAGGATGGGCACCCAGGCGGCCTTAACCGTGCACACAGGGCTGAGCGCTGTTACTGTTCGTGGTACCCTTACCCTGTGTTCTCAGACCCTGAGCCGGGCAGCAGTAACCCGACTTAACCCTCCCTGCAGCCTCCTGAGCTGCTGCTACCCATTTCCTGGATGGACAGACTGAGGCTCCAAGAGGGGATCGCACAGCCAGGCTGCCACCCACTTCAGTGGTTCCCCACCCCACCCCCGGGGAGCGGGTTCTCCACGATTCTCTCCCCAGTCAGTGCAGAGGCCAGAAGCCAGCGCCTGACAAAGAGCAGGAGCCACAACTAACCCACAATATCCCTACCCAGTCATCACCTCCTCCCAGGGCAGGATCCCCTGCCAGGCTCTGCCGTGCCAGCCCAGGAGGCTTGGCGCCGGCCCTCAGAGAGGAGATGCTCCACCTGCAGCTCCCGCTGTCCCATCTCAACCCCCTCAGTGGGCACAGGTCAAGTTTGGCCAATCTGCCAATAAGCCCGGGAGGCTGGGACAAGGTCCCTGCCCGGGACCGTCAGGGCTGGAACCAGGTCCCCGAGCCAGCCTTGCAGAAAAAATGCTCCTCCACCTGCAGCCCCTGCCTTCCCATCTCAAACCCCCTCAGTGGGCACAGGTCAAGTTCTACAAAGTCACCCAGGGCCCGGGGGCTGCTGCAATGCCCGCCACTTTGAGGAAAGGGAAGTGATGCCCACGTGAGCCTCCATGTGGCAGCGTGAACCATACGAGGCCAAGATGAGCAAAAGCCACGAAACATATTCTACAGACGCCCTAAACGCGATCCCGCAGATCCGGGCATTGCCCCCAGTGGGCAGGCATAACTTCCGGAAGCCATCTCTGCAGGCTGGATTTGGGGACTTCAGGTACAGTGTGACCCAGGCACCCAGGGCAGGAGCAGGCCAGGGCCCTGAGGCGTTAGGGTGTGGGGGACCTAACGCCCCTCCCAGAGCTGCCTGGGTCTGCCAGACATGTCTCTTCACACCCCATGAACAGGGAAGTCTCCCCTGTCCCCTGGGACCGGGTGTCGCCCTTCCCTGTCACTGTCGTAGCAAGCAGCCCAGACAGCTAGAACGGGAGGGAGGCAGCTCTTCCACTTAGAAGCCACGGGGATATTTTATTTTCCTTCTCAAGTGACAGCTGAGGCCGGCTCTCCTTGAAGCTGCGGAGAGGCAATCATGGAGAGTTCACCCAGGTCTCTGATTCCCCACCAGACTGCAGCAGCCGGCGACTGCCGGGGCATGAGGGCAGGGCAGTGGCGCAGCCAAGCCAAGGCCACAGCCAGTGTGGATGTGAGTCGACAGGGCCTGGGGGTGGACAAAAGGGGAGGAGGGGCTGTGGCCCAACGGAGGGGGACACGTGGTCCCACCCAAAGGGGGCACAGCCCATCCAACCATGGGGGCCACGACCCCACTCCAGGGGGCTCAGGCCCATCCAAGGGGGGCACACAGTCAGGAGGAGAATGAGGACCCGCACTGACCCTGCCCGCAGGCCCCCCAGCCCCCAGCCCACCTATCCGGGCTCCCAAAAGAGACCTGCGCTGATCACAGGCCAAACAACCACGACGGTCACCACAGCAATAATAATAGCCCCTCCTGCATGCACAGTCACCGTGTGCCAGGTCCTGGGCCGTCTATCCTGACCCCATTTCACAGATGGGGAAACTGAGGCCCAAAGAAGTTCAGCAACCTGCCCGAGATGGCACAGCCAGGGAGGGGCAGGGAGATGGGGGCCCAGGCGTCCTCCCTTGGCTGCCCCATTCTCCCCCTGCTCCACCCTCAATTTGGCCCCAGAACACACTGCTCAGAAACCTCCCGCCCGCCTCCTCACTACGGTGCGTGGGGCCATCTGCGGAGACAGCAGCCGACAAGAGCAATTAGACGCCAGGAAGGAGCCAGGATATCGACCGTTTCTGGAGGGAAGGGGGGCAGACGGGGGCTCGGGCCACACGGGTGTCGGCAGCCTGGCTCCCGGCCCAGCACAGGCCGAGTCAGGGCAGGCAGCACAGATCAGGCCAGGAGGGCCAGGGGCTTCGCTCCGAGGCCTGTGGAGGCCCAAGACAGCGGCATCTACCTGTCTGTCCACCACCGGCATCGCCAGCTGCAGACACCTGGAGCTCCCCTGAGGCTTTCACTGCGTGGGCACTGTGCTAAGCCCTGTAAATTACTGACTGGTTTAATTCTTACAACCACTGTACACACGAGTTACTATGACTCTCCCCATTTTACAGATGGGGGCAATGAGGCAGAGAGGCAAGAAAGTGTACCCAGGGTTCCCACAGCTAAGATTTGCATCCAGGCATCCACTTGAACCACACATCACCTCCACCTGGGAGTCCCCTGAGGGGTGGGAGATAAGAGAGTGGGCTTTCTGGGAATGGGGCACAGGGGACTGCATGGGGTAGAAACTTCCAGAAGCCTCTGAAAGTCCCTCAGAGGCCCCATCATAGGCTCTCTGTAAAGCTAATTCAGTTTCAACCCTGTAGGAGCACAGGCCAAGGGCCCTACAATGCCAGCTGCTGGGTCCCCTGGGAGGAGGCTGCCTGATGGTCAGCTGGAAGGGAAAACCACTGCAGAGCCTCCCACCCTGCCCCAAGTTTCCCTGCCCAAGAGCAGGGTCTGGGCCATTAGTGGCTGCAGGGCAGGGCCAGGGGCTGCCGGGGAGAGCAGGGGTGTCATGGAACCAGCGATTGATCGCCAGAAGCAATTAACTGTCTGGGTCAAGAGATGGTGAAAGAGATTTGTCACCGGGGGCCCAGGGGATATTCCAATGAGTCCAGCAACCCAGGCGGGAGGGGTGGTTCCCGCTGACCTGGTCCTGAAGGGAGATCAGGACTTCTGCACACTACTGGAGCACCCCACTCCTCCCCCATCCCCAACAGGCCTCCCTCTGCACACTCCCGCTCCCCAAGACCAGCCCCGACCCAGCCCAGCATCTGTGACCCAGGCACCAGGGGCACCAGCCCATCCTGCACAGATGGGGACAGAGAGGCCCAGCAAGGGAGTCCATACACAGAGTCCCAGCAGCCCGGGATCTGGCCGGAGACCCGGACCCAATCCCAGCTGCACCAGGTTCTAGCTGGGCGACCCCACGCCGGTGCCTAAATTCTGAGGCTGTTTCCTCTGCTACAAGGTGGAGGTGATAAGCAGGGGAGTTAAAACCAGGACAGCTCAGGCACAAATCCCAGCTCTACCATTTTGTTAAGCCTGAGGCCGTCACCTTGCTCCTCCAAGCCTTGGTTTCCCCATCTGTAAAATGGGGGTGATGCCGAGGGCTACTCTATGCGGAAATATACAGTCTGGCACACAGCAGGTGCTCAGTGTAAGCTCGCCATCAGGGTTCACCAGCCCGCCTCCCCAGGGACGCAAGCCCAGCCCCTCAGCACCTAGGACACCAGGCTCAAGCCCTGAGCCAGGTCATGATGAGAATACCTGGGGCACAGGCCCCCCGCCCCAGCCTCTGAAGCACGACCCAGTGAGAGATGTAGGCCACCATCCCCGACCGGGCTTGGCGACTGGCTGTCATGGAGAACAGAAGCCCCTGGACACACGGCCCTCCACCCAGATCCTCCACGGACAGAGCTGGAGGGGATACAGGGCATGCGCCTCCCCTGTGTGAATCGCCCAATGAGTCTCCCAGCTTTCACCCCCTAGTGTCTGCATCATTTCCCTCCAATGCACACCCTGGGCACATGCGGCCCCTGGGATCCACTGTTTGATGACAGTAAACGCCCATAACATCTCCCTTGCTGTTCCCACTACACAGATGAGAAAACTGAGGCCCGAAGCACCCAGCAAAGGGCAGCCTCAAAGCCAGCTCTTTGTGATGTCCCACAGGAGCTCAGCAGGTGCTCAGAAGCCTGGGTCACCGGGCCGGGGGGCAACACTGAGTCACAGTGAGAAACTTGGTAGAAAGTGAAAACAGCCCCAGAGGCCCCACGTACTGCCCAGAGTGAGTCGCGCTGATTAACAGCCGGGCTCTGTGTTGGAAAGTTCCTGCTTCTGTGGTGGAGTGGAGGCGGAGGACCCGGGGCACAGAACAGCCACTAGGCGAGCTGTGAACTGGCCCCAGGGCCGCTAGATCACATCCAGCCTCGTCCACCATCCAGCGCCCCATCAGCCCCATCAGGGAAGTGCCCGGGGGGGAGGGGAGGGGAGAGCGTGCTCTGAGCCACAGAAATACGGACACAGCATGAAAAGGGAATCTAGGTGTTCCTGCCCTCCCCTGCCCAGGGCACAATCAAGATGTGAGTTCCTAAGGCCCGATGCCCGGTCTTCACGCTAAAGACACTTGGGCCTGATCATTCGTCGTTGTGGGGCCGCTCTGTGCACTGGAGGATGTTCACAGCATCTCTGGCGTCAAACCGCTATGCCTGTGACACCTCCTCCAGGCTGGGATAAACGAAATGTCTTCAGACACTGCCAAAATAATCCCGGGGGCTACGCCGCCACACTGACCCCACCCCTACCCTGACCCCTAAGGGCCTCTATTCCTGGGCAGGAAATAGCAGTCAGTGGCACCCACCCTCCCCTGGGCCAGCCCCTTGGTCTGGTCAGTTCCAGACAGGGTAGAACCCACCTGAGGGACAAGGGACCTGTGTCCAGGACCCTCCTCCCCCTCCTCCAGGTCAGGCCAGGGCTGGTCTCGCTGCCAAGGGACCCATCAGCCGTCAACACTAACTGACCAAGCCCCTATTACGTCCTGACACCATTCCAAGCACTGGGGGCCTAGCAGCAGACAAGACAGAGGCAGCTCCTGCTTCCTCGGAAGTGACCTGATGTGGGAAGGCTGACAACACACCAGGGGAAGAAATCAACCAAGAAACTTCATCCATCAACAACTACAGACCTAAGTGGGGGGCTGGGACAGTGGTTGCAGGGGGTGCCCTTGATTGGGCAGCCAGGAGGTCCTCCTGAGGGTGACATCTGAGCTGAGACCTGATGGCAGCCGCCATGCCGATCGCAGGGAACAGCATGCCTGGTGGGGGAACAGCAAGTGCAGCGGCTGAGTGCAGAGGCCGGGGTGGGGAGGGATGTGGCTGGAGCGAGAGCCAGGAGATGGGTCAGTGAGGGTGAAAAGCTCCCCGGCACCCTTGGGGCCTCTGGGTTTATTCTCAGAGGAGGAGGAAAAAGGGAAGGGAGAGGGCGAGGCAAGGAGCTGAAGGTTCTCATTCTCCTTCGGACAGGATCCCTTTGCCTGCAGCATAGAGAGCACAGCAGGGACAAGAGAGGATGGATTCAGGGGCCAGGAGGAGGCTGTGTGGGTGCCAAGCCAGACAGTGGATGGGGGAGGGGGACCACAGTGTCTGGTCTGCCACTATGAAAGCAGGGAGGGTCTCGACCACAGGGGTCCCACCCCCCACTCACAGCATCTTGTTGTCTTTGTGCTGTTAGGGCCGAGGGGGTCTCCAAGGCAGGGTCCCCACTCCAGAACATCTCAGAAACTGGCAGGGATGTTATTGGCTGTCCTGGGACTGGCGCTCGGCCAGTGGGACAGTCCCACGCCACGAAAGCCACCCTCTCCACACGATTTTCAAATAACCTGGCCGTTTAAAAACAACCTGCCAGAACCGATCCAGACACTAGCTTTTTCTTTAGCATCACTTTCATGTGTTTCCAGAACCGAAACGCTTCTGATCTCACTTGCATCGCATCGACACTTACTCATTCTGAGTGGGAGCCAGCAGCGCTTCCTCCCATTTCCTTTTACACTACAGTGTACACTGACTGTTGTTATTGTCGTTAATTCTGTGCAAAGTCAAGACCGTATTCAGGGGGAACTTCAGCGCCAAGGAGTAAAGGGGATTTTCCAAGTATATGCTCTAAATATCGTCAGGGGTTGTCAGGATGCTGTGCGGCTCTGGGTAAGCTAGCCGACCTTTCTGAGCCTTAGCTGTTTGCCTGTAACACAGGGAAAGTGAGGATACGATCGTTGCTAGCTCGCGAGATTGAGGATCAAACGAATTAACACGGCAAGTGCCTGCCGCTATGAGACCCAGAAAAGCACCTGGCCCTCGGTCCATCATCGCATGTGGCTGAAGGGGCTGGAGGCGGGTGGGGCGAAAGGCCCCAGCACAGGCCCCAGCTGGGCAGGGGGTGGAGGAGAAAATCCCGCACTCCCTGCGTGGGCCAGGTGGCTCCTTGCCAGCCCGGCTTTCATCTCCAGGAGACAAGCCCCCTGCTCAAGTTCACGTTCAGGATCAAATGAACCCACTTAATCGCCTTAGGGATCTCCACTGAGCCGGCTCCTCGGGGACCCTGGGAGGAGGGCAGCTGAGCCCCTCCAGCCAAGATCCCCACCTACACAGCCAGGCATGGAGAGGACAGCCTGCCCACCCTCGGCCCCAGCCCCGCACGGCCCGCTGCAGCGCCCCCCACCCCAAGGGCAGGTGTGTGCACCCTGGCCTTCCGAGTCTGTGCACACAGGTCACCTGCTCACCATCACAAAGCACCTACTGTGCACCCCATGCCCGGTCAAAGAGACTCTTGATCCCCACAGCCTCCCAGAAGGCAAGGGCTACCGCGAATGCCACTCTCCAGATGGGGAAACTGAGGCCCGGAAAGGAAACAGCCAGCCCACGAAGGTGACAGAGCTCCTCGCCGGATCACCGGCCACCCTCAGGGCAACACCTCCCCCACCTCACAGATGAGAAGACTGAGGCAGGAACGGGCCTTAAGTCACCACCATATGCCGATGCCAAGCCGGGGCGGGTGGGCAGTGTCCGTCTGTGCCTGTTGGGGGGTCGGGTGGGGCTGCTCCTGCCCGGCGTGGTCCCAGCCACATCCTCGCACTTGGGACAGCTCCTGGCACACAGTAGGTACCCAGTGAGCACATCTGAATGAACAATATCTACAAGCTGGACACAGACACCAAGGAAAACTCCCTCACAGGACCTCTCTGCCCTCCTAACAGCCCTCGTGTACCACAGGCGTCCTGGGGAGTGTCTGTGCCCCCCAGAGGACGCTGGGCAATGTCTGCAGTCATTCCTGGTTGTCACAATGGGTGGCGGGTACCACTGGTAGAGACCAGGGATGCTGCTAAACATTCTACAGTGCGCCGGACAGCCGCCAAAACAGAAGTATCCAGCCCAAACGTCAGCGATGCCCAGGTTGAGAAATCCTGCTTAATTGAGCACCTACAGTGTGCAGAGCTGCACAAAACCCTGCAAGGGGACGAGATCACAAGGGTGAGGTTTTCGTGTCCAATGTCACACAACAACTGCAGGGCTGAGGAAGGTCCCAGGTCCAACTGACTCAAAGCCCCACCCCAGAGCCGTCAATTACCTGCCCCATTCCTGAGGATTCCGACCCACCAGGTCTAGAAGTGCGGGCTGCAGAATCTAGATAGCTTCCCGTTCCCAAACTCTCCCCACGGTCACTTCCAGGCAGCAACAGTCTGAGCTGGTCCTTTCCATCAAAACCCACAGACACCAAGATGCCAACAGTCTCTCTCTCGGGTGGGGGGGGGGAGTGGTGAGAACATGGTTGTATTTTTTTTTTTTTTTTTTTTTGTGCAGGGTTTTTTTGTGTCTTAATTCTCCAATTTCTAGAGAACACAGGGACTTCCCTGGTGGTCCAGCAGTTAAGACCCTTGCCACGTGGTATGGCCAAAAATAAATAAAATAAGATATAATAAAATGAAATAAAATTAAAAATACAAAGAACTGGTTGGTTCTGCTTCTGAAAATCAAGAAAGTCTTTTTCATAAAGCAGCTGTCGAGCCACACATCCTACCCAAGGCCTTGGCCATGGGGAGATCTCACACCCTACCAGAGGGCCAGCCAGGGGAGCCCCCCGCAGAACCCGCCAGCAACGGCTGGAAGAGCCACAAGCCAGCAGCCCCACTCCCAGGAATACGTGGAGGAGGAGAGCACGTGAGCACCTGGAAGCACCCAGAGAAGCTCCAAACACGGCAACCAACCCAAGCGGTATCTAGGGAATACACCAATCACATGTCCTGTGTCCCCATGACAAGATACCATCTCTACAGAAGTTAAAATTCATCAACTAGATCTAACTGCACCAACACGTCGTAAAATCCTATTTTCTTTTTTTTTTTTTTCTTCTTTGGCCACACCACGCAGCTCGAGGGATTTCAGTTCCCGACCAGGGGTGGAACCCAGGCCCTCGGCAGTGAGAGCACAGAGTCCTAACCACTGGACCGCCAGGGAATTTTTAAAAATAACAATAATAGCTACACAATAAGCCTTGTGTGTTACACTTCTAATCCTCAAAACGATCCTAGAAAACAGGTGCTATTTCAGTCCCTATTTTACATATGGGGCAACTGAGGCACAGAGTGACATCTCACAGCTGGAAAGAGGCCAGGAGGGATGGGGACCCACGCCATCAGAATCCCTGCTCGGAACCACTCCAGTCTGCTTGCCTGTCTCAACGTGGAGAGGAAACTACTAGGCTGAGTTATATAAAAGCTGTCAATATTCGACCACTTTTGACCTACAAAACTGGCAGAGTCCTGTGGCTTATTCTAATAGCAAACTGCAGAGCGGCAAACCCAGAAAGACACGGCCACGTGCATCTTTCCAGCCTGGAGATGAGACGGGGGCCCCAGGCCGCGCAGGAAACCATGCAGAGGCCCGTGCAAGTGTGACAACATTCTTAGACGAGCACGTGTCCAGTGGAGAAGTGGCAGTCTCTGGGGAGGAAGCTCAAATGACGAGAAAGTCACCTGTAATTTTTATGATTATTTTTTTTTGATAAAAGGCAGCCGCCACCTTAGCTGGTGGCCCAGAGCCCAGCCTCCTGGACTCAGACTGGCTAGAACATTCCCACCGTCTCCCCAGACCCCATACAGCCTATCCGCGAGCAGTGGCTCCCCAGGGCCTGGTCTCCAGAGCCTCCTCTTCAGGCGAGAGAAGCTCTCCCCACCTAAGGATCCAGTTTCATTTAATTGCAGGCTTCAGGTTTCTGGACACCGGCCCAGAGGGCCTTCGGGCCGAAGGCGTGGGCCATTTTCCTTCTCTTTTCAATAAAGCCGGGAAGGAAGCCACATGTGGCATCGCCCGTCTGCTCCGAGAATGTGAAGCACTTGCCCCTTGGGAGACCCCACCCAGAAGAATCATCTGTGGCTCGTCATGGCTGGGGCGGACAGGCTGGGGACACATTTTTTTTCCCTCTGGGCCTTCACTGGAGCCAGGTACCCCCACCGGATTTGAAGGAATAAATGAACACACAAACATCCCTACTTCACACCACTCCCTCCCTGCTGGTCATCTCTCTGCTTCTAGATTTTTTTTTCTTGCATTTCATTTTTTTGTTGTTGTTGGTGGTGGTGGTACGCGGGCCTCTCACTGTTGTGGCCTCTCCCGTTGCGGAGCACCGGCTCCGGACGCGCAGGCTCAGCAGCCATGGCTCACGGGCCCAGCCGCTCCGCGGCACGTGGGATCTTCCCGGACCGGGGCACGAACCCGCGTCCCCTGCATCGGCAGGCGGCCTCTCAACCACTGCGCCACCAGGGAAGCCCTTGCATTTCATTTTTTTTCTCCAGCACAGGCCTTTACAGTTTGCAGGTCCTTCTGTTCACTCCGTGTCCCTCACCCATAGCCCCAGGGCAAGGGCAAGACACGGAGCGGTCACCTGATTCCAAGGCCACTGGCTGCAGGGACACACACGGTCTAAATGACCAGGTGGCACCTGGCTGCTAGGGGTCTCAGGGAAGATGAGGGCTCTTGTTTGAGTTTCCTCTTGCTGCTGTAACAAATGATCACAAACGCGGTGGCCTGAAACAGCACAGATTTCTTATCTCACGGTTCTGGAGATCAGAAGTCTGAAATGGATCTCACAAGGCGAAAACCAGGGTGTCAGCTGGGCTGTGCTCCTGCGACAGGCTCTCTCGGCGAGCCCGCATTCCCTGTTCTTCCAGCTTCTAGCGGCTGCCTGCACTCCTTGGCTCCTTGCCCCTCCCTCCATCCTCAAAGCCAGTAGCACAGCACCTTCAAATCTCTTGGACTAACCTCCTGCCTCCCATATAAGGACCTTTGTGAGCCCACCAGGATTATCCAGGATAACTTCCTCCACCTCAGGGTCAAATGACTGGCATCCTTAATTCCATCTGCAACCTTAATTCCCCTTTGCCATGTAACATAGCGCAGTCACAGGTTCTGGGGTTTAGGGGCATACACATCTTTGGAGGAGACCATTATCCTCCTCCCCACAGGCTCCAAAAATCTCTGGGCCTCGAGGGAACTGCTCCAAAGGCCCACCCCACAAACCCTGAGCTCCAGCAGGCAAGTACTGAGTCCACGTGACTCAGTCTCTCCGCTCCTACAGAATACCCCGTTCTGTCATCTGTATGGTGAACACGTACCCCAAGGGTGCCCAGTCTAGCCTTTGATGAAAACGTGAATCAGGCAGAGCCCTGTGGCTTATCACTAGAGACTTCCCTAAGATGACAACAAATAACTCATCAATCCATTTTCTTGGGCAACTTTTGTGGGTTTGGGGGACCAGTCGCGAATCGCCCTATTGTTCATCCCCCACTCCAGCAAGATCCATACAGGGAAGACGCCCTGTTGAAACCGTCATGTCCCTGCATTCTAGGTCAAGAATGCCACTGGCACCAACAAAGCACACAACCTCTGGGAAAATGGAAGGCTTTGCAAGGTTCAACTGACCGGCAGCACGACCCTCATGCTTGGAAAACCACCCAAAGGGCCAAGCCCTCACTACATAGCTGATGGGTGGTGAGCAGGCACTGGGGAAGCAGAGGCCACCCAATGTGCCCAGCAGCACGGCCACTAGGGGCATCCCTGGTGTGAGTCAGCACCCTCCCCCCACGGCAGCTGATGAGCACACCTCCCTGACCCCTGCCCAAGAGCCGGGTCTCCAAGGACCTGGCAGTACGGACAGGGACAAGGTGAAACCTGCCCCGTGACAACATAACAATATTAACAATAATAGCCATCGCAACGCGACAGATGACAGAGGACACGACGAAATACTCTCCTTGCTGCGAAACCCTTGTGCGTCTCTCTCCTGCCAGAAAATCTGGGAGGAGGATGCCAAGGTCCAGAGAGGTTGTACAAAAATTACACAGCAACCCAGTAAACAAGATGGGTCTCAAATGCCTGGTGCCCACCCCATGGCCTGCCTCCCAGTCCAGGACCCTCCAGGCAGCTCCACCTTATCCTCCCCCACACCCCTTCCACCCTGCATCTGGAAAGGGCCCATCTCCCCTCCCCAGGCTCCCTCAATGGCCCCCTCCCACTTATCTCCCCTCCAAGGAAAACACTAACTGTCCCCCCAGTGTCGACCACCCACCAAACCCTCCACACCTCCCTGGCTGCCATCCAAACACCGTGGAGGCGCTCTTTACAGCACGGGGAGATCAGAGGCATCCCGGACACATGGCCAGGGGCTCAGGGGCACAGAGAGGGCAACGGGGGCCCAAAGGTCACACAGCAAACCTGCAGAGCAGCGCCTGGGGTGCACATACGCTTCCGCCTCGGCATTCCCACTGGGAGAAGCACAGTTCCAGGAGGCGCTGCAGCAAGGGGGCAGCAGCCAGCGCCCAGGTGCCATGAGATGCAGCTTCCTGCCCGCCGCTGCGGCTGCTATTTATAGTCTAGACAGTGGGGTCAGCTTCCTGCAAGGCAGAGCCCAGGAGCCTGTGGGGAGCCTGGGAGTGTGACCTCGAGGGAAACAGGCCAGGCCAGGGCAGAGAGGTGAGCTGAGGTGCCCAGGGCTGGGCACATGGTGGACCCAGGCCGACCCCCCTGCCCGGGGATCCACAGTCCACGGGAAAGGGAGACAGGAGGAAAGGCCAGGTCCTGCCTGTGACAGCCACCCACCAAGGAAAGAGCTTACAAGCCGTGTGCTCTGAACCAATGACATCACCACTCTGGGCCTTGATTCTCCCATCATTAAACAGGGAATTAACAGTTCTGGCCACAGCTGTCATTGTGGTCATTGTGGGGCTCTGGTTATTGTGGGGCTTAAATGAGCTAACATACAACAACACGGAGTGAGCTCGCCCATAAAACCTCTGTCAGCTCAGCCCCCAGCCCTGCCCAGAGACCAGACAAGGAAGGTGGGGAGGAAGACGGCATGCACACAACCTATCCACGGCAGGTCACCATCACAGAGGCCACCCCAGGTGCCCTAATCCAGCCCACTCCCCTAGGAGGCAGGGAAGACATTTATCCCCATTTTACAGATGCTGAAACTGAGGCACAGAGTGAAAGAAGAACCCAGCCCAAGAAAGGGAGAAGGGTTCCTCCTGTCCCTGGGTTTCGTGAAGTTACCTGGGGTCTTCTCTCTCAGCAAACAACAGACAGGCCTCACAGGCCCTGGGAATGCCCCCCTCGGACCCTGCAGAGCTCACCTTCCTGTGATGGAGGGGATGGGCGCATGGGGCCAGGAAGGAGACGTCTCAGGCCACAAGAGCATCCAGAGGCCACCTGCCTAAGGGAACACGGGCTTAAAGTCCCCCAGGCACCTGGAGTCATCCAGCTATGATGTCTCACCCTTCCTCTGAAAACCAGCACAGCAAACTGACACCACCGCCACCAAGCACCAATCGGACTGAAGTCTTTCTCTGTGCTCTCAGTGTCAGGCAGCAAGCCCCTTCCTGTGTGACCTCACTTAACGCTCCCAACAGCCTCGAGAGACGAGCAATCTGATTGTGTCCATTTTGTGGATGGGAAAACTGAGGCCTGAAGTAGCCAGGACCTTATTATCTCAAACCTCAGCCGCTTCAGAGCTCAGGAATCAGCTCTGCTCTGCAGGGGACTGTCATGACCACCCACAGGAAAGACAGGGAGGGAGCCGCTGAAGGCCCAGCGACCTCCGGGGGCCTGAGGAGGGCCACAGGTGAGGGAAAAGGTATCAGATGCAGGGAAAGGCAGACAACTTGGGATCCCAAGACATCCTGCATTGGGATGCCAGGTCAGGCCATGCCCAGCCAGAATCTGACATTCGACACATTTATTGGGCACCTACTGTGTGTCCAGAGCTGTTCTAGAATGGCGATGCAGCAGGGAATGTGGACCAAAGTCCCTGCCCTTCTGGAACATGCATTCTAGCAGGGATGACAGACAACAGCAAGTTAAACAGATAAAACCATAGTTCATCAGAAGGAGACATGTGAAGGAGGGAAGGAGAGGGCTTGAGGAGGAGAGGGTACAATTTTAATTAAGACCAGAGAAGGACCCACAGAAAAGGTGACATCTGAGCAACGACGGCAGAGAAATGACACAAGTCACACGGACACCTGGGGGAAGAGTGCTGCAGGCAGAACAAGTGCAAAGATCCTGAGGCAGGCACATGTCAGGTAAATTTCAACAAGGAGGTCAGTGTGGCTGGTACAGAGTGTGAACAAGGGGAGCAGATCAGAAAAGGAATGGTGCGGTGGGGGCACAGACTGTGCAGGGACTTGTAAGCAAGACAGAGTTGGCTTTTATGCTGTCTGAGATGGGAGGGCTCTGAGCACAGGAGGGACAGGCCTAAAAGAAAACCCTCTGGCTGCCATGTGGGGAACAGATGGTCAGGCTGACTGGTGAGGAGGCTACTGCAGTAGTCCAAGCAAGTGATGATGAGAGCTGTATTAGGTTCCTGGAGTTGCTGTAACAACTTACCACAAACTAGGGGGCTTAAAACAATACAAATTTATTCTCTCATAGCTATGCAGGTCAGAAGTCTGAAATCAAGGTGTCGGGTGGAGTTGTCCCTTCTGGAGTCTCCGAGGGAGTCTGTTCCATGGATCTAGCCAGCAATCCTCGGCTTGTAGACGCATCACTCCATTCTCTGCCTCCGTCTTCACACGACTTTCTATTCTTATAAGGACACCAGTCCTATTGGATTTAAGGCCACCCTACTCCAGCATGACCTCATCTTAACTAATTACATCTGCAGCGACCCTATTTCCAAATAAGGTCTCCTTCTGGGAAGCACCTGAATTGGGGGAGGGGACACAATTCCACCCAGTACGGTGGCCTAGATGGAGTGTAGGCAGCAGAAGTGGGCAAAAGTGAAAATGGTTAAGAATACTCAGGAGGGTGGGAGACGGTGTCGGTGAGTGTGGGGGGCAGGGAAAAGTGGGCGCCTCCCAATCTCTCCCCCAGCTTTCATCCTCCCCTAGTTTAACTGGTAACAGGAGTTACCCAGGAGTCACCACCACACGTAATTCCCACCAGAACCCCACCCTGCAAACCTGGCCCAAGCCCCCAGGACCCTGGGGACCCCTGACTCCCGCTGGGCTCTGGAGCATCCCTCCAGCGCCCCCGCTCCGCTCCTGGCCCGGTGGCCGGTCGCCCGGCAGACAAGCCCCACTGAGCCCCAGGGCAGCATGTCCTGGCCCCCCACCTTGGCCCAGCAGGCTCGCCTCGTTAGCCTAACAAGCAGGCCCTCGGTGCCAGGCAGTTGCCATAGCCACGGAGACAGCAGCAGTGGGCGATGCTCCCAGAGGGTCTGCGGCGGGCACCGGAGTTCAGCGTGAGGACAAGCAGGGACCCCCGAGGCACCCCCTCCCCACGGGGCCCCGGCTGTGTGCACCCTCGGGCCTGGTCTCAGGGACTTCTGACTGCCAGCATCTCCCAGAGAGGCCCCCTGGGCCACAAAGAAAAATCCACTCCCCTCCCACCCACCCCTCCTGACCTCCCGCCCAGAAGTACCACCCCCCTCCCCCCCCAATACAGCACACAGCTATTGCAGGGGTGGCCGCCAAGGGGAGGTCGGAGGTCAGCAGACGCGGGGGCAGACAGGCCGCGGGGGCAGACAGGCCTCCGAGGCAGTGAGAAGGGCCTGGATTTCATGCAAGAGGTGTCGGGAGGCCCTGAGGGCTCATGGGGCTCCGAGTCAGGTCAGGGCACTCACCCACAGGGTCCACCCAGCAGCTCTGCACAGAACAGACCGGGGGCAGGATGGAGGCTTCTGCAGGCGCTGGGCGGGTGAGAGGGCAGCTGGGGTGACCCCCAGCTCTCTGGCTCGGCCCCACACTCAGGCAGGAAGCCCAGGCTGGGGGGTCTGGGGGCGAGGGGGGACCGCAGGTCTGTTTTGGGACAGATCGGGCCTGAAGCCCCTTTGGGACAAAGGGAAGGAGGCTGCTGGATACACCTGCCTGGCCCCAGGGTGGGCTCCGAGGGTTTACGAGCCGCAGACAGGAAGGAGAGGGACTAAAGACACGGCCTGAAGGATGGACTCACGCCTCAAATGGCCCCTCAGCTCTCTCTGCCACACCAGACCCTCTGAGGTCGTGTGTCATTCATCACCCCATTTCACTGGTGAGTAAACTGAGAAGCTCTGCACAGAGGCTCCATTGCTTGTCCTAGGCTGCATCGCACGGCCAGTAAGAGGCAGACACCAGACTCCGCCCCGTGGCTCATTTGAGCTCCGTTCACAAGCCCTAAAACACAAACACACGTCACCAAAAACCAAGCCAACCCCAGGAGACAGGAGGCAGAGAGCCTGGGCCCCCGGGTCTCTGGGAGACACACCCACACATGCCCTCCAGTGGGCGGCCAGCTGCTGGTCTCATCTGATTCTACCGTGGGTTACTTTTTCCCCCCACTTCCTTTCCAGCTCAGAGAAATATCCCAGGGTCAACAGAAGGAAGCAGAAACATTGGAAAGCATCCGCAGAGCACCAAGGCTGGAACCGGAGCCCAGAGGCCCCTCCATGCGGACACACCCGCAGCACTGCCACCGCAACAACTCCAAGATCCCTGGGCCCCAGATATGGAACAGACAGGAGTGACCCTCCACCCAGGAGTGGTAAGCTCGTCACCTACCCCACTGCAGGGTCTTCCCTCAGGCCAAGTGGCTCCCAAGGGCCCCAGGGCCTCCAGTAGGGATCCTGCACCTTCCAACTCACTCACTGTCACCTTCCCAAGTCTGACCCAGGATGGACACCCAAAGACCCTGGTTCTTGCCCAGGGTCTGACCTTGGTTAAGACACTCCATGGGGCCTTGATTTCCTTCTGGAATCATCTGTCAGGAGACCACCCACCCACCACCCCACAGGCACGCAGGGGGAACAAACCTGGAAACATCTCGCAAATGTTTTCCTCTTCTTTACTCCTGTCTGCTCCAGCCCACCCCTCAAGAACTGAGACAACTGTCAGGAATGCATAGGATAAGGTAAAATCAGAGAGCAAGGGGCTTCCCTGGTGGCGCAGTGGTTAAGGATCCGCCTGCCAATGCAGGGAACACGGGTTCGAGTCCTGGTTTGGGAAGATCCCACATGCCGCAGAGCAACTAAGCCCAAGTGCCACAACTACTGAGCCTGCGTGCCACAACTACTGAGCCTGCCCGTCACAACTACTGAAGCCCACGAGCCACAACTACTGAAGCCCACGAGCCTGAAGCCCATGCTCCGCAACAAGAGAAGCCACCACAATGAGAAGCCCGCACAGTGCAATGAAGAGTAGCCCCCGCTGGCCGCAACTAGAGAAAGCCCACGCGCAGCAACAAAGACCCAACGTTGCCAAAAATAAATTAATTAATTAATTTTTTTAAAAATCAGAGAGCAAGGTCAAGACAAAAAGAAAAATCAGGGACAAACCAATCTGAAAACAGGATGAAGTCGGTAAAACCAAAACACAGACCAGATCAGATTGCTGAAGGCAGGCTGCAAACTTGGCTCCGAGCATCCTAACAGTCAAAGCAAAGAGGGAAACAAGATGGATTCTGAGAGACTTTGCAAAAATTTGTGAAAACTATGTAGCACCACACAGAAGGTGTTACATACAGCAACTCTGTGGCGCTGGACAGAAGGGATTATAGCCTCAAACATCATCTAAGAGGCCAAAACATTGTGCCAAAGGTCATCTGCTTTAACCATCCCCACTGCCCTACTGCATTCTACAACAGCAACAGCATAACAGCAAGAACAGCGAGCCAGGCATAAGGAGGGGTTTTCGGGCCTGCTGGGTGTGACCCTCAAACTCATCAGGGCCCCAGTTTCCTTGACATAACCCTGGAAGGTTATGCTGAAGTTAAAAAGAATGTGGGAGCTCTCTATCAGGGGTCGGCAAATGTCTTCTGTAAAGGGCAGGAGAATCAATATTCTAGCCTTTGGAGGCCTTCCGGCCTCTGTCACAACTCCTCAGTTTTGCTGCTATAGCCTGAAAACCACCACAGACTACACATGAATGAATGGGCATGGCTGCGTTCCAATAAAACTTTACTTCCAGACACTGAAATTTGAATTTCACTTAATTTCACATGTCACAAAATACTCTTCTTCTTTTTATTTTTTTCAACCGTCAAAAAATGTAAAAACCATTCTTAGCTTGCACACCATATAAAAAACTGGAAGTGGGCTGGATTTGGCCCGCGGGCTGTAGTTTGCTAACCCCTGCTCTCTATATATTCCAGAATAAACTCCTAAAATGTATTATAATTTAAAGGAGGAAAGTAAGATGTGAATAGGGTGTGATATCATTTGTGTGCTTGTTTTTAAACGGAGCACACACATCCAAGTCCCTGTGAGGCAGACATATGGCCAGAGTATCTCTGAGAGGAAACTTTTCCCACGTGTATCTGCCTTGGGGGACAGAAATGGGAGGGTAGGAACAGGAATGAGACTTACTTCGACACCTCTAGGCTCTGTTTTAATTTTTTAACATGCCCATGCTTTTTCTTGTAGTAAAACACATTTTTATAAAGCCCGAGGCAAGTAGCAGGGTTTCAGGGCGTTACTTTTTGGTTTTCTGTATTTTTCAAATAAAAAATAAAAGTAATGTTATCCCCCCGCGCCAAAAAAAAAGTTAATCTAGCTGTTATCTACATGGAAAGACATCCATAATGTGTTAATTCATAGCAGAAAAACATATGGACCATGGCGGCCCCTATGGGAAGCAGGCCTTCCGGATGTACCTGCAGGTGCAGAAACAGACAAGGGGGGGCTGGACCATCATCTCTACGAGCCGGGATTCCTCTGAGCCTGAGTCCAAGACCCATGGACCTGAGCTCAGCTCCCAGTGGGAGCTGCCCACACTTTGCACAGACCTGGGGCTGTCTCCTGTGCTCGAGAAATGACAGCCAGGGAAGGAAGTGGGGGGCACTGAGCCAGCTCTCCGGTCTGAGGGACGGTGGCCTGGTAGGACCAAGAAGGGTGAGAACATCCAGCCAGTAGCCTGAATACAGGTGTTTGGCCCTGAGTCAACAGAGAAGGCAAGGCTCTAAGGTCAAGCTGCCCAAGAGGGACGGTGCCCACTGGTCACATTTTAAACGTATTAAAACCAAGTAGCAAATAACATTCGGATCCTAGGTGGCAGCAGCATCACTTCAGGTGCCAAATGCCACCTGAAGAGTGGAGAGCGGCTAAGGTGCTGGGCAGATGGGGCCGGTCAGGAACGTTCGTGCCATCACAGAAAGGTCTCCTGGTCAGAGCTGCCCCACAGGCTGGTGGGACAGGAGGGGGTGGGGACATTAGGAACGGGGGCAAGGGGAGGTGGACGGAGGGCACAGGAACCTGGGCCAGCACCCAGGAGAGCCTCAGGCTTTTCTGGGAAACAGGACCACAGAAGGGGGGGTGTCCTTCCAAGATGACAAGGATACAGTGGCACCAGGCAGAGAAAAAAACACACAAAAGAAGGAAAACACTCAGCTGCTAAGAGCCAGGCCCTGCTCCCATACACAGAACCTTGTTTCATCATCCAGTCCTGGGCCTTCGGATCAGGACCAGCCACATGTAGCTTTTTAAATTTCAGTTAATTAACATGGAATAAAATTACCAGTTCCGACAGCACTAGCCACATTTCAATTGCTCAGAGCCACACACACACCTAGTGGCTACGGGACAGCAAAGATCTAGAACAGTTCCCACCATCGCTGGGAGCGACCGGGCAGTGCAGCTATGGACGGTCCTCTGAGGGGGCGTTATTTTCCACCCCTCCCCCACTTACGGCCGCAAGTTCAGAGACTTCGCTGAGCTTTGAACTGAGGGAAGCAGGATTTGAATCAGGTCTGACTTCAAAGGAGCCCTTTCTAGAACCATCCCCGCCCCCCCCCCCCCCCCCCCCCCCCCCCCCCCCGCTGCCAGGTGAAGGGGAAACTCGGCCCTCCCCCAGGAGGCTCCCTGGGTCCTCCCTATCAGTCTTTCCCCCACTTTCCAGGCTGCCCAAGCCCTCCAAGTTCAGTGCCTGACAGGCACTGGGGGATTAAAGGCGGAATGGAAAACCTCAGCCTTCAAGGGCCCAGGGAGAGAGCTGGGCACATCTGTGAATCACCAACCAGCCCGACAGGAGAGGAGCCTGCCGCCTCCAGAGAGCAACAAGCCCAGGCCTGGGGCTCAGGTGAAGAGACTATGCCATGAGAGGATCCCTCCCAGCAGCCCTTTAGAGGGAGGAAGGGGTTGTGTCCAACCAGCCCGTCAGTGAGGACCTGGGGTGAACAATAAATTCTACAGCGGGAAGCCTTTCCTCTCCAGTGGTTGGTGGGGGGCAAAGTAGCAACAGCTCCTGTAATATATCATGACATCCATCGGGTCCTCACAACAACAAAATCAGAAGTAGCATCGTCATCATCATCATCCCCATCTTAGAGATGAGCAAACTGAGGCTCAGAGAAGTTAGGTAACCAGTCCAGAGTCACACAGCTTGAAACTGTAGGGCCGAACATCAAACCCAGCGCTCTCACTTTCAGTCCCTTAATCCTCTCCCCTACCCCCAGTGGGCACTGTGCCCAGTGTACAGACCAGGGCACCCAAACTTTCAGAGGGGCAGGGACCAGCCCCAGGGCACTCTGCTTGCACATCGCTAAGCCGGGATTTCAACTCACCAGAACTTGAAATGATCAGAGGTGCGGATCTCCAACAAAACACTCCCAGACTATCCTCTACTGTTGGTTTAGGATGATTCTTTATGGCTCTATAAACCGAAAGTTCCTTCCCCCAGGGCTAGCCTGAGCCCAGCTGGGCGTGGTGGTATGGAAGTGCCCAGGCAGAAAAGCCTCACTTTGGTCTAAAAGAAAGATAATGATGATGATTTTGATCATCGTAAGCAAAAGTCACACCACCATGCGACCTTGGGATGGCCTGGCACCTCTGACCTGCGCCCTCATCTGGAAAATAGGAGAAAGCTGTCATCTGCCCCAGGACCTCTCAAGGTCTCCAGCTACAAAGTACCCCAGGGCTGCCCGCCAGCGTACAGGCGCTCATCTGATGCAGCTTTCTGGAGTCCCGTTATATGCCATGCTAAATAATTCAAAACCATGTTTTCATTTCAAAATAAACACAGCCCCATCGCCAGAGCGAATGCCAAATTTGCATGAATGTTTAAGATAAAAGGAGACTTCAAAGAAACTTCAGACCTGCCTCTGGCACTGCCCCTCCCCAAATCCTGGAAAGAACAAGTTCTCAGTCTCCTGCCCCCTGGGGCAAAGATCTGCAGCTGCTGCTCAAATAAGAAACATAATTTCTTTTTTCCTACCCTCTATGGCAGCTCCACAGAGCAGGTCTGCAGTACGTTCATTCCTACTGCACCAATGCGACCACGAGTAGTCCCAGGTCTTAATTCTTAGTTCCACATCCAAACTGTGTGACCTTGGGCAAGTCATTTAACCTCTCTGTTTCAATTTCACCATCTATAAAATGGGATAATAATAGCCCTGACTTCACAGGATGGTAATGAAGAGTAAAGGGGTAGATTCCTGTCGAGGGCAGATCCTGGCACATAGTAAGTGCTTTCTATGTGTTGGCTGTTATTACTATTGCATTATACGTAGTATTTTCCAGCTCCTAGGCCAAAAGTTCACTTGACAGGTTGTAAAGTCCCTTCCCCCTCCTCCAAGGATCACTTCCCTGGGGACTCCACATACCCACCCATGGGACAAGCCTTTTAAGATGACACCCCTGGCCTGACCCTGGGCAGCTTGGCCCTCCCCAAGCAGCAGCCCAGACTCAGGTCCCCTCCTGGCCCCCTTTCCTGGGTGCCTGGGGCAGGAATGACCAGTTCCCACAAGCTGTTCCCCTTGCAGGGAGTCCAGTCTCGGAGGTGTCACCTGGGGAGGCTGCTGTTGGCATTAGAGAGATGAAGAGGAAACAGAGGAGGAGGGAAAAACACACACAAATAAAAGCTCCCAACCCCCTACTGTCAGAAGCAGCATTTGATGTGGGGGACTTTCTGTTCTCAGAGCTGTTGGAAGGAAGCGGTGAGAGTCCCAGCTCTCCTGCCTGTGCATCTCTGCTTCTTAATAAGGGAGCCCCCTCCAACTTCTCCACCCACAGGCCTCAGGTCTGGGTGGGAACACAGCACAAGGTACCTCCCCCCTGCAACTCGCAGTCGGAGGGAGGCGTGGAGGGGGGGGGGGCGGTGGGATCCGGATCAGCCAGCCTCCACATCCAGCCTGAATGGCAAGACGCAGGGGGCCGGGACTCCTGGGGCCTCTTTCCAACGCCAGCCAGCGGGCAAGCATCAACCCGGCCAAGCCTCCACCCGGCCAAGCCTCCCACCCCCATGCCCTGGGAACAATCACGCCTTCCCAGCTCGGGCCTTTCACGCAGCTAAATTCGTGTTTGCAGAGCTCTCAGAAATCTTTAGGAGGTGGTATGAGTATTATTAATTGGGTGAAAAGAACGGATTATGCCAAATAAATCCTTCCCACGTAGCCAAACCCTCGCTGAGGGAGGGAGGGGGGTGCGCGCAGCCCCACGAGGGGTCTCCATCCCTCAGCGGGGCCTGACAGCCACATTACCATTTACATGGATTTATCAATAGTATTGATCCCGGAGCAAGCGTAAATAGCTCGGTGGGAAGAGGCCGGGGCTGGGGCCCGCTGCGTTCCCGCCCCCACGTCTGGGTACCGCAGACTCCCCGGGCACCCAGCGGCGGCGGCGGCGGCGGCGGTGGTTAAGTTTCCAAGCAGGGACAAGGCAGCCGGCGCGGGGAAGCCAGACAGCGCCCGGGATGCCCTGGCAGCCGCCCCACCGCCGCTGCCGCTTCCCCGCTCACCGCCGGCTCCGGGCCAGCCGGACTCGGTCTGTGCATCTGTTCAATGGGCTGAAGGTGCCACCTCCCTTCTCTGTCCTCACCGGGAAAAGCAAAGGGAGGTGCAAAGAAGGCCCCTTCCCTTCACCAGATCTTCAGGCAAAATGCAAGGCAGCCTCTTCTCACAAAATGTCCAGGCCATTGGATTAAAGGCCAAGTTTTAGAACCCAGGAATTATAACAACAACAGTGGTTGTAGTAACACATATACAAATACCTTCTATGTATTACCACCTCACTTCTCACAACAACCCTCTGAACTCGGTACTGTTGTTACCCCACTTTACAGACGAGAAGCCTGAGGCACAGAGAAGTTGAGTAATTTGTCCAGGGTCACACTGCCAGTAAAGTGGCAAAAGTATGATTCCAACTCAAGGCGCTGAGTTGCAGTCAGCTGTGAATGGCTCAGCTATCCCACCTCACACCTCTTCCTTGCTCTGAGGGCTCTCCCCGCACCCACCAATCCAAAAAAAAAAAAGAAAGAAAGAAAGAAAAAGAAAAGAAAAGGCCACCCACGACGAGGTACACAACAATGCCCTGGGACGCCCTCCCAGCTCACTCCTGGCCCGGAGAGCCCCTTCTATCAAAGCAGCCGCGGGGACCCAGATCTGGTTTTAAAAGGGCAAAGTCAAGGCCACCGATAACACAACCCAACGAGCCCAGAACTCCACAGGGATCCTCTCCCCTTCCCTCCTCCCTGCCTCCCTCACACATCCTTCCTCCAAATCTGCAAAAGGGAAAAAAAAAAAAAATCATAATAAAACCAGTTCTCACCAACAGGGGTGGAGGAGGGGGAGGAAGGGAGGCGGCTGAGCCGACAGAACAGATCCGCCCCCGCTGCCTGCACCAGACCCTCGGAGCGCAGGAGCGCACGACAGGCGGCGCGAGGGCCCTCGCTTCCCAAAAAATAAACCTACAATGTAAAAATAACGCCGGGCGCCCTACGCTAATTGGGCCCGGGCGACAGCAGCTCACAGGTACAGCGTGTCTCTCCCGCCCGCCCGCCTGCCTAGCCCTCTCTCCCTCCCTCGGGCTTTTTCCTGCAAGCGTCCGGGGTAGGGAAGGCGCGCCCCACGGATCCCTCCCACTCCCCTCCAAGTCTCTGGGGGTGCTCCCTCAGCACCAGGGCCTGGGGCCTCCGGGTCCAGCCCAAGTGGGATCAGCTCCGAATTCCAACTTCCCAAACTAGTGGCATCCCAAGTATCCGCACAGCCTGGGGGAGGGACCAGGAGGCGGCCCAATGAGGCGTCACCAGCCGCGGGAGGCAGGCCCAGACACCAGGAACACCAGCCCACGGGCGAGGGGGGAGCAACGGGTGCCTCTCCCCGGAGACCCCCACCCAGAGCCCTCCGGTCCCTCGCCCAGGAGCGCCACCGCCAACACACACACACACACCCCCGGTGGCAGGAACCCCCCAGGCGCCTTCCGCAGCAGCCAGGCCGGGGAGCCGAGGGTGCCATCTCCAGGGGTTCTCCAAAGCCGCACTGCCCGCTGGAAAATAAGGCGCAGTGTCACCCCCCCACCAAGTCCGAGGCCGCTTGGGGAGGAGGGAGGCGCATGGCGGCCATGCCCTCAGGCCCGTGGCACACGGTGGGGGGCTGCCCTACGCAGTTCCAGGGCGCCTCCCGCCCGCCCACCCCCACGCCACTTCCCTCCTACCCGCCCCCTCACTGGGGAGCTGGAGTTCCCCTAAGTTCCCCGGCACCTCCACGCACGCGGGCCGCAGTGTCTACGAGGCGCCTCACTCCCCAGCAGGCCACCCCCGAGAGCGCCAACTCGGGAGTGCAGGGGCCCCGCCAACTCCGCCGCGTGCGCCGCCCGATCTTCCCCGATTCCCCCGGAAGCGCGCCCTGCGCCTCACCCCGGCCCTCCGCGGGGACCCCCGGCCCCAACTCACCTCGTGGAGGTGGAGGTGGAGGCGGCGGCGCCGGAGCACGGGGCGCGCTCGGGCTGCCCGGGCGCTCAGGCAAGTGGCGGTGCCGGTCGGGCTGGGGGCGCGCAGCAGGCCCGGCCTCCAGCCGGAGCGCGATCCTCCCGCCGCCGCCTCCTAGGGCGCCAGCCCCGCGTCCCTGGTCCGCCACTTGGCGCGCATCGCGGGGCGCAGGGCGCGGGCGCACGGCTCGGGCGGGGCGCGGGCGGACGCGGAGCTCCGGTGCGGCCCGGCCTGCCCGCGGCTCCGCTCCGCGGCGGCGGCGGCGGCGGCGGCGGCGGCGGCGGCGGCGGCGGCGGCGGCGGCGGCGGCGGCGGCGGCGGGAGGGGGAGGGGGAGGAGGGGGCGGGGCAGGAGCCCGGGAGGCGGCGGCTCGGCCTCCCGGCTCCTGGCTCCCCGCCCGCACAGACGCGCCCCGGCCCGGCCCCCTCGGGCTCCTTAAAGGGCCCGCGTCGCCACCCCTGGGCCTGCGCTCACCCACTCGCGCGTGCACAGGCTGCCACACAGATACACACACACTTGGGCGCGACGCCGAGTTTCTTTTTAGCAGCTCCGCGAAGGAGGAAGGAGGGGGAAAGCGCCTCCCCATCCCGCCCCCTCCTCCTCCTGCGGGCCGTACGCCCTCCTCCTCCCCAGCCCCAGATACTTCTCTGGAATAGCGTTTCAGCTATTAAATTATAACTCAGGAGCGGCCAGTGGATGGGGAGGGGTCATATGGGGAGGGCCACACACAGGGCCTTTAAGGGACCCACACAGCTGCGCAGCGACACCCACGGTGGAGCTCGCTCTGGGGGCTCTGGCACACAGTAGGGCACAGAACTCTCACCAGTGGACATTCACACACTGGGCCTCAGCAGACAGAACATCTAACCCAGGTGAACACGTGGGGAAACTCGCAAACCCCCGCAGACGTGAGCGTAGCCTAGGACATAGACTCATACGACATAAGGTCACCCACAGATAAACAAACCCCGGACACAGACAGGAGTTTACACACACACACACACACACACACACACACACACACACACACACACTAGAATGTCCGTTTCTAGAGGGCGAGGATTTCTGACTACTTGTTCACTGCCCTGTCACAGTAGGGACGCAGTGCGTTGCGTGAACTCCCATTTGGGGACTTTCAGGGACCCAAATGCACAGACACGATGCTGCAAGCCTGTGGTCGGGCACACACAGCACGAGTAGGCAGGGTCACAGACGAGCACACATGTGGACACTCGCCCGCGCACACGCAGGCGCTCACCGCTCCAACAGGAGCCCCACTGGCTGCCCTGACAACGGTGTGTCCTCATTTACCCTCCTCCTGCCCCTCCCAGACAGCCCTCTCAAACCCGGGGAGATCTTTTAAACAGCAGAGGGCACTGGGAGCCCCAGACCGGGACCCTCCCTCCTCCTCTGCTTTCCCCTAAGATGTACGAGAGTTTGATTTTTTTTTTTTTTTTCAGTTCAACTTTCCTTTTTTGGAGCGACGTCTCAGCAGATTCAGTTCTGCCATCTGCCAACATCTGAGAACCCCCAGGGGGAGTGGGGTATGGCTGCGGTGGGGAGGCGGCCATGCGGTTTCCAGGGGCTGGGTGTGCCTCTGCCTCCAGCCGGCCTGCAGGGGTTGCCGGCTGCCGCGGCAGCAATGTGTCCCTCTCGGCCCCCTCAGGATTCTCGGGTCCCTTTTTCCTGGGGAGGGTCGGGGGGAGCACCTGAGGCTGAGGAAGTCTGGAAAAAGGGAAGTGTCTGTGGAGGGGCAGTTTGCAGTTTGGAACAGAAGGGGGTGTCTCAGGTCAACGGCCCCTCCCTTCCCGTCCTGGTCCCACCAGCTCCAGAGCGTGGGAACCCACAGGTCAAAAGCCAGACCTAAGGAAGAAAGGACTAGCCCTCCAGAGGGGTCTGGGGTAGGGAAGGGAGGGCAGGAACTGGGGAGCCCTCCCCAGCCTTCCCACCAGCCAGGCTCCTGAGCCCTCACCCCCAACCCCTGGTCACCTGAGAACACTCCCCAGGATTTGCATTTCAATGAGATTCCGCTCTGGGATTTGGCACTGAAGAGAAGGGTTTGGGGTAAATTCAGGGGTTCCTTCTTCCAGCTTCTGCCTCCCAAGGGTTGCCGTGGGGCTCTGGCTGAGTCTAGGGGCATAGGAGGGGGTCAGGCAGGCAGGGGGACTGTCAGCTTTGTAATGTCCCAGGGGTCACGTGGAAACCCCTCGAAGAGCCAAGTAGAGACTCAACCGTCGGTGTCCTCTGGACCAACCCCGTGACAGATGGAAACGCCCAGGCCAGGAGAAGGGATGGCATTTTTCTGCAGAAGACTGGCCTCTTGCCCACTCCTGTCTCTCTGGTTATTAATCTCATCCTCATGGGCTGCAGGGAGCAACACAAGTGCATGTCCTCAGAGCTCATGAATTCCCTCCAGAAACCCTCAGATGGGGGCTTGGGGACTCCTGAGATGGGTCCCACAATACAGATGGGGAAACTGAGGCCCTGGGAGTTTAAGAACCTAACTTGCTGGACTCGCTCAGCTAGCAATTCTAGATGGGTGCTCTGAACCCTGACTCTGGAAGGATGAGGTGGAAGAGGTCTCAGCTGAGCCCCTATACCCAGCCCTCCACAGATTGCATCCCATGCCCTGATTGCTACTCTGTGTTCTGCATCTTTCGCTATTGGGCTCTGAGCAGCAACCCCAGGGATCCACATGTAACTAAAGGGAACAGCAGCTTTGAAAAACTGCCGAACACTCTGGCCCGCAAACAGCCTCTCTGGAGGGCCCCTACACCCCTCGGGAATGAGGGTTAGCTAAGAGCTTCTAAAGTATGCATCCAAGGGGCTCTGGCCTGAATGGAGCCAAATTCTGCCTTAGGCTCAGATCCCACTGTCCCCCTTCCAATCATTCAACCTTTCCCTCCTAAATACCTGGCAAACTATTAAGCTCATCCCTGCCTCAGGACCTTTGCACTTGCTGTTCCCTCTGCCTGAGACAGCAATCTTCTAACTTCAAGTCCCAGGTCACTATCACCTCCTTAGAAAGGCCCTCACTGAACCTCTATCTAAAACCCCCAAGGCACTCGCTAACCCATCCCCTTATTCCTTTTCCTCACCATTTTTCACCATCTAAAATTATCTTGGGCATGTTGCTTATATATTGTCTTTTGTCATCAGAATGTCAGCTCTATGAGAGCAGAGACCTCATCTGCCTGGCTCACTGCTGTATCCCCAGCACATAGTAGGCACTCAATTAAAATGTATTGAGGGACTTCTCTTGTGGCGCAGTGTTTAAGACTCTGTGCTCCCAATGCAGGGGGCCCGGGTTCGATCTAGATCCCACATGCATGCCACAACTAAGAGTTCACATGCCACAACTAAGGAGCCCGCCTGCCACAACTAAGACCCAGCGCAACCAAATAAATAGATAAATATGTTTTTAAAAAATGTATTGAGAATAAGGGAACAAATGAATAAATGAATACAACACAGGAGAGAAGGGGGCTGGCTGGGGGTCAGGCTTGGCCCTGGAGAATCCAGAAACAAGGCGGGATGGCTGGCCTGTTTTCTAGCACTCACTCCTCTGGGATATTTCAGAGTCGAGCCTTTACTTCCCTCCATCTCTCATCCTCTAGGTAGCGGGGGGCGGAGGGGGGAAATTGCTCCCCGAGCACAGCCCAGGGCCTGACACCCAGGAGATGCCCATTCAGGGTCACTGAGTCCATATGGACAGCCACGGTGTCAGATCAAACTTCCAGCCACTGCAGTGGCTGGAAAAATGCCCCCCTGGCCAACCCTGGAGAAACCAGGCATTTAAAGGGTCAGAACACAGGCTGCAGGGCATGGTGCCCTAAGCCTCCTTGACCCCAGTGGCCCCAAGAGCTTCCCAGGCTGGCCGGTCAGAGCACCCACAAAGGAAGCCCCTCACTCTCAGGACCTCTATCAGCGACAAGCCAAAAGATGCCCAGATGAGCATCACAGGGGCAAGCTTCATGTGCACATCAGAACAGTGTAGACACAGGAGATCTTACATATACTTTTCATACTTTTGATGTGCTTTAAAATGGGAAGGGCAGGGACTTCTCTGGTGGTCCAGTGGTTAGGACTTCACACTTCCACTGCAGGGGGCCCAGGTTCGATCCTTAGGGAACTGGGATCCCCCAAGCCATGCTGCACACAGCACGGCCAAAATAAATTAATATAATATAATATAATGGGGAGGGCAAACGCAAAAGCCCACAGGGCTTGGGGCAGGAACAGCAGGTCTGTGAGTGGAGGAGAGGTGAGTAATTGGCACACCCCATGCCTGTCCCCAGGCACTCAGAGTCACCCTCTGTTTAAAACACAAGCATGGCCAAGCCAAACAGCAAATGCCTGGGTGGGCCACAGTCTGCAGGGGCCAGCTTGTTTGTGACCCTGCAAAGCCTTCGCTCCCCAGGCTGGTTTTCTACTCAGTGACCCATGCTTCCCACCCCTAGTGGAGGGGCTGGGTACGGGCGGGAAGTGGAAACTTCCTAAGTGGACAGGGAACCCTTTTCCAGAAGTATGGGCAGGAGGAAGGAAAGCCTCGTTTCCATGAATGCATCCCAGCTTTGGTCATTCAGTATGTATTTTAGTAAGCGCCTACTGTACGCCAGGGGCTGTGAGAGGGAAGAGCAAAGGAGATCAAGCCCAGCCTCGGGGACGGGCATATGGCGCGGAGTCGACACTCAAAATCAAAGTTATGTCCACGCCTGTGTGCTAAAAGTCCTTTAAAGGGGAAGAAAAATATGCTGGTGTTTGAAGGATATTTAAATTTCAGGACACAGAGGATTTTGGAAAGGACAGGATTTCCCCCAAATCCCCGTCCTTTCCTGCACAGGCGAGTCCAGGGTGCCCCTCCAATCTCACAGTCCTGCAAAAACATCACTGAGAATGTCACTCAGAGCCCCCCGCCACCCCACCCCCACTTCACTGCAAGAAATGCTGTGTCACCCCCGGCTTCCTCTGAGGTCTGTGCCTTTATTTATGACACTGTGTTCGTTTCAGAAAGAAGGAAGCAGGCAACGAGATCAAGCCCCTATCTCATAGGCCCGATTATATCTGAAGATAAACAACTCGTTTTCTCCCAGGGCTGCACTTCTGGGGTGTTCCCCTGCCCATCTGCTTGAGTCTTTGCTCTCAGGGGCCGGTGGGATACGAAAAGAGACATCCAGGGAGGATGACGGTCCCCGTAGCATCGCTCGTGGTGGCCAGAGGTCAGGGCTGCCAGAATGGATGTCAACGGGGCAGGCTGTGTGGAGCCTGGGCGTTCCTCCAATGAAACATTCGGCAGCCGTGGACAAGCACAGAACAGGCTGTGCATTCTGATCGGGGCAGAGCTCCAAGATACATTGTTGAGCACAAAAGCAGGTACAGACCCGGGCTTGCAGTGGGGTACCTCATGCACAAAATAGAAAGGGGAATAAATGTGCAGCTACATGCTTGTCTGTGCACGGCTACTTCCAGAAGGGTATTTATTAATTCAGAAGTACCTACTGTGTGGTAGGCACCATGCTAACTAGGCTCAGGGAATTCTGCAGTGACTGAGAGAGGCAAAGTCCCTGCCCTCCTGGAGCTGACATTCTGAAAGCCGAGATGCATAAGGAAAACGAAATAAATGTATCGTACGCTGTATTAGGAGGTGGTATATGCTCTGAGAAAAAGTAAGTCAGGAAAGAAAGACACAGTAGAGGTGAGGGAGGGAACCATGCGTGCAGTATCTAGGCAAAAGCGGAATGTGCAGAGGGCACAGCCAGTACAAAGGCCCCGGGGTGGGAATGTGCCTGGTGTATTCAGGAAACAAGAGTGAGGCCAGTAGGAGAAGAATGAATGAGTGCGCAGTGAGGATGGAGGGATGTTGTGGGAACTTGGAGCGGTAAAAGGACACACAAGAGAGCGGTTGCCTCTGGGTGGAGGGGGCGTGCCTGGGAGTTGGGGTTCCGATGCGGGGTGGGGGGGGGGCGGCAATTTGCTTTGACCACATCCCGAGGGGACTGTTTAAAGATACATATTGAAAGTTCTTTTCTTTCTTTTTTTTTCTTTTTAGCTTGGACATCTGGTTTTGGACACATCCCTGCATGCGCTTCTGAATTTTTTCTTGAGATTCAAGGAGGTCTCCTTTCTGGCATCTTTGCACCACATTTGCTGTTTTCCAGCCTCCCAGAGAATGTTAGGAATTAGCCCCTGGGTGGCCTGACCTCCCGGTTGGGCCTGGGAAACCAGCAAAAGCCCCAGCCTTCCCAGGGTGGCGGCTGTGCGTGGATGTCCAGACAGTATAAGAATCCACGTTGCAGTGTTTACCACATGTGGTTCTCAGAGCAGCTCTAGCTTGAACCTCCCGCATATGGGCCTAGAGCACAGGCCCCTGGTCAAGTCAAGATCAGAACTCAGAGGCCTGTCCACAGCCGGAGAGGCTGGAAGTCTTGGAGCTGGGCATGTGTGTCCCTCCTGGGTCCCCTCTGGCTTTTGCCCAACAGAACCAATAATAACTCTCATTTTAAAAATATCAGTGTGGCAGTTTCAACTGACTCAGAAGGGCCCTCCAGGCCTCTCAGCACCCTCGGGAATTACTGAAGACCCAGCACTGCGTGTGCAAAGTGTGCAGAGCCCTAAAACCCCAATGTAGGGTCCATGTAGCAAGCAAGAGCAAGTTGAAATGGAAAGGATTCATGGTTTTGAATCAGACAGATCTGGGTTCTACTCCCAACTCTGACACCTCATTAAGTCACTCAACAAACATGTATTAGGCTGGCCCCAGGACCCAGCAGTGAACGGGACTCGCATGGAGCTAGCTTTCTGCCAGGGCAGTGTCCATTCCTCCCTCCTCCTGGCGTGCCTTCCTGGACAGCAGGAGCCAACGCTTATGTTTTCCAGACTCCCTTTCAGCGAGAGTTCTGTGTGGATTCTGATTCCAGCAATCCACAGGTAGCTCTAGAATTCAGGACAGTTATCCACGGGGTAGAGAGAGGGTCCAGCCGTTGGACTAGGTGCACTGTAGTGGGGCAGGTTCTGGAACTGGCATCTGAGGGCAGCACCTCATTCAGAGGGTGGCTTCCCGAGGGCAGCAGCTCCCGTGGCAGTCCAGCTCTGCAGTGTGTCTCTGAGTGTCATTGTCTGGAAGCTTTGCCTCAAATGCAGAGGCCACTTAATACCCTGAATGGTATTAACACCCTTAATATCCTTCAACCACCAGAGCCCATTCTCTTCCATGTGAGATTTAGGGACTCAGAAAACAAACAAGTGGGACTCTCCTGGCAGTCCAGTGGTTAAGAATTCACCCTCCAATACAGGGGTGCGGGTTCCATCCCTGGTCGCAGAGCTAAGATCCCACATGCCTCGTGGCCAAAAAACCAAAACATAAAACAGAAGCAATATTGAAACAAATTCAATAAAAACTTTAAAAATGGTCCACATCAAAAAAAAAATCTTAAAAACAAAAAAGAAAAGTAAGAAAGAATAAGGTTAAAAATGGTGGTGATTGCCAAAAGGAAGCTACTCAGGGACGAAGAAACCTGGAGGGAAGAAGGGAGAAGGACAGGCTTGAGTTTGGGTAATCAGGGAGGAAAGGCCTGCCTAAGGAGGTGATATCTAAGGTGGCATGCAGAGGTTGAGAAGGAGGCAGGTATGCAAAGGCCATACCGTGGGAAGTGACTCGGTGTGTTCAAAGAATGGATAGAAGCCCAGAGTGGCTGGAGTGTTAGGAGAGGCAACCCATTTTACTTCCCTGGGCCTCAGTTTTCCTCATCTGTAAAATGACTCACTGCCTGGCCAGCCTTAACAGGTGGTTTCAGGAATTCAGTGAGCGAAGACAGCCGAACACCCTTCAGAACTCCAAAGAGCTGGGGCACTTCAAAATCTTAAAGAGCATTCTTCAAGAGCTCTTTCTATAATGAGCCCTGAGCTAGCTCAGCATTTCCCAGGGTTTATTGATCTACAAGAGCTGCATACCATAACGGTTACACACACATACCCTGGAACCATACTGCCCGGCTGTGTGACCTTGGGCAAGTTACTCAACCTCTCTGAGCCTGTTTCCTAATCTGTAAAATGGGGGAAATAACAGACCATCCCTCATAGGATTACTGTGAAAATTAAATGAATCAATGTGTGTAGATCAGGCAATGTCTGGCACATAGTCTTTTATAAGCATACACCCTTTATGGTATTTCACTGAGCCTCATAACCTGGTAAGATTGGAACTGCTACCATCCCCCCTATACAGATGGGAAAATTAAGGCACAGATGACGAAACTAAAGCTCAGAGAGGTAAATCACCAGCTCAAAGCCATCAATGGGAAGCAATTCACCTTCAAGCTCAGCTCTATCTGACTCCTGGGCTTTCCCTGCACCATCCCACAAGATCCAGTTGGGTCATTGCTTTGACTGTAATTTCCACTGCTCAGAGGAGGCATTCATACAGTGATCGAATGGGGGTACAGGACTGATGTCCCTGTACCCCCCAAATATGGCTCACTGTCCCCACCTTGGTCCCCTGTGCATGAGAACATTACTCAGGGTCTGGTTGGTACGAATCATCATTGTCATCGCACCTGCCATGCCAGAACGATCAGCTTCACTAGACTATGTGGAACAGGCAAGAGGGACAGCAGCAGGGGAGGGAGAGAGCCTGGGGGAGACTACCCTGACTCCCCCCAGCCTCATCATCCCCACTCTCCCCGTCTCTGACTCTGCTCCAACACACTGGCCACCTCAGACACACCCAGAACGCTGCCTCAGGACCTTTGCACTAACTGTTCCCTCTACCTGGAATGCTTTTTCCCAGATGGCCATGACTTGCTCTCTCACCTCCTACATGTCTTTGATGAAATGGTATCTTCCTACTCTTTCTAAAACAAGCCCCTCCCCAAAGCTCTCAACCCTCCTCTCCTGCTTAACTTTCCTCCCGGTACTTATCACCTGGAGACCTGAGACACACTCCCTGATCTCACAGGGACCATCTTCCGGTGAGAGGCATTGGACAAATAAACAAATCAATACATAATGGCATGTCGTAATATCAGCTAGTATTGAAGGAAGAAGAATAAAGCAGAGGGTGACAGAGGTTGGTCAGGGAAGGCCTCTTTGAGAGGAGAGAGCCAGCCATGAGGATATCCATGGAAAAGGCATTTTAGGCAGGGGATACAGCAAGTGCAAAGGTCCTGAGGTAGAATAGATGAGCCTGGCAAATATGAATGTCCTTCTACGCCACACAAGGAGTCCAGACTTCCCCTATCAGCACTGGGGAGACCCTGAAGGGTTTTCAGTAGGACTGTGGTCAGGTCTGGTTCATGTTTCAGAACAGTTATCCTTTTGAGCAGCACGAGGTGGGAGGCCTTGCAGTGAGAAATGATGTGTCAGGTCAGGGGCAGTGAAGTGGGGAAGAGGAAACAGATGTTGGGGAGGTTCAGAAGGCAGGATGTGGATGACCCATCCCCCTGGCATCCAGGCACAGGGGGAGACCTGCAGGGCTAGGCGTGGAGACAAGTCTGGGCCAGGCGAAGGGAGTGGAGCCCGTTTGTACCTGTAAAACAGTTTGCTTTGGCAGCTGCGTGGAGGAAAAATTTCAGTTTATGTTCCCTGTGATTCCTTTGAAGCTATTTATGGAAAGGCTTACACTAAGGGTGCAAGGCCCATCTTGTTCTCAAGGTCATCGGAGTCCAAGCCAAGCCGGTGAAGGGTGTCTGATGCAGGTGGATCGGGCCTCCTCTCATCCCATCTCATTATCATTCTTAACTTCTCCTTGCCTCAGTTTCCTCCTCTGTGAAATGGGTATCATATAAGCCCTTTCCTCTTCGAGTGGGCCTGAAAATTTTTTTTTTTTTTTTGGCTGCGTTGGGTCTTCATTGCTGTGCGCAGGCTTCTCATTGCAGGCTTCTCTTGTTGCAGAGCACGGGCTCCAGGCGCACGGGCTTCGGTAGCTGCAGCACGTGGGCTCAGTGGTTGTGGAACGTGGGTCCTAGAGCACAGGGGCTTCAGTAGTTGCGGGGCCTGGGCTCAGTAGTTGTGGCGCATGGGGTCAGTAGTTGTGGCACACGGGCTTAGTTGCTCCGTGGCACGTGGGATCTTCCCAGACCAGGGATCGAACCTGTGTCCCCTGCATTGGCAGGCGGATTCTTAACCACCGTGCCACCAGGGAAGTCCCGGGCCTGAAAATTAGATGAGATGCTGATATAAAGTCTTTAGCACAGTGTTGGGGCCACATAAATGTCAACCTTACTCATTTTATTAGTGGTTACCAGGAAGGGGAGAGGTGGGCATGGGCTAGAGGAATCAGGGATGACTTCCTGACAGAGGCGTGACTAGTGCTGGGACTGGTTAATAACAGCTAGGGCTGGCTGGGCTCTTACAACATGCCAAGTTCATGCTTGAACTTCCTGAATCCGTGTAAGAACACTTGGAGGTAAACACAATTATCAGCTTCTTGTTATAAATCTCCTGTAGCTGCTATAACAAATTATCACAGACATCGTAGCTTAAAACAACACAAACCTATTACTTTACAGTTCTGGAATCAGAAGTCCGAAATGAGTCTTATAGGGCTAAAATCAAGATGTCTGCCAGGCTGTGTTCTTTTCGAGGCTTTGAGAAGAATCCATTTCCCTTCTTTTACCAGCTTTTAGAAATTGGTCGCCCTGCATCACTCCAACCCCTGCGACCATCGTCACTTCTGCTTCTCTGACTCTGACTCTCCTGCCTCCCTCTTATAGGGACTCTTGTGATTACATCGGGCCCCTGGATAAGCCAGGAGGATCTCCCTTTTCTGAGATCCTTAACGGAATCACATCTGCAAAGTCCCTTTGTCATGTAAAGTCACATATTCACAGGTTCCGGGGATTAGGACACAGACATCTTTGAGGAGGTCATTATTCTGCCTACCACACCCATCTTATACACCAGAAAACCGAAGTGAGAGAATCGCCCAAGGTCACCTGGCTCAAGAGCAGAGCCTGACCTTGAACCAGGTCTCTCAGACTGCAGAGCTTAACCGTCATCACCCCTTCGGGATTCTGGCTTCGCTGTGTTTATTATTTGAACCTGCATCTGGGGGCACCAGCCACTCTGCACTCAGCCATTCTTATTCCATTGCCTTGACTCTAGAAGATGTTTTTCTAGTTTCTCCCCAAATTAAAATTATTTAACAAGTATTCACTGAACACTTATTTTGTTCCAGGCACTGGAGATACAGCAGCCACCAAGACAGGAGAACAGTCCTATCTGCATGAAGCTGACAGTCATTCAGTGATATCCATTACAATCCAAGTAACAAATCCCAGCACACAGCAGCTTGAACAATGAGATCATTTGTTATTTCACAGAGCAAGAAATCAGGAGGAGGAGGTAGTTCTGAGTTTGGTTAATTAAGTGCCACTGTCATGGACCCCCAGTTTCTTTCCATCTTTTTTGTTTCCCATCCTCAACTTTGCTCTCATCTCAAATTCCCTTATGATCACAAAATGGCTGCTAGCTAATACATCCAGACACAACGGCCAGTAGCACATGGAGAACCAGAAACCTTTCCCCAAAGCCCGCTGCAGACTTTCACTCACGTATCATCGGCTAGAACCGGGTGCCATGCCCACGGCTTAACCAATCTCTGGAAAAGGAAATGTGATCAGATAAATGGCCTGAGACCAATCTGACTTCTCCCCAGCGCTGGGGATGTGTCGCACTTTCCTGTGTCACATGAAGAGGCATGGGCCTTTAAATAAAACCAGGCTCCCACAGCAAGAAAGAAGGGGATAATTCCTCACTCATCCAATGGCCTGGGTTCGTATCCTGGCTCTGCCATGCTCCCTCTGAATAACTCTCTGGGCCTCAGTTTCCTTATCTGTAAAATGGATAGAGTAATGGGACCTAGCTCATAGGATTGTTATGAGAGTAAAAGGAGTCAATGCCTGCAAAGCCTAGCTCGCAACATACCTCAGCTACTATTACCTTTCCTTCAACCTACTCCTCAGGGTGGGGCTCAGAATATCAATTCTTACTCCATTGCCTTGACTCTAGAAGATGTTTTTCTAGTTTCTCCCCAAATTAAAATGGAAAGCTGCCCCAAATGACTGTACTTCAAGCCCCCATCCTAGAAGCCAGTGGGGAAAGGACTCATGTGAGCCCTCTTCCCAGAACCAACAATAATTTGAGAGGTACTCACTAAGATCGGGGTGCTGGCTAAGTGTTTGGCACACAGGACCTCTCTCAACTTTACCTTTATCAGCCGCCAGTAACAGGTGAGGCCCAGAGACACAGAGCAACTTGCCTCAGGTTACCAAGAGCAGAAGCAGAGAAGCAGGATCTGAACGCTGGTTTGATGGGCCCTGAGGTCCAGCCTGCAGACGCATCACTGTGCCCTATGCAATGTTTTAAACATCTGATTGGCCAGAATTGGGTCACGTGCCCATTCCTGAACCATCCCAGGCAAAGCGGATTGGCTCACTCTCACACTAATCAGAGTCTTGCCTGCAGCTGGGGGCGGGGCTCAGCTGCCCCTGAGGTCTTACAGCTGGTGGAGAAGCCCCATAAAATCAAGGCCCCTCCTGCTGGGTAAGAACCAGCAATACTGCCTAGGCCAGTCTTTCCAGAAGTGTGACATCTGTACTGCTTGATGGCACGTGTGGTGATTTTAGGTGATGAAATTTTTAACAGATTTTAGATAAACAATTTTAATAGTTATTCGTTTTTAGAGTAGTTATTATTACCTTTTATTTGTGGCAAGTGATACTGAGTTTTCTTTTATGATGGCTATACAGTTGCCTTTTAAAAATAAGTTTAGAAAAAATAAAAATAAGTTTAGGTCCCACCATTGATTAAAAATAAATAAATAAATACAAGTTTAGCCAAATTTTCATACACTCGGGTGGGAGTGTCAAATGGTTCAAGCACTTCTACTATGTCTGAACATACGCACACCTTATGACCCCAGCACTTTCCATCCCAGGTATATACCCTTTAGAAATGTGTCCATGTGTTCATAAAAACACACACAGGAGGATGTCTACACAGGGTATATTCATTACATCCCAGGATAAAAACTCCCCCCCCCCCCGCAATACCCATCAACCTAGAATGGATAAATACATTGTGGTATATTTACACCATGGAAGGCTACACCACAGTTACACATGACAACGTGGATGAAACCAGACGCAAAGGAGTCCAAACTGTAAGATTCTATTGACTTGGAGTTCCAAGTGAGGCAAAACTAATCTGTAGTTAAAAGTCAGGATAGTGGTCACACTTGGGGGTTAGTGACTGAAAAGAGGTCTGGGCAGGGGAGTCCTGTGGCGGTTAGGGAAGTTTGTTTTTCTTGAAGTGAGTGCTGGTTACACCAATGTGCTCATTTGATGAAAATTCTTTAAGCTGTACATTTAACACCTGTGACTCTTCTGTCTGTCTAACATATTTCAATAAAAAGTTCTAGAAGGTAAAGCACTTTAAAGAAAAATATTAGGAGCTTCCCTGGTGGTGCAGTGGTTAAGAATCTGCCTGCCAATGCAGGGGACACAGGTTCGAGCCCTGGTCCAGGAAGATCCCACATGCTGCAGAGCAACTAAGCCCGTGCACCACAACTACCAAGCCTGCGCTCTAGAGCCCGCAAGACACAACTACTGAGCCTGCATGCCACAACTACTGAAGCCCATATACCTAGAGTCTGTGCTCCACAACCAGAGAAGCCACCGCAATGAGAAACCCGTGCACCACAACGAAGAGAAGCCCCCACCCGCTGCATCTAGAGAAAGGCCGCGCACAGCAACAAAGACCCAACACAGCCAAAAATAAATTTAAAAATAATTTTTTTTAATTAAAAAAAACTATTAATTAAAAGAAAACTATTAGCTAGACAATAAAGCCAATGGTACACTGGCTTATGAATATGTGGAGGTTTTCAGGAGTGACTGAAGTCTGAGAAGCTTATACCATCGTTATGATCATGCCTATTTTGGGTGGTTGGAGTCACGTGAACAGCAAACACCTGTTGTTGATGATGCACACTAAGGAAAGAGGCTTAGGAGAACAGACGGGGGCATAGAGAGTGCTATTTGCTTAGAGATTATTTCATTTAGCGTTCAATGGAAGTAAATCTGTCTTCAGTTGCTGGGATGGCCTCTTGACATCCTCTTTCTTTAGAATAGCCTTGGGAAGGCCCAGCCCAGTCTCAGCAAATATGAGGCATGCCTACTATCCCTCCATATTCCACTCCCAGGGCAGGCATTGCTAATCAATCCTCTCTCTCATCCATTGATTCCAGGCAAAGCCTTTAATTCTTCGGAATACAATGTCAAAGGGAGTTGCTGCAAACAACTGCAGCTGGCACTTGGCTGACATTTACTTGACGTTCCAGATCGAAACCTCTGCCCTGTCTTAATCAGGAAGATATTCAGCCATGGGTCCCACCTCTGCCTGGAGCACACCCAGGAGACTCACCATGACCAGAGTGTGTGGAAGAGGAGAGGTTGACAGCTTCTGCCTGAGACGGTAGCTCACACTGTGTGTTTCCTGGACACCATCTCTCTGTTCGTGGTCCTCCCTGCCCAGCCTGCAGCTGCCTTTTTGCAACCCCACCTCTGCCCCTTCTACACAGCCTTCGCTTCTAGGCAGAAGGGCCTCGCATGTGTCCAGCTGTACGACCCACATACAAACAGATCCCACAAAATCACCATCTAGTTTTCATAGCCAGACTGCTATCAATCAGTTAACTCTTGTTTTCTGTATTAATGGAGGCATGGAGCACAGGGAGATAATAGCAGATTCATTTTGACCTTGGGATGCCATTTAGGACTCTCTGCCATGCAAAATCTTTGCATAATTAATCATAATTTGATTAGGCTGTGTTTTTGCTTGACAAGCATCCATTCCTTCTCTTCCCAATAATGGCATCTCAGTTTTCCTTTAGGGAACCTTTCCTCTCTCACTACTAAATGAAATAATCTCTAATGTGGTTTGGATAGAAGATATGGCCCAACTTGGGCAGAGTCGTGGTGATTGTTTTAGGAATGGGTATAAGACACAACTGGGCCAATCATAGCTGGCCCAGTAACTGGAGCATTCAGGCAAGAAGTGCCCCCCTTCTGCTCAGGTTGCCAAGGTGATAAGAGGTAACCTAACAGCTTTTGGCACCATCTTTCCTCCACTTGAAGAAATCCAACCTTAGAATAAGACCAATACAAAGGAAAGCAGACCCAACATATGGCAGGATACAGATTCCCAATGATATCATTTAAGCACCTGGATCCAGCCGTACCTGAAATCCATACCATACCTCTAGACATCTCTGCTTAAGACTGTTTAAATTGGATTTATTTCCCTTGCAATCAAAAGACTCTTGATTGGGCTTCCCTGGTGGCACAGTGGTTGAGAGTCCGCCTGCCAATGCAGGGGACACAGGTTCGTGCCCCGGTCCAGGAAGAACCCACATGCCACGGAGCGGCTGGGCCCGTGAGCCATGGCCGCTGAGCCCGCGCGTCCGGAGCCTGTGCTCCGCAACGGGAGAGGCCACAACAGTGAGAGGCCGGCATACCGCAGAAAAAAAAAAAGACTCTTGATTAATACAGGTTTAAGTAAATAAATAAATAAATATTAAAATAAGTCTGAGTAGCTTTATAAATAGACAAGAAACTATTAAGGGAAATGTCCTAAAAACATGTGGGATAGGAATAATATTGTCAGATAAAGCAGATGCAGAAGACACAAGGCAGACAATCAAGGAACTGATAAAAATTCCCCCCATCACTATTCAACAGATCCTTTAGGAGGATGGGGTCCTAAAGGGCCATCTGCTCTACCAAGGGGTCTCCCCGTGAAAATAGGAAATTGACATCAGTCAACGCAAGGTAGCTTAGTGAACCCATGTTAGCTTCTCGTGATTATCATATTTTCTTCTAAATACTCACGAGCCATCTGTGTAGAGCTCTGTCCCAGAATTCTGCTAAGAACTCTGGCTGTCAGACATACCCCATCTGGGGTTTCCAGAATCCATATTATTTTTCCCTTTTAGAAAATTGGGGTCTTTGCCCATCTTCAGGCTCTTCTCTTGCGTCTTTTTTTACTGTCTCCCTGCCAGCCATGAATTCAACTCTCCCTATAGAACATATCTTCCTCCTGTGGTATTTGAAAGAACATTTGTCCTCAGTGGTGAAGGTAGAGCTGCATCAAAGATGCACAGTTCAGTGTTCTTACTATTGCCTGAGCACATGACCCCCCAACACACACACACAAGGGATCCATCTTTGACATCTCATTATTTCCCCTGAATTTCTGACATTCCTCTTCTTGTAAAATTCACCTGAATACCTTATTACTTGTTAAAAGTAACACACACATATAATAAAATAAGTTCCAACAGACCCAAAGGTCTCCTCCACCTGGGCTTCCAGCCCCCTGACTCCCATCCCCAAGAACGGCCACAGTTATCAGTTTTTCCTTCCAGAGATACTTTGTTGCATATACCAGGATGTACGTGCTGTGTACATATATGCGTTTGTATGGATCCTCTCCCTGCCACTTTTTTGCGTGCACGTGTGGTAAGAGATACATAACATAAATTTTCCATTAATGACATTTAGCATAGTCACCATTATCACCACTATCTAGTTCCAGACCATTTTCATTACTCCAAAAGGAAACTGGTACCCCTGAATCAGTCACTCTCAATTCCTCCCCTCCCCCAGTCCCTGGTAACCACCAATCTGCTTTCTGTCTCTATAGATTTACCTATTGTGGACATTTCCGATAAATAGAATCTTACAGTATGTAGCCTTTTATGACTGGCTTCTTTCAATTAGCATAATCTTTTTGAGATTCATCCATGTTGTAGACTGTGTCAGTACTTCATTCCTTTTTATGGCTGAAAACGATTCCATTGTATTCATAGCCTACATTGGGTTTACCCACTCATCTGTAGAGGAACATCTGGGATGTTCATACCTTTCGGCCCTCGTGATTAGTGCTGCTGTGAACATTCGTGTACACGTATTTGTTTGAATCCCTGTTTTCAGTTCTTTCTGGATATACACCTAGAAGTGGAATTGCTGAGTCATAGAGTAATTCTATGTTTAACATTTCAAACTGCCATAATATTTTCTACAGTGGCTGCACCATTTTACATTCTCACCCACAATGCAATTCTTCCACAGCCTCACCAACACTTATTTTGTTTCTTTTTTTCAATAGTCATCCTAATTGATGTGAAGTGGTATCTCCTTGTGGTTTTGATTTACATTTCCTTGATGACTAATGATACTCTCCTTTTTTAACACAAACATAGACTTCTATACACACCATTTTGCTTCTTGAATATTGGCTGAATGATCTATAATTGGAGCTTATTCGATATCAGTTTAATATCGAATCCATGTTCTTCCCAGAGCTGCATGGTAATCCACTGTCCTGCCTCACCGGCCAGTCCCCTACTGAAGGGTGTAAGAATGTATCCGTCTACTCATTCCACATAATGCTGTAACAAACATCCCCCAGTGTACATCTCTGTGGCCGTTCCCCTGGTTTTCTAACTTTTCTTCCCTGAAGTCAAGGGCAGCCGCCACCCCCGCCCTGCTAATTTCTATCTGCAAGAGTCCTTCATCTTGGTCTCCCAGAATCGGCAACAAGAAAACCAACAGAAATGAGTGCTCTTTCTGAGATCTCATTTTATTCCAGGTACTTAAGTTTCCATGCGTTACTCCATTTACTTCCCCACTGATTCTCTGAGATGATTTTTTTAACACCCATTTTTCAGGGGGGGAGACTGGGTGTAGGATCCCCCACTGAACGTAGGATCCTTGTCCTACGTTTCACAGGATCACTGGAGGCAACAGGGTCCAACCCCTGGTCTGTCTGACTCCCGGGCCATGCCCATCACCTCCGGGCAGCTCTCCTGCTTGGGACATCTGGAAAAAGGTGACCAACCTTCCCAGTTTGCCCGGGACAGAGGGGTTTCCCAGAACGTGGGAGCTTTAATGCTAAAACCCAGAAAGCCCCAGAGAAACCACTGTGGTCTGGAAAGTCATCCAGCTTGTGTTGGGGACACATTGCCATGAGTCATTTATGCCTTTCGTCCTTCCTCTGTTGGTTTGGGACTCAGGGGCTTTGGTGGGACTTGAACCCAAAACCTTGACTCCTCATTTCCCTCCCCAACACGCTGGCCTGTGCAGCCTCTACCCACAAACTTCCCCTCACACTCAGCCCCAGCGAGGCACTGGGACCATGACCCACAGTGAGGCAAGCCAGAGGCCTGTCCATCAGCCAAGAGAAAGCAAATTCCCGGCCGCACTGCCAAGGTTACTGAGTCAAGGAAAGTGGAGAAGTACCCTGCATTCCGTCTCCTTGGGCGTCTGCATTTTCTTTTTTTTTTTTTTTAAATAAGTGTGTATGTTTATTTATTTATTTATGGCTGTGTTGGGTCTTCGTCGCTGCACGCGGGCTTTCTTTAGTTGTGGTGAGCGGGGGCTACTCTTCATCGTGGTGAGCGGGCTTCCTACTGCAGTGGCTTCTCTTGTTGCGGAGCATGGGCCCTAGGTGCGTGGGCTTCAGTAGTTGTGGCACACGAGCTTCTGTAGTTGTGGCACGCTGGCTCAGTAGTTGTGGCTCACGGACTTAGTTCCTCCGTGGCATGTGGGATCTTCCTGGACCAGGGTTCAAACCCGTGTCCCCTGCATTGGCAGGCATATTCTTAACCACTGCACCACCAGGGAAGTCCCTGCATTTTCTACAGTTCTTTGAGTTCCCATCACTCATCTTGGGACAGAAGGAGGCATTCAGGGCCCAAGAGTTCAAAGATACCTATCTGAATATTTGTGCCCCAGCCAATTTGCCAAATAACTCAACTCCGTGGCACAGCCAGCCAGCGATGGCTTGGTCACATCCATAATCATTCAGAACTGCTTGCTCAGAGGAAACCCGGGGCACTGGCTCGGCCTCTCCTCACACCCCTGGTCCGCCAGCACCATAATTAGCTTATTACCAGCCATCTCGTGTTAATAACCTTTCTGTTTATTACTGCAAGAGGAGTTAAAGAGAACTTATAGACTGCGGCCAGTAATCCATTTGTAACCTTGCATTTTTTCCCTGGGTGCCGGGCGAAGAGAGAGTCAAGGGAATTTCCATCCCCACCTCCTTGATGCTCTGGTTCTTCTCAGACAGTTTTGTGATGTGGGGTTGACAGAACTTCCCCTTTCGGTAGGCGCATCTCAAGTTCTCCTGGCCCCGAGGCTGGACAAAGCCGAGGGCACTAAGCGGGCCAGAGGGGGCCCTGGGAGTCCTCCAGAGGATGGGAAGTGTGGGGAGAGGATGCTTGGCCCCCCCTTGGCGTGGCCGTACTGGCCAGCTGTGGTCAGGTTGTGGTCCATCTGGCGGTTTGATCCTGTGGCAGTGCTGTCATCTGCCCACCCAATGGCCATTCTCCCCGGACTTGTTCTTGATGGGAGAGGCTGCCTCCCCCAGTGGAGGCCAAACATTCTAGCTCCTTCCTTCCCCAGTGCAGGGAACCCTGTTGGTGCCCTTCACAGAATCTGCACCTCCTCCCCCAGGTTCTGTGAACTTGACCTCTGATGGTTAACACCCATGACCTTCCTCAGGAGGCGGACTTGGTGCTACTGGAGGCTCCTTGCCTCCTAGTCTAGAGTGTACGTCCCCTGTCACAGCTGTCTGGCTGTACTGGCTGGAGCAGGGGACGATAGCCCAGCCCCCTGCCTCAAGGCGGGACAAACTCTATGGTGCTGCTGGTGCCCCAAGCAGCCCATGGGACCAGGCTGAGGCTAAGACTTGACCTCAAACTGCCCCTTTGCCTGATTCCTTCCCACTTTCCTGCCCCACTTCCCCACCCCCTTCCAAATTGGCCTGGGAGCACGTCCTTAATAATAAATCACCTGCACAAACATGTTCACCGCAGAGTCTGCCTCTGAGGAGGCCAACCCAAGACACCCATTCTTGGCTGGGAGAGGCCCTGTGACCCTGTTTTGGACAATGGACCTGAGGGAAGTCTGAGAAGGTTTTCCCTCCTTGATGAAAGAGTGAGACCTGTGAGGGTGATCCCCCTGCATTTTTGGTCCCTAAACACAGTTGTATGGAAATGGGTGGCTGTGGCGACCATTTTGAGACCATGTCTGCCACACTGAGGAGGGTGCCGTGGAGGCAGGCAAGGTCTCAGGTCCTTCCTGATGCCCTGGAGTAACAATCCCGTGCCCACCTTTGTTTTTGTGAGATTAGGCTAAATCCTTTGTGTGGAATCTTCTAGCTAGAAAAGTTGTTACTTGCCTCTGGAGGCATACTCAGTGACAGAGCCCCCCAGCACCCCTTCCAGCCCAGGGGATACATCTAACCACACCGGCAAACTCCTTTCTAGTGAGTGAGTTAGATCTGGGGGGCAGACGGTCACCCTCATTCTGGCCAAAGACCTGTGGAGGGACACCTTCTGAAAGGGCTTGGGCTTTGCCTTCCTCAAGAGATGCTACCGGGGCTTCCCTGGTGGCGCAGTGGTTGAGAGTCCGCCTGCCGATGCAGGGGATGCGGGTTCGTGGCCCGGTCCAGGAAGATCCCACATGCCGTGGAGCGGCTGGGCCCGTGAGCCACGGCCACTGAGCCTGAGCGTCCTGAGCCTGTGCTCCACAACAGGAGAGGCCACAGCCGTGAGAGGCCCACGTACCGCAAAAATAAAAAAGAGATGCTACCACCCCATGCCAAGACCAGTCAGGCCTTGGTGGGCCAGGCCAGGACCCCCATCTTATAGAACAGGGCTGTTTTGCAAGGCACATATGTAACAGGAACTCTCATGTGAAATACAAATGGGCAGGTAGACGGACATTTTTAGGAGTCTTTTTTAAAAATTGGGGTATAGCTTACGTACAGAAAAATGCACAAATGTTCACATATGTATACAGATGTATACACTCCACTCCATTCAAGATGTAGGATGTTCTAGCACCCCAGGAGGTTCCCTCGTGCCCTTTGTGGCCTACGCCACCCTCACCCCGACCCTTGGCAACCACTGATATGATCTCCATCTCTATAGCTTAGATTCGCCTGTTCCAGAGTTTCATATACTGAGTCACACAATGTGTATTTTTCATACCTGGCTTCTTTCACTCCACAAAGCGTATCTGAGCTTCATCTGTGTCACTGCACGTATTCATATATCATCGCTGAATAGTATTCTGTGGCGTGGATATACCTCAGTGTGGTTATCCATTCACCTAGTGATGGGCATTTGGGTTGCTTCCAGTTTCTGGCTATTATGAATGATGCTGTATGATCCTGAGCGTCCAAGCCTTTGTGTGGACATATGTTTTCATTTTTCTTGGGTTAAATACCCAGGAGGTAGATTGCTAGGTCATGTGGTAAGTGTGTGTTTAACTTTGTAAAAAACTGCCAAACAAAATGGATAACCAAGAAGAACCTGCTGTATAAAAAAATAAATTAAATAAAAGTCAAAAAAAAACCCCAAAACTGCCCCCAACAGGTTTCCCGAGTGGCTATACCATTTTGCATTCCCACCAGCAACGTGTGGGATGTCCTCGCCAGCACTTGGCATTACCAGTCTTTCTATTGTCAACTCTTCTAGTTGGTCTGTAGTGCTTTCTCATTGTGGTTTTACTTTCTTTGAGGAGCAGTGTGATTGATGTGCATAGATTTTACAGAGTGGAAAGCACCCTCCCTCTCGAGGCCTCTCGGTTTCATCTCTTAATGTAAGGCTCAGAGAGAACACCCAGCCCACCCTGGGATCCCCTGCCTGGGCTTGGGATGGCAAGGCATTCCTGTCCTGTAAGGCCCCTGAGTCCAGAGAAAGGTCCCTCTGGGTAGCTGGCGCCTGGGCCATGATATGCCCCACGCTGTTCAAGATGGAGGAGGCCACATCCTGGGGGCTGGTGGCTGACCCTGGGACCCCAGCCCCTGAAGGAGACAAGCATCATTGTAAATAACATGGGCCTGGGGCTAGCACTGCAATGGAGCACCCGCTGCCATTTCCCAAGTACGCAACTTTGGGCAAGGAATTTCCACTTTGACCTCAGTTTTCTCTTCTGTAAAATGGGTATAATAATAGAACCCATCTCACTAGGACATCATGCAAAGCATCTATCCCAGTGTCTGGCACCCAGGGAGCACTCGAGACATCGAAGGTACAATAAAGACTTCATTCCCTCAACAAATAGTATAGCCATCCTTTAGAAAAACAGGAGTAACCTGATATTTGAGTCCTTACAAAGCCTTGTACTTTTTCTTTTTAATAATTCCTATTTTTTTTAATTTTTATTTTATTTATCTTATTTTTGGCTGTGTTGGGTCTTCATTGCTGCGCGTGGGCTTTTCTCTAGTTGCGGAGAGCGGGGGCTACTCTTCTTTGTGGTGCGTGGGCTTCTATTGTGGTGGCTTCTCTTGTTGCAGAGCATGTGCTCTAGGCACGTGGGCTTCAGTAGTTGTAGCACGCAGGCTCCATAGTTGTGGCTCACGGGCTCTAGAGCTCAGGCTCAGTAGTTGTGGCACACGGGCTTAGCTGCTCCGCGGCATGTGGGATCTTCCCGGACCAGGGCTCGAACCCGTGTCCCCTGCATTGGTAGGTGGATTCTTAACCACTGCGCCACCAGGGAAGCCCCTTGTACTTCTTTATTTCTCTTTCATTACCTTTTTTTGTTTTTTTTTTTAACATCATATCCTGGTTTGGAGAAGCAATCCCCCAATTTGAACATCAGGATCCCCTGGAGGGCTTGTGAAAACCCTCCAGGAGATTGCTGGGCCCCACCTCCAGGTGTCTGATTCTGTGGGTGTGGCCTGGGGCCTGAGAAGTGCATTTCTAGCAAGTTCCCAGATGGTGATGCTGGGGCCCGAGGACCACACTTTGGGACCCACTGGTTTGTCGTATCAAAATTAGCCTCATGGGTCTCAGCCTGGCTAGATATCAGGGTCATCATTTTAGAACTGCAGGTGCCTGTCTCCTGCCACCCAGGATTTTTATTCCACTGGTTTAGCAGTGGAACCCAAGGACATCCATAAGGTGGAAAGCTCCCCTCAGGAGATTCTAAGTAAACCACCAGGTGAAAAGCTCCCCCCAGGAGATTCTAAGTAAACCACCAGGTGAAAAGCTCCCCCCAGGAGATTCTAAGTAACCACAGGTGAGAACCACAGCCTCTGCCTGAAACCACCTCAAACTATGCCGTGTGGGAGTCTTATGTCAGATCTCCAAATCATTTATATAGAGAGAGCGCCGAGAAATTTAATCCGATCTAGCCATTATAAGTCTGCATTCATAGGTGTTGGATGTCACTATAAACAAACCTCTTAAAGGTCACTTTAAAAAGTAATACAGGAAGCGGTTCCTTGCTGGAGCTCATCAATAATATACACCCACAAAGCAAATGAAACAAGCAATGTCCAAATTTATGCGAAAGGGTATTTGTGGTCTGGGATAACATTTCCAGTGGCCGCATCATATGTAGATTCAGAAAATGCCATGTTTGAAAAGTTCTAGACATACGGGGAGCAGATGGGATCAGCCAACCTCTGTTTGATGATTCAAAACACAACGTCGGGCTTCCCTGGTGGTGCAGTGGTTGGGAGTCCGCCTGCCGATGCAGAGGACGTGGGTTCGTGCCCCGGTCTGGGAAGATCCCACATGCCACGGAGCGGCTGGGCCCGTGAGCCATGGCCGCTGGGCCTGCGCGTCGGGAGCCTGTGCTCCGCAACGGGAGAGGCCACGGCAGTGAGAGGCCCGCGTAACACAAAAAAAAAAAAAAAAAAAAAAAAAAAACACAACGTCAAGGGCACGGGTGGACTCGAGGAACATCATTTCGTGAATGTAAGCCCGGAACAAAAAGACATATTTCTTAATGTCTTATGTAACTTTTTCATGTGTGACTTTAAATAGGCGTAACTAGGCCTTTATTTTTTATTAAATAAAAAACGCCTTTTTCTTAAATAAATACACCTTTATTAAATAGGCGTAACCAGTAACTTTATTACTATTATGAATGTGCAAGTAAACATTTGACTATTAACTTATACCAAACTTTTATACTTAAGTTTATCGAAAACATTGAGAGAGGAACCCTCTCACTGCTATAAAAGGGAGTTACCTTACATCATTTGGAGATATACATTTTTTTTCTTTCTTTTCTTCAGTACAATGGTAAACAAGACTGATGAGGTCTCTGCCTCTAGGAAACTGACATTAGAGGGAGAAAGACAGCAAACGAATAAATACAGTCTCACAATGAGTGCCATGATGAAAACTAAAGTCGTACAGAAAGAAAGGAGTACCAGGGAGAGGTGCTGTTCCACTTGAGCAGAGACCAGAATAAAGAGAGGAATTGAGCCTTGCGCATATCTTAGGGAAGAGAATACCTGGTATTGGGAACTGTACGTGCAAAAGCCCTGAGGTGGGTACACGCTGGCACTGTTCAGGGAAGAGCAAGGATGCCAGTGGGAGGGGGGAGAGTGGGCAGGGCAGGCCAGATCTTGCAGGGCCCAGAGGGAGGTGCATCGTATTTAGTCTGACAGATCAGGAGTGCCCGCTTCCTTTGGGGCTGAGTGAGAGGTAACCCCTCATAATTCTCGATCTCGGACCTCTGTCCACAGCTGGGTCCGGCATTCTCGGGACCTCCAGGATGGAAGTATTAATGTTTCCCGCTTCCCCATCTGTCTCCTACCTTCCTCCTTCTCCAAGAGAACACTCAGGGCAGGGAGGGGTTGCAACAAGCCCCAGAGGTTAAGTAACCTCCAACTGTACAATGCAACTCAGTTGTGGGAATGAGGACCCACCTCCTCCTGAAGACCAGGTACTGACCTCAGCGTGGCGCCACCAAGGTCTCCACAACACCTGCATCTGGGGCTGCAGCGAGGAGCCCACACAATCACTCTTTGTATTTTTATGGCCCTTGAGAGTTTACTTTGCTTTCCTGCCAGGCCTTTGTCATCCCCGGGGGGGTGGGGCAGAAAGACAGAACCGATGGTACGTACTTGGTAGGTTAGGAAAACGAACCAGGTCTCCAGAACCCAGCAATCCTGATTCCCATTCCCTGCCTGGCCAACTCAGAGGTGCAAGAACCCAGGCACATCTGGACTTTCCGCACCCTACCGTGGGCTCCTGCTGCGTGCTGCATCCACATGCGGGTGATGGGGACAGGGCCAGCTTCCTGAGGGAGCCGCTTGGGCAGCCACACAGGGACCCACACTCAGAAAGGCCCCAGGCTTGCTTTAATGCTCTGCTGTCGCCATCTTGAAATTCTCAATCATTTTTGAACAAGGGATCCTGTGTTTTCACTTTGCACCAGGACCTGGCAAATGATGTGGCTGGCCTGGACAGGGTCCGCGTTCTAGACGCACGTACAGGGACCCCGTTCTAGACGCACGTACAGGGACCCCGTTCTAGACGCACGTACAGGGTCCCTGGCAGCCAGTGGAGATGTGAGTTATAGCCTCACTTCAAGGCTCCAAATGCTGTGGCCTGCAGATCCCCCCCGGCGACCCTCCAGCCCCCGTGTTGCCATGGACGAATCTCTGTAGATGTCGGAGATGCTCTTAGCAGACAATCGTGAAGTGATGTCTGGTTTAGATTAAATACCCAGAGTCACTCATTAATTTGCCCCACAAGCAGACTTGGAAGCCCTCCCGATATAAAACCTCCCGCCCCCCATCCCTGCCACCTACATCTCCCGCCAGAAACCAGGAGTCCCTCGTTCAGGGACTGAGGACCGAGGGGCAGGGGAATGGCTCACAGTCTGGCAAAGCCTGCATCTTCCATCGTGGGAAGGTTTCCTCACCCTGCTCTCTCCTCTCCTGACTGGGGTCAGAGGCCATGTCTACCTGGTACCAATTAAAGGGGTCCAGGAGGGCATCCTGCCTACTTTGGCCACTGGGTCTGAAATTCCATCAAAGCAATCCTTTTTCGTTTGGGTGAAACCCATACTTTGAACTGTTTTTCATCTCTCATTGTAGTTTTTACGATGATTTATTTACAAGTCTGTCTCCTCTCCAGGTCAGAGCTTTGGAGGGAAAAGTCCATGCCCTGTTCATTCATTCTTCAAGAAATCTATTCCAGGGCACCCCCTGTGTCGAGACATTGGCTAGTACAAGGACTCTAGAACAGTCTTCGGATCCTGAACACTAAGCAAAGGGCATCCTCTGCTTGGGGGCCTCTTAGTATTTAATGAATGAATGAATGAAAATTATGACTTACATTTGTTGAACACCTACTAGGCTCCAGGCACTGTTTTAATCAGTTTGTATGTATTTCCTCATTTAACTCTCATAATGACCCTGAGTTTTGTGCCATTCCTGCCCCCATTTTACAGAGGAGGAGACTGAGGCACTCAGAAAAGACACTTTACTTAGAGGGCTTACAACATGCATACACATACACCTGCATGCACGTAAACACGCACCTCTGCCACCCAGAAGCTAGTCAGTTCACAGGCAGGCAGGGTTCAGAGCCAAATTCGCAAAATGTCTTGAGATGGTGTTTATTTCCTCTCTAGTCCTCGAGTTCTCATGACTGTTTATTCTCATAAACATCTAATTTGTGTGCTCAGTCTCCCCAGTCAGAGTGCAGTGCCAAGTGGCTCAGAATGTTTGCTCTCTGGTGAGGTATAATCCCCCTCCCTGCCTTTTTTTTTTTTTTTTTTTTTTTTTTTTTTTATAAAACAAGACTCCTCGGAGCCCACACATCTTCTGGCATCTTACAGGTGGGACATGTTGTCCTCTGCAGCCTCCGGGCCTCACCAGGCCAGCAGAAGCAGGCTGGAGGGGAGTGAGGGTTTCCTGCAAAGATGGCCACCAGTAACACCTCCCGGCAGGTGCCTGAAGCTCCTCCCACCAGGAGGTGGAGTCTCCTGAAAGTGGGTGGGCTCTGTGAATGCTTTGACCAATAGGAGGCAGCAGAAGTGATGCATGGGCCAGTTCTGGACAAGAGACCTGACAGCTTCTGCTTTCCCTCTCTTGGGACCCAGCTGATGCCACGTAAAGAAGCTCAGGCCAGATTCCAGACAGGACAAGCAAACACGTAGACAGAGTGAAGCTTGAGGAAGTGAGAGAGGGACCCCACCAGCCTTTCCAGCTCTTCCAGCCGGTGCCAAACATTGTGGGTAAGACCATGTGGACCATCCAGCCCCAGTCAGCACCCCAGCCCACACAAAGTGAGACAGACCCCCCCTCTCCCCGCTAAGTCCTGAGGGTCAGCCCTGCAAGCAGCCTGTCCCCATGTACTCTCTCTTCCCCACCTCCTGGGAGCACGCCTGCTTGTTTTCCCAACAGGTGTTAAAATAACGACCTTTGGGCTAAAAAGGAAACTGTGTGCCGGGGTGATAAGAGAGGGTCTAGCTGCCTGAACCGGAAGGAGGGAGGGAGGGAACGAAGGTGGGGGCAGCCTGGGGAAGAACTGGCAAATTTCAGGGAGGGCTGTCAGTGTACCGACGGGCACAGAACTTCCTTTCCTTTCCCTCCCCATCAGAATTCAACCTCAGTCATTTCTTCATGAACAAGATTTGCAGGAAACAAGGGCATAAGACCAATAGCCCTCTCCTGCCTCAGGGCCTTTGCACTTACAAGTCCCTCTGCCTCAAATGCCATCCTCCTCCCCTCGCCCTTGTTTAGAAATAGGGTCACTGCAGATGGAATGAGTTAAGTTAGGATGAGGTCGGATCAGAGTAGGGTGGGCCTTAAATTCAATATGACTGGTGTCCTTATAAGAGAGGAGAAGGCCATAATACAGACACAGGCAGGGAGAAGGTCATGTGACAAGGGAGGCTGAGATTGGAAGGATGCAGCTGCAAGCCAAGGAACTCCAAAGATCGCTGGCAACCCATGAGGAAGAAGCTGGAAAAGGGAAGGCGGGATCCTTCATTAGAATCTGCACAGGGAGATGGCCCTGCTGACACCTTGATTTCACACTTCTGGCCTCTAGCACTGTGAGAGGACACAGTCTGTGGTCCGTACTTTGTTACAGCGGCCCTAACAAACTAATACACTCCTGCTGTGCCCTGGCCTAGTAACCTGGGACTTTAGCAAGTGCTGTTGACTCTGCCTTCAAAATACACCCCAGATCAGCCCCTTCTCCCCACCTGTAGTGAACACCCTGCCAACCATCATCTTGTCTTGCCTGGACTATTGCAGTAGCCTCCTGTCTGGTCTCCCAACATCCACTCTGCCCCCTTTTCCCCGAAGCAGCCAGAGGGGTCCTTTTAAACCCTGCATCAGGCCCGCCATCACTCCTTAAAAGTTCCGCAAGTGCTCACAATACAATCCCACCAGAAATGGCCCCACCTCAGGGCTTTTGCACATGCTATACCCTCTGCCGGAATCCCACTTCCTTAGACACGTACGTGACTCTGGCTCTCTCTTCCTTCATATCTTTGCTCAAATGTCACTTCCTCAGAGAGGCCTTCCCTGACCACCTCAATAAAATAGCTGAGCCCCCTCCCCTCCCCTGAACCCTGTACCATGTCTCTCCATCCCCTCTGGGGAGAATGTCTCTTTCATGGAGTCAAAGCCCAAACTCCTCCTGCCGGCACTCTTTGAAGCCACCGTTCCCTTTCTGGGAACTGATCTTGCAGAGATGCTGGCACAGGGCACGGAAGCTTGGACAGACAAAAAAGTGTACAGCCAGGTTGCTGACAGCAGCAAAGGCCTGAAAACAAGGTTGGGTACCAAGCAATAGGGGACCCAGGATGTCAGTTATGGGACAGCCAGACAATGGAACATTACTTGGCCGTTACAAAGGGTGAGGCTGCCCCAGAGCTGGGGCACAGGGCAACCTCTAAGATCTACGTTCACATGTCGTTTCTGGGGTTTTTTTATTATTATTTTTTATTTATTTTTGGCTGCGTTGGGTCTTCGTTGCTGTGCGTGGGCTTTCTCTAGTTGTGGCAAACAGGGGCTACTCTTTGTTGCGGTGTGTGGGCTTCTCATTGCGGTGGCTTCTCTTGTTGTAGAGCACGGGCTCTAGGTGTGCGGACTTCAGTAGTTGTGGCGCACAGGCTTAGTTGCTCCGTGGCATGTGGGATCTTCCCAGGCGAAGGATCGAACCCATGTCCCCTGCATTGGCAGGTGGATTCTTAACCACTGGGCCACCAGGGAAGTCCCTGGGGCATTTTTTTGTTTGTTTATTTTTGTTTTCTTTTGTTTTAACTGCAAGATAATATACACATAATAAAGGGCATGAGGTGCATTAACATTTGGTGTACAGCTCGAGGATTTTTTTTAATGTCCTTTTAAAAAATAAACTATTTTATGGAACAGTTTTAGATTTATAGACAAATTGCTAAGATAGTACAGAGTTCCCAAACACCCCACACCCAGTTTTCCCCGTTCTTAACATCTTACATCCATTCGGTACATTTGCCTCAATGAACAAATAGATATTGATACATTATTATTAACTAAAGTCCATACTTTATTCAGATTTTTCTCAGTGTTTCCTAATGGCCTTCTTCTCTCCAGGATCCCATCCAGGACCGCATGTTACATTTGGTCCTCATGTCTCCTTAGGGCGCTCTCTCGGCTGTGACGGATTCCCAGACTGTCTTTGTTTTTGACGAGGCGGACAGTTTGCAGGAGCCCTGGGCAGGGATTTTGCAGGTTGCTCCTCACTTGGGACTGGTTTAATGTTCTTCTCAAGCTTGGACTGGGGTTACCAACTCGAGGGATTTTTTTAAGCTGTATTGTTCAGGGTAGAAAGGCAGGTGGGTGCAGAAGACCAGGCAGGGTCCTCCAACTGGTACTTTAAGGAATATTTTCACATTTATATGTGTATATTTCTGTTTGTACATCCCTAGGTCACCCCTGGAAGGACACAAAGAAACTGGTCCCTGCAGATGCTTCAGGGGCAGAAAAGTGGACACGCGGGGAGGAGGTAGAAGAGAGATGTCCTTTTCACTGGGCCATTTGAAAACAAGTTTTACCATGTGTATATGCAACTGAAAAAAACCAGAGAGATAAATTGAATAAAACAGAACATGCCCCTTGCCCTGGGCCTCCACCCGTCTCTCCAGCCCCTGAGAGCTTGGCAGGAGTCCAGGAGGAAGGTGAGATGGGGAAACAGTCGGCCAGGCAGCTGGCTGGCTGGGACTTCAAAGGACTTCAGAGGAGCTGCCCTGCCCGAGAAGGCCCACCTGGGGCCAGCGTCATTCACCTCTGGGGAGGGAAGGAAATGTCAGCCCCTGGGGCTGTCTCAGAACATCTCCAGGGAGGGGGATGTGCCTGCCAGGCCACATGGGCAAGCAGCCTCAGTTTGCTCATCTGCGAATTGGGGGTGTTGAGAGCACCTGACCTCTAGGGCTGCCGGTAGGATGCATGTGAATGTGAGCATCAAGGGCTTGGCTCACAGCTGAGCGTACGACTTGTGCTCTTCACGCTGAGAATAAAAACAAGCCTCCCTCCCAGTGGCCCACAAGGTCCTGCATGAGTCACCCCTGCCCACCTGTCAGGCCCCATCCCCTTCTTCCTCCTCCAGTGGCTGGAGTGAGAAGGCTAGGAGGTACAGTCACAGGGGGTGTGGGGTGCAGACTCGGCAGGGCCTGGGGCTTTACAAAGACTTAGGATTTCACTGTAAGTGAGATGGGCCCACAGAGAGTTGGGAGCACAGGAATGACAGGACCAGGCTCCCTCTGGCTGCTGTAAGGAAAGCTAGAGGGCCAGGAGGATGCCCGGAGAGCAGGGAGGGGGCTACTGCAATGGCCCAGGCAGGAGCTGAAGGCGGCTCGGACCAGGGTAGAACCCACTGGGGACGCAGCTGGGAGACAAATGCACTATCACTTGTGGATTCCACTTGTCCGGTGCACGGTCATTAATACAGTTCACCTGTGGACCCAGCAGCCCGTTCCAGCCCTAGAGTCTGGGACTCCCTGCCCCCTTTCCCATGAAGATCCAGGTCCCAAGGACTCTGTCCCACATGCCCCTGGGCGTTTTTTAAGGGTCTCCGTCCTGATGACCCAGCAGATCATCCTTCAGCGCCCTGCGCCCCAGGCAGGTGAGCACGCCGCCAAGGGCACCCCTCTCCTTGAGCACCCACCCTTTCCAGAGAGCGACTGCTGTGGTTGCTACGTCTGTTTTCCTGTGGACACAAATGCTCGTAACAGCCTTAGTCGTACTCTCCATAGCTGGAAACATCCCAAATGTCCGTCAGTGGGCAAATGGACCAACAAACCATGACGTGTCCGTATACAAGGGAATACTGTACAGCAGTGAAAAGGAAAACGAGACACGGACGCCTACAGCGACACCTGAGAGCCCCAAAGGCATTCTACTGAGTGGAAGAAGCTGGATGCAGAAAAGCACGTGTTGTACAATTTCACCGTGTGGAGCTCGAGAATGGGCAGCCAGCCTAGAGGAACTGCAAGCATGGGTACGTTTTCCTGCAATGCGGAGGGCGTGGGGGGGCAGGTAAAGGGGGAGGTGAAGGGGGAGGTGATTAGAAGGGGCAAGAGAGCAGCAGCCAGTTTTTATTGAGATACAACTCACGTTCTATGAAGTTCAGCCTTTTAACATACAATTCAGTGGCATCTAGTACATTCACAAGGTAATATAGCCATCATCTCTATTTCCAGAACATCTTCTTCACTCCCTAACAGAAGTCACCGCCATTCCCCCTCCCCTAAGTCCCTAAGCACCCGCTTATCTACGTTCTGTGTCTATGTATTGGCCTCTTCTGGACATTTCACATAAATGGAATCATACACTCTCTGGCATTTTGCATCTGGCGTCTCTCACGTAGCATCATGTCTGCAAGGTCCACGCATGTGGTAGTCTGTGCCATTGCTTCATTCCTTTTTACGGCTGAATAGCATTCCATTGTATGGCTATGACACATTTTGTCTGCCTCTTTACCAACTGATGGATACTTGGGTTGTTTCCAATCTGATGTCCTTAAAAACAATGCCGCTATGGGCAAGGTTTTGTCTGGATACACGTTGCTGTTTTTCTTGGGTAAGCACCTAGGAGTGGGATTGCTGCTGGGTCGTATGGTAGTTTGCTTAACTTTTGAGAAACTGCCAGTTTCCCAGAATTCCTGCCAGAACGTTGACATGAGCTCATAAGCATCTGGAACAATCGGTAAGGTTCTATTTACCTCTTTTCGTCTTTATAAAAGGTATAATAAATAATCTGTTATGTTCTAGGAATGGATGCTATGGACATGTGCCTGAAGAGGATTTGGGTGGCTCAGGAGAGGGGCAGCAGGGGGTGGCCTGAGCACTTGGGCCCCTGGAGTTGGGCTGCCTATTTTCGAACCTCCCCAGCACTTCCTCACCATGGCCCTTGAAGCGATGCAGGGTTAGCATTGCTGCAGACCCAGAAAAGCAGAGCGGGGAGAAAAACAAAAGTGCCACTCTTAGCACAGGGTCCCGTAGCTGCCCTACTCTGCCCCCACCTGCCGTGCCCGGGAGAACGTGACTGTAGGCATCGTTTGGGGCAGTGATCTGGACTGGTGCCAGCCTCCTGGGTTCAGATCCCAGTTCTTCCACTTCTTTATGTGACCCCAGGCAAAGAACAGAACCTCTTTTGTCTCAGTTTCCCTCTGCATGAAATGGAAATAATAACAGAGCTTGCCTCTAAAGGCTTAACACGAGTGTTTCTTGCTTTCCAGGACTGAGTGTGTGTCTGGGAGCGTGTGCCACTCTGCAGGTGTCTGTGAAGGTGTGTGCGAGTGTGGACACGCCCTATCCTTTGCCTTCTCCATTGGGCAGACTGGATAGCTGTCTGAGGAGGCGTCATCGGCCAGTTTTCCTGTGGTTCTCAGAACCGTTTTCATTGGAGCCAGGCTCGTCCAGGGGCCAGTGAGGGGAGCAGCTTCTATCCTGAAGCCAATCATTTAATGGGCATTTATTTAACCCGACCCAGACGGTCTGTGATTTCTTCATGATGTCCCACTCATGAGCTTCCAGCCCACGTTACTTGGCAAGGTCCCTGCCTTAGCGTTTATCAAAAACCCAAAACTAGGGACTTCCCTGGTGGCGCAGTGGTTAAGAATCCGCCTGCCAATGCAGGGGACACAGGTTCGAGCCCTGGTCCAGGAAGATCCCACATGCCGCGGATCAACTAAGCCCGTGCGCCACAACTACCGAGCCCACGTGCCACAACTACCGAAGTCAGCATGCCTAGAGCCCATGCTCTGCAACAAGAGAAGCCACAGCAATGAGAAGCCCGCGCACCGCAACGAAGAGTAGCTCCCGCTCGCCACAACTAGAGAAAGCCCGTGTGCAGCAATGAAGACCCGACGTAGCCAAAAACAAAACAAAAACAAAACCCCAAAACTATAACAAAATACGTTACCAGCTAACATTTGCTGACTGGCACTATTGCCAGGCATGGGGCCAAGCATCTTACGTGCCCTGTACGTGCCCTATACGTCTCACGGAATCGCCACAATTCTGTGATGCAGTAAGGTCATCACCATCCTGATTTTCCGGAGGAGGAGACTGAGGCACAGCGGTTAGAGACCTGGCCCAGGTCCCACAGCGAGTGAGTGGCAAGCTGGGGTTTGAGCCACAGTCAGCTAACCCTTGGTCCTCCTGGCCTGGGTCCTGAGACCCCCTTCTGGAGGGCTGGTGGTCTCACGGCCCCGTCCCCGTTTGGACCCCACATTGCTGATTCACCATGCTGTGTGGATCCCAGTCCTGCCAGGGCCTCCCTCGAAGAGACCCCAAACCCTGAGCACTTGTAACTTTAACAAGAAGAACTGTTCCTGAAAGTTGGGGTCGGGGCTGCTGGCGGGGGAGCAGCAAGGAGGGGGCCCATTCTGGGGCAGTTTCTATCTGTCTGTCTGTGTGTCTGCCTCTTCTCAGAATCAACGAGAATCCCTATTTCCTCCAGCCATGCAGTTCCATGAACAACATATCTTGTTTCTGGAACATTCTTTGGGCTAGAACTCCCACCCAGTGGCTTCCCCTAATGATTGTCCCAAGCAAAGGCTTCGTCTTCCCACCACGCAGGGCCTTGCCGAGGTCAGCTGAGGGGTCGGCCTGGGTTGGAGGGAGGCCCGAGAGGACGAAGCACCCGGGCTGGGAACCACGAATGTTGGTTGAATGAATAAGAGATCCCCTAAAACAAGGCTGCAGGGAGGTATTGACATCGACACTTTTCAGATAAAGAAACTGAGTCTCAAGGTCACATGGCTTGTAAACAGAGGCGCCAGGACTGAAACCCAGGTCAGCCGGCTCTCTCCCCACCCAGAGCCCCTCAGAAAACAGGGTGAAGCTCTGCAGGAGTCCCTGCGTGCCCTCATTTTGCTCCCTGGGGAGAAGCAGCCAGCGAGAAGGGAAGGTGCCAGGCAGCTGGCCTTCCCCAGGAGGCGCAGAGCCTGCAGAGTCTGACTTGTGAAGGCAAAATTCATCTGCCCTTGGGCTGCGCTGGCTCCGGTCCCAGCCTGGTGGTGACTGTCACTCTAGATAGAAGAGGGCGCCTCTCACCATGGCAACAGAGACGTCACCCGGGATGTATTTGCACAAAAGGGGGTGTCGGGAAACACCCACACGCTGGCAGCAGGAACACGGCGCCGTGGCCTCTGTGCCTGCCTGGGGACAGCTGCCGGGAGGTGGCCAAGCCTCTCTGAGCAGCCACGGCCTCCCCCAGCCCTCGTGTCTGCCCTCGCAGGAACTGGGCTGTTTTCTATTCTTCCCTGACGTGAAGAAGGAAGGAGAGGTGTGCTGCCCCATGCATCTGCTCTGTGCCTAGCCAGGTGCTGGCCACTTTCACGCCTCTTTGACTCATGACCATTGCACAAATGAGGAGACCATGGCAGAGAGAGGCAAGGAGGCTAACCCAAGGCCCGGGAAGCCCCTCGTGGTGTGGCGTTACTGGTGGGGCTTTGGAGGCAGAACTGGCTGGGTTTCAAATTCCTGCTTCCCCAACCACTAGCTCTGTTTCCTCAGTGAAGTCATTGAGTCTCTGAGCCTCAATGCTCTCATCTGTAAAATGGGAACAGTGATAGTTTCCAGAACGGTCACTCATCTTTTTTTTTTTTTTTAAAGGCTGGGCCAGGGCTGGCACTCATCTATTTTTTTAAGCATGCAATTCAGTGGTTTTAGTATATTCATACGGTTGTGCAACCATCACCACTGTCTAATTCCAGAACATTTTCGTCAGCCTAAAAGGAAAGCCCCAACCCTTCACAGCCACTCCCATTCCCTGCCCCCAGCCCATAGCAACCAGCAGTCTGCTTTCTGTCTCTATGGATTTGCTGATTCTGGACGTTTCATATAAGTGGAATCCTACAATATGTGGCCTTTTGTATTTGGCTTCTCTCACGTAGCTCGTTTTCAAGGTTCGTTCACCTTGTACCACATGTCAAAACTTCATTCCGTTTTATAGCCGAAAAAGAGTCCATCCTACTGATAGACCACAATTCGTTTGCCCATTCATCAGCTGATGGACATTTGGGTTGTTTCCATCTTTTGGCTGTTGTAAATAGTGCTGCTATGAACATTCATATACAAGGTTCTCTGTGGATGTATGTTTCCATTTCTCTTAGTCTCTACTTAGCAGTGAAATGACTGGATCATACGATAGGTGTATGTTAAACTTTTTAAGGAACTACCAAACTGTTTTCCAAGGCGGTTGTACCATGTTGCACCCTCACCAGCAACGGGTGAGGGTCCCAGTTTTTCTACATCCTCACCAGCACTTGGTACATTGCTTGTCATTTTATTGTTGAAGAGGCTTTTGAAGATGCTAAAAGTAACAAAAGAGCCCATACATTACTCATAATAATCAAATGATGGAAGCAACCCAAGAGGCCATCAACAAATGAATGGATAAATCAAATGTGTTACATACATACTACAGAATACTGTTCAGCCTTAAAAAGTGCCCCCTCCCACAGTGGGTACCGCATGCCAGATAGGCTGAGAATGCCCCTGGAGGCCATTGGTGCTGCCTTTGTAAATATGACCTTAAAATGACCAGCTCACAGAGACGGCAAGGCATTGAAATAATCGAATGAGTGTTTTTATAACATACCCACCTGGCGTGACCATTGACACAACTTCTGATCATATGGAACCCAAACAAATAAAACGCCCAAATATTGCTTTTTTTCTTCCCTGTTGTACCAAAAAAGGATGGAGATTCTGGCACAAGCTACAACATGGATGAACCCTGAGGACATCATGCTAAAAGAAATCAGCCAGTCACAAAAGGACAAATACCGTATGAGTCCACTTATATGAGGCACCTAAAGTAATCGAATGTATAGAGACATAAGTAGAAGGGTGGTTGCCAGGAGCTGGACTGGGGAATGGGGAGGTAGTGTTTAACCGGGATAGAGTACCAGTTTAGGAAGATGAAAGAATTCTGGAGATGCAGGATGGTGGTGGTTGCACAGCAGTGGGAATGTACATAATGCCACGGAACTGTACTCTTAAAAATGGTTAAAATCGGGGCTTCCCTGGTGGTGCAGTGGTTGGGACTCTGGCTGCCAATGCAGGGGACACGGGTTCGAGCCCTGGTCCGGGAAGATCCCACATGCCGTGGAGCAACTAAGCCCGTGTGCCACGACTACTGAGCCTGCGGTGTAGAATCTGCGAGCCATGACTACTGAGCTCACGTGCCACAACTACTGAAGCCCACGCGCCTAGAGCCCATGCTCCACAGCAAGAGAATCCACCGCAACGAGGAGCCCGCGCACCGCAACAGAGAGTAGCCCCTGCTCGCCGCGACTAGAGAAAGCCGGCGTGCACAGCAATGAAGACCCAGCGCAGCCAAAAAAAAAAAAAAAATTAAAATCATAAATTTTATGTTATGTATATTTTACCACAAATTTTTATTTTATTTATTTTTAAATATTTGGACTTTAATTTTTTCATGTTTTTAAAAATATCTATTTATTTATTTTATTTTTTAGCTGCATCAGGTCTTAGTTGTGGCACATGGGATCTTCGTTGCAGCATGTGGGAGCTTTGTTGCCACACACAGGCTCCTCTCTAGTTGTGGTTCGCAGGCTCAGTAGTTGCACTGCATGGGCTTAGTTGCCCTGCGGCATGCGAGATCTTAGTTCCCCGACCAGGGATTGAACCTGCATCCCCTGCATTGGAAGGAGGATTCTTAACCACTGGACCACCAGGGAAGTCCCCATGAATTTTTTAAAATGCAGCATCCTTTAAATTTTTGTCCTTGAGTGAACTGTTTTTGATCCAAGTCATCCAGTCTACCATGTAACAGGAACTAAATTCTGCCCCTCTGGGCTTGAGGGGTGCCCAGGGGAGAGGCTGTGACCCATTTGTGGCCTGTGAGACATAAGGGGAAGTCTGCTGATGGCTCCTGGGCAAGAGAGGTCTCACTATAAAATGAGAAAGATACAGGAAGAGAGACTTGTTCCCCTCTGCCCACTTCCCTTCCTGCCTTTGGATGTCATTGTGTGAGGAAGTGATGTCTGGAGCTATGGCAGTCACCTTGTCACCATGAGGAGACGGCCAAGAGAATTTCAGCGATGTCAGCCCTGTGTTATGATATTGAGGAACTATTGAACCCACCCGGGCAGTGCCTACTTCCTGATGTCCTACTAAATAAACAATAGATGGCCTCATGGGTTAAGTCACTCCTAGCCCAGGTTTCTGTTACTTGCAGCCAAGTGTATTCCTAGTGGATTCAATACACTCCTCCTTCTATGGATTCAGGATTCAGGGTTAGCGACGAGAGACTTTGAGTTCATCACAACCTCGGCTGGCCAGCTGTGTGACCACAGGGAAACTGCTCCACCCCTCTGGGCTCCCAGTTTGCCAATGGCCAATTGGAGACAATAGTGCTATATCTTTCGTAATGTAGATGGTGTGAAGTTAGTGCATTACAGGATGTCAACATGTGCCTGGTGCACAGTAGGGGATTCTTCAGCTATTCCCTGGGAAGCAGGATGACCCTTTTACCCTGGGAACAAAAAATAATGGCAATGCAGGACTGTGTCTGGCCAGGGCTGTCCCCGGCCACAGTCTTGGGCTGTGGCATTTTTTTTCTGGCCGCCTGAATTGTGGAAGCTGCAGAGGGCTTGGGCTGCTGGCTGGGAAAAGGACAACGATGCAGTGTTGATTGGGGGTTTTACTTTCCCTTCTCCCGTAACAAAGGCGCTGAGCATTTACTTAGAGAAGGCTCATAAATTCCCAGCCACTGCACAGCCTTCCAGCTGGAAATGAGTCAAGCGTTCCTCTTTGCTGAGTTCAAGGTTGCCCCCCTGTTGTGCTGACACTCGGGATCCCCTGGAATGAACTGAGTCGTTGCAGGAAAGTGGTGGTTGGAAGGAGCGGCACTGCCCCTCCCAGGAGGGACGAGGGAATCTGGGAGACAGGCAAGATCACCTAACAGGGTATCCATTACCCTGAAGAGTTGAGAGCAAGCAGGTAAGATGAAGTTGCAAGTGGCCACAAGGCGAGGGTGGGGTGTTTTCATGCCCCTTAAGGGAGGGGTTGGTGGCAGCTTTGACCTCATTAGCAAGGCTGAGTTCATCTTCCAACTGTCTGGAAACTGGCTAAACAATCTTACACTCATTCCCCAGCTGCCTCGCCTGAGGCTGTTATAGACAGAATGTTTGTGTTCCCCCACAAATTCTTATGTTGAAACCTAACCCCTATGTGATGATATTAGGAGGCAGGACATTTGAGAGGTAATTAGGTCATGAGGGTGGAGCCCCCATGTATGGGATTAGTGTCCTTAATAAAGATGCCCCAGAGAACTCCCTCCACCACATGAGGGCACAGACAAGGCAGCCCTCCATGAACCAGGAAGACACAGAATCTGCCAGCACCTTGATCCCAAGATCCAGGCTCCAGAACTGAGAAATAAATGTCTGTTGTTTATGCCGTCCAGTCGATGGTATTTTGTTATAGCAGCCTGAACCGGCTAAGACAGGCCCAGGGAGACTTTGGGGTGATGCTGGAGGCAAAGGCACCCACCGTCCCTGCAGAGGTGGGAGGTCCAGGTGGCCAGCTGCACTGGACCTGCAGTAGGTATGCACCTGCAAGGTGGCAGAGTGCTCTGGCAGTGAGCATTGTGGCAACCCCCAGTTTGTTCAGCCCGGCCTTCCTCAGTCTCCCCCACCTTCGCTTCCCCAGCCATTTGTGCCAGGCCTTCTTCTCGAGGGGCTTCTTAGACCAACTGCTGTTCCTACCTCCATCCTCGAGGGAGTGATTCTGAAAAATGTTCCCATCCTCAGGAATGCAGACTCACTGCTTCTTGTTTAAAAAAAATAAAGGCAAATCCTAATGCAATATGAACAAAAGCTAGGCTGCAGGAAATCCTGGGGGTGGGGCCAGAGAATGAGGAGGTGTGATGGGAAGGTGGAGGTACTGAGTGCCGAGCGGAGGGCTTTGGGCTGAACTGGAAGGCAGCAGAGACCTATGGGGGGGTGGGGGGGAAGGGGAGATCTCTGCGTTGGGCCTGGACCCTCTGCTCCAGCCACACAGGTCTCCTTGTGGGCTCTTGAACATGCCTGGTTGGGTCCTGCCACAGGGCCTTTGCACCTGCCATTCTCTCGCCTAGAACATTCTTCCCCAGATCTTGGCATAGCTTGGGTCAAAGATCACCTCAAAAAGGGGTCTTCAATGGCCTTTCTAGAGTAGCTGTACCCCTTCTGTCACTCTCTTCCTCATCAACACTTTTTTATGGAATTCTCTCTTCCCATTGCCCAGAATTCCAGAATTGCCTTGTTTGTTTATGGTCTGTCTCTTTTACTGTCGTAGCCCCAATGGATGAAAGGATAGGATGAACAAATGGTGGGTAGATGGAGGGATGGATAGATGGGTGAATGAATGAATGATGGAGTTGTTTTGGGGTGGGGTTAATCATGGCAACATGCACAGTGATGGCTTGAGCCTGCAGAGCGTCCACTCCCCTTGCAGCCCCTGGCACACTCAGGGCTGGGGAAAGCTCGCTGATGGCCCTGCCCCAGGGGCCCCATTCTCCCCCCAGCGCTGTGCAGCAGCAAGGCTTTGAAGCTGCCATTCCCCGCTGGGTCTGCAGACAGGAGCTGCCTGAAGTTTCTGCAGGGGCAGGAGGCTGGCAGCGGGGAGGGGCCATAAAGCAGCTGAGCTCTTGGCTTCCTGCTGGAGAACCCCGCAGGGAAGCAGCTTTTTTTCCAGAACGCCGAGAGCAGGCTCTGTCCAAGGCACCGGGGTCCGTGCGCAGTGAGGCGAGGCCTCAGGGCTGCTCTTGGCAGCAATCAGACCCCTCACAGGGCAGGACAGGAGAAGAGAAGCCCGCAAGCTGGCGGGCTCTGCTGACAACTGCACAGAGAGCAACCTTCAGAGCCTGAGGGATGAGACAGAAGTTTCCAAGCAACAAGCAGGCGGCCGTGGGAAGGGGCCGGGCCTGGAGGAGAGGTACAGCGGTAGTGGGCCTAGGTCCTTAGTAACAGATTGCATTTTTCAGAGATGGCTGCAGCAATGCCCATCCCACATGGTCTTCTCACTGTAGGACCCTGACACTCCTCCCACCTAATGGGATGGTTTACATCACCTCCCTCCTGAATCTGGGCATGTTTATGACTCATTTGTAACCAACAGAATGCGATGGAAGGGATGTGTGTGGCCAAGGTCACAGAGGGTGGTGCAGGCACATTCATGCAACGGCCCCAGGATGCCATGTAAGTGGTGTGACTGCCAGGGCTGCTATGTCGTGAGAAGCCCAAGTAGCCACGACAGGGTGCCAGGTGTCCCTGTTCTGACCCATGGTCCAGACGAGGTCCCAGCCAGCAGTCAGCTCCAACCAGTAAATAAGATGCCTCTGTGATGCCCTGCACGAATTCTTGACCCACAGTATCTGTGAGTATAATAAGACGACTGTGGGACTTCCCTGGCAGTCCAGTGGTTAGGACTCTGCACTTCCACTGCAGGGGGCAGTGGTTCAATCCCTGGTTGGGAAACTAACATTTTGCAAACTGCATGACGCAGCCAAAAAAAAAAAAAAAAAACAGACAGCAGTTGGAGGATGCCATGGAGTTTGGGGTGGGGATTTGTCACCCAGAACTAGTGCCCTTCTACCCTGGCACAGGGCCTTTAAGTCAGCATTCTCACTGGTCTCTCCACCTCCACTCTGTCCCACCCAGCCACCTACCACCCAGCCGACAGGTCAGGCCCTTCCCCTGTTTAGAACTCCTCGGGCTGGATGTTACTTTACCCCTCTCTCTGAGGGTAGGAAACGTGCCCATCTTTCATCAGATTTTGTCACCTAGCTCTTTGCAGGCCTCCCACCCACCTCATGAAGAAATTAAACCTTAGAGAGGCTTCAAGGGGTCACTTCGTCTTCCCAAGGTCAAAATGGTCAGAGTAGACTTAAGCCTTCTAGAAGGTAGGGCAAAAGTTCCTGTGGTCTCCCGTTCTTATGGTCACTCCCAAGGCTGTAATCACATAGTAACCACACCACCAGCAGCAGTAACAGTACTAGTGGGCTTGCCCTGTGCCGGTCACTGTTCTAAGCGTGTCTTACATGTTACCTCATTTAGACACACTCATTGCCCAAGCCGGTATGACTCTTGGGGGTAATTTCTTTTTTATTCATTTATTTTTGAAAAATTTTGGCCACTCTGCATGGCATGTGGGATCTTAGTTCCCCGACTAGGGTTCGAACCCATGTCCCCTGCATTGGTAGTGAGGAGTCTTAACCACTGGACTGCCAGGGAAGGCCCTGGGGGCAATTTCTTACCCAGATGATTGGGCTCCAGAGTTTGTAATAGTCAGGATAGGCCAGGTTATGCTGTGGTAACAAACAACTCTACAATGTCAGTGACTTGACACACAAAGGTTTACTGTCCCTCGCACTACACGGCCATGATGAGTCAGCTGTGGACTCTGCCCCAGGTTGTCCTCACACCAGGACCCAACCTGCTGGAAGGTGTGTTAGAACGAAAGAGAGCTCTGGAAGTTCTCACACTGGCAAATGAATGTGCAGCCTGGAATCATCACTTCCACTCACACTCAGTGGCTGAAAACAGTCACATGGTCCCCACTACCCACCAGGAGTCAGGAAATGCCCAGAAAAAGGAATATGTGAGCGGCCTGTGCTGCTCCAGAGTCTGCAGGACACAGTGGCTGGTATCTGGGTCCAGCACCCCCAAGGGTCCCACCCAACCCTCCCTCCCCTCCAGGGTCTATTTCCGCCTGTGCCTGGTGACGGACGGGCACCCACCCTCACAGAACCCACCGGTAGTGGGCAGACTAACAGCCCCCACTAAAGATGCTGTCCTATGTTACCTTACAAGGCGTGTTACTTTAGCATATGTTACCTTACACAGTGTGTTAGCTGGGGCTGCCATAACAAAATACCACAGACTAGGGGGCCCTAGACAACAGAGGTTTATTTCCTCACAGTCCTGGAGGCTGGAGTCCAAGGTCAAGGTGTGGGCAGGGCTGGTTTCTCCTGAGGCCTCTCTCCTTGGCTTGCAGACAGCCATTTCTCGCTGTGTCCTCACGTGGTCTACTCTCTGTGCATACATGCCTCTGGTCTCTTTTTGTGTCCTAATCTCTTCTTATACAGGCACCAGTCTCATCGGATGAGTTTTAATGACCCCATTTTAACTTAATTGCCTCTTTAAAGACCTTATCTCCAAATACAGTCACATTTGATGTTCCGGAGGTTAGGGCCTCAACATGTGAGTTTTGAGGGGTCAGAGTCAACCCATAGCACATGGCAAAAGGAACTTTGCAGGTGTGATTTAGTTAAGGATTTTGAGATGAAGAGATGATCCTGGGTTACCCTGGTGGGTCCAAAGGCATCAAAGTGGCCCCTACAAGAGGGAGGCGGGAGGGTCTGAGTCAGAGAAGGAGACAGGAGGGTGGCGGCCGAGGTTGGCATAGCCACGATCAAGGAGCACAGGTGCCTCTAGAAGCTGGAAGAGGTGAGGAAATGGACTCCCCCACCTGCCACGAGCCTCCAGAGGGACCAGCCCTGCCGACACTTTGATTTCAGCCCCGTAAAATCCATTCTGATCTTTTGCCCTCCAGAACTGTCAGATGATAAATTTGTGTTGCCCTGCCACTAAAATTGTGGTCATTTATTAGGGCGGCCACAGGAAACTGATACCGCTTGAAGCGCCCATCTTTGTAGAGACTGCCCCCAGACCTACTCTACCCCCAGACAGAGGGACCCAAAGACCCAGGGCCACCACCTTGGATGATGGGGGACTGTAGGAGTTCATAGTAAATACAAAGGGCATGCGACCCCAAACGGCGGATCCCTTTCCCTCTACCAGGGGGACAAAACGCTGACACTCTCCACCCTCCACCCCGCCCTGACCTCCTGGCCTCCTCTCCGGCCACACCCAGCTGCTCTTTTCAAACTCACCAGGCCCTTCCCACCTCTCTCCGCCTTGGGCCTGGCTGTTTCCTCTTCCGGGTGTCCCTGTGTGCCTGACTCATTGTCAGCCTCCAAAGAACGTCCTCCCCGCCCCTGCCTGGCCCAGCTGAATTAATCTCATTTCACTCACTCAATAGACGTTTACCAAGTATCTCTTCCATTCTCACCAGGAGGTGACTAGGACAGACACAGCCCTGACCTCAGAGCAGATCGTACAGAGAATTCCATGTTCCCTCCTTGCCCCATCTCCCCACCCCGACACACAGCTTCCCCTCTTAGTAATAACTGGCATTCGTGCGACGCATTTGTTACATCCAGTGACTCAACACGGGTACGTCGTTTTTAACTATAGTCCATAGTTTACATCAGGGCTCACTCTTAGTGTTGTATATTCTGTGGGGTTTGATAAATGTATAACAACAGGTATCTACCATTATGGTATCACACAGACAGCTTCACGGCCCTAAAAATCCCCTCTTCTCCACCTATTCATCTACCCCTACCCGCCCCCCCAACCCCTGACAACCACTGATCTCTTTACTGTTTCCGCATAGTTTTGCCTTTCCTAGAATGTCGTAGAGTTGGAATCATACAGCTTGTAGCCTTTTCAGACTGGCTGCTTTCACTCAGTAACATGCAATGTTCCGTGTCTTTTCATGGCTTGAGAGCTCATTTCTTTTCAGTGCTGAATAAAATTGTCTGGATGGACCACCGTTTTTTATCCATTCACCTACTGAAGGGCATCATGGTTGCTTCCAGTTGCGACGATTATGAGTAAGGCTGCTATAAATATCCATGTGCCGGTTTTTGTGTGGACAGACGTTATTAAGTCATTTGGTAAATACCTAGAAGCGTGAAGGCTGGAGCACGTGGTAAGAATATGTTTAGTTTCGTAAGAAACCACCAAACTGTCTTGCAAAGTGAATGCACCATTGTGCATTCCAACCAGCAATGAACGAGAGTTCCTGGGTTTTTACACTTTCTCATGGTTGAAAAAAAATCAGAAGAGGAGTAGTATTTCTTGGGAGATTGGAATTGACATTTATACACTATTATGTATAAAATAGATAACTAATAAGAACCTGCTGTATAAAAACTAAATAAAGTTCAAAAATTCAAAAAAAAGAGTAATATTTCATGACACCTGAATACTACATTAAATTTATTGATTTGTTTGTTTGTTTTTGCCCTGAGGCTTGTGGGATCTCAGTTAATTCCCTGACCAGGGATCGAAGCTGTGCCCCCTGCAGTGGAAGCGCATAGTCCTAACCACTGGACCGCCAGGGAAGTCCCTGACTACATGAAATTTAAATTTCAAGGCCCATAAATAAAGTTTTATTAGAACACAGCCACCTCCATTCATTTAGGTATTATCTATGGCTCCTTTCATACTACAAAAGTAGAGTAGAATAGTTGAGATGGTAAGTCCCACACAAGAACGTTCTACCTGACCCTTTACAGAAAAGGCTTGCCCACCTCTGACTTAGTAAGTGATTTTGAGATTCACGTTATGTTGCCGTGCATGTTAGTACTTCACTCCTTGCGACTTCCCTGGTGGTCCAGAGGTTAAGACTCTGCGCTCCCAAAGCAGGGGGCCTGGGTTCAATCCCTCGTCCAGGAACTAGATCCCACATGCCACAAGTAAGAGCCCACATACCATAACTAAGAGCCTGCGTGCCACAACTAAGACCCTGTGCAGCCAAATAAATTAAAAAAAACAAAAAACTGCACTTCTCGGGCTTCTCTGGTGGCGCAGTGGTTGAGAGTCCGCCTGCCGATGCAGGGGACGCGGGTTCGTGCCCCGGTCCGGGAAGATCCCACGTGCCGCGGAGCGGCTGGGCCCGTGAGCCGTGGCCGCTGAGCCTGCGCGTCCTGAGCCTGTGCTCCGCAACGGGAGAGGCCACAACAGTGAGAGGCCCCTGTACCACAAACAAAAACAAAACAAACAAAAAAACCCTGCACTTCTCTTTATTGCTGAAGAGGATTCCATTGTGTGAGTACACAACAATTTATCTGGTCACCAGCCAATGGACGTTAGGTGTCTCCAGTTTTTAGCTATTATGGATAAAGCAGCTATGCGCTTTTGTGTATGAGAATATATGGGACATATGTCTTCATTCCTCTTGGGTAAATGCCCATGAGTGGAATTGCTGGGTCATGATGGCAGTATGCTATTTCCAACCAATGCCCCTTTTATTCCATTTCACCCAAAGAAGGGTTCCTTCTTTGCCCTTTGCCCCTTGCCCTCTGCCAAACTAGACCCCAAAGCATTCATTGCCCAGGGGAAGAATAAGAGAGTAGAAAAGCATAAAAAAGGCTGTTAGTTTCAGAAGTCAAAGCTCTTGAGTTGCAGGAACCTGGGCTTTTGAGCTGCAAAGCCAGAGCTATGAAGAGCTCCAGATATCAAATTTGTGCCCCACAAAATAGATTGGGGTGGTGGTGGAGGATGTATAGTGGTAAGCCAGACTGTGAGCCCAGGAGGAGATGATGGCTCCTGGGACTGGGACACAGAAGCCAGTGGGTGGAGAGACACTACCAGATGCCCATCAGAATCTGCTCTCCTCTCTTTTGGGCAAGCAGCAAGATGGCCCTTCCCAACATCCTTTGCAGTTAGCAGTGACCACGTGACTGAGCTCTTGCAGGCTGACCCTCCAAACGTCTACTGTATGATTCTTTTTTTAAAAAATAAATTTATTTATTTATTCATTTATTATTGGGTCTTCGTTGCTGTGTGCCGGTTTTCTCTAGTTGCGGCGAGCGGGGTCTACTCTTCTTTGCGGCGCGCGGGCCTCTCATTGCCGTGGCTTCTCTTGTTGCGGAGCATAGGCGCGTGGGCTCAATAGTTGTGGAGCACGGGCTTAGCTGCTCCGCGGTATGTGGGATCTTCCCGGACCAGGGCTCAAACCCGTGTCCACTGCATTGGCAGGTGGATTCTTAACCACTGCGCCACCAGGGAAGTCCCAAACCTGACTTTTCTAGAAGCTGGAAGTTTTGATGTGTGTAAAGTATCCTCTTCATCAAATGGCAGCAAGTCATTCGTACTGGCTCGACTCAGCACATCTATGGCTGGATTTGACCTATGGGCCACCAGTTTGCAATCTCTGTCCATTGGTTCAATTAACAAGCGTTTATGGAGCACCTAATGTGTGCCACGCACAAAGAAGGCACAGCCTAGGGAACTGTGGAGGGGAGAGTGATTTCCCAGCAGAGACCCAGAGGGACGGGAGGGGATGGGCAATCCAGGCTGTTGGAAATCCCCTTGCTGCACGTCCCCCAGAGTGGTGGCTGGCCTTGGGCTGGGGGCGGGGCAGGGGTTTCCTCCCTCACCCAGCCTGTGTGCATGTACAGAAGCCCCGTCCCTCCTGGTGTTGAGGGGCTGCATGGGTGGCCCAGCAGCCTCCAGGCTTTTCCAAAGATTTACAGGGGAAAACTTTCCCTCCCTGTTGCTCAGAATTGTTCAACTCCCAGCCTTTGCTAATTACTGTGCCCTTGAGCAAAAATGTTAATCTAAAAAATGTCAAATTATAATGGCTCACTTGACATAATTGGAACAAACAAGAGGAGCAGGGAGACAGAGAACAACAGTGCTATCCACAGCGGCCCCTCCTAGGCCCCGGTGGGAGGCAGGGCCCACCTGGCAGGAGCGGGTGGGGCAGGCTTCAGCCCCCAGGCAGGGTGAGCCACCAGCGCGGAGGGCCCGGGTCCCAGGCCTGGTGGGAGGAGATTTATGGGCCTCACGTGCCCCTTGCCTTGGGATATCGCTGGGCTCGTCTTTCTGCAGTGGGTTTCCGGCCAGAAAGCTTCTTCGGGCGTGGAGCTGTCAGCGTGGATGTGAATCCCATTTCCTGCCGTGTGCTCTGGGGACAGTGATTTCCCCTCTCTGTTTGCCCCTTTCCTCATCTGTGAAATGGGGCTGATAAGAATGTCCACCTCCAAGAGTTCTCCACGTCCGGTTTGTGAAAGCTGAGCACAGAACATCGCACACAGCAAGTGCTGGGTACACAATCACCACTGCGGTTGATGCTGGGAGCCCCCCTCAGGCCCATCTGAGGCCGGAGAGGAGGTGCATGCCTCTGTCCTTCGTTTCTCCCTTTTCTTGCAGGGGCCTGTCGCACCCCTGGCTTTAGCTATAAGGTCCCCATTTGGGGGAGACTCAACCTCCTGCCTGCCTGCCTTGCTGAGCGTCCAGTAACGAGGATTCCAGAGATTCTAGAGCCAGCAAGGAGGAAAGACGGGAGCCGGTAATCTCTTGATAAGAGATGCTCAGATCGGAGAGCCCTTAGTGAAGGAACAGCCCAGCCCTTCTTATCTGAGCAGATAAGAGGGTGAGTGGGGTGGGACCACCCCTGCCCACGGCTCATGCATGCACACCAGAGCTCCTGCAATACCATCAGAGCTCGTGCATGGACACTAAGAGCCCATGCACACACCCAGAGCCCATACATGGCTGACCCTTAGCCCCAAGCTCTCTGGATGGTTGTAAGCGTTGGGATGCTTTGGGCTGCAAGTAACAGAAAATCTAACTCAAAAACAGCTTAATCTAGAAGTGAGCAAACTACTACTCAAGGGCTGGCTCTCTGTTTTTGTTAATAAAGCTTTATTGGAACACAGCCATGCCCATTTATATATTGCCGCTGGCGGCTTTCACTCTATAGCAGCCGAGTAGACCAGTTGCGACAGAGACTGTCTGGTCTGTAATGCTTAAAGTATTTACCCTCTGGTCCTTTACAGAAAAGGGTTGCCAGCCTCCAGCTTGAACTATAAAGGAGACTAATTACGTCATTTGATGAATGCTTACAATGAAAGTGGTGTACTGCTTATCTATGACTGGACAACAGCTCACCCCCAAATTTAGAGGTTTAAAGCAACAATAATCTTTTACTGTCTCATAGTTTCTGTGAGTCATGAATTCGGGAGTGACTCTGCTGGGTGTTTTGAGCTCAAGGTGTCTCAGAGGTTGCACGTGGAGGTGTTGGAGGTTCATGCCAGGTTGTGAAAACACCACCTGCATGTATGTGTCTGGTACCTGTACTGAGAAGACAAACAGCTGGCATTTCTCAGGTATCTTCCTTCATCTTTATGTGTTCTTTCCAGCATGGCAGCCTCAGAAAAGCCAGACGTTTAACACTACAGTTCATGGCTAGGTGTCTCGAGCATGTCCCAAAAGAGAGCCAGGTAGAAGTCATTTCACTTTCCTGTGCACCCACTCGTCAGAGCCATCACAAAGGTCCATCTAGGTTCAAGGAGAGGGACCTGAACTCACCTCTCCAACGCCTCAACATGACTACCAAGAATCCAGGATCCTTCCATCTTTCTGCTCTACTGACCTTGCTCTGGGCTCAGCTAATAGCCCCATGGTCACAAAATGGCTGCTGAGGATCCAGCATTTTAAACAAACACAGCAACACCCAACAGAAGAGGAAACGGTCTTGATCCTGTATCTCTCTTTTGTCCCCAACATTATTATTGAAGTATAAGATATAAAAGAGCACATAGATGATGAGAACACAGAGCAATATATTTCCAGAAGTGCCACACATCCGTGTTGCCAACACCCAGACAGACAAAATAAGCAGAAACACTCAGAAGCCCTTTACTCTCCTTCAGCCACTACCCCACCATTCTCCTCAAAGGTGATAGCTCTCCTGACCTCTATCACTGCAGCCGACTCTTGGCTCCTTTTGCCTTTTATATGAATGGAGTCGCAGCTAAACGTGCTTGTGTGTCTAGCTTTCCTCACCTGACACCACATTTATGAGCTTCATCCACACTGTTGAGTGCAGTGCCAGACAGTTCTTTTTCATTGCTGTGTAGTATTTCATTGTGAGACCCCACAGTTTGTTTTTCCATTCTCCCGTTGAGAGGCAGCTGGGCTGCTGGGGCAGTTATGAAAAGAGCTACAGTGAGTATCCTCGTAGGTGTCTCCCTTTGGAAATAGGGGTGCATTGGCTGTAAAACAAGGAGGGGAAGTTCTGGGTTAGCGGCTAGGCGAAGTTCAGCTTCAGTAGAAACTTCTGAACTGTTTCCAAAGTGACTGAAAACGTCCCTGCCCCCATGTTCAGGAGCCCCAGCACCCCACACTGGGTGACCCATTATGTCCAGTCTACTGTCCCAGTGTCATCCAGCCCTCCCCCACTAATTTCTTTCCTGCCTTCTGGGGTCCAGAGCCATCAGCTCCAAAGTGGGCTATAAACACAAGACCTGGTCACCTCCAGAGACAGCAAGGACTGTAAATGACACCTCAGTAAAGAACTTTCCAGTCTACAGGCTTCAAATGGGGATTTTTCTTTTTTTAGGACAATGGCTGCTTATTGCAAAATGTTTAGAAAAAACTTACAAGTCTAAAGGAGAAAATAAAAGCCTTCTATCATCTCATTGTTGTGCAAAAATCTCCATGGATATTTTAATGTATTTCTTTCCAGTCTTTTTTCTATGCATTTATATGGACATAGGATTTCAGCTAACTTTCTTTCTTTCTTTTTTTTTTTTTTGGCTGCACCATGCGGCATGCAGAATCTTAGTTCCCCAACCAGGGGTGGAACCTGTGTCCCCTGCAGTGGAAGCTCTGAGTCCTAACTGGACTGCCAGGGAAGTCCCTGTAGCTAACTTTCATAACACACTTACTATATACCGAGCACTGTTTCTTAAGCATTTCATATATATTAATACATTTAATTTTCATAACAATTCATCCAAGTGGCTATTATTAATCCCTACTTTCCAGATGAGGAAAATGAGACCCAGAGAGGTGAAGTGACTTGCCCAAAGTCACACAGCTGTTCATCGGTACAGCAAAGACTCAAACTCAGCTTTCTCAGCCCAGTTTTGCTTTTTTTTTTTTTTTTTTTTAGCGGTACGCGGGCCTCTCACTGTCGTGGCCTCTCCCGTTGCGGAGCACAGGCTCCGGACGCGCAGGCTCAGCGGCCATGGCTCACGGGCCCAGCCGCTCCGCGGCATGTGGGATCTTCCCAGACCGGGGCACGAACCCACGTCCCCTGCATCGGCAGGCGGACTCTCAACCACTGCGCCACCAGGGAAGCCCCCAGTTTTGCTTTTAACCACTACAGTGTGCTTCTCCTGGCTTTGTTCTTATTCATCTGGAGTCAGAGGGTACAGACTGGACATGATCGTGAATTTAGGAGTTCTGACTTCAGAGCCTGGTAGGCCCCATCCTCCCAGCCCCACTGTGGTCAGGCCACAAGCAGCACCTCCTGTCTTCTGTTCACGTGCCTGACTCTGGAGGGTCCAACCTGAGGACACTGGCCACAGAGAGCCAGCCTGACCTCCTTGTTTCCCCCACCACAGAGCCTCTGCAGAAGGTAGATGTGTTGGGCGTTTACCTGTCCACGGCCAGGTGCCTTTCATCTTTGCCTCTGAAGATAAAAATCTGTTGGCCTCCAAATGGATTTCTGGGAAACACCTAGCCATTATTCACCCGGGGGAAAAAATAGAAAGACAATCACGCCACCCGGGGCTGTGTCCTCCCCAGTGCATGCGGGGTCGCTGACACATACGTGGCACTTCCCAGATGCTCCAGGGGGATGCTGGTGCCCAGAAGTTCTGACTCACCGTGGGCACGAGAGCCAGACTCTCCAAGACAAGTGGTGGTGGGAGCTGCTCCGCCCAGAGCTCGGGTTCCCCCACTCACCACACCATGACCTTGGGCAAGGTCAGGCTCCTTGAACCTCAGTTTTCTCATCTGGAAAGTGGGTATGATGATACCGTCTTTCATCACGATGAAGCTGCCATCAATGTAAGCCCCACAGTGATGTTATGTACCACAAAGAAAAAACTGATGCCACTTAAACTGCGACAAGACACAGGTTGTCAGAAATGTTTTGATTTCAGTGATGAGGGAAAATGGGCTTCTGAGTGACAAACTTGTGTCAACCAGCCTAACAGGGTTTGGCGCTGGAGCTGTCGTGCTGTCACTGTGATCAATCGTCTCTGACTTTCTCCTATTTTGCAGCAAGGGGTGAAAAGCAGCACTAATTTCCCCAAGGGGAATCAGCCTCTGGACCTCCCATCCTGACCTTCACGGGGGGTTGGGGAGCGTCCTCCCAGAGACCACACCACAGGCTGGGGTCCTGGTGTTTTGCCCTCCACCCCCAGGTGACCAGGGGGACCACCCCTTGGTGACATCATTGTTCTCTCTGCTATGATAAAAGGCACAGAGGTGGCCCTAAGGCACCAAGGCCTCTCCAGTAGGGAGGGGTCCAAAGTGGAGATGACCTTCCAGGGCAAGGGAGAGACAGGCAACAAAGCAGATGAACAGGAAACACCCCATTATAACGTCAGGGAGACACGAGAGTCAGAAGAAAATAGAGCAGAATGAGGGTGGGCGAGCGATGGGGATGGGGAGGGTCCAGGCTGTTTAGATAAGGAGGTTGGGGAAGGCAATTGACATGAGTGGTGACAGGTGACAAGGTGCCAGCAATGCGGACTTCTGGGGGAAAGGCATTAGGGCAGGGGGGACAGCAAGTGCAAACGCCCTGAGGCAGGAACAAATCTGGGTCTGAAGGGAAGAAGGAAAGCCATTGAGGACAGAGCAGAGTGAATGGAAGGGAAGGGGGGTAGGTGATGAGATGGGGAGAGGCGGGGGCCTTGAAGGTCATGTGACACGAGTGGCTATTCTTCTGGGAACAATGGGAACCACTGGGGTTTAGAGCAGAGGGGTGGCATGGTCTGGGTGATGTTTGCAAAGGTCTTTCTGGCTTCTGTGGGCTACAGGGGGCTAGGGCAGCACTGACTTCATAGGAACATCCTGGAGGTTGCATGTAAGAATCCGTATGAAGTGTGCCCGCCATACCTGGCATATAGTAAGTGCTTGATTAATGGTGGTCAATGTGGATTCTGTTGTTATATTATTATTATCAGGATTGCATTTCCATATGCCAACAGCGACCTCAATCCTGACATGCATCCAATCCCCCAAAGCTCAGAATCTGTCTGGGAAGATTAATTCCTCCAAGTCAGGGAGCCCCGTCCTCAGGCCCAAAGAAGGCTCTAGGACCTCAGGGGAAGAAGGGTCAGCTGGGACTACCCACCTCTGAAGTCCCTTCTCACGCCCTTTGAATGTTTCTCAGTCCAGAACGGGCTGAATCAACCCCCCAACTCACTCCATGCCTTCTCTCAGCTCCCTGGAAAAGCCACCATCTGTGTGCTCTGAACACGCTTGCCGACTGGAAAGGCTCCTCGGCCCCAGCTACTGTTCCCTGCTCAGAATTCTCCGTGAATCTTGGCTGCAACAGTCACCAACTTGATGTCTGTGAGTTAATATTCCACGAGTTTTCCCAAGTCAGAGATGGTCAGAGTTTGCAGGAAATTCTGAGATGGCCAAGCTCAGTGTTGGTGAATACGTAGCACTTCTCTGTGCCACGTCCGAGCAGACATCACTAATCGCTCTCTCTCCAACTGAGCTTGAACATCACATCTTCAACCTGGACCTTCAGGCAGCCACACCCCATTGCTAAGAATCGGCGCAGGATGAAAGCTCATTGTTTCACCCAGTCTAGCACAAAGTCCTCACTGTATACTCGGAAAACTGAGGCCCACTTATGGGAAAGAACTGGAATTCAGGCCCCCTGACTCCCAGCCTACAGTATCACTCCTCAAGGGCAAGGGGACATTTGTTATTTATGTCTCCCCTAGAGGACCTGGCTACAGCAGATATTTGTTCAACAAATCACAGGAATTAAATAAACGAAAACCAAAGAAAGAAAAAAGAGTTCCAGGGACTTCCCCGGTGGTCCAGTGGTTAAGACTCTGCCTTCCAATGCAGGGGGCATGGGTTCGATCCCAGGTCAGTGAACTAAGATCCCACATGCTGCGTGGTGTGGCCAAAAAAAATAATAATAATAAAATAAAAAATAAAAAGGTCTTAAAAAAAATTTAAAAAAAGAAAAAAGAAAAAAGAGTTCCAGCTGCAACAGGTGGAAACTGGGTTGGAAGTGAGGAAGAAATTCATGACATCAAGGGTTGCTAGACATTTAGAAAAGTTGCTAAGGGAAAATTTCAGAGTATCTTTCCTTGCAGGACTTTAAAAATAGTCTGGAAAAAAAAAAAAAAAAAACCCTGATTAAGTACCCATCTGCCTGGGAGGCTCCCACAGAATTCTGAGTTCATTATTCATTCATCCTCGACAAGTGTCTGCTGAGCATCAACTATATGCCAAGCGTAAATCAGTCGTCGAATTAAAGAGCAACAATAACAGCTAGAATCTGTGTCTCTGTATCCATGAGAGATCTTGGGCTGTGAGTGTCAAGCCAAGCCTGGGAGCTAGATGTGGCTCCTTCCAATGCAGGTGTATTTGTTATCTACTGCTGCGTAACAAAATACGCTAAAACTTACCGGCATAAACCAACTATAAAAATTTATTGTCTCACATAGTTTCTGTACGTCAGGAATTTGAGATCAGCTTGTCTGGGTGGTTCTGCTTTGGGGTCTCTCGTGAGGCTGCAGTCAACATGCCAGCCAGGGCTGTGGTCATCTGAAGGTTTGACTGGGGCTGGAGGACCTGCTTCCAAGATGGCACCCTCAATGGCTGTTAGTAGGTGTCTGAGTCGGTTCGGACTTCCGTAACAAAAGACCACAGACTGGGTGGCTTAAACAGCAGAAATTTATTGTCTCAGTTCTGGAGGCTGGAAGCCCAAGATCAAGGTGTCAGCAGGTCTGGTTTCTCCTGATGCGTCTCTCCTTGGCTTACGGATGGCTACCTGTCACTGTGTCCTCACATGGCTTTTCTTCTGTGTGTGCATCCCTGGCGTCTCTTCCTCTTTGTATAAGGACATTAGTCAGATTGGATTAGGGCTCACCCTAACATTCTCATTTTAACTTCATTACCTCTTTAAAGGCTCAGTTTCCAAATACAGTCACATTCCAAGGAACTGGGGCTCAGGGCTTCCATATAGGAAATGGGTAGGACACAATTCAGGCCCTAAGAGCAGGCCTCAGGTCTTTACCAGCAGTTGGTGGGAAGCCTCAGTTCTTTGCTCCCAGCTCTGCAGGGAAAGGTCCCAGCATTGCCCTTCCCCCACCTCAGTGAAGCTCCAGTTCCATCAGGGTTAAATCTCATCTTACCAACCTTTGGATCTGAACGCTTTTCACACAGCATCCAGCCCGAGTCATTGAGTAATTCATTCAACAAATATTCATGCTCCATTGTGCCCCAAAGCTGGAGGTGCAATGGCAAAAAAAGAGAAGTCCCAGCCTTTAGGGAACTCATTGTTCTACAGGTGGGACAGAGAAGCAAGTGTCCCATCCCAGAGCAGAGTGACGATATTTTAAACTGATAAGAGACGCCGCTCACTGAGTACCCATCTTGTACCGGACACCGCGTCAAGCTCTTTACATGTATTAAGTCACTGAGCCCTGGGGCAGGTACTGTTGCCACTCCCTCTTTACAGATGAGGATAAGTAACCTGCCCAAGGTCATATTGCAAAGAAATGGCAGAGCTGGGCTCCAGCTCAGGCACCTGGGCTCCCAAACCCAAGATTTCCACCATGATCATCTGCGGCCATGGCGATTCTTACTGAGCAGGGGAACCACAGGATACAACTAACGCCCAACGCATTGGCAAAAAAGTATAAAGTCCAGCAACACCAGGTGCTGGTGGCGACGTGGAGCAACGGGACCCCTCATGCTTGCAGGTCGGGTGTAAACCAGCACTGCCAGTGCGATGGCAGAGGAGGGCATCAGTGCAACGTTAAGTACCAAAATTGAAGACAGTCGTATCCCATGATCCAGACATCCCACTGCTTGGTATTGACTCTCAAGAGAAATCAAGTCTTATGTCCACACAGAGATGAATGCTCATAGTAGCTTTATTCTGGAAACTGGAAAAACAAATGTCCATCAACAGGTGAATGAACCCATCGAAGCATATTCACACCACGGAATCAAAGAATCAAGACACACAACAACCTGGGTGGATCTCATGCCAGTGCAGAAGCCAGACTCAGAGGAGAACATACTATATGAGTCTATTTTTTTCGGAAAGAGGCAAAAACTGATCAGCAGTGTTAGGGATGTCTAGCTGCGTGGTTAAACTATAACGCACATAAGCAATGTAAGGGATGTCACAGGGGCCGGTAGGCGGTGAGCCCTTGGGGAGACAGAGGGGATGGTGATTGGGAAGGACCACACGGGCCGCGGGTGTGGGGCGGCAGCTAAGTTCCACTTCCTGCCCTGGGTGCTGGTACATTATGCTAGTTTCATAATTCTACCCCCCACTCTGTTCATGTACTATTCCTTACCTGTGCTCTATTTTGGGAGGTGAAGAGTCATGGGCTTTGGTGTTCAACATGCCTTAAGTATTTATTTCTTGAGCACCTACTATGCACCGGACCTAATGCTAAACTATTAGGGATACAGGGAGAACCAGACAGACGTGATCTCTGTCCTCAAGGGGCTTACGGACAAGTGGGACAGACAGATATTAAGCAGACAATGACACAGGTGTCTGCAGTTTGCTTATATCTGTGCCAAGTCAATGAAGAAGCATTAGGAAGGGCTACGCATGCTGGTACCAGAGAGACCTGTGTGACTGAATCAAGCAATAGTAGCCAATGCTTCTTGCTCTTTGCCCTCCAGTATATATAAAGACATTGTTCTATGTTCTTTTCTTAATTCCCTCACTCAGCCTTTTTAACAACGTCATAAGGTAGATGGTATTTCTATGCCCACTTAACAGATGGTAAAACTGAGGCATAGAAAGCTTCAGCAACCTGTCTAAGGTTACCCAGTCCAAGTGGCAGAGTTAGGTGGTCTGACCCCAAAATCCCTTGAACCTGAGTCTAGCCTGCACCCTAGGAACCGGTCTTTAAGATGAGGCCTCAAAGATCAACAGCGTCAGCAGGAGCTTTCCCTAGGAAAGCAGGGAAGAGCGTTTTCACCAGGGGGACTAGCACGTGCTAAAGTTCACGCTGGAAAGCAGCTGTGGTGTCGGAGGGCCTGGAGGCTGGAGCACAGTGAAGATGGCCAGAGTCGCTGAACAGGGCTCCCGCCGAGCCCCAGGGCCAAGTGCAGAACTTCAGAGCTACTCTTGGTCCCAGCGTGTCTCTCACCCTCTGCTGGGTGTAATGAGAGCTCCCTGGTTGCTGCCAGGATGAAATGGAATCCCACGCAGTTGGTCCTCACCTGCATGAAATCTTTTCTTTGCCCCTTCAGTTCAAGTTCAAGGAGATAGCCTCCAAAGCCGAGAGCCGAGAAAAACAGTTGTGACACTACCGATATTAGAGATCGGGCACCTCCCTGCTTCACGGAAGACCCATGGGTGCACACACAGCCCTTCTGCTACGTGGCGTTCAGGGCTTCCACAGTCTCCAGGAACCGAGGCAGCCTCATCAGGGCCCAAAGAGGAGCCCCCGCTTCTTGGGAGTCAGGCATCTGCGGCGCCCACACCAGCCACCCGACTGGGGAGGGAGCAGCGCTTTCGCACCCCAAACGACACAACCCCTAATTAGACACGGAGGCACTGCGAGCTAGCGGAGGTTGTGGGAGACGGTTCCTGTTTAGTAAAAGTGTCGTTTCAGCTCTCTCTCGCTGCTTCTGAAGCTTGCTGGTGATAACAGGGGTCGGAGAAAAGAGAACGCCCACAGAAACACATGCCTGGGGGCCGAGGCGCACCGGGTGGGCGTGCGAAGCGGCAGCAAGTACACGCACACACACGCACGCCACGGGCTCACGCGGCTGGGCTCCCAGCACAGACACCGTGCTCTGCTCCCCAGTGTCGCGGTGGAGAGTGGGACTCGGGAGCCCGCAGGTCCCGGGTTCAAACCCTGGATCCGCTGCTGGTTGGCTGAGTGTTCTCAGGCAAGGAACTCGACCTCTCTCAGCCTGCTATTCCTCAACGGTAAGGTGCAGACGGTTAATTATAATGATCTCACCCTCTTCGTCCTTGCTCTGTGTCTGCAGGGGCTGAGTCTGCAACAGAGGAGCTGCACCCGCACACCCCCGACCCTCTGGGCTCTGGTAGGGGCTGACCGACAGGAAGCATCAGAGCAGATCAGAGGGCGCAGGTTGGGGGAGAAGAAGGAGGGAGGTGCCCCTCCGACCCTCCCTCCAGGGCTGAGGTTTGGCTTGTCCCCCTGCTGAAGGTCGCAGCTCCTGGTGGGCAGCCCTTTCTGAGAGCCGCCTGTAATAGCCTCCTATTACTGCAGGAACAAATGAGCACATCCTTAGTGGCTTAAAACAGCACAAACTTACTTCTCTAGTGTCTGGAGGTCAGAAGTCTGACACAGGTCTCACTGGGCCAAAATCAAGGTGTCCGCAGGGCTGTGCTCCTTCTGGAAGTTCTGGGGGAGTATCTGTTCCTCGCCTTTTCCGGTTTCTAGAAGCCGTCAATGCCTCGGTCATGTCCCCCCACCTCCATCCTCAAATCTCACTGACTCTGAACTCCTGGCTCCCCCTTCCACTATTAAGGACCCTTGTGATGACGAGCCCGCTGGATAACCCACGATAATCTTCCCACCTCCCGGTCACCTTCCCTCCCCTTGGTCATACAAGCCAGCATAGGCACAGTTTCCGGGAATCCGGCTGTGGATGTCTTTGCAGGCCATTATTCTGCCTCTCGCTCTGGCTCTGTGCTGCTCTGGTCCTTGACCCTCAGGTCTAGGAACAGGAAGGGGTCCCCACGATGCTAGCCTCCGGGTGCTACATCACCCCTGCTGCTTCCCTTAGCCAGGACACCCCACTGTCCACCATCCTTTCATTTCATCTCCCCACTGACCTCCATTCAAAGTGTCTCTCCGAGCTGTCTGAGGACAAAATGAGCCATGATGTGTACCTGTAACACCCTCAGCCTGGCGTCCGGCGCGTGGTGAGTTCTCAGCACACCTTCATCATCATTATTTTGTAAGTTTCCCTCACTAGCTGCAGGACCCTTGAAGGTGGGACCTGTATATTTTTGTCTCATTTTAAAAATTTATCTCACTAGCCCAGCTGCTCTCGAAGACTAGATGCTCAATTATTCATTTAACAAACATTTATTGAGCACTGACCGGACTCTGGGGAGGCAGAGGCGAGAAAACTTAACCCCAGGAAGCTTCTGGTCTAGTGAGGGAGCCCGCAGCTATGGCATAATGACAAGACGGCCACCCAAATATTCATGGAGTGCCTCCCTGGGCCAGCCACCAAATACCAGGAGTACCAAGTGAGAGGGACACAACCCCTGCCCTCAAGGCCCTGATGCTTTCAGGTTAGTGAGAGCTGTGGGTGCTGTGTGCTCATCTCTCTAAGCAGGTAGTTTTTATCTGATTCTCAGATCAGGTCTGGGGGAAGTTCCGGTAACTCTTTAGATTTTAATCCCTGCGTTCTTAATCCGGTGTACACATGTGAGCAAAAGGAAACGATAATCGTCACTTATTCTCTTTTAAACAAATTTATAAATAAATTTTGAACTACCTCGGTCAAAAAAAAAGTTAGTTTCTCATTACTTCTGTAACAAATTACCCCAAACTTAGTGGCTTAAGCAACACGGTTTCCCTGGCGTAAGTCAAGGTCCCGGCAGGGCTGGTTCCTTCAGGAGGCTCCGGGGGAGACTGGCTTCCTGGCCTTTTCTAGCATGACATGTCTTGTCTCTTGATCTCATATCACTTCTACTTCTTGCCTCTGTTGTCACAGCTCCTATTTCCTCTTCTATGGTCAAGTCTCTCTCTGTCTCCCTCTTTTTTTCTTTTTTTTTTTTTTTTCCATCATGCCGTGCAGTATGCGGGATCTAGTTCCCCGACCAGGGATTGAACGCAGGCGCCCTGCATTGGGAGCACAGTCTTAACCACTGGACTGCCAGGGAAGTCCCCCTCTTTTTTTTTTAACTTTCCTTTTTAAATTTTTAAATTTATTTTTAGTTTTTTATTTTTTGACCGCGCCGCACGGCATGTGGGATCTTAGTTCCCCCGACCAGGATCGAACCCGGGCCCCCTGCAGTGGAAGCGTGGAGTCCTAACCACTGGACTGCAGGGGAAGTCCCTCTGCCCCCCTCTTCAAAGGACACCTGTGGTTACATTTAGGCCCCCCTCGCCCCCCGCCATCATCCAGGAGGATCTCTCCATCTTGAGATCCTTCATCACATCTGCAAAGTTCCCTTTGCCACGGCAGGTTCCAGAGATTAGGACCTGGGCATCTTCGGGGGTCACTATTCTGCCCACTGCATGCACGACCTACAGCCCTCCCAGGGCCCATTCCGTCCACCACATTTCCGTCTGTCCCTCGTGCCAGCACATGCTGATCTGCTTCATTCTTTTCAGCCTAACGGGCACTTGCACAGCAACGGCCTGTTAAAACCACACTGGCAGCATTCACAGGGAAGCAGTCAGGGTTCTACGCTCCCCTGGGAGCTGAGAGGGGTGCTGGCTAGCTCTGAGAGAGTTCTGGACACGACTGAGCCTTCCCACTGCCAACACCCCCTCCTCCAAGGCCTCCAAGTGCCCCAAGTCAGAGGTGGCTGGTGCAATGTGTGATGTGACACCAAAGCCGGGATTTGGGGACAAAGGTGGCATAGAAGCAGAGGTCAGTATACATTCGGAAAAAGGAGATAAATTGTCCTGAAAACATAGCCATGTGCATGCAGACCAATGGGTGCCTACTTAAAACTCAGTAGTTTCCTTACGTTTTACATTTACATTTATCATTTACGTAGCCTCATTTTAAGTATGCTGGTTAACTTTCAATTGCCCTTGCAGACCCTCCCTGCTCGGTGCATCAGGAGGCTGACCCTGTGGACTACATTTCCCAGGATCCCTTGCACTCTGGGTTCCTGCTAGGTTCAGCCAATGGGAAGCACAGAGGGAAGACTGGAGGGCGGGAAGGGAGAGAGGTTGGGGTATTTCCCCCACCTCCCTTCCTGCCTCACTGTGATTAGAACAAGGACTGTCTTCTCCTGAAGGTCACTCCTGTTGATGGCCCCTCTCCTCCAGCTACAGCTCTCTCTGGGTTCCAGTAGCTACTCCTTCTCCACTCCTTCCAGCCTAAAGGTGGTAACAGCTCCTTGTTTTCACTAGCCCTGGACACTGCAACATTTATTCTTGGTTTCCCTACACAGACCCTGCCTCCACCTTTGTAGACTGTCCCTTTGTTAACTCTCCCAGTTATCCCATTTGAGGGCTGGGACTCATACAGATACACTGAGCAATGATATTTGTGACATCACAGGCTTGAACACATTAAAATAAAGATTGATTACTAAAGCAAAAAAATACAGTGGCGTTCTACTTAAAATCATCTCATATAATATCATAGGTATTCATGGCACTCAGGGACATTGTCATGGAATAAGCCCTATTACAAGGATAATACAAAGCATGTTTGGCCTAACCATGGGGACCAAATTATCACACATCCTGAGGGAGTGGGGTGCAGCTTGTCAAGGTCAGACTGCACTAGAGATATGGCTTGGAGGAAAGAGAATGGAGGAAGGTGAAGTCGGTGTAAGTACTCAGGGTACCACCTAAAATGTTAGATTCTGGTATTTCAAATGGGAAACTTACCATTTTTGTAAATAATTACTTATATGGTGCTGTAACACTGCACTACTCAGAAGTCTTGCTTGCAAGTGACAGAGACCAACTACGGTGACTTTATTAGTTTCCTAGACTGCCATAACAGCGTACCCAAAACTGGGTGGCTTAAAACAACAGGAATTTATTGTCTTATGATTCTGGAGGCTAGATGTCTGAAATCAAGGTGTCAGTAAGGCCATGCTCTGATGGCGCCGGGTCGGGGGAACCCTTCCTTCCTCCTCTAGCTTCTGGTGTTTGCTGGCGACCCTAGGTGTTCCTTGGCTTGTAGATACATCATCCCAGTCACGTGGCCTTATCCCTTTGTATCTTCACATCATCTTCCCTCTGTGCATGTCTGTTCCTGTGTCCAAATTTCCCTTTTTTAATAGGGACTCCAGTCATATGGGATTAGGGCCCACCCTAATGACCTCATCCTAACTTGATGACCTCTGTAAAAACCCAATTTCCAAATAAGGTGACATTCTGAGATACTGGGGTTAGTACTTCAACATATCTTTTTGTGGGAAGGGACACAATTCAACTCATAACAGTGATTCAATTTACCCAAAAAATGGAAATTACTGGTCTGCATAATAAGAAAAATACCTGGAGTGTGTCTTCAGGTGTGGTTTGATCCAGGGCCCACTGCCTTCATGATTCAATCTCTGGCCCCCCATCTCTCCACTCGGCTTACCTGTTTTGGCTTCATTCTTAAGCAGTCTCTCTCCATGTGGGGACTCCAGGCAGCTCCAGATCCCTGCTCTCCCAGCTGAGCAAAAAAACGAGAAAATATTCTTCTTTCTCAATACTTCCAACAAATTCCTCAGGCTGACACCCAGCTGCCTTGCTGGGATCATGTACCTACCTCTGAACCAATCACTGAGATCAGGAGGCAGGACAATACTGATTAGGTAGGCCTGAATCACATGCCCATCTCTGGGGAAAGGAGGAAAAGGGGAAAGGCAGGAGCCAGGTCCTGGCCGGCCTCACGGCCTATGGGGAGGGGAGCGCAGGTCCTCCAGGTGTGGTTCCCAGAAACAGGGAGCTTGGGAGCTGACCAGGACAAACAACAGGTACCTGCTAGGTGCCTGGAAAAAAAACGAACCCAGGATGAACACCTGCCAGTGGCGCACAGCAGTTATCTTGGGAGTCAGAGGTTTGCAGAGTTTTCACTGCCTACAGGATGCATAGCTAGCTGACTTCTGCCTTGCTAGAACTTTCTGGAAGAATGACTTTTTGCATTCCCAGGGGTGTGGATTCTGAGAAGGAGGTTAGCATGCACAAAGTGTATTAAGGTGGGCCCTTGGGATCAACCCCATGGGAAGGGAAGGGAGGGAAACAGGAGGGGCAGAGAGAGGGGGCAGCTTGTGAACCCACCACACGGGGCCTCTGGGGCTAGGAAGCCCTCCCAGAGGAGTCCTGTGGGCAGTGAGCTGTCCAGGGTTTTCCACTGGCCTTCCTCAGTCATCACAGGGTTTCCCAACCTTGGGACTGTTGACATTTGAGGCCGGATCATTCTTTGCTGCGGGAGAGCAGGATCCCTGGCCTCTACCCACTCCGTTCCAGTACCGCCCCCTTCCCGGTCGTAACAACAAGAAGTGTCTCCAGACAAAGCCAAATGTCCCCTGGGTGGCAAAATCGCCCTGTTGAGAACTGCGGGGTCCTCAGATGAGGGCAGTTCCGGGGGGATCGTCACCCAGCAGAGGTGGCTTGGCGACTGCAGCCTTCCCGAGGTAGTCCCCGACAGCACTCCCCAAAGCTAAGGCAACAGGTCCCTCCTGGAGGACAATCTGAGTGACCCATCTTAGCCTCCACCCTGACAAGTTATCAGAAAAATGTTGATTGATTGATTGACTGAATTGCCAAGCCACGTAGCTGGCGGGATCTTAGTTCCCCGACCAGGGATGGAAGCCGCACCCTTGGCAGTGAAAGAGTGGAGTCCTAACTGGATCCCCTACTGGATCGCCAGGGAAGTCCCCAGAAAAATATTTAATGGAGGTAAATAAAACAGTAAGACACCGTGTTCCCAACATGCAGCTTGGGAAAAAGTTAATCTCATGTGATCTCCTCCGCGATCCACTGGGGGTTAAATGCCCTGGCCCCTCACCTCACCCAGCACCTCTCCCACAGCCAGCCGGCTCTCTGGGCAGGGGCTGAGCCACCTTCTCCCCTACAGGGATTACACAAAGTGTGTTTGCACATTCAAAGCCTCCATGACCTGCCATGTTGGTTTGGCCTTATTAGCGATCCCCCTTCCCTGTCAATAGAACCCTGATTTTGTCCAGGTGCTGCCTTGGTCCCACCCTTGCCCCGCAGTTAAACCAATAGTGGGAGTTCCGAGGTCTCCCCTGTTTCACAACTGGCCTAGGAGGGGTTACGTGGAGAACTCTAGCAATAGGGGAAGTGTGTCGGGCAGCTTTGGGAAAGATTTCCTTGTCTTTACATATGGCTGTGAGGAAAGGCTATTCACTCTGCTGCCTTTAGGGCTTTGTGACAGGATGGCTGGCTCACCAGCAGCCATACTGCACCATGAGGGGATGAGCCTAAAGATGGCAAAGCACAGAAATGAAAAGAGCCTAGGTCCTGGTTGACACTAAGTGGGCTGCTGAATCAACCAGCCCTGACACCCTCTCTGTCTTCCAGTGCTGTGACATAATACACACTTCTTCCTTGGAGAAGCCATTTTGAATCAGGGCTTCTGTTATCTATGGCCTCTTGATTCACTTGGAAAAGCCCTGGAGCCAAGAAATCTGTTTCCCTTCGTGTTACCCAATGTTTCTCGCACTTCTCTGAGCAGAAAAAAAAAAAAAAAAGAAAACTTTAAAAGAACATTTTAAATCAAACCTTTTGATTTTCCTCTTTAGACAATTAACAAATGTAGCAAAAGCTGAGATACTTGGCCTTGGTGGGTTCAAATATGGTTCCCTTACTGACCAGCAGTATGACCTTGGACAAGCCCCTCTCCCCCAGGAAAGCTTCTGGGCAGGGACTGATAATTATCTTCTCAATATCCACCCTCCCCTTCTTCTTTAGCCACAACACCTCAATTTTTATCTGGGCAACATTTCCTAGCCTCACTTGCATTTAGGTTCAGCTGTGTAGCTAAAGCTGGCCAGTGAGGTGAAGGTGGAAGTGTTTCATGGAACTTCCAGGAAGGCTCCTTAAAGGAGAATGACTCAGTTGAAGGATGACTTTCCTTCCTCCAGCTGCCTAGAATGCAGATGCGATGGCTGGAGCAACAGGAGCCATTTTGGACAATGAGGTAACTTTGAGGATGAAAGTTACACAGTAAGATGTAGAGGAGTCCAGGGCCTGATGCGTAATAAGTGCTGAATAAATGGGAGCTGTGATTTTATCATTAATATCTACAGGACCCAGGTTTTCCCTCCACTCTATTCTGCAGAACACAAGATGCTGTGTTCAAAAAAATTGATCTTTTGATACAATTGGGATATGTCTCCTACAGACACAGAATGTACATTTGATTATTAAAGGCCCTAGTAAGTCCTGTACTTTCTTTTTGTTTAACCCTGAATGTCCCAGATTGATTTGGGTACTAAACCACACCCTCCTGTTATCTTTTATTTTAATTATACCTACTCCCATTTTCCTGAACAAACTCGAGGAAACCCTGATCTAGCCCAGAGGTTCTCGAACTTTACTGTGCACACCAACCACCTGAGGAGATTTTTAAAAGACAGATTGTGACTCAGCTGGTTTCTGGTGGAGCCTGAGACTCTGCATTTCAACAACCTAACGCTGATGGTCCGGGGATCGCACTTTGAGAAGCAAAGAGTACTAATGTCTCATACAGCATGTCTTCATCTTACTCACTTCTCAGGCAGCCCAGGTGTCGTGGGGATGAGATGGGCTTCAGCCTGTCAAGGTCAGGTTCAAATCTCACTTTACTCTTAGAGCCGTGGGCTTTTTGTCCATGTTACTTTACCTTTCTGAACCTCCATCCTGATGTATAAAATAACCCATTTCTCAGAGAGTGGCTGGGAAGGTCAAAGGAGGGAAAGAATGAACCAAGTAACAAGAATATCAACTAAACTGTCCCTTAGGTACAGATGAGGAAACAGGTTCAGAGAGGTTAAGCAACTTACCAAGGACACACAGCCAGGAAGTAGCAAATCTGACTCCAGATAAACTGCTTTGATTTCCTCATCAGAAGGTTATGGTGAGGTCTGGGGAATAAGGCCAGCATTTTAGGGAATTCCAGGTGGGAATTGGTGTTAATGGTTATTTTTCTGCTTTCAGCCCCCAAAGGGTCTTGGGCTCAGCAAGGCAGGGTCCCAGGCTGTCTGGCTGTCTAAGGATTGATCTCAGCCAGGAGGCTAAGGTGTCTCCATCCACTCTGGGTCACCAGGATCAACCTGTCAACTGCTGTGGAGTAGGAACAAGGCGTGAAACCCTCCCTTCCTCTTGGCCTGGGCCGCTGGTGAAATCATCTTCGAACCCTGGGATGAGCAAATGAGGTCATTCGGGCAGGCCCTGCGTCTGCCTGATCCACCCTGCAGCCTCCGCTCGGGCCAGAGGATCCGTTCTGACAGCTTTGAGGTTCGGGTTCGCTGGAATCAGTCCCCATTGATGAGGCACCTTGGGGCTTTGTTCAAACACCCCTTTCCTCTCTCATCCCAGACCTGGGATGGGAAATAGTGGTGCCGTGAGGGTAGAATGACCAACTCCACCCTGATTTGCTCAGGACTGTCCCTGGTGTAGCACCAAGAGTCCTGCGTCCCAGGAACCTCTCAGTTCGGAGCAAGGGGGGAAAATTGGTGACAACCCCCCCCCCCCCCGCGCCCACGGCGGGGACTGGGGGCTTTCTGTTCTGTTCCCGTGCGGGCAAGGCCTGTCCACCTGCCCTGTTCCCTTGCAACTTGCTGCTGTTTCTGTGATGGCAGAGCAGGGAAATGTGTGTCTTCCTGCGTGTGTATCTGTGCAAGTACCCCCCTCAGTCTTGTCCCCTTAGAATGGGGATAAGGTGCTACTCTCCTGGAGGAGCTGCCAAGAGGCTTAAGGGAGGTAAAGATCACAAGGGACTCAGCAAAGACTGTAAGTGCCCATACAAGGCAGTGCTTTTATATATAAAAAAAAATAACACAAGGGGGACTTGCTGACAAGGCAAAGCGAGTCCTGGGGAAATTTCTGCAAGTGGAGGAGGTCACAGCAGGAGTGGGATGTGGGTCATGTGTCCACTGTGTGCCAGGCGCATGGGGGGCATGCAGTTGATTCATCTTGAGAACGACATAGTTGGGAGTATTATTGCCCCATTTTATAGATGAGGAAACTGAGGCTATGAGAGCAGTTGGCAAGGGTGGCTCCCTCTCCCCCTCTCAGCCGCAGCTCTCCTTTCCTGACGTTCTGGGAAAGGAAGAGACTGGGTCGTCCGTCCCCTGGCCCAGTGCCGTCCAGTGCCCCAGAGACCTTCATGTTGGAGGGGCAGGACCATCTTGACTCTGCCTGGGGTGGTCCCCCAGCTCTTTCGAGGACCCCAGGCCTGGGATGCCCTCCCAGACTCTGCCGCCCACACCTGTGACTCAACTTTGTGGGGCAGGAGCCTCAGTTTCTCCCTCCATAAAATGGGGATAATGGAGCCCTGAAGGCTGTTGAAGAGAACTTTTGTTGACTCACAGAGAGCCAGTGCTGGACTGCCCGGGTCTGGGCACCTTGGGGCTCATACGAGGGGCCAGTATGAGAATTCTGATCAGGGGACGCCATCTCCTCCCCGCAGAGGGTCGGGGTGTCTCTGTCATCCTCCCCAATGGCCAGCATGCCCCCCATATTCTGGTTATAACGCCCTGCTTACTTGCCGGCCTCGCCCATGGGTCTGTGATGTCTGCAGAGCAGAGCCCTTCCTACCTCTCGCCAGCCAGGTCCCAGGACCAGCCCCTCCGAGCCTCAGCAGGCAAGCTAAATCCAGACACTGTCTCCTGGGGCCCCGTCCCCACCCTGCACTTCGGAGGGACAAAGCCACGTGCCCACTTGCCACCCTGAACGGCCCCCCAGACCAGCTGTTCTTTTTTTTTTTTTTTTGGCTGCGGTGTGTCCACGTTGCTGCGTGAGGGCTTTTCTCTAGTTGCGGCGAGCGGGGGGCTACTCTTCATTGCGGTGCACGGGTTTCTCATTGCGGTGGCTTCTCTTGTTGTGGAGCATGGGCTCTAGGCGCGCGGGCTTCAGTAGTTGCGGCATGTAGGCTCAGTAGTTGTGGCTCGCGGGCTCTAGAGCACAGGCTCAGTAGTTGTGGCACATGGGCATAGTTGCACCGTGGCATGTGGGTTCTTCCCGGACCAGGGCTCGAACTTGTGTCCCCTGCATTGGCAGGTAGATTCTTAACCACTGCGCCACCAGGGAAGCCCTAGACCAGCCATTTCTGAAGTGTGGCCTAAGGACCCCTGGGGGTCTGAGACCCTTTGGGGGGATCCACAAGGCCCTCGTTTTCCAGTCCCCAGTCAGTGAGCTGGCTTTGCTTCACTGCCTTCCACCAAGAAGACAAATGACAAAAGGCTGGATGTGGAGCAGATCTGAAGATCCAGATCCCGTACATTAAAGAGATTTGCACAAACAGAAAACAAGGCCACTCCTGCCACACATTTTTTGGCTTGAGACAAATCATTTTTATGACAAATCATTATTTGTCATAAAAATATATTATTGACATTAACATGTAATAAGTGTATTATCTTTCTTTTTGAGTGAATTAATAAATTCATGTTTTAAAATTTTACCAATCTCTAATATGAGAAATACTGAATAATAGAACTCATATAAACGAAAGCTCTTTGCTTGGGGTCCTTGATAATTTTTAGGTGTCATGGGTCTGGAAACCAAAAAGTTTGAGGACCACTCCTTTAAACAATGGTCTCCCTTTGCTCCTTAAATTTAAATGGCTAACGGTTACACAGCACTTTCTATGTGCCGAGCATCTGCCTAGACATTTTGCATAGATATTTTTATATAGATGCGCACATAGGTATTAACTTAGTAAGACAACAGTCCCCTGAGGTGAGTTCTAGATGCCCCATTTTACAGATGGGGAAACTTGGGCTCAGAGAGGGGAAGTCCCCTTCCCGAGGTGAGGGGTAGAGGGGACTTGAACCCAGGAAGCTGGAGACTTAACCACTAAGGAGCCTTGCCTCTGGGGAAACCACACCCCACCCCCACATCCCTGCCACCAGGACCACCCCAGCTAGTCCGGAAGAGGCTGAGAATCAGGATCAAACCACCTGGAATCCTCAAAGTCGGCCCCACTCAGGAAGTCCTCCAGGGTTCACTAGCTGGATTTCCCAGAGTCTAAAGCAGAATAAGGCTCCACCTGGGGTAACCCCAAGCCGGGCCTGTCCAGATTACCTGTTTCAGAAGAGCCTGGCCACCCCTCACTCACTCCCTCGGGCTCCCAGCCTCAGGGGCTTTTCACCTGCTGTTCCTTCCTGCAGGCGTGCCTTTCCTGCACCGTGGGGACCCTTCAGCCAATTCAGGCCTGATGGGTCTGCGTTAGCAGCAGCCCCTCCTACCCCCATCCCTCTCCAACCCCTTTCTCTGCTATATATTTCCTTAGTAACACTTACCACCATGTGACATTATATTACATATGCCCCGGTTTAGGATTTAACGTCTGTCTTCCCTGTGAGAATCAAAGCGCCGTATAAAGAACCAGGCACAGCGACAGGTCCCACTGCTATTGAACGAGTGAATGAATGAGCAGACGATTGGAACAGAAAAGTCATGCCAGGCTTAAGGGGCAGGCACCTCCTCTCCCCGCTCCCTGCCTGCCCCCCACCCCCAACCTGGGCCGATCGTGGCTGCGTTGATGGCAAAGGCTTGCCAGAGTTTTCGATTTTTCATAACAAGCTGAACATCAGATTTTTATGTAGCATCTCCTGTTTTTTTAATTCACTAGCAACTTATTCAAATTACCAAAGTGAAGAAACGGCTTGGTGAGCCAGACCTTATGTAGCTAAACGCAGTCAAGTTTGGCAAAGTGGGCTCCCCTTCCGTTGTAAGGGGAAGTGACATTTGAGCGGGGGTGGGGGGGGCGCGGGGGGAGGAGGCTTAATAGGGGAAACTTAGGCACGGGCCAAGCAGGGGGGCTGGAGAAGAGGAACCCCGGGCCGAGTCGGGTGGGGTGGGGCACTATGAGCTGTCCCCACCCCGTAGACAGGCTCCTACCCGTCACCCCTCCCTTCGGAAGTACTCCCACTGACCCACCCCTGGTCCCAGCTGGCTGAGAGCCACGCACTTGAAGCATATGCGTGGAGTGTTTTGAGAAGGAACACACAATACACAGCAAATAAGGCTGCTTCTCCGTCTGGCCCGGACACGTCCCTGCACTCCGCCAGATGGTCCCCCATCCGCCTCCCCAGCTGAGGCCAGGGCTTTGTGAGGCTCCGGTAGAGCCTCCCCTCCATCCCCCAAGAGGTGGCTGGGAACCTCTCTCCCCAGGGGCAGCTGGGAGGATTTTTCTTGGCCCACGGACAGGAAGGCTGATTCAGCTGGGAACCTTCTGGATTTATAACCCCACCGCTTCGTCCCCTGGCGACCTGGAGCCCCAGTGTGCTGGTGTTTACTGCTAATTGTTTTCAGACAGATGGCATGGCCCAGAGTCTAATTCCCCAGTCTAGGGGGCGGGGATGCTGGGGGAGGAGGCCATGCCCTTGACCGCTGCTTGCATTCTTGAAGAAAATGTTCTGGGTTGGGGGGTGGGGGGTGGGCAGTGACAATGGTGAGGGCTTATGGAAGGGAAGTATGTCAGGGCTTTGGGAAGGGAATAGGGGAGGGTTTTTCTGTTTGTTTTAATATTAATTAATTAATTTATTTATTTTAGCTTCGCCGGGTCCTCTTAATTGTGACACACGGGATCTTTTAGTTGCAGCATGTGGACTTCTTAGTTGTGGCACGCATGCGGGATCTAGTTCCCGGACCAGGGATCGAACCTTGGCCCCCTGCGTTGGGAGCACAGAGTTTTACCCACTGGACCACCAGGGAAGTTCCGAAGAGGAAGTTGTTTTTTTTGCGGGGGGAGGCGGGGGTACGCAGGCCTCTCACTGTTGTGGCCTCTCCCGTTGCAGAGCACAGGCTCTGGATGCACAGGCTCAGCGGCCATGGCTCACGGGCCTAGCCGCTCTGTGGCACGTGGGATCTTCCCGGACCGGGGCACGAACCCGCGTCCCCTGCATCAGCAGGCAGACTCTCAACCACTGCGCCACCAGGGAAGCCCCCGGGAAGCCCCCGAGGAGGGAGTTTTGCAAGGAGCAAGTCAACCCTAGGGCTCAAGAGACTGATAAAGCTGGGTGAAGAACGCCCCCTTCTCCAGGAAGTCCTCCTGGATTGAAGTCTGTGTGGCAAGGAGAATCTCTCCTTTAGGGTTGGATTTAGGGATGGAAGGAAGTAGGAGATTTGTTGGGAGGGTGGAAGACCTGCCCACAACCTAATAAGCAGCCCTCACTTTTTAATATGATTGCAATATAATTCAAGGGCTTACAGAGTCATCGTCATTTCACTGGATCCCATGAGTGCCAGGCATGAATGAAGATGCCAAATTACAAGTGAGAAAAAGAAGGTGGCCTCTGAAAGGGTAAGTGACTAGCCTGAGGTCACACAGTCAGTCCACAAAGATTCACTGAGCACCCACTGTGCCGGGGACACAACAGACAGCCGAGGGCAAGACCAACAACCTCCCTGCGCTCACAGTTTCCAGGTTTGTGAGAGGAGGCACACATTCATTCACAAAAAAGTGAGTTCAGAAATAATAAGGACTGGAAAGAGATAAAATCGGGAGATGAGGAGTCAGGGACCTTAGGGGAGGGTCAGGGAGGGCTTCTTGGAGGAGGCAACCTTTGAGCTGAGCCTTGAAGATGGAGTAGGACCCAGACGTGCCTAATCTCAGGGGAGGAGCATTTCAGGCAGAAGGAACAGTAAGTGCAAAGGCCCTGAGGTAGGAATGAGCTTGCTGTGTCCAAGAAACCAAATAAATAGCCAGTGTGACTACAGCAGGGTAAGAGTCATGGGAGGTGAAGTGTGGGACGTGGTGGGTCTTACATAAGAGCTGCGGCTCTAAAGCCTGTTGGCCAACATCACTGGCCACCAAACACATCCACAACTGAGTGAAACTGGTGAGCCAGAGATTATAACTCTATGTTCCGGCTAATGAAACCAGGGCCCCCTCTGAGAGGGCAAGTCCCAAGTCAGTCACCAGCTGACGTGCAAGAGAATTGAGATTTGAGTGGGTGTCCTGACTCCCTCAGCAAACTCAAGGAAGAGAAAGTAAGCCTGGCTTCCACGGGAGGCTCTGCAGAACTTCTGAAACGCGTGCCAATTTTCTGTGTTGGAAATCTCTTGAGCCAGTGGCTGACACATAAGAGAAAACCCAACACTCCCTGGTGTAAACAGAGGAGAGAATTTATTGGGTCATGTAACTGGAAAATTTCAGGGGAAAGTGACTTCAGGAACGGCTGGATCCAGGGACTCAAAGGTTCCAGGAGTCACTCTCTCTTCATCTCTCAGTCCTGTTTGCCTTTGCAGCCTCTCCCCAAAGGATGACAGAAGCACCCCAGGAGCACCTAGGATGATGAGCAGCTCAGCAAACTCCACATAGACAAAGCTTCTCTACTGCAGTAATTTCAGCACACGTTGCAGGGCTGACTCTCATTGCTTCCCTTCGGGTCAGATGGCCATCCCTGAGCCAATCACTGTGGTCAAGGGAATGCACTTTGCTGATTGGCCATCCCTAGAACTTGGGTTGTGGAACCCCTCCTTCTCACGGGCTGCAGTTGGGAGAGAGATGGTCCCAAAGGAAAATGGAGATGCAAAAGCCAGAAACAGGAGGAAAGGATGCTGGGGAGGCCGAAGCAAGCACGCCCACTGCAGAGTTGGAGGGCGTCTCCTTCTGCATGCCTCCTACGGCCATGTCAGTGTCAAGAGACTCCGCAAGACACAAAGGCACTGGCACTGGCAGCCCACGCAGCCCTTGCCGTGCGGGGGCCCCTCCCTACCGGAAGGCTGGCAGAAGGGCTGGTTTGTAGAAGCATCCCGGGGTGGCTGTTCACAGGCCTCTTTCGATCACTGACATCTGGCCTTGCAGTGGGACCTCCTCTGTTTATTCATTCAACAAATATTCACTCCTCATCTACTTGGTGCCAGGCACTGCACTCAGCCCTGGATATATAACCATGAATGAAACAGAAGAAAAAAAATCCTTCTTTCTGTTCCCCAAACATACCAAGAGAGGGCCTGCCTCAGGGCCTTTGCACATGCTGTTCTAGCTCCCTTGCCACGTACTTCCCACTTCACTTGGCCTCACTCCTACTCACCCATCAGGTCCTAGTGAAGCATCTCCTCTCTGGGAAGCCTCCTCTGTGCCCCTGGGTGAAGTCAAGCCCCCAGTTAAGCTCCCCCGCTCCATCTCTCCATGGAAACTCTCTTGACACTCATCCCATATGGAGGGAGAAGCAGAAAGGTGTAGTGGTTAGAGCACAGATTCTGGCACCACAGGCTGCCTGGGTGCAAACCTTGGTCTCTCACTGAAAAGCAGTGTGACCTCAACCAAGTCATTTAACCTCTCTTAGCCCGCTTTTTAAAATAAGGAGAATGATAATCCCACCGTAGAGGATTAAATGAGATACTATATGTCGGTCGGGTGAGTGGAACAGGGCCTGATACATCGTATGTGATCAACAACTGCTGTTGTGGTCACCATGTGGAATTACTTGGTCACTGGACATCTTCCTTGCCAGGCTGCAGCTCCGGAGAGGTCAGGGCAGGGCTTTGCCTTGGGCGTGGTTACCCCTGGTTTGCAGGTGTACCTGGTGTTGCACGCGAGGTCTGGACGGGAAGGGAAAACTCAATCATCACGTGCAAACTGGATGGATGTTTTGCTCTCTGAGACCTGTGGACCCTCCATGTTACACCCCAGGGGCTCCCCTCTCCCCTCCCAGGCCCCTTACTACCGGGGCTCATCTGAGCCACACCCTGCTCCCACCCCAGCCTCCTCTAACGTCCAAGTGCAATTAAGCCAAACTTTTGATTTAAGATATTTATAAAGGCACTAAGAATGTCCTCTAACATCAGCTTATATATTCTTAATCTGCCGTTAAAGTGATTTAAAATGGAGCTCGACAGACAGGCGTGATGAAAATTAAAAGTCTCCATCACCTCGCGTCTGGCTGCGGTGCCCCTACCGACAAGGACTCGGGGGTGGGGGGTGGGCGGACTGCTGGGCACCTCCACCCCGCTGTGTGCCAGGCTCTTTCTCCAGGGCTGGGGCCGCCAGGGGCGGGGGTCTGGGGAAGGAGCCACCTGGAGGGGCTGCGCACGCGGCCTAATGAACGGTGACATCTGGTCGTCTGTTTAATTAACGAGCCGCTCTCGCCGTGGCAGGACACGGGGACCATGTCCTCTGTGCTTGCAGAGGGAAAAAAAAAAAAAAAGCTCAGGGAGAGAGGACTGCAAATTTACAGAATGATTTTTTTTCCTGCCTCCTTTTAGAAACCAGAGAATGGAACCCGGCTCCTCTCTTTCCTTTTCTGCAAGACAATTTCCTGGGCCTCATTTCCCGAGTACCCTGGTGGGTGGACCAGCTCCCAGCCCATTCTTCTCCCTCCTCCCCACCTGCGGCCCTCCTCCCACCCGGCCCCTTCCCAGGAAAGTCTGAAATAAATGAAGGTCACAAGCACATGGGTCTGCAGCTTCCTCCAGGCCCGGCCTGAAAAGCAGTGGATCAGCCGTGAATTAAATCTCCCCATCATCAGTTCTCTCTTCCATAAATGCCTCTCGGTTCCCCTCCACCCACTGACAATGTGTTGCCACCTAAGGAGATAGCAACCCTGGGCAGGGGGAGGGATTTGGAGATGTCACGGTGACGGTGACGGGCCCACCAGGTGGTGGCCTTGGAGAGCACGGCCCTGTCTGCAGGAACACTTGGTGGTGAGTGTAGGGTCTCTGCAGGGATGGATCTGCTCTCCTATCTCCCCAGGAGATCTGCCCCCAAGATGGGCAGTTCTGACCGTGCCCAGGAAGATGCTCATAGAAGTTTCTCCCTTCAACACCATGGAGATCTGGGTCTGGAGTTCAGGTGGGAGAGAATGATTTTGGATGTGCCTAGGTCCCTTTGAGACATCTGAGTGGCAATACTGAGTACACAGGTGGATAGAGACAGAAATGTGGGACTCATTGACACGTGGGTGGGCGCCAGAGCAGTGGCTGGGGGGAGGACTATAGAATGGGGAGGGGACGGGGTTCTGACAGCCTTGGGGATCTCCCCAGAGGTAGAGAACAAGCAGCGCGAGAGACAGACCCTCAGATGTTCTCCCGCGACGGATCCCTGTCATTTTCTGGTGTTCAAGCCCCTGTGTAATCCTCTCCCCTTGTACGTGGGCAGGTTCTCAGGCTTGCTTCTTCCAGTAGAATAATTCTTAAGATCTGCAGCTTGGAGGGCACTTAATAGCCAACAGAAGAGCTCTGGTTGGGCAGAAGCAGTTCAGATCCCAGGAGGAAGAAAGGAAAATGGATTGCGTGTAGTTTCTGAGAGGTAGAGGGGAGCGCAGTCCACACCCCAGGCCGAGGGACTGGCCCTTCCCGACTCAGCAGCAGACACGTGTGGGAACTCCCAGGTGAGGCTTCTGCCTTCCCAGGCAGCCTCTGTCTCATCTAGGGTGGTGGGCCTGGGGCTGGCGGGCAGCGCGCCCAGGAAGCCCCCGTGCCACACTCCACGGCTGAGCTGGGGATTCTGCCCTCGCAGCTGGGCTGACCTCCTGCAGGCGGGCCTCCGTCTGAACAAGGGCCCAGTGTGTTTCCCTAGGCGAGGATTTGGCTGAGGTTAGCCCAAGAGCCTGGTTCAGACAGGAGCCCTTTGAAGGCAGCATGAATTGGGCTCAATGTCTCCATCCAGCTGAGACTGGAGGTGGGGGGCAGGGGCCCAGCCAGAGCGGCTTCCAGAAGGCCTCTCGTCCAAGGATGAGAAGAGGCTTGGCATCCATGCCCATCTCCGGTCCCGCGGCAGCATCCTCGTGCAACAACACAACCACTGCAGCAGCAATTCCCACAGCCTCTGCCAGAGCGAGCCCCGAGCAGGAGAAAGATGGTCCTGGACAAACATGTGTGATTTGTGATACTTATGCATTTATTTAAGGTGTACTAGATAAAAGATAGCTGGCCCATCCCATCAGCGCTTTCTCAGATTTTATTGCTTTGTGCGAGGTGACATCTATTGACACTTAAAAAGGGGCTTACTGGGAACTACCCAAATGTCCACCAGCAGTGAATAGGTGAGTGAGTTGTGGTACGTCCGCACAGTGGGAAGCTGCTCAGCAGTGCAAAGTAACGCCATCCTGGTCTGCACACCATGGATCTATATGTGGAGGGCCGGGGATGGAGGCCATTCTTTTCTTTTTTTCTTTTTGGCCGTGGGATCTTAATTCCCCGACCGGGGATCGAACCCAGGACCACGGCAGTGAAAGCACCGTGTCCTAACCACTGGACCACCAGAGAATTCCCTGGATGCCATTCTTAAAGGAGGAAGATGCTGAGCCTGGACGTCGCGTGGCAAAGGGGCCAAAACACAGGCTGCTCTAATGCTCCACCCCTGTGCTGGCACCCAGTCTGTGTCTATATCAAGGCAATTGTTCCCAGGAATGTCCCCCATCACTCCTAACCCATCCATTGTCTGACTCTTACTCAGATGAACTCATTTCTCTCTCGGCTTCCCTTGGCCCTGCCTCTGGCCTCTTCAAGCCACTCCCTCCCTCCCCCCCCCCCCCCCCGGCACAAATTAATCTTCCCAAAGTGCTGCTCTGATTGAGGCTCTCCCCACTGCTCCAGCACCTTCAGTGGCTCCCTATTGCCAGGAAAATAAGGATCAAATTCCTCAGCCTGGTGTTTCATGTTCCCAGGATCATCTGAGCAGCCTTCTGTCCTATATCACACACCATCCACAGCAGCTAATTTTACGCTGTTTCCTGAATGTACCCCACAGATTCTCACATCTTAGTCTGCTCTTTCCACCTCCAATGCCCTTTCCCACATCCCTGACTGTCAAATCCTGCCTTTTTTTTTTTTTTTTTTTTTTATGAGTTGCAGCTTAAATGCCACGTCCTCCTTTCTGGCCAAAATCAAACACACCCGCCTTCATGGTTTCACTGCCCTGTATCTCCAACCTGAACACCCTTATCCATTTTTCCTTGGGCCATAGTGAGTCGAGTTCCACTCTCAGGGGATCAGGATTTTAAAACAATCACTTGAGGAGGGCAATGCTTAATCCAAAGGAATTCTGCTCTGACGGTGAAACTTCAAGCACCCGTGATTACAGAAGAGGGTATAGTGTGGATCAGGGGCCCCTCCCTGTAAAGCACTTAGACCAAAGGCCACAAACTCCAACAATTAGAGTTGAGGAGAGATGCTGTGAGCTGATGTTTGTAGGAAAGGTATCACAGAAAAGGAAGAATTGATCTGGACACGGAAGGTGGATGGGACTCAGGGAGGTGGCATGGTTCTGGGGAAAGAATTTGGAATTTGGACTTAGATAGGCTTGGACTCAAATTCTTTTTCTGCCTCATTATAGGCCAAGAGTCTTTTGCTTATCCTAGAAACCTCAACTCAAAATGGCCTCAGTTAAAAAGAAAAGATATTGGCTTTTATAATGACAAAGTCCAAGGGTAGTGCCAACTTCAGGTATGGCTGGATCCAGGGGCTCAAGCACTGACCTCAGGACGCTATCTCTTTCTGTCTCGTGGTCATTTTTGTCTATGTTGGCTTTATTCTCAGGTAGGCCTCGCCCTCAAGATGGAAAAGGCATCCCAGCAGGCTCAGCTGAGAATTCATGGTGGTTAGTCACCCCCAAAATTCTCTCTTCCCAACTGTTCTAGGATTATCTCTGAGTGGACCAAACTGGGTCACCTGATGGCCCCTGAACCAATCACTGAGGCTACAGGTTTGGAAAATTCTGATTGGCCAGGCTTTAGTCACATGCCCATCTATGGACCAATGGGTGGAGTCAGACTAACCCCAAACCACATGGTCTGAGGTGAGGGAGGGGTCATCTTCGAGGAAATGCAAGGACAGTGACCAGAAGAGGCATCCAAAGCTACCAATGTTCCCTAAAACTGCTGAACAGCTGTGGGAACTTGGGCAGGTGCCTTAGACTTTCTGATCCTCAGAGCCCGTGGTTGTGAAATGGGAATATCGCAGGCCGACCGCAAAGTGGAGTTGTGGAGAGTTTATGTGCGGATGTTAATGAAAGCAGCGAGCACTCACTAGGTGCCTGATGAAAGTCCACAGAATCAGAAGCTGGGAAGAATCTGGACTGGAATTAGAGCAGGAAACGGTGGGAGTGGCAGTGTATTTTACAAGGTGGCCACAAGTTCTTCCATCTCACAAGCTATCTTTGCAGTATGAAGTTGTCACTCCTGCAGTTGAGAGGCGGGGTCCATGTCCCTCCTCTTGGCCAGGGCTGTGGCTATGATGGAAGTGACACTATGTGACTTCTGAGGCTAAGTTACAGAAGGTGACACAGCTTCTTCCTGGCCCTCCTGAGATACTTTTTCCTACATGTTGTGAGGCCGACATGTTGTGAGGAAGCCCAAGCTGCCCGAGGAGGCCACAGTCCCAGTTGAGGTCCCAGCTGATAACCAGCATCTATTGTGTGAGTTGCAAGATGTGTGAGTGAGCAAACAGCAAGATGACCCCAGCCCCAGGGACCATGTGACTGCAACTGAGACCTCAGTTGCAACTCGGACCCTGCCTGAGACCACCTAGCCGAGCCTCGCTGATGCCAGAACCGTGACATAATAAAATCATTGCTGCTGTTTTATGCCACTAAGTTTGGGGTGGTTTGTTACATAGCAACAGATACTGGGAAGAGTGAGCTAGTCGGAGGGATTGTGGGTGGAGGCTCTCATGGGGAGCTATTACTTGTCTGATTGCACAACAGAATCTGTCTCCAGAGCTCACTCACTCCCATGCCTGGGTTAATGCTAGTCTGTCGCGAGAAAAAAAGGAGAGGCCACGCTTGAGTCCCCCGAGGCCCCTGAGCTGCATACAGCCCTGTGCCTGCTGGCAGAAGTTGGCTCAGCCATACCACTCGGTACTTGCTGTGAATTTCCCGGGACAAAGCGGTGGCCCACGTGCTTTGGGACAAACTGTCCTTTACAGTGTTGGTCCTTCCAGAAGCTCAGGCCCGGCCCGCTCTCACTGACTCGTGAATGGCACTTGTCACCTTCTGAAAGTGGAGGAGTGGGGAAGCAAATTAAACCCTTGAAGGTGAACTTGCTAGATGTTTGCATAACCCAGGCTGGAGAATTTCCTTTTGCTGAGATTGGAGGAGGCTGAATCGCAATGGGTCCTGCACTTTTCAGCCCCATTCTGCTCTCCACTCCCTCACTCAGGTCCTGTGGGACTTCCTGGTTCCCATTCTGCCCTGCTACCCTGGGCAGGTCACCTCTGAAAGAAGGGAGATGATGTGGAATGTGAATTGTACCCGGGTGGCGTCTACACAGATCAGGAGATATAATCCAGCTAATTGGATCCTTTGAAGCTTACAAGGAAACATTCCACTCTGGACCTCAAATGCCCAAACTGCTGCCCACCCCCCCCCCACACACACACACACTCCCGGGGCATTCAGGCATCCCCGTGCAGCTCTGCCCCATCCCCCCTGCAGCACTCATGGGACCAGTTCCTGCCCTCTCCACACCTGAACTACCATTTGCTTAATTCTTTAAAATCAACCACTTGCTTTCTCTTTAAGAAAATACATTGACTTAAAAAAGACAGCTTAGATTACCCCATAATTGGAAAGCCAATATCACATGTCATAAACAGAAGGTGACCGTGAAAATAAATAAAAGGACACGAAGGGGATCACCAAAATCTGGTTTCCATCCTGCTGCCTGACCGGATGAAGTTTTTTTGAGATGGAAACTTTCTCTTGCTTTGTTGTAAAGATACCTGAGCCAGACTCAGTGAGCCCCGTCAAAGACATATCAGCACCCCGTGGAGACTTTCTCCTTCAAGTTGGCAGAAGAATGGAAAGGAGAAAGGGAGTGACTTTCTTGTCACTGAGGATTATTTAATGCTGTGTCTGCATCCACCCCAGGTCCTCTCAACCACTGGGGAAGGAAGGTTATGATGGTGAATGCTTAAGAAGAGCTTGCTGTGGGCTTGAGTCAATTCCAGGACATTCAGTGCACTATCTCATTTAATCCTCAACAACCCTATGAAGTAGAAGTAGGTGCTGTTATCATCCTCACATGGGACCCAAAGAGGTTAAGTAACTTACCAAAGGTCACACAGCCAGTGAGTAGTGAAGCAGGGATTTGAACCCCGAGCTCCCCAGCTCACTGCCTGGGAAGCACAGGTCTACACCCGTCAGGTCCGAGGACAATTGCTTGGAGTCTCTGTACTGGGTTGAATAATGTCCTATCCAACCCCCCCCTCCCAAATTTGTGTCTACCTGTGAAGGTGACTTTATATGGAAATAGGGTCTGTGCACATAGAATTAAATTAAGATGAGGTCTTACTGCAGATGAACGGATAAAGATGTGAGATACACACACACACACACACACACACACACACACACACACAGGTACAAAATGGAATGCTACTCAGCCATAAAAAAGAATGGAATAAGGCCATTTGCAGCAACGTGGATGGACCTAGAGATTATCATACAAAGTGAAGTAAATCAGACAGACAAAGACAAATATCATATGATATCACTGATATGTGGAATCTAAAATATGGTACAAATGAACTTACTTCCAAACTGAAACAGACTCACAGGCACAGAAAACAAACTTATGGTGACCAAAGGGGAAAGTGGGGGAGAGATAAATTAAGAGTTTGGGATTAGCAGATACAGACTACTATATATAAAATAGATAAACAACAAGGACATACTATATAGCACAGGGAACTATATATATTCAATATCCTGTGATAAACCACAATGGAAAAGAATATATATATATATATATATATATATATATATATATATATATATAATACTGAATTCCTTTGCTGTACACCAGAAGCTAGCACAACATTGTAAACCAACTATACTTCAATTAAAAAAAAAAAAGATGAGATCCAATGACTGGTGTCTTTATAAGAATATGGAAATCTGGACACAGTGATACACAGAGGGAAGACAGCCATGTGAACATGGAGACAGATATGGGAGTGATGGGGCCACAAACCAAGGAATACCCAGGAAGCTGGCAACCACTAGAAGCTGGAAAAGACGTGGAAGGATCCTCCCCTAGAGCCTTCTTCAGGGGAGCACCGCCCTGCCAACACCTTGATCTCAGGGTTTTGGCCTCCAGAGCTGTTAAGAGAGTACGTTTCTGTCCTTTAAGGCACGTAGTTTGTGGTAATTGTTATGGAAGCCCCAGGAAATGAATACAGTCACCTTGGCCAGTGTTTGGGGGGAAATGTCTCCCAAGAGGATGAGAGTCTCATGGGAAAGGGGCCTGGAGTTCGCTGCAGGAGGTCTCTTGTTTTTTGGTTGGAAAGGCTGAATCCCCAGCTTTCCCCACCTGCTCTGACACCTGCTGGGGCAACCTGACCTTCCCTGGTCCTCCTATGCTTCTCTTGCTGTGTGACTTTGGGCAAGTGACTTAACTTCTCTGAGCCCCCAATTCCTGTCATGGATTTAGCAAGAAATAGACCCCCGGGAGGCAGCTCTTATATCTCAGTAGATTTAGGCTTTAGGACTCTTCACCATTTGGAGTTACCTCACCTGTTGGTTTGCCTGCTTGTGTCTGTCTAAACCAATGTTGTCCAGCGGAATTTATTTTATTTTTTATTTTACTTATTTATTTAGTTTTGGCCATGCCATACAGCATGGGGGATCTTAGTTGCCGGACCAGGGATTGAACCCGTGCCCCCTGCAGTGCAAGCACGGAATCCTAACCACTGGACGGCCGGGGAATTTGCTAAACAATGCAAATGTATTCCCTTACAGTTCTTGAGGGCAGAGATCTGAACTGGGCCTTACTGGTCTGCAATCAAGGTGTTGGCAGGGCTGCGTTCCTCTCTGGAGACTTGGGTGCGGAGTGGGAGGGAGGAGAATGTGTTTTCTTGCCTTTTTCAGCTTCTAGAGTCTCATGGCCCCGTATCACTCTGACGTCTGCTTCCATTACTGGATTTTCCCCAACTCTGACCCTCCTGCCTCCCTCTTATGAGGACTCTTGTGGTTACACTGGGCAGCCCCTCCAATAATCCAGGATAATCTCCCTTTTCTGAGATCCCTAACTGAATCACATCTGCAAAGTCCCTTTGTCATGTAAGGTCACATATTCACAGGTTCCGGGGATTAGGACACGGACATCTTTGGGGACCATTATTCTGCCCCCCAAACCCCACGTGGCTAGTGGCTACCATACTGGACAACGCAGGTCTGGACCTTCCGTTCCTAGAGGATCTGACACTGATGTGTCCCCTGAGCCAGGCACACAGCAGGTGCCCAATTAACGTGTTCAATTAATGAAATTTGAATACCGCCTCTATAACATGTTTGTTGAAGGAGGTGCTGGCTTTAAACTCTTAAGTCCAAGCTAAACTTTGCAAAATGGAGACCCGCATTCTGGTGCCTCTAACAGAGCCTAGGCTACTCCTCGGAAATGCTTCTTTTCCCAGCTCTACTGTGTGACCTTAAGCAAACCTCTGTACATCTCAGCATTGACTTCCTCATCTGTACAGTCCTGAGAAACAGCTACCAAAAGCCTCACAAGAGAAAAGAAAACCGAGGCACAGAGAAGCTAAGGGGCTGGCCCAAGGGCAAGGTCATGAGGAAGGGGAGGAATCTGTTCCAAAGTCCGGAATGCACTTCAGAAAGAGGGTGTAAGAAACCAGTAGAAAGGCTTTCTGCGCCATCTGGGGAAGAAAAGATAGCCTGGACCAGGGGTACAGTCAGTGACTGACTTCTTAAATGCTGTGCTATCTGCCTGGAGAGTTCTAAACTTTTTCTGACTGTTGAACTCCTACTCACCTGTCAAGACCCAGTTCAAATGTCCCTTTTTTAAGGAAACTGTCCTTGAGTCCCTGAATCCACCTTTAATCTAACAAAAAGAGCCCAAGATCCCTGGACCTCCCACAGAAACTGTGCTGCCCCATCACAGTCCAGATATTTTAAATCACCTGCCTAAAACCACATGGGCCAGCAAGTGACAGATCTGGAACGTAAACCCAGGTGATCTGGCTTCAATGTCTATGCTGTCATGAGGCTATACATACACATTCAGCACACACACACACATCCCTGACTGCACACATATAAACACATGCTCACACATTCCACACACACGTATACACATCACGTCTATAAATACATGCATGGACACAACACACGAACATACACAGTCCTATTCTTTTGCACATGTGTGACCATTGAATGCATGTGCGTACATATGTGCACACACCCCATAGACATGCAGATAGACCAGACGCGCTCGCCCCTCGCACAAGCTTGTTCCCCGGCACACACGCATACAACATGCTAGACCATGCACCAGCCTGTAGGCGTGTACACACAGATGTGCAGGAAGCCCACCTGCCCACACACCCCTACATAGGGGCCTACACCTAAAAATAAAATCTGACGCTTACCACTGGGACAGCATGGGTAGGCACACACGAATACATGTGTATGTATCCTCACACATCTAGCTAAAAATTCACGTGTACCATGAACTCAATCACAGACAGAAAAATATCTAACTCAAACATGTGAACTGGAATATTCGAAATTCCACCTTCCTCCCGTGCACCCACAGACATACAGATGCATACTCGGGAACTCGCCCAGGCTCCTGTTCTCTGTCTCCAGGCCCCGCCCTGCCCACCCTCGCCAGGGTAGGAGGTAGCAGGCAGCACGGTGTGTGTGCTGGGAAGAGGGACGGGTCCAGCCCCAGCCCTGTCCTCAGAGCCCACCTGGCCTGGTCCTTGTCTCCCTGATCACACTCCTTCTCACCCCTGCACCACCCGGCCCATGCTGGATCCTGGGGCCAGAGGCAGGCCCAACACACTCCAGGGGCCCCAGATGAGGCCCAGAAATCTGGGAGGGCACGGGGACCCTTCCACCCACCCTCGAGCCCGCGCCCGCTGGCCCCGCTGAGCAGAGAGGAAGAGGAAGCACAGCATGGGCCGGTGGGGAATGGCGGCGGGCGGGGGGGGCGCCGGCACAGACAGCCTTCTGCGCGGCCAGATGGCCGGCCATCTGCGGTCCCCTCCTTCTCTGCCGTGGTTGGGCCTGGTGCCGGGGCGAGCGACCTCGCACGGTGGAGACGTGTGCTGCTTGCCACGCCCGGCTGCTGTGGCCCAACCTCTCCCCCCATAGTGCAGGCACCTCTGTTCTGGAAGATTCTGGGGCTTCGGAATCCAACCCCTTCATCCAATCATTCATTCGTTCCCCAAACACCAAGTGCTTACTAAGTGCTGGTCCTAGAGATACAATGACAAATAAAACAAATATTTGTTGAGTACCTATTCCTCTTGCTTTCTGCTCAGCTGGACAAGTTGGGTTCTCCAGGGTGGAGCGAGGGGTGCCTGTCCCCTCCCAGGCTTCTGGGTCTCATCTGGGCCCGCTGGGTCTGCCTCTGGTCCCGGGATCCAGGCACTTTTCTAGGAATCAACAAATTGGACAACAAATATATATTAGACATCTACTCTGTGTCGGTCACTAGGCTGATGACAACGAGCAAACAAATGTGTATTGAGCACCTACTATGTGCTGGGAGCTGTTCTAGGCACAGGGAATACAGCAGTGAACAAACTAATTATTTGTTGAACACCTACTACATGCCAGGCACTGGGGAGACAGTGGTGACCAAGAAGGACAAGGTCTCTGCCCTGACCAAGTTTGCAGTCTCCAGGGCAGAGGGGACGGATGACCTATAGTGAATACATGAAAAATAAGGGGTGAGGGAAGGACAGTGGTATTCTTATCCATTTGATCATTTTAGATGGGCAGTCAGGGATGCCTTCTCTGAGGAGGTGACATGGAGCAGAGCCCTGGGTGGAGCAAGGAATCAGCCCTCAGGCTCCCTGGGGAGGAATGTTCTGGGCTGAGGGAACAGCCAGCAGAAAGTCCTGCAGTGGGAACGGGCTTCATGTGCCCGAGACAGCTGTGGGGAACCAGGGCCCCTGGGCCGGAGCAGGTGAGCCCAGGGAGGGGCAGGGGTGGGAGGTGAGGGGTGGGTGGGGCCCTGGTAGGGAGTCTGGTGAAAGTGAGGCCTGGGAAGAGACCCCAGGGGTTGCAGGGGGTGGGGGAGCAGTGGGCATGTGAGGTGGCAGTGATATCCCGACATCCCGTGCAAACGTTCTCCCTGGGGCCAACCTCCATGAGGGCTGTATCTGCATTGGTCCCGGTAAGTCTGGGAAATAAGCACCAGGATGATTCCCACTTCACAGACCGGAAGGTGGAGGCACGTGAGAGCACTGCGGTCCGGGGCCTGCATCTCACTGGATGCTCGTGATGCTTCCAGAGCAAGCAAAGGAGACGCCCCGAGCCCACGTGGGCCCTACCCATCACCCTCCCAGTCAGTGCTGCCCCAGCCGTGGGCTCTGACGGCAATGTCCCCAGCCGACCCCTCTGCTGGCGCCTGAAGCTGTCAGCCCTGATTCCCCGTGGGCTTAGTCACCCCATACAAGTGACATTTATTTATTCCCTCGCACGGAGTGTGGCGAGAATTAATTATTCAGCGCCAAGGAAGCACTTTGAACATAAAAAGTACTGAGGATGACCGTGACATTACAGAGAATAATGTTCCCTCCTCATGCCCGCCTGCAGGTCTGGGTGCCTGAGCTGTCGCCTTCCGTGGTCCCCTGACCACCCGCCCCGCCGCCCATGATGGGGGCGGAAACCCCCCGCATGGGGAAAAATGATCTGAGCTCAGAATTTCGTTTCTATGCAAGCAGGAAGGAAGAGAGGGAAGGAAGAAGGAAAGGAGGGGAGGAGGGGAGAGGGAGAGAGGGAAGGAGGGGGAGGAAGAAGGAGAAAAAGAGAAGGAAAGGAGGGAGGGGAGTTTCACACTTCATATTTTTTAGCTGCTCTGTGAGTTACGAAGGTGGTACAGAAGTGAGTCGCAATGATACAGTTACAGTTTATAAGGCACTTGCTCTGTGTTATTTTCATGAGGTCTGCAAAACAGGGTGGTTTCTCAGAGCAGAGAAAGGGTTGCAGCCCCATTTTACAGATGAGGAAACTGAGGCTCTGGAAGGAGCAGCAAATACCCACCTCCCACAGCTTGGCCACAGTGGCCAGGAGCAAAACCTGTGAAAAGGAGTGTCGGGGGCTGACCCCAGGGGCTGCCCGCCGAGAGTTCTCACCTCTGTCAGGACAAGCCCCAGCTCCCTGGGCACTGGTATCCCCTGGGCACACGACACCAGCCCTTGAACTTGAGCCTCTGCCCTGCTGCCACCCTGAGGATTCGTGCATCCCGCCTCCCCCAGCTGGATGCCAGAGGGAAGGAGGCGAGAGGGGAGATCTTGCCGGGGAGGGGAGTGAGGTGGTGGGGATACAGAACAGCTTGCCAGGGAGCTTGAAGTTTGATTTGATTTAATATTTACCCCAAAGAAACCCCATCAGGCAGAAGAGACAGCTGGAGACCAGCAGAGCTGAGTTTGCTGTAATTGCCAAGTGAGATGGTCTTTGTTCCTACCTTCAGAGGGAAAAAAAGGTTGCAGGCCACACTTGACTCCCCCCTCTAGGCCAGAGCTGAGCAATCCTAGTGGAGGTGGAGAACGGGGTCTCTGGGCCACCTGCACGCTTCTTTCTGGGGGTCCCAGCTGTGCCGTGATTCAACTCCACACACCACAGTGGCCAGAACCATGCCTGCATTCAGTAGGGGCCCAGTAAATGCCTGCTCGTGTGTCCCGGGTGTCATCTGAGGGCCCCTGTTCAGTGAAATAGAGAAGGACTGGGGGAAGCAGAGGCCTTGCTGGGACAGATGACTTAGGCTCTCTGTGCCTCAGTTTTCCTATCTGTAAAATAGGGGCAAAAATGCTAGAACAACACCACAGACTAATGAGGATTCGAGGACCTGTTCCCAAAGTGCTGACCTCCCTGGCCATCCAGTGGTTGAGACTCCGAGGAAGACGCCACACTTCCACTGCAGGGGACACGGGTTCGATCCCTGGTCAGGGAACTAAGATCCCACATGCCCTGCTGGTGCAGTCAAAAAATTAAAAATAAAAATAAAGGTAAAAAAATAAAAAGACAGCACCTGGTACGCAGCAAGTGTTCTTTAAGGCGGAGCTACTGGGAGGGACCGATCCAAGCAAAGCCCCTGGCAGACAGGCGGTCTTCACAGCTAGATTCAAATCCTCTCACCCGTTCCAGCCTCCTGGACAGATAAATGGCATAGGAAAGGGGGTGGGGTTCCCTGGTGGGAAGGAGGGTGCTGGCCTCAGGACCCCCTCACCTGCCCACCTGCCCACTCCCAAACCCCGCTCAGATTGCAGGATGCTCTCCATGTTAATCAGGCCTCAGGGGTGGCCCTGACGTTTCCCTGTGTGGCCGCCCCCATGGGTCATCACTGAGTGATGTGTGTTTTGAGCCAGAAGACGCTCCGGCTGTAAGTCAGGGGGCTGCGCATGGGCATGGAGGCCCCGCAGCCACCTGGCTGCCTTCAGCCAGGGCGGTGGGTGGAGACCCCACAGGCTCCTTGGACAGCTGGGAACCTGCTAGAGGCTGCTGCCATGGCAACAGTGCTGGTTGCCCTCACTCCGCGTGGGCCCCATCCTGCCTCTCCTGGGCACTGACTGAGTGGGCTGGGGCTCAGCTGGTTACCCCTCCCTCCTCCTCCCCCAGGGGTCACTCAGGGGTCCTGAGAGCTCCCTGCCCACTTGCTACCCCAGCAGAGCAAAGCCAGCTCTAAGACATCCCTCTCATAATAATAACTAATACCAGCTGACATGTATTGTGTACTCAGCTCTTTACAAGTATTAATGACTTAATTATCATGATAACCCATTTAATAGCTAAAAAGACTATAGTCCAAAAGGGCAAAATTGCTTGCCCAGGGTCACATGACTAGTAAAGAGCAAAGCCAGGACTTGAACCCAGGATGCTGGCCCCAGAGTGCCATTGCATAGCATAATGCAATGGTTAAGATACAGACTCTGGAGTGAGACAAGCTGTGTGAGCCTGGACAAGTTACTGAACCTCTCTGGGCCTCAGTTTCCCCTTCTGCAAAGTGGGATAATAGTACCTGCTTCAGAGACTCCTGGGAAGGATGAGATGAGTTACTACATGCAAAGCACTTAGAGCAGCAACGAGCACAGAGTACGCGCCTGGGGCTTACCCAGTTTTCCCGCAGAAACAGATGAGGATTTGCAGCCAGGTCCTCCTGGGGAGGACAGCAGCGGGAAGAGGACAGAGAAGGAGGGGATGCCAAGCTGAGGTGTCACTTGAGGCACCGTCCCAGCCCTCGCCTGATCCGCGGGGGACTCTGGAGCGTGAGTTACACCTCGAAGTTTGTCCTGACTCCAGAGCAGGGGGCTGGACCCCCACACTGTCAATGGTCGCCTAAGGGCTGTCCCAGCGGGATGACAACTCCCAGGCCGGCCAGGCTTTCTGGACACGGGGCCAAAGCTGTGTGCAGAAGCGAGGCAAGAGTACGGGCAGTCAGGAGCAAAGCACACGGAATTGCAGAATCACAGAATTGCAGAATCAGAGGAGAGACCCAGGACTTGTGGGTGGAGCCCTGCCTGCTGTCCTAGCCATTGTTATTTACCTTCCTAGGACGCCACAGCAAACCTGTCTGACCAGTAGAGTTGCCCTCGTTTTACCAGAAGGCCACTTGGTTTGGTCAGAGTCACACAGATTTGGGGCGGGGAGCCAAACCTCTAGACTTTCAATTCTGCGCAATTCTCACTGCACCCTGAGACCTGGTCATGGGTCACCTTCTGCAGTACCTAGAAAAGATGATGCTTAATTGGGCAGGAGGAAAGTTAGCAGCTCAAAGGCCTGGGGCACCTGGAGGAGGTTGTATCAGTCAGAATGTCTTAGGCAGCAAATTTAAAAATCCGAATTCAAACAGCTTTAATAATGAAAAAGATTTCTATTTTCCATGATAAGAAATCCTGAGGTGAAGGAGCTCCCGGGCTGGTTGATTCAGCAGCTCAGGGGTGGCAACAGAACCAGGCTCTTTCCCTCTCTTCTCTTTTCTGCTGCCCTCAATATAGATCATGCTCTTCAAGGTCCCCAAATGGCTGCCCAGATCCAGTCATCACATCCCACCGGGACAAAGTACAGCCCAAGATGAGCCAGTTAGCAGCAACAGAGACGTTCCGGCCCACAAAGCCTGAAAGGATTATTATTTGACTCTTTACAGAAAATCGGTTTGCTGACCCCTGACTCAGCTAATTGGGATTCACCCCATGCTGGACTGAGTCACTGTCTCCGAGGGATGAATACGGAACGACACGGTGCTCTCCGAGTGAGGTAGGCTGGTGTCTGGACTGGCGGCTAAGTCATCTTCTAGGTCTTTGCTGCTCAAAGCGTTGTCCACGGACAAGTGGCAAGATCCTCACGTGGAGAAAACCCCGGGCTACTCCCCTTCCCAGACCAAGCACACCAGGACCTACATTTGACCGAGTCCCCACGGGGTCTGTGTGCGTGGGCAAAACCCTAGCCCTGCAGAGGGCTGAAGGTACATGTGGGGACAGATGGGCAGCTGCCCTGGATTGACACTGAGGCGGCCTGGGTTCAAGTCCTGACTGTGACCTTGACCAGTTGTGTGGCTGCAGGCAGCTCTAGCCGCCCCTCAGGGTCTTAGCACCCGCACCTGCTGAACACCACGTGTTAGCATCCTGGGACTGCCATAACAAGGTTCCCCAGACTCTTGGCTTAGGACAAAAGTTCAGGAGGTCAGAAGTCCCACGTCAAGGTATGGGCAAGGCTGGGCTCGCTCCAGAGTCTCCAAGGGAGGCTCCTCCCTGGCTTCTTCCAGCTTCCCATGGCCCCAGGCGTTCCTCAGCTGTGGCTGCATCCCTCCCATCTCCACCTCCATCCTCACGTGACGTTTTCCCTCTGTATCTTTCCTCTTCTTCTAAGGACGCCAGTCGTATTAGATTAGGGCCCTGAATGGCCCCCATCTTAACTGGATTACATTTGCAAAAACCTTATTTCCAAGTCAGATCACATTCACAGGTTCCGGGGACTAGGACTTCAACACATCTTTATGGGGGACACGATTCAACCCATAACATGTGGTGGCACCACCCACACATGAGACACAGGTGAAAAGGGGACACACATGTTTGTGTCTGGGGGGAGGACAGGGCTGATGGAGGAACAGCTGGCCAGCTCTGCTGGAAGCTTCCTGAAGGTAGCTGGCCCAAGGTGACCTCAAGGAGAGCATCTCTACCCCCTCAACTGCCGCCCTCAAGGGCCTGAGCTGCTCCAGGGACCTCCTGGGTCTGTAGAAACCAGGTCCAAGAGTCCTCAGCAATTCCTGGATGAGAGTGAGACAAGCAAGGCATCCAGGTGCAAGTTTCAAGGAAGCGCTCATTCATTCTCAGGTGCCGCCTCTGTGGAGAGGGCGCACCTCCCTCCGCTCTGTGCCCTGAGTGCCGTGCTCACCTCACTCTTGACCATTGCTGGTCCTCAGCTCTGCCTGTCATCCCAAACATCTCCTCTGGGTCTCTGTTCCCAACTGTGGAAGGGGAGCAGGTAGGCTCTGCCCCAACATTTACTGTGTGAACAGAAAAAGTCCGTTTGACTTAGATAAACTGAAAACATCCAGAAGTGTACCCTGAGCACCTAACTGGTGTTGAAAAACCAGGTATATTGAGTGAACGAGGAAGTAAATTCCCAAATCCAAATTCCTCACCGTGACCCACAAGGCCCAGCATGATCTGGTCCCGCTCACCTTACTGGCCTCATTCCCACCATTTCCCCCCTAAACCATTAGGCTCCAACTACACTGACCTCCACGTTCTTTCCAAAACATGCCAAGCCCACTCCAACCTCAGGACCTTTGCACGCACTGTGCCCTCGGCCGGCATGCTTTTCCCCGGATACCCAGGTCTGGCTCCCTTATTTTATTCAGATTTCTGTGCAAATGTCACCTCCTCAGAGAGGCCTTCCCTGCCACTTGATCAAAAGTAGACACGCTCACTCCACCCCTACCTCCACCCCACCAATACCCAGTCACATTCTGTCCCATCAAACTACTTTAGTGTCTTGATAGAACTCACAACTGGAGTGTGGAATTCTCACAGGCATTTATTTATCCATTGGCCATGTCCTCGGTGCCTAGAACAGTGGCTAGCACATAGTAGGTGCTCAGGAAAAATTTGCTACTTGACTGAATGAACCCCTTTCCCACTGGAACCCAGCCAACCTCTTAGGGAACACTCAGGCATCCCCAGGCCCCTGCATTCAAGGCCTGGCAAGCCTCACCCTGCAGTGGAATTTTCCAGATGAAGCTGTTCCTTTGTGCTTCAACCAGGCGTTTAATCTCAGCTCATCGCTGGGCAGGAAGGAGCCTGCTTTGCTAAAGGACTTCTGTCCTAAAGCTGCCAGGTAACATGAGACGGGCCTCTCAAGAGGAAAGCACAGCTCCCCACCCCACCCCTGATAAGCGTCCAGCGGCCCCGTCACCTTCTCCAGGCAGCATGCCTCCACCCACAGCCCTGGCCACAGGCTGAGCCCACCCTGTGCTCACTCCCCAGCCGGCACCCCCCAAACTGCACGATGGCCCTTCAGCGGGCCAGGAGATCTTAAAAACTCTCTTTAAAAATAGCATTACTAATTTTCTTTTTTTTTTTTTCTTGTTAAAAATTTACACATGTAATCCACATGTGCTGACAGTGAAAAATGCCAGCATTTCTAGTGGGAAGTAGATCGTCATCCCCCAGATTCCAACCCCCAGCATAGAGATGAAAACCACAGTCAAAGGCGGTGGTGCCCTTGGGAAGGACTGGATTCCTTTAACACATTCTTGTATGGCGCCCCTAGCAAATCCTCTAGGGCTGTTATATTCTTACCCCCATTTTACAGATGGAGAAAGTGAGGCTCAGATAGGGACCGAGCTAGCCAATGGTGGGCAGTGGTGAACTCAGACGGTCTGGCTTTGATCCTCACTTTGACCACTACACCATACCACTTCTCGGCAGAAAATTTCTTGATTTGGTTTTTAACTTTTTTTTCCTTTTTTTCCCATTTTCTGTTCCATGTTGTTCTCTGACTTGCTTTTCTCATTTAACACTCCATGTCTGGGACATCAATTCATGGCAGAGGGAATTCCTGGCAGTCCAGTTAGGTTAGGACTTGGCACTTTCACTGCCGAGGGCCCAGGTTCAATCCCTGGTCAGGGAACTAAGATCCCGCAAGCTGCGAGGTGTAGCCAAAAAAATAAACAAATATTTCTTTAAAAAATTCATGGCAGACATACATAGGTCACCCCATCTGTGTTGTATCACTAGCCCCTGACACAGCACAGAACTACTGTGATCATTTGGGTCAAAATGGTCCATTTGTGATCATCTTAAATTCTCAGTACATAATTCATTTGAATGTGCCCTATAGTAAATATGTGATACAGTGAGTACTTTTGGGGAAAACTGGTAAGATCTGGGCTCATTGGGCAGGAGAAGGTCTAAGTTTCCCTGTCACCCACAGAGTCTAGGCTAAATCTTGAGATGGTGCTGGTGGAGAGAGTAAATGCACTATTATCCAGAATGTTCCCAGCTCCAAAGAGGCCACAAGGGTGAAACGTCCCTTTTGCTGATCAGCTACATGTCTAAGGACTCCAGAATGTCAAGCCTTCAAAGTACTGTGACTCATTCCCTGAACAACGATGCTTGGTAATTCACAAAGCAACCCTAGGTACACCACAGTTTATCCCCATCTCCAAAGAAAGTCCTACTCAGAGTCTCCCCTGAGCAGATCAAGAGAAACAAATCCTCTCTCCACTTCAGGCCCTGGATGCTTTTCTGGGGCTGGCATAAAGGGAGTGAGGAGGGAAGGGCATGAGTTGTCACAAAGTCAAAACGAAACTACCAACAACCCAGTTCTCTGTCTCCCAAGCGTGACTCACCCGGTGAAAACCAGAATATCATTCCAAGTGTCAGATCTGCAGAGCTGCCTCCGAGACTTGGGTCTTATCCAGCTTAAATGAGCCAAACATGCCAGCATCTTCCTCAGGTTCCTGCGAGTGGTGCTTTGTCTTCTCCCTGCGGCTTTTGTTTTTGAAAGTTCATAAAGAGGAACCCAGGAGGTCAGGAGACAGCAGGGTGGCCATTTCCTTCCCCAGGACAACATTCAGACGGTTTCTACATGCCTCCCAGCACCTGCCTCCTGCCAGGGACCAAACCGGTACTGTTGGCACCCAGGCTGCCCCAGAGCACAGAGGACACCAGGACCCTGGCTGGAGGTTGAAACGTACTCCTTTGGAGAATCATCTGGCCTCCTCAGACTGGTAGGGCCAGGCAGCGGCAGGGGGAGTTTATCATCATTAGGGGCGAGTTAACTTTGAACAGGGGAGAAATGCTTTTAGAGTAATGTTATTAGCACTGGATTCTGGAACGCCTTTTCTATTCTTCTAAGTAGTATTCTCTGCAGCCCTGTGCACTCCACAGAGGAGGAGGAAATTGACTGGTTTGTAGATGGGGAAAAGGCTGAGCCATTTCTAGTTCCTGGTTTTATTTATATGAGGGAATTCACAAGGTAATCTCAGAACACTACAGTTTGCCTCGTGGGCCATCATGCTACTAAGTATATTTTTGGTGCATATGTTAATCCATAACGAGTCATAGAAAAACCAGCACAACGTGACCTATGTCAGTTTTCAGCCTTGATGGGTAATGGGATGGGAGGCAGTGGGGATAACAGCAGCTAATACCTACGAAGAGCTTTGTACAGGCTGGGCACTGTCCAAACACTTTGCATGAATTAACATTTAACTCAGATAATGGCCCAACGAGGGAGGTACTAATATGATCACCCTTTTACAGATAAGGAATCTGAGCTACAGAAAGGTTAAGTAACTTGCTCGAGGTCACACAGCTAGAAAAATGGCCAAGCTGGGATTTGAACCCAGGAGACCCACCTCCATGGTTTGTACTCTTAACTCTATGGAGTGTTGTGTGATTGTATAGATATTGGCAATAAATGGACTCTCTGCGACGGACCCATCACAGATTCCCAGCCTTTTCTCCATTCCTGCATCAACCACCATGTCCAGAAGGTCTAACTATTTGCTCCCTCAGGATCCTCTGCAGTTCTGGCCAATGAGATGGAGGCTGAGGCCAACCGGTACAACTGTAGGAAAGGTTTTGCTTTCCCTGATAAAAGGAGCAAAGGTAGCTGATGCCCTTGTGCTCTTTATTCATGCCTTGAACATGGATGTGATGCCTGGAGTCATGGCAGCCACCTTGTGATCTGATGGAGAGGGCAAGAGAAGCACAGACAGTGACCTGGAATGACCTGAGCTTTGGAACTGACTCCCACCTCCCAGACTTCTTTTTGTATGGGAAAACTAAACCCTGTTTGTTTACATCACTGGGTTAGGTTTTCTGTTACTTGTAGCCAAAGATCATACCAAATATTCTTTTCTCCCTTCCTGACTCTCTCTTATTCCCACTTGAAAGTAACTGGTTGTTAAAAGCCAGCATCTTAGAAAAAGTAGGGGGACAGGGAGAGGCCTCTTTCTGAGACTATTCGATATGGAATTCCAGCCTCCTGCGGCTTTTTTTTTTTTTTTTTTTTTTTGGCTGTGCCTCACAGCATACAGGATCTTAGTTCCCCAACCGGGGATCGAACCCGTGCTCCCTGCAGTGGAAGTGCAGAGCCCTAAAAACTAGACCTCCAGGGAATTCCCTTTCCAGCTCTCGTTTACTGAGCACCTACTGTATTCCACATATCCATGTGTATCATGGGCTCCAGGTCCATTTTTCCATCAACACTCTTACAGCCTAGGAGGGAGACCACATTTGGCTCCATTTTACAGATGGTGACACTGAGGTGCTGGGGCTTTAAGAACTTGCCCAGTGAGTGGGGAGCAGATTCACCCAGGCCAGCCTGACCTCAAGCGCAGGGTCTTCCTGTTCTCAGCTGCGGTGCTCCGACCCACGACCCAGGGTACAGCCCTCAAGAACTTCTCCAACTCATCAGATTCCAGGCTTCTGTTCCCTCCTGTCCCCTCAGGGTCAATGCCTTGCCCTCAGTGCCTCTGCATTCTCATCTGTAAAGTGGAGATGACGCTAGGACCCACTCACAGGGCTGCTGTGCTGATTCAGTGGAATAATCCACTTGGCACGGAGCCTGGTCCATAGGGAGATCTCAACAGATGGTGTTATTATTATCACTATTATTATTACTAAGTACCCAGAGTCCTGTCCCCAAGAGTAATCCCCCAGGGCAGCAATGAATGGAAAGGAGAAGCTGAGGGAACCCAGCGTCTGATTTCTATTGAGCCAGGCCTGATTTCACACTCCCCCAGCCTGGGCACAGGTGTGCCCTTGGGTGGCACCTTGGAAGGCTTCTTGCAAGGAGCCGCCTGAGGAAGAAAGCTCCTGCCAGACACTTTGTCTGGAAAGGACACATTCAAGGAGGGCTGTCTCCTGCCGGGGGCTCAGGGGCTCAGGGGCTGGCTGTCAGCATCACGGTCAGGTGCACAGGGCTTGGAAATCACCTTTTCGATCAATGCCAGGGTGGCTGCCAGCTACTGCAGCAGGGGGAGGGAGGGGGAGAGAGAGAGAGAGAGAGAGCGAGAGAGGGAGGGAGGGAGAGAGGGAGGGAGGGAGGAGAGAGAGAGAGAGAGAGGGAGGGAGGGAGAGGGAGGGAGGGACGGAGGGAGGGAGGGAGAGAGAGAGAGAGAGAGAGGGAGAGTGGGAGGGAGGGAGGGAGGGAGGGAGGAGAGAGAGAGGGAAGGAGGAAGGGAGGGAGGGAAGGAGGGAGGGAGGGAGGGAGGGAGGAAGAGAGAGAGAGAGAGAGAGGGAGAGTGGGAGGGAGGGAGGGAGGGAGGGAGAGAGGGAGGAAGAGAGGGAGGAAGAGAGAGAGAGGGAGAGTGGGAGGGAGGGAGGGAGGGAGGAGAGAGAGAGGGAAGGAGGAAGGGAGGGAGAGAGGGAGGGAGGGGGAGAGAGAGGGAGGGAGGGAGAGAGAGAGGGAGGGAGGGTGGGAGGGACGGAGGGACGGAGGGAAGGAGGAAGGGAGGAGAGAGGGAGGGAGGGGGAGAGAGAGGAAGGGAGGGAGAGAGGGAGGAAGAGAGAGAGAGAGAGGGAGAGTGGGAGGGAGGGAGGGAGGGAGGAGGGAGAGAGGGAGGGAGGGGGAGAGAGAGGGAGGGAGGGAGAGAGAGGGAGGGAGGGAGGGAGAGAGGGAGGGAGGGTGGGGGGAAGAGAGAGAAAAAAAACATCTCTTTCCTGAGTCCCAGGCCACAACAAAGGGAGTCAGCCTCCAAAAGTGGAGGGGAAGGGGCTCTGTCGAATTAGTTAATCCTTTAATGACACCGTATTAAGTGCCGAGCGTCGGATACACAAGCTTCATTGAACCTTCAGCACAGCCCTCTGACAGAAGTGCTATTATCATCTCTATCTTGAAGGTGAGGAAAATGAGGCACAAGAAGGTTAAGCGTCTTGCCCAAGGTCACACAGCTGAGAACCGGAGGAGCCGTGACTCTAACCCAAGTGCCCAGACCCCTGAACCAGTGTTTCTAAGCAATAAGGAGGCAACAAGACCTTTAGTCCTGATGGGGCTGGGAGAGGAGGAACCAACTATAAACCAAGCAACAAGTGACGAAATAACTCCAGGCGGTGACAGCAAGTGGTTAAGTCACCCGTATCTGTCTGAGGAAGCCCTGTGGGGGGCCTTGGAAGGCTCCGAAGATGAGATGGAGACTGGGGTCATCCTTGAAGGAAGGGTGGGATTTTAACTGGGAACTCGCGCATGAAAACTGTGGAGCCAGAACTTAGAACGGGTAAAAATGCAGGCATACGGTTTGTGTTCCATAAATGGTCATTGTAAAGGGTATATCGGGGGTTAAACCATGGGAGGCTTCAGAGGTCTGGAGGAAGTGTTTGTAAATCTTCTTCCGGGGCTTTGCCCCCAGCATCGGCCAACCTCAGTGTTTCTAGAGAGTCAGCCCCAGGCCCGGGGTCCTGATTGGTCCAGGATGATCATGCCCCCAACCAGAGACTGGGCTAGCTGTGATCATGTGACACAATCAGGCCAATGGCAGGCAAGTTTCTAGGAAAGATTTTTCTCACCCTCAAAGAGAAACAATCCGTCCGAGATGGCTCTTGTATTAGCTATCTGTTGCTCATAACGGAAGTCCCCCAAACTTAGCAGCATTAAACAACAATTAAGTATTATCTCAGTTTCTGTGGGTCAAGAATCTGGGAGTGACTTCAAGGGGTGATTCTGGCTCGGGGTCTCTCAGGAAGTTGCAGTCAAGATATCAATGGTAATTGCTATCATCTGAGGGGTTTCTATTCAATCTCTCTCCCTTCAGGTGAAGGTAAAGGGCGTCAGAGGTCAGCTCATCCAGTCCCAGCCTACAGACACCCAGTCTCTGGCTTTTTCCTGACACACGGATCCCAGCTTGAACATCCCCTCCTCCCTGCCCATGCCAGAGATTTTCATTCCTATCCCCTCTGCCTTACTGCCTGAGACTCTGCTCTTAACTTACCTTACTTTGTCCCTTCTTGGTTATTTACCTTTGTTGGTGTCTCTACCCCCAATTAGAATATATACTCCATGAAGCATCCGATTTTTGTCTGTCCTGTCCTCTGCTAGATTTCCCAGAGTTTAGCATAGTGCCTGGTATGTAGTAGGTGCTCAATTAAATATGTTTATGGTTTAGGTAGAATAAGAAATAAGTGGATATTTCACAGCCCTGAAAGTGATCTGGGACATCAGGGAATTCTGAAGAACCAAGAAAGAGGCTGATAATTCTCTCTCTTTTGCGGATGCCTGCGCGCGCACACACACACACACACACACACACACACACACTTTTTCCTCCAACTGGCTGCATCTATGTTGCCCTCACTCTCACGTGCAAAGCCCCCAGGTTCAGCCCTCTCTGGTTTGCTTCCCAAATTGGCTTCTCCACTCCCACACCACCTCCTCCATCCTGTTCCTACCAGATGTGTGAGGCCCCCTGCACAACAAAAATTACATGGAATTTGGAGTCAGACAGACCTGGTCCACATTTGGAACTTTCCACATTTGATCTGACCTTGAGTGGCTCACATCTCGTTCTGAGCCTCAGTTTCCTCACCTGTAAAATGGGGCAAAGCAAGACCACCATAGCCTGCCGTCTGCATGAACATGAGTACGCAGTTATCTCAGACATGGAAGGGCGTTGAGCTTGCCTGGAATAAGACTCCCCTCTCTGCTGCCCACAGCAGCTCAAATTCTCTCCAGTCTAACCCAGCGGTTGCCCCTCCTCTCGCAGCTGCTCCCCAGAGAGTGTGAAAGCTTAAATGGCCAATATTTTCCCCAGCTCAGCACAAAGCACAATCATTGCAGGGCAGCCAGGAAGGGCTGTTAGCTTGATTGGGTCCTTTTTTCATCTCCACGTCAGCTGTTAGGCTGTTGAGCTCACGCAGGGTGACTGCTCCTTTATTATCCAGCTCTGGAGCGGGGTGGGTGGAGTCCTTAAGTTATAGCAAGAATGTGGCGCCACTGCATACCACCCCATAAAGCAAACTCTTGGGATATCTCCTCTCTCTATTGAAAAACTAGAAACAGCACCTCATTCCCACCCAGGAATCAAGTTCAAAGCCCTCCACCCCCATCCCATGCTGAAGGTTCCCTAACCCTAACCCCAAAGCTGCTTCCTCCTTTCTATTTGGGCAGGAGACTTTTTTTTTTTTTTTCCGGTACGCAGGCCTCTCACTGCTGTGGCCTCTCCCGTTGCGGAGCACAGGCTCCGGACGCGCAGGCTCAGTGGCCATGGCTCACGGGCCCAGCCACTCCGCGGCATGTGGGATCTTCCCGGACCGGGGCACGAATCTGTGTCCCCTGCATCGGCAGGCGGACTCCCAACCACTGCGCCACCAGGGAAGCCCAGGAGACTTTTTTTTCAAAGTTCTCCAGATGCACTGGGGTTAGGGGAATGATTACTTTAGAACACATTGGTAACTACTTCTGCTTCCTAATGGAGGTGGTGCAAAACACTTGATTCCTATGCCATCCTATACCATTCTCTACAAATGCTTACAGAGAAATCGCTATATACGTTTTCCATAAATTCACTCAATCCTCACAGCAACCCTAAGACAAGTGCATTATCCATGTTCCCATTCTACAGACCAGGTTACGGAGGCAGAGAGAGGTTAAGTAACCTGCCCAAGGTCACACAACTGTTGAACAGAGGGTTTGGGACCTGAACTTAGACCTTCTGGTGCCATTAACTTACTCACTAAAGGGAGGGGAAAGTGGACATGGCAAAGGCCAAAGCTGGTTTGTCTGTGAGGCTGGGGTATGGGGAAAGAGCGGATGGCCATTTCCTTTGTAGGACACAACGATGAGGGTTTGCAGCCTGACCTTGGTAGGGGGCTGCATAGGAATGTTTAGATAATAGAGTTTCTTGGGGAGTGAGAGAAGGAAAGCACTGGAAAACAGGAAAGTGGGGGAGTCTTGAGAAAAAAGACTGGCTGCCAGACCTCTCCCTTGCTCCCCAAACCTCAGCAAAGTCTGCTGCAACCAGAAATGATCCAGGTTGAGGGATAGGGAAGGGACAATTGCATAGCCAGAGATAGACATCCAACTCTCAGATTTCTTGTTTCATGTAACTGAAAAGTCCCGGGTGGATTTCAGGCCTGGCTGGATTCAGGGGTGCAAATAATGTCATCACTTGTCTCTCCTTCCTGCTGCTACTTTCCTCTAGGCTGGTTTCCTTCTCAGGCAGGTTCAGTTACATCCCACCAGCATAGCAACATAGCATAGAAAGAGAGATCTTTTTCCCAAGTAGTTTCAGCAAAAGTCCCAGGGAAGGTTCTCATTGGCCCAGCCTGAGTCACATGGCTGGGTCACAAGACTGTCCCTGACCCAATGGCTGTGGCAATGGGGAGAGTTTGACTCACTTAAAGGGTGAAGTATAATGGAAGGGTGATTCCCCAGTGGGACATGAGAAATTTCCTTGCAGAAGGAAAGAGCCTAGGCAGGAGGGCTACAGACATCCACTGTGGGACCCTGAGGTGAAGAGGAGGAAGAAGAGAACAGTTGTACAACAGGATCCACCCGTGAGATTAGGAGGTTAAGGGAGAAGCCTCGAGTGATCAAACCGCATGGCCCCTGCTGCCTACGGTCACCTGAAATTGCACAGAAATCATGCTTAGGTGCAGGGCTGCCTGCCAAACGAGCAATAAGAAAAAGGCTTTGAAAGTCAAGAACAGAGAGCTGAATAACGCACCTCAGTTTCCTTTCTGTAAAATGGGGTCAAAAATAGTACCAACTTCTTAAGGTTGTGAGGATGAAAGGGGTTAATAACTGTGAAGGGTTCAGAATGGTGCACACGGGAAAGACACGATGAACACTGGATTCTTGGGACTTCTCTGGCGGCGCGGTGGTTAAGAATCCTCCTGCCAATGCAGGGGACACGGGTTCGATCCCTGGTCCGGGAAGATCCCACGTGCTGCAGAGCAACTAAGCCGGTGCACCACAACTATTGAGCCTGTGCTCTAGAGCCTGCGCGCTGCAACTACTGAGCCCACGTCGCAACTACTGAAGCCTGTGTGCATAGAGCCCGTGCTCCACAAGAGAAGACACCAAGGTGAGAAGCCAGTGCGCTGCAACGAAGAGTAGCTCCCACTCACTGCAACTAGAGAAAGCCCACACACAGCTACGAAGACCCAATGCAGCTAAAAATTATTAATTAGTTAATTTTTTAAAAACCACACTGGATTCTTTGCTAATCCAGGCCACATAGACCCTGCATATTCCCACTGCCACACCTTTGCCTAGATCTTCCCTCCACTACCTTCTTGGCCACATTCAGCCCTCCTCCTCCAGGAAGACTTCCTGGGATACCCAGTGCACTCTGAGCCCCTAGAACACCACGGACCTAGGCCTGAGCCCCAGCTCTGCTCCTCCAGCTGTGTGACCCTGGGGAAGTGGCTTCACCTCTCTAAGCTGGTCTCCTCTTCTGGAAATGTAGATAATTAAAAGCATCTTGGAGGGCTCTGATAGATTCTAAGCCTTTGGCTGTATTAAGAGGCTATGGTCTCTCTGGGGTTGGGGTCCTCTCCCTCGCATTTCTCAGTGTCCTAGGGAAACCCCATTTAAAATGATAATAAGTTCAGCTTGGGTTCTCACAGTTCAGAGCTGAGCCCTAGATCTACACATAACAGGCTGTGTGGCACTGGGCAAGTCACTTTGCCTCTCTGAGCCTCAGTTCCCTCGTGATAATCCCTTTATCACAGAGAGGTTATGAGGCTGACAATAGCCTCTACACAGTGTCTAGGAAAAGTAGCTATTCAATGGGCATTCTCTTTTACCCCTGCTGCCAGTCCAAATGCCACCTCTTCCAAGCAGTCTTCTGTGATTACACAACTCTGATGCCCTCTTGGCCTCTCCTCTTGCCTGCACACTGGCTTCTTGGAAGTTCAGATCAGGCCAGTGTGCCTTCAGAGTCCCTACTGCCTGGCATGTGGCCCTGTAAACAGTGTGTATTCTAGAGATTTTGAGACTGATGATGATGGGCGAAAGTGTCATTTGAGACCTCCCAGGTGTCCTTAACTCTTCTCCCAATTTAATTTCAGCTTAACTTGATTCCAGAAATCTTTTCAAATCCACGTTTGCAAGGATGTAGGTAAAAACAAACACATAAAACCCAGCATCTGCTATGCACCCAGCTCTCTCCTAGGCTAGCCTCTTTTTTCCAGTTTCAAGCAGTGTCTTTGCCTTTAACGATGAGGCTTTCACGCAAACAGAGTTTCATGGCTTGCATGATTTGGAGTGGCACACACAGAGGAACACTTTTTACTGTCATAGTTATGTATTTATTTTAACTGGGAATTGCATTTGGCTACACATATCTAAAAACCCAAATCACAGTGACTTACTCAAATAAGAGATTTATTTCTCTTTGTTAAGAGACAGCTCCACCATGCCATGGTAACTCGAGCCCTTTTCTAAGCCTTTTATTCTAATGGTCACCTTATGGTCACAAGGCGGCTGCTCTACCTCCAGCATTGCATCTAAATTCCAGGCAGGAAGAAGGGAAAGAACAAAGGGAAAGAGATCAGCCTTAGTTCCTTCTGTTCCCCACCCCCACCCCTCACTTTTTAAAGAACTTTCACAGACCCAACCACATCTAACTTACATCTCATTTGGCCAGAGGTGGATCATGAACCACCCCTACATGCAAAGGATGCTGGGAAAGGTGGAGTTTAAACTGGGCACAGTGCTGTCCTAAACAATAAAACAGGGTTTCATTACAAAGAAAGTTAAGAAGAATGGGTATTGGGAAAGCAACCCGTAGTGTGGACTACACACACCAAACCTATGATTTGCAGGAATTATTACTTAGAGCTGCAGTTCTCATGCTTGGGCACGCATCAAAACTCCCCTGGAAGGCTTGTGAAAACACAGGTAGCTGGGCCCACCCCCAGAGTGCCTGACTCAGTAGGTCTGGGGTGGGGCCCAAGCATTTGCATTTCTAAGAAGCTTCCAGGTGATTCTAGGCTGCTGGTCTGACACTACACTTAGAGAACTGCTGATGGCAAGGCGAAGTCAGTACTCAGATAAAAATACATGAATTGTTTTTAAAGGGACTAATAATGAGAATGCAATGGATTAGCTATACTATTAGTCAGGATCCCAAAAGAAAATAGAGGAGGGCACAGTCAGATGGGAAACTGAGAAAACTTAACAACGCGACCCTTTGTAAAAGTCTGGGCAGGGGATAGTACCCCTCCCTCCAATAGCAATATGGGGGGTTGTTACTGCACCTGAAAGGGACAAGGGTGAGAGCCTTACTAGAACCTGAAGCCGGGCGCTATAGGAGAGGAACACGCAATATGAGTCTTATCCTTTATTGAAGGGACACAGCCCACCCGAAGCAAGGCAGAGAGGATGCTGGGGAATAAATACCCTGGCTTCTTTTTCCACCGGCCTCCAGCTGCCAGCAGCTACCTCCTATGGGCTGAATCCAGCTGGATACCAGAGGGCTGGGAGCTTGGGGGATGCAGCCCACAGGGGTCAGCCTGTAGGGAACAGAATGGAAAAGGGGTGGAGAGTAGACCTGCAGAGACAAACGGAAGATGTCCAGCACAGACGGAGAAAATATCACGACGTCGTGATATACAGGAGTAGCTGAGTTTGGCAAACCACAACTTAAAGTAAGTAGCCACCCAGCTCCTTCATTCATTCATTCATTCAATTATTCATCAAGTACCTGCTGTGTACCAGACACTATATACCAAGTGCCAGGGATTTAGGGCTGAATTAATCATGACTCCTGCCCAGGGAGGATGCTATCCTCTGGGGTCCAAGGCACTGTGGTAGAGGTCAGGGCGGGTCCCCTTCCCCTGCCTCCCTGCAGCCACAGCCCCTCCAACCAGGCTCACTGTCCCTTCCACTGATCTCATTCACTTGTCACCCACAAGAATTTTGGTGTGATTTAAGCTTTCATTAAAGTTTAACTACGGGGAAAGACTGCAACAACAACAAAAATCACCTGCTTCGTCACAAATCACAATGTTATTATGTGCTGAAATAGGGGCCGTGGGACTATGCTGCGGGGATTTGGTTGGGATTAGGGACAAAATGGATTGAAACCACTGGGTGCCCGCACGCCCCCATGGTAACACCCGGTAAACCTTTATGCATATAGATTGATATCCGGCGAACTGTTATTATTATTTTTTCCCCTAGCCTTCACCGGCCCTTGTGCCGTCACGTCAGCCTTACACAAAATGTCTGTCTCCACGCTCAAGAGCCAATAACAAAAATGATGAAGAATCTGATGCAGACGCGGGTAATTGCTCTGGCTTCCTCTGGTGAATTTAAATAGCTTTCTTGAATTACAGCTTTTGACACGATCAATAAAATTGAGCTATTGCTGTATCAGACCTCTCGGCAAATACACAGGAAGCTGTGCTCCTAGGGCTGATGGTTCAGGAACCCCAGCTGTCCTGGCGGGCAGGGTCAGGGTCTTGGGGACCATTGATGGAGTCAGGACGCGGATGTACTGGACGGACCAGCAGCCCAGACAAGAAAAGCCGGTGAACTTCAACATCCCGCCTTCCAGCTGACCACACTGTTCCCGTATCCCTTTCCCCCCAACAACAAAAAAAAAAACAGCAAAACTTACCTGTCTGGCATCCCATTCCATGTGCTTTCTAAAAGGACAGCTGGCCAATGAGATACCCCAACCTATGTCTGGGTATTAGCTCAGCACCTTCCAACAAAGGAAGTGACCCCAGTGGTGGCATTGACAACACCTTGAGACCAAAGACTAACTCCCACGGTGAGACGTTAGATAAAGGAAGGGTATCAAGACAGGAGAGAAAAATTTTAGGTAAAGTTCACACAACACGCTAAATTAACCATGTTAACATGTACAACTCAGAGGCATTTAGCCCATTCCCTAGGTGCAACCACCACCTCTGTCTAGTCCCAGGACATTTTCATCACCCCAGCAGGAGACGTCACACCCATGAAGCAGTCACTCCCCATTGCCGCCTCTCCCCAGCCCCTGGCAGTCTGTGTTTTCTCTAAGTATTTGCCTAGAAAAACTTTTTTTTTTTTGGCCTGGCCGCACGGCTTTCGGGATCTCAGTTCCCCGACCAGGGATTGAACCCAGGCCACGGCAGTGAAAGCCTGGAATCCTAACCGCTAGGCCACCAGGGAACTCCCCTAGAAAAACTTAATGCCTTGTATCCCCAATATTGGCTGGTTGAGTTCATGTGTTTTGAACAGAGGCTCTAAAACCCAAGTGCCTGGACTTCCCTGGTGGTGCAGTGGTTAGGAATCCTCCTGCCAATGCAGGGGACGTTGGTTCGATCCCTGGTCTGGGAGGATCCCACATGCCACGGGGCAACGAAGCCCACGTGCCGCAACTACTGAGCCTGCGCGCCTAGAGCCTGTGCTCCGCGACAAGAGAAGCCACCGCAATGAGAAGCCCGTGCACTGCAAGGAAGAGTAGCCCCCACTCGCTGCAACTAGAGAAAGCCCGCATGCAGCAACCAAGACCCAATGCAGCCAAAAAAAAAAAATTCAGGGGGCCAAAGACTGTAAAGGTTTAGACAAGAGAGAATCTCCAGAGTCAGGCTAACCTGAGTTTAAATCGCAGCTCCATTGTTTTCCAGCTGTGTGACCTTGGGTACTTGCATGTCACCACTTTGAGTCTCAGTTTTCTCATCCCATCAATGGGGATTTTAACTGTACTTGCCTCCATGGGTTGCTGTGGGGATTAAGTAGGGAGACACAGAAAGTTCAGTTCAGTGCAGGCCCTTGGGGACTACACTGGGTTGAACAGCGTCCTCCCTAGGGAGACACCATGGGGTGGTGGTCCAACCCCAAAGCTGCCTTCCCGCCTTAGCCACCCACGGATCAGAGGCCATCCCCAAAGTGCCGGTTACTTCCAGGATAACAGCCACCAAGATGTCCTGCCCGGCTTCCCTTGCACCCTGAACTTGACCCTGGGAAGCCCTGTTCTCATAGAAAATGAGCATTTTCCCAAGACAGCCCAAAGCAGAACGAGAGAAGCAAAGCCAAGGGGAAAGACGGTCATCAGCATTCACGCTACGGTTTTGCCCATTTCCACCCGATAAAATCCACAGGGAAAGAATCCCAGGGAAGCTGGGAGGATGCAGCTGAATTTTTGAGAAGATAGCTTTGGATTTCCTAGCTAGTGGGCTGACAAAGACAGCGGGAGAATGATGAACTCCTGACAGGTCAAAAGATGCTGTCTTGCCCCGGGGCTTCCAGATAAGGGCAGGTGATCCTTAGGTCTTGCTCAGTACATGTTTCACACCAATACAGAGGCTCTGGGCACCTGGGGGCTGGGTGACAAGCCCCCAGGTAACCACGTCCTGGTCCCAGCTCTGCACACATGCACAAGGCAATCACTTGGCCTGCATTCCCTTGGAAGTCTCTGATTGCATCAATGTTATTGCAGATCTGGTCTCTGACCTGAGGAGATTCCAGCCGAGGCACTCACAGGGCCCCGAGAGCTTTTAGAAGAACTCCAGTTTGAATTTCTGAAGCCAAACCAAACACTGGACTTGAAAACGTTTTCTTATTATCTCATTCCCTGACTATGGAACAATCACCCCATTGAAAAGCCATGAGCCCGCCCAAGTTTTAAATTAAACCTCTTGAGTTTTCCCTCTGAAAGCAGATAAAAATCCTTCCAGCTTATGTTTTGAGGAAAGAATTTGGTTTGTGTGTGTGTGTGTGTGTGTGTGTGTGTGTGTGTGTGTGTGTGTGTGTATTTCCCCTAAAACTCATTTTCTTTTGTTGAATACTGTGAAGCTCTGTTTAAATATTTTACTTGAGGAAATAATTACGTTTGATGAATGTAGAAATACCCCTCCAGGAGCAAGCCCTGCCTGCTGCCTGGATTCCAGAATGAAGTTCTTTCTGAAAGGAGAGGTGAGGCCCTTTTCCAAGAAGTAAGCCCCCCAGAGTGGTCTTGAAGAGCTTTGCTGACGTTGTTCCAAGAGGTATTTATTCTCCACCCATCTATTTATTCGTTGGATGTCAACTACAGGCTCTGAAAATCCACTGTGTATAAAAGCTCAAGTTGCAGTGATGGAGCGCAGAGAGAGAAGAGAGTGGGTTTTGTTCCTCGGCTGCAGCAGGAAGAGGCCCGAGCTCTGCCGTGGGCTCCATCCTGAACAGCTGGGCGAATGCTGGCCAATTCCTTCCCCTCTCGTCATCTTAGACGCCTCCCCCCGAAAGGAAGGCTAATCACAGGAGCTCCTTTTGTGGAATCGTCATTAGCAAATGCTTCCTGCTGATATGATGTTGTGCAGTCAGTCGACACACATTTGCCCAGCGCCTACTATGTGCCAGATTCTGTTCTAGGCACCAGGGAGACAGCGGGGAACGAGACAGACAACATCCCTGCCCTCATGGAGGTGACGTTCTAGAAGGTGGGAGAACTCATCTGTTTCAGACTCTGGAGGTAGTTTCCGATTTCGTTTTGGAAGCTATGCAGGGCTTCGTGTGGTACCTGGTACATAGGTCAACACTTCTCTTTCTCTTTGTTGTAATAAAATGAACAGTAAACCACCACACACCAGGAGGGAAGGGCCCAGCAACAGTGGGTATACGGGTAGGGTGGGTGGCGATTCTGGGTCTGGAGGTGGCGGCCACTTGGGGGCCCCCATGAAGAATCCTTAGCCCAGCTGAGATGACACTGACGGCACCACACTGATAACAGGGAGCAAAAAGGCCAACACCCCCTCTGCCTGCCCTCCACAGCCAGTGGTGAAAAGCCAGCTTTGAAGCCAAGGGCACAACATGGCAACACGGTGGGGGAACCCAGCCTGCCGACAGATTGGGGTATTCCACACATACCCAAATGTCTGGCTTCTCTGGAAACATCAGAGATTTTGCCACATTGGGGCGCATTCCTGCCCGGCTGTGCTGGGCTGGGGCCTCTGCTCTCCAGGTCACTCCTGTCCCCTCCTTTATGTTCCCACGTGGCCTCTGACAGCATCTGAGTTTTCAATCCCTTCTCGAAATGGAGTGGGCAGGAGTTCTGAAGAGGTTACGGGTAGTACTTTAAGTGAAAAGAAGCTTTCTCCATCCTGGTCAGTGTGGGCGTGGTATGAACCCAGGACTGGGAACCAGATAATCAGTGGTTCAAATTCTGGCTCTGCCACTCAGTGGCTGTGTGATCTTGGGAACCTCAGTTTTCTCATCTTGAAAATGGGAAGCTGTGTCCCACTAGGCTATTGCAAGGAATGAATGAACACAAAAGGTCTACTATGCACCAGGCACAGTCAGGGCCAGGGACACAAAGGACTAGACAAGGGGTTGAAACCCAAAACCTACAGAGATCAGACAGGTAACGTAAATGAGTAAAATGGCTTGGGTGTGGGGCAATAGGGACTGGTGGGGGGTGGGGTGACGTGAACAAGAGAGCACCCGCCTTGTTTAAAGGCCAGTTCTGGCTACTTGTCATCGTGTCAGAATGTAGGGCCCAAGGTTACCAAATCTTCTGATTTTTTTTTTTTTAACAAAGGCCACAGATCCAGATTTTTAATGTGAAATCTCTTAACTTTATTATCTTTTTTTCGCCGTGCCACGCAGCATGTGGGATCTTAGTTCCCCGACCAGGGATCGAACCCGCGTCCCCCTGCAGTGGAAACACAGAGCCCTAACCACTGGACTCCCAGGGAATTCCTGAAATCCCCCAACTTTAAAATGATGCCAATTAATTTGTTAAAAATGATAAAACTCTATGCAAGGGCAACTAAATCCATTTGTGGACCACCCGTAGGCAACGTCTCGGTGAGAAACACGGGATTTCCACTCTCGCTGACCGTGCAGCCTGGGCATTACAGGGGGGAAGCCGGCTACGAGGAAAACATTTCACAATTCTGGATGTATCATTTGCGATCATTCTCTAAAGGGGAAGCACTGAGAGCCGGGAAAGTGCATTCTAAGGAGAAAGGGGAAGTGTCTTGAAGAAGAGATGGTTCTGCTGAGACCTGAAGACTGAGCTGGTGGGGTGAGGGGGGCAGGCGGGCCCAGTGGAGGGAACAGCATTCAGCAAAGGCTCGGCAGCGGGACTTTAACCTGCCGGCCTAGGGACCTGAAAGGCGTCCAGCACAACACAGATCCCTTGCCAACACAAGGGGTGGTTGTTACATCTCTCACCCGCGTGGGAAAAAGGGGCAACCCTTCTAGAGAATTCCGTGCCAAGCTCAGGAATCACCAACCAGAATGCCAGCAAGTGGAGGGTGAATCAGGCTACCCTGGAGACACCCTCCCCGTGGACCGGCTGGAAATCTGAACTGGGGGACCCTCTTCTGGGCCTCTCTGGGCCTGACCTAATCCACCACCCAGGTCTTAGCTCCCAGGCCCCTCTTTCCTGAAGGAGGGAACCTGGACACACTCCAGATTCTTGTGCGATTATGTGCTGTTTGGGGCATCTGGGGTGAAGCCTGGCACATTCCAGAACAAATGGAGTTAGCGGGGGTTCGGGGGGGAGTTGGTACCCCTTCAGCAGGGACTAGAGGGGAGGAGAGCAGAGGGGGCCGATGGAGACCCACCTGTCTGGGTCTCATTCTTCTCTGCTGGGTCTGGATCCAGTTTTGAACTTCACCTTTTTCCTGCTCTGGCCTCAGCCTGTCCCAGCTCGCCATGGGGTCTTGGAGAGGTGCAATGTGTCAGTGGGAAATTCTTCAGGGTCAGGCTCAAGGTCAAACTGATTTGCATGTGAGCACCTGCTTCAGGCCAGCACTGGGTTTACAGGGAACCAGACAGCAAAGGCTCCATCCTACCTGGAGGTGGGGCCGTTTGGGAGGCAAAGTTCGGGGGACCCCTGGTGCCCCTAAATCCCTTACAACAACTGTCGCATAGAAGCCCGGAACCTCCTCTTCCTGCAGATGCTCCATTAAGAATGTTAACGGCCAGGGCTGGGCACACAGTCCGTGCTCAATAAATGCACACCCAAAAGCAGATCGCGCTCCACAACACAGGGAACTTGTACACTCTCAACGACCACTGGGAAGGAAAAATATTAATAAGTTCAACCCTAATCAAATCTGGCTGATTTCGCTGGAAACCTTTCCATAATTTCATCAGCATTAGAGGATTACGATAGCAACAAATTAAACCAACAGGAATTTATTTGCTCAAGAGGAAAGTGTAGCTTGATTTAGAAACGGATGTTACCGTTTATTAACCAATCTAAATTAATTCGATTTTGAGCCACTGTTAAATATACATTAGGATGTATCACCCAGGAGCATAGCTGGCAGGGGGAGAGAAGGGAGAGGATGGAAAAGAAGCAAGGCCAACGTGAGCTTTGTGCCTGCACACAGAACGGCGTGTTGATTCTGCCGTTTTGGGCTGGGTGCTCAAAATTGGAGAAGGGAGTGCCATCCGGGACTCCTAGTAGCGAGAATTACAAACCCAATTCAAGCTGGCTTAAGCCAGAAACGGGATTTCTCATCTCAGTATCTGAAAATGTCAGGGCTTGTCAAGCTTCAGGTACAGCTGAATCCAGGTGCTCCAGGTCAACAGGACTTGGCCTTTCTCTCCTTCTTAGCCTGTTTTCTTCTCTATAGACTTTACCCTCCATCAAGGTAACCACCAGCAGCTCCAGATTTTCATTCCACTGGCTTAGCCACCTCACAGAAAGAGAGCACACCCCAGATCCCAGGTAAATCTCTCACTGACCTGGCCAAGGGCACGAACCACTCTGATGGGCTAGGCTCGGGCCCCTCACTCATCCTTGAGCTAGAGAGGAGAAGAGGATGGTCAGATCCACATGGGGCAGCTGGACGGAAAGCAGGGGAGGGGCAGTTCCCAAAAAAGGAGGAACAGAGGAGCAGTTCCCAGTTTTGAAGATGGAGGAAGCGGCAATGGCCCTTCTAGAATGCTGGCCTCCTCAAGAAGCTAAGAGGGGCAAGGAACAAATTCTCCCCTGGAGCCTCCAGAAGGAACCAGCCCTGCCGACACCATGATTTTAGTCTGCAAGACTCATTTTCGACTTCTGACCTCCAGAATGGTAAGAGAAGAAACATAGATGGTGTTAAGTCACTGGGTTCTTGAGATTTGTCACAGCAGTGAGAAGAAACGAATATGCTCGTGTAAGACCACGCGTTCCCCTCGGGCATGAGGCATCAGACCTACCATGGGGTGGGAGAGACTTCAAAGACAACAGAGCAAAAATATTTTAGGCTGCAACAATTTCAGATCTTCTAGGGTCCATAACGCAAGATTTGCTTGAATGGCTACCCTAAAATATAAGCCGTCAAAGGCATCCCAGGCTGCACACAGGCTGTGTGTTTGTTTGTTGTATTGCAGTGTAGTTGATTTACAATGTTGTGTTAGTTTCGGGGGTACAGCAAAGTCAACCAGTTATACATATACATATATTCGCTCTTTTCTGGATCCTTTTCCCATATAGGCCATAACAGAGTATTGAGTAGAGTTCCCCGAGCTATACAGTAGGCCCTTATTAGTTATCTATTTTATATAGAGTAGTGTGTATATGTCCATCCCAGTCTCCCAAATTATCCCTCCCCTCTCCTTACCTCCTGGTAACCGTAAGTTTGTTTTCTACATCTGTGACTCTATTTCTGTTTTGTAGATAAGTTCATTTGTGCCCTTTTTTCAGAGTCCACATACGAGCAGTACCCTATGATATTTGTCTTCCTCTGTCTGGTTTACCATGCCGGCTGTTTTTAACTGTGTCTTCACAGATCAGGGCACCCACCAGCAGATTCAGCACCATGACAGCCTTGACCGTCATCCCCTGGGGTCTCCTGCTGTGGGGCACATGAGTGACTTGATTGACAGCCCCACTGCTGTGCTCTGGACCCACCCTGAGCCCCACAGGTTCTCCCACCAATGACCCAGCGAGGAAGGGAAATAAAGGTAGGCCCATCCCGGCAGGATGTGGGATGCTTCCGATGGGGGACCCTGGCTCCAGGATTCCCCATCAGCCTGCACAAAAACTTCCTTAGAACTGTGCTGAGGCCTGAGCCCCTCCTGTCTCACTCCACACGGAGGCCAGAGTTGCATCTCAGCCTGAAGGCTCTCCCGCCTCCTCCTTTTCTCCTAGAGCTGTTTTCCCTAATGATTCACTTGCACATCGAATCTCACCTTGGCGTCTTCTTTTTCCTTTGTTTTTATTTTTTTTATTTTTTTTTTTGCCGTGCCACATGGCTTGCGGGATCTTAGCTCCCCGACCAGGGATCGAACCTGTGCTCGCGGCAGTGAAAGCCCAGAGTCCTAACCACTGGACCGCCAGGGAAGTCCCTCATCTCGGCATCTTCTTGAAGGACCCAAACTGACCCAGCACTGTGAGAATTAGAAGAAGAGAACCCCCTGGGTGGATGCATGGCAACAATCCGATGCTTCTTCCAGGATTAGCAGCCGAGGAAGCAAGCCGAGCACAGCCCGAGAGCACCGCAGTCACCGCTCCAGTGGGCTCCCTCGTGCAGCGCACAACATACACGCTGTGCATGGCAGGCTGCTGAAGACCGCTTGGCTGGAAGGGGATTTTGGAGGGCACACGAATGCAGGCGGGCCAGGAAGCTCCCATCTCCCTACGCGGGGCCCCAGGAGAAGCCCAGGCACACCCTGCACACACGGGACCAAACGCTACTCCCCATCTGCCCTTTGGGCTGTGCCCACCACGGGCACCCTAGGAGCTGAGTGAAGACACTGTTCTCAGCGAGGACCAGTCTGGGTGGCCTACGCTGGGTTTTCTAGAACTTTGAATTGCTAGATGGCGTCCTTCATAAAGGTGGATTTTAGCTTCTCTTGAAAACTCAGCTGACCTCATACACAGAGTCCATGTCGTCCACTTGGGCAGTGCCACTTCACAGTGACGTCGCTCTCTGGCCAGGCCCCGCGTATCCCAGCCTGCCACAGGCCCCACGTGGACCATTCCAACCCCTCTCCTGCCAGGGTTTGCCAAGCCAGTGATCCCACCGACTCGCTGTGTGACCTTGGCCCAGCTGCTGCCCCCCTCTGAGTCCTCACCTATTCCTGCAACTGAAGGGGACAGGCTCTTCTCGTCTTCGAGGGCCCTCCAGCTCCGCGCACTGACATCGCTGGGGAAGATGGAGAGGGAGATAAAGAGAAAATAGTTCTGCTTAACTGCCTCATTAAGCTCTCCTTGTTGGAAAGACAGAATTGGAGCAAAGCTTCCTCTGTTTCATTGCTTGCTTGCTTGCACCCTACCCAGATGAATGATGCAGCTGAATGCTTGGCGGGGGGAGGGGCCTGGAGACAGAGGAGGGTCCTTGGGAAGAGCCAGAACCTGGCCAGCCTCAGGCATGGTGAGGTTCACATCCCTGTCAGGGTTCTATTTGGCCACATGGAACAGAACCCCCCCAAAGCCATTTTTTGTTTGTTTCTTTCTTTGTTTTGGCCAAGTCGCGCATCTTGCGGGATCTTCGATCGCCGACGATGAGGGATTGGACCCGGGCCCCAGCAGTGAAAGCGCCGAGTCTTAACCACTGGGCTACCAGGGAACTCCCTCCCCGACAGCCACTTAAAAGAGAGTGGGATTTATATTCCTCCCGTGTGCCAGTGATGATAACAAATGCTACTGTGGAACATGACTTATGCAGGTGCCCAGGGCTGTTCTCAGCATGGCACAGAGATTAACTCACGTTAACCCATGTCTTGGGGTGATTAGTGTCTCCCCAAAATTCACATCCACCTGGAACCCGTGAATGTGACCTCATTTGGAAATAGGGGGTTTGCAGATGTAACCAAGTTCAGATGAGGTCATACCAATCAGGGTGGGCCCTTAGCCAATGACTGGTGTCCTTATAAGAAGAGGGAACTTTGGACACAGAGACACACAGAGGGAAGACAGTTATGTGTTGACAGAGGCAGAAATTGGAGTGATGCACCTACAAGCCAAGCAACATCAAGGACGGCCGGCAACCACCAGAAGCTCAGAGAGGGCCGTGGAATAGATTCTCCCCCAGCGACCCCAAGGCAACCTTGCCGATGCCTTGATTTCAGATTTCTGGCTTCCAAAACTGTGAGCGATTAGATTTCAGTTTTTTAAGCCACTAAGTCTATGGTACTTTGTTGTGGCAACCCCGGAAATGAATACACTCCAAGAAGTGGGTTCTGTCTTCATCCGCATTTTACAGATGGGAAACTGAGGCACAGAGAGGGTAACTAGGGCAAAGTTGTACAGCCTGTAAGTAGTGGAGTCAGGATTTAACCCCAGCCCATTGGGTTCCACCTCAAAGATTTTCTGCCAGAGAGCGAGACACGTGCGCAAGTGGACACGCGTCTGTGTGCACAGATGCAGCCAGGAACCTCTACAGGGTCACCTGTGGGGTGCAACAGGGTACACACGGTGCTGACACAGAGGATTTGACCCGAGTCCACAGAAAGCGCCTGTGAAGTGATGACGAACGGGCCACGGGAACCGAGTCGCCACGGCGTGATCACATGATCACATTACCCGCTCAGTTGGAAGGAGTATGGCCAGTCTGATGGATGAGATTTAGCAGGTCAGAGCCTTTGCCGATGGCACGATCCCCAATCGACTGTGCGTGGGAGGAAGCCCCAGCACAGGAAGGAATGCCTGGGCTGGCGATCAGCATGGACCATCAGGGGACGGTGCTCAAACAAAGAATGGGACGTCCTCGGAGAGCTGGGGCTTTCCTCCGACGCCACTTCCCTTAGTCTGTCTGAGCCTGGGTTTCTTCCTCTGTGAAAGGGGGCCACGGATACACACAACGTGGATGATCTCACAGACGTTATGTTGAGCGGAAGAAGCTAAACACAAAAAAGCACATTCTAGATGATGCCATTTCTATGAAATTCTGCCAGGAAACTAACCTACGGGGAGAGAGTCAGAATCGTGGTTCGCTCAGCAGGGTGGGTGCCTTCTGGGCGCTGGAAATGTTCTGTATCTGGAGCTGGGGGGTTGTTACTTGGCTATATACACACGGGGAAATTCATCAAGCTGCACCTTAAGATTAGCTCCCTTTACATATATATGTAAATGCATATGTATGTATATTTCATTGGAAGGAGGGAGGGAAGGAGAGGAGAGCAGAGGGGAGGGGAGGACAGGATGGAAGGAAGTTAGTTTTTGGTCACTAATGTCCTAAGTATTAAATCCTATAAAACGGATTGACAACCTTCGGGGGCTGGTACAACTTTTATTCCCACTTTACAACAAGGCAGTAATTCCGAGGATGCACAGCTGGAACCCGGCAGATGGACCTTTCACCCGCACTCCCCCAAGTACCACACCCTTTTCACCCTATGAATCCTTCCAAATACTGCCCCAGTCCTAGCCAAGAACAGTGTGGTGGGCAAAGCGGAGTTACTCCAATGAAGCTTCATGGCCACAGCCCCCAGATCCTCCCTTGAGCTCCAGGAGAAAAGGAGGTGGTTGGAGGGCAACGAGCCAGGGCCCTTGGTGCTCCCCACCCTGGCAGTACAGTGGCAGAGACTGTCCTAGTTGTCCCCCCAAATCCAACGGCCCCTCCTTCCCCAGTAAGAGAAACGCTGACTTTTAGCTGGGCGCACAGCTGGCGGGAATAAAGCCAACGTTTCCAGGCTCCCTTGCAGCTAGGCGTGGCCAAACAATTCAGTCCTGAAACTGAGTCCCCCTCACGCTGAGTTCCCTTATTGAGTTTATGATTAATCTCTCCATGCAAAACTTTATTCCCTTTCTTGTCCCCTCTGACCTCAATCCTGTGTTAACTGAACACTAATCACCCAGAGTCAGATGCTAAAATTGCAGTTGTTGATAACATCATTAACGTACTAAAATTGCTCTTTCTAGATCTCATCATTAACGCACAAACTCAGGTTGTTTCTCCAGGGCAATATGAGCTCACAGACCCCTGAGCCGTGGATCATTTGACCAGAAAATCATAAACCAGAGACATCCTGAATCCTGATTAAGAGATGTCACACAATGAAGGGTAATCTCAGCCTCCTTTGTTCTTCCTCTTTTAAAAAAAAACCTTAACTCAGACACCAAGTTGGAGTGGATCTGAGGCTTGTCTCCCACTCCCTTGCTTGGTGCCGTGTAATAAATTCTTACTTTGCTGCAAATTCCCACTCTCAGTATGGCTTCCTGCACCACAGGCACACAGGCATACTGCTCTGTTTCAGTACTGGCCACCAAGATGTAGGTGGAAGCGATATGTTTGATGTCTGGGAAGGATCCTTAAAGGGAAGAGAAATGGTCGTCTTCTGGCCTTCTCCTTTCTACTGGCTGGAATTCAGATGTGGTGGCTGGAGCTGCAGCAGCCCTATTAGACCATGAGATGCAAGCCATGACTCCCTCCTGATTTTTTCTTCTGAGAAGTAAACTTCTGTCTTGCTTAAACTCCCATGCTGGGGTTCTCTTTCAAATGTTTTCCTAACTCATAATGACAATAAAGTGTCCAAGCAGTCACAGGGTTTCAAGGTTTTGGGGGTAGCCTCCAAGTAGCCTTGTTTGGGTTGAAAGGAAGTGATCTTTTTTGAGGGTATTCCTGAGGCCTTAGCACTGATCACAGAGGTGACATTTGGAATGACAGAAGGACCCAACCATGCTTGTGTATTTTGGACTTGTGTGTAGAGGCAATGTGATTTAAATACTTCTAACCCATCAAGCGTTACCCGCCATAGGGAAAAATATTTCAAATAGCAAACTGAACTCCAGCAGCTATTACATCATCCCTATTCCAAATTCATTTTCTCAATATCTTGTAAATTGCAAACTATTTCCAACATAGAAAGGGTAAAGTTAATAGCAGTAACAGATTGTCTATCTCCAACCATGCGAATTAAACAGATATTAACACTTTGCCAAGTTTGCTGCAGATCTCTCTTTTTACAGAATTAAAAGTTTGCAGATCCAACTAAAGCCCTCCTCCTCCCACAAACACACACAGCCTCCTCTCCTCCAGCCCCACACCCCAGCCTCCAAACCCAGACTTCTCCTACACAGACTGTCTCCATAAACCATAGGTGGTGTGGTAAAAAAAAAAACCCTTCCTTATTCTAACTATTTAAATTCATTTGCTCATACATAGTTGAAGCCATCACTTTACTACAATTTATGTCAGACTACTGAGCCCGTTGGGAGGATGTAGGTCTTTGGGGAAATTTTATTCCACCAATATTGCCCAAAGACATATGTGCTATTTTATTTTTCTCTAGTCCACGTTGCAGTAAATGTGTACGTTATTCAGATTAAAAGGAACAGCTGAACTGTGTACCAGCTAAAATTATCCTGTGTACCACCAACGGTACACTACCAGTTGGGAACACAATCCAACCAGTCCCATGAGAGCTGGATTCTGTGACCCCACTCTCCTCCGAAGGTCAGCCAAACTAGAATCTTTCAGACACTTCTGATCGTACCCTGTGACAATAAAAATAAAATTTGAGCACCAATCCCCATGATAGGAATATTTCTTAACTTGTAATTTATGCATATGTCCTCTTGTATTACTCAGCCGTTTTCTTACTGCTCACCTGTATTACTGGAATTATCCTCCATCTGTCGCTTCTCTGCAGGGAGATGTTTAAGCCACTTGTCCATTTCACGAGGGTTACTTCAGTTAATCCCAGGTACTCTGGTCTTAAAGTCGCCAGCCCGGGCTTATTCACGCTGCAATTGTGACAGGTGTAGAGGGCACCCCTTCACCTCAGGTGCAGCTGAAAAGCAAATAAACAAGCATTTGTTGAATGCTTTCTGTGTTCCAGGCCTGTTCTGAGCTGCGTTACTCAGACTAGCTCATTTCATCCTCACAACAGCCCAGGAAGTGGTGTTATTATTCATTTACAACTGAAGCTCAGAGAGGCTGAGAAAAGGCCAAGGTCACAGAGCTGTCAAAGGGGAGGCGGGAATTAAACCCAGGCTGACCAGCTCTTACTTAGCCAGTGCCCTTCAGCCCTCCTGAAGGAAAAGGGCAACTCTCTGTTTTCTAAGGCATCTTGGGAAGGGATTGTGACGTGGGACCCACTGACATTTGGCCTGAGAGCAAGGGCACCCATAACGAGTCAGACCTTAAATACTAGTAGAGAATCTTTACCTGTGGATTAGGTTCTAAAGTGAACCAGTGAGTTAAAAAAAAAATTAGTATCACCAGTTATCCTTAAATCACGCCTAAAGTAGTAGACCATGCCTTGGGAAGTATAGCACAGCGAGTGGTTCCTCTGTTGTGTGTGCTGGTCATTGCCTGCTTGCCCTACGCTTGTCTGCGACCTTTATTTGCTGGGCTGTCCAATCAGATGGCTTCCACCCAGTGTCAGCCAATGGGAGGCACTGGTTGGAACTGGAGGGCGGGAGGAAGAGAGCACCCAGAGTATTCAGGGTATTTCTCCCCTTCTTTCTTCTTTGTTTTTTGTTTGTTTGTTTGTTTGTTTTGCCACGCAGCTTACGGGATGTTAGTTCCCCGACCAGGGATTGAACCCATGCCCCCTGCAATGGAAGCAGGTGTCCTAACCACTGGACTGCCAGGGAATTCCCTCCTTTGGTGGTTTTCTCCAGTAGTGGCTGCATCTCTGCTGCATGTCTACTGTATCTCTAGCTCTTGCCAGACAGCCCTGCCAGGGCTCTGGTTCCCCTGGATGACCCGAGCTCCTAGCTTGGGTACCACCACCTCCTCCGTCTGTCCCTCTAGTTTAGCAACGGCAGTGGCTTCCTGCTGTTACTGACCACTGGGCTTCTCAGCTCTTCCATCACCTGTGTGACCAAATCCCTGCATTAAACTCCTTTTGTTGAAACACCTAGGGTGATTTCTGTTTTCCTGATTGGACTCTGATTGGATACGCACTGAACAATGTTTGGGGGCCATGTCATATCAAAAATATGTACCTTTGGTTGGCATTCCAAGTGTTGATAAGTAGAGCAACCGGAACTCCCAGACCTTACAGATGGCAGTGAAAACTGGGACCGCTACTTTGGAAAACTGTCAGTAGCTACTAGAGCTAAGCCCATGCCTAGTCTATGATTCAGAAATCCCACTTCCAGACATGCTCCCAAGAAAAATGAGTACAAACGACCATCAAAAGACATAGACGAAAACATCTACGGCAGCTTTCTCTGAAATAGCCCCAAACGGAAAACAACCCAAACGTCCATCAGCACTAGAATGAAAAACAAATTGTGATTTATTCATACAACTGAAAACTGCACAGAAATTTAAAAAGAACAAACAGCTGGTCTACACGTCAACATGAACGACTCTCGCCACCAACGGAAAGCGGAAGAAGCCGGACACCGTGTCTGTTAAGAGCTCATACACTGTCGTTTCATTGAAGTGAGGTTTGGGAATGGGTAGAAGGAATCCACGGTGGTGCAGCTCCCAACAATAGCGACCCCTGGAAGGGAGGGGTGGGCTGTGCCGCGCCTGAGGGCAACTTCTGCGGTGATCAAAATCTCCCACGTCTGGATCAGGGTTCTCATAACCTTGGCGTAAATGTGCAAAATCCATCTAGCTTCACATTTAAGATTTGTGCACCTTCCTGTATATTGTTCCTCAATAAAAATTCTTAACTTTGACCATGAAGTTCTCTCTCAGCTTGGCAATATGACCAATGACTGACATGGCAGTGGGGACAACAGACATCCCCCCCGCCCCTGCAAGCAGGGATGTGAACAAATACTTACACACTCATGTTCACAGCAGCACTATTCACAATGGCCGAAAGGTGGAAGTAACCCACGAGTCCATCAACAGATGAACAAAACGTGGTTTACATATACAATAGAATATTGTTTGGCCATAAAAAGTAACGAAGCTGCCGTGAACCTAAAAAATAAAGTCTATTAAAAAAAATAGAGAGAGAGAGTGTATATGGGGGGGGGGAAAACGAATGAAGTACTGATACATGCTACGGCATGGATAAACCTCAAAAACGTGATACTAGGTCAGCCAGAGGGAAAAGGACAAATACTGTATGATTCCAATGTATGAATTTTGTAGGGGAAGCACCATTGTCTATAGCATGTACATTTACTACAATAAAAAATAAAGCAAAAAAAAAACCCAGAAAAAAATTATATATATAAAACACACACACACAAACCCTGACCCGCCTGGCTGAAGACAGGAATGACCTTGGTGAAATTTACGCTCCAGAGCCCGGAGCCCTGCAGGGAACCAGGCTGAGACCACGTGCTTACTTTTCCTGTGCTTTTCCCGTGCTCCATCCTGCCTCTGTCTGCGGCCTTCTGCCCCAGTAAATCACTCCTGTAAGTATCCCTCTCTCTCGGGCTGCAATTATAAGGTGATCCGGGAAGGCCTTGCTGAGAGGGTGAAACTTGCGTGAGGCCACTGGCATCCGCGACTTTGAAGAGAAGGAGTTGAAATCTCTTGTTTCAGAGAAAAGGGGACAGAGGTGCAGAGAAGTGCCCTGCTTTGGCCAAGATTCTGTAGGAGCAGGGGCCACTCGGGGACTCAGACCACAGCCCTGGGCGTCCACCTCCCCATCCCCTTCTCTCTTTTTTTTTTTTTTTTTTTTTTTTTTTTTTTTTTTTTTTTATGCGTTACGCGGGCCTCTCACTGCTGTGGCCTCTCCCGCCGCGGAGGACAGGCTCCGGACGCGCAGGCTCAGCGGCCATGGCCCACGGGCCCAGCCGCTCCGCGGCACGCGGGATCCTCCCAGACCGGGGCACGAACCCGCGTCCCCCGCACCGGCAGGCGGACTCTCAACCACTGCGCCACCAGGGAAGCCCCTCTCTTTTTTTTTTTAACATTTATTTATTTATTTGGCTGCATCGGGTCTTAGTTGCGGCTCACAGGATCTTCGTTGTGGCATGCGGGATCTTTCGTTGCGACGCCTGGGCTTCTCTCTAGTTGTGGCATGGGCTCCAGAGCATGCGGGCTCAGTAGTTGCGGCGTGGGCTTAGTTGCCCCAGGGCATGTGGGATCTTAGTTCCCCCACCAGGGATCAAACCCATGTCCCCTGCGTTGGAAGGCAGATTCTTAACTATTGGACCACCAGGGAAGTGCCCCCATCCCCTTCTTTACCTGCGGCAGGCTCGGCCTGTCTAACTGTAAAGCCGATGCGGCACCAGCCTGTCCCCAGCGTCCAAAAGTCCTTCTGAAGCCTGTGGAAAATCTAGTTTGAGAGCTAATGGCCAGGAACGGCCAGGAACAGCAGGCCTCTGCTCCCTGGGACCTGTCCCCAGGCCCCGCCTGCCGGAAGCGAACTGTGTCTTATTAAATCCACAGTCAGCACGCCTGACCCAGACTCTGATCTCAGGGGCGCGGCCCCGTGACCTCACCAAGGGGTTACCAACTGAAGCCGTGAGCACAGAGCACACAGGGGGAAGGGGAAGGGAATCACAGGGCCCGGGGCCTGGCCTGGGAAGTCTCATTTCTGGGTGGCAGAGAGCAAGCAGGGGTGTCTCAAAGATACACACAGCTCCAGGTTTCATTCTCGACTTTCTTTGCTGAAATAATCACTGTGTACAAACATGAAATATTGGGTCCCCAGACAGCACTAATTGTGTCTCCTTTGAAAGGACTGGTGACAGGATGTTGCATTGAAATAATTATGGCTTTTGCATGTGAAAGGGGAGGGAGGGGAGGGAGGGGAGGAAGGGAGAAGATCTTATTTGATTATTTATAGTAAATAGCAGAAGCCGAGTTGGATAAAGAGAGAGTTTCCAGTTTTTTGCAGAGAGACAGGCAGCCACCCCTGTCTGGGGCTGTGGAGTGACTTCTGGCCGGACGTGGGCTCCTTCACTAGGGGGACAAGAGACTTTGCTGGTCCAGAAATCGAGAAAGACAGATATGCCCTGTTTGACTGAGGGCAGTCAGGTGGCTGGTGAAATCCAGGTCCCTTGTCCTAATTAATAGTCAAGTGTTAACAGTGTAAAGATTGCCAAGATGTTCCAAATATGGCCCTCCATGACCTACTGGTGTTTAGAGAAGAAGACGTGGGGAGAAGGGAACACCGCGTGTTAAGCACCTACTACGTCCCTGCTGGGTGCTTCATCAGGATACCTTTCATTGCCTGTGGCTGTATGTTCAAATATGCAGCAAAGCTTTATTGAACACCTACTATAAGCTGCGTGGCAAACAATCACAGAAGCTCAGCGCATAACACAATGAGCATCGATTTAGCTGGGTGCGGGGTGGCCAGGACCCGCTGCTCTAGGCTGGCTCACCTGGCAGTCTCTGGAGGCATCACCTGCACGGGTTTTGCCGCTGCAGGTTGGGTGATGGAGCGGCTCAGAGGCTCAGCTCTCTCATCCTCTCTGGGACCAGCATCCTCTCTTCGTGGGGATGGAAGAGGAGCAGAATCACAAGTAAAACCCAGCAAGGGCTATGCCACGTGGTTAAAGCCAAAATCAAGCTGTGGAAAAGCAAACCCCGCCCCCAAAGTGGGAGGAGCTGGGCAGTAGGAGGAGCTAGAAGAGTGGGAGGAGCTGGGCAGTGGGAGGAGCTAGAAGAGTGGGAGGAGCTGGGCAGCGGGAGGAGGTGGAAAGGCGTAGAGGGTGAGGAACAGAAGCCAAGGCCAAAATATGTTGCTCACACATCCTCTGTGCCAGACTCTGTGCTGTTTGCTTGAGGAAGCCATTGTTTCTTAGACACTGAGTGTGGGCCACTTATTCATACATTCCGCAAATATTTACTGAGCGCCTGCCAGCCAGCACTGTGGAACCGGCACCGTGGAGTGCTGGAGAAACCCTTGTCAACAAAAACAGATAAGTCACTGCCCTGGTGGTCCTCACAGGGTGTGTAGGGGGAGGAGGTCACAAAACAATGTACCGCGTGCATGAATGTCAGCTGTGCTTAGCGTTGCAAGCAAGAGGCGCTTGTGCTAGGGACGCCTATAATACGGGAGCTGACCTAGCCTTGGGGGCTGAGGGAAAGCTCCTAAGGAAACCATCGATGATGGAGCTGAACCTTGAGAAATGCGTGGTAATGCCTTTGTGAAGAGGGAAGAGAAAAGCATCCTGGGAGGAGGGCTCAGCAGGTGCAAAGGTCCTGCGAGGAGAAGTTTGCTTGCAGAGGCAGAGAAGGGTGGGGAGGCTGGTGGCAGAGCGCGGGTACAGGCAGCATGCTATGAACACCAGCCCCCAGGGCACTGCGGCTGATGGCCCAGTGGGCACAACACTCAGAATCTGGCAGCTCTAAGGGCTGGTGACAATGTCCAGGACCTTAAACAGAGCATATGCTGCCTCTAAAATAGAAAAGACAGTGGCAGAACTGAAGTTCATAACTGTCAACTTGGATCTTGACAGAACCTGTATTTTGTTAACAAGTCATGTGCAGCTCAGAGCAACTCTTAGAGGTCTCTGCTTTTAAACCACAGTAGTGGCAGGACTGGCGCTTCCCAGAAGATGGAGTAGATGCGCTTTTCCCCTCTTCTTCTCACTACATATAACTTAAACCTAATGCTGGCTTACACTTACGTAGTCTTTTGCATCTGCAGGCACTGCTTCAAGTGCTCTACTAAGACCCATTCTATTAATCTCCCCCGTGTACTATGTCAGATATTGGTAAGTGTTAAGGACAAAACATAAAACAGGGCAGGGAACCCAGGAGGTGCCATTTTAAGTAGAGTAGCAGAGGCGTCACCACTGAGAAGGGGTCGGTTCACCTAAAAGAGGAAGACGGCACAGCCAGTGCAAAGGCCCGGAGGCTGGAATGTGCCTGGAAAATTTCAGGAACTATTAGGAGGCCAGTGTGGCTCGTGCTGAGTCAGCGAAGGGGTCAGTATTGGGAAACGAAGGCAGAAAGGGCATGGGGGCGTGTGCTGAGAAGCCTGAGCTGGTATGTTGCATTAAGAATGTACAGACTGGGACTTCCCTGGTGATCTAGTGGTTAAGAATCCACGCTTCCCCTGCAGGGGGCGTGGGTTCAGTCCCTGGTTAGGGAACTAAGATCTCACATGCTGCACAGCCAAAAAAAAAAAAAAAAAAAGAATGTGTAGATTGGGAATTCCCTGGCTGCCCAGTGGTTAGGACTTGGTGCTTTCACTGCTGGGGGCCTGGATTCGATCCTTGGTCAGGGAACTAAGATCCTGCAAGCTCCGCAAGCTGTGCAGTGTGGCTTAAAAAAGAAAAAAAAAAATGTGCACAAGCCACCCAAAACGGGGGTCAGAGACAGGTGGCTCCCTCAGCATCCAAGCTCCCATTTTAGGGAAGTGAAACCCACGGGGTTGTTCTCACGGAAGATGCAGTTTCAATACACCCCTACAAAGGAAGCAGAGTCACAAGATTCATTCCTTACACATCCCAGAAATGAGGGCACATAATGAGTTGGGGAGAGAAGGGAGAAGGGCAGTCCTCTGCCCCAGGTCACCAGCCAGGAAAAGACAGAAAGCAGGGTAGCGGGCACTGATGACTTACACGGTGGTTGGGACAGAGATCGCTAACTTTTTGCGAGCTTAACTCTAAGTGGTTATTTTAAAATGTGCCCCGGGAAGATCAGAGTGGGAACTCGTGGTGGGCAGCCTAAACTCAAGGCCTTATCTAAATGTCCAGACTCTGGATGTGAGCAGGGTTATCAAACCATAAACTGTCTGGGCAGCAACTCAGAAAGAAAAAAGTTGTTTTCCTCATCACAGGAGGTGAGAGCATACAGAGCTTTGAGACCACAGTGAGAACTTTGATTTTTACTCTGAGGGAAGTGGGAGCCATGGAAGGCTCTAGAGCAGAGGAGCAGGTCTTAAGAGGATCCCTCTGGCTGCCGTGTGGGGAATGGACTCAGTGGGGTCGGTCCAGGCTGGGACCTGGGTGAGGGCAGTGGAGGTTAGGTAAAGTGACCAGACTCTGGATCTATTGTGAACAGAAAAGCAACAGGATTTCTTAATGAATTGGAAACCGGGAATGAAGGCCTCAGGCTGCTGGCACTTGGCAAAAAGAAGAGTCGGGGATGACTGAGGATTTTAGCCCAGCAACCAGAAGATGAAGTTAGCGTCCGCAGAGATGGGCAGACGGCAGCAGGAGCAGGTCTGAGGTCGATTTTAAACATGATCAGCTTGAGCTGCCCGTGAGGCATTTGCGGCCAGCCGGGTTTTCCTCTAAGGACACAGCAGCAGAAGATGTAATGCACTGTCTGGTTGAAGCTTCTGAAAATCTTCACTTGTCGGATTTGTTGCCTCTGGGGATAAAACAAACCGACCAGACCTTTCTCCACCATCTCTCCTGAGGGCAGCGAGCCTCCAACTGGGTCGGCCTCAATCGGCTGGGCAGCTGGCGCCATAAATCACCGAGCGACGATGCCAGGGCCCTCAGAGGACGTCTCCTGGTATGAGGCTCAGACAATAGAAGGGGATGAGGATGAGCTCACACAGCGGCGGGCACATTAGATTTGCCATAAATTATTACAAAGTAACAGGAAATCACAGTGATCTCAGCTGAGCTGCAGAAGGAACAAGGGGAGGGTGGAGGCACCCTCACAGCCCCGCATGCTCCAAATCATCACCTTGCTCTGTGTGTGTGCACACGTGTGTGTGTGCACGTGTGTGTTTGTGTCCCAGAGTACACCATAAACAGACGTGGCATGAATGAGAAATGTGAAGGTTGAGAACATCGGGTGATTTCTTTGCTTAACTACTTAAAGGCTGTGTGTCCTTGAGCAAGTTACCTGACCTCTCTGAGCCTCGGTTTTCTTATCTGAAAAATGTCGACAATAACTACACCTACTTCATAACACAGCGGGGGAGGAAGTGTGATAGCTATTCATCCCTAAACCGTTTGTTGCCTTTCTGTTTCTCCTCCCCAGCACACAGTAGGATTGCATTTCCCCACCCCTTGAATTTAAGTGAGGTCATGTGACTTGCTTCCACCAATAAAACATGAGTGGGAGTGATAGTATCACATTAAGAGCCCATGCACGGTGCACCATGATTCACTGCGTTCACTTCCCTTCAAATGTTCTGTTTACCAAGAGCAGAGCTGCTCAAGATTAAGATTCTTTTCCATTATATGTTATTACAAGATACTGAGTAGAGTTTCCTGTGCTATACGGTAGGTCCTTATTGGTTATCTATTTTATATACAGTAGTTTGTATCTGTTAATCCCAAACTCCTAATTTATCCCCCCATCCCCCCTTCCCACTTTCATAACCATAAGTTTGTTTTCTATGTCTGTGAGTCTACTTCTGTTTTGTAAATAAGTTCATTTGTATCATTTTTTTAGATTCCACATATAAGTGATATGATATTTGTCTTTCTCTGATTTACTTCCCTTAGTATGATAATTTCATCTTCTTACAAGTACAGCGGTCCTATTGGATTACAGCCCACCCTAATGACCTCATTTTAACTTAATTACCTCTTCAAAGACCCTATTTCCAAATACAGTCACATTCTGAGGTACTGGGGGTTAGGACTTCAACGTATGAATTTGGGAGGGGACACAATTCATCCCATAATGGTTGGTTACCCTCCTTTGACAGCACACAAGGAACTGAAGTCCTGCCGACACTATGTGAGCACATAAGCGATCCTTCCCCAGTCGGGCCTCCAGATGAGACCCCGTCCAGCCAACACCTTATTGCAGCCTTGCAGAGGAACCAGCTAAGCCGAGTCCAGACTCCCGACCCACAGAAACTGTGAGATAAGAAGTGTGGGTCATTTTAAGCTACGCACTTTGTGATGACTTGAAAAGCAGCAGTAGACAATGAACACACAGAGTCACATCAGCACATTTGTCCAACTTTGTTGCCCTCTGCTGACTCTCCATTCTCCATTCTCAGCACAAAAGCTTCTATTTCCATATTCTCAAGATATTCTTCTGGAAGAACTTCAAGGACCTACATTATTCTTCAGGTTCCTCTTCTGTTTAACCTGATAACTCATCCCACTGGGCTCTCAGTCCTTCACTGAAGTGATGGAATTTTGTTTTTATCAAAGTGCTTTCACATGCTTCGTTAATCAATCAGTTCATTTGCTTGTTGGGTTTTTATCTTTTTTCCAGTCACACAAGATAACTGTTCCCTCCTAAATGCAGCCGGGAAGGTGAAAGTCAGAGAGGAGATGCAATCATTGAAATAGACTCCATTCTCTGGGTGCCTTTCACATCAGTAATCCAGGGTGCTCTGCAGCAAACTTGTTGGAACACAAAGATGCTCTTTGAAAAAGGGATTCAATGGAAAACCGCAGCTCCACTTAGAGATGCACATTGGGCATACTGCAGGCACTGGTAAATCCAGCACGGGGAGAAACCACTTCAATGCCTTTTGCTCTGATGCACGTGGTGACATTGCAGGGTAAGTAAAATGATCCCTACTTTCCAGATGAGAACATTGGGGCTTATTCTAGCGCCTTGCCCAAGGTCCTCCAGTGGATACAGTCAGCCTGGGAGTCAGACCCAGGCTGGGAACACCAGAGCCTGGCCCCATATGACTTCTTAAACCAAGCAAGGAATTGAATAAGGCTTCAGCGGATCCTAAGGGGTTGGTTAAGGTCAAGAATTTGCTGGAACAAGGGCAGGGGCTGACTCGGGGGCCAAGCTGATGTGTTTTTTCTGCTGAAAATATCCCCTGAGTGAAATTCCAACCATCTCCTTTTGCTTTTAAGAACTACAAATACATATATTTTTTAAATTTGTATTTTCCTTAAAATGAAATGGGATGAAGGAACTGGCCATCTGGGCTCTGGTGCTCAGAACTAACATATGCTTTCTTCCCCCAGAGATCTTGCTGGGAATAGTAATACTGTTATTAAAAATGGTTCACATCTAGTGAGCCCTCGTCTGTGCGTAAGGCGTGTGCTGTGCTAAGCACTGGACGGTAGTTTCTCATTTAATCCCAACAAGAGCCCTGTGAAGTTAGGACTGTTCATGCTCCATTTTGCAGATGAGGAAATTGGGGCATGTAGAGATCAAATGGCTCGGCGAATACCAGGCCAGCGGCAAGAAGCGAGTGGCCTTCAGACACAGCGGGAGGAAACTTCGTGACATTGTATAGAGAATTGCCAAGAGTATGAGAGATTGTGAACTTTGCCAACATTAACACTGACTACCGGGCCTTGGTTAAAAACAGCAGCTGTTTTCACCACGTGCCTAGTGCTGTTTTCAGGCCTTTGTCTGTACGCAGTTGTTTAGTTCTCAGAACAATCCCAGAAGGGAAGAAATGTTATCATCGTCCCTGTTTTCCAGGTGATGAAACAGAGGCACAGAAACGTGGAGTGCCGTGTCCAGGGTTCCATAGCTAAGAAGTGGCGGAGCTGGGACTCCAGCACAGAGCCCTGTGCCCTTAACCTTGCACCCCACTGCCTCTCTGGGCCTTACCTCTTTTCTTTCCCGTGTTAGCGCATTTTGCAAAGGCAGAAACTGAGCTTCTGCAAGGTGACGCAGGTCGCTCAAGACCACGCAGCTGCGTGGAAGCAGACTCAATACCTATCTGACCCAGAGCCAGTGTTCTAACCACCAGGCTCCCCCATCGCTTCCCGGGAGCACCTGATGCCAGGCCAGAGGTGAATGGGTTTCGCCTTCACTGTGCCACATGCAGCTTGACCAGGCAGGCCCCGACGGACCCCACCCTTTCCAGGCCCATTGCCACTCTCTGCTGAGATAATGCTGACCCGAAAGATCAGAGGCAGAAGACGGCTTGGTACTTTTCACATCTGCTGCTTGCTCAGCATTCGTGCTGAACTTAAAAAAAAAAAAAAATCCTTGAGAATGCCAGAACCAGAGCTGTAGCTTGCTTAAAATGAAAAAAAAGAAAAGAAAAAACTGATAATGTCAGGAATCTTTCTTGCAAGCCAATGCAAATCAAACGAGCTTAAGCAGAAAAGGGAATTTATTGGCTCAAGTAACTAAAATTCCAGGAATAGTTTCAGCTTCAGGCATAGCTGGATCCAGGGGCTTAGATAATGTCATCAGGCCTGAGGGTCTCTCTCTCTCTCTCTCTCTCCATGCTGGCTTCACTCACAGATGCCACATGGTGGCAAAATGGCTGCCAGGAGTTTTATGCTACATCCCCCAGATGGGGCTCTAACAGGAAAGAGACGGTCCCACAGCCAAGTCTCCAGGATCAGCCCTAATTGGCTATCCTCGACCAATCACAGAGGTCAGAGGAATGCAATAAGCTGATTGGCTTAGATCAGGATCCTCCTCCCTGGAGTTGGGGATGCACCATTTTTGGACTAAGAGTGGAAGGCTAGATCTCCTGAAGACAAATAGGGCTGCTGTCAGAAGAGGAGAAGCGGGTGCTGTGAAGACAGACACAGACGTTCACTAGGCCCGGAAGCGAATCAGACACTGTGTGCGGCGTCTTCTGTTTGCCCGCCTCACTCTTCTCCTTCCTGCCACCGGCTCTCTGCCTGGAGGCTGACCTACACCCCCCCGCAGCCCGCTGCTCTCCGCCTTCTGTATGGACTTGGCCGATGCGGAGCCCCTGCAGGGCTCTGGGGGAGAGCGAGGTCAAGGGCTCCCTAGGGCTGGCTGTTTGCTTCCACTGAGGGGCACCAGGCCTCTCAAGGCAGCAGATGCTACATCTTTTCTCCTGCTGGTTTCTGCAATTTTCCCTCCCCTCCTCCCTTCCAGCCCCGGGTGATAACAGCTCCTCCATTTCTAATCCAGGATTTCCCCCGGGCGTGCCCACACCTTTGCAAACAGGCCCTTTATTCAACCCTCCTGGAATTACCCTTCTGTGACTGCGCCTACATTTCCTGAAGTCTGGCTCCCAGAAAAGATGCGGAGAGGAAATCCGGTCCGGGCTGGGACACCTGCCTTCTCCCGTGATCCTCGTGCACCGGCCCCGCCCCCAGGCACCCCGACCCCACCTGACCTTCCCCAAATCCGGAAAGCCAGTGAGTTGGGGAAAACGAAAAAGTTCTGATGCTGGCACAACAAAATGTGAACGTAACTTAATGCCGCTGAAGTGCACACTTAAATATGGTGAAAAGGGTACACTTTATGTTATGTCTATTTTACCACAATTTATTTAAATGCTTGGGCGGGGGAGAGCCAATACACACGAAGCCTTCTCCACCCAGTGGCCCATTTCTGACCCCCATCCCCGAAGGGGGCGGTTCTGAAGATTCCTGCTCGGAGGCACTTGATGAGGGAGGCGGTCTCCTCTGAATCAATGCCGTATTGATTCTTGTTTTGTGGAGAGAACAAGGCACAGGCTGATTTCCTTCCAGTGGATCTGAACTTCAGATGCCCACAGGCCTTGGGTACGAAATGATGCAAACCATTTTCGCAGCCAACAGGGAGGCGTCCCGGCAACCCGGCCGTGGCCGTCCAGGGGGCGGGAGGGCAGGGAGAAAGGCGTTTGGCAAACCCGACCTGGGAAGGAGCCATGGTGACACGATCCCATCAGAAGCCCAATTCCCCTTCCCGGCGCGGGAAGTGAATCACCCTGCCCGCGCCCACTCCCCCACCCCCACCCCCCCAGCAGCTGCTCTCCCTCCTGTGGGCCGGGAATGCCCTGGTTCCGAGGACAGACGCCCACGGTCAGCAAATGAAGGATGATCCCTTCCGCTGGGAGAAACGAGGACGCAGACCACACGGCAGCCCAGGTTCTAGATGCTGGTGATAAAGAAGTGAGTCCAGAGACCAGTGACTGCCTTCACCCAGCTGGCATTCCAGAGCAGCTCGGAAATATAAGTGAGCCACATGCAGAATTAAAAATTCCCTGTAGCCACGTTAAGGAAAAAGAAAAATAAAAAGGCAAAAGAAACAGATGAAATTGTATAGCACAGGGAACTCTACTCAATATTCAGTGATAACCTATGAGAAAAGAATCTTAAAAAGAATGAATATATGGGACTTCGCTGGTGGTGCAGTGGTTAAGAATCCGCCTGCCAATGCAGGGAACACGGGTTCGAGCCCTGGTCCGCGAAGACCCCACATGCCGTGAAGCGCCTAAGCCTGTACGCCACAACTCCTGAGCCTGTGCTCTAGAGTCCACAAGCCACAACTACTGAGCCCCTGTGCCACAACTACTGAAGCCCGTGCTCCTAGAGCCCCTGTTCCACAACAAGGGAAGCCACCAAAATAAGAAGCCCGCGCACCGCCGTGAAGAGTAGCCCCGGCTCTCCATAACTAGAGAAAGCCCGCGCGCAGCAAGGAAGACCCAGTGCAGCCAAAAATAAATAAATAAATAAATTTATATTAAAAAAAAAAAGAATGAATATATGTATAACTGAATCACTTTGCTGTACATCTGAAATAACCCAACATTGTAAATCAACTATACTCCAATAAAATTAAATTATAAAAAATTATTTAAAAAAAGAAACAGATGAAATTAAGTTTAATGTTTTATTTAAACTAATCGATCCAAAATATTATTATTTCAGCATCCAATCCACATGAAAAACTATCAGTGAGATATTTACGTTCCTTTTTTTCGTGTGAACACTTTGGAATCCACCGTATATTCTACATTTGCAGCCTATCCCAATGTGGATGGTCAGTTCTCATCGGAAATACTTGATCTGCAGTTTGATATCATAAAATGGACAGTTAGTAAGGTAGATGGACCCACCTGAGTTGTTCTGCAGAGACGGAAGTCTTCCAAGCACTGCATATCCAAAAATCCTTTTGTTTTAATATTTGCGTCCACATTTGTCGAAACCAGCTGGGTTTCTCGTTGTAAACTTAAATTGATTAAAATTAAGTAGAGTTTTAAATTGTTTTCCAGAGTCTCAACAACCACATTTCAGCTGCTCCATAGTCAGCTATCGTTTGGGGCCAAGGCAGGAGAGAGACGATTAAAATATATATAAATAGAATCATTTCACGTACATGGAATCACGGAGTAGGTCCTCCTTTTATATCTAACTTTTTTCATTTGGCATAATTATTTTGAGAGTCATCCATGTGGCTCCTTTGTGTGTTTATATACCTATAATTTTAACCAAATGGAGTTTAGTGCTAACAGAGAAATAAAGCACGAAAGGTAAGGCCGAAGAGGGGTCTGGAGTTCTTTTAGACAGAGAAGAGATCTGGGCAGGCCTCTCCGTGGAGGTGACATTTGGGCAAAGACTAGAAGGCAGTAAGGGTCTGAGCCATGTTTGGATCTAGGGGAATAGGGACTAGGCGGTGCAAAGGTCCTGAGGCAGGAGTGTGCCTGGTGGGTCCAGGAAGCAGGGCAGAGGTGGGGAGGGCTGGAGTGGATGGAGGAGGGGGAGAAAATGAAATCAGAGGGGTCTCAGGGCCAGATCTTGTGGATCCTGTGGGACTTTGTAAGGACTTGGGCTCCCACTCTGAGAGTATTGGTCTCCGCACTGGTCTCCACTGCCCCTTCCCCAGTCCATTCTCAGCCCAGTTTGCCCTCTTCTTGTCTGGTTTCTTTCACGCTGCATAGATGCTGAGAATCATCCATATTGTTATGTATATCAATAGTTCATTTCTTATTGCTGCTGAAGGGCACTCCATTGTGTGCATAAGCCACCGTGTGTTTATCCATTCACCTACTGATGGACGATGGTTCACTTTCCAGTTTTTGGTTATCCCCAAAAAAAGCAACTCTGCACATTCACGTACAAGTCTCCTTGTGAACATACGCTTTCATTTCTCTTAGGTAAGTACCTAGAAGTGGGATTGCTTGGTCCTACGGCAGGTATATGTTTAACCTCTTAAGAAACTCCCAAACTGTTTTCCAAAGCAGCTGCGCCATCTCACATTCCTTCCAGCGGTGGATGACAGTTCCTGTGCCTCCACATCCTCATCAACCCTGGATAGTGTCTGTCTTTTTTTTTTTTTTCTGCGGTACGCGGGCCTCTCACTGCCGTGGCCTCTCCCGTCGCGGAGCACAGGCTCCGGACGCGCAGGCTCAGCGGCCATGGCTCACGGGCCCAGCCGCTCCGCGGCATGTGGGATCTTCCCGGACCGGGGCACGAACCCGCGTCCCCTGCATCGGCAGGCGGACTCCCAACCACTGCGCCACCAGGGAAGCCCCTGTCTGTTTTTTTAAGTTTGGTCATTCTAGTTGGTGTGCTGTGGTATCTCATCATGATTTTGCACTACGAGGTCTTTCAGGTCCAGAGCATTTACTCATGCATTCAACAAGTATTGGCTGAGCACTCAGAAAGCCCCAGGCACCGCGCTGTGCACAGCTATGAGCGGAAGCAAGCACAGTCTTGTGGCACGCTCCGTTCTGTGTACGAGACTGACATTTACCAATCGTTGAACCGCAGGAGCTTTAGAGGCACGTGACGCTAGGAGAGTGTGAAGCGGAAAGCATGATCTGCTCTTGCGGGGGAGTCGGGGCAGGCTCCTCTGAGGAAATGGCATAGGAGTTGAGCTCTGCATAATGAGGAAGAACTACCTAGCTGAGGGGGAAGGAGGCAGGGAAGAGAACTCCACGTACCAAGGCCATGAATGAACTGGGATGCTTTAGGCTGCAAGTAACAGCTATATGAAGAAATTGAATTATCTCAGATAATAAATAAGAAGCCTGGAGAGCATCAGTTTCAGGTTGATTTTGGCTCCACAGTCAAGGGACTTCCCTGGCGGTCCAGCGGTTAAGACTCCACGCTCCCAATGCAGGGGGCCCAGGTTCGATCCCTCGTCAGGGAACTAGATCGCACATGCTACAACTAAAAGATCCCACGTGCCACAACTAACTAATTAAATAAATATTAAAAAAAAAAAGACCCAGCACAACTAACTAACTAAATAAATATTAAAAAAAAAAAAGACCCAGCACAACTAACTAAATAAATATTAAAAAAAAAAAAAGACCCTAGGAGCTTACCGACTTTCTGCCCTACCAAACTCAGTGGGTCAGCCATGTTTAGCCTCAGAGCCATAAAAAGGTTGCTGTGGCTCCAGGCAACACTCTCTCACACAACAGTGAACCGAGCAGGAAAGAAGGGGGTGGTAACAAGAAGAGCTTTCTTCTCATGTGCTTCTCTCTTATTAAGGGGGGATGTCTGTCCCCAGCAGAGTTCCCATAACATCTCATTGGCTAGACCTGATTCTCATGCCCACCTCAGATCAACAAGAAATAGGATTTCCTTGGACCTATCTGATTAATCTCCTGGGAGAGGGCAGCTCATCCCCCAAATAAAATCCAGGCTCTGTTGGAAAAGAAAAACAGGGAAGAGTTGCTGTGGCACCAGGGCCTGCCTGGCTCGTAGATTACTATTTAACTGAATTGGCTGCCATCTTAGGAATGTTCAGGTTGCTGGCCTGAGAGAATTCACCTAAGGCAATATGGCAAAAAGTGAGGGACAGTCCAGGTGGCCTCATTTCATACGCCAAGACTTGATTCTCCCAAGAGGGCCCAGTGGGAGGCACAGCTGGAAGCAAGGGGTGAGTTACATGAGCCCACCCCGAGGCTTTCTGAGTGAGGGTCCAGGGCCCCCCTCTCCATGCACCACTGAAACATCTGGAGTGAAGCTGGGGGCTGGGCTTGGTGGCAGCTCAAATCCTCCTTGGCACCGACCGCAGCCCAGCCAGCCACTGGCACTCAGCCAGTCCCCTCTCTTTCTCTCTTGCAAAAGCTCTTTGTTTTTTCACTTCCCTGTGGGAAACATCTCAGCGATTCCAGAATGCAGCTCAGAAGAGGAAGGTCAACCTGCAACGGGACTCGTCGAATGTCGGCCCTAACTCCATCCCACCCCCTCCCAGGTGAGGGGAGCCCAGCTGGGTTTGCGTGCAAGAGTCTGTCCACATCTGCGATTATGTGTTCTCAGGGGGAGTGGGTGAAGCGTGTGCGAGTAGGTCTGTGTTTGCAGGGGGCATGGACAGCACCTGACAGGTGTGTGCTGCTATTTTCATTCATTCGGCCGCGACTGACAAACAACCAACTCGGTGCCGGGTGCCTCTGAGTTTCCAAGAAAATAGCAGGAACAAGATTACCCCCAGCTAGCAGGCTTACATTGTCCTGGGGAAAGAGATACAATAAATAAGAAATCAAAAAAAACAGGGTCATTTTAGACAACACTTCTCCATGCTGGGATGCAAGGAGAGCCTGATGAGGCCTTAGATTCTTCTGCCTAAGAGGTCAGAGCGGGCCTCTCTGCACAGTTGACATCTGAGCCAAAAACTAGGTAAGAAGGAGCCAGCTGTGCTAAGACCTTGGGGCGGCTGGTTCCAGGTAGAAAGTACGTTGAACACAAAAGCCCCGAAGTGGGAGAGTAACCAAGGAAAAGAAAGGAAAGTCTGTGAGTGTGGGGGGCAGCGTGTGTGCCGCCGAGGCTGTGTGTGAATATGACTGGAGGGCCTGGATATTAAGTCAAATCAGACCAGGAGGACTCTGTGGGCTTTGTTAGAGAAGATTTACTCTTTCTGGAAACCCTGGAGGCAGCTGGAGCAGTTAAGAAGCTGTCTTTGACTCTAGGGGCTGGGGTGCCGTGGGTGGTGTGTTCCTGGATGAAGATTTCCTTTTCCAGCCTCTCTTGCAGACATAGGTGGTCAATGAGTGGTGAGCAGTTGTTAGGACAGACTTCTTGGAAACCGTTCTTTTTTTTGGTCAGATTTATTGAGGCATAATTTTACACAGTGTTCAGTAGCATTCCAGCAGTTTTCAGGAATTTTGTGCAGAGGTTAAACTCTTGGCATCTTGAGATCGGCAGTGCTGGGAGTATTTACACCATGGAAATGGGCAAGCACTACACATCAGGACTTCTGGCTACCTGTTCCTACTCCCCCCCAACCTAAAATAAAAAACTGACTTAAAAGATGCAACTGATATACATTTTAGCCTTTTTATGAACAGTTCAATGAATGTTGGCAAATGCATAGAGTTTCTGTATTCATCATGATCAAAATACAGAACCTGTATCATCACCCCCCAAATTCTCTTGTTCCTTTGTAGTCAAGCCTTCCCCCACCCTAGTCCCTACCAACCACTGATCTGTCTACTGTTCTTCTAGTGTCGTCTTTTCCAGAATGTCATGTAAATGAAATCACACATCTTCTTTCATTTAGCAAAATGAATTTGAGATGTACCCATGTTGTTGAATGAATCAGTGGCTCATTCTTATTTCACTGTATGGGTACATTACAGTTTATTTATCCATTCACTTATTGAATCTGCCCTTGCCCCTGTCCCCTCCTTCCCACCTACACGTGGACATGATGACTGGAGCTACAGCAGCCATATTGTCACCATGAGACAAACAGAGGCCACAATAAGAATGGTAGTGTAAAATGGAAGGAGAAACCTGAAGACAGCAGCCCTCAACTGCCTACCTGCCTCCAGAATTCTTATAGTAAAAGAAAAAGCTCTTTTACCTAATCAACTTCTAAATGGATTTTCTATTACTCAGCCAAATCTAATCCTAACTCAAACACTAAGCAAAGTCTAAACTTCTTTCCTCTCTCTCACCCTGTGGGTTTCTCCAGGAGAAGGAAGGGATGTTGGAGGGCTATACACTTTAGATAGGGAGGGAAGACCATTACATGAGACAGATTCATGGGTCAGAGTACAAAGGACCCTCCAAGCCAAGTGGCCATTTCTTCTCACTCCTTCCAAACTGGGATTCTCCCAGAATTCAAAGAGTATATTAGTTTCCAATGCTGGATAACAAATCACCACAAATCTATCAGCTGACAACACAGATTTATTATCTCACAGTTTCTGTGGGGTGGGAATGCAGGCCCAGGCTAGCTTGGTCCTCCACTCAGGGTCTCACCAGGCTGGAATCCAGGTGTCAGCAGGGTTGCCATCCCATCTGAGGCTCCGGTTTCTCTTGCAAACCCCCTTCAGTTGTTGGCAGAATTCACTAGCACTGAGAGCCCCACTTTCTTGCTGGTGGTCCGCTGGGGCTGGCTCTCGGCTCTCAGAGACCAATTAAGCTGCGCCCAGCATACAGCTTAATTCCTCAAAGCCAGCGGGGCGGGGCGATGGGGGGGAGGGGAGGTGGTCTCGCTCCCATCTGCTAAAACAAACTTTTGTCTAACGTAACCATGGGAGTGACTATACATTTATTTATTTATTTATTTTGAAACTTTAACATAAGCTAATCAAGGGAACATCCATCCCGTCATCCACACACCCCAGCAGTGGGGATTGCACAAGGCATGCACACCAGAGGAGGGAAGGTCTTGGGGCTATTTTAGGATTCTGCCTACCATAGAGGACAAAGCTTTTGGTGGAGGCCTGGCCTGATACAGATGCCAAACCCCAAGTCCCAGGAGGGCACAGAGACACCGCCCCCAGGGTGGTGTCCCCAGTCTCACTGGGAATCCTCCACTGGCCAACCTTGAGCAACAAATTGCTCCCTCCTCACCCTGCGTGACCCAGACGCTCTTGAATAATCCAGGGAAAGTGAAGGAAAGCAGGGACAAGCCTGGAGAAAGCCAGACTCAAGACGGAGCCTCAGGACTTCCCTGGTGGCGCAGTGGTTGCAGGGGACACGGGTTCAAGCCCCGGTCCGGGAAGATCTCACATGCCACAGAGCAACTAAGCCCGTGCGCCACAACTACTGAGCTTGCGCTCTAGAGCCCACGAGCCACAACTACTGAGCCCGTGCGCCACAACTACTGAAGCCTGGGCGCCTAGAGCCCGTGTTCCGCAACAAGAGAAGCCACCGCAATAAGAAGCCCGCGCACCACAACGAAGAATAGCCCCCGCTCGCCGCAACTAGAGAAAGCCCACGCACGGCACTGAAGACCCAATGCAGCCAAAAAGAAAATAAATTAAAAATAAAATTTAAAAAAAGACACAACCTCAAGAGGGGTAGAGGAGGTACCACCCAGGGAACCAGAGGACAAAGGGCCAGAGAAATGTAAAGTTAAGAGGTTGAATTAGATTCTGTTGCGTGTAATAGAAAATCCATTTACTGAGCAGGGCGGGGGTCCACAGGGAATTCCTAGTGGCCACAGTCTGTAAATACAAAACAAAGCCAGCTGCCCACAGAAGGTTACCTCCATTTTACATGTTAAGAAACTGACACTCAGAGAGGTCAAGTGACTTGCCCAGGGTCACACAGCTAGTAAGTCACAGCACTAGGATTTGAACACGTTTGATTTGGCTGATTTTTTAATCAGCTAGTAAGTCCTAATTAGTAGATCGTGCAACCCTTGACACCCACTCTGAGTCAAACCAGGGGCTGAGCTGGCCCTCAATGAGCCCGTCCCTTCTCAACAAATGAGCCGAAGTCCCAGCCTTCCTGACAGGAACCCCTGACAAACAAAGATGGCTGGCACCCACGCCAGCACGAGAAGCATGCAGATGGGGTCAGGAGCCACTAGACCACAAACGGAAGGAGCCACATTTCTTTCTCCCATGCCACCAACAGACCAGGGAGGATTTGCCGAGAAGTTCAATCTCCTTTGAAGTCTGAGTCACCAGATGAAGATTCTATTTTAAAGCCCCGATAAAGCAAAACCACTGAAACCGCTGAAGCTTGAGGATGCACGCCACCCAGGACCCTGGGGCTGGTCTGACAGTAACTGAAGATGGGTCAGAGCTGGCCTGTTACTCGAGAATGATCCCAGCCTGAGGAAGTCATAGGCTGTGGCCATCAGCCTCCTTTTACAGGTGAGAAAACAGGGGACAAGAGAGGTTGCACCACCTACCCGAGGTCACACAGCTCATGAGACAGAAAATTGGGAATAAAACCCAAGTCTCCTAATGCCCCCCCAATGCTCTTTCCTCTTACCTTAGAACCAGGTGAGAATTCTCCCTCCTCTGTTGTAGAGAATGGTTGCTATTTTTAGCTACACTCCCCTTTCTAATATGAGCAGAACCCTGGAGTTCCTTCACCTGCCAAGACTCTTCAGTACAGGATGGTCCTGTGAGGCTCCACCCCCTCAAGGGGCAGAGCCTTGACCCACACCTGGCCAATCAGAGCATTGTTAGCCAGGTGATTGGCTCAGAGATGGACATGTGACCTAAGCTGGTCCAATGAAAGTAATAAGTTGGACTTGTTTAGGAGTTACAGGGGAGAAAGTGTTCCATCTTTTCCACTAAACTTGAACCAAGGCAGACGTGAGTTAAAACAACACAGATTTACTACTGTAGAGCACAGGGAACTCTACTCAATATTCTGTAATAATCTATGTGGGCAAAGCATCTGAAAAAGGGGCTTCCCTGGTGGTGCAGTAGTTAAGAATCCCCCTGCCAATGCAGGGGACACGGGTTCGAGCCCTGGTCTGGGAAGATCCCACATGCCTCGGAGCAACTAAGCCCGTGCGCCACAACTACTGAGCCTACGCTCTAGAGCTCGCAAGCCACAACTACTGAGCCCGTGTGCCGCAACTACTGAAGCTCGTGTGCCTAGAGCCGGTGCTCCACAACAAGAGAAGCCATTGCAGTGAGAAGCCCGCGCACCGCAACGAAGAGTAGCTCCCGCTCGCCACAACTAGAGAAAGCCCGCGTGCAGCAACGAAGACCCAACGCAGCCAAACATTAAATTAAATTAAATTAAAAAAAAAAAGAATCTGAAAAAGTATGGATACATGGAGAGGTATAACTGAATCACTTTGCTGTACGCCTGAAACTAACACAACATTAGAAATCAACTATAGTCCAATATAAAAGAAAAATTAAATTAAAAAATAAAGTAGCAAGGGCTTCCCTGGTGGCGCAGTGGTTGAGAGTCCACCTGCCGATGCAGGGGACACGGGTTTGTGCCCCGGTCGGGGAGGATCCCACATGCCGCGGAGCGGCTAGGCCAGTGAGCCATGGCCGCTGAGCCTGTGCGTCCGGAGCCTGTGCTCCGCAATGGGAGAGGCCACAACAGTGAGAGGCCCGTGTACCACAAAAAAATAAAATATAAAAAAATAAAAAAATAAAAAAAATAAAGTAGCAAAAACCTTAAAAACCACACAGATTTATTATCTTATGGTTCTGGAGCTCAGAAGTCTGCAATGAGCCTCACTGGGCTAAAATCAAGATGTCAGTAGGGCTGTGTTCTTTCTGGCCATCCTAGGAGAGAAGCCATGGCTTGCCTTTCCCAGCCCTTTCTAGAGGCTGCCCACATTCCGTGCCTCATGACCCCTTCCAGCAATGGCATCGCTCTGATGTCTACTTCCGTAGAGTCACACCTCCTCTCTCTGACTGATTCTCCTTCCTCTCTTTCACTGATAAGGACCCTTGTGATCGTGTTACCCATATGATAATCCAGGATAATCTGCCCATCTCAAGATCCTGAACTGAATCACATCTGCAAAGTCCCTTTTACCACGTAAGGTAACATAGTCACAGGTTCCCTGGGATGAGGACATATGGACATCTTTGGAGGGGGTCCATTATTCAGCCTACCACAGAAATCAAAACCATGCGTTCTGAGCTGGAGAGAAGTAAATCCTAGTAAATGTTTTGAGCCCCTGAGTCGAGCTGTACCTGAACCTTTCAGTTACATGATGACTATCGTATCCCTTTTTTGCCTAACCAAGTTTGAGGTTTTTGCTTTGTTTTATCACTTGCAAACAGAGCCTGACTAACACAATCCTGAACCCATAAGAATGTCACAATGAGTAATTACCGGCTTGAGAGTCTCTCTCACATGAGGAGGAAGTTCTCTGAGAGCAGGGACAATACCTTATTTAACTTGCATCTTCGGACCACGCACAGTCCTGGCATATAGGAGGTACTGAACAAGTGTTTGCTGATTGAATAACAATTTGTATAAACACCCTCCCATGTGCCCTCCCTCAGGGCCATCGCTAGGACAAGAGGGCAGAGAGAAGCCTCAGCAGGATTTTCCAGGGGTGAATTGCAGGCCAGTGATTTCCTCTCTGGGGGTGGCAGCTTACTCGGAGAGAGGCCCTGAGAGTGACCCAGACAGAAGGCTCAGAGAAGACTTGACCTTCGTGGGCAGCCAGCAGCCCTGCCATCCTGAGCCAGCACTTCCAAATTAATCCAGGAATGGCAGCTGCAGCCCTCCACCGACAAATCTATCTGAGTCATTTCTGGTCAGGAAGCGCCTCGCTCTTAAATGAGAATCACAGCAGGTCCCTTTGTGCACCCGGAAAAGACAGACTCCTCATGTTCCGCGGCTGCAGGGCCAGCCGGTCAAGGCCTGGTGAGGAGGGTTTTCATGGAGCAAGGAGAGGAAATGAGAGAAGAAAAATCTCCCTGGAAAACCTGTCTCTGTCCTCAGAACAGAGCTATCATTTTAATCAACAAAGTCCCTGCAACTTTTGTTCCCACACCCATCTGAGAAATGAGGTCTGAGGGAGTGTGCCTTCTCTCTTTCCTGCACCCCACTCCACCCAAACACACCTGCCTGTCCCTTTCCCACCCCACACTAGAGGGTCTCATGTCTCCTCTGCGAACTCCGAAGGGCAGGGCTCAGCCTTTGCCACATCTGCACTAAGCCTTGCACTCAGCTCAAAGTGCATTTAGGTGTAGCAACAATGCAAGTCTTTGCACATGCTGTTCCTTCTACCTGGAACACTCTTCCCCACACTGGCTATACCTTTGACTGGCTACTGTCTCCCACTGATGCTCAAAGAATAAGTAGATGTGTCACTTTTGTCTATTTAATCAACTGAGATTGATACGAAGAATTAATGACATATATATATGGCACTTAGGATGTACCAGACTCTGTTCCATCTATTATAGATACACATAACTCACTTAATCTTCACCAAAAGTCTAAGAGATGAGAAAACTGGCACAACTGGTGAGTGGCGGACAGGCAAAGCTGTCCACAGGGCTGGTTGTTTAACCCCTGAGCTGTACCAAGCTGGGAACTTGTGATCCTCGGGGCAGACTCCCTGGACCCCTGCATTTTACTCAAGTCCTCTGCTGTGTCCGCCACCAGCCCCCAACAGACCCTGTGCTCCACGAGGACGGGAACTGCCTCATTCACCTCTGAACCTCCAGCACCATCATTGAATGGATGTGTAAGTACATAAATAATTGAGGATGCAGTCAAGCCACGTGACGTGACCTTGGGCACTTAACCTTTTTGTGCCTCAGTTTCTCCTTTGTGAAATAGGGATGATCAGAGCACCCACCTTGACAAGGGTGGACCTGAGTCCCTCCTCTTACAGGACTTAGGGGGCTCTCAAAAGTGATTCAAACAAGAGATGGGGAGGTGGTCTCAAAATACATCTTTAAGTTTGTGATTGAGGTCACACTGCCCCATAGAGGCCCAAAGGGGTGATGTTATAAATATTAACAGGCTTGCCGGCCTGGGCACCCACCATCAGAACGAAACCAGCCATAAACTTCACCCAGGACAGTGGACTGGCATGGATCCAGGTAACTGGGCCCCCCGGGCACCTGCCAGGGGATGCAGCTCTGCCAGGTGGGTGCTCCAACCAGCCCACACCTGCATTGTGACAAGCCAGGGGGATCTTAGAGGAGAAGGAACGGTGCCCAGGATGAGTGAGTCACTGGGGCCCTCTGCAGATTCCAGGGGCAGCAGCCAAGCCTGGGAAAAACCGGGGGGGGGGGGGGCGCACCCTCCACTCTCCACCCAGGTTGTCCTCCCCACACCCAGGGGAGACTCTGAGGCCTGCCTGGTCCTGATACCCGCCAGGCAGCGCTTCTCCCCTGGTTCAGGCAAGTGGCTAGAGGGCCCACGGATGGTTCGGGAATTTAGAAATCCAGGCTGCTGAAATTCACCAAGCCAGGAGTCCCCCAGAGAGCTGGGCTCAGAGAGAGCCTCTGAACCCACGTATCTCTCTGATTCTGCTTAACACGTGTAAGATCATAGGATGAATCCTGGCAGCTTCCTAATCTAAAGAAGACGAACCTGGATCTTGACAAATTATAGCCCGGGGTTCTCGAGCAAGCCAGCATGTGTGGGCATCCTCTGGCAGAGGAGCGACCTATCTTTGGGGACAGGAATTACAATTGCATGCTGGCCCCAGCGGGCAGCCGACTTCTACTTACACACCCCCAGAGACGGGGAGCTCACTCCTTTCTGAGTTCCTGATCCAGGACCATGAATTGAGTTCGCCTCTGCAGAGAGGACTCCAGCAGCCACCCGCTTGCCCAGCTCTGCTCACACAGCTGCAAGTGCATCTCTGTACCTTGTCAAGTTCACCGTTCATCCTCCCCCAGCCCCACAGCCATTGAAATCAGTCCCAAATTGCCAGGAACCCCAGACCCTGGGCCTCCTAGGACTTTCCTCCTTCATGGAGCTTATATTCTAGAATGAGGAGGCAGACACCCCCAAACAATCAAAGAAAGAAATCTATAGTTACAAATTGTGATACGTTCCACAGAAAGAAACGGCAGGCAAAGGAGACAGCGGTTACTTGTAAATGTAAGTTTTGAGACCAAAATATTAGAACTTCCAGGATATTTCCTGGGTTTGGGGGAATGAGGATTTTTGTCCCAAAAAAGAAAGAAAGGAAAAAAGGAAGGAAGGAGGGAAGGAGAGAGGGAGGAAGAGGGAGGGAGGGGAAAGAAAAAAATAAGGAAAAAGGAGAAAGAAGAGATGTTCGGTCCCCATAACTATAATCTAATCCAGGAGTCAGCAAACTATAGCTGGGAGCCAAACCCAGCCTGTTTCTGTGCAGCCTGAGAACTAAGAATGATTTTTTTTTTTTTTTTTTTTTTACATTTTTAAAGGGTCGTAAAAAAAAAAATCAACCAAACAAAAAAACAAAGAAGAACACGCAACAGACCTTACGGCACACAAAGCCTAAAACATTTACTATTTGGCCCTTTTCAGAAAAAGTCTGCCGCCTCTGAATCCCACCAGTTTAAGCTCCCGAACAACTTTCCCAGCCTGGACGAGCTGGGAAATGCAGAACGAAGGGACAGACCAGACAGCAGAGAATTTTCCATTTCTGCCCACGAGGCCAAGCATGATCCATCATAAACCTTTCAAAGACAAGGCCCAGAAGGTTAAGTGATTTCTGCTCCAGCTCAGTGAGGCGAGTTCAGGGGCCGCGGGAAAATGGATGTCCTCACACACCAAAGAGAAAGGAGTGGTCATGCGGCCTCTCTCATTATCCATTCCTCATCAGCTTTTTAGAAAGCAAGGGAATTAATTTTACCTGTTCCGCGCATGGTGAGGTCGCATTTCTGTTTTATGAAATGAAGGGAGAGGAAAGACCTAGTTATGAGTCAGGGTTCTTGGTTCCAAGTGATAAAATCCCAATTCAAAAGGACTGAAGCAACAAAGAGAATTTATTGGACCATGTTACTGAAAAGTCCAGGAGTGGCACAAGTTTCAGGGATAGCTGGATCCAGGGACACCATCAGTAATCATCCTCTCCTTTTGTTCCGGGTTAGTTTCATTCTCAGGGAGGCTCTCCCCTCATGAGGCAAGATGGCACCACCACATCCCTTCCACTTGCCAAGCCCAGTCTAAAGCGGTTCTCTCCTTAATGTTCCAAAACTGAATCTCATTGACCGCTGTCTGGATCATGTGACCCCTCCCAACCAATGACTGTGGTCAGGGGATGGAATGAGCTGATTGGCCAGGTTTGCTCATGTGCTCCTCCAGGAGTGTGGTGGGAGGGATCCGCCCCACCTGAACCACAGCCGCGGAGAGGAGAGAAGGGAGTCGTTTCCCCAAGCAAGTTCAGGGGGCCGTTATCAGAAGGAGGAACAGGTGCTGAGCCGTCAAAAGCAACTTCTGTTCCCTACAGAAGCCAACTGATATTTCTGTTATCTTTCTTTTCTTTGTCTTTGGCCACGCCGCATGGCTTGTGGGATCTTAGCTCCCCGACCAGGGATCAAACCCAGGAGCCCTGCAGTGGAAGCACCGAGTCTTAACCACTGGACCGCCAGGGAAATCCCCCAACTCATACTTCCCAGGCACCTTTGCTGAGTTTCACTACCACCCATTTTATAGTTGAGTAAACTGAGATCCTGGAGGTAAAGTTAGTCTCTCAAGGTGACAGACTTAGTTCGTGAGGGAGGCAGGGTTCTAATCATCTGAGTCTGACTCACACTCCTGCTGCTAACACTGACCGTCATGCATCACCAGTCCTGCCCTCAAAGAGCCTAAGAACCCTGTACACAGTCAGCGTGCAATAAACGCACATCACATGGAATCATCATCGAGTGACCGCCCCCCACTGGACCATAAGACGCGTGAGGGTAGAGCACATGTCTGTCTTGTTCACCACAGCATTCCCGCCACCCGTACACAGTAGGTGCTCCCAAGACACTTGGCAAATCAATGCACATGGCCTTAGCATTTAGCACCTAGTAGGTGTTGCACAAATCGTTGGTGAATAAATGAATGAATCTCAACGGGAGTCAAGCTGCCTGGTTGTTCAAACCCTTCTAGATCATTAACAAGATAGATGGAGATAGGGAGATGGAGGAGGGAGGAGGGATGAATGAATGAATGAAGAACAGAAGCCTTTTCTAGAGTCTGAAGCACTCAGAGCAAGAGAGCAAGGTCCATAGATCTTGTCCTAGACAGTAAGAGTGCCAAGGTTACTTGGAGAGCAAACCCCAGTTTTGGAAAGGGACACGGGGTCTTTGTGAGCCAGGAGGGGGTGGGTGGAGCTGGCAGGAGGAAGCCAGGTCAGCCAGAGCCCAGCCAACCGGCTGTGCCAGGGACACGGCGCCCCGCCCCACTGCCCCTGACCTTGCTTCATCCCACAATAGAGCGTCCATTGTAAGTGGGTAATTGGGTTCCGGCGCATCCCCTCCCCCAGCTGGGGGTGGAAGCGAAAGGAAACACAATCTGTTTTCTATTTGTCACAGCTGCCAAGATGCCACTCCCTCCTCTGTCCCCCACCCCCGCCCCCTGAGCGACAGCCGCGCGGTGACATTCCTTGGCTGGGGCTGAGCATGGATTAGAGCTGCCGCCCAGGCTGGCTAACCCGGGAGAGACATGACAAAAACCTAAAAACAGCCTAACAGGCCTCCCGGGCTTTGTTCGTATCCTTACCTACGGGGAGCCTAAAATATTGTCCTAATTGGACAAAGGAGGGGTTCACGTCCTGGTTCCTTCTCTTTGTAGCTGTGTGACCTTGAGCCAGTCACCTAACTTCTCTGTGCCACAGTTTCCTCATTTGTAAAATGGGGATGATGATAATCCTAGGAAAGGCTGTAGGTTGTCTTTTTTTTTTTTTTTTTTGTCTACAGGAAATCCTCTTTCTCTTTTTAAAAAAATTTTATTGGAGTATTGTTGATTTACAACGTTGTGTTAGTTTCTGCTGTACAGCAAAATGAGTCAGTTATACATACACATATATTCACTCTTTTTTAGATTCGATTCCCATTTAGGTCATTACAGGGTACTGAGTAGAGTTCCCTGTGCTATACAGTAGGTCCTTATTAGTTACCTATTTTATATATAGTAGTGTGTACATGTCAATCCCAGTCTCCCGGTTTATCCCTCCCCCACCCAGCCCCCCGTAGGTTGTCTTAAATGTGTTCATCCAGGCAGGGTACTGGGCATGTAGTGTTTGGTAACAGCTGGTGATCGTTGGATTTACTGTTTAGGGAGCTGGCGCTTCCCTGTTTCAGTTTGCAGACTTGGATGTCTTTGCCTCAGACCACTCTGAGGTGGGGGAGTAAAGGGCAAATGCTCAGAGAGGGTCCTCTGTGTGAGCCCCGGGGTTGCCTTCTTGCTCTGAGCACTCACATCCAGAGGACCTACTGGGTGTCTGGTGTGTGCCCATCTTAGGCTGATGGGAGAAAAGCAGGGAGGTAAGAGAAGGGACATGAAAAGAACTGCAAGGTTTGGGCTCGGCTCTAACCAACTGAGTTGCGTTTGAAGACAAACAGGCTCTGGGGATGCATCCCCAGGCCCCCAGGTTCTGTAGGAGTTGAGGGAATGCAGCAGGCGTGGAGGGCTTCCTGGAGGAGGTGAGCCAGGTTTGAATCCTGCCTCTGCTGGGGATCTTAGGCAATATCTTCACCTCTCTGGGTCTTGTCATCTTTTGGGGACTTCAAGAAAAACAGTCCAAGTCAGCCAAGCCTTTAACAGACAGGATTAGGGCCATTTATGAGACAAGTTCAAGCTATCTTGAAGACGTCTTGAACTTGGCTTTTGCTGGAGGAAATCCCAGCAAGGCCTTGGCCTGGATGTTCAGAGTGACCCTGCCCCAGCCCCTGAAGGTCCAGCCATAGACAGACCTGCACTGTCTGGCTCCATTCCCAAGCCACTGAACCCCTCAGGCAAATCTCTTAATCTCTGAGACTCAGTTTCCTCGTCTGTAAAATGGGACACCATGCCCACCAGCGTGACTGGGAGGGCTTAAGCCAATATAGACTTGGCACACAGTAACTGCTCAATAAATCACAGCCAATACTCCTAATTTCTAGGGCCAAGGGATGTCTGAAAAAAGGGGGGAGGAATAACCAAGAGGCAGCAGAAGCCAGGGCTTATTTGTTGGTCTCATCAAGACCCCCTCCTCCGCTTTTGACGAATAAACTTGGATGTAGCGGTAATAACCAGCATTAGTTCTGAATGACCTCAGGTGCACAAAACTGGGTGAATCATAATCTCCTGACTCACTCCCATTGTTGGTGGGTACCTGGCCTGTTTTTACTTTATAGGTTTGTCTATTTCTTTAGTACTTTCTGTACCATTTATTATTCCATAATATAGCGGGCACTCATGTGAATCACTCCCCAATGCAAGAACAAGGCTATGACTCCTACAGGCACCCATGTGTTCCCTCACCTCTCCCCAGGAGTGAGCACCATTCCTTGATGTAATAAGCATTTATTTTGTCCTCACTCCGGGCCAGGCACACAATCCTGAATTTGTGTTTGTCGTTCCCTTGATTTTATTTTATTTTTTTTCCACATCACGCAGCTTGTGGGATCTCAGTTCCCCAACCAGGGACTGAACCCACGCCTCCTGCACTGGAAGCGTGGAATCTTAACCACCGGACAGCCAGGGAAGTCCCCATTCCCTTGCTTCTTTGGCTCAAGGTCATTGGTTGCGTCTGTGGGTATGTGTGCCCGCCTGTTAGAATGGCTATCATCAAAAAGACAAGACATGGGCTTCCCTGGTGGCGCAGTGGTTGAGAGTCCGCCTGCCGATGCAGGGGACGCGGGTTCGTGACCCGGTCCAGGAAGATCCCACATGCCGCGGAGCGGCTGGGTCCGTGAGCCATGGCCGCTGAGCCTGCGCGTCCGGAGCCTGTGCTCCGCAGCGGGAGGGGCCACAACAGTGAGAGGCCCCGCGTACCGCAAAAAAATAAATAAATAAAAGAGAGAGTTTCACTTTGGCACATACCTAAGAGAAAAATGACTGAGTCACAAGGAACAGGAAAGTTTACTAGAAAATGCCAGCCGTCATATGAAGGACTTTCTACTCAGGCCAGGCACTGCGCTAACTATCTACCTGTTTTCTCACCCGTTTTAAGAGACGAGGACGCTGAGGCTCAGAGAAGTGAATGAACTGGCCCGGCCCAGGAGGGGCAGACCAGACCTCAGCTCTCCGCCACACGTCCTACAGCAAACTCCCCTGCAAGCGTGAGTGACAGGCTTCCCCAGGCAGGTGCGCTGCAAGCAGCAAGGGCGTGGGGAGGGGCCTTGCACAGAAGCCACTTCCAGCCCAGCCTGGGTGCGGAGCTGACAGCAGGTGACAGCTTGTTTAGAAAACAGCCCATTGCTTCTGAGACATACATATGGAAGCGCCTCCAAGAGTCTTCCCAACCTGGGGCCTGCTGAACTTTCTGGAACGTTAGGCCAACCCACATCACACATCACAGCCGTCTCCTCAGGCAACCAGAATCCTCCACCACCCCAACGCCTCCTTCCTGCCTTGTGTCTCAACTCCAAACGACACTTGCCCACCAAGCAGGGGCATGAGGGTGCAGCAGTGATGCCCGTGGGGTCTACTAACCACAGGCCTTGTTCCAAATCCCACTTTTACCACGGACTTGCTGTGTGACCGGGGGACGGTGACTTGACATCTCTGAGCCTATCTCCTCACTTAAAATGGGGACATCGATACAGCAGCTATACATCCCAGGCCCCAAATCCAGGTCTACAAGATAGAACCAATTTTTATTTCTTTCCAATCGACGCAGAGTCAATTCCAAGCCCTCATCCTCCCAAGATGATAGAAAATTTAGTCTCAGTCTCAGGATCGTGGGTCCTCCATGCTGGCTCCGGTCAGAGACCAAATCTGAGAGGTCCCTCTGGCCACTGGTTCCCACTGAGGACCTGGGAGATGTTTGGGATCCAGGACCATGCGGCCCCTTCTGGTGGGAAATTCTTCAGCATCTGTGTGGTGGGGTCAGCGGGGAGGGAGCTTGCCTGACCTGGGACCTCTTCGGTCAGGGCACCCTCTTCCTGGTGCACGATGTAGCCTCTAGATCCTGTCACCTCCCAGGAGCACCGCTACCAAATGAGGTCATCAAGCCTGCTTCCCTCCTGCCAACTCCAGCGTGCTCAAATCTCCCTCCCTCTCTCGCTCTCCCTCCAGAACCAAAAGCAACTTCACGGCCAGTTCCGGGATGCCTCCTGTCCTACAGGAAGAGAACTTCCGCTGCGACCTGGCTGCTGAGCCAGAGACGCCCTCACCCAGCAGCTTCTGCTCCCCTGGGGTGCGATCGGGAATGGTTTGTGCATCTTGCACACCACTTGCTTAACAGGAAGTTGCCTGCCTCCACTTTTTTTTTCTCTTTCTCCCCATTTCTGAGAGCACGTGGACCTGGTTTTTACTCTGCTTCAACCGTGCCGTGAAAGACCATATCCTAGAGGTGCTGGAATAAGACAGAAGGATCTGGGTCGCCAAATGGCTGCAGAGCTGAACCTCTGGCCCTCCTGGGCATACTGCCCTCCCTCAGACCTCTTACTTCAGAGAGATACAAACCTCTCTTGTTTTAATCAATGTGGTTTTTCTGTTTTTTCGTGGGGTGGTGGGTCTTTGTTACAGCAGCTGAGCTTATACCCTGACTAATACGTGGGGTTTTCACAAAAGGCTTGTGATGGTTAATTTTATGTGTCAACCTGACTGGACCCTGGACTGCCCAGATATTTGGTTAAACACTATTCTGGGTATGTCCCTGAGGTTGCTTCTGGAAGGGACTGACATTTGAATCCGGAGACCAAGTAAAGCAGATTGCCCTCCTTAATGTGGGTGGGTCTCATTCAACCATGTGAAGGCCTGAGTAGAAGAAAAAGGTGATGAAGGGAGAATTCACTCCCTCTGCCTGACTGTCTTCAAGCTGGGACATTGGTCTTCTCCTGCCTTGGGACCCAGACGCAAACTGGAGCTCCCACCATCAGCTCTCCCGGGTTACCAGCTAGCAGATGGCAGACTGTGGGACTTCTCAGCCTCCATCACCATGCGTGCCAATTCCTTATTTATTAATTCCTTATAATAAATCTCTTTGGACTTCCCTGGCGGTCCAGTGGTTAAGACTCCACGCTCCCAATGCAGATGGCCTGGGTTTGATCCCCGGTCAGGGAACTAAGATCCCGAATGCCACACAGCACAACCAGGAAAAAAAAAAAAAAAAAAAAATCTCCTTATAAATAGATGGATAGAGATGCTAGGGATAGAGGTATACAGTATCCTATTGGTCTGTGTCTCTAAAGAGCCCAGATTAATACAAGGCAAATAGACTATCTTCCAGAAACTTCTACCCTCTACTTGGAAAAAAACAGAAATCAAGAAAATACAAAGGGCTGAAGTCTGCCTTGGAATCCGGGGAAAGAAAATTACAGGGTGAATAAACACGAGTGAGCAGCTCCATGAAGAATCCTGCCAATAGTTAACAATACCGTATCATATATTTGAAACTTGCTAAGAGAGTAGACCTTAAAAGTTCTCATCACAAGAAAGAAAAACTTGTCACTATGTGAGGGGGTGGATGAACATTTATTGTGGTGAACATTTCACAATGTATAAATATGTCAAATCATGGTGTGGAACTCCTAAAAGGAATACTATACTTTATGTCTATTATATCTCAGTGAAACTGCGGGAGGGGAATTAAACTTGAAAAACAAAAGAATCCTGCTACAGCCATGCCTACTGTGGAGGGTTGTTTGAGGGATGGAGGGGGGAACGCATGCACCCAGGGCAGTTGGCTCGTGAGGCCTGGCCTGCACTGAGTGCCCTGTAAGTGGCAATGAACCTTGGGGCAGGGGCACCGAGCACGTAGGATCCTGCCTTTGACGCTTCCCAGGACATGTGATGTTGGGTACATCATTTCACAATGGCAACAAGTAATTATTGAACACTTGCTGTGTGCCAGGCGCTGCTCTAGATTCTGCGGAGACAGTTGGGGGGTAAGAAATACCTAGTCACAGCCCTCTGTGAGCTGGATTTGGGGGCCTTGAGAGGTGCCAGCACGGGGGTTCTTAAATGCCAGGCTGACCAGCTCTAATGTTCAGCAACAGACATGGAAGTGTACAGCAGATGGAGTGACGTGGCAGAGGTGGGGGGAGGGTGACGAAGCTGGCCAGGAAATGCATCATGGATTAGACTCAGATAATTAGCATCTCCAGAAGGGAGAAGAAAAACCCTGGCTTCTGTGATGGCTCAGCAGAACAACTATCTCTAATAAATACTAACCGTTCTGGCTTTCCTGCTAATGGTCACATGGTAGGATTCTTCTTCCCTCCTCTCACCACCGCTCCAGAAGTTAGGCATGGCCGTGTGACTTGCCTGGACCAACGCGATGTGAGTGGAAGTGATGTAAGTCGCTCCTGAGAAGAAGCTTTAAGAACCAGTGAACAATGCCCCCCATGCCCAGTGACGGTCCACGTTGCACATGGCGCGTTCCATCAGTCTGTGTCCCAGAATGAGGAGCCCATATGGAGCATAAATGAGACACGAACTTTGGTTGTTTTAAGCCGCAGGATTCCAGGGGTTGTTTGTTACTGCAACATAACTGAGCTGACGCTGACCTGTACACCTCCATTTCACAGATGAAGAAACGAAGTCTGGAAGAGGTCACATAGCTTACCCAAAGTCAAACATGGAGGCACAGCCAAGACTCAAAGCCAGGCCTGCCCATCTCTGCAACCTTTCCGGAGATGGGGTGTCTCCACCCTCAACACATCCAGCCAAACCCCGTGCTGCTAACCCCTTCAATTAAAGCCAATTTCAAGGTCTTCTGGTTTCTAAATGAACGGCCCCGATCATGTTCATTGAAGGCCCTGTCTTTTCAGGCTGCTCATTTTATCAGAAGCCGCCAACAAGATAAATGGCCCTGTAACTTACTGTTCTGCTGCAAAGTACCTCGCAGCCAGTGGCAGCACAGATGCCAGGAATAAATCACATCTGATCTTCCGAGAGTCAGGCTGAGCTCCCTTGAGGGACGTCAGAGGCTGGGGGGTGGCCTGGAGCAGCCACGGACACTGGGGGACTTCACTGAGGACCACAGAGCTGCTGGGAGGTCTTCCTCAGGACCCCAGAGGTCTGGGGTGAGCATCACTGGTTTCTAATCTTCCCAGCATCTATTTCCCCTTCTTAAGGTTTAACAGCATCACTTTTTCTTTGGGGAAAATCATCTCTCCTCACTCTCAGTCCGGATGGGTCAGGTGGGGTCATGACCTTCACCCAGCTTCAGAGAGTGGACACATGATCTAGCCCAGCCACTCGCAGCCCCACGTCCTGTCACTGCCATGATTGGTTCAGGGTGGGGATATACCCTGGGGTGATGGGACTCGATTCTCAGATTTCTGTTGAAACTCTAAGAAAAGAGAAGTTGTCTTTTTTTTTTAAAAAATAAGAGGAGTATATTTATTTATTTTCTTGACTATAGATCTAATATTTTATTTATTTAAAAAAATTTTTTAACATCTCTATTGGAGTATAATTGCTTTACAACTTTGTGTTAGTTGCTGCTGTATAACAAAGTGAATCAGTTATACATATACATATATCCCCATAACCCCTCCCTCTTGCATCTCCCTCCCATCCTCCTTATCCCACCCCTCTAGGTGGTCACAAAGCACCGAGCTGATCTCCCTGTGCTATGCGGCTGCTTCCCACTAGCTATCTATTTTACATTTGGTAGTGTATGAGAAGTTCCCTTTTAACAGTGGTTGCTTGCAGAATGAATGTCTTTTTCATTGTGCTGTCTCTAGCTGCTGGCACAATTACATGCCTGTAGTAGGTGCTCAGTAAAATGGGCTGAATGAATGAGTAAGCAAGCTGGAGTCAAGACAGCTGGGTTCTTGTTTGGACTCGGCCAAATCGACTCTGTAACATCAAGAATCTCTCCTCATCTCAGTTTCTTTGCCTATGGAAATGGAGTTAACGATAGCACTTACCAATAGCTGGTTATATCGGTTAGCTATTGCCACCAATATGCTGTGTAACAAATAACCCCTAAATTCAGTGGCTTAAAACAACAATCGTGCATTACCATTCACACATACGTCAGTTGCATCTGAGGGGTCACCTGATCCAGGCTGGGGCCTGGCTGGTTAGCTCTGCTCCACTTGTGTCTCACCCTCTTGGATCAGCTGGCTAATCCAGGGTGTGTTTGTCACATACCATGGCAAAGGCGCAGAAAAGTACAAAGCCCCTTAAGGGACAGAGCTAGCCCAGAATCACTTCCACTTCTTTTTTTGGCTAAAGCAAGTCACGTGGCCACACCCACAGTCAAAGGGTAGAGAAATGTGCTCTATCCCTTTGGTGAGCAGAAGTGTCAAGTCACACAGCAAAGAGCATAGATGCAGGGAGGGGTGAAAAACAGAGCCCAAGTGTGCATTCCTCTACGCAGATGTGACCATCTTTGTTTATCTGTTTCTTTGCTCAGTGTCTGCTTCTCCACCGGAGTATAACTTCCTCCTGTGTGTGGCTCCTTACCTACTCTGTTCCTGGCGGTGGTGGTACCTCCAGCCCCTAGAACAGGGCCTGGGACAGCGGTGGTGTTCGGTAAACACTTGTCAAAAGACGAGAAGCTGTCCCCAACCTCCCTACACTGTCATGAAGACTAAACCAGGTCAGGCATGCAAGCAACACTCTGGGAGTTACAGAAGCCCTCCCAGAGTCACGATTCTGACCCCACCCCCACCTTAAATCTCTGCAGGGGACAGGGGTGACCGTCCCATCTCCGGGACGGGGTCCAGAGCCAGGGGTCCAGTTGTGGGTGGCGGCGTCACATCCACATCTTGGTCAGTCTGTGTCTCTCAGCCTGGCCCGGTGGTCCTGGAGAGGCCCCACGGTGCAGCTCAGACCCCATTCCCTTGGATCGGGAATTTCAGGTTCAACTCCGCGCCAGGGACACAGATCTCTCTGGGGTAAGAAGGAAGTGCCCCAAAAGGCCCCAGGAGAGACAGCCCGCTGTGGCCGCTCGCTTGGCCCAGAGCCCCTGAGGCCACAGTGCCGCCTTGTGTGGTTTCCCTCGAGCCCTCTCTCCTGTCTGCTAGAAACAGCAAAGTCACGGACCCTCTGCCCCTCCCTGTTTGCCCTTCCTGGGGGAGCTGCCCGCCCCTCACGTCCATCTGGCCCTCGGTGTCTCCATCCCTCCAGGTGGACTGGGCTCCCTCCAGCCCTGCACACAGGAAACATCTCCATTCTGCCCCCGCACTGCACACTTCAGCACAAAAACCTTCTCCAGGCCCAGCCCGAAAGAACCAAATGTTCCTCTATTATGCAAGCTCATTTCTCTCTTCCTGGCGGGCCCAAATTGCAATCTGCACCGGGGAAGAGAAGGCGACGGAGGCCTGAATCGGGGAGCCGAACAGCTGTGGCAGGAAACCCTCCCCACCAACCAAGGCTGCACTGTCACCGGCCCCCTCCCCTCCCCAGGACCCAGCAGGACACATCAGCAGAGGGGCACTGTGTCAGTGTCTGTCACCAAGAACTAACCCAGCTGTCCTTGGGGTTTGCCCAGGACAGATAACCCCTGGCTACGTTCAGAAAGAGCAGAAAAGCGTCACCCTTAGCAGTACATCAGGGGTGGGGTCAAAGGCAGGAACCTTGCATAAAACAACACATGGGTGTCTGTGCCAGGCTTGGCTCTAAACACCTTCTCATTTAATCTTCATACTCTCTGAATAGATGCCCGTATTATCCCCCTTTCACAGAGGAGGAAACTGAGGCTCAGCTGAGAAAACACAATTAGGAAGCAGCAGAGCTGGGATCCACACCAAACAGTCGGGCCCCAGGACAGAGCTTGTCCAATTAACTGCTGCTCAGTCAAATGTGTGGATCAGTTTTTATGTCCCAAAGCATTTCCCGCTAGGCTAAAAGCCACGCCACTTGTGAGCCAGCAAAACTACTTCTGGGTATACAGCTGACCCCTGAACAACATGGGTTTGAACTGCATGGGTTTGAACTTTTACGTGGATTTTTTTTTAAATAAATGTACCATGTACACTACAGGGTTGCACGGTGCAGGGCTGGTTGAATCCATGGACGCAGAACCTTGGATACAGACAGCTGACTACAAAATTATACTCAGATTTTCAATTGGGAGTGGGGGTCCACACCCCTAACCTCCACATTGTTCAAGGATCAACTCTATACACAAAAGGCTTGAAAGCAGAGTCTCAAAGATATACTTGCACACCCGTGTTCGTAGCAGCTTTTTTCGCAATAGCCAAAAGGTGGAAGCAACCCAGATTTCCACCAATGGATGAATGGATAAGCAAAACGTGGTCTATCCATACAATGGAATATTACTTAACCTTGAAAAAGGGAAGGAAATCCTGCCACACTACAACATAGACAAACCCTGAGGGCGTTATCCTAAGTGAAATAAGCCAGTCCCCAAAAGACAAATTCTGCATGATTCCATTCATATGAGGTCCCTGGAGGAGTCAAATTCATAGAGACAGAAGGTAGAAGAGTGACTGCCAGGACCTGAGGGAAGGGGATGGGGAGTTAGTGTTTAATGGGGACAGAGTTCCAGTTTTGCAAGATGAACAAATTCCTGCTTGCCCTCCTGCACCTCCGCCATCACCCTGGATCACATCCAGGCTAGCCTGCTGGTAGAGACACCTGGAACAGAGCCGAGCTCTCCCAGCAGTCCACGCAGAGGCCACCCAAGATCAGCCAACAGCCAGCCGCCCCCAGACATGTGCATGAGCCCAGCTGAGACGGAAGAACCCCCAGCCAAGTCTGGCCCCAACTGTTGACCTGCAGACTCATGAGCCAAATAAATGCTTATTGTTTGAGGTAATCAGTATCTGGGGCGATTTGTTACGTAGCATTATTCTGCCAATAGACGACTGATACAAACTCACATAAAAGGCCTCCAGCCCTTCAATCATTTATTCAGCTGCTCCAACACATAAGTTTTAAGCACCTACTCTGTATCCAGGACAGAACAGCTGGCAAGGCCCTCCTGGAACCCACTATGGAAAGGGGGGAGACAGACTAAGATCCAAGTACTTATGACGATGTGATTAAGTGAAGGTCTTAAGTATAGGGGCCGTGGGAGAAGCACACGAGAAGGGCACGTATCTCAGGCTTGGGAGGTCAGGGAAGGCTTCCTGGAAGAGCAGTTGTTGAAATGAAGGCCTGAAGAAGCGGGAGACGGCCAGGTGACGTTTGTGTGTAGGTAGAATCAGGGAGGTGTCCCAGGCAGAAGGAACAAGGCTAAAGGCCTTGGCCGGTTGCGGGGACAGAGCCTGGCTGCTTGGAAGAATGGCAAGGACGTTGAGAAGGTTGTGCTGGAGCCATTTCTGAGCTAGGACTTTATCCTGAGGGCCCGGGGGCGGGTGGATCCCAACCGTATGCTGTGTGATCAGATGTGCACTTGAGAAAGATCACTGGGCAGCAGTGCGGAAGGGCTGTTAGCTGAGCATGCACTTAAGCCCAGCTGTGAAAGCTGCCTGGAGAGTCAGAGGTCCCTGTGCCAGAGTGCAGTGCGGACGGTGCCCGGGTCACCAGGAGTCGCCAGTGTCCCCGCTGTCTCGGCTACCCTTTCCCGGGCTGGCTCCCTCTGGGGTAGCGATGCAGAAACTGAGGTTGTCCCCGGGCACCAATGAGGAGGCAGAGAGGAGGTCTTCTGCCACATGTCCGCCCTCAGGGCACCACCAGCTGCAGAAGACGCCCTGCCCAATCGGGAACCAGGACACCCCCCACGGGCCACCTCCAGCGCATTGGTGGAGAGTGAATTTGCTGATTCTGGGCAGTGACAGGGCCAGAACCCTCCTGCCAACCCCATCCAAACGTGGCCACCTGGCCCTGCCCCCGGCACCCCTGCCCCAGCTGGCCTCCCTCTGTATCCGCAAGACCCCGCATCCGTCAAACACGACCATCCACTGGCATCCATCACTCCAGAGAAAAGAAATAAAGACGTTGCCGTAGCGTTGTCCCGGGATTAATGTCCCTGCTGTGAAAACAAACGTCGCGTCTTCCCGCCAACATTTATTTTTGATAAATGCTGTGACTTTGCCTTGACATTTCGGAAGCAGCAGGAAACCATTACCCGGTGAAAATGTTCTATTCCACTGACATTGTCTCTTAATTATAATATGCAAGTAATGCTGAAAAAAATGGCCCATAAATAGCTCGTTTGGAGTTGCTGCATTCTGTCCTGTCGAGGAAATGCTAAACGATTTCATTCCGCGCTTGCAAATGAGGGGAGACAAATGAATCTCTGGGGGCTCCGTGTGTGTCCTGCCTCTTCAATGACAAAGCTCGCAGGGTGGCGGGAGGTGGCAGGGAAGTGATGATTTCAGGGCATCAGCTGGGCTTGCACCCCAACCCCGTCCCATCCATCCCCATCCCCAAATCGGAGCGCACTTCACCCTGATCACAATTCATAAGGCTTCAACTCCAGTCCTGCAAAATGGTTTGCTGTGAGCATAGAGGAGAAAGGTAGTGCGCTTTTTTTTCCCCCAGGAAATTAATTCCATTCAGGGGCAAAGAGGTCGAGGGAAGAAAGTCTGGAGGAAATCCCATTTTGCAACTCCTCTGGGTCCTTAAGAGCCGAAGAAACATCTGCCGAAGTTCAGAGGGAACAGGGTTCCGGGAGGGGGTGCTTGGGGACAGGGCACGCAGCGGCTTTGGAATGACGCAGGAAAGAAACCTGGACACCCCTTTGGAACTGGTGGACAGCGGAAAGGGGTCAACCAAAAGTCAGACTCATAAGATTAACATTTATGGGAACCTGACACTTTGGGAGCAAAAAGGGCCAAGTGAATTCACGCTTTGCAAGTCTCAGTGCTCCAAACACAACCCAGTGAAAACTCAAACTCTCAACCAGCGGTTCTCAACCAGGGGTGGTTTTGCCCTCCCCCCGCAGGGGGGCATTTGGCACCGTCTGGAAACGGCTTTGGTTGTTACAACCAAGGGCTGGGCACTACTGGCATCTAGTGGGTAGAGACCAGGGATGCTGATGGTCCCACCACGAAGAACTGTCCAGTCCAAAGGTCAACAGTGATGGTGATGAGAGGGGAGGGGTTGGTGAGTTTGTTGGAGAAGACAAAGAGCCTTGACGGCGGTTGAGAAGAATCTAGAAATAGTTGCCCACTTTGTGAAGAAAATGTACAAATACATAGCTTAAACATCCAGGGGGAGCCTCTAAAAGGATGGAATACAACCTATAGTTTCTAGATGGCGGGGAAAGGAGAGCATATGAAAGCCCATGCTGGGACTTCCCTGGCAGTCCGGTCGTTTAGACTCTGCGTTTCTACTGCAGGGAGCACGGGTTGGATCCCTGGTTGGGGAACTAAGATCCTGCGTGGTACGGCCAAAAAAAGAAAGAAAGAAAGCAGCCTACCCTGGAGTACAAGTACCAACCCCGTCTCAGTTGAGTTTTCTCATCCGCCCTTTGAGACTGTTATTATGTTTTCTCTTTATTTTACAGACCAGGAAACGGAGGTTCCCCAGGTGGGTATGCTCAGTCACCACGGCAGTCAGGGAGACGCAGGGGTCACGGGAAGAGGGTGGCCTGGGCTCAGATTCTGGCCACATCACTTGCCAGCTGGTCACACTGGGTGAGCAACTTGACCTCTCAGGGCCTTTGTTTCCTCATCTGTAAAATGGGCTCATAAACCTGCCCCACGAGGTTGCCCCAGGAATGAGTTGAGATGGCCCTTATACACCAAGCAGGAAATAGAAGCCAGCTCCTGTGGTTTAAGAGATTTTAATCAAAGGAACCATGGACAGAGACGTGGGCAATGCTGGGCAGAGGTGGTGAGGCAGCCAGGGGCCGGCACCAGTGGGGAGCTGTTGCCAGGGGAACAGGGAAAGGGGCTGGGGAAGGAATTTCATGCATGGAGGCGGGGGAGAGACCAAGCCAGGTTCTGGGAATTAGGACATGGACATCGTGAGGGAGGGGACACACAACCACCATCATTACCGTTGGCTCCATCCCACGCCCCCTCAATCTGGTTTGCTCCCCACTGTTCAACGCTGCTTCTCAAGAGAAAACCTGGAGCATCGAGGGGTCGTTTTCAAGGTGGCAGCAGGATGGAAATGAGGCGCTGCCCTGCTTCTCAGACCGTGTTCCCGCATCCTGGACAGCCCCCTGCCAGCTTCTAAAAGTCTGTCCCAAGAGTTCAGGTTCAGTGCAAGGTTGAGGGCTCAGATGCCACCAGGGCACGTCAGCATTTATCGAGCGCAGCTGGCCTGGGCAGTGACACGGAGAATGTGTGTCCCTGCTCAGAGCAGCCACGACCCCAGGGGAGGGGGACGGGGACAGCTGCCAGGGAGGCATGAGGGCCCAGTGTGGCCAGATCCTTACTAGATTTTGCAAAAGTAGCTGAAATGCAGATTTTTCCATGAAGTCCCTTGATTTTTAAATATTGGCCACTAATTCAGGTCCCACCCTCCTTAAACACTGCATAAGCCAAAGATAACAATGCTATAGGCCACTGGTTTGCACCCTCTGGTCTGGTCCACGGCCATTCCTCTCCCTTGGGTGATGACCTCACACCGGCCTGGAGTTACCCTAGAGCTCACCTGCCCCGGGTCACGGCCGGAGACACAGCCATGGTGGCTCCCTGCCAATGGGCCCCAGCGAACATGCACCTGAAGCTCGCTGACCCTTTACCTGTCCCCAGAGTTCTGAGCCAAATCATCTCCACAAAGACGCCCCAAGCCAGCTGGCCACCTGGCTAAGTCAGGTCACCTCCCTGAGCCTCGGTGCCGTCATCTGTATAATGGGCCTCTGTGAGGCGTTGTGATCATGGAATGAGGGTGTCCAGCAGGGCCCGGCACACAGCAGTTCTCAGTCACCAGGGCAAAAATCATCGAAACCAAAAGGAACAATAAAAGATGGCCTTGGCTGGATTCTCTGGGAGAACAGAAGGGGCCCCAAGACTGTCTTGTCTGTGTTTTCCTCTCGTTCCTAAGAATATCATGAGAGGTTAGCATAGGACCTGAGGGTAGAAGACATGGGTTTGAAGCCCAGCTGCCCTACGACCCTGCTGTGTAGCTTTTGCCAGCTCACTCAACCTCTCTGAGCCTTGGTTTCCTCACCTGTAATCTGGGATGAATTTCTCCTTGTAGGAGGAATTTGTAGGGACTGAAAGGCATAAGAGTAAGGAAGCGCTAAGCACATGAAAAGGCACTTGAAATGTTAGCGTCCTCTCAGAAATTCCCCACGTTCTCTTTTCACCCCCTTCCCGGTTTAGGTATCGAAGAGCTTGAACTAAAAGCTTTACACCTTTAGGTTTTCTGAGATGTGCGGTGCCTTCCTCCCCAAGTTCGCGCAGATGTGTCTTGTACAAGCTCTGTGTCTCCTGCTCTCCAGGCAGTGTCAATACCGGCCTCTGCCCAAGGCCTGGCTGTTAATGACGTCACGGTGGGCAGCCTGGGGTAACCTGACCACAACCTGCCTGCTTCCTCCTCCAAGGGGAGGGGCTCCCCAATCCCTGCTTCCCTGCATCTGTGGACTTTCCTTCAATCCACCTGGAGGAGACAGCCGCCGAGTGGCTAGAAAGGAAACTCAGTGGGTCAGGGATTTTGGTCTCTTTTGTTCACTACTCTATCCCCCAGGGCCTGTTTCATTGAATCCTTACTACATTCCCGGGAGGTGGGTTGTATCAGTCAGGATGGTCTAGGTTATGGTGCAGTAACAAACAATCCCCCATATCTCAGTAGTTTAAAATAACAAAGGTTTATTTCTTGCTCACATTAGAGAAGTCAACATGGGGCCATACTTTGTGGAGTCCTCATTCCAGGACCTGGGCTGGTGGAGTACCCAAAATCTCAGACATTGCCTGTCTCACGGGCAGAGAGAAAAGGAGTTCTGAAGGTTCTCAACCCCACAGTTAAATGCTGCAGCCCAAGAAGTGATACTCCACTCTCATCTCTTTGGCCAGAATGAATCACATGATCCTACCCAACCATGCAGGGGCCAGGATGTACTTTCCTCCCAGGTGCCCAGAAGGTGAAAGTAAAAAGATTTGGTGTACAGACTACCAATGGCTACCACACTGGTATTTTTATTATCCTCATTTTTATAGATGAGGATATTGAAGTTCAGAGAGGTTAAGTGACTTGCCTAAGATCACACAGCTAGTAAATAGCAGATCTGGGATCCAATACCCTGCTCTGTCTGACTCTAGAAACTAGTAACTCAGCCATTACCATTTATAAACCCCAAAGTATGAGCTGTTCTACCCTGTTTGTACGTGAGATAAACACATTCTGGGAGTTCGCTGGTGGCCTAGTGGTTGGGATTCCAGGCTTTCACTGCCGTGGCCCGGGTTCAGTCCCTGGTCAAGGAACTGAGATCCCACAAGCTATGCAACGCTGCCCCAAAAAAAGATTAAAATTCATTTCAGTGAATTGGGCTGATGCAAGACACCTACCTACACACCTCCAGAAAGGGGCGTATCACCACGGTCACTTATACTTAAATTACACAACTAACAAGCAAAGGCAAATACTGCTCAAAAACAAATAGATGAAGTCCTGTCCAAGGCACGTTTGCTTCGGCCCACAGAGTATTTTATTTAATTGGAATATGTTGCCAATAATTAAAAATCAGGAGATTTCAGGTTTTTAAAAACCATCTTCTCTTGAAATTAAAAAAAAAAAAAAAAAAAAAAGGAAAGACCTGGCGGCAAGAGCCTGCCTTCCCATAAGGCAGTCGTCAGCATGACTGAAGACAAAGCTAGGTTCTCAGACGACAGAAAGGCAGCCTGGACTGGAGTCTGGAAGGAGGGGTGTCAATTAGCCCAGAACCCAAGACACAAAATCCTGCTCTCTTTAACTACAGATGTAACAGCCTCACTTTCACACTTTAACATAATTCCATTGAAGTCTTAGCAATAATGGTGTCAACTGTGTACCTTTAAAAATGTTGAAAATGTGCCGCTTTGGGGAGGGAAAGCATCGGCCGTCCCCACGCATACCCACCAGCTGTCTAGCTAAGCTCTGGGCAGGTAAGACCTTCCCCCACTAGCTACCCTACCGCTCAGAGACCAAACATCTGGGCTTCTGGGCATATTGACACTGCTGCCTTGCTCTGTGGGCTGAACTCGCCTCCACTGATCTACACACACCATTTAAAGAAGCCGGTTTTTCACAATAGGATATCCACCGGATGATTCAAGTGTGAGAATGCCCACGCCGTGTGTGACAGTGACATCTCCTGGTGATGTACAGTTTCACAGCTCAGCTCTACTAGACCTTGTAAATATTTAGATAAACTGCATCCTGAACCTTTCTGTTTGTTTCAAGAGTACTTTGTGACACATTTGAAAGTCTTTTCAGGACTTCTGTGGTGGTCCAGTGGTTAAGACTCTGTGCTTCCACTGCAGGGGACACGGGTTCAATCCCTGGTCAGGGAAATAAGATTCCTGCATACGTGGCCAAAAAAAATTCTTAAATAAAATATTTTCAAACTACTTTCATCTTGAAGTGCATAAAATGTCCTTCTGTGTGACCCCCATGAAGACCTGTGAAATCAACGCAGCAGGAGTTAGAGTGCCTGTTGGAAAGAAGAGGGGGCAGGGGTGCCGAGGGGGCCAAAGTGACTTGCCTGCAGGACACAGCATGTCCAGGCCTCTTTTGCAAACAGCTCTGGCTTCCAAACCCCACCACCTGCCTAATCTCGGGGCTGATATCATGGGAGAAACCACATCCTTCCCCCAAACAGCTGCTGCTGCCACAGCCGGAGACCATAGGGCTGAGTATACCATGAACAGGACCAGAGATCTTAGCGTCTCATCTGGGAGTTCCTGTCCCCTAAAATGCAAGAAATTCCAGCAGCCCAGGGAATAGCAGATGGAAGACATACACAGACAGAAGGTCCCAGAGACCAGAAGAATGTTCCACAGCTCTGAAAGCCTGCCACAGGCTGGGCCACCATGTGAATGCCTTCCACACCGCAGTGTTCCAACCCATCTGCTGGGATGCTTTCCCAGGGCAGTGGAAGTCCCATTTTGTAATGGAAGTGGAGGAGGTAAGCGAGATCCAGTTTGCAGAAATGTGCATCGTGGCTAATGTTGTTCCCACATCTGTCGCTTAAAGTCAAAAACAAACACCTCCATCTCGAAGGCCACCCTTCGTGCTTAGCCGAAGACTCTGGATCTTGCCAAGTTTGCAGCAGCTCAGGCTTCACGGCAAATGTGTCCATAAAATCTGGAAACATTCATGACTCCAGACTCCAAGACACAGCCATTTGGCCTTCACCCTCTGGGAAGACACGCCAGACCTGGAACCCTCAGGAGCTGGCACCTGAGACAAGTCAGAGAAATGGCTCCCACCGAAGCAGTGGACCGTAGCCGTCCCTCTGGCACAAGTCCTGGGTGGCTTCCTCCAGTCTCCCCTGCCCTCCTTTTGGAGTTTTGTTGTGGGTATGAGAGAGCCAAGTGCTATTTTTAGAAATGTTTATTCTTAATCCTCTCCTTCCCCTCCCATTCTCGACCTCTCTGGAATGAGCCTGCATGTTCCCTGCTGGAGGCTTTTCCGGAGGAGTCAGTCGCTGGGCACACGCTGGATGGAGCTGGGATTGAGTTTGGAGTAAATGAGTTTTTCAATCTCAGATGCTCCAGAATCAGGACCTGTCTATACAGCTTGCCTGGAAATGACGTTCCTCGAAGCTGGTTTCCCCAGCGTGATTCCAGAAGGGGATACAAGAGAGTAGGAGTCTCTGGTGGAGACTCCCCAGCAACAGTCACGAGTCCTGGTTAACTAGACCACGAGGAGATGAAGACAGCAGCAGCTGAGCGCACGTGCCTTGGACCTGCCCGCTGAGCTTCAAATCTGGACCCTGACACTTTCCAGCCATAAGACCTTGGACGGGGACTTCCCTGGGGGTCCAGTGGCTAAGACTCCCAATGCAGGGGGCCCGGGTTTGATTCCTGGTCAGGGAACTAGATCCCACATGCCGCAACTAAGAGTTCGCATGCCGCAACTAAAGATCCCGCAGGCCGCAACTAAGACCAATGCAGCCAAATAAATAAATAATTTTAAAAACAAACCAACAAAAACTTGGGCGTTTACGTTGCCTCTCTGCACCTGTTTCCTCTGTAAAAGGAGGACAGTGATGATAATAGCGTTTACCTGGGTTGTGAGGGAAATGAGATGCGCTCAGATCAAGGATTTAAAACAGTGCATGGCACGTAGGAAGCCCTCAGCCCCGCGGCCTGGGCCCTGCGTTCACCAGGAACCATTCTCCATACCAGGGTGAACGTACTGTCCTTGAGCCCGGCCACCCAGACTGAAAGAATCGTAGTCATTTCCCATCAGCTAAACCTGCCCTCTGTGGACATTGCTAATTAATAACTTTATAGACCCTATTTTTCACACAGGAATGCTACACATATCTTTATGTGTAGAGACTCTTAACATGTTCCATGGAAACATACAAGGAGCACAGGTTATATGCAGCCCTGGTCTGTCAATTTTTCTTTTTCTTTCTTCTTTTTTTTTTTTTACTTTTAATATACCCAGATCCTCAAAATATAGACGTGGCTCAGACGTGGCTCAGGCCCCCAGGCTGGCCAGACAGGCCCAAGGTGAGCCCAGGTCTTTGTACGCTGGACCAAGAGCTGCCGTTCGGAGGGCGAGCCCACAGCGCCCCCTGGTGACCAAAGCCTACACTTCCAGCATCTGGCGGCGCCCTGGGCGGGTTCTGAGGTCTGAATACAGGAGGCGGGTGAGGGTGGGAAAGGAGGGAGGGGTGCGGAGCGGGGCAGCTGCACGTGGGCGGGCTCTGCACTCTCTCCTCCGGCAGTCACACCCCCCCAACGCCACCACTCCCCAACGAGTCGTTCTTTTATTCCACAGAGACTTTGCACACACACCTTCCAGCCAGGCTCTTGGGGATGCAGCCGGGAGCCTCACAGACCCAGCACCGACCCTCAGGAGCTTACAGTCTGGGGGCGGGGGCAGAGCGTAACCAACTGCTTACACACAAATAAAGATCAAAGCCCAAAGGGCAGGGGCCTTGAGAGTGAAAAGCCAAGGGATGCAGCCTCCCCTAAAGGGATCACTTAGGCAGCAAAAAGGACGGAGAAGCCAGGAAGGTGCCTCAGTTTCCCCACTTGTAAAACTGGCCTGATTCCCTTGCCCTGCCATCTCACGGGGCCTCCGAGGGTCCCGTGGCAAGAGCAGGGGGCAAGAGAGACTTTGTAAACTGTAGAGCGCCTCCTGCCGAATGTCTCTGCATCCCGCCTGCCCCCCACCGCAATTCCCCATACAGCCAATCAGCGATCATGTTGCTGCCCAGCTTAAACCCTCCAACGGCTCCCACTGTACTAAAATCCAAACTACAGGGCCCTGCTGTGTTTAGCCCCTGCTTAGCTCTCCAACCTCGTCAGCCTCTCAGCTTACCACACTCCAGCCACGCCCCACTCATTTCTGGTCTGTGTGTCGCTACCCCAGGGACTTTGCACGTGCCGTTCTCAGTTCGTAACGGGCTCTTTTCCTGATCCCTTCAAAATCCTTCGGGAATCAGCATGAATGGCCCTTCTCAGAGGACACTTCTCTCATCTAAGTAGCACCTCCCTCCCCCAAACACCTCCTCTCCTCACAGCACCTGTTTTCTTTCACTGCTTGCACCCATCACTCCCTGGAGTTATCTCACTTATCCATTTACTTGTTCACTGTCTCCCCCACCCGAAGATAAACCCACGAGGGCAGGGACCTCTCCTGCTTTTTCCACCACTGTACTTCTGAGGCAGATAGATAACACTGGTGCTCTAACAAATCCAAATAGACATCTTTTGACTGTTTCTGAGTCCCTCTGGTTTCCGGATACTTTCGCATTCAAAACCTAGTACCTGCTGGTCTTCCAGTTTGACTCCCTCTCAGTGCCCAGCCAATGCTTAGCACCCAGTAGGTATCTAACACATGCTTGCTGGAGGCTCAGCATCTGAGATCTTTCACAATGGTCCCGGACCCCGTAGAGAATGCTCACACAGCCATTTCTATTCCACCCTCACAAGGCTTCTTGGGGATTCACAGGGCAGCGATCTTCACTCTCATGGGTGGGAAACCTGAGACTCAGAGAGGTTACAGATTGCTGCAAGGCTGCCCAGCCGCTGGCACAACTGGATTAGCATGCAGGTAGCCTGCCTCCAAGGCCAGAGCCCTTTCCTTTACATGCTAAGGAAGCGCGAATATCCCATGACCCTGGTTTTATTTTAGGAGTGTCACTCTTGCCCATGGGACCCTTGGAGAGCGTCAAGGTCCCTTTGAAAATCTGAAGAATATTAAGAAAACGCTTCCCAGGAAAAAAAAAAAATGCTCAGACATAGGCATAAAATGAAATTTCTGGAGGTTGCAATTTCCTGAAGCCAGTCTGTGACCCCAGGTAACACCCCACAATTTAAGGAATGTAAGAGGTGATCGCAGCACCTCTGAGAACGCGGACCTCTGAACAACCTGTGTGCGCAGCTCGCCCCCCAGTGGCCGAGCCCGGAATTTCCGGGAACTGCCCAGAAGCGCAGAAGCGCAGCCAGAAACCGGGAAGGATTTTCCCAGCAGCCCTCGAGAAAGGAACTTGATCCTCCAGGTGCGGGAAAGCCGCCCAAGGATTTAAACAAGGGATGAACATACTGATAGTTTACATTTCAGGAAGACCTCTCAGGCCGCTGCTTGGAGAACTGACCGCACAGGACACTTGTGGGAGCCAAGCGGACCAGGCTGGCAGAGACCCCAGGGGCGTCAGTCAGGACAGCTCTGGAACAGTTGGCTTGAATGCAGGGTCCCCAGTGCTGAACCCATCACGCAGGGCCGCCAACTCTTTTGAATGCCACACTGACCCTGCCAGGCAGGTATTAGATTATCCCTCCCCCTTTTTTTTTCAGATGAGAAAAGCCACCCTAGTAACTTTAGTCACAGTGCATAGCGAGCACTCGATAAATACTGGTGGGAAAAGTGACCATCTGAGTCAGCGAAGGAATAGAGAGTAAACATCTTGGTTAAAAAATTTTCCAGTTTCCCGTGCAATTGCAGGTACCAGGGATTACATTACAGGCCTTTGGGGTTTAGGGGCTCCAGCAACTGGAGCTAGGACTTGTAGTATTCTGGAACATTCTAGTAGCATCTAGGGTACAGACGCAGCAACCCAGGAATTCCAAGAGCGGGGAGAGCTGAGTGAGCAGAAGTGACCAGGGAGGCTTCCTGGAGGAGGGGCAATGGTTGGAATTGAGTCTTTGATGATGGCCAGGACTGAGCCAGACAGAGGAGGGGAACCTTCCACACACTTATTCCACAGGCAGAGTGGAAAGATGAGGGAGTGCAGGACACGATAGGCACAGTGAAGTGTTCTCAAATAGGGCAGGTCTGGTAGCACCTGGAGGAACATCTTTAAGCTTTAACAGTTAAATATTTTTTTAAATATGTTTTCTTTTTTTTTCTTTAACAGTACGCGGGCCTTTCACTGTTGTGGCCTCTCCCGGTGCGGAGCAGGCTCAGCGGCCATGGCTCACGGGCCCAGCCGCTCCGCGGCATGTGGGATCTTCCCGGACCGGGGCACGAACCCGTGTCCCCTGCATTGGCAGGTGGACTCTCAACCACTGCGCCACCAGGGAAGCCCTATTTTTTCTTTTTTAATTGAGATAAAGGATGTACAATATTATGTAAGTTTCAGGTGTGCGACATAGTGGTTCACAATTTTTAAAGGTTATATACTCCATTTATAGTTGTTGTAAAATATTGGCTGTATTCCCTGTGCTGTATAGTATATCCTTATAGCTATTTTTTTTATACATAGTAATTTGTACCTCTTAGTTCCCTACCCCTATCGTGCCCCTCCCCCCTCCCCTCTCTCCACTGGTAACCACTAGTTTGTTCTCTACATCTGTGAGTCTGTTTCTTTTCTGTTATATTCACTAGTGGTTTTAAAAAAATATTTATTTACTTATTTGGCTGCACCGGGTCTTAGTTGCAGCATGCGGGCTCTTAGTTTTGGCATGTGGGATGTAGTTCCCTGACCAGGGATCGAACCCAGGCCCCCTGCATTGGGAGTGGGGAGCCTTAACCATTGGACCACCAGAGAAGTCCCACTAATTTGTTTCATTTTTTAGATTCCACATAGTTAAGTATTTATTTTCATGGATACTAGAAAAATATAACTTGCCTGTTGGACCCACAAGTTCAGATAAAACTACTTTTTCAAAAGAAACAAACTTTTTACAGAAAAATTTTCTTTTAAAAGAAAATTTAAGTTAAAAAGTGGCTCAAATTGAAAAAAAATATATTGTTAGCAGAGTCACATAGTGGGTGGGGTTGCGGTGTAAAGTGAGAGGGTAGGAATCAAGCCTTAGGGTCAAAGGCACCCCTGAGAATTCCTGAGGCCACGAGGAGGTCTGATGCCATGCCCCTTAAGGTGGCCTCACAGCCCATCCTTCCCGTGTGGGACCAGACGGCAGTTTCCCTCTGAGCCCTGGATGAAGTCATTGGCTGGGTTTAGGGACCACAGTTGTACCAAAAAAAAAAAAAAAAAAACCACACAAATCAGCTTGAACCTTACCAAGGTGTTCACAAGCAAGATGTTCACACAATGAGACATGTGGAGGGTAAATTCACCTCTTCCGTCCCATGTTCCCTTGGAGGACACACACACACACACACCAGAATTCTTTATGGAGATTGCCTCTTTTTTCTCTTTATGAGCAGGCAGGGCTGAATGCAAAAGTTGCAGGTGTCTGTGATGCGGCTTGGACACAGGGAAGTCAACAGTCCTCTCAGTGGTCATCAGACTCAAGCTGGGGAACGCTTTTCTCCTTCGGGTCTCCCAGGGATCAGGGCCAGGCGGCAGGCGCCCTTCCCCGGGCCCCCGACCCCGCAGCAGGCAGGCGCAGCTCTCCCCAGCCCTCCAGGCCCCGACCTGAGGGACACTCCCAAACACTGGTTTCGAGAACTGATCTAAAGATTGAGTAATCTTTTTGCAGTTCTTTTGCAAGTCTGTGGTTTCCACTTTGCTGCCTTCTACAAATGTGAAGAAAGGTCAGATGGACGCGTCAGCTGATAAATCAGTAAAAATACTTTTTGATGACAGATTGTCACCTGATTTTTGCCCATTACTCAGCAGTATTAAGAATTGAGTGACTCTATCAGGATATTCTTTCCACTGCCAGCTATGTACTTATGTAAACAAGGTTTCTCTGCACTTATACAAAATAAGAAGAGAATCGATGACAAAACTGGTCGCATCCTGGCAGTAACAGTCATTCATAGATACATAAATTCGTTGGGGGTGAAGAGGAAGTCACCATCTCATTAGGAGATGTATTTCCATGCATGAAAAACACAGTGTGATACCACTACAAATGACGACAGTTTTTTAAAAACTGGAAGTGCCAAGGTATCGGCCTGTATGCAGAGCAGGTGAAACGATCATACCTTGATGGTGGGAATGCAGAATGGTGCAGTTACCATGAATATTGTTAAACACAGACCTATATCACGTGTTACCATATGACCTAGCACTCTCACTCCTAGGTATTTTACTTAAGAGAAATGAAAATTGGGAATTCCCTGGCGGTCCGGTGGTTAAGACTCGGCGCTTTTGCTGCTGTCGGCCCCCGTTCGATCCCTGGTCAGGGAACTAAGATCCCGCAAGCAAAACAAAAGAAAAAGAAAAGAAAATATATGTTCGCACAAAAACCTGTACATTCGTGTTTGTAGCAGCTTTATATTCATAATCGTCAAAAACTGGAAACATCTGAAATGTCCTTCAACTCATGAATGCTTGGAAACCTGTGGTACGTGCCTACAATGGAATTCTACTCAACGATCAAAAGGGGGGTCGGGGTAGTGGTCCACGTGGATGCTATGCTTTCTAAACAAGAACTGAATTCACACAGAATTTATATAAAATGTTAAATATACACAAGTTTAAATTTTAGGGACTTCCCTGGTGGCGCAGTGGTTAAGAATCCGCCTGCCAATGCAGGGGACACGGGTTCAATCCCTGGTCCAGGAAGATCCCACATGCCACGGAGCAACTAAGCCCGTGCGCCACAACTACTGAGTCTGCGCTCTAGAGCCCACGAGCCACAACTACTGAAGCCCACGCACCTATAGCCCGTGCTCTGCAACAAGAGAAGCCACCGCAATGAGAAGCCCACGCACCGCAACGAAGAGTAGCCCTCGCTCACCACATCTAGAGAAAGCCCGCGCGCATAGCAACGAAGACCCAACGCAGCCAAAAATAAATAAATGAATAAGTAAATTTTAAAACAAGGGAAAGGCAAGTCTGCAGCCCAGTCCCTGAGAGACATTCATGGCAGTAACCAGAAAGGAGCTACTGGCTAAGAAAAGAAGAGCCCAGAACTTCCCAGGGGGCCCTCCCGTCCCCCCTCAAACAGGCTGTCACAGACTCAGTCACTTTTTAAAAAGGTTTATTATTTCAACTGTGAATTATTTTTAAAAGATGATAAAATTCATTTCTCTTCCAGTAGAAAAGAGACAGAGGTTTGCCCCAGAGACCAGGAGCCCCGGGCAGACGGGTCACCCGACCAGACACCCAGGCTGATGGGCCCGGGGCCTCTCCACCTCCTCCCCGGCACCGAAGAGCTGAGGACCCTGGTGGGGGGCGGCTCGGGGCACAGCCTCCTGCCACCCCAGCCAGGGAGTGGCCGGCTCAGTATACATGATGATGTCAGTTTAGGCTGGAGGGAAGGGGCACAGACACCCAAATATGGCGCCTGTGTAGACTTCAGGGAGATCACGATCCTGCAGGGGGTTAAGGATGTGGTCGGAGGCATCTCCGTTTTGAGGCCCAGATGGGTGTCCAGTGGCCACAGCTCCGGGTCCAGGCTGGGCGCTGAGCCACGGCCCGCGGCCCACCTGGCTGGCGCACAAGCAGTCTGCACTCCTGCGCTAGGTTTCGGGACAGCGGCCACAGCCCCTCGGAGTAAAGGCCCTGTCCTGCCTGGGCGAGCCACCAGGCGGGGGCTGCAGTGTTTCGAGACTGATGGAGAGGACCACTGGGGAGAGGTGACCTGAGTCCTTAAGAGCCCAGGCTCGCTCACCCAAGGGAGGGGACCCTGTGCCCACAACACCTGTGGTCGGGCCTGTGGATCACTTGGAGAGAAGGTTCCGGAATAGTCCTTGTTGACGAGCCTCTCCCCAAGTCCCCTCAGCAGCGGCTCCATCCCTGAGTGTCTGCACACACCTGTGCACACACGTGGACACGTGCTGGGGGTGTGTGCAGTGTGCCACAGGCAATGTGGTAGCAGGGGGTGGCTCAGACTTTGGGATTAGTGGGCTGTCCGCTGAGAGAGTCCTGAAGAAGCGGGGTGTAGGGGCTGGAGAGTTGGTCTGGCTGAGTAGCCATGCTGGGCTGGCTGGCGGCATCTCTGGGACCCTGTGGAGAAAAGGGGAGGTGCTGCATCACTAAGCCCCGCCCGCCAAGCCCCGCCCGGACCCTGGCTCCGCCCCTCTACATCCTCCACCAGCATGGAAACCTCCCTTGGAGCCCCCATCTGCAGCCCCCCACCCCCATCAAGCTTGAGATGAGAGAAGACTGGAGTGACCTACAGACTCCTGGGACTCCACTACAGAGGGTCTCCTAATCTCACGAAACACCATCTTGCCATGCTCTCACCCATCTTAGAGATGGGGAAACTGAGACCCTAAGAGACTCGCCTAATACAGTGAGAAGGGCAGAGCAAGGAGTCCAGGGCTTATATAAGCAATGCTGTTAACACAGAAAAGCTGGAAAGCACCTAAATGTCCACTGATATCAGAATGCATTTAAAAGACAGAGTCACAAGATCGTAGTCAACCTACACAGTTGTCACACAGAAAACTGAAGAGGGGAAATCCAGCTGCGGAGTGATTCATATAGTTTGACACCACGGAGGTAAGCTTTTTAAAAATTTCTGTCGTTCATGGATACATATATACAGATTTAGAGGGGAAGAAACATGCAAACACCAAATTCCTAGCGATGGATGTCTCTGGGGAGAGGGGGAGGGGCAGCGGGACTTGGCGAGGGGGGCAAAGGACACACAGGGAAAAGGTGAAATACGACAAAATGTTAGCAGGGTTGTTGGGTCTGGGTGAGAGGGAACTCAGAGCGTGCAGTTCATCTAGTTTTACATTTTTAAGTTTCTCAATTTAAGGAAAATGTTAAAGGTAGCCATGATGATAAGAATTGGGGGCAACTTTTCATCCCCCCAAGCCCTCTGTCTTCCTTCCCCTCGAAGAATGGAGAGGCTTCCTTGCCCAGCAGCTGTGGTCGGAAAACCCCGGACACCCCTACCCACCTGGGCCTTTGCTCACAAGCCCCAGGGGCCTGCTTCACCGCGGGGTGGGGTGAATCAAACCCCACTCTGGGTGGGGAGCGGTGGGAGACTCCTGACTCCTTTCCTCGGGGACAGAGCTCAGGCTTCTGCGCACCGAGCCACATTCCAGCCAGGGGCAAGGAGGGGTGGGCGTGCGCCTCTGCCGACACACCGCCCCCCACCCCCGACACAGAGGCAGCATGGGACAGCGGGGGTCGGGGGGCGGGGGATTCTTAGCGATGTGGGCCCAGAGAGCCACGACTGGAGAAAGCCTCGCTCAAAAGTTCAAAGTGGAGGGCTTCCCTGGTGGCGCAGCGGTTGGGAATCCGCGTGCCGATGCAGGAGACACGGGTTCGTGCCCCGGTCCGCGAAGATCCTCCATGCCACGGAGCAGCTGGGCCCGTGAGCCACGGCCGCTGAGCCTGCGCGTCCGGAGCCCGTGCTCCGCAACGGGAGAGGCCACAACAGTGAGAGGCCCTCGTACCGCAAAAAAAAAAAAAAAAAGTGCGAAGGGGAAACTGCCTTCCCAAGAAAGACATATGTACAAACCCTCAAGGAATACACTTCCGTTTAACTGAGGAATGAGGACTTGGAATTAATGAGAGAAATCATGAGGCGGCAAGAGACATCCTGGAACATGTCCCTTAAGGGCTGCCCAGTACCATTGTCCAGGCTGTTCACTGCACAAGGGCACCCAGCCAAGTGGGTATAAATGGGGTGTACTCTGTTTGCCAAGCCCTCAGCCCTAAAGCAGGCCATGTCTGCACAGAGGAGCTGTCTTTTCTTATTCACATAAAAACACCCTTCTGGGCTAGTGGAGGCCCCATGTCCTCCCTTTCCTGGAGCAAAGCAGCCCCTCAAGGCCACCCCCATGCCCAGACGCGGGGCAAGGTATAGGACCTCCCCCAGGGACTCAGCACAGGCTGGAGGCCGAGCTGCAGGGATTCCAGGTCTCCGGGGCCACTGGCCACTTCCCAGGTGCCTGGTCCCCTAAAGCAGACCCGACAGGACACTGCCTTCCCCAAGTACACGTGACCGGGGGTAGGGGTCTCATCCGGGCCGAAGGCTGACCTGCCTTCCAGAAGACAGAGCAGTAGCATCTCTTTAATCAAAAACTTCCCTAATAACTTGACATTTGGATTCTGCTGGTAAAATCACGAAGAGACTCCAGCTTTGGTTTTGTTTTATTTTTATTTTGGGGGGAGGCAGGGAGCAGGACATCCTGGCTGTGTCCAGGGAGGTGCAGCCATGGGGCTGAGACCTCACAAACACCAGCTCTATCTGTGCTAAAAGCGAATAACCCCCATCTCTGTGCCTGAAGACCCCACCCTCGCACCGCGAGAATGCCAAGCAAGTTTCTGCAGAAGGGAATCATGGCTGCAAGGGGGCAGGGGTGCCAATGGGACCAAACTGTACACAAGAAGGGCGTCCCAAGAGGAATTCTGGGAGCGAGGAAGGCAACGGGGGGCTCGTCTCCAGCTAGGACACCCTGCCCCCTAAGCTCAGGAAGACACCCCCTTAACACCCAGCCCTGATGTGGTCGGGCTCTCTTATCCCCAGATCGGCAGTAGGAGCCCCCCAGAGCCTGGCTGGGGGCACAGCGGTCCCTCCCTCCCGCTCCTTGCAGGGCTGGCAGTACCTGCCAACAAACACACCCACGCCCAGCACCCATGTTCTATTTTATCTCCTCCTCCAGCCCTGGCAATCCAAGCAAACTGGAAGCCGCCAACTGGTCCCAAAGAGTAGGGCTGTCACCTCATCCCCAGCCTGTGGCTCTCAAGAAAGCTATTTAAACCCGAGCAGGCCCAGCCCCAGAAGCTGGAGAGGGTGGTACATTTTTCAGAAACCAAAATTACAGCTATAATCAGAGGTACAAGCACAGAGCGACTCACCCCCGCCCAAACCCCAACCGTAGGGCCCAGAGCTCTGCCTGTCACATCCCCTGGCGGGACTCGGCTCTCCTAAGACCTCAGACCTAAAGGAACACAGCCTAGGAGGTGAACCCCCAAAGGCACTAGCCTCCGTCTCCCGCAGGTAGGCTGCTGGAGGAAGGAGGGCAGCCAGTTAAATGTGAATTTCAGGTAAACAACAAACAGTTTTTCAGTATACGCATGTCCCGATAATTTCATGGGACACACTTAGGCTAAAAGTCATTCACTGTTTCCCTGAAATTCACATTTAACTGAGCATCCGTTTGTTGTTGTTTCTTGGGGCTGTTTGTTTTTGCTCAGTCTGGCAACCATACCCTCAGACCGAGTCCTAGATCCACACTTGGTGCCCAGGTGACGCCTAAATTCTTTTTTCTTGGCCAGTCATCCGGATTTATTTAAACTTATCTACATCAGAATCCTGTTAGGGGGCCATTAAAATACAGATTCCTGGGCCCCATCCATGATGCTATTCCAAGAGGTCTAGAAGGATGTCCGTGGATCTGCATTTTCTCGCAGACTTTCCCAGAAGAGTCTATACTGCACCAGAGGTTTGAGAAGCAGCTGAGACCTAAACCTCGATCCTGCCTTTCTAAGACAACCTTGCAAATAAGACACCAGCCCACTAGTCACCCTCCCTCACCTACCACGCCTGGGATCACTCGGAACGTAAGAAGACAACAAAATATACAAATACGTATTTTCAATCTGTAGACACTCCAGGTGAAGTTCAGGCTGAAGAGATGTGTGAGATCCCAAGCGTTTCAAGCCACCAGAGTTCTACTCACTATGGGAGGGGATGGGGGGCGAGAGGTGTTACCTGGTACCCACCTACAGTCTTGCTTCTTGCAGTACAGTCCCCTTGGGAGCTGATGTCATCAGGGATTCAGAATAGGCCTGAATGGCCTCCTTATCCTTTGAGCCCTTTTTACTACTACTCCAAAATAAATAGCACTTCTCCTAGAAGATAACCAAGCTAATTTATAGTTGACGTTGCAGCTGAATACACACGGTTTTTACACGGTTCTCCGATTTTCAAAAAGCAGAGGGTGGGGTACAGAATTCTAGAGTCCAACCACCATTAATGACTGGAGCTGGCTGAGACTTGGGGAGAGATGGTGTCTTTCACCGAAGACAGAAATACGAGCATATTCAGGAAACACGCTGGGTCAGACGGGGAAGCTGAGCTGGAAAGGGTTTGTCAGCCTGAAAATTTAAGCCGAATCACGGAGGGGAGATGGGCCGTGCTGGGCAAGGTGGATTGGCCGAGACTCAGGGAGTTGAGCAAGTAGCATTTTAAGAGTCTCACGCTCCACTGACTGAGCTAGTGGGTGGCATTTTAAATCGACCAGAAACAGCGACATTTCTGTCTAAAAAAAATATTTTTCTTTCAAGAATGACTTGACAAGAAAAAATGTCTTTGAAGAGAAATTAAGATACGTTGAGTTTAACGACATGCCATTCTTTTTTTTTTCTTCTTTTTTTCTCCCCTCTCAGGACAGATACATAAAAACACGTAAGGCCTAACCCCTGCTAAACCAAAAAATACATAATGGGATAAATTTCAACGACTGGGCCTCCAGCAAAACCTGCGGGGAGGGTGCCTCAACCACGGTCAGTAGAGACGATGATATCCTTATCGGATTTGGGGGACACGGATGGGGGATGTGAAGCAGGGAAGCTTTCCCATTGTGCATCCTCACCGTCTTCCCCCTCCCCCTTCTGACGGACCATTAGGAGAGACAGAGGGCAGAGGCTGTCTGGTCCAGCCCCTCACCGCTGTTCCCCTGGCCCTCACTCCTGGAAACCCACGGTGATGCTGGCCCCAGGGAGGCATCCACGGGTTGGGGGCTAGGGCTTCTGGCCCCTCTGTCCTCCCAGCACGATTCGTTCCAAAAACCCTAGGTAGTTCCCTTCTGCTCTGGCTGGGGCGGTGACAGAGGACCGGGCCCCCAACGTTCACTGGGGGCTCAAAACACCAGAGGCCCTGGTACCCTCACACCAATGCAAATCTTTTCCCCCAAAGGACTGGGAATTTGGAAGGGAAATCAGGTTAAGGGTCTGAAAGCCCAGGCTAAGAGCCTGGAAAGGCTTATCCTCGCCCCAGCAAACAAGCAAGCAAGTTTAGCAAGTGAGCATGCGAGCTGCCTACGAGGAAGAGGAAAAAGAGAAAAGCTGTTTGCTGGAGCTAAAGCAAGAAAGCAGGCGTTGCAGGTGGCCCGAGGGGCAGCAGGGGAGCTGGGCAGCCCCCGACCGAGGCTGAGGCCTGTGGCTCCAGGACAACTCGGCGGGCAGGGGGCACCGGAGGGGGGAGGTTCTGGTTCATGGATACAAAATGGCCTTTCAAGACTCCCTGCCACTGAGCAGTGTCCCCTGTCCACCAGGTAGCTGCCCACCCGTCCTCGCTGCCCCGGGGGCCTTGCATCCACAGGCCTTGTCACCATGTGACGGCAGTAACTTGCTTAAAGCCCCCTGGTCTCCAGACCTCACATCCTACTCATGTCTGTATCCCCAAAACTGTGCACAGTGACGCCCCCAATAAGCTGTGAAGGTGTCAGTGAATGCCATGAATGAATGAATGATGCCAAATCAAGAAGGTGTATTTGTTGGAACTTCCCTGGTGGTCCAGTGGCTAAGACTATGCACTTCCACTGCAAGGGGCATGGGTTCGATTCCTATTTGGGGAACTAAGATCCTGCATGCCGCACAACGCAGCCAAAAAAAGGGGGGTATTTGTTGTCGCCCCCTCTTTTTCCTGCCTCTGAATGGTAGATGCCCCAGGGCTGGCTCTTCAGGGCTCTTCTCCATCTGTGCTCCCTTCCCCCAAATACCTGCTCCTATCCTGGTCCAAGCCACCATCCTCGCTCACCTGGGCCTCTTCACTGGTCCCCCTGCTTCCGCTCTCCCATCTGAAGACCAAGCGGCCACACGTTAACTGACCCAGTCACTCCTCTCCTTTACAGCTTCCAACAGCTTCCCGTCACCCCCAGAATCAGTTCCAAGCTGCTCACCCTGCATTACAGGACCAGGCATGACCTACGTCGGCCTCTCAGACACCACCTCCTCCCCCGCTGCCCCCATGCCCGCTCCCCTCCAGCCACCCTGGCCCTACGGGAGCCTCCAACACACCTCACCCACCCCTGCCTCAGAGCCTTTGCACTGGCCACTCCTCCACCCGGAGCACTCTTTCCCTGACTCTGTGCTGAGCATTCACTTCTAAGCTTAAATTCAACCTCTTCCGAGAAACCTTTTCTGACATTATCTCTGTAGTTGTCGCCAACGCCCTTGGATGCTGTGGTGTCCAACTTGGTAGCCACATATGGCCGTTGAGGCTTTGAAAAGGGGCGGGTCCCAGTCAAGACCTGATGTAAATGTAAAATACACACCGGATTCCAAAGACTTAACCAGAAAGAAAATGTAAAAAATTTATATTTTTTATATTGATTACACGTGGACATGGTAATATTGATATTTTGGATATATTCGGGTTAAATAAAAGATATGATTAAAATTAATTCCCTTTTACTTAAGGTGGCTATTAGAAAATTTAAATGTAAAATCACACACGTGGCTCATGTTGTATTCGTATCGGACAGCACTGCCCTAAGCCCATCACATTTTCTATTATCATCGGTGAAATCATCTCTTCTGTTTATTTACTTGGTTTCCACCTGTCTTTCCAACTAGAATGCCAGTCCCCGCACCCCCCTTCTCCCGGGAGTAGCAACTGCCTTGTTCACTGTCGTATCCCTGTACCTGCCAGAGCCTGAAAGCCAGCAGCTGCTGACTTGAAGAATGAACCATTCAAGTACCAGGTCTCATGATCCAAAACCACCTGCAGCCCCTCCAAGGGAGGGTCCCCAGGCCTCCCAGAACAGGCAGAGAAGTGGTAACAGAACATGCAAGAGAAGCAAGGATGCAGCAACAGCTCCCCAGCCCAGGCGGAGACCTAGGACTGCCGCCCGAGGTGGGCTGCAGGCTGAAGGTGTCCGTGGGCACAGCAGGAAGGGGCTGCTGGGGGATCTGATCTGAGCCCCTCCTTCCCCCAGGCAAGCAAGCAAGGGGCCACTCGGCCCCGGCCAGGCTCTGGCCGCCACCTACTTGGCTCCGGATTTGGTAGACGATGGGGATGAGCAGCAGGACGCAGCCCAGGGCAAGGAGCACGTACTGGGCATAATGCAGCACCTTGGGCATCAACACCAGCTGGCTGTAGAACGTCTGAAGGGTCTCACCCTCCATTGCCCCGCTCTGGCGAAGGAGAAGGATAAACAAATGGACTGGTGCCACGTACTGTGGGCTGAGGGTGCAGACGCCACCCCACACCACACCCCTCCGTCCCCCAACCCCTTTCCCATCTCAAGCCCACTGGCCAAAGCATGCGATGGATGGAGCCAGCCATGCCTCTTATTTCCTCTGGGGCCACACAACAGGACTACATTTCCCAGACTCCCTTGCAGCTAGGCAGGCCCATATGACTTGTTCTGGCCAATGGGATGGGGGCACAGTGATGCTGCAACTTCCACGCCTGGCTCCCATATGAGTCTCTCCATCTCTTTCCCAATTTACTGAATGGAGACGGATTCTGAAGATCTCCAAGAGGGCAGGACCAGAAGATGGAAGGAGCCTGGGTGTCCCTGAATGTCTGCGTGGAGCAGAGCTCCGCCTGCCCCCCATCAGACTGTGATGTGAGTGGGAAGTGAACTTGACATTTGGAGACTGTCTGTTCCAGCGGTTAGCTCACCCTGATTTAAAACGAGCTAAGCCAGAAGGAACCCTGAAAAGCTGGGAGAGAAGAAATTTCAATAAAAAGTTGACACCCTGAAAACCAACTTCCCTTCATCTCAGGAGAAGGGGCCATGTGCGTTAACAAAATTATTTTACACCCTGACCAGGGACTTTACAGTTTCATGCAGCTCCTGTGTTCCTCATCTCGTGTGATCCTTTCAACCCAGTGGGATAACTGACATAAAGTGCTCGGAGAGGGCGAAGTTTCTAACAGATGGTTCTGCATTACTCAGTCCAGCTACCCCAGCCCAGCGTCTCCACCGCACACAGCCTCCTGCCCCAAATGCCCACATCAACTCCTCACTGAGGCATGAGACACCACGCCCCCGGGTGCCCAGTACCCGGGGAGAGGGAAGCAGCCTTACCTCTCCAAACCACATCAGTGGCAGGATCACCGGCTCGATCTTCCCAGTTTGTCTGGAAATAAGCGAGACCAAGCAAGTGAGAAGTTATGACGGGGTGTCTTAGATCAGACAGCTCTGGACCTGTGATCGGAAGCCCCAGGGTCAGGGGGGATTTGATGCTGCAGCAACTTGATCGGCATGGGCTTGAGCAATGGGCATCTCCTGACGGGGCGCAACCTGACAACCCAACAATATCTTTTTAAATGAAAAATTCTTACGTGGAGGGGCTGCCAGGGACCTAGCTGATATCCATTTGTTCTTTTTTAGAAACAGAATCCCAATTTTATTCCGGATGGCAATACGCCCAGCCAACAAACAGCACGGTTTATGCTGATCACTTGCTTTCCTTTGGGGAGTCTGGAATCTGGGTCCATGCCAAGCAGAAGGCGCCTACGTGACCAGCCCCCAGTAAACACCCTGGGTGCTGAGTTTCTACTGGGCATCTCTGGTAGGGGACATTTCACACATGTTGTCACAACTTGTCACTGGGGAAATGAAGCGTGTCCTGGTGTGACCCTCCTGGGAGAGGGCTCTAGAAGCCTGTGCCTGGTTTCCCCAGACTCCACCCCGTGAACCTTTTCCCTTTGCCAATTATGTTTTGTATCCTTTCTCTGTAGTAAATCACAGCCGTGACTATTAACTACATGCTGGGTCCCCTGAGTCTTCCCAGTGAATCATCAAACCCGAGAGTGGTCTTGGGGACCCCCGACACAGTCAGCTACTAGATAGCTGTGTGACCTTGGCCATACTACTTACCCTCTCTGTTCCTCCTCTGTAAAATGGGGATTATAATGGAACTCCTCACAGGGCTCTAGTGAGGACGGAACGCGACACCATGAAAAATACCCAGCATATAAAAAGTGCTCTAGGGGAGTTCCCTGGTGGCCTAGTGGTTAGGATTCTGGGCTTTCACTGCTGTGACCTGGGTTCAATCCCTGGTCAGGGAAATGAAATCCCACAAGCCGTGTGGCACAGCCAAAAAAAAAAAAAAAAAACATACAGCGCTCGATGTTTATTATTGTTGCCTTGTTGTCAAATGCCAGCAAACAACTGGACAAACAAATATTCTGTAACTTCACCATTCCTGGGTCTGCTTAAAGAAGGCGCAGCTGGAGGGGAGCTGGCACCCTCTCAGGGGACAGGCACCAGAGTCAGCACAGAAGGTCAAAATCCTCAATCACAATTCTCAAAAAGCGCTTATTCAGTAGAGTACCGTTCAGTGAAATGAATTTACACCGTACCACCTACAGAGGAGACAGACACGGAGAACGCTCTGCAAATACAATGGCGCATCCCCTTCACTTCGGCCTCTTTAATCTGAGTTTGTAAGAACTGATGTCAACTGCATGCACAGAGTGTGCAACCCTGCTGCCTTTATCTTGTGAGCAAACGGCACAAAAGTTCCTCAGACAAGTCACAGCTAGACAGCTCTGCTTCCGGGCGGGCGGTGGTGTCTCCAGACTTTTCCCACACGGCTTCCTCAACAGCCCTGGGAGATGCTGATAAGCACTGCTGTTGGACCACCGCCCTTGAGACCACCGCCCCAGCCCACAGGGGCAGCCAGGCAGCTGTGTGGCCTTGGTTCCGAACAGATGGGAACACAGAGGCCCAGAGACATCAGGGTGGTGGCTCAGGGCCACCAGCAGGCAGAATCCAGCCACCCAGATAGACTGCTGGCTTGAGCAGCATTTGTCAAAAATCTGAATGAACTCCCAACAGGTGAAATGTGTGTTAACATCCAGATTTTGAAAAATGCATTTGCAAATGCATAGGATGTGGCCACACTGAGTGCACGGGCCCTGGTGCCGGACAGAGGCTGGCCCTCGGTCCCATCCCCACGGGTTCCACTTAGTCACCTGCCGGCCCCGCACATCCAAGTTAGCAGACCAGGCACTGAGGGACGGGAGCCCTGTGGAGCTCAAGTCTGGGCAGCAGACACCTAATGCACGCGTGGGGCCGTTTCACCAGCCACAAACACTTCAGGAACAAACTCCCTGAGCAGCCTCAAAATGTAAAAATGAAAAGCTAGTGGGGGAGTAAGGATGAGCTGCACTGACATGCTCACCAGCTCAAAGTGTTATTCTTTCCAGCTGAGAGGCATCTCACAAAGCCAAACAGATGCTCACATTCCTGCAGCCCAGGACTCTTTCTGGGGGAATTTTTTTTTTTTAATGAAACTATTTCAAATATGCTAAGAAGTACAGGGGACTTCCCTGGTGGTCCAGAGGTTAAGACTCCGTGCTTCCAAGGCAGGGGACACCGGTTCGATCCCTGGTTGGGGAACTAAGATCCCGCATGCCACACAGTGCGACCAAAAAAACTTTTTTAAATGAAGAAGTACAGACCCTGACGTAACGACCAGTGTGCTCCCTCACCCAGCTCTATCCTAACTCGATGTTATAACAAGAGCTGGCAAGGATGTAGAGACACTGGCACCTCCCACGCTGCTGGTGGGAGTGTAAAATGTCGCAGCCGCCCTGGAAACCAGTCTGGCAGCTCCTGAAACTCTTAAACATAGAGTCACCATATGACCCAGCAATTCTGCTGCAAGGTATCTACCCAAGAGAAAACATACATCCACACAGAAACTTTAAATATTCAAAGCGGCACTATTCATAATGGCCAAAAAGGAGAAACAACCCAAATGTCCATCAACTGATGAATAAAAACATGGTCTTTCCATGCAATGGAATGTTATTCAGCCATAAAATGGAATGAAGCAGTGACACAGGCCACAACATGGATGAACCTTGAAAACATCATGTTAAGTGAAAAAAGCCAGACACGTATTATATAATTCTATTCACACGATATGGCCAGAATAGGTAAGTCCACAGGAACAGAAAGTAAATTAAGGGTTGCCTGGGGCGGGGGAAATGGGCAGTGACTGCTAAAGGGTGTGGGGTTTCTTTTGAGGGGGTGGATGGAAATGTTTCAAAATTGATTGGGGTGATGCTGCCCAGCTCTGTGAATGTCCTACAAATCACCAAATTGTGCACTTTTAAAGGGTGAGTTTTATACTGTGTGAATTAAATCTTGATAAAGCGGTTACTGAAAACCAACTCAAAAAAAAAAAAAGAAAAAGAAAAAGAAAACCGGTCCTTAAAGAATTCCTCCCATCAAGTGAACGGTCTCACTTCAGAAGACTGTTCGCTAAGTTTCCACTTACAAACACTTGGTTTTGGCAGGATTTAATTTTTGCTACTCTGTCGAATGGGAAACAGCTTGGATGGAAGAGTCTGGCTAATTTGGGGGACAAATGTCAAGAGAGTACAGGGCAGGGATGTCAGGATGCAGTTTGGGCTCGGCTGAGAGCTAAGACCCCCCTCAGGGGTTCAAGGGGCAGGGACCAGATTCCATATCCCGAAGGACCATCTCTCTCCCCAGATGCCAGGTTCCCAAGGACATGGCCAGAGTCCCGAGTCCCTGATCTCTCAACAGCAAGGCAGCCCGGGGCTCCCAGACCCCACTCACCCGATGCCTTTCACAGACTTAATGTAGAGGCTCAGCTGCAGTTTCACAGAGCAGTTCATGGGGATTCCGGTGACCTGCAGTAACAAGAGCAGTGAGGGGCCCGGCCTCCCTGGAGCCCTGGGGACCCCTTCAGACAGCCCTCTCCCTGGTCACGCTCAAGAGGGTGCGTATCCCAAATGAACTGCCCATCCGATGGGGCTTCCGCTACCCATTCAAAGCCCTGATGGGTAAACACATGTTCCCCAAATGGCTCTTATGTCCACAACCTCGAGGGATCCCCTCTGGTGAGCCAGGCTCGCTCTGGATGGAAAAAGAACTAACCCTTTCCATCTGTTCTCTTGCATGACGCATCCCCCAGTGCAGAAGGACGTTTCCCAGTCATCGCCCCTCCCTCCAGCCTCCAAATAAAATAAAATAGATTTACATGTTAATAAAGTCACTCTCTTCTCCATTCACCCCCCATTCCCTCCCCACCAGCGTCTCAAAGAGAAAGTCTGCAGGGAGCTTGCTGGGCCCCTAGTGCCTCTGCAATACACCTCCACCCGATCTCCATTTCAACAGAGCTGGCCTCAGGCTCGTGCCAAGGGCAGGCGACGGTATTTTACAGAGAGCCTAGTGATATTTTGCGTTCTTTACTTGGAGATTTTTTTTTCTTTGGCTGCGCTGCACAGCTTGCGGGAACAGGGATCGAACCCGCGCCCCCTGCTGTGGAAGCGCAGAGCCCTAACCACTGGACCGCCAGAGAATTCCCTATGTAGAGACATTTTTAATTTCCGATTTGAGGTCATGATAGAAAGCTTCCTTTGTGCAGGAATTTTCTTTTTCTTTGGATGAGTTTTTTTTTTTTTAAGTAGTAAGTCAATAACACAAAAAGTGACACACATATAGGACCAAAACCAGGAAGGTGCTTCCAGAATGATGTCAGGAAATGAGAGTGGAAAGGAACCTAGGTTTGAGGACAGACTGCTGCTTCTTAGCTGAGACTCTTCTCATCTGGAAAGTGGAGACAACTCTGCCCATCTCACAGGGTTTCTGCAAGGGCAAAATAAGGGATGCAAGACAGCCACACTCAGAGCCATAAATGCTGTGTTGTTATCACATACCCCAGTGGGAGAGGGCATTATCTTCCAATATAGCCTGGCATCCTGAGGTCCTTTGGGACCCCAAGGGCACAGAGCAACTGGCCAAAGGCCATGCTCCCAGGACGGGGGAGAGTTTGAACTTGAGAGCCCGGTGGGACGGGAGTGAGATCACGCATGTGCAAAAGAGCCAGCAGGGGTGAGGCTGCCCTGCTAGCAAGGCTGTCCCTGGCTGGCGTCTGCGATCCTGGATTTCAGGAGGGCTCCCACCTCTCCCTGACAGATGAGAGGGGCTCACTGTACCAGGACAGTTTGTACAAACACTGTGGTTTATGCGGACACCTGATTTCCTTCTGGGAGTCCGGAATTTCGGTCTGTGCCAGGTAGACGGCGCCTATATGACCATCCCCAGTAAGAATCCTGGGCACTAAGTCTCTACTGGGTGTCCCTGGTAGAGGACACCTCACACGGGGAATGAAGGCTGTCTTCTGTGACGCCCCTGGGAGAGGGCTCAGGGAGCCTGTGCCTGGTTCCCCCAGACTTCACCCCATGTGCTTTTCTCTTTGCTGACTGTGCCTTGTGTCTTTCACTGCAATACATCACCGCTGTGGGTACCACCATATGCTGGGTCCTGGGAGTCCTCCTAGCAAATCCTCCAACTTGGGGGTGATCTTGGAGACCCGACACATCCTGCTTTCTAGACTCTACATTCTGGGGTCTCCACTCAGGCCACTTCCTTCTCCAGGAAATGTGTCTCCTTCCTTCCTTGACTGTCCAGCCCCCTCTTCTTGGGCAAAGCCCCGCCTGTCCCCCACCACCCCGCAATCTCAGAACAGAAACTTGGACTCGTGAGCCCACGTCTGTCACCACACACACACACACACACACACACACACACACACACACACACACACACACCGGTTTCAGGAGCAGGAAAGAAGGCACCAGAGAAGCCGCTTCCAGCAGGCATTCTGTTTTCCGGGCTAATGAGATCAGAAATCAGCAAATCGACCCCATGACCATCCTCCCCAAATCGACAACAAAATCCAAGGCCACTTCCTCTCCCCGTCTGCCCCTGACCTGAAATGAGAAGTAGAAGTCTACTTCTGCGTCAGCTGATACGCTGCTGCAAAACAGCTGTTTGCATCTCCCCAGCCTCCCAAACTTAACTGTTTCTCTCTCAATGTGGGCAAAAAAGAGAAAATCCATACAGTACAATGCAAGTCACCAGCGAGAACAGAGAAAAGATCTTGCTCCTGCTGGAATGCCCAGAAGCCAGCAGAGAGAGAGAAAGAGAGGAGAGAGAAGCAGTGAAGTGGATGAACTAAAAGAGAAAGTGGAAAACCGTTTGTTAGCTTTATAATAAAAGCCTTTTAAAAACTGGTTCAAAGTTTAAGACAGTATGGAAAAGCCTTAACACAACTAACAATAAAGAATGAATTTAACATAGAGCACGCAATAGATTCATATTAATAAATTACTATCAACTCAATTCACTAATACCCACTTAATTAACTACATATTAATACAGGACAGAACGTAGTGGGCATTAAAACAACTGTTCGTACAGCCAATGTTTTAAATAACTGTAAATGGACTATACCCTTTAAAAACTGAATCACTACATTACACACCTGTCACTTGTATAATATGGTACGTCAACTATACTTCAATTTTTAAAAAAAGGCTACATACTCTATGGTTCCAACTACATGACGTTCTGGAAAAGGCAAAACTACAGAGACGGTAAAAGGTCAGTCACTGCCAAAGGTTGGATGGGAGTGAAGGTAGGAGGGGGATAAATGGGTAGAACACACGGGATTTTTAAGGCAGCGAAACCATTCTGTAGGAGACTGTAATGGTGGATACAGGTCATGATGCATTTGTCAAAACCCATAAACCTGATCCACACAGAATGAAGCCTAATGTAAGCTATGGACTATAGTTAATAATAACGTTCTTTCATCGACTGCGACAAATTTCGTGCCGGGGAAAACGATGTCTGCGAACTCTCTGTATTTTCTGCTCAGTTTTTCTGTAGGCCTAAAACTATTCTAAAAACCAGAGTAAGGACTTCCCTAGCGGTCCAGTGGTTAAGAATCAGCACTTCCACTGCAGGGGGTGCCGGTTCGATCCCTGGTCGGGGAACTAAGATCCCATATGCCGCATGGTACAGCCAAACAAACAAAAATGAAAGTATGTTAATTTTTTTAAAAAACAGACATATGGGGCTTCCCTGGTGGCGCAGTGGTTGGGAGTCCGTCTGCCGATGCAGGGGACACGGGTTCGTGCCCCGGTCCGGGAAGATCCCGCATGCCGCAGAGCGGCTGGGCCCGTGAGCCATGGCCGCTGAGCCTGCGCGTCCGGAGCCTGTGCTCCGCAATGGGAGAGGCCACAACAGTGAGAGGCCCGCGTACCGCAAAAAAAAACAAAACAAAGAAGACCTATGTTTGAATTCGGCCTCATCCCTTACTCACGCTCAAGCACTAATATCTCAGTAAATCAAACCCATATTTACTGAGATACTAGTACTTCTGTGGTAACTACTAGAATCCAAGCGATTAACAAGACAGAACAGACCTTTCCTTTATGGAGCCAAGAATCCCATTTACTAGCTGTAGCACTTAACCTATTTGGGCTACAGTTTCCCCGTCTGTAAAATGGGAATAGCAATGCCCACCTCTCAGATTATTGTGAAAATTAAATGAGTTGGTGTGGGTGGAAGCATCTAGAATTATGCCTGTAGCATAACGAGCGTTCAAAATATTTGCTGAATGTGGAGTGTGTGCAGTCATAGCTGACTTCGCTAGCTGGATTTTTATTTATTTTATTTTATTTTGTTTATTTTTTTAAATCGGCCGCACTGCACAGCTTGCAGGATCTTAGTTCCCCGACCAGGGATTGAACCCGCGCCCTCGGCAGTGAGAGCACAGAGTCCTAACCACTGGACCGCCAGGAAAGTCTCAGCCTGGATTTTTAGTGAAAAAAAAAAAAGAGAGAGAGAGCTAGAAGGTGGAGTGCTGGGGGCTGGGGATTGAGTCAGCGGCTAAGAAAATCTGAGGAGTAACCAAGGAAAACGGCAGGGAACAGCACCGGGTAGAAGAGCTTCCAAAAAGGCCTGCGGGGGAGACCACAAACCCACAGAACTTATTTAATCAATGATAAAAAGCCACCGAGTCCAAATGGGCAAATTTCCAGTGAACGGAGGCACTAAGAAAAGAAGCAACTGGGTAAAAACATGGCCACAGGAGGGCCACATGTACAGGTCTGATACCCTCCCGGTCCCTGTTCACAGACAAAACAACACACAGGACAAATTCCCCAGAACCCAGTTTGTCCACAAGATGTTCCAGGCTCTTGTGGTACCTAAAGATCTTTATGGTATGTTGGCACAGCCAGAGGGCTGCCGCTGGCTAATTTGCAGGCTGATAATTCCTAATTAATTTACTTTCTTATAATCCTTTTATAGAGACAATTCCCTTATAAAGAGATAAAGTCCTTGCACTATGAAGTCGGGGCAAAATTTGAAGGCTTGATAGCCTAGAAGCTATCACTGCCAAAGAAATCCAGGCTTCCCATCACCCCCACACTGGAACAGCTTGGTGCCTAGTGGGCAGAGGAGAAAGCCAAGTGTGCACCAAACAGAAATCCCCACACCCACCCACAGGCTGACAGGCAGGGGCTCACCGGGTGGATGTCCAGGAACAAGGAGTGCTCTTCTGGGTTAGGGTGGAGGCCAGACACTGCCTCTGCCAGGACTGGGTCAGCGTTGTAGAAGTGAGGATGGGAGAGAAATAAGGGTGCGTCTAGAAGGCAGAGGGGCAGAGAGGGGATGTCAGACAAAGACAGCATGTTGGCACATCCAGAGCCCTGCCCCTGTCACACCCTGAGCTGGGCAAGGGGATGCGTAGGTGATGAAACACAGCCACTGCCTGCAGTGCACCCCCCTCATGACGATGACAAGATGCAAACAACAATAACTAGACAGAGAGAATTCGTTCAGTCTGCAAATATTTACCAAGCGCCCAAGAGGCACCAGGAACTGGAACCCACCCAGCAGGGGACAAGCTCGGTGCCACAGGAATGGTAACATAGGAGCTGCTGCTTCTGCCAGGAGACATCAAAGGAAGGAGAAGAAGCTGGCTCAAAGATGCCAGACAGAGAAGGTGAGGGAATGGCGTTCCAGGTGGAAGGGATGGCAGAAGCCAACGCAGGGAGGTGGGAAAATGCGCGGTGCATATGGAGCAGACAGCGCCTGGAGGGGAATGATGGCAGTGGAGGATAGAAAGACTTGAACTTGGGTGAGAGGAGGGGCATCTGGATCGCCAAGCCAAGCAGCCCGGACTGTCTTCTGCAGGCAACACGGCAATGATCAGAGATGCTCAGGTGTGCACACCTGCAGCCAGGTCTCCCTAACGTCCACGGGAGGGGAGAAGACACACCTGTTTTGCTCCTTCTCTCCCAGCAGCTGGTCTGTGGGATGGACGCCAACGTGTGAGAACAGGGACTGACCTGGGTCCCTCTGAGTGGAAAATTCATACCCAGACACCCGAGGCTGAAGCTCTCCATCAACTGACCAAGTGAGGCAAACACCAATGCATGCTCGTGTGCTCAGGACAACATACAACAGGCCTGATGGACAACAAGTCAATGGGGAAAAGAATAAGCCTCTCTCAAAACTGACGAGGATCAAGAACCGGCAAATCAGAGACAGAACGCAGACTGGCGGTGACAGGGGCCGGGGCAGAGAGATGGGGAGTGAGTGTAAATGGGTACGGGGTCTCCTTTTGGGTTGATGAGAATGTTCTGGAACTAGATTGTGGTGGTGGCTGCACAACGTTTTAATGTATTAAATGTCACTGAATTGTGCACTATAAAATGGCTAATTGCGGGGCTTCCCTGGTGGCGCAGTGGTTGAGAGTCCGCCTGCCGATGCAGGGGATACGGGTTCGTGCCCCGGTCCGGGAGGATCCCACATGCTGCGGAGCGGCTGGGCCCGTGAGCCATGGCCGCTGAGCCTGCGCGTCCGGAGCCTGTGCTCCGCAGCGGGAGAGGCCACGGCAGTGAGAGGCCCGCGTACCGCAAAAAAAAAAAAAAAAGGCTAATTGCAGATTAGTGAACTTCACCTCGATACGAAAAAAAGAAAGAAAAAACAAACAAAACTCACAAGGTCTTCTTCCCTAAAAACCAGCAGCCCATCTGCTACCAGCCAGGTGACCCGCATTCCTGTTTATGTGTGTCTGGCAACCTCAAATGTCTAGATTCTTTCTGCTTTCCTTAGCAAAGCCAAGCACTGGTTTGGAATAAAAGCTGAGATTTAACTGCTGTCTGACTTCATTTTTCCCAGAGTCCTTTTACATTCATTGCCTTAATGCTTCTCAACATTAATTTATTCATCCTAGTACCTCTTTGATGTGTTGCCATATCCAGCTACCCCCTGCCCTGTTACACAATGTGCTTCTCTGAAGTAACTGCTATTGCTTTACATAAACAGCTATATTTTCAAGGACGAGCTTGCTATCTGAGGCGTAACTGGCAAACACTTGCCAGAATTAGAAAATAAATATAGGAATAAATACAATGCGAATGAATGAATGTTGCAGATTCTAACTAGAGACTGTTACCTACGTGAGACTTGGACCCTGTGACTTTCTCTTTCTCTGTCAAAAAGAAAGACAGACGAGTGTTAGAAAGGTACTTTCTTCTGGAAGTGATCAGAAGGACAGAGAGAGAATGGAAAGCAGAAGACCTCTCTCACCACGTAAGTCAATGTTATTTAAAGCTACGTCTTTGGACCTTTGAAGTCTTGGGCACCACCAGGGACGATGTTTCACAATTTGGAAAACCCTGTTTCCCATTCTCCCATCTCACTGTGAAAAGATATCAACAGAGCAAACACAAGGACTGCCCCCCTCCCTCGCTAAGGGAAGCAGTCACCGAGCCAGGCCCTTGAAGGCGGCGAATCTCAAACAAGCCCCATCATGCCTCCAAGGCCAGGGTGTCAGGGTTAGGGGGAGACTGACGTGGGCTAGACCAATTTGCCATCACCTTCCCTTGCTTCAGCTTGCTTGGTTTTTTTTTTATTAATTAATTTATTATTTTTTTTGGCTGTGTTGGGTCTTGGTTTCTGTGCGAGGGCTTTCTCTAGCTGCGGCGAGCGCGGGCCTCTCACTGTCGCGGCCTCTCTTGTTGCGGAGCACAGGCTCCAGACGCGCAGGCTCAGTAGTTGTGGCTCACGGGCCTAGTTGCTCCGCGGCATGTGGGATCCTCCCAGACCAGGGCTCGAACCCGTGTCCCCTGCATCGGCAGGCAGATCCTCAACCACTGTGCCACCAGGGAAGCCCAACTTGCTTGGTTTTTTTAATAGCATGCATGCATGTACGTGTTTCTTTCTATTTTATTTCCAAACAGACTGAGAGACAACACCCAAGTAATAAATGGTAATTACTTTATAGCTTTATGGCACATCTAAGCAGACCTAATTGCCCGGGATCACCACAGATTAAGGGCCTCCACTGAGCAAGCCTCAGGACCCTACACAGCACAGAGGTTGGAGGAGGAAGAGTTCTCTGGGTCCAAGAACTACTCAAGGCCCAGCAAGGGAAATGTGTGGGTATTTCTTATCTTCAGATAAAATGCCACAGAAATACAGACACAGGTGCACCCAAAGACATGTATGAGAGAATGTTCTTAGCAGCGCTGGGGTAACTGTCAACAAGCAGAACCTCGTCGGATGCCCGTGAACAGCAAAAGAGGTAAGGAAGTGGAGGTGTGGTCCCGTCGTGGAATACTACACAGCAAGGAAGAGGGCACCCACAACAACAGGGATGGACCTCACCAATGCAGAAGTGGGTGAAAGAGAACAGAAATAGAGAAAAAGGAATATATGCTTTAGGATTCCGCTCACGTAAACACCAAAGGCAAGCAAAGCTGTGCTACCAGCAGTCAGGCCAGTGACTGGGCGGGGGGGGGTGGGTCACTCCTGTCCTCTTTCCCCATCACTTGGTGGAATTTCAAAGTGCACGTGTCAGCTGGGCATCTCCCTGTATATACGTCTATTTCAACGTAAAAGAAAAATTTTTATTTGCATAGTACATACATAATTCCCTTGCACTTTTGAAGTTCTTTTGGCACAAGTGCTAAGATGAGGCAGTGCGATCTTCATCCCTAGCCCTTGGCAGTGGATGGATATGTAGTTTCTGCCTGTCCAGCACCCACTCTTTCTCCTGGAACCTATACCCCGAGAAAGCCCCTCCCCTATTTTCAGCCTCCTGTCATGTGGGTGCTGGCCCCACCCACTGGAGCCAGGGGCTGAGCATATGACACAGCCTGGCCAATCAGCATAGGCCACCCTTGGCCACTTACTGGTTCACAGCTGGTCGTGTGATGCAAGCCAGTCCAATCAGAGCAAACTCTAGAACTTTTGCTGGAGTGAAGAGGAGCCAGTTGTCCCCTTTCTGCAGGACCCAGAGCTGGGAGGAGGTGAGCCTGGAGGCTGGAGGGGAGAGCCTGCCTCGCAACAAACCGGTCTGGAGGAAAACTGAGCTGGCACATGGCGAAAGGCAGCTTCGGACAACAGCTGAGCTCTAGAGCTATGCCTAACGCAAAGGTAAACCAAGAAGTGCCCTTTTAGGCCTAATCAGGCTGGTGTAGCACACAGCCTACCAGGTGTCTGCACTGCCAGCCCACCTACAAGCAGAAATTCCTGTAAACACCAGTGAAGAAAGAATGAAGCAAACAGGGAACAAGGGCAGGTGGGCCAGAAGACGCCACGACAGAGGTGGGCACTTCCAGGCCCCAGCTCCAAACCCTTCACCCACGGAGCACCTCACTGCCTGAACTTGGGGAAACCATCTAACCTGATGGCAGTCCTTCCTCCCAACCCTGCAGCAAACTACCCCTCCCAAATTCCCATCTCCAGCTGGAAATGTGGTTCCAACCAAACAGGCCGCAGGAGGCTAGACCTCGGAAGATAAGGCGTGGCTTCTTGCCTACCAGGTAGGGTGTCACACCCTAGCCTCAAGCCTCAATTCCCTCAGTGCAAGGTACACCCACACATCCATACGTTCCCATACTGTGTGAGCACCCACTACATACTGGGCCCAATTCTAGAAGCTAAGGACAGAGCCCTGCATAGAGTATGTACAAACCAATACAGGAGACAGACAATAAGTGAAACAAAAGACACACTCAGTGATTTCAGGGAGTGATGAGTGCCACGGAGACAATCAAGGGTGAAACGACAGGAGCAGCTGGGAGGCGGGGCAGGGAGGCAACTTCAGGATGGGAAATCAGAGAGCAGGCCTCCTTGAGGAGGTGGCATTTGAACAGACCAGAAGTGGGTAAGGGAATGATCCACACAGATCTACAGCAGCCTGGGGAACAGCCGATGCAAAGGCCCTGAGGCGGGACCAAACGAGCTATATCCTAGAAACAGGGAGAAGGGGCGGGGCTGAAGAACATCAGCGGGGAAAGTACGGGAAGAAATGACATTAGAGAGACTGGCAGAGGCCAGATCCTGACGGCACTGGGGCCTCTGTAGGGATTTTGCTCTACACGCACGGGGCGCTAGTAGACATTTCAAGCAAAGGATTGGGTGGCAATCCGAGATTTTGAAAGGTCCCCTGGGCTGCTCGCTGGAACAGTGTCCAACAGAACTTTCTACGATGATGAAAATGTTCTCTTTTTTCACTGTACGTCCCACAGGGCAGTCACTAGGCACGTGTGGGTGGGAATCATTTGAAATGTGGCCGGTGCAAGGAACGCACTGCCTTTTTAATTTGATTTCATTCAAACCAATTTCAATTTATCTTTTTTGTGTGTGTGTGGCGGGGGGGGGGGGGGGGTTGCCGCACCGTGCAGCCTGCAGGATCTTAGTTCCCCGACCAGGGATTGAACCTGTGCTCCCTGCGGTGGAAGCGCAGTCTTAACCACTGGCCCGCCAGGGCAGTCCCCGATTTCAAGTTAAATAACCACACGAGGCCAGCGGTGACCGCACTGGACAGTCTGGGAAACGGATGGTACACGGGGCGGCCACAATGCAAGAGGAGGGCCAGCTAAAGGGCCCTGGACCAGAAGGCGGCGGGGGAATGGAAGAAAGCAAGGATGCAGGAGTTAATTTGGAGGCAGGGCGCACGGGGCTTGCTGGCGACCTGGATGAGGGTTGGGAGAGGGAAATCGAGCTGAAATCCAAGTGTCCAAATTGAGCATGTGAGGCGGGGCCGTCTCGGGGACTGGCACACAGCTGGAAAACACTGACGATGTCAGAGGACAGTGTGCTAGCGCCAGGGGCCACATCCAAGCCCACAACTGCAGAACAAGAGTTCACGGAACCATCAGGCTGCTGCCAGCTTCCTTCCCTCCCCAGGTGGGGTGGAAGGTCCTCCCCACGAAGCCTCCCTCTCAAGCCACCTATCATGACCTGGGAGGCAGAATGATGCCCTTCCCTGAGATGTCCGCACCCTCATCCCCGGGACCTGTGAATAAGTCAGGTTACACAACAAAGGGAATTAGGTCGCAGGAGGAATGAAGGCTGCTAATCCGCCGAAAATAGGGAGCAGTGGCCTAGATTATCCAGGTGGGCCTGATAGAGTCTCCAGGGCGCTTAAAACTGCACAAGGGAAGCAGAAGAGCTTCAGAAAAAGAGATGTGACCACCGGAGTGGGATCAAAGACTTGTGATGTTGCCGGATTTGCAGACAGAGGAAGTGAAACCTGAGCGAGGGATTCTAGGGGCCTCTAGAAGCTGGGAAAGGCAAGAGAAACGGAGTGTCCCCATCAACCTCCAGAAAGGAACGCAGCCTGCCGACACCTGGATCTTAGCCTGGAGAGGCCTGTGTCTGACCCCTGAACTACGGGGCTGCTTAAGATCATAAACTTGTGCTGTTCTAGGCCACCAGGTTTGTGGGAATTTATTATGACAGCAACCGATATACCCAAAGTGTATTTTTTTTTTCTGGTTATCTTTCTGCTGCCCTATTTATCTCCAGCCTAATGGGATTATCCAGAGTACGGAGGCCATGGAGTAAACAGACAGATAAGCCCCTCACCACGGGCCACACCCTCCCGCCCTCCCGTGGGGAATGACACATACTGAACCTGCAGGCACTGACATTCTGAATTCCAGACTCCCGGCACGGGCAGAAGCCCTCATTGGGCGGGTAGACGGACCCGTTGGCAAATAAGGTGTTGGGAGCCACGAAGCGAAAGGTGGGGATGCCTTCGAACACCCCCTGCTCCTTGTAGATGAGCTTCATGGACCTGCGGGGACAAACGATGGAGGATGACACCCCAGAATGAGGTGGCTGGAAGTGGGTGGCCCGAGTTGAGCCACGCCCCACGGGCACGACCACCCCCCGGGTCCCAGCAGCCGCCGTCTCTCACCTGGCGAATCGCAATGACCTCCCTTATGGGCCTCCCTGCCTACCCCGCCTACGCCAATCCATTCTCCGCAAGCAGACGGAGCTTTAAAACAAGGACAGAATGTATCGCGACCCCGCTTACAACTGCAATTGCTTCCAGTCTGATCTAGAATAAGATCTAATGTCCTCACCATGGCCCACAAGCTTGTAGACGGTCCAGCCCCTGCCTACCTGTACTGCACCCCACAGGTGGTATCCCTCCCACATGCTCCATCCTGCCCCAGGGCCTCTGTATCTGCTACTCCTGGTGCCTGGAACGTTCCTCCCTCATCCCCACATCAGACCTCAGTTCTTCACTCAGGTCACGGTGCGGCTGTCAGCTCCGTGGGCAGCAGCAACGTGGCCGACACCCTATTCCCTCTTCTGCTCACCCTGCCGTATTTCCCAAAGGCACGTCTAACCTCGAACATGGGCTGTGGATCAGAACCGCTCCACCCGTGCTGTCCACGGGGGCCACTCAGCACACGTGGCCTTAGAGCCCTTGAAACAGGGCCAGTCCAAGTCAGGATGCAGCTCTACGTGTCAAATGCACTCCACATTTCTACGACTTGATACCCCCAAACAATGGAAAACAGCTCTTCAATATTTTACATCTGTTTACACATTGTGAGATGACACCATTTTGGATCTCCTGGGTCCAACAAAACATCATTAAAATTAATTTCACCTATTTCTCGCTACTCTTCTTTAATGCGGCCACTAGAAAGCTTTAAACTGCAGATGGGACTTGAATTATATTTTTATTGGAGAGTGCTGGCTTAGACAATAGTATCACGTCAATGCTAAATTTCCTCATTTTGGTGACATGATGGGGTTATGTAAGAAAATGTCATTTTTAGAAAACACCCACTGAAGTATTTAGGCGTCCAATGTACTCTCAAAGGGTCCAGGAAAAATATACAGAAGGAGAGAGAGAGAAAGAGAGAAGTGTGGGATGAGGATAAAGCAGAAGGGGCCAAAGAGAAACAACTGGGAAATTGGGGAAGGCGATGCGGAGAAAGCTGCACATTCTCGCAACTTTCCTCTAGGTTGAAATTCCTAATTTTAAGAAGTGAACATACACACAGCAAAAGCGCCTCCGCTCTCTCACACTCCCCTGGGGTGCGTGGGCCTGAGTCCCCCGCCAGATCATGACTCGCAGGGAAGAGAGACGGGGCCCATCTTGTCTCTGCGGGGACCCCAGTGTCTCGCGCAGACAGGGCTCCATCAGGGTTTGCTGGGGAGGCAGGTGGGTCGGAGTTCGCATCAGTGAGATCCCAAGCAAAGGGTCTTTCCAGAGTGGCCTGAACAGAGAAGCCGAGGACAGGACAGCACCCAGAGAAGAGCTCTAGGAGCCACTGTCTCTTCTCACCCCTTGGCCGGGGCCACCGCCATTGTTCGGCCCCAAGCTGACCTCCGAGGCTGCTACTCTGGAGACTGGAGGGGCTGCAGGAGAGGCACCCAGATGTCACAGCAACCCAATGGGACATTAGGGCAGCCAAGCAAAACGGCACAGGGGGCCCATCGCTTGCCTTATCGCACGGTCCCCTGCAATCCTGCCCATGTCCTGCCCACCACGACCGAGCTCCAACAACCACCAGCAGCCTCTCTCTGGGCCAGCGATTGGCGTTTGCCCTTCATGGCGCAACCAAAGAGAACTCAAGATGGCGCCAAAGGCCGCTGGACACACAGAGAGACGAGCGCTTCGTGCAAGTTCACACCACAAGCCACTTGATTCTGCTCTGAGCAGCCACAAGGCAGATTTCCCAGGAGGCCCAGAATGTCCCACGTCAGGGCAATTACCGGCAGGCCTCGGGGCTGTAGAATTCCAGCGAGGATTCAGGAGTCATAAATGGTGCCCACATCTGCCCGGAAGTCCCGTTAATCATGTTGCACTGATCGGAATGCCAGAAGTTGACCTGTGGGGACGCAAGGCCTCTTAAAGAAATGCTCTCGGGCATTTCCGACCTGACTTGGAGCTGTGACTTCACGGGCCATGTGCCCTGGGGGATGTCACTACCCCATTGACAGAAGCCTGTCCCCCTCGGAGAGACAGCCTGGTGCAAGGTGAGCGGGCTGTGTAGACAGCCCAGAGACACTGTCGACTGCAGCTCCCCACTCCCTAACCATGGATCCCTGAATGTGCAACTTTGCTGGGGACTCAGTTACTTCACCTGTAAAATGGACCCGTCACTCACATCTCCAAGGCGCACAGTGAGCAGGGGACACTGACCTCCTCACCTCGCACTTCCTGAGAACAGATCAGGTTAGAAGGTAGCCCAGTAAGCAAAATATTTAAAATAATAATGGCGGCTACCAGATCTCAAAACAGTAGTTGCCTCTAGGGAGTGAGACCTGCACACAAAGAAAACAGACTTCTCACATTCTACCCCTCTGTCCTAGGAGAAGGTTTTTAAGCATGCCCCCGGCAGTGGAAGCACAGAGTCCTAACGAACGGCCCTCCAGGGAAGTCCCTGTACATTTTTATATTGAAAAAGCAAGCCAAAGAGAATTTCAGTAGCGCCCATTCAGAACGGTTACTAAAGGTTGCAAATGGTAACCCTGCCACTCTGGGCACTGATGGGGAATAACCTGTCCCCCCCCCCCCTCAGGTCTTTGCCACCATCACCCAGATAAGCGTTTGGAAGGTGTGAGCACCACCACCGCACAATCATTCTCGTGCATGATAACAAAAGGCCACCAGGTAAAAAAAAGCAAGTTGCAAAACTATGCACATAGGATGATTTCACTCTGCTCCAAGGAGAAAAAAAAAAACAAAACACACGTGCAAATCGCTACAAATAGACAGGAAGAATATATCCAACGCTGATAACTCTGGGTTTCTTCTGTGACTCAGGTGGGAGTGGGGCTGGATGTGTGAAGTCGTACAAAGTGCACTTTATATCTATTATTTTATTTTTTCATGCGAATGTCTTCCTGTGTTTCTAGCGTAATTTTTTTTTTTTTACTCAATAATCTTTTACTGCAATGGATGATTATATCATCAGTGTAATATTTGAAGCATTCTCGTAAGGGAAGCATCAAAGAAACAGTTCTGTTCCCAGCATACACGTAAATAATCAGTGTCTATGGCCCACACACACACCTGGAACAAAGAGCTAGATTTTTGGGATTTTTTGTTTGTTTGTTTTGGTTTTTAGCCGCATCTTGCGGCATGTGGAACTTCCCCGACCAGGGATTGAACCCGCGCCCCCTGCAGTGGAAGCCCAGAGTCTTAACCACTGGGCCGCCAGGGAAGCCCTAGTTGAACCTTAAACATAGGTAAAATCCCCAACTCTGAGAGCATCTTCCCTGCGGATGCAACCCCCTCCTGTTTTTGTTTTGTTTTGTTTTTTTAATTGGAGCATAGTTGATTAACAACGTTGTGTTAGTTTCAGGTGTACAGCAAAGTGATTCAGTTATACATATACATGTATCTATTCTTTTTCAAACTCTTTTCCCATTTAGGTTATTACAGAATACTGAGCAGCGTTTCCTGTGCTATACAGTAGGTCTTTGTTGGTTATCTATTTTATATATAGCAGTGTGTACATGTCAATCCCAAACCCCTGTTTTAAGAGGAAGAAGGTGCACTGGGCGGCCTGCCCCGGCAGCCCCTGCCATCCCTACCCGGCCCCTGTACAGGACGGCCAGCGCCTCTGGCCCTCACCTTGCTGACCCCGTTCCACTTGTCCACGAGATGGATCCTGCTGAAGTTTTTGACCCCCGTGAACACGGTGAAGAGCCCGGAATCAGAGTTGTTGAGCTGCAGACAACGGCAGAGAATGACACCTTTAAGCCCCAGGATGGAGGCAAAGGACCCGGGACCAGTAGTCAAGCCAGCCCGCTTAGTTACAGGCGGCTCCCTCTTCACCCGGAGGACTGGGGCCTCGTTATCTTGTTCACCGCTGCATCCCCAGCACCTGGGGGTCAAGAGGAGGAAGACTTGGGGGCTTTCTAGGAGGGACACTCCCCTGATGACAGCATCTGTCCTAGAAAGAGTCCCGCCTTCCCTCCCAGACTCTAGGAGAGTCTGGTTCTCCCACTAGGTGAATAGTAGGGTCACCCCATTACTCCCCCAAAATTAAAATAAAGCATGGCCACGTGACCTCTTTGATCAGTGAAAACGATCAATGAGGAGAGAAGTGGTTTGTCACTTCCAGGTGGGAGCTCTGAGAGCCAGTGCATGCAATTTCACCGTGCTTTCTGTCGCTGTTACAGAAACCAGGGAAGTGTGTGTCCAGCTGGAGCCTCCCTCAGCCTGGGTCCCTGAGTGACAACAAAGAGCAGAGGCCCACTGGTCACCCGCACTGGACATGGCATACAAGCAAGAGATAAACTTTTGTTGTTTTAAGCCACTGAGATCTGGGGGCTGCTAAACCTGGCATATCCTGAAGCATACAGGCACACAGGACCTGACGTTTATCAAGTACTTTCTAGGCAGGAAGCACAGGCTTTGGCACTCTGAGGGTATTTCTTAGAAAAAGATTTCTAATTCAGAGCAAAAACATGCAAAGCGTACAAAGAAATGAGTGACTGCTGGGTCAAATCTAGAAAGCACCCTTCCGAGGACGCCATACAATGTAAGGTGTAGCACCCATTAGGAACTCAATAGGGGTTGTTGAGTGGCCGAATAGCTACATCGATTACTGACTGGTTAAGCCAACAGGGTCCAAGTTCAAAGCCTGCTCTGGCTTCCTAATATCTGTGTATTCTGTCACCCGTCCATTTAGAGCTTCATGAACCCAAACTTCAGCCAATATAAGGGGACAGTAACAGGAGCCTCTACAAAGAGGTACTGAGAATATTACAAGAGCTAATATGTAAAAACTGCTGAGCACAGTGTCGGAGAGATAATAAGAACTCAACGTGCTTTATTATTCTTATTGTTGTTGTTTTATTATTAATAAATGCTCACCCAAAACGATACTAACACAATAGTTATAATAGACAAAGTGTATCAGAGACTGCTAGTCACTACCCAAAGTCCATTCTCCCCTTTCTCCTTCCTAACAAAACCCGAACCTTACTCAGGGCATCAACACACTAGCTAAAAGGTAACATTTTCCAGATTGCCTTGCAGCTAAGTGTGGCACATGACTAAGTTCTGGGCAATGGAAAGCAAGTGGAAATTGGTTTTCTCCCTCCTAAAGAGGGAAACAGCTGGGACCTGCTGTTTTGTCCTCAACTCCCCTGACTGCCCCTAAAACCCCCACCACTTCATACTTCCTGCTGTTGCCTAGAATGTGGATGTGATAGCTGGTGCTCTGGCAGCCATCTTGGACCATGTGGTAATCTTGAGTATGGAAACCACACCCTCAGGAGGGCAGAGCAGAGGAGTAGAAGAATTCTAGATCCCTGAAGAGTGTGAAACCACCACAGGAACACTGAACAGTCACTGCTGGACTGTTATTTTGGGATTTCCACTGTACATACTCAAAAATAAGTTGTAACATGCTACTCAGTTGGTAATAACTTTCATTTGTTTACAAGTTTACAGTTTGCTTTGACAAGAATCACGTCACTTACCTTAAACTTGCCAACTTACCCACACACCCAGAACCTGTCATCCTAGTCAAAAATGTACTGAGCAGCTATCACGTGCCCAGAACAGAATCACGATCTCTCCCTCCCGCTGCCCCCAACACCAGATCAGCGGAGCCCCCAAAGGAGGCTGAAGCTGGAGCAACTCAGAGGGCTGGTTACAATTTGCGGTTGAGGGAACCAAGGTCAGGGATCTGCCTCTACATCAGATCATGATTCAGGATCCCAATCACTGACCCTGCTAGGTCAGCAGGGGTCAAGGTTAAGAAAAAGCAGGCAACTCAGAGCAATGCTATCGTTGACATTTGTGACCCGCCTCCCTCCCCAGCAGCCACGCCCCTTTCTTTCAGCAACAGTCACATCATTTGTGTCTGGATCAAGCTGCATCTGAAACCACCCCTAGAGTTTTCAATTATATAAGCCAATGAATTCTCTATTTTGCTTAAGCCGGTTCGAGTTAGATTTTTTCCGTAATTTACAACCCACGGCTCCTGGGCCCCCAACCAGCTCCAAAAGCGAGCTGGTAACCGGTTCCCAGGCTGTGTCAGTGGAGGACAAGACAGAGGCCCTGAACTTCTCACTGGGCCACACTTACCTCAGCAAATAGCCCGAACTTGCCCTTGAAGGGGAACATGTTTGGGAAGTACTTATTGACGAGGTGGATGAGGGGATCCTCATAGCCCCACATGATCTCGCTGACGGTGCGGTTCATGAAGGCACGTTCACCAAGGGTGCTGAACGCCAAGGTCATGATCAGCTTCAGGCTCATGGGCCCGTTCTCCATCATCATTGCTGCACTCTGCAGAGCCAGGGGACACCACGGGTTAGAGGCCAGACACAGCTGGTCTGTCCTCCCTGAACTTCAAGCCAGGCTTCCAGGCACAGCCCATCTAGAGAAACGTTCAGGCCTAGAAGGGTCCCTGCAGCGGACACGGGGACGTCTGGGTCATCCGGAACCATTCCCTGATCCTTCAGGAATAGGACCACCTGTGGTCTTGAGTTCAGGCCGAGTTAACTCCACCCCTAGCCCCACAGGCAGGCACATGGCTCAGGCCTGGCCAGTCAGAAACATTCCTCTCAGGACTTCCCTGGTGGTCCAGTGGTTAAAAATCCGCCTTCTAATGCAGGGGACATGGGTTCGATCCCTGGTTGGGGAACTAAGATCCCACATGCCGCAGGGCAACTAAGCCTGTGCGCTCTGGAGCCACAACTAGAGAGAAGCCTGTGCACCGCAACAAAAGATCCCACGTGCTGCAACCAGGACCCAATGCAGCCAAATAAATAAATATTTTTTCAAAAAACAGTAAGAAAGGAACGTTCCTCTCTATGTGTACGTAGCCCAATCACAGCCAACAAGCCCCAAGGAGCCAGTCGGGTGGGACTGTGGGGTAGAGAGGGAAAGTGCCTGTGGCTGTCCTTGAACGTGGGGTGTGCAAGGCTGTAGCCACCCTGAGGGGCAGGTCGGCCAGAGCATGGAACCATCACAGATCCAGGCAACCTTGTTTGCACTCTGCATCAAGCCACATCTGAAACCAGACCAACTCCTGCCCTTTCAGTAACAAGAGCCCACATATGCCCTTTTTGCTTATGCCAATTTAGAGCACCTTTTACTATAACCTTGTAACCAAAAGAATCTTCATGGAGACTCTCTACTTCCTTAGCATCGCCCTCCCAAACTCCAAGACCCCAAGCACCTCTTCTACCCAATATCTGGGTGCTTAGAATTTAGGTGAATTTATTTTCTAATTTTTGCTTTCCTCTGGAGATACTGTCTTGGCACTTGGTTTATTTTTTAAAGGCACCTCATCCAAAAGCTAATCTCCACCTGTAGAAAAGGGAACAGAGCCAGCATTTCCTAAAACACAGAGGTCTGACTCCATGGGAACTCACAAGGGTCTCCTTTACATTATGATTTTTTAAAGGTGATAAATAGATGGTTTTTTAAAAATCATAAAAGGATACAAAGCAAAAGTCCCTCTCCGACCCCTAACCCCCCTCTTCCTATTCTTCTCCCCCAAGGCAACCCACTGCTCTGGGCTCTTGAGTACTCCTGCAGAGAGAATCTACACCAGCAGTCAGCAAACTACGGCCCGTGGGCCAAAGCCAGCCCACGGCCTGCATTTGTACAGTCCGGGAGCTAAGAATGTCTTTTCATATTTTCAAATGGTTGAAAGGAAAACAAAAGAAGACTACTCTGAAAAACATGAAAATTATATGAAACTCACATTTCCGTATCCATGAAACAGTTCCATTGGAATATAGCCACACCCACTCATTTACGTTTCTGTCTTGGGCTGCTTTTGTGTTATACTGGCAGAGTTGAACAGCTGCCACAGAGAACATCTAGGCATCCAAGCCTAAAATATCTATCTGGCCTTTTACAGAAGAAGCTCACCCTGGTCTAGGCACGTAAAAGCGCTTGTGTGGAAGTGGGTCTGCGTGCAAGTATTTCTCCTTTAGAAATATTAGAAGTAGGGGCCTCACACATGTGTTCTGCACCTTGCTTTTCCCCAGTTAGATATAACTAAGAGACTGTTCCATGACACCCCCGGCAGCCCCGCCTCCTTTTGCTGGCTTTATACTAGTCCACTGCCCGCCCACGGTAGATTATCACAACATAACTCCACATAACACACGTTTAGGTTGTTTCTAGATGTTTGCTCTGAAAACGTTGCTGAAATAAATATCCTTGAGAACAAACATCTTTGCCCACATGTGTTATTCTGTCAAGAGGACAAATTCCTACCTATGAAATGTCTGAGGTCAAAGGCACATGCAGTTTATGCACTACCTTCCAACAGCTCATACCAGTTCCGTGCCTAACGACAGTATCTGTTTCCACACACGCTCCTAAGCCCTGGGCGTTATCACACAGTCTTCGCCAACCGGCTCGGTGGGAGAAAATGACTTCACTGCCAAAACATGTGTATCTCTGAGGGGGGCAGCTGCAAGGCTTTGGGCTGCATTTTCTGAGCTTCTGTTCTGTCCACCCAACGGACTTACCAGGTGCCTTTACGTCTGATCCTGAGCCCAGCCCTGGGCCAGGCCCAGACCAAATGCCTGATGACCTTCAACTGGGTGGACAGAGGATTGAATGGAGGTCTGCGTGCCACAGAGGGCAGACTCACAGCCCAAACTTCGTAGGTTCAAAACCCTAATCTGCTACTCACTAGCTGAGTGACCTTAGGTAAGTCACCTAACCTCTCTGTTCTTCAGTTCTCCTCCTCTACAAATGGAGAAAATAATGGTACCTAACGACCATGGGATCGCTGACAAGGAAACAAGGTGACATGTGTACAGCCTTAAACACAAGTTCTAACACACAGTGTTAGCAAGATGCTCGTCCGGCAGGCCTGAGACTGCTCTCTCTAGAAAGGCCTCCTGGCCAGGCCGGCCTTTGGCTGGAGTCTGAGATCCTGGCTTTAGGAGGGCCCTCACCACCCGCTAACTAAGAGGGGCTCAGTGCGCCTGGACTGTACCAATGTGGTTTACACGGACCATCTGCTTTCCTGGACCTACGTGACCAGCCCTCAATAAACACCCTGAAAAAAATAAAAAATAAAAAAAAAAATAAACACCCTGGACGCTGAGTCTCTAGTGGGCATTCCTGGTGGAGGACACCCACCTGTACTGTCACAAGTCACCGCTGAAGGAACGAAGCGTCCGCTGTGTGACTCCCCTGGGACAGGGCTCTGGAAGCCTGTGTCTGGTCTCCACCCCACGTGCCCCTTCGCTCTGCGGATTCTGTTCTGTCTCCTTCCACTCTACCAAACCATAGCCAAGAGCAGGACCACATCTGCTGGGTCCTGTGAGCCCTCCTAGTGAGTCAGCGAACCTGGGGGTGGTCTTGGGGACCCTGACACTCATGGCAGGCAGTAAATCCAGCTACTACCATTACTCTCACCTGCAGAGAACGGACGCCCTGCCCTTAACCTCCCCCTAAACACCACAGACGATGACACGGACCCCCATTCAGTGCCCCCCGCCAGTACCTCGTTTTGGAGATTTTAGATTTGCAGAATTGAAAAGAGGAAGACCATGACTTTGGCCAACATCCCCAAACCAGAGCCCAGGATGCACCCAGGAAGCCCACTGGGCTTAATGTCACCGCAGGAGCCACAGGCTGTGCCCTCAAGGGACTGGCCGGTGCAGGGGGCAGACAGAGAGACAGAAGGGGCGCCTCACCAAGACCAGGATGTTGGGCATGACGATACTGTCGCTCTCTAGGCCGCGGGACTTGTCAGGCTGGAACTGGAAGCTGCGGTACTCGAGGAAGGACACCGTGTCGTTGTCGTTGAAGGTGACGTTGCTTTTGTGTCTGAACTCCCTGTGGGCGAGGAGGCCGGTGGGTCAGCTGCCCGGGAGCCAGAGGCCCTCAGATGCCTGCAGCTTGGCCGCCTCCCCCACATCTGTCCTCCCGCCACCCACCCGCTCCCTGTGGGCGAGGAGGCCGGTGGGTCAGCTGCCCGGGAGCCAGAGGCCCTCAGATGCCTGCACCGCGCTTGGCCGCCTCCCCCACATCTGTCCTCCCGCCACCCGCCCGCCGCAGGACACGGCACCGAAGCCTCTGTGACCAAATCCCAACACGCCCCCTGCCCCTGGCCAAGCCGCCGCTGTCCCTCATCAGTCTCTTCCCGGGCTTCCCTGCTCCTCCGGGGTAGGCAGGGAGGACGGTGGTTAGGAATGTGCACTCTGAAGACAGAGGGTGGGGTCTTGAATCCTGTCTCCATCATTTACTACCCCAGCCTCAGTTTTCCCACCTATAAAATGGGAGTAATGGCACTTCCCTGCCGGTCCAGTGGTTAAGACTCCGCACTTCCGTTGCAGGGGGCACGGGTTCAATCCCCGGTCGGGAACTAAGACCCCACATGCCGCAGGGCGAGGCCAAAAATAAAATAAAATAAATGGGAGTAATAACAAAACCTACTTCATTAGGTCCCTACTTGTGAGGATTAAGTGAGTTAATGCACACCAAGCAATTAAAATGGTGGTCAGATGCATTGAAAACATTACAAATCAGCGGCTAGTTTCATTGCTGCTATGCTGTCATTATCCTTCCTTGTTCTGAAAACTGTTCTCCACAGAGCATCCAGAAGAATCTTTGGAGAGGGGAAATCAGATCACGTCATCCTCTCGCCCACCACCCTCCTTCGCACACAGGATAAAACCAAGCTCCTACTGTGGCCTCCGGGGTCCTCACCATCTGACACCATCCCGTTCTCGGGCTTCCTCTCTCCCACTATCCCCCTCACTCCTAACACGCCAGCATTTACGCTGCCTGGTTTTACCTTACTTGTCCACTTGTTTATTCCCTCCCCGCTCCCCATCGGAATGTCAGCTCTGTGAGGCAGGGGCTTTTGTCTGCCTTTAACAGTGAACGGGGGAACTTCCCTGGGGGTCCAGCGGCTAAGACTCTGCTCCCCCAATGCAGGGGGCCTGGGTTCGATCCCTGGTCCAGGAACTAGACCCCAAATGCATGCCGCAACTAAGGAGCCCGCCTGCCGCGACTAAGGCCTAGCGCAGCCAAATAAATAAATAAATATTTAATAAAACAAAACAAAAACAGTGAACTGGCACAGTGCTTGGCACACAGAGGCACTCAATACACGCTTACGGAATGAAGGAATAAATAGGAACTTTGGCAAACCAGACTCAGCTCTGACACAGAAGCCTTTCGTGGGTGAGCTAAGCCAAGGTCACAGTTTCCTGAGGGCACAACAGGCAGAACAAGAAATCGGGCCTCGTATTCCGACAGGCCTCCCTGCCTCTTGGAAAACTGCTCGGGCCAATCCAACGAGCCCAGTAGCCACTGGAGATCTGCACCCTCTCAAAGAAAACAATCAAACGAAGAGGCTGTGGCAGCAGTGGTCAGAATGGAACGGAGCAGGACCCCAACAAATCCTTTCCATGTGCCCCATTTTGTGTTTGTAAGAAATAGGCTTCATTCAGCTTCCTTGCCCTCCCCTGAGTTCCAAAGGGTAGATTCAAACAGTTGCTAATCAGGGGAGGGAGGGCATGCAGAGACAAGAGGGGAGCAGTCAGGAGACAATAGTGCCACCTTGGGGCAGGGTCCTGGTTCCCCCTCAAGGGATACACAGAACAATATCTTGGAGTTCTTCTGTAGGAACTAAGGCCCCCACCCAGGTGGAGGATGGTAACTTCAGGCCGAGCACAAGATTCCTGGGACACCACCCTGTTACCTCACCACCAACCAATCAGAAGAAAGTTTTGCACACAGTGGGAGGTGATGAAGGCTCTGACCCGCTCCCCAAATGATTTCCCTTTAAAAACTTCCATGGTCAAGCAGAATCTTTGGAACTGGTTTTTGGACATGTGTCCGCCTTCTCCCCAGGTTGCCGGCCTCCCGAATAAAGCAACCTTTCCTTTCCAACCAACACTTGCCTTTTTTTTTTTTTACTTTTTAGCCTCACAGCACGTAGGATCTTAGTTCCCCAACCAGGGGAACTGTGCCCCCTTCAGTGGAAGCTCGGAGTCTTAGCCACTGGACCGCCACGGAAGTCCCAACACTTGCCTTCTGAGCAGCGAGCAGCTGAACTCAGGTAACAATAATATGTTAACAGCTAATGTTTATTGAACACTTACTACATGCCAGGCACTGTGCTGGGCTTTCCGCTAAGCATCTTATCCAATCCTCATAACCACCCACAGTGTGTACTGTCATCCCCATTTTACAGAGTGGGAAACTGAGGCACAGGGAAGGAAAGGCCTGTGCCCACGGTCAGAGAGCTGCTGAGTGGCAAAGCCAGGCAGTTGCTCTCCAAGTCTCAAGCGCTAGAGCACCAGATTGGGAGAAGCAGATTGACCCTGAACAAGCCCCACTACTGCGAGGGGCCTGTTTTCTCATCTGTAAAATGGGGTGATGACCTGAGTCCCAGCCCAGCCCCCTCCATCCTCACCTGTACACGTAGGGTCCGCGCTCCCGCACCTGCGGCTTCTGGCCTTGGAGGATCTCGTTGGGGTTGACGACATCGAAAAAGTAGACAGAGAGGTAGAAGGGGACGGGGATCTCCTTCCACATGTTGAAGGACAGGCTGCTGGGGTCAATGCGTACATTCTGTGGGGGATGAGAAAAACAGGTCCGTGAGGAGGAGGGCCAGGGCCCCCGCCCACCTACCCACCAGGCTCCAAAACAGCTGCCCGGTGCCAGCCTGTGCTGCAGACTCCACGGCACATCAGGGAAGGGGCTCCCTGGAGGGGGGCGCTCTGGGGGCAGGAGGAGGTGGGAATGCTGCTCTGGAGTTGACATAATTAATGTTAATAGGTAATATTATTTTTACGTGGTATTTTTTTTTTATAAATTTATTTTGTTTTTTATTTATTTTATTTTGGGCTGCGTTGGGTCTTCGTTGCTGCACGTGGGCTTTCTCTAGTTGCGGCGAGCGGGGGCTACTGTTCATTGCGGTGCGCGGGCTTCTCGTTGCAGTGGCTTCTCTTGTTGCAGAGCATGGGCTCTAGGCACGTGGGCTTCAGTAGTTGTGGCACACGGGCTTAGTTGCTCCACAGCATGTGGGATCTTCCTGGACCAGAGATCAAACCCGTACCCCCTGCATTGGCAGGCGGATTCTTAACCACTGCGCCACCAGGGAAGCCCTTATGTGTTATTTTTAAAATGTGTTTTCATAACGGCAGCCTGATTGGGGGACCAGGAGGTGGCCGCTGCTTGACCACAGCACTTGGCACCCAGCGGAAAGTGGGCTCTGTGTGCCAAATGCGTCATTCATTCATTCACTCATTCATTCAACACACATTTTTAAAACACTTTAGTATAATTGATTTACAATGTTCCAGGTGTACAGCAAAATATTCAGTTTTACATATATATATATTCTTTTTCAGATTCTTTACTATTATAGGTTATTATAATATACTGAATATAGTTCCTCGTGCTATACAGTAGGTCCTTCTTGTTTACCTACTTTATATATAGTATTGTGTATCTGTTAGTCCCAAATTCCAAATTTAGCCCTCCCCATCCCACTTCCCCCTTTGGTGATCATAAGTTTGTTTTCTATGTCTGTCAACACACATTTATTGAGCACCTACTACAAGCTGGGCCCTCTTCTAAGAGCTGGGGATAGGAGAGCGAACAAGACAGACCCAGATCTCCAACATCGTGGGGCTCTTATTCCAGTAAGGGAAAGGTCTTCAATAATTACGGTAAAGTGCACGCTAGGTGACAGGGCATAGTGAGAACACAGCAGGGACAGGGAAGAAGGCTGCAATTTTAAACAGAGGAGTAAGGCAGGTGAAATGTAAGGAAAAACAAAAGACCAAAACTAAACCAAAATTAAAAACTAAGGGCACTGAGGGGAACACGTGTATTTGGTGGTGGTGGGTAAGTCTATGAAGAAGCCACAGTCCGTGCAAAGGCCCTGAGGCAGGGAGGAGCTGAGACAGAGCATTCAGTAACAGCAAGGAGGACAGCATGGCCAGAGCAGGGTCTATGAGGGGAAGAGCGGAAGGAGATGAGAACAGAAGCAGTTTTCCACGAAAAGCCAGCAAGGCAGAAATTTATATAAACTATAAGTCTCCAGATTTATAAAGCTTGGCCAAAACTTGATTTCCTTAAACGGCGGAAGATAACAGGTCTGAAGCTCACTTGGAGAGTCTTTCCGATACACTGGCCTCTAATCCCTGCTTCGCTCTTCAGCTCTGAGCTCCCTGCCCCAGTGACACAGGAGGTCCCCCCAGTGCCACCCAACCCTGCCCCCGCCCAGCCTGACCCAGCCCATCAGATAGACACTCAACGTTGCAAAGCTAGATGTCTGGGCAGCTTGCGTCACCCTCACCCTTTCTTTGAACGTGGTCTTCCAGGACAAGGACAGCCACCCCTACTGTCCCCAAACAGAGGAGGCAGAATTCTGGAGCTGGAGATCAGGCTCAGCCCCATGTACCCAACCGGCAGGCTCTGGGAAGGAGCAGATTTGGAAGGAGCCTGACCCGAGGGCCCTTCGGGCAAGTTAGTCAGCCCTGAACCTCAGTTTTGCCATCTGTACAATGGGGCCAGTGACTCTATGGCCTCAGCTGTGCCTCATTTGACCTACGTGGCATTTAAATGAAGAAAAGTTGAACTCATTGCCAAGAACAAAAAACTGGGAGATTTAACATAAAATCTGGACTTCAGGGTTCTCTTGAAAATATCAGGAGATCAGAGACTTGCCTTCAGGTGTAACAATCCTTTATTGATAAACACGTCTTCCTACCAGCTACAGGAGTCACAAGGAACATTTTTATAACCCGAGCATCCAGTACCTGCAAATAAAGGTGACTAGTAAACATGGTTCGTACAAAGCAACAAAAACGGGTATTTCCCTGCTGGAGAGGGTATGGAGAAAAGAGAACCCTCCTACACTGTTGGCGGGAATGTAAATTGGTGCAGCCACTATGGAGAACAGTATGGAGGTTCCTCAAAACACTAAAAATAGAATTACCATATGACCCAGCAATCCCACCCTTGGGCCTGTATCCGGAGAAAACTCTAATTCGAAAAGATACATGCACCTCAGTGTTCACTGCAGCACTATTTACAATAGCCAGGTCATGGAAGCAACCTAAATGCCCATCAACAGATGAATGGATAAAGAAGATGTGGTACACGTATACAGTGGAATATTACTCAGCCATAAAAAAGAATGAAATCATGCCATTTGCAGCAACATGGATGGACCTAGAGGTGATCATACTCAGTGAAGTAAGAAACAGAGAAAGACAAGTATCATACATATCACTTGTATGTGGAGTCTAAAAAAATTGATACAAATGAACTTATTTACAAAACAGAAACAGACTCACAGACACAGAAAACAAATTTACGGTTACCAAAGGGAAATTAGGAGGTTGGGATTAACATATAGACACTACTATATATAAATCACTTAGTTGTACACCTGAAACTAACACAACAGTGTAAATCAACTATACTCCAATATAAAACTAAAAAAAAAAAAAAAAACACGAGCATTTCCCAAGCGGTCCTGTGTGTCAGGTGCTTGATCTAGACTCTTCACTGCATTGTCACTTCCCTGACTAGCACCACGATCCTTCGAGGCAGCCACTATTATTATTATTATTATCATTATTATTACTATTATTATTATTGGCTTCCTTTGTCAGTTTTTTTTTTTTTTTTTTTTTTTTTTTGCTGTACGCGGGCCTCTCACTGCAGTGGCCTCTCCCGTTGTGGAGCATAGGCTCCGGAAGCACAGGCTCAGCAGTCATGGCTCACGGGCCCAGCCGCTCCGCGGCATGTGGGATCCTCCTGGACCTGGGCACGAACCTGCGTCCCCTGCATTGGCAGGCGGACTCTCAACCACTGCGCCACCAGGGAAGCCCCCTTTGTCAGTTTTAATGAAGACGTAAGTGAGGGAGTTCGGTGCGGGGTGCAGGAGGGTCCACTGTGGCAGGTGACAGATGACCTCTTCAGTGCGAGGGAAAAGACCACAAGACCCTGGTGGGGGCCGGCCCTGAGCGCGCCTCTCCCAAGTTTAATGCAGGGAGGGGGAAGCCAGCATCCGGGCCTCCCAGCCCCCAGCTCTGGAGCGGCGGAGCCCAATGAGGGCACATCCCGGGGCGGCCAGGAGAGGGGAGGAGGGACGGAGTGGCAGCCCCATGCACAGCTGTAGGGAGGGCCCGTCCCCAGCTCAGTCCTGACACATACAACCGAGAGGGCAATTCGGGTGAGCACGGAGGTGGGGGAGGACATGGTGAACGGAAGGGGTCACCCCCCCAAAAAACAAAGACAGCAGTTGCAACTTCCCTCCGGGCCCCTGAGGTCCCCGGGGCTTGGGTTTTTCCAGCTCCTCCCATGTTTTGTGAGCTGCCAGAAATCCAGATGTTTCTATGGCATCTCCCAATTGTTTCAATGGCAGCAACTTATTTTTCAAAATCAAACACACCTGGGGGCTTCCCTGGTGGCGCAGTGGTTGAGAGTCCGCCTGCCAACGCAGGACATGGGTTCGAGCCCTGGTCTGGGAAGATCCCACATGCCGCGGAGCAACTAAGCCCGTGAGGCACAACTACTGAGCCTGCGTGTCTGGAGCCTGTGCTCCTCAACAAGAGAGGCTGGGATAGTGAGAGGCCCGTGCACCGCGATGAAGAGTGGCCCCCACACCCCGCAACTAGAGAAAACCCTTGCACAGGAACGAAGACCCAACACAGCCAAAAAATTAAAATAAATTAAAAACTAAAAATTAAAAAAAAATGTGCAGTTCCATCACATTTAAAAAAAAAAAAAAACACACCCGGGAGGCAGATCACACATCTTAAGGCCACGGCTGGACCGCCGGGATGCCCCTTTGCCACGCCTGCTGGAGCACCTCACCTGCACCATCGCCCAGAGGGGGTGACCTCTCCGTGTTACGGCGGGGGTGGGACTGGGGCCCGTGAGGCTGGGTAGCTCTCCCCTTCCCCACTGGCCCACAGCAGGTCCCACCCCAGAGGCTATTCCCCCCCTCCCCCCTCCCCTCCCCCCCACCGCTCCCTCCCACCAGCCACAGACTTGGAGAGTGGAATTCAAACGTCAGCCTGGAGGCTGCTCATGGGGTTGCAGGTGTGTGGGGGGGGTTGTTAGTCATGCAGGGTGGAAATCTTTAACCCAAAGCAACAAAGACAGGCCCACAGGGAGGAGCGACAGAGGGGCAGTGCCATCACGCCCTCTCTCCATCCCCCATCCACAGAACAGATACACCCGGGGCTAGTAGGTAGGGGGCCCGCCTGTCCTGGCTTCAGTCAGCGCACTCGGCCAGGAGAAAAGTGACATCAATCCAGTTTCCTTCTTTTGACGTCTTTGGGATAAAATGTAACAGGGAAGAGCCAAATCTGACTCCATGTTGGACCTGTTTCTTTCACTTTAACCTTTGCTTGCCGCTGCTTTTGTTCACTTAAAGGACTCTGTCTATACAGAACCGCCTGCCTCGGGGAACCCTGTCCCTCTACCTGAATGTTAAACCAAATGCCTTTGTTCAGGGAAGCATCCGGACCCTATCCACCTGTGCACGGCTGCAAGAAAGAAGAAATGAACACATCCCCTCCCCGAGGCTGGCCATTCCAGGGGATATTCGCAAAACTTATGGCCTTTGTACTGTCTTCCTCATCTCCTCCCCCTCTCTGTGCTAGAAAAGAAACTGGCATCCAAACCCTGTAAGATGGTTACTTTGAGACATTAGTCGGCTGTCTTCTCCGTCTGCTGGCTTTACGAATGAATAGTCGTATAGACAATGGACTCGAGGACACGGGGAGGGGGAAGGGTAAGCTGGGACGAAGTGAGACAGTAGCATGGACATATATACACCACCAAATGCAAAACAGATAGCTAGTGGGAAGCAGCCTCATAGCACAGGGAGATCAGCTCGGTGCTTTGTGACCACCTAGGGGATGGGATAGGGAGGGTGGGAAGGAAGGCAACGCAAGAGAGAGGGGATATGGGGATGTACGTACACATATAGCTGATTCACCCTGTTATACAGCAGAAACTAACACAACATTTAAAGCAATTATACTCCAATAAAAATGTTTTTAAAAAAAATTCGTATTCCCTGCCCCAACACCTCGTCTCCAATTTATTGGCCTGTCGTGCGGCAAGCAGAGCAAGCTTGGACTCGGTAGTAAAAATATATAACATGAGATCTACCCTCTTAGCAAATATTTAAATATACAATGCAGTATTGCTAACTCTTATTCATCATGCATAACTACTGTTACTACTACCACCAATAATAACAAACATAAATAAAGAGGTTGGGAGGAAACTTTCGGAGGTGATGGACATCTTGATCGTGCCGATGGTGTCACAGGTGTACACTTGGTGATGGTTTCACAGGTGTATGCTTCTCTCCAAACTCGTGGTGATGGTTTCACAGATCATGGTGATGGTTTCACAGGTGTATACTTCTCTCCAAACTCATCGAGTTGCATCATTATATACATATAGCTTTTTAAAATGTCAATCATACCTCAATAAAGTGGTTTAAAATTTTTTAAAGTTTCCAGTTCCTGCCTCCCTCCCCCAGCCCTGTTTCTTGGCAAAGGTACCTGGACACGGACAAGGCTTTTTTGGAATTCCGGAATCCCTCTGTGCTTTCCTCATCTCCTGGCCTGCCCACCCAGTTCAGGGATAAATCAGTGGCAAACCGATGAGTCACCAGATGAAGCCACGTGTCTCTCCCTCCAACAGAAGGGGTTTTGGGGCCCTGGGGTCCCACCCCTGTTCATCGGGCAATCTTCTGTGACCCAGCTCTGCTTTCTGGGATAAGTCACTGATCCTCTCTGCACCTCAGTTTCCTCATCCATAAAATGGGTGTAATGATAGCGTCCAAAATAAGTGGGTATGTAGAGGTAAAGTGCTTAGAACAGGGTCCAGTAGAGCCTGGGGACCCAGAAGATCAGCCATGCAGTTACCTGGCACAAAGTGACCAGCCCTTCCTCCTCCCCCTGTCACTGCCCCACCTCCAGCGGGGGTTGGACTTTGCACCGCTTGCGATCCACAGGATAACTTTGTTTAGGTCACACCGGACCACAGGCATCAGGACCAGGAAGCTGATTAGATAACGGTGCACAGGCCAAGCTCAGGGCCTTTTGACTAACATCTGATTCTATCCCTGCCCCCTCCCCTAAGGTCAAAGATCACAGCCCGAAAACAAAGACTGAGAGAGAAGGCCAAGGTGATCCCTCGTTGGACCCCACTCCCTTTTATCCAACCAGATTCTCCAGGCTCATTCTGGACAGTCAGGAGGGCTGCCTGGAAGAGAGGGCATGTGAGCTGGGGATTGAACAAAGGAGTTGGGCTTTGCCAAGGGAAGAAGATGGGGAGGGCGGTCCTGGCAGGGGCCCAGCCGCTGCAAAGGCTAGGAAGCCTTTAAGAGCATGACTTACCTAAATGTCCATCAATCACAAATATGTTTTTAAAACAACTCAAACATCACAATGGATAAACCAACTGCTGTGCATCCATACAACAGAATAAATGCTCGGTAATAAAAGGGAACCAACTGCTGATAAATGCCACATGGATGAACCTCAAAAGCCTATGTTAGGGACTTCCCCGGCAGTCCAGTGGTTAAGACTCTGAGCTGCCAAGGCAGAGGGCACAGGTTCCATCCCTGGTCGGGGAACTAAGATCCCGCATGCCGCACGGCGAGGCCAAAAAAAAAAAAATTAGATAAAAAAGCCTATGTTAAATTGAAAGAGACAGATACAAAAAGCTACATACTATATGATTTCACTTATATGACACTGTGGAAAAGGGAAAACTCTAGGGACAGAAACCAGATCGGTGGTTGCCAGGGGCTCGGGGGAGGGAGGAAGCTGACTGCAAAAGGGCATCAGGAAGCTACTTGGGGTAATGAAAATGTCCCATCCCTTGATTTTGGCTGCCAGACAGGAGAGATGTATACATTTGATAAAGCTCATCGAACTACACTTAAAAAGGATGCATGGGGCTTCCGTGGTGGCGCAGTGGTTGAGGGTCCGCCTGCCGATGCAGGGGACACGGGTTCGTGCCCCGGTTCGGGAGGATCCCACATGCCGCGGAGCGGCTGGGCCCGTGGGCCATGGCCGCTGAGCCTGCGCGTCCGGAGCCTGTGCTCCGCAACGGGAGAGGCCACAGCGGTGAGAGGCCCGCGTACCGCAAAAAAAAAAAAAAAAAAAAAAGGATGCATGTTATGGATGAACCTTGAAAACACGACACTAAGATTTTCTGACAGTTTTATTGAGATCTGATTCGGATACCACACAATTTATCCATTCAAAGTGTACGACTCAATGGTTTTTAGTCTATTCTCAGAGTTGCGCAGCCATCACCGCCATCTAATTTCAGAACATTTTCATCACCCAAAACAAAACCGCATTAGCACTCAATTCTCTCCCCCAGCCCCTGGCAACCACCGATCTACTTTCTGTCTCTATGGATGTGCCTTTTCTCAGATAAAGAGAATCATACAAGTCTTCAAATGTGTCCCTAATTCTCTATTTCTTAAAAACAAGCAGAGACACAAAAGGCCACATATGTCTTCTTTCACTTAGCAAAATGTTATCGAGGTCCTGATCATTCATCCTTTTTATGTGCAGTTTGTTGAACTTTATCCAATGTATATACCTCACCGGTGTGGCAACCAAAATCAAGAGATGGGACATTTTCATCAAGCCTCTTTTAAAAGGGTGAATATGAGCACACCTATGTTCACAGCAGCAGTATCCACAATAGCCAATAGGTGGAAGCAACCCAAGTGTCCATCGATGGATGAGTGGATAAGCGCAGTGTGGTGTACCCAGTGTTATTCAGCCTTAAAAAGGCAGGAAATTCTGACCCAGGCTATACACCGTGGATGAACTTTGAAAACATTACTAAGTGAAATAAGCCAGTCGCAAAAGGACGGACACTGTATGATTCTGTTTACGTGAAGTGTCTAGAATAAGCAAGGGAGTTCCCTGGTGGCCTAGTGGTTAGGATTCCGGGTTTTCACTGCTGTGGCCCAGGTTCGGTTGCTGGTCAGGGAACTGAAATCCTGCAAGCTGCGCGGCGCAGCCAAAAAATAAAAGAATAGGCAAATCCATAGGGACAGAAAGCAGCCTGGTGGTTGCCTGGGGAGCATTGGGGAGGGACTCCTTAATGGGTATAGGGTTTCTTTTTGGGGTGATGAAGACGTTCTGGAACCGGACGGTGGTGATGGCTGCACAACATCGTAAATGTACTAAACACCACTCAACTGTACGCTTTTTAACGGTTTAAATGGTGAGCTTTATGCTAAGTGAATCTTACCACAATTTCAAAAAGAAAAAAGATTAGCTGCAAATTAAAACGAGATATTTCCCAAAAGATGGACACAAATTAAGTCACCTGAGAAAACCAAGTGCGGGTAAAGGTGTGGGGAAACGGAGGTGCCCCAGAACGTGAGCACGGCACGCCCCCATGACCCTGCGGTCCCCTGCTCTGCACACTGGCTCTCAGACACTGCTGGCCCCGCCCAGGACCACGACCTACACACCTGGGGTGACTGAAACAAGCTTCAGGAAAGAACACCCGCCTTTCCAATATGATGGCACTTACACTCCCAACGGATTATTTGCTCCTCAGATATTCTCTCCCAGTCCATTCTGTTTTTAGTGTTGGCCCCCACTGACCCCAATCGTCTCACATCCCTCTATCGGATCACAGCCCACAGCTGGACAACTCTGCCCTAGAGACAGTCCCACGTGTGTGCGAGAGGGCTGCAGAAGAATCGTCGAGGGACTTCCCTGGCAGTCCAGAGGTTAAGACTCCGTGCTTCTACTACAGGGGGCACAGGTTCAATCCCTGGTCGAGGAACTAGGATCCTGCATGCCTCAGAATCGTCGAATCTCGAAAAGGAACAGACGGTTCAGCAGACTCTCAGCCAGAGATAAATCGGGCTTCTGCACACAACTATATCAGGCAAAATGAATGAAAGGACCGGGTCTACCTGGATAAGGCTTAGAGAAAGAATCTTGAGTGAAAAAAAAAGGCAAGCTGCAGAAAGGTAACAGTCACTATTGGCTCTTCACATGAATTTTTCAAACACACAAAATAATGTGGAACATTTTATTTCTTGAAAATGCTATTAACCTAAAAGCTGCCAGCTCAGCATTGGTCTGTAAGTCCCTCCATCTGGTCTGGCCCCTGTGGCCTCTCCAGGCCCCACATCCTACCATGTCCCTGTCACTCACTCAGTCCGTCCATGCTGGCCTCCTTGCTGTCCCCTGTATATGCAGGCACACCCCTGCCCCAGGGCCTTTGCATGGGCTGTTCCCTCTGCCCTCAATGTTTTTCCCGAGGTAGCAGCATGGCCAAATCTCTCGCCCCTCCTAATCTTTCCTCACACGCCCCCTTCTCAGGAAGACCCACCCCATCCACCTTCAAATTCCTGAACACCCCCCAGCCTGCTCTGGGTTTTCCATAGTCCTTGTCACCTTCCGGCATAATTATAATTAATTGTGTCTATTGTTCTTCATCTGTCTGCCCCGCTAGATCATAAACCCACCAGGACTGGATCCTCAGCTGCTCACTGATGTATCTCCAGGGCCTGGAACAGTGCTTGGCACTCAGCAGGTGCTCAGCAATGTGAGCTGGGGAACAAATAGAATCAAAGTAGAAACGTCTAGGGAGCGGCGATCTGCTTTCTCCTTTGTGTATGTTTTAAGAAGCTCATAATTGAGGGAATGTGGGGAGGCGGGCGTGCTGCGCGGCTTGCAGGATCTCAGTTCCCTGACCAGGGATTGAACCCAGGCCCACAGCAGTGAAAGCGCGGAGTCCTAACCACTGGACCGCCAGGGAATTCCCGAGATAATTTTTTTTTTTAAATACACAGAGAGCATGGCCTATTTGGGGCCCAAGCAGCTCAGCGGACGTGTGATGGAACAAATGAAAATTTCATGTTTCGATTAAATACATCTTAAAAATTACCATTTTAATAAAAATGTGAGCTGCGGGCTTCCCTGGTGGCACAGTGGTTGGGAGTCCTCCTGCCGATGCAGGGAACACGGGTGCGTGCCCCGGTCTGGGAAGATCCCACATGCCGCAGAGCGGCTGGGCCCGTGAGCCGTGGCCGCTAAGCCTGCGCGTCCAGAGCCTGTGTTCCGCGGCGGGAGGGGCCACAGCAGTGAGAGGCCCTCGTACCGCAAAAAAAAAAAAAAAAATTGTGAGCTGCAACCTCACAGGCCAGGCCACAGCCTCAGGACTGGGGTAAACAGATGATGAGACTCAGACCACTATCCCATCCAAGGGTGGTCCCACCTCCAACAGACCCCATCTCCTCTCCAGGCCAGGCGGTGAGGACCCTGCCTAGGGAAGGGGCAGAGCAGATGTCCTGAGGCCCAGAGGATGCAGGGTGAGGGACAGCAGACCAGCCTTCTGTTTCACAGAGAGGCCAGCGGAAGGCAGGGGAGAGGCCCAGGCCTCACATGGCTGTCCCTCCAGGGGCCTCAGGCCAGCCAGGCAGGCCTCCTGCGCACGCATGGGATGAGCTTGGAGTAGAGAAGCAGGCAGAGGCTGAGAGGGGCCCCATGACTCCAGGGACCTCTACCTTCACCCTCAGGAGCCAGCAGCCAGAGCACGGGACCTCAGCTCACAGAGGCCAGAAAAAGCATCTCTTGCCGGGTCTCGAGGGCCAGGAAGTCCGCGACCCCCAGTGAAACCACCTACCAGGAAATCTCCTCTCGCCCATCTCCCGAGCAGTAAAGCATCTGCATTAGGCCCCTTGGACCGCTGGAACAAAGTCACACACTGGGTGACTTAAAACATGTAACCTCTCCCAGTTCTGGAGGCCAGAAGTCCGAAATCAAGGCGTGGGCAGGGCCGCGCTCCTCCAGAAGGCTCCAGGGCAGGCTCCTAACTTGCTCCCCTAGCTCCTGGTGGTCTCAGGCTTTCCTAGGCGCATCCCTCCAACCTCTTCCTCTGTCATCACATCCCTCCTCTCTATGTGCCCTCTTCTTACAAGGACGTTCTTGTTGGACTTAGGGCCCACCTGACCCTTACCTTAATCACATCTGCAAAGACCCTATTTCCAAATAAGGTCACATTCGCAGGTAACGGGGGTTAGGACAGGACTTGGAAGTACCATTTTTGGGGGGGGACCCTATTCAGCCCAACCCAGGGGCAAAAAGCCAGGGCAAAGCGAAGTGATCAGGGTGTCGCTTGAACCCACAAGTGGCCACTGCCCTCCCACGGCACTCTCCCTGCTCCCAGGATGGCCCTGACTGCCAAATCCAAAACCCCACTCTCCAGGTGCCACCTCCTCCACGAAGCCTTTGGGGAACTACCTACGATGAGCCTGCTCTGACCTAATTAGGACCCAGGTCATTCTGTGGACAGTCACCCACTCCGTGCTAGATGACATGTTCTGAATTTAAAGATGAACAAGACGGGGCCCCTGAGAAGCTGGGGGAGGGTCGGGGAGCTGGAGAATCCTATCCACCATCTGTAAAGCACTACTCAGGTAGCAAAACACTTCCACCTACCTCACCTCATTACATTCTCAAAGGCCCATGGAACAGACACAGACACTGAAGCTCGAGGACCAATTATCACTCCAATGTCACAGGTGCAGGAAGAGACCAAGCCACAGGTCCTGCACCAACATGCAGGCCAGTGCCCTCACATTTCTCTCCCACTGGGCTCAGAGCACACGGGACAGGAGTTTCGCAAACTAATCATTAATTTTGACCTGGCCATTGAATTGCAAAACCCAATCCCTCCCCCAGTGACAACAGGCAACACACCTCTGACCAGATGAGCCAGGAGGCTGATTCACCTGTCTGAGGCCAGGTTCTGGGACAGGACCAGACCCTTCCCACTCCAGTCACTTCCTACCCCCTGCATCCGAGGGCTCCAGAGATGTCCCCAGCCCCGTGGGGCCCATGAACGCAGGGAAGACTGCAGCATGGGCTGATCCAGTCTGGAATTTGGGAACGTCACACCCTTGGCTAATGTTCCAACTTCTTTTGATTTTAAAGGTAAGAAGAATGAAAGAAAAGGTTTTTTATAGAAAACCCAAGCACGTTGCTGAAACAGCAGGGTGAGTTGCTTAAGCTAAGCAGTTGAGTCATGCTTGATTCCTCCATTTCTCTCCCACCCAAAAACCATCCATCAGGAAGTCTTGCTCTAAGATGCACAAAAAATCCATCCAACCACCCCAGCTCCTATCATCATTTGCTCTGACAGATGCAGTCACCTCTTCACTGGTTTTCTCACTTTTGCTTTTGTCCCTAGTCTATTTCCTGCATAGATCAGAGTTACCCTTTTAAAAGGTACATCTGATCATGGTATTCCCCCCACTCAAACACCTCCACGGCTCCCTACTTATCTTGGAAATAAATCCAAATCTCTTGACAGTGACCTACGAGGTCTTGCACCATCTGGCTCCCTGCAGCTATACCAATCGTAGCTCCCTTTGCCGTCCACCTCGCTCACTCTGATCCAGCCACACTGGCCTCATTGTTCCTGAGCCCATTGGGCAAGATTCTGCCACAGGGCCTTTGCACTGACTGTTTGCTCCTCCAAGGGCAATCTTCCCCCCGATGCCCACATACGTGACCCCCTCATTTCTCAAGTCTGAAGTCACTTTTTCAACGAGACCTTCCCTCAACAATATTTACTGGTTTCTCACTGCATGTCAGGCCCTGTTCTAGGTCTGGGGACTCTAGCAGTGAATGAAATGGACAAAGAAACCACCCTTTCTAAAGTAGCCCTTCCCCCATCACATTCTATCCATCACCTGTTTTGTCTTCCCAGCATTATCAACATCGGCAATTCCTACGTATTTGTTGACAAGTCCCCCTTCCTGCTGCCTGGACTGCGGACATGATGGACTAAGCTACAGCAGCCACCTTGGATCATGAGGCAGTCTTGAGAATGGAAGCCGCGCACAAAGGATGGTAGAGTAGAAAGATAGGAAGCTCAATCCCCGTGGCTTCACAGAGCCACCCCACCTGCCCTGGGCAGTGTAGTCATCAGAGAAAGGTCCATTAGACTCACAAGGAGATCCTACACCATATGCCAAAAAGGCTAACATGAAAAAGACTGACGAAAAAAAAAAAAACCCTACTGGGATAAATAGGGAGTATACAATTAACAGTTACACACTACTATATATAAAATAAATAAGCTACAAGAATTACTGTATAACACAGGAATCAATATCTTATAATAAACTATAATGGAAAATAATCTGAAAATATACATATAATAATAATTAAATACATATATATAACAGAAAAAAAAGGATAAGAAAAAAACTGACAATAACAAATGTCAGCAAGGATGTGCAGCAACCATGAATGCTCACACACCGCTGGTGGAAGTGTAATTTGGTACGATTGCCATAGAAAGCACTGTGGCGTTATCTCCTAAAGCTAAATAACGCAAATGTCCACAAACAAGTGGATGGACGACAAGCGGGGGCACCTTCGTACAATGGGACGTCACCCAGCAAAGAAAGGGAGTGGACACAGATGAACCGTACGAGCACAACGTGATGAAGAGATGCTCGACACCCAGGAGAACTCGCTGTATGAGTCCGTTTATGTGCTGTTCCAGGGAACGGGCAAAGCTAATCTCTGGTGATAGGGGTGGGCGTTGACAGAAAGGGGTGCAGGAGAGCCTCTACAGGTGAGCGTGGCAAATGTGCACGCCCACGTAAAAATTCATCAACCTCCACACCTAAGGCTGTGCACTTTCCTGTATGGATGTTACATTTAGATTTTATTTATTTTTTGTGGCTGAGCCGTGCAGCTTGTGGGATCTTAGTACCCCAACTAGGGATCATACCCGTGCCCCCTGCAGTGGAAGCACAGAGCCCTAACCACTGGACTGCCAGGGAATTCCCTAAATTTAGATTTTTTTTAATGAAAAAGAAAATTAAAGCAAAAAATTTTAATATGGAGGTGAGTGCTTTTAAGCCGTTTATCACTCCCTCAAGGCGAGCCTCAGCCCACAAAGGCTCAACAAGGGGGCTGCGCTCCATCAAATCTGACCTCTGGGCTTCCCTGGTGGCGCAGTGGTTGAGAGTCCGCCTGCCGATGCAGGGGACGTGGGTTCGTGCCCCGGCCCGGGAAGATCCCACATTGCTGCGGAGTAGCTGGGCCCGTGAGCCATGGCCGCTGAGCCTGTGCGTCCGGAGCCTGTGCTCCTCAACGGGAGAGGCCACAACAGTGAGAGGACTGCGTACCGCAAAAAAAAAAAAAATCTGACCTCTGAAGCTCTCCGCCTGTCCCCTGAAGAACAGCGAGGAGACCAATGGGGGCATGGGGGGTGGGGGGCGGGGCGGGGCGGGGCGGGGGGGCCGGGAGCGAACCCCTACAAGCAAGGAGACCCAGCCCTACGTCTGCAGCGAGCTGCTCCCTACTTCCTAACTTCCTGCCCTTCTCCTCCTGCCAGCAGGGGCCCGACACAGCTTCCTGTGCCTCGGTTTCCTCATCTGTAAAAAGGGATTGGAAACAGGACCAACCTCAACAGGGCCGTCATGTTGACATAACGGGATGAGCACGGCACTTGCCCTCTGTGCACTTCCTCCCCAGACCCAGAAACCACAGTCGAATCATGAGAGAAGCATCTGACAAATCCCAATAGAAGGGCATCTGACAAAACCGCTGACCGGTGCTCTTCAAAATCGTCCACGTCACCAAAACCAAGGATGGTCTAAGAAACGGGCACGGCCGAGAGGAGCCTGAGGGGACACAGTGACTAAGTGTGACATGGTGTCCCGGACGGGATCCTGCGACAGAAAAGGGAGGTGAAATAGAAATTAAGGAAATCTCAACAAAGTGGCGACTTCAGTTAATACTAATTTATCACCACTGGTTCATTCGCTGTAATAAATGGACCACACTAATTAAAGATGCTAACAACAGGAAGACCAGGTGTGAGGTACACTCTGTACTATCTCCTCCATTTTTCTGTAAGTCTAAAACTGTTCTAAAATAGGAAGCTATTGAAACACAAAGCAGGACCTATCTCACAGGGCTACCGTGAGGTTCAAATCAGTGCCTGGCCAAGTCACATCAGAGCTTGAAGCAAAGGAAGAATGTGAGCCCCTGGATACATTTTTTTCCCAGAACATTAAAGTCGTTGAAAAAAATACTGAAATGTTTAAAAGTAGATATATTAAAAGAATATGATTTACGTTTAAATATTTTACTTAAACGGGAACCAGAATTTGTTATAATTTTACTTCCCTGGCTTTAATGGAAGCAAATTCATTGCATTCGTTTCCTATTGCCGCTGTAACAAATTATCGAAAACGTACCAGCTTAAAACATCACAAATTTAGTACCTTACAGTTTTGGAGGTCAGAAGTCCAAAATAGGTCTCACCCCGAAATAGGGCTAAAATCAAGGTGTCGGCAGGGCCCGCTCCCTCTGGAGGCTCTCGGGGAGAATCCAAGTCCCTGCATTTTCCAGCTTCTAGAATCCTCCCACATTCCTTCAACCTCTGCTTTCATCATCACACTCTTTCTGACCCCCCTGCCTCCCTCTTACCCTTAGGATGACACTGGTCCCACCCAGATAATCCCGGACAATCTCCCCATCCCCCAAATCCTTAATTTAATCACAGCTGCAAAGTCCCTTTTGTCACGTGGGGCAACACATTCACAGGTCCCAGGATCAGGATGTCTTTGGGGGGGCCATCGTCCCGCCTGCCACACCCACTCAGAGATGCGGGGCTTCCTCCCATACAGCCCCTTCCACACCCAGGAGCACCCAAACGCCGCGGCAGAGGGACATTTGTTCCTCATGTACCGCTTCCTTTCCAGAGCATCCCTGTCTGCAGCCAACAGGCAGGGCCCCCGCCGGGGACACGGTGGACCAGGTCCCGCCGTGGGAAGCCCGCTGTCCTGAAGTGCAGCCCCACGCCCAGCCCAGGATGCTCGGTCCAACCCTCCTTAAAAGAAACACAGGGCTGAACACAGTCTGCGTGGGACTTCATGCAAGTGCTGCAGTGCGGGGTGGGAGGGACTTTGTTATCAAAGCTTGGATCTGCAGAGAAGCCCTTTTTGGGCTGCAGACGGGCCCCTGCCTCCTCCCGAATTCTAAGACCAAAGGACAGTCTGGCTTCACGGTGACACAAGGGTGTCCCTCAGAACTGGAACTGAGACATCCCCCAAAGAGCTCAGCCAGCTGCAGTGTGAGCTGGGAACATGGCGCAGGAGGGACTGAGGGGCCCTAGAAGGCCAGCCTCCCCTCTCCTGGGGCAACATCAGAACCAGGGGGCGTCTCCCCAAAGCAGGCCTCCAAAAGCCAACAGGGTCCCACAGGACAGATTGGGGGGAACAAAGGTCAGAGGACAGAGCGATTCGGGATTCTAGGGGGCCTCGGGAAGCTTCCTGGCTGGGCAGAGACCGATTGACCACTGAGCCGCACTTCCTCAGCCCCCCAAAAGGGACCCAACTGCAGGGGGTGGGGACACAGGGCATTTCTGAATAGCTGATCAGGTTCCTCATTTCAAAAACTCATCGCTACTCCTTGGAATTCGTTTTCACGCGATAACAGCATGGGGGCAACGTCAGGGGCAGCGGGTCTTCTGCATCATGTCCTTGTTTACCATGGACCTGTTCAAGCAGTCGTTCTCCAAGCGTGGTCCCTGAACCAGCAACATCAGCATCACCTGGGAACTTGATAGAAAAGCTGGCTCTCAGGCCCCATCTCAGACCTGCCGACTCAGCAACGCTGGGGGGTTGCCCAGACATCTGTGTTTTAACAAGCCTTCCAGGGCTTCTGCTGCAGGAGACAGCTAGCGAACCACCGTGCTAGAGACTCAGACGAACCTCTATACGTGCTTCACAATAACTCCGGGAAGGAGAAATGGATGCAGGTGGTGGTACACATGAAGCTGGAGGGCGCGGGACTCAATGTCCATTAACGCAGAGGAGTGGCACAGGGCAATCGTACTGTTTTCTCTCTCTCTCTCTCTCTTTTTTTTTTTTTGCGGTATGCGGGCCTCTCACTATTGTGGCCTCTCCCGTTGCGGAGTGTCCGGACGCGCAGGCTCAGAGGCCATGGCTCACGGGCCCAGCCGCTCTGCGGCATGTGGGATCTTCCCGGACCGGGGCACGAACCCGTGTGCCCTGCATCAGCAGGCGGACTCTCAACCACTGCGCCACCAGGGAAACCCTCTTCTTCTTTTTTTTTTTTTTTGACCACACCCCGCGGCATGTGGACCAGGGATCAAACCCACGCCCCCTGCAGTGGAAGCACGGAATCTTAACCACTGGACCGCCAGGGAAGTCCCGTGTTCTCTCTTTTTTTTTTCAGGGACATTTGAAATTTTCATAACAAGTTTCTTTTAAACCACTTAAAGATTCGAACCCCTCCCCCACCCCCAAAGAAAAAGACAGGTCTTCTGTCTTCCTGAAGCCAACTCTACAAACTGTCCGATTTGGCCAGTGGATGAGTTTTGGATCACATAGTATTTCAAAATATTTGAATTTGCTGACAACATCTTAAAAACGGTAGATAGGGCTTCCCTGGTGGCACAGTGGTTAAGAATCCGCCTGCCAATGCAGGGGACACGGGTTCGAGCTCCGGTCCGGGAAGATCCCACGTGCCGCGGAGCAACTAAGCCCGTGCGCCACAACAACTGAGTCTGCGCTCTAGAGCCCGCGAGCCACAACTACTGAGCCCAAGTGCCACAACTACTGAAGCCTGTGCTCTAGAGCCCGCGAGTCACAACTACTCAGCCCACGTGCCACAACTACGGAAGCCCACGCGCCTAGAGCCCGTGCTCCACAACAGGAGAAGCCACTGCATTGAGAAGCCCGCGCACCGCAACGAAGAGTAGTCCCCGCAACTAGAGAAAGCCCGCACGCAACAGCAAAGACCCAACACAGCCAAAAATAAATAAATAAATAATTTTAAAAATAAAAATAAAAATGGCAGATAAATTCTGGATTTCCGGCTTCTGAAAAACCAGGAGATGTGCCAGCACTGGGCCTGGGCCTCCCCACATGGCCCAGCCTGCTGAGTAGCAGCTGCTCCTGGTGTGGGATCTGCTCTCCAGGTTACCACAGGCCTCACTGCTTCCTATCACCTCACACCAGGTGGCTTCACTCACTGGAGGTGCTGCACGGCCCTCACGGGTATCTGAGTGCGCAATCCCTGTCCTACAGTAACACAGGATGAGAACATGGTACTCATTCATTCATTCATTCATTCCAACCCTGCCTGAGCATCTAATATGCTCAAAGCTGGTCCTCAGTGCTATGGGGGGCAAAGTTCATCGGAGAGGAGCTGAGCAGGGATTGGAAAAATGACAGGTTACTCACAAGGACTCAGACACACAACAGGAAGAGCTCAGCTCATCAAATGTATTTATTGGCAACCACTGGCCAGCACCAGAACATCGTTCAACATTGGCAGGACTGTCAACCACTTTGGAATATTGTTGGGGCACCAGCTACTAAAGCTAAAGTCCATGCCCTACATCCCAGTAATTCCATTCCGGGGTATCACCTAAGAGAAATGAAAACGCATGTCCACACAAAGACTTGTACACAAATGTTCCCAGCAGCTTTACTCCTGGTAGCCTCAAACCAGAAACAACCCAAATATTAACCAGACATCACTATATATTCACACAGCAGTGAGAAAGCACAGCCACGTGCAATGTGGGTGGATCTCACAAGCCTAATGTCGAGTAAAGAAGCCAGACCACAACAGCACCCGCTGGGTGATTCCATTTCGATAAAGTACAAAGCCAGGTAAAACTAAGCTATGCTGGAGGAAGTGAGGGTAGCGGTCACCCTTGGGGCTGGGTAGCAACAGGGGGGAGTGCAAGGGGATTCTGGGTGCGCTGCTGATTACTTGGGGATGTTCAGTCGTGAAAGTTCTGCCTGCCCGACATGAACTAGGCTAACGTTGACAACGATGCCAGCATTTACTGGGTGCCAGGCCATATGCTAAATGAGCATTCGATGTGGCAGGCCCAAAGGCCACCTTTATCCGCTCCTCCCACTAAGTGAACCCTGACTTGCTTCTAGTATTGGGGAGAAAGCCCTAAATCTCAGAGAAAATGAGCCCAGACTGTAGACCAGGCCCATGAGCTTGTCTAACAAATGAGAAGGAAAAGGAAGTCTGCTGGCAGCTTCTGAGAAAAAAAAGATCCTCTTCCAATAAGAGGAAGAACTGAACAGAGCCCTCCCATGGCACCATCCCTCCTTCTGGCTTTGAATGATGTGTGTGACAGTGTGATGTCCGGCACTGTGGCAGCCATCATGAGGCTATGAGGGCAAGGCTGAGAGAGCTGCATAGACACTGACCCAGTCCCCTGACATCACTGAACAGCTGAATAAATCTGGAGACATCCACCACCTCCGGTCTCTCATGGAGCACAGTAATAAACCTCTGTATTATACCAGCCACTTGGAAGCAGCTTTTCTGTTGCTTGCAGCCCAAAACATCTCATTCGATGCAATGCTTGCTTTCATCTAAATATGACAATTAGTCCGTGAGGTAGGTACGATTATTTGTTTTGTTTTGTTGATGAGGAAACTGAGGCACAGAGAGATTAAACTACTTACTTGCCCAAGGGCACAAACCCAGTAGTGACAGAGGGTCCTCAACTCCAGTCTGCCTCCAAAGCCTGTGCTCTAACATTCTACTGTCTCCATAAAGGCTCACCGCAGGTGTGGATAGATAAGGATCACAGGGAAGGGAGATGACTGCTGGAAGGCGCACGCAGTTCCGATCCCAGGCTCCCAGGAAAATCAAGCACAATCTCACCCTCCACCTGTGAGCCGGGGTCTCACCTGGACCCACCAACTACACTACCGTGATGGGAACTCCAGGCAGTCTACCTGTCTGTGCTCTTTAGGACGAGCACAGTCTCCCCCAGGGCTGACTTCTGCCCCACTTTCTCCACATAATTCAGGCAGAGGACAGCCCTTCCTTCAAACACCACAATTTCACCCCAATAATAAAGCAGCCTGTTTGCACGCAAGAAAGGGCTCAGCAAACTACAGCCTGCGGGCCACATCTGGCCTGTTTCTGTTCATCCCGGGAGCTAACAACGGTTTTACATTTTTACATGTTTGAAAAAAAAGAAGAATACTAACTCAAGACACATGAAAGTTACATAAAATTCACATGTTGGTGTCCACAAATAAAGCTGTGTGGCACTCAGCCAGCCCCCTCACAGATATATGGTCCACGCAGCTTCTGCACCACGGCTGCGGAGGTGAGAGGCTGAGGCAGAACCTGTTTGGCCCGTAAAGCTGAGAATATTTACTATTTGTTCTTTACAGAGAGTGTGCCTACCCCTGTCCTCTGCCCCTTGGTCCCCTGACCGGCCACATGGAGATGTGAGTACCTCCCCCTCCTCCTTGGTGGCAGCACCGAGAATCAAGTGACGAGGACATGCACTGATCTGAAGAAAGCACCCGGGTGTAAACGGGCCACAAGGACGCTTGCTAAATGAGCTTTCCGCCACTCACCTTGGCCCTGGTTCCAGAACGCGTGCGGAAGCTTGCCAAGGTCTCGTAAGATGGCGTAACGGTGGTTTGAGCCCGGAGGAATCAGAGGCTCAGGGGCTGCCTCCTCCAAAAGCTCAATCTTTTGCAAGAGGCTCAGCGTCCTGTAATCACCCTGGCCAGGGGCTGGGCAATCCGGTCTACCACCTACGAACCTGAACCCGATCCCTAACGCCCCGATTGGCGGGGCGGTGGGGAGGGGTGGGAGGGGGACCGGTACTGATCTCCCCTCAGGTTAAACCCCATCATGACTTTTTTTTTTTCCTTTTTTTTTCAGCTGGGCCACTCGGCACGCAGGACCTTAGTTCCCCGACCAGGGATCAAACCCGCACCCCCTGCAGTGGAAGTGTGGAGTCCTAACCACTGGACCACCAGGGAATTTCCCGCATCGCTTTTTAAAATTGTGGTCGAATACACATAACAGTACGTGGACCATCTTTACCATGTTTAAGCATACAGTTCAGTGGCATTAAGAACAGCCCCACCGTCGGTCTCCAGAAATTTTCATCTTCCCCAACTGAAGTTCTATTCCCATTAAACACTAACTCCCCTCCCCCAGTCCCTGGCACCCACCCTCTATTCTCTGTCTCTATGAATTTGCCCCCCCAACAAAGGGACTTCATATAAGTTGAATCACACAACATTCTACTTCATATAAGCAGAATCACACAATATGTGTCTTTTTGTGTCTGGCTTTTTTCACTTAGCACAATATCCTCAAAGTTCATCCACGTTATAGCCTGTGTCAGAATTTCTTTCCTTTTTAAGGCTGGATCACCTTCCAGTGTATGGATGGACCATATCCTGTTTATCCATCCATCTAGTGATGGTCACTTGGGTTGTTTCCACCTTTCGCCTATTGTGAAGAGTGCTGCGGTGAACATGAGTGTGCAAATATCTCTTCAAGTCCCTGCTTTCAATTCTTTTGGATATGTACCCAGAAGTAGCATTGCTGCATCCGATGGTAATTCTATGGTTCAATTTTTTGAGCAACTGTCAGACTTTCCCACAGCAGCTGCACCATTTACATTCCTTCCAACACTGTACAAGGGTTCCAGTTTCTCCACAACCTGACTAATCGCTGTCATTTTTTTGACAGCAGCCAGCCTGGTGGGCACGGGGTGATGGTTCACTGTGGTTAGGATTTGTACTCCGCTAATTACGAGTGATGCGGGGCACTTCCATGTGTGCCTGTTGGTCACTTGCATATCTTCTTCGGAGAAATCTCTATGAAGTCCTTGGCGCATTTTCTAATCGGGTCGGTTTCTGTTGTGAATGAGTTGTCCCACCGAGAACTTAGGACCAGATTTACGGCCCACACTTTCCATCTGCTCTTGACTGCCCTCCCGGATATTTCCATCTTAGGAAACAGCTCCACCAGCCACTGAATCCCTCAGATAGAAGTTCAAGAGACTTATTTCTCTCCTCCCCTCCCATCCAGAGTCTAATCCATCGGCATACCTGGTTCACGCTCCCTACAAGAGGAATCTTGACTCTGTTCCCTCCTTCCAATTATACTGCCTCTGCCTTGGCCCGAGGCACCCACCGTCTTCCTGTGCCTCCTCTCAACCCCCCAACACTGCCTCCCCGCCCCGCAGCAGCCAGAGGGCTCTGTAAGACACGCATCAGATCATGCCCCGCCCCCCACTCAGAACCCTCCACTGGCATCTCAAGGAATTGAAACCCAAATCTCAACTCCTCCCCGTGTCCTACAAGGCCCCGGCCTGCCTCTCCCCTCTCACCACCCACTTCTCCCCAAGCCCACGGCCTGCTAATCACATTGGAGTGATAGGTTGCTTTTCACTCCAATGTGACAAGCCACTTCCCACCTCCGGGCCTTTGCACTTGCTGTGCCCTGTGCCTGGCGTGCTGTTCCTACGCCCCACTCCTCAGCAGCTCCAACGGCCCCTCCTCAGGGAGGCCCTCCTGACCACCCACCCAAAGGAGAAGGACCCGGCCTGGGGTGTCCAGGACTGCAGCTCCCATGCCTGGTACAATGTCCAGCACACAGTAGGAGCTCAGAACACACGCGCTGAAGGCTGCTTACGTCCCAAACCACAAAGAGGAGTCAAAGAACATCCTCCCCTCACCTGCTCCCCGGGTTGAAGGACTTCTGAAACCTCAGCTGGACGCTTCCCCAGCCCCCGGCCTTTCTCCCTCCCCCGCCAAGGACACAGATGGCCAGGACTGCTGACAGCTGTACCCCACTTATCTGGGCTCCGCGGCCACACACAAGCTGCCGGAGCCCAAGGGAGCACGGAGGTGACGTCATTCTCCTGCAGGATAGGACAGGGAGGGCCCGGCGGCCCCCCAAGGACAGGCTCCCACCCAGGTCTATGGCCACAGCCACCTCCGTTCCCAAGCCCCCAGGCCATGACGCTCCAGGTGCCTGACACACCCTTCATCACCACAGCCCCACCACCCCTACCCCCACCATCCCCACTGCTCTCACCAGGAGGAGGCAACACCCGAAGCACTTTGCTCCCTGAGTCCTCACGACGGCTCCATGCCCTGGATGCTAACATCATCCCACCTTACAGCTGGGGAAACTGAGACTCAGGGAGATTAGGTCACTGCCCAAGCATAGCCAGTTTTCTGAATCCTCAACTCTATATATACTGCCACATATATTCATAATTACAGTCAAAAATTATATTTTTAGGGCTTCCCTGGTGGCGCAGTGGTTGAGAGTCCGCCTGCCGATGCAGGGGACACGGGTTCGTGCCCCGGTCCGGGAGGATCCCACATGCCGCAGAGTGGCTGGGCCCGTGAGACATGGCCACTGAGCCTGCACGTCCGGAGCCTGTGCTCCGCAACGGGAGAGGCCACAACAGTGAAAGGCCCGCATACCGCAAAAAAAAAAAAAAATTATATTTTTAAATTCTTTTCATTATTCCCTCATTTGAGCAGGTAGAAAGAACAGGTGCTGCTAGAGATGAGGAAACTAAGGCAGGAGGCTTACAATGAGCCTAAGGCCATAAGCTGCATCAGAACCCCGAGGGGCTCCCAACTGCCCAACTGCCCGGTTTTCCTCTGTGATGAACTCGTCCATCACCCAGGACCCTGGATGGCCTCCATGAACTAAGTCTGAATTTATTCCAGAAGAAGGCTGGTAATTAACAGCCACAAGGCCAGCCTGATGTAGTAGCACTCACTCACTTCCCATTTATCAACCCACTGGTCCCTCGCAGCAACAGCCATGAGGCCAGGGCTATGATTATCCCCATTTTACAGATGAGGAAATCAAGGTCTGGAGGGGCCAAGTCACTTGCCCACGGCCAAGGAGCTGGGAAGCATCAACCTGGTGAGAATGAGGTCTGCCGAGGAACAGACCTCATCCAACGGGGGCAGCCCCCGGCCGACAGCTGCCATGTAGAGTTTCCAAACTGTCAGGAGTGCCTCAAAATGTAGATTTGGATCTAAATCTGCCTGTCTTTAAATGCTGGCGACCGATATAATTTTTTTTTAATACCAGCGTGGGCCACACAAAACACCTCTCCAGCCAGGTCTGGGTCTGGGAGAGGCCGGGCTGTAACCTTGGGACAAAAGTGAGGGTTCCAGGTTCCGCTTCTACCACCAGCTGTGTGACCTCAGGCAGGTGCCTCAACCTCTCTGAGCCGCCAGGACTGCAGCCAGAAACTAAGCACAACCACACCTCGGAGGGGGTTATGAAGACAATGAACCTGTACCACACGCAGCTTGGTGCCTGGCACATACTAAGTTCTGCCCCAAAACCTATGAATGTGACCTTATTTAGAAAAAGGGTCTTTGCCGATTTAATTAAGGATCTCAAAGTGAGATCATCCTGGATTTTGCGGGTGGACCCTAAATCCAACGATGAGTGTCCTTAGAAGAGAATACACAGAGGCAGAAATTGGAGGGATGCGGCCACAAGCCAAGGAATGCCTGGAGCCACCGGGAGCAGAAGAGACAAGGCAGGATCCTCCCCTACAGCCTTCAGTGGGAGCACGGCCGACACCTCGATTTCAGACTTCTGGCCTCCAGAACCGGGAGAGAATACATCTCTATTCTAAACCACCCGTCTGTGATGACGTGTTACGGCAGCCCCAGGAAACATATGCTCCCTGAGAAAGCTCCAGAAGACACACAGGCGTCTCCAGCAGGAAGATTTTTTCTAGAATGGATCCCGACCTGCACCTTCCCTTGCCAAGGAACGAGGACTCCTTCCCGCGCAGGCCTTTCATCACTGCTCCAGCCCCGTCCTTTGCAGCGCTCTGTGTACAAAACCCGCAGGGCAGAGAGGCAGGCCCACAGGCCACAGGAGGGTGAGTTCCAAGATCCACCCCTCAGTGCCAAACCCAAGGTGGAAAAAGGCATGCAGGGTCCTCAAGGGCGGGCCTGGGACAGGAGGATACCCCGGTCCCTGTAGACACAAACAATGTTTTTCAGGAAGGAACTATTAACCCAAGTTGCCTTTGGAGCCAAGACCCACTGTGGGGAGAGGCAGTGGTGACTTTTCACATTGTGCCTTTTTTTTTTTTTTTTGAGGTTGTAACTCCCTGCACGCTTTCAATCTTTTTTCATTGTACCCCTATCGTACTTCCCTTATTTTTGATGCCAGTGGGGGCTGTCTGGGCAAGAGCTGGCCCTGCCAAGCACATCCCACCCAGTTGTCATAAGTGACGCGACCATCCGAGGCTGCTCTACCTGAATTTTAATCTGTGGGAGGTAAGAAAATCAGCCCCAACTGCAAAAGAGGACATCGGCTTTTAAAGAAAATCAAGTTCCCAGAGAACCCAAGAACTAGGACCTGGATTTGAAGCCGGAGTTCTGTGGGTCTGCAGGTCGGGCAAACATTTGGTCGTGGGTCAAATGGCGTCCCCCAGAATTCATGTCCAGCTGGAACCTCAGAAGGTGACCTTATTTGGCAATGGTGCCTTTGAAGATGTGAACAAGTTACGGATCTCGAGGTGACATCATCCTTGATTTAGGGGGGGCCCTAAACCCAATGACAGGTGTCCTTATAAGAAGAGGCAAGGGGCTTCCCAGGTGGCGCAGTGGTTGAGAGTCCGCCTGCCGATGCAGGGGACGCGGGTGCGTGCCCCGGTCTGGGAAGACCCCACATGCCGCGGAGCGGCTGGGCCCGTGAGCTATGGCTGCTGAGCCTGTGCGTCCGGAGCCTGTGCTCCGCAACAGGAGAGGCCACAACAGTGAGAGGCCCACGTACTGCAAAAAAAAAGAAGAGGCCAGGACACAGAGGGGACGGAAAGTAATACACACAATACAGTTACACAGCAAGGAGGCCACAGTCCCGCCCTTCGAGGGAGGGGACCCCTAAGCCGGTTGCAGACAGCAGGGGGGCACGCGGGGTCAGCCACATTCCCTCTCCGTCCTGCACAAGGCTGACCTCCCCCTCTGAGCCTTTTCAGCTGAAGAGAGGCTCCTCACATCCTCTGTCCTCTCCCTGCAGCTGACCTCGGTCACCGGGGTCCAAGGATTTCTGATTAAACCAAGTCCAAGTCCCGGGATCTATCCCTAGTTTTCTGTGTGCGCCCTCCCACCCGCAAGCCCCTCAAACTCTCTGAGCCTCAGACCCCATCCCCCACTGACTTAGAAAAGGAAGAAGGCTCAAACACACAACTCAGAAGTACACACATCACAACCACACACAGCCTAGAATGCCAGATGGCATCGGGCGCTGGAGCAGATGTGGGAGGGAACGGCAACGGCCCTTCTGGAAGGCACATTTGATGACACTGGCTCCCTGCCTCCCCCTCCCGTGCCCTTCGACCTAGCAGCTCCACTCCCCGCACATCCCGAGGAAATTCTTGGGAACTTTAAGATGGAAGGTTCCAGGATGTTTGCTGTCTGGGGTGGAAGGAGTGGACGGAACCAGGAATAAACAAAACATGAGGAATGTAAACTCAGAAACCCAGGCAGTAGCAAGAAGCCATGGGCCAGATGAGAACACAGGACCATAGATAGATTTCCAAGAGCGTGATGGGAGAAGAGTAGGGCTCAGAGCAGGAGTCAGAGGTCGTCCTCTCCCCAGGCTCTGGCAGCCCATGTGCTGCGCGTGGGGCCTGCTCGGCCATGCCCAGCTCAAAGCACTTACCACTTATTAGCCTGCTCAATCCTCACCTCAACCCTACGGGAAGGTGTGGTTTGTCCCGTTTTGCAGGAGCCTATCCAAACGCGAGACCCAAGGAACCTACCCCAGGTCACCCGCAGGCAAGTGGCAAAGCCAGGATTGGTCCCCATGCCCGCCTGGCTCCAGAACTGAGCTCCAGCCCACTGTTCTGTAAGCAGACTCCCAGCACCACCTGTGGCACAAGGACACACATGTCCTATTTAAAGACATACCACCCAGGGGATGGGTGCCAGGGCAAGGAGGGGTGAGACATGAGAGGGATAAGGGGAAGAAGAGGAAATAGAAGGAGATAAGGGAAAATAGATAAACAGGCACATGTACGCACATATCCGCAGCGGCACTCTTCACAGTGACCAAAGGCTGCAAATAACCCAAGTGCCCCTCAACTGGTGGATGAGTAAACAGAATGTGGTCCATCCGCACAGTGAAATATGACTCAGCCGTAAAAAGGAGTAAAGCACCGGCACAAGCTACAATCTGAAGAACCTTGAAAACGTGATGCTGAGTGAAAGAAGCCAGGCACAAAGGACCACACAGGGTGGGATTCCATTTATACGAAATGTCCGGAACAGATACAGAAAGCAGACTAATGGCTGACAGGGAGTGCGGGAGCTGGAAGGAAGAAAAGATGGGGAGTGGAGTTTCACTTTGGGGCGACAGAAGCGTTTGAGAGGCAGAAAGAGGTGATGCTTCACACTGTGCGAATGGATCACTTTAAAATGATTAATTTTATGTTCTTTGAATTTCATCCCTATAAGTTATTCACTAAAAAACTTGTGGACTTCCCTGGCTGTCCAGTGGTTAAGACTCCATGCTTCCACCACAGGGGGCACGGGTTGGATCCCTGGTCCAGGAACTAAGGTCCTGCATGCCTCAGGGCAGCTAAGCTCGCGCACCACAACTACAGAGCCCACACGCCACAACTAGAGAAGCCTGTGCGCCACAACGAAGACCCGACGCAGCCAAATAAATTAATTAACTAATTAATTTTTAAAAAGATGGGGTGTGGTTTATTGCAACAACACAGGTGGGTCTCACAAATATAATGGGAAGCAAGAACAGCAAGACAAAATTTAAAAATACAGAGTATGTGCCTTATTCCGTCAGGGCTGGGCTGCTGTAACAAAACGTCACAGACTGGGTGGCTTATAAACAACAGACATTTATTTCGTTCAGTCAGGAGGCTGGAAGTCTGAGATCAGGGTGCTGGCATGGTCAAATGAGGGCCCTCTTCTGGCTTGCAGACTTCTCGCTATGTCGTCACATGGTGGAAGAGGTGAGGGAGCTCTCCAGGGTCTCTTTTACAAGGGCACTAATCCTATTCACAAGGGTTCCACCCTCATGACCTAATCACCTCCCAAAGGCCCCACCTCCTAACACCATCACTTTGGGCATTAGGATTTCAATGCATGAATTTTGAGGCATTCAGACCATAGCAATATGATTCCGTTCAAGTGAAGCTCAAAACCAGACAAAACTAAGCCCAGTGTTTAGGGATGTAGATGGGGTAACACGATAAAAAGCCAAGCAAGCTGGGAAAAAGTCTCCTCTGCAGGGGCTTCTGGAGGGCAGATGAGGTTCTGCTTTTTCATCTGGGGATGATCACACTGGTGTTCGTTTTAGTTATTTATGTAACTGTGTGTGTCTTAGGCACTTTTCTTGAAGTGCATAAGATTTCACAATAAAAAGAAATCAAGGTTGAAAGTCCAAAGCAGGAGGCTGCAGCAGGTGGAATCTGGGGACCCTGGGAACAGGCGGTCAAAGGAAGTCCTGAGGCTTAGAGAGTCTTTCAAAGCTGCCAAGGGATTCCAGCTACAGCGGGCTCCCGGCCGAGTAAAGCCACAGTGACCTTCCTGTGCCAACCAAGAGGCCAGATGGGGCCAGGGGGACCTGGCACAAGAATTTCTTCAAGCCTCAGAGGGACAGGCGGCGGAGATGAGAAGCCCTCCTACCTGCCACCCCATCTCGACCAGACAGGCCCTGACACCCCAGGGCTGCAACGCGTTTCCAGCCCAGAGGATGAGGCGGCATCCGACCCAGCCCGTGGCCCTCAAGTCCATGGCGCTGGGAGATGGGGAGGGCTGGAGGGGAGGAGACAGGCTGGCCAAGGGCCGCTGGAAGGATCCGCACGTCTGGGCGTGAGGGCAAGGAATCAGAGCTGAGAAAATGAGGAAGCAGATGGAGGAACAGCTGAGCGAGGCAAGGCCTGATGGAATCACTGGCTTCTTCCAGTCCGAGGGGAGGTTCAAACTCTCCTGGGGGCGCAGGCCGGCTGTGGGATGGGGTCACCAAGCTGGGATGGGGGTGGGGTCCAGGCGCCCATCCCACCTCAGCCAGGAGAGCTCTACTCCCATCTGACTCACACAAGGAGGCTTTTGTGTAGGACTCTGTCGGAAGAAAACGTGCACTCACGAGGAAACAATTAGACAAATCCAAATCGACAGGCATTCCGCCAGAAAAACTGGTCTGGTCCCTTAATAAACGCCAGTGTTGTGAAGGACCCAGTAAAAAGAATAAGGCTGGAGGACTGGTCTGGATTAAAGGAGGAGAAAGAAACAAGGCAACTGGACACAGGACGTGATTTAAACAATAAAACCCAAAAAACTGCTATAAAGGGTGCTCTTGGGTCAATAAGAGACTCTGAATGTAACCTGAGCATCAAAGAAGTAAATTATTACGAGCTTTCCTGAGTGTGACTGTGGTCTGTGGTTACAGAAAAAAATAGTCTTGTCCTTAAGACACGCACGCTGCAGTATTCTGGGGCGAGGTGTCCTGACGTCTGCAAGCAACTCTCACATGGTCTGGCAACGAGAGAGACAGACAGACAGAGACTGAGAATGAAAATGCAGCAAATTGTAAACATTGGTGCAGCTCAGGAAACGGCTTACAGGAATTCGTTGCACTGTTCTTGCGATTTTTCCAAAATAAAATTTTTCAAACTGAAACATCGAGGTGGGAGAAGAACACTTTCGGCTGCTTTATGGATTATTTCACAATTTTGAAAGCTCCCTCCTGGAAATGGCTCGTACATCCACACCGTGGGATGTTCAGTCATCTAGACACCCAGTCAGAGCTACCCAAGCAACCGGGGAAAGCTTAGAGAAGAGACGCAGTGAGAAAAGCAAGATGTGGGGAAGTGGGCGTAGTATGGTCCCGTTTCGGTAAAATGACAGACTAACTAATCCTACTATAGGTGTGTGTATAAGGCTAAGATGATGACAACAGCAAACACTTATGTGACACTTGCCAAGCTGTTATTCTAAGTGCTTTACATGTGCCAACTCCTCCATCTTCATAAGAGCCCTGTACAGGAGATACTTCCATTAATGCCATTTTACAGAGGGGGAAATAAGGCACAGAGAGGTTAAGTTACTTGTCCAAAGACACACAGATGGGAAGGGGCAGAACCAGAATTTGAACCCAGGCTGTCTGGCTCCAAAGTCTATGCTCTTGGATCCACCTAAACTCCTGGATGCCAAAACCCTGGCCAAGGGCTAGAGAGAGTCATGCGGGTTTGAGAACCCATGCCTGACCTTGAGACGGTGACATGCCACCACTGCCTTCCAGCTCCCCGTGTTCCAGTCTGCCTCATGCCTCTCACTCAGGTGGAAGGTTATCATGTGGGCACACAGGGCTCTCTCAGCACACAGAGGGATGCTCCCAGAGGCCCTGGGGGCCTGGCTGTCCAGGCAGGTCCCTCTCACACACAGCTCCTTGCTGTCCTAGGTGAAGAAGGGTGTGCCCCAGAGTTGGGGGCAAGGGCCAACAAGTTGGCAGCCGTTCATCCGGGGGACTGTTGATGACAGATGTGCTGGTTCACATTGCAGAACACACCTGCTGGCAACAGCGATTCCAGATCAACTCCTCTGCAACTGTACCTGGGCAGATTCTGATAAAGGTCAGAGTCTTTACTCATCCTTCCTCTACCCCATCCTCTCCAGGGCACACCACTGGCGTCTCCCACCCGGGGCAGACAAAGCCTGCACTTTGGCACACCCCAGCCCCGACACCTCTCCCAGTTTACAACAAACACCTCCTTCCCATCCTGCCAGGAGGTGGGCGGACAGGAATGCAGACAGGGGACCCTGGGGACTTTCTGCCTGAAGAATGCTTGCTAACTAATGACTTGCTTTTACAACTACTTGGCTTCTTCCAAGCCCTGCTCCGGGGGCCCATCTGACTTCCACCTACTTCCCTCCCCCGCCCCCCCCCCCCACCTGAGACAGTCTTCCCTGCCAGTACTCACTGCTAATTTTCTCTGTGGCCTTACTTAAATCTTCGCTCCCTTTGGGTTCTGGTTTCCCCAAAGAAAAAATAAAAGATGGAACTGAGTAAAATCCAAGCTCCAGATCCAACAATCTGAGTGTATGAAACCTTCCCTGATAAAAACAATTAGCTGATAAGCTACCATCTCCTCCAGAGGTCTTGGGTCTAGCCAAAGAAAATAATCTCTAATACGATAATAACAAGAAGCAATGAGATGAAGTGAGAAAGCTACCCTGGGGAAAAGGGCACATCAATCATTTTTGCTGCCTGTCACCCTTTCCTCCTTCTGCTAACAGTGCCCCCCCCCAACATTTTCCTTTAGGGCACCACCCCACCCCACCTCAGTCTCTTTGCTTTGGGGAAGAAAAGTCCTCCTTCTCCAGCTCCAAGAATGGGCATGTAATCCAAGCCTGACCAATCAGAGCAATCCATTTCTCAAGCTACAGTGATTGGCTCAGGGATAAGCATGAGAGACAAGTCCAGCCAATCAGAGCCCAAGAGTATTCACACCACAACTTTTCCCAGCCACTGGGAAAATTCTCTAATTATCTTTGAAGGTCTCTCCATAAAGTTCCCTTTGGAGACCTCTGGGGAAATTCAAAGGAGCCAGCTTCTCCCCAATGTGGTACAGACGGCCATCTGAGCCCCAGATAAAGCTGCTGGCCAGTGATACGAAAGCACACATACAAAAAATGAATTTTTAACTCTTGGATTGCATTCAAGCTGGACTCATTATGGGACCCCACAGGAGGAAGTGCAGGGCCACAAGAAGCTCCCTCCCCACCCTCTCTGCACTCTCCAGGCCAACACTAACACAGTCGACTTGTGGTTTACTGACCACAAGTCAGTAAAAGATTTTGCCTGGTTGAGCTGATGTGTGATTCTGTACGTACAGAGCTTGTAAGTATCACCAGCAAACTGGACCTGGGTCTCCCGACTCCAGCCTCACGAGGTTTCCACTCATAAGGACAGGAAATGCAAGTGGTTCCACTTTAAGGCTGAACTGGGGCTTAAATGCAGCAGGAGGGAAACACCGCCACACCCCCAGTCCAAGCCACCCAGCTGAGGCCAAGATGCCAGCCAGCATGAGGATCCCTTCTCCTTCCGAGAGGCAGAGCGAGGCAGCCCCAGACCAGCCTCCACGCCTCCCCTGGCCCCTTGGACAGGACAGATGCTCTTTCTTTACCCACCACCCCCAGATGGCCCCAATGACATCTTTGTAAACCTGTGTCCCTTCCTTCTGGCGACTCTGCCTTCACGTTGGGACAGAGGAGGGGTCAATCAACACTCAGCCAGTAGAAACACCCAGTCGCTGGAGTCAGAGAGACGTCTCTGGAATCCAGGCAGGGCTTGTTAAGACTCAGGCCCTGAACCCACGAACACATCATGGACAGCAGGCTCCCGGGTGCTCCCTGGTGCCGGGCACACAGATAGGAGGGGAAGAGCCGGTATTGGAAGCCAAGGAGTCTGGCTTCAAAAATTTATGCTTTTGAGGATCCCGATTGGAATCGTCTCACTGCCTCGACCCAAGGTCCCACCCCAGCCAGGTCTCTGCCCTGGACCAGCGTCCCCAACCATGGAATACAGTCATGAACGAGAGAGACATAGGCCCCTGCCTCATGGAACCTCAAGCAAGTGAACAATATAATTCCAGAGCATGGTGACGGCTTGGAAGACAGTAACACGGAATGCTTATAACATAGATGGGGTGAGGTTCATGGGGGGAGGGGGGTCTCTTTGTCAAGAGGTCACATTTGAGCTGAAACATAAGAGGAACCAAACATAAAAGCCAGGAGAAAGGAACAGTCTGTGCAAAGGTCCTGAGGCAGAAAAGAACATAGTGTCCTGGAGGAAAAGAAAGGCCTGTGAGGCTGTAGCAGGGCGGAAGTGCAGGGAGTGGAGGTAAGTGGCTTACAGGCCATGGTGGGCAGACGGGTTTCAGACCACACGCAAGAAGGTTTTCATCAGGGCTGTGAAATGATCCAATGTGCATTATTTTAAAGAGCATTCTAGCTGCGGCAGGGGAAACTGACAACAGAGTGGCAAGGATAGGAGCGGACAGGCAGGAGAGGAAGCTCCTGCGGCAGGTGAGAGGGGGAAGGGCTGGATGTGGAGTGGGGGCCGCGCAGGGGGAGGGGCGCGGTCCCCAGGTCCCCGCCCAGGACGACAACCTGACACTCATCGCGAACCTCCCAGTGAGACCACCCTCGTCTTCTAAACATCCGTTCAGTAACTATTTGAGAACCTACCCCTATGTGCTAGGCGTCGTTCCAAGTGCTTGGGACACAGCGATGAACAAAAACTAAGGTCCCTGCCCTCGTGGGCCCGACATTCTCACAGGGAGAAACAGACAATAAGTGATAAACGGGATGCATAGGTAAATTCGGTGTTATCTCAGCAGGTGACAGGACTACAGAGAAAAACAGCACAGTAAGGAGAGTTCAGAGCACCAGGGAATGGGAAGGGAACTTGCAATATTCAAAAAGAGAGATCCGTGGGCAAGTGAGATCTGAACAAAGGCCGAAAGGAGGTGGGAGAGTGAATCACGCACATGTCACATCAGGGAAAGAGCTGTGGGCAGAGGGAAGAACTTAGGAAGTCTGAGGAAGTGCCAGAAGGGCCGTGTGCAAGGTCAAGGTGAAGGGGAGGACAGAGAGGGGTCAGGATCAGACGGCAAAGGCCTCAAGGCACAACATAAGGGCTCACCTTGACTCGGAGGGGATGGGGCAGGTTCACTGCAGGGCTTTAAGCAGAGGAGGACGGTGCAATTTTCATAGGATGCCTTGGGCTGCTGTGCTGAAAAATCTGACCAGGGAGCACAGGTGGGCGCAGGGATCCTGCAGGAATCCAGGTGAGAGCCGACGGCACCCTGGACCAGGGTAGTGGCCATGGGTGTGGAGAGAAGTTGGATTCTGGTTATGTTTTGAAGGTGAAGCCATAAAATACCCTGATGGTCCAGTGTGAGAAGTGAGAGAGTCAAGGCTGACTCCAAGGCTTTCGGCCCGGGTAGCTGGAGAATGGACAAGCAATGGCCTGAGATGGGAATGTGGGTTTCACGGGGAGCGATGGGAAGTCAGGCGCTGGCTAGGGTAAGCGTGAGCTGCCTTTGACCACCCAGGTTGAGATATGGAGTTGGCCACTGGATGCTTGAGGCTGGAGCTCAAGGGGAAAGGTCCGGGCCTGGGATATCAGTTTGGGAGGTGCCAGGACAGAGATGGCATTTGACACGTGAGACCGGGTGAGCACGGCCAGGAAAGGCCTGAGCCCTGGGACGTGCCAATAGCCAGCGGTCAGGGAGATAAGGAGACACCAGCATCTGAGTCCAAGAGCGGCCCAAGAGAGCACACATTAAAGCGTCTCAAGAGTCCTTCTAGAAAAATGGTGCAGGTGAGCCGGTTTGCAGGGCAGAAATAGAGACACAGATGTAGAGCACAAACGTATGGACACCAAGGGGGGAACATGGCAGGGGGGCTGGGGGCAGTGGTGGGATGAACTGGGAGATTGGGATTGACATATATACACTGATATGTATAAAATGGATAACTGATAAGAACCTGCTGTATTAAAAAAAAAAAAAGAGTCCTTCTAGAAGCTTCCAGAAAAGCTGGAAGGAACTTCACCCCAAATGCCAGGAAGTAAGCACAGGTCAGGACACTCCTGTTCCTTCCTCCCCCCCAGCACGAAGCAATTGGGGAACAGGAGGAAACAGTGGGGCGGAGGTGGGGGAAGGAAGCAAGACAACAAAGCCAGCTGTGCCCTGGGCCATCAGGGGCCCGGACCTCTGGGTTTGGGGAGGTTCTGAGCAAAATGATCCTGAGCTTCAAATCAGAGCCACCTATAACTCAGCAGCTCCTGGGCCCTGGAAATCTCCAAAGCCAAGAATGAACTTCTCTGTGTTGTTTTTGTTTCTCTTTGCGTTTCAGCTCTGGTGGCCACTCCCAGAGCCAGTGGAGGCCAAGGTTGCATTTGACCAAGGGGGAGGGAGACAAGGCACATGAAAGGACTTCACCTTTTGTCTTGCTTTTGTATTTCTGGCCGACTGCTACAGTTGAATTCTTTGCACCATAAATGTGTTTATGGGGACGAAGCTGCTAGATCCCTGTGGCACAGAAGGGCCGGGGGTGTGGGAGGGAGGTGGGTGCTCAGGCTGGACTCCCCATAACCGAATTCTCTAGTTCTAAGATTATGAGCCAGAAAAGTCAGCCTTGTGGCTGAAACCAGCCTTGAGGGCGGCTTATGACCCCAGGGGCCTCTCTGCTGCTGGCCAAGGGCATAGGATCACCCTTCCGGGCACCATGACCACCGGGAGGACCCACGGTCACTGACGGAGCAGACGTGCCTGTGCCAGGGCTCCAGCGGGACCAAACTGCACAAGGGAAGCTCTTCAACAAACAAGTCCTCCACACAGACTCACTTCTGTCCCGTTTGCTAGAAGTTGAAGCCAGAACGGGATGATTCCAGGTAGCTGAGTGTCACCAAATACTAGCTAATCACATGAGTCACGGAGCAGAGGCCCAGCCAGTATGAGTCATTCTAGGAAGGGATGGGGAACGTGTCCTGAAATGGGAAGAGCCAGGCGCACTGAACACAGCCCCGTGCCGGGCCTCGGGAAGGCCAGACCGTGGTGGGACACATGGCCACATGTCTGTGCACACAGCCCAACACACGCGGACACGTGTTAACGTGCGTCCACATGTCCCCGTGTGTAACTGTACACTCAACAGGTGTCAACACACATGTGCGAGCCCACACACAGACACATACATAACCGCACGTGTGAACCCGTGTGTGCCAGGCTACCACACGTGGGCACACGTGTGTACACGCGCGTTCGTTCACATACACGTGTACGCCATCGCAGAGACACTGTGCTCCATGCCGACACATGCTGACACGCGACACTTGTCTGTGTGTGCGTGCTTCGGCACGTGGCCACACGCAGGCGTGCATGGGCCCATGCCGACACGTGTTCCTGTGTCACCAGTCAGCGTGTACAGCCGGCACACGTGTGCACACACATGAAGCCACAGGAACGAATCTGTCAGCAGCAAAGAGGGGAACAAAAATAACCAACGCTCGGGGAGACTAAAAATAGCCCGTATTTTCAACTGTGGCTCTGGAGGGATAGGAAGTTCCCGGCAGGAAAGAGTAAGAAAGACACAGCAGAATCGGAGCACACCTGCGACCCCACTGCCCCCCGAGAAGGGAGCACCGCCCCACCGTCCGCGGCCATGGGTCAAGTCCGCGGCCAGATGGAGCCTGATGTGGTCAGAGGCGGTCAGCCCACGACGCCGTGACGCCCTCTGAGACGCAACCCTGGGGCTTTGTGGAGGTCCAGACGGACGGCAGGGCACAGAGCTGGCCGAGCAGACCCTGCAGGACAGGCGGGGTCACCCTGAGGGTCGCTGGGACCACGGGCCAGGGAGAGGCTGCCCTCCCCAGCTTCCCTTGTCATCTGCGATTCTAGAGCTGCCCGGGCCTCGCAGACAGCCCTGGAGGGAAGACGTCAGGACGTACTCTGTACTCGCAGTTTGGGGGAGGTGATTATCAGGGGAAAGGCCTGGGAAGGACCCCGCTGCCCCACTGTCTGTGCAGGAAAAGGACAAGGAAAGGTGGACCCAAGCAGAGAACAGGGGAAGGGCCTGCCCTGCCGCCCACGTCAAGTCGAGCTGCTCAGAAATACTGTACAGAGAGTGGGGAGGACGGGGTCCACAGGTGGCGGACTCGCTGGAATCTTGTTTCCGCCACTTCAGCTGTGTGACCTGGGGCAAGTGTCCTTCCAGCTCTGTGCTTCCATTTCCCTCAATAAAAGAGAGGCAGAGGGAGCTATTTAGATACGAAATGAAGCAACTGAATACCTGCAAAACACGTAGGCCAGGGTCTAGTGCGTAATCAGCGTCCACTGACTGTTATCTCTCCCCAACCCCTGCCTTTGAACTGATGGGCAAAGGAGATTTGCCAGAGGGCACGAAGCACGGGGGCAGGGCACAGTGTTCCTGAAGGCTCTCTGGGTGGCCCTCGCCAAGGGACGAGGGGGCAAAATAGAGTCGGAGGCTGGGGGTGGCGGTGGGGAGAGCCTAAGGAAATAGCCTGACCTCAAAGCGCTCAGCGTCTGCCCATCCTACTGTGAACCCAAGCACTGCTCTGGTCCTGGGGACACTGCAGGGACAGCGACAGGACAGCCCGCGCCCCGGCTCATGAGGCAGAGAGAGAATGCACAAATCAACATATAACATAAGGGGGTGACTTTCAGGGACATGAGGGGTGAACTGTACAGATATCTGGGGATGAGCCTTCCGGGCGGTAGAAAAAGCAAGCCAGAGTTTGGTGGGACCAGGCTTGCTGGGTTCAAGGACTTCAAAGAGATAAGCATGGCAGGGGAGCAAAGGAGCCAAGAGGGGGGTGCAGTGACAGAGGGAAGGGGGGCTGCATTGTGGCGGGGGGACTTCAGCCACTGAAATGACCTTGGTATTCACTCAGAGTGACACGGGAAACCTCAATGGGTTGTGAGCAGAGGGGGCACATGATCTGGTTGTCTATGGAGACCAGAGATGAGACTACTGCACTAGTCCAAGCAGTGGATGGAGGAGGGCAGAGTGGTGGAGACGTTGAGAAGGGGTCAGTATGCAGATATGCCTTTGAAGGTAAGCCGATAAGGTTTGCCGATGGACCAGATACAGGGGTATCACAGAAAGCCTGCAGTCAAGGATGACCCAAGGTTTTTGCCTCTACCCTTGGAGGGAACGAATGGAGATATCGCTTATTGAGATGGGGACACAGATGGGAGAAGACTTTGGCAGCTGGAAAAATTCACGGATATAGCACCCAAGGCTGATTCCAACTAGAAAACATAAAAGACAGCAGAGGGGGACTCAGCTTTCCCCCCCACCCCCGGCCATGGAGAAGGCCAGCAGGCCCATCATTGCACATGGTGGCCCAGCAAACGAACCCCTTCCCCTGTGGTCCAGCGAGGCCTTCCCTGGTGGACCAGAGACACCTAGTAACTTGGAAAGACACGCCCAGGGACCTGGACTGTGCTTCCTAATCCATGCAAACACACAGGGCCACGCATGTCAGGCTCTGTTCTAGGCTGTGGATATAAGAGCGCCCGTCCTCCTGGGGTTTGCCTCAGGATTTTTTCACACACACACACACACACCAGCAAGGTAACTTGGGCAAATTACTCTCTTAAACTTCTGTTTCCCTAACTGTGGATGAGGACAGTGAGATGTGTGTCCCAGAATTCTCCCAGGACTAAACGAGATGATCAACATTTACAAAGATGCCTAGCGCACAGTCATCCTCGATTATACTCCTGAGTGCATTCGGTCTGAACACCTCTTGACCAACCCCACCCACTGGGGGAAAGGAGAAGAAATGAGTCTCATTCTCCCCCAAGACCTCGCCCAGCGACCTCCATCTCCAGGGCCCCTCCACTGTGTGCCTCGCGCATTCTGCATCTAACTCGTTTGGCCATTCTCTGGGGAAAGCTATGGATTCGTTACTAATTTTTAACTAAACACACAATACGTGAATACATTCTCCTTATTTACAAAGAAAAAGTATGAGCCTTCCAGATAATGCATAAATATTCTCCCTGCCACACCCCCAGTCCCCTGAGAGTAACCACTTTTGTCAGTCTGGTGCACACCCTTCCACACCTTTTTCTGTGCTTTTACATGCACTGATAGAAACCCAGTGAAAAGAGAGAGTACTGTTTTGTGGAGGTTTTTTGGAGTTTTTTTGTTTTTTTTTTAACATGAGTAGCCTCAAAGCTTTTTTTCAATTAGTAATGTGTTTTTTTCTACTTTTCTGTGCCCAGACGTGAATATCTAGCTCCTTCTCTCTAACTTTTACCTAGAACTCCACTGGATGAAGCACTCCTGCTTTAATTCCTATGCCCCTATTGAAACGCAGACCAGATCTGGCGGTCAGGATTCCTGCCCGAAACTGCCACGAGCTGTGTAAACCGGGTACACTCAGAGCAGTTTCACACACAGGTCACCGCCTTTGTACTTTATCATCTTGCCAGGAAACAAACTAAATCCAACCCCTGCCTCAGAGCTGAAGACACATGCCCTGGCTCAGAGGTGAAGTAACTGGCCTGAGGTCCCCAGCCAGCAAATGGCACAGCCAGGTCTGCAAACCCTGAGCCCTGGAAACTGACATCGGTTTCAAAACGAGCCACGCCCCTATGCAACCCCACCCGTAACCTGAGAAATGTAAATCACACACATCCGATTAACCCCCCCAAAAAAATTATAATAAGAAATCGGTAATCCCAATAATGGCAGAGCTGTGAGGGAGTGACTAGTTCCATACTCTGTGGATGGGACTGTAAATGCCCTCAGTCTTCAGAAGGGCCATTAGGCTGTGTCCAAATGCAAACTGGACATTCCATCTGGACTGGAGGCTTCTCTTCTAGAAATGTACCTGGCGGAAATGTTCATCCAGGTACACAGAGAAGTATGTATGAGAGAATGATTAGTCAACGGACAAACAGGTAAGTAATTAAGTGTACAGCCATTCAAAGGAATACTATGTAGCAGTGAAAAGTGTGACCGATTTAAATGTTTTTTTTTTTTTTTTTTTTTTTTTTGGAGTACGCAGGCCTCTCACTGTTGTGGCCTCTCCCGTTGCGGAGCGCAGGCTCAGCAGCCACGGCTCACAGGCCCAGCCGCTCCGCGGCATGTGGGATCTTCCCGGACCGGGGCACGAACCCGCGTCCCCCGCATCGGCAGGCAGACTCCCAACCACTGCGCCACCAGGGAAGCCCGATTTAAATGTTTTGACATGGAAAAATTCCCAAGCGATATCTGTGAATTGAAACGCAAACTGCAGGCTCTTTCGACGTAGTTTATAGTTCAATATATGTAAATATATATGTATTAATGTGTCTAAATCGTGCTTGTGATGTGTATCTCCATAAAAATCTAGAAAGATACTCTCGGATGACGGTGGTACTATCCCAGGAGGGGAATAAAATGGGGGGAACCTTTTTTTCCCTCCACTTGAATTTTTTTTTTTTTTTACAAACAAGAATCCATGTATTTTATATACACGGACTTCTTTAACCCCAAAGCACAAAAAAAAAAAAGTAGAAATCAAAGCACAAGCCCTCCCATTCAAGTTGCACGTGGACACATACAGCCAAAGAAAACACCAGCGGGCCGTCCCTCCCTCTCCTAGCATCCCACCCACTCGGTCCCCTGAACACAGATGCCCTTCTTCCAAGGGAAGGCTCTTGGCCAGGGCTCAGCCTGAGCTGTCCAAGAAGAAACTGTCACAGGCTGGACTCGCCTCCGTGCCTTCACGCCACTCGGCCACAAACCAATCACCTTTGGGATATTCACGGAGGACGCTGGCTGGCTCTCACTCAAGTTTAAGCCCAGAAATCTTAGTTCCGGGACAACTGAGGACAGTGGCGCTTTCCTCTTTGGAAGCCCTGAGGAGGAGTGGGAAATTAGGTAGGGCATGCGGGTGTGCATGTACACACACACACACACACACACACACACAGAGAGAGAGAGAGAAAGAGAGAGAGAGAGAGAGAGAGAGAGAGAGAGAGACATCCTTCATCTGATTGAGAGCCGTGAAAAGAAATTATAGTCCAAGAAGGACTGGGCTGACAAGATTCTGCATCAGCTATAAATCCCACTCATCCCCACACCCCCAAAGCAACAGGCTCTCTGCACGGGATCACGACGGGCTTGCCACGCTTACAGCACCCAAGTGATGGTCTCTCCAGGGCTCACACAGTACAGAAACCACAAATTTGGCGGGCGTTTACAGCCGGCTTTCACTGAAATAAAGCTCTCACAGCTACTTTGAAAAGCAAAACAGATACACCCGTTGGCCACCACGGGAGAGAAAGAAGCAGTTCTGGCCACTCTCAGGTTTCCCCAAGAAACTTTTTCCCGCCACTTCACAGGCAAGAAAAAAAAAAACACTAAGAGAAACTCACAGCTCAATGTCACCATCGGCCAGGATCTCCTTGCAATCAGATTACAGGATTTAATGGGACAAGATTTGACAACAAAACAAAGGACACAGTGTGGCCAAGATGACTCAGACAACTGCTCACCCAGAGACCTCGAGAAAAACCAAACGTTGCTCCATCTTTAAAGCCAAAAAATGGCAGCCGGGTCCAAGCAGATGCAGCCTTCATTCATTCGCTCGTTCATTCATCTCCCAAGCATCCTGTGCTGGGCATGGGGCACAGACACGAAATGGGGACAAGTCCGCATTCTCAAGAAACTCGCCTAAAGAAGCCGGTTAAGGGGAAAAGAGAAATCAACTAGCAAGCGATGACAGCCACATCTTTATGCGTCTGGCTGGGTCTGGGGCCAAGGTGAGCCTCAGTCTCCCCTCCCGGCCCTGCAGGTGCTGGCCTTTCCTTCAAAGAGCTGAATGCTTTTACCTCAAGTGTGATACTCTGCAACCTCCCTGTCCTTCAGTAACTCCAGGCTCATTCAAAAATGCCACCAGACACCCAGGGCAGAGTCTGACGGTCTGAAGGCCAGCTGACAGCCTTAATTTGTCTCCCTGGTTGAAAGGGCAGTGGTGTATAAGGTTAGGATCGCAGGAAAGCTCTCAGGCTGTGGACTCCCCAAGGACGCTGCTTATGCAGCCCTGGGCTTATGCCTGCCTCTGTGTGGATCTGGGGAGAAAAGCGGCTTATCACTGCCCATCTGCATCAGGAAGGCAGTGTCCGGGAAGGACAGAGCAGCCCATTCTGCCTCTGAGAAGGGGTTTGTATGGGGAGGTTCTGGACAGCAGAGACCGCTCTCCTGAGCACCCACCGGCCTGGGCACCCATGTGAGTCTCACATGCACGTGCATGGAGGGTTCCTGTCCTCCTGTGCTCACAGGAAACAAGCAAAGTGCAGCCCTAGTTTTACCACACACTGTCACAGGCTGCCATAGAAGAGGCAAGAAGCATGTGAGCCCGCTCCTGGGCTCCTCCAGGCAGTACCAGAAACGTGGCCACACTCCAGGACCGCCTTGGACCCCAGACCCTTAAGGTGAGGTGAGGCTCCCAGGTGGTCTCTCATTCAGGCTTCCCCAACCCGGGCCTGCGCCTCCAGCAAAAGCCCTGGATGCCCTCCTTGGCCCCCCAACTCAGCCTGCGTCCTGGGTCGGGGAGGTTCCTGGGAAGGTGGCCTGCTGCCCCTCCTCATGCCCTCTGGTCTCTCCGGTGCTCAGGGGCCCCGGCCCAGGACACCCGGCCCTCCTCGGCGCCCAGCGCCCTCCAGCCCCGGAGGGGCCCGCGTGCACTGACCTCCGGCCGGGCCCCTCACCCACCTTGAGGACCTGCTGCTTGATGATCGAGGGCACCATCACGATCATGATAACGCCCAGCACGGCGCACAGCAGCCCGGCGAAGCCCAGCGCCGCGGCCACCCGGCGCGCTCTAGAGCGGCTGCCCATGTCTGCGCGCCCCGGCGCCCGCGCGGTGCTCGCGGAGCTCCGCGCCTGTGGAGGGACCGAGGCGGGGACGAAGGTGACCGAAGCAGCGACTCCGCGGACGCGGGCCGCAGCGGCACGGCGGGCCCCGGACCGCAGCGCACGGAGGAGCGGCCCGGCAGGTGGCCAACGGTTTTATGTGCCATCGCCGGGGCGGACCGCCCCCGGGACGCCCTGGGCACCAGGATCTGGGCGGGCGCCAGCATCTGGGCGGGCGCCAGCGGGCGGGGGCGGAGGGGCGGGGCCTAGGCTAGCAAGGGGCGTGGCCGGGGCGGGGCGCGGAGAGATGGTCCGATTGGGGCGGGGCCACGGCCGCCGGCCCCAAGCTCTAGCTTCCGTTTCCACGGGAGGGAGGCGCGGAGATCTCGTGGGCTACGTGCAACGTTGCGCCTGGCCCCCCTCCACCTCGTAACTCTTCTCCCCTTCCTCACTCCCAGCGGCTCCCCGCTCACCCCTGTCCCTGATCCCGCCTCCCCATCTTCTACCCCCTCCTCTTCTGTCTCCTCGTCGCCCCCCCCCCCCCGCCGCCTCTCCCTCCTCCCCCTGCCTCCCAGACCCTCCTCCTCCCCTCTTCTCCCCTCCTCCCCTCCCACTTCCTCTGTCCTGAGCGTCGTCGCTGTTCGTATTTAGTACGAATTGCCCAACTCTGGCAGGGACGCCAGAGCGCCCGCCCCCAGCTCTGCGACCTCCTCTCCCCCCAGGGCGCCACACACACCTTCCCGCGTGTGCGCACACACGTGCTATTGCAGCCTCTCTCTCCGTGGAACAAGCCCAGCAGACTCCCGCCTCAGGACCTTGTACCCCTACGACTTGGAATTCTGTCCCCCCCCAGATATCTGCCCGGCTCCTTCCTTCACGACTGCTCCGCCACCTTATCAGAAAGGCTCTTCCCTGCCACCCTGTGTGAAATAAAATAGCGGCCAGTTCTCCCCTCACCCCTCACCCTTATCACCGGGCCACCACCTGGCCTGTTCCACGTTCATATGTTCTTGCGTTCTGACCATCGCCAGGCGCTAGAATGCTCCAGGCAGAAGCTTCGTCTCTTGACAAAGCTTGAGCGCTGCCTGGCTGGGAACGCTTGCTCCCAAGGAACATTTTAGAGTGAATCAGCGAGGAGCCTTCTAGGTGGGGTCCTTGTGCTAAGTGCCTGACCCACAGCGACTCCGTTCTACAGATAAGGAAATAGGCACAGAGGGTTAGGTCAACAAACCCAAGTCCCTGCTTTCTAACGAACAGGGAGACAGATGATTGGCAAGTGAACAAATGAACGATGGATTGCAGATAAGTGCTCCAAGAAAAGGAAACCTGGGTGCCAGCTCCGCTGCAGTCCTCAAGCCCCACCCACCTGCTCCTAATGCCTGCAGCCCTCCACCCCACCTGGACCTCTGGATCCCTGATGTAGACCAGTCCCCTCAGTCTCTAGTGGGGGCCACGCAGGGATAGGAGGGCAGTGTCCCCAGCCCCTGCGTAAGGCAGGCCAGTCCCTGAGGGCTCAGAATGAGGCCTTCTGAAACTCTTCTTCAACCCTGGAAGGAAGCAGCCTTCTCCCAGGCCCACCCTTAAGCAGCACAGCCTGGCCTGAGTCAGTATATATCAGGCACCTGCTGTGACTAGCCAGAGAGCCTTGCCTGGCATTGTGTTCCCCTTGGGAGACCCGACATTGTCCGGGGTACCGGGAGCAGGGAGCCAACTCCTGACCTAGATCAAGATGGCTGGGGCAAAGGTGGCTAGATGAGGCGGCTGTGGTGTCAGATGGGGACAGGTTCCAAGAAGTCCATGCTGCAGGATTTCCTACCCTAGAGTCCTGGGGAAAGTGGCTTGGCCCGTTCTGTGCCTCAGTTTGTTCACCTGTCAAATGGGGATAATAAGAGCCTCTCTCCAAGGGCTATCGCAAGGATTAAATGAGTTGGGAAGATGTGACAGTGCGTAGACTAGTGCCCCAAGGTGACAGCGCCATGAAGCTACCTGTTCTTGTTGCTGCCCCGAGGTCCTAACTGACCTGGCTTCTGCTCACCTTTCTGCCCCCATGTCCCAACCTCTGCCCCTTGTTCTCTCTACCCCAGGCTTCTGGGCCTTCTTTCTGTTCCTTAAACAGCCCCAGCTTTTTCCAGCCTCAGGGTCTTTGCACTTGCTGTTCCCTCTGCCTAGAATACACTTCCCCACACCTGAGGCCTTCTCCTCCTGCAGGTCTCACTTCAAAGCCTGCTCCTTAGAGAGGCCTTCCCTGTGTAATCTGTCCAAAATGAAAGTCCCAACCCACCAGTCACTCTCTATCAAATCACCCCATTTTATCTAAAATTGTCTTATTTATCTGTTTACTTCTTTCTCTCCCCAGCTCCCAAGAGACAGAAGCTGGTCTGTTTTTGCGAATGGATGTAACCCCAGCACCTGGAACAATGCCTGGCACCTAGTACATACTCAATAAAGCCTTGAAATAATTAATCTTTAATTAATCAACCAACTCATTCATTAATTAATATAATTTCATTGAATTCCTTAAGGCCTTCAGCGGCCATCAGCTGTGGGGATTGTTTTATGTTTGCTGACTTTTGTAGTTCTTGGGAATTAACTAATTAACTAAAATCTGGGGTCTGTGCTCACCCTGACGCCACCCCCTTCTTTGATACCCAGCTTCCCTCGGCAAGGACTGGCTCGCCTTGACCATCTCACCCAATCTAACTTTCAAGTCTTCAAGGTCCAAATGTACGTGATGCTTACGGCAAGAGTGTTCTCATGTCACGCCACACTGTCACTTGACAAGAGAGAAAGCAGAGATGAAAGGATGTCTGAGACACATGACCAGCCGTGACCTCGCTGTGGGGAGTCACATCCACTGGGGGAGTAGGGGGCGGTGACCTAAGAAGCCAGAGAAAAGACTTCATCATGTTTCAGAGAGAGACTTTGCCAGGATGAGGCAAGACAATGATGCAGAAGTAAACTTTGAAAGATTAATGATAGTAAAATATTATCAACGTGCATGTCAGAGAAATCCTGTAAACGCCAAGTCAGATGACGTTCCTCCTCAGCTCAAAACCCTCCCACGATCAAAAGACAGTTAGTAGGAGTGTTGGCAAAGAGGTGGAGAAATTGGGACCCTCATACACTGCTGGTGGGATTGTAAAATGGCACGGCCACTGTGGAGAACAGTCTGGAAACAGCTCCTCGAAAGACTAAACACAGAGTTGCTATAAGTCCCCGCAGTTCCCCTCCCGGGTATACATGAGAGAAATGAAAACTGTGTCCGCACAAACATGTGTACATGACAGCACTCTTCACGGTAGCCAAAAGGTGGAAGCAACCCAAATACCCCCCACTGACACATGGATAAATAAAACGTGGAATATCCCACAATGGAATATTATTTAATATTAAAAAATGAAGTACTGATCCATGCTGCAACACGGATGACTTTGAAGACATTACCCTAAGTGAAAGAGGCAGTTACAAAAGACCACATACAGGGCTTCCCTGGTGGCGCAGTAGTTGAGAGTCCGCCTGCCGATGCAGGGGACGCGGGTTCGTGCCCCGGTCCGGGAAGATCCCACTTGCCGCAGAGCGGCTGAGCCCGTGAGCCATGGCCGCTGAGCCTGCGCGTCCGGAGCCTGTGCTCCGCAACGGGAGAGGCCACAGCAGTGAGAGGCCTGCGTGCCGCCAAAAAAAAAAAAGACCGCATACGGTATGATTCCATTTCCATGAAATGTCCAGAACAGGCAAATCCATAGAGACAGAAAACAGGTTAGTGTTTGCCTAGGCTGGGGGGCAGAGAGAATCGGGAGTGACTGTTAAGGGCTCTTTTTGGGGTGACGGAAAGTCCTAAGATTGATTGTGGGGATGGTTGTACAGCTCTGTGAATAGACTAAAACCCATTGAATTGTACATTTTACACGAGTGGGTTGTGTGCTATATGAAGTATAGCATATTTCCTGTGGTTCCCACCTCACTCAGAGTAAAAGCCAAGTCCTCACCACAGCCCCCTCTGTGAGCTCTGTGGGTCACCCTCATCTCCCTGACCTCGCATCCCCCTCTCCCCCAGCCCACTCTGCTCCACCTCCTAGGTGTTCCTCAAACCTGCTGCCTTGCCCCTGCCTCAGGACCTTTGCACTTACTGGTCCCTCTGCTGAGCCACTCTTCTCCAAACCTCCATGTGGTCACCTTCCCTTCCTTCAAGTCCTTCTTTATATGTCATCTTCAAAGCAAAGACTTCCTTCCTATCAACCTTCTCAAATTACAACCACACCCACAATCCCCCCATCTCCCTGCCCTGTTTTATTTTTCTCTATTATGCTTACCACCATCCAACACTACATTATTCCTGTATTTGCTTGTTTTATTGGTTCTCTTCCTCCTCTGGAATGAAAAAGTCTCCACAAGGGCAGGAATCTGTCTATTTTGTTCATTGCTGTATCCCCAACTCCTAGAACAGTGCCTGGAACACGGTAGGTCCTTAATCAATAGGCATTGATAAACAACAGCTATAAGAGCCCAATGGTTAAGGACCTGCAGCCAGGTTACATAGCTGTGTGGCCTTGTGCAACTTGCTTAACCTCTCTGTGCCCTGGCTTCTTCCTTATCTATGCAGTAGAGATCATCTCAACAGCGCTCACCTCCTGGCGTAGTCATGGGATTAAATGAGCTAATCCTGGTTACACACTTATCGAGGTGCCATTCTTACATGGGATCATCACTGCCTGCAGGCTGCCACACTTGGTCCGCCCCACCTCAGCGCAGGGAGAATTATTATTACCACCTGGGGCAATGCATGAGAGGTATTGCATGGAAGCTGAATGGCTTGATTCAGAAGAGTCATAGCTGGTTAGTGGCAGGGCAGGGATGGAAGCAAGTCGCTTGGCTCCAGAGCCCAGACATGAATCATTACTCTCTTTGCTGAAGAAAAAGTGGAGAGAGGGGAAAGAGGAAGTAGTTGGGGAGAGTGAGAGAAAGCACAGGGAAAAAAGAAAAAGCCAGCGAGGAAGAGGAAACAATCACGTTTGGCCACGTCTGCCACCTAGGTCGCCATCGGGTGAAGACAGACCCAGAGTTCACATTCGCTGCTCTTATTCATTCAGCCGATATCAACCTACTATGAGCCAGGCACTCTGCTAGGTGCTGGGGACCCAGCAGTGAACATACAAAGCCTTGCTGACCTTCTATTCCAGCAGACAAGCAAGATCAATAAATGGTGAACATAATCATGGGTAAATTTTATAACATGCCAGGGCTGCGCTGCCCTATACGGTAGCCACTGACCACGCACGGCGACAAGACGCTCGAAATGATGTTCACGTGAGAGCTGCTGTGTCCTACACACGCCAGGTTTCAAGGACTTACTGTGAAATAAAGATCATAAAAATCTCAATATTTTGATGTCGATTACACGTTGAAATGACAACATTGGGATATGTTGGGCTAATTAAAAATATACTACTGAGATTAATTTCTCCTGTTTCTTTTTACTTTTTAAAATGCAGCTACTGGAATTCCCTGGTGGTCCAGTGGTTAGGACTCCACACTTTCACTACTGAGGCTGTGGGTTTGATCCCCGGTTGGGGAACTGAGATACCACAAGCCAAAAAAAAAAAAAAAATGCTGCCGCTAAAATTTTTTTTTAATTGCACATGTGGTTCCCATTGCATCTCTGTTGGACTGCACTGTGTTACAGGATGATACATGATTTAGCAGGAAAAATAAGAGAACAGGGTAAGTGCCCCCAGGGGGTAGGGTTGCAATTTAAATGGGGTGATTGGGGGAGGGCCTCTGTGAGAGGATGCCATTTGAGCAAAGACTTAAGGTAAGTGCAGGAACGAGCCACGTAGATATCTGGGGAAGGTCTTACCAGACCCAGGCAACAAGTCAGTGCAAATGTCCTGAGGCAGGAGTGTGTCTGGATAGATGTTCTTTAAGATGCTATAATATCCCATTGATGCAAATGACTTTTTAGGAGCTGTTTTTCTTCAGTAAGTGAAAATGACTCCTGCAATTCTGTTTTTTTACAATCCTTTTTTTTTTGGCCGTGCCAGGCGGCTTGCTTGCAGGATCCTAATTCCCCAACCAAGGATTGAACCCATGCCCCCTGCAGTGGAAGCACAGGGACTGGACTGCCAGGGAATTCCCAGAACACTTTTTTAGAATTTAGGAAAGTAGATTTTATTTGACACAGAAGGTTGCCGGAAGAGCAAACTGAAAAGACAAAGCAGGAGAGACACAGTTCTATTGAACAATTAAGTAACAGGAGGGCAAGTCATTAAATGAAGAACAAAACAGTTGAGCTTGATCAAAGAATGCTCTTTTTCTAATGCTCATACGTTTGGAATTCCCACTCTCTCTTGTCCAGCGGACACAACTACCGTGTTTTGAGGCAGCAGGAGTTGCAGGGGAAGTGCTTAAACTCCCCCATGCAACGGCACATCTTCAGAAGTAGCAGACACGTGCTTAGCTCGACATTCTATGCAAAGATTCATAACGTGGTCCCTGCAGGTGGCACAGTTACCAACCACGCTGTCCCAGGCTCAGAGGGCTACCACATTTCCCCCTTTTCATGTCAAAGCGCTTCTTGCCTGCACTGATGCTGGCGCCACCCCAGGTATCCACATCCATCCCCGCCGCCGTTTTGGAAACACACAGACCCTTGTGCATGTTAATGTTGGTGGAGGTCTCCAGAGTCTCACCACCACCACCACTTCCCCTAGGAGACTCAGCCAAGCCCCTACAAAAGCCTGACTCCCTGCAGAATCATCCACCACCTTGGGAGTCTCCAGACGTCTTCCTTCACTAAAAGCTGTCAGTTGAACTTCACCTTTGCCCCCGCATCTCAGGACATGAGACATGTACGTCTCTCTGGCAAGAGCTAAGTCTCCAACGCAAAACCACCTTCCATCTCAAAGGTGTAAGTGTGTGGGAGGGCTCAGCTGACAACCAGGAGCTAACAACTCTGCTCTGTGTCTGCCGGATCACAAGAGAAAAGCCTCTGCCTGTTCCCACAGCCCAGACGGCTGGAGACGTGAGGATGGTTCCAGTCCCAGGACACAGGAGGCTCCTCTGAGGTCACCTGGCCCCGCCGGACCTGCAGGGATGAACAGGGTACATCCATCCATCCATGTACCAGGCCTACTGTGTGCTACGGGCAGGGGATAGAATAGTGAACAAGACAGACAGGTCCCCTCTGTCCTGGCCTCACGTTTTAGCAGGGGAGAGAGATTTTAAAACAAAACAAAACACACCTAAGCAAATAAATAAGGATTTTATATGATGATAAAGTGCCAATGAGAGAAACAGATGAGATAACACCACAGAGAAATGAGGGGGTGGAGGGGTGAGACCAGAAGGGTGAGACTGGGGAGGACATTTTGGCAAAATACCCAGTAAGTGCAAAGGCCCTGTGGCAAGGAGATGTCCCATCTGTTCAAGGAACAGATAAGCAGAGACGGTGCCATGAAGGGCAGGCCCCTCAGATAGCGTGACCGCCCAGTTTATATCTCTTGTCCCAATATGATTATTACTAGCACCCTCCCCCTTTTACTCTCAGAGTCTGTACAATAAATTGTTAGGTTTTTCTTAGGCCATGGTAAATAATTCCAATTTCAGCCGTGGAGATCTCATAGCAGAAGAGTAACCTAAATCAGAGTGATCTGATTTAGATTTTAAAATACCTTTCAGGGAATTCCCTGGCGGTCCAGTGGTTAGGACTCTGCACTTTCGCTGCCGGGGCCCAGGTTCAATCTCTAGTCAGGGAAATAAGATCCCACAAGCTGCGCGGCACAGCCAAAAAATAAAAAATAAAAAAAATATATGGGACTTCTCTGGCGGTCCAGTGGTTAAGACCCCACGCTTCCACTGCAGGGGGCGCGGGTTCGAGCCCTGGTCGGGGAACTAAGATCCCACGTGCTGCGTGGTGCGACCAAAAAAACAAAGCTTCCAACGATTGCTCATTTTGAAGGGGTGATAACTGTTACGTGAAGTATTTTCGAGGTGCATACTGCAGGATGTAGGGGAGAAAGGCCATTGTGACTGAGAGTAGCTTCAAAATAATTCACTAAAAGAGAAAGTGAAGAGGATGGATGAAGCAGCTGTAACAAAAAAACTTGATAGGTGTGGAATCTGAAAAATGGGTCCATGGAGGTTCGTGGTACGATTTTCTCTACTTTTGTGTCTGTTCCTACTATAGACTGAATGTTTGTGCCTCCCACACACACAACACACACACACACACAATTCATATGTTAAATCTTAAGCCACAGCGTGACGGTATTTGGAGATGGGGGTGTCTCTGGGTGGTGATTAGGTCATGAGGTTGGAGCCATTTCGAATGAAATTCGTGCTCGTATAAAGGAAACCCCAGAGAGCTCCCTCACCTCTTCAGCCACATGAGAACACAGGGAACCTGTAACCATCTATGAACCAGGAAGTGGGCTGTCACCAGACACAGAATCTGCCAGCCCCTTGGCCTTGGACTTCGAGCCTCCAGAGCCATGAGGAAAAAAAATATCTGTTGTTTATAAGCCACCCAGTCTGCGGTATTCTGTTACAGCAGACACAGCGAACTAAGACAATTTCCCTTTTTTTTTTAAAGAATAAAAATACTTCTCCCTGACCGCTGCTTGAGGGTCAAGAGTAAAAAGTGTGGCTCAGCTAGGATGAGAATGAGGTTACCCTGCGCAGCCTGGGTTGCAGTGACTTGGGTTGGGGAAGCCAGGGAGACCTGGACGGATGGAAGGTGTATTTGGGATGGATGGATCGGGGGTGAGGGGTAAAGCCAGGGAAGAAATCTGTGTCGTATCAGGAAGGGCTCAGTCATTCAACAAATATTCATTGAGCATCTACCCTGTGCCAGACACAGTGCTGCGCTGGGGGATCCAGGGGTGGGCGAAGCAGCCGTGATCCCAGCCCTCTTGGAGCTCACAGTACTGGAGGAGAGACTGACAATAAATAATCACAGAGGTCTAGAATTACAAACAAAGGAAAAAGAGAGAGGTCTCGCAGAGCTTGAGAGTGGGAGGTCCTATGCCAGGATATTGTTCTGTCCCTCAAACACCTTCTGCTTCTCCATCCTGATGTCTTCCCTAAGAAGGTGACCCTCAGAAGCCAGGTCAGCAGCCTCCCTTGTCCTCTGGTTTCTAGCTGGCTCTGGCCACTGGGAGGCAGGAGATCTGAAGAAGTTGAGTGAGGGAAAATGAGACGTTCTCCAGCCTCATCTGGTGGTATGTTCTTAGTAAAGATACCCTTCACGCTCCTTTGCTACTCCTTTTACTGAGAATCCATTTTCCTTCCCCCAGAATCTGGGCTGACACTGTGACCTCTGTCAACCACAGGTTGACTGTGGCAGAAGTGACCCTGGGTAGCCTCCAAGAGTGGACCTTAAGCCATCAGCAGCTCTACCTTCACCTCCTAAAACACTCCTTCTTGAACTCGGCCACCATGTTGTGAGGAAGCCCAAGCAGCTGTGTGGAGAAGCCACGTGAGTGAGGACCACGCCCCCAGCCACCAGCCCAGCTGGCAGCCAGCATCTGTGGACCTGCCCGGCATCCTGGCATTCCAGAACTATTCAAGCCAGAAGGTGATAAGAAATACTAAATTTTTGTTGTTTTAAGTCACTACCTTTGGGGTGCTTTTTGGGGGGTTTTTTTGCAGCAACAGATAACAGAAACGCTCAGACTGGCCATGACCCTTTCCAAGTAAGGCAGCCCCTCTCCTTCCAGGTTCCAAAGTCATTCCCTCCCCTCCAACCTTCAGCCCTAGGAGTGAGAACAGCTTCACAACTCCTTTTGTTTTCCTCACACCTTTAAAACAGTCCCTGTGTTAAAACCTCTTCAAAATCTCCCAGTTTTAATGCACTGTCCCCTTCCTGCTTGGACCCTGACAGATATGAGAACTGATTCTGTGGTGAAAAAGGAATTAATGAGAGAAGAGGAAGAGAATCCTAGAGATAGCATTCTGGGGAAAAGCCTGGAGGTAAGAAAGAATAGTCATTAAAAACAGCAAGTCTGGAGCCAGATAATCCAGGTTCAAATCTTGGCTCACGTGTGGGCATGATACTTACTTCTCTGGACTTCGATTGCCCCATCTGTAAAATGGGGCTAATAATACCTATTTCAGAGGGCTGTGGTGTGAACCAAGTGAGCTCCTATCTGTGAAGCCCTTAGAACTTTAGCGTGCTTATTTAATAAAACAAACAAACTGAAAGATCTCAGGTTGGTAGATGGGAGAGGGGAGAATATGAGATGTGAGGTCAAAAAGTAAGCAAAGGTGGGACTTCCCTGGTGGTCCAGTGGTTAAGACTCCTGGCTTCCACTGCAGGGGACACGGGTTCAACCCCTGGTCAGGGAACTAAGATCCTACATGCAGTGCGGTGAGGCCCCCCCAAAAAAGCAGAGGTGAGGCCCTCCTTTTCCACCATATGTCAATTCAGAAAGCCTTCACTGGCTGGCCCAGATGGGGTCAGGTCCCTCAATCATTCATTCATTCATTCCACAAACCATGGCAGGCGTTGGGCCCTGCTGTGAAGACAGGCAATGTCTTTGCCCTTGTGGTGCTTTCATAGCAGTGGGGGGCACAGACATAAGCAATCAGGCTGGGTAAAATTAGAGTGCCGTGGAAATAAAACAAGAAGACGTCATAAGGAGAGTCACTTGAGATGGGCTGGCCAGGGGAGGCCTCTCTGAGGAGGTGGCATCGGAGCCAGACTTTAAGGGAGAACGTGGGGACCTGTGAAAAGTGCTTAGAGCAGTGAGCATAGCACGTGCCAAGGTCCTGGGGTGAGCACAGGCTGAACACATCAGAAGATCCACAAGAGGCTAGGGAGGCTGCATCTCAGGGAGTGGCAGGGGGAGAAGTGGGGGACCTGGACCAGCACCAGAGCTGCAGGGCCTTGTGGGCCCCGGAGAGGGGTCTGGGCTTTATACCTGGGCAACGGGAAGCCAGTGCAGGATTTAAGCAGGAAGTAACTCGATCCTGTTTGCTTTGAAAAAGGTTCACTCTGTGACCTCTGTAATACACCCTCCCCAAAGCAGATTCCTTTCCCTGAGAGCATTTTTCTCAGGTGCAGGTGGCATTATAGACTCAGTGGTGTGAGAATAATATCTTTGTCCCCACTGGTCTGGGACCTGTGTGAGACCGTGTCCCCCTTGCTCACAGGAAACTGGCAGTAAACACAGTTAAACAAAGAACCCTGTGAGTGAGTGTCCTGTGGTCCCTCTCAGCACCACCCCATGTCTGCCCAAACAGGAGTTTCTGCTGCTGGCAGCCGTGTGCGGAATGGTGTCGCCATCCATTTCCTGCCAAAGAGTATTTCCAGAACCTGCTTGGACCTGGGTTTCAGCCACCCCCGGCACACACCTCAACCTGGTGTCCACAAGCAGTGTCCCCACTGAGGAAAGGAAATGGCAACTTTGCTGTTCTACAGTTGAGTGAATTTTTTAAAAGGGCAAAGGCCTTTTCTATCCTAAAGGATTCTTCGTACCAACGTTGGCCTCAACAACACTCCTGCTTGGTGGCACAGCGGTCGTCCTCTTGCTCTGATGCTGTGGGATGTGTCCCCAGGCATCGGCAGGCCCCAGGCAGACAAGGTGGGTGTTGTAAAGGAAGGGGCCATGACAGGAGCTGCAGGTTTCTGGGCAGGACAGAAAATGTTCTGTCAGGAGAAACAGCAAAACAGATGGGGACCTGCTGCAGACAGAGCTGTTTAGTTAGGCTGAAGCATGAACACTTGGCTTTCATTGAAGAAAGCCAGTGTACAGCAGGCCACACACGGTGAGAGGTTAAATGGTTCTCTTGAGTTAGGAAGAGGAGCCTGAAAAACTCCACTCAGATTTCAACAAACCAGGGCTAGTACACTTTGGACCTGAAAACAAAAGCCCTAAGAAATTGAGAGAAAGAGAGAGAAAAAGTTGGACTGTGGGGCTTTTGTGTGCTTTTAGATACTTCCCTGAAGGCTGCTGGCATAATCATGCCACCTTCACATTCCACATTTCAGTTCCTTGAACAAAGTTCACTCCCACCCCAGGGCCTTTGCACCTGCTGTGCCCTCTGCCTGGAATCCTTCCCCTGCCCCTTTTCACATAGTTGGCTCTTCTTCATTCAGTTCTCTGCTCAAATGTCACCTTCCCAGAGAAGCCCCACCCTCCCTCCCTCTCCAGCAAACCACTCTATTTTCCTTCTTGAACGTTGTCTGAAATTATTCTGTTGGTTTATTTGTGGACTTGCTTTTGTGTCTGTCTCCCCCCGCTGGAATGCAGCTCTACGACAGCAGGGACCTCGCTCATGCTCTCCAGTGCCCAGAACCATCCTGACACATAGAAGACACTCAGTAAACATTCACTGCATAAGTAAATCAATAAAGCTGTTGACTGTGGCTGCTGGCTACTTGCCAGAGGGTTTCACATCTGCAGCCACTGAGATGCTTTTGGCTGAAAGTACTAGAAAGCACCAACCTGAGCCGTTTAACAATGAAGACATTTATTATTTCCACAAAAGGGGGAAGTCCTGAGATGGAGCAGCTTCGGGGTTCTCAGTTTCCGTGGTCAAGGATGGACATCATTGAGCACCCACGTTCTTTCCATCTTCCCGCCCCAGCACCTGCTGCAATGCAAGTTGGCAGCCATCAACCCGGAAGTCCCCCAGCACACCACCCCCGTGTCTTATTGGCCAAAATTTGGTCATGTGTCCACTTCTCAGCCAATCATAGTGAGGGAATGGTGTCAACCTCAAACTTAGCTGACCTTTAGAATCCCGGGGAGCTTCAAAGTCAGAGCTCATGCCCCGTTCTCGGAGATTTTCGGGGTCCGGGGTCCAGCACTGGGGTTGGTGTTTTTAACTCCCTGTGTGACCCCCACGTGCAACAGGGGCTCAGAGCCATTCATCTCCGGCTGTGGTTCTCCGTTCTGAGAGATGGGAACAAGATAGAACTGCAAATTCTTGGTCCTTACCCCAGACCTGCTGAGTCAGACACTCTAGGGCGAGGCCCAGTATCTAGGTCTTCACAAGCCCTCCAGGGGATCAGAACTCCTGGGGACTGCGAGAAGGGAGGAGAAGAATCTTCCAGAAGAACAAATGCTTTGAGTGCAGCCTGTGGTTGGGAGGGAGGGACTCCCACGCTAACGGGCCCCCCAGCTCCTCTACCAGGAGACAGGCCCGTGGTCTCCCATTCCATCCTTTCCTCTGAGGCCGCTGAGATCTGCAGCAGCTTCAGATGTCCCCGGGCTCTGTGACCTTGATTTTGATTTTGGCTCTCAAGTGTGGCCTGAATTGAAGCTAGTGTAATCAGCTGGGGGCTCCGTGGGCGAAGGGCATCTTCTCTTCCAGCTCCTCTCTCCCCAGACCTGCCCCGCAGGGAAGGGAGACAGGTTCTCAGGTGGGAAGGAGTTTATTTCAGCAAGGTGTTTACCGGTCCTAAGATACTGGAATCAAGTTCCTGAAACTCTACCCGAAGGAACTCATTCAGAGAGCAACAAGACACCAGCGTCAGCCCAGGCTTTGTTATTGATGTAAAAGCATTTGAGTCGTTTTTCCTCTTCGTTCTGTTTTCTCTCCCTCCTACCCCCAGCTAACCATTAAGATTTCTCTTGTCTTGATATTTCTCGAATCCTTTTATTTCTCTCCATGTGTAGTGGGTAGAATTGTGTCCCCCAAAAAAGATATGTTCAAGTCTTAACCCCCAGGACCTGTGAGTGTGACCTTATTTGGAAATAGGGTCTTGCGGGTGTGATCAAGTGAAGATGAGGTCATCCGGGATTGGGGTGGCCCTAAATCCAATGACTGGTGTACTTATAAGAGGAGGGGACACAGGGGAGGCTGGAGTGATGGGTCTACAAGCCAAGGAACGCCGGCAGCCACCAGAACTGGAAAAAGCAAGGAAGGTTCCTCCCGTAGAGGCTTTGGAGAGCACGCGACACCTTGATTTCCAACTTCTGACCCCCAGAGCTCTGAGAAATACATTTCTGTTGTTTGAAGCCGCTCAGTTTGTTGTACATTGTTATGGCAGCGCTAGCAAATGAATGCACCATTTCCACTGCCTTGGTTAGATCAGTGGTTCTCACACCTGAGGCACTTCAGAATCACCTGGTGGGATGGTGGTAGGGGGGGACCCAAAGAGCTGCCCCCCGCAACCAGGGGGCCTGATTCAGTAGGTCTGGATGGTCTTATAATTTTGCATTTTCTAGCAAGTTCCCAGGAGACACTGACGCTGCTATTTTGGAGACCACACTTTGAGAATCACTGAAACACCATCATCCTGCCGGGACGACAGACCCATCCCCCAACTGGCCTAAACTGTCTTCTCCATCCTCCACCCGCAGGCAGGCAGAGCTTCTTAAAACTCACCGTGGAGGGCTTCCCTGGTGGCGCAGTGGTTGAGAGTCCGCCCGCCGAGGCAGGGGACACGGGTTCGTGCCCCGGTCCGGGAGGATCCCACATGCCGCGGAGCGGCTGGGCCCGTGAGCCATGGCCGCTGAGCCTGCGCGTCCGGAGCCTGTGCTCCGCAACGGGAGAGGCCACAATGGTGAGAGGCCCGCGTACCGCAGAAAAAAAAAAAAAGATAGGGGACTTCCCTGGTAGCACAGTGGTTAAGAATCTGCCTGTGCTCTGCAACAAGACACGTAACAGGGAACTCCCTGGCAGTCCAGTGGTTAAGACTCTGTGCTCAATGCAGGAGACACGGGTTCGAGCCCTGGTCTGGAAAGATACCACATGCTGCGGAGCAAGTAAGCCCGTGCGCCACAACTACTGAGCCCGTGCGCCTAGAGCCCGTGCTCTGCAACAAGAGAAGCCACCGCAATGAGAAGCCCATGCACTGCAACGAAGAGCAGCCCCCACTCGCGGCTCACGCAACTAGAGAAAGCCCGCGCACAGCAGTGAAGACCCAACGCAGCCAAATAAATAAATAAGTAAATAAATAAATTTATAATTTTAAAAAGATAAAGCCTTATTGCTGCTTTTACAGTCTAAAGATTTACATAAAAGCTAAAAAGATTCTACATCATAGTTTTTTTTGCCCATGTATCCTAAAGAACTACTTCCAGAATTTTTTCCTGATTGTGGAATATTTTAAACATTCATGAAAGGATAGGGAATAAAATATTCAGCATCCAGCTCTATTGAACCTTAATATTATGACATATTTTGTGCGCTTGTTTTTTAAAAATACTTTTTAAACATTTTAAATTGTGATTTTAAAAAGACACATAAGAGGGCTTCTCTCGTGGCTCAGTGGTTAAGAATCCGCCTGCCAATGCCAGGGACACAGCTTTGAGCCCTGGTCTGGGAAGATCCCACATGCCGCGGAGCAACTGAGCCCGTGCGCCACAATTACTGAGCCTGTGCTCTAGAGTCCGCGAGCCACAACTACTGAGTCCACGTGCCACAACTACTGAAGCCCACGCACCTAGAGCCCACGCTCCGCAACAAGAGAAACCCGTGCACAGCAATGAAGAGTAGCCCCCGCTCACCACAACTAGAGAAAGCACGCACACAGCAGTGAAGACCCTATGCAGCCAAAAATAAATACATTTTTTAAAAAAAAATAAATAGATAAAAAGACACGTAACAGGGAACTCCCTGGCGGTCCAGTGGTTAAGAGTCTGTGCTTCCACTGCAGGGGGCATGGGTTCAATCCCTAATAGAAGAAGTTCCCAAATGGGAGCCTCTATGACTATTTTCTGTTTCTCCACCTATTTCCTAAACACTTTTCCATGTGTGCACTGTTTTTCTTTAACCATTTTAACCACCTTGCAGGTGTACAGTTCAGTGGCATTAAGTACATTCACATTGTTGTACCACCATCACCACCATCCATCTCCAGAACTTTTCCATCTTCCCCAGCTGAAACTCTGTCCCACTTAAACAACAATTCCTCATCTCCCTCCCCCAGCCCCTGGCAGCAACCCCCATTCTACTTTCTGTCTCCATGAATTTGACGTCTCCAGGGACCTCATATAACTGAAATCCCACGTTATCTGCCCTTTTGTGACTGGCTGATCGCATTTAGCACAATGTCCTCAAGATCAACCACGTTGCAGCCTGTGCCAGAATTCTCTTCCTTTTCAGGCTTCCCTGGTGGCGCAGTGGTTGGGAGTCCGCCTGCCGATGCAGGGGACGCGGGTTCGTGCCCCGGTCCGGGAAGATCCCACATGCCGCGGAGCGGCTGGGCCCGTGAGCCATGGCCGCTGAGCCTGCGCGTCCGGAGCCTGTGCTCCGCAATGGGAGAGGCCACAACAGTGAGAGGCCCGCGTACCAAAAAAAAAAAAAAAAAAAGAATTCCCTTCCTTTTCATGGCTGAATAATATCATAATGTATAGATACACCACCTTTTGTTTATCCATTCATCCGCTGATAGACGTTTGTATTCTTTCCACATTTTTGGCTATGGAATAGTGCTTCTCCGAACATGGGTGGACCAAAATTATCTTTAAATGTTATATAGTTTAAAAGTCAACAGCCCTGTGTATCTGCCACTGCAGATTTGCATTCCGAGAGCAAAAAGTCAATTACTCATGAGGAAAAGGACTAAGTGACAGCCCCTTACCTGTGCAGTTAAGTGAACAATCTGTACCTGGCGATGGAGTCTCTTATGAGAAGCATCATATTTGTTTTTCAAGTGACAGCCGGGCCCTTTTATAATTTGTCGTAGCTTTGGGCGTTCCATATCCAATTCTACCCTTCCTTCTGAATCCACCATAGCTAATAATTAGCAGCACACAGTTCAACACCAGTGACGGGTGAGGCAATCAATATAAACAGTAGACGCGGCCCTGAAGGGCAAAGTCCCCAGCTAAGATACAGAGAACTTGGAGAAATGTTCTTCATATTGAAAGTGCTTTTGGCAGTGAAATAATGAATAAGGTTAGGGGAAACTTAAAATAATTTTCAAATTAAAACTATTGTAAGATACCATTATTCACCTAGCGGACAAGCAAAGATCAAAGTTTGAAAAGCCCCAGTGCTGGCCAGGGTGTGGGCAAACAGGGGCTGTTGATTATTTTTGGCAGAGTGTAAATTTGTGTAACCTCTTTGGAGGGGGACTTGGCAAAGTCTGTCTAAATTTAAAAAGCATGTGCCCTTTGACCCACAAGTTCCCTTGAGAAGCGTATCTATCAGATATACATGCACACACGGGCAAAGATCTATGTGTAAGGATAGCCATATAGGGAACTCCCTGGCAGCCCAGTGGTTGGGACTCTGAGCTCTCACTGCCGAGGGCCTGGGTTCAATCCCTGGTCGGGGAGCAAAGATCCCACAAACCGCGCAGTGAGGACAAAACAAAACAAAAAAAACACCTTATTTAAAAAAAGAATAGGGCTTCCCTGGTGGCGCACTGGTTGAGAGTCAGCCTGCCGATGCAGGGGACACGGGTTCGTGCCCCGGTCTGGGAAGATCCCACATGCCGTGGAGCGGCTGGGCCCGTGAGCCATGGCCGCTGACCCTGCGCGTCCGGAGCCTGTGCTCCGCAACGGGAGGGGCCACAACAGTGAGAGGCCCGCGTACCAAAAAATAAAAAAAAATTAATTAATTTTAAAAAATATATAAAAAGAATAGTCGTATTATCTTGTTCCACTGATTATAGTAGAAAAATATTGGAAGCAACGTGAATAGCCAACAGCAGAAGGATGCTTAACTAAGTGATGGTCCACCTACACCAGCCCCATCCAATGGAACGTTCTGCCACGATGGAAACATGTCCACTAGTCACATGTTTCTACTAAACTTTTTTTTTTTTAATTTTGGCCTCGCCACACAGCTTGCCAGATCTTAGTTCCCCGACCAGGGATTGAACCCAGGCCACAGCAATGAAAGGGCCGAATCCTAACCACCAGACCACCAGGGAATTCCCCCATTACTAGACTCTTAACATGTGGCCAGTGCAATGGATAAACACATTTTATTGAATTTTAATTAATTTAAATGTAAATAGCCATGTGTGGTTAGCTTCTTGGAATCGAGCTATGAACTTCTTACAACTTGGCCTTGTCTTTCTTTTATCCACGCCAATGAATCATCCCTGAGACTTCCCTGAAGCCATTCATCCTGCCGCCCCTAAATGTGAGACACGACAGACCATTCTTGAGACCCTGGGCTTGCTGTGATGGCTCTACCACCCAGCCCAGCAAGAAGATAAAAGGCTTCTTCTTGGAATCAGAGCCTGAATCAGACACTTTGGGTTCCAAGCACCGAGAGCTGTGGTCAGAGCAATACAACAGAAAAAACCCCAATCTTCGTGGTGCTTCCACGGGGACCTGAGAGCATAGTGGTTAAGACCGTGGAGCAGGGTAATCCCACTCTTGGATATATAACCGGAAAAAACAAAAACACTAATTCAAAAAGATACATGCACCCCAGTGTTCCTAGCAGCCTTGTTTCCAATGGCCAAGATATGGAAGCAACCTGAGTGTCCATCGACAGATGAATGGATAAAGAAGATGTGGTACATATAGATACAATGGAATATTACTCAGCCATAAAAAAGAACAAAATGTTGCCATTTGCAGCAACATGGATGGACTTGGAAGTCATGACGCTAAGTGAAGTAAGTCAGATAGAAAAAGGCAAATACTGTATGATATCACTTAAATATGGAATCTAAAAAATACAACAAACTAGTGAATATCATAAAAAAGAAGCCCACTCACAGATACAGAGAACAAACTAGTGATTACCAGTAGGGAGGGGAGGGATGGGGCAATTTAAGAGTGAGGGAGTGGGAGGTACAAACTATTGGGTGTAAGGTAGGCTCAAGGATGTACTGTACAATGCAGGGAATAGAGCCAATACTTTGTAATAACTGTAAATGGGAAGTAACCTTTAAAATTGTATTAAAAAATTAAAAATACAAAAAAATAAATAAAAATCTATACAAATATATATTCTATAACATAAAAAAAAAAAAAAAGAGTGTGGAACTGTGGCCAGAATGCCTGGTGCCCTCCCTGTACCTCTCTGTGCCTCAGTTTCTACATCAATAAAATCTGGACGTTCACCGTGCCTTGGTCTCAGAGTCGTTAAGAAGTTTCGGACTGAGACTTCCCTGGCGGTCCAGTGGTTAAGACTCTGAGCTTCCAGTGCAAGGGGCACAGGTTCGATCCCTGGTCGGGAACTAAGATCCCACATGCCAGACAGAGCAGCCAAAAAAAATTTTTTAAATAAAAGGACAACGAAGAATTTTCGGAATGGAGTGCCAGGCATGATGAGGACTGAGTTATCAGTATGCTAACAGGTAGGGGAACTAACAGTAGACAAATATCCAACCAGTCAGAAAATTCCAGATACTGAGAAGCGTTATGAAGGACCTAGGAGTGGATCAGGGGATGAGACTAGTTGAGAGCCAGTGGACTCGTTTAAAATGGTGGTCATGGAAAGGAGGTTGGAGTTGAGACCTGAGAGAGGAGGTGGGTCCTCTGATGGGAAGATCCAGGGGAGGGCATTCCAGGCAGAGCAGAGTGCAAAGGCCCTGAAGCAGGAAAAGCCTCGGGCTCTTCGTAAGCCGTAAAGAAAACTGTGCAGCTAAGGGAGAATGAATAGGGTCAGAAGAGCAGCAATGAGGCCAAGAGATAGGACGGCTGGTCTTTGGGGATTTTTACGCAGGGGAAGGCTTCTTGTTTTCAATAACTAACTGGGATGGCAAACCAGCAAGCAGGAAGACCTGGACACGAGGGCCGGCGGTCCATGTGCTGACACACTGTCACCTTCTGGGGGTCCCCTGGGCCTCATCCCCCTCCCCATGCCCCTCACACCCTCCTGATTGTTGTATTTGCCCAAAGAGAGAGTCTGAAATGAGGAATGAGGAACATAGGCTCAAGCCATCAACTTTCTGGAAATCTGCACATCCCACACTATTTGGAGGAGGGTGGGTCATCCAGGGCCCAAGTGGGAGCAGAGACCAGTTCGGGGGTTAAGATGAAAGAAATGGGTGCCTCGGATCAGGGTGTTGTCCTGGAGAAAGAGCCCCAAGATTCTGGCTATGTTTTAGAGGCTGAGTGGATGGGATTTGCTGATGAATTGGACCAGATGGATGAAAGAGAGGTTGAGACTTCGGCTGGAACAGGAAGACACAGAGGAGATATTAGCTGAGACAGAAAGATGAAGGGACAGACAGGTGGAGTGCAAATTGGGAGACAATAAATGTGTTCTATGATGTATATTTTTCAAAACGGCTCACACATATGAGGAAACAATCAGACAAATCCAGAACGGGAGACATTAGTTAAATCGGCTGGCCTGGTTCTTCAGTCAGTGTCCTAGGAAATACAAAAGACATAGGGTTGTTCTAGATTAAGAGAAAGAGAGGGTGTGGGGAATTCCCTGGCAGTCTAGTGGTTAGGACTCTGCCTCTCACTGCTGAGGGCCTGGGTTCAATCCCTGGTCAGGGAACTAAGATCCCACAGGCCACGCTGAACAGCCAAAAAAAAGAGAGACAGAGGAGGGGTGTTGTGTGAAGAGAGAGAAGGTTAGCTCTCCCCTGGACTAGGATAGAAGAGGCCCTCAGGCCTGACAACACAGATATGGTTAAAGTACCGCCACCTACCCACGGTTTCTCAAAGTTGTGTGCCTGAGGTACACTGGTGGGGAATTCAGTGACCCCTGAGATCTGCCCCGTAGGTCTGTCTCCAAAAAAGGTTGGTGATGACATTACCAAGGCAACCAGTGACTGGAAGCGTCTGAGGATGACAGCGAAACTGACCATTCAGAACCAACAGGCTCAGACTGAGGTGGTACGTTTTGCCTCTGCACTGATCATCAAAGGCCTCAAGGAACGGCCAAGAGACAGAAAGAAGCAGAAAAACATTAAGCACAGTGGGAGTATCACTTTGATGGGATTGTCAACATTGCTCGACAGATGCAGCACCAGTCTTTGGTTAGAGAATTCTCTTGGAACCATCAAGAGACCCTGAGGACTGCCCAGTCTGTGCTGATGGCCACCACCATCACGACATGAAAGATGACATCAACAGTGGTGCCAGGCAATGCCCAGTTAGTTAAAAACTAGAAAGGGAAGTGTTTCAATAAAGGAGCACAAAAATAAAGAATCATTTCACAACCAAACCAAAAAAAAGAGAGAGAGAGAAACATAAAGGAGATATAATAACCCATGCAAAGCGTGAATCTTTACTGGATCCTGCATCAAAAATTAAATCAGCTATACTGACATTCTTGGGATGATTTATTCCAAAAACGTTCAAAATTCTCTTTTGGCAGGGAAACATTTGAAAAAAAAGTCTAATCTGTTTTCAATTTTCTTTTTAAATGAAAGAAAAGAACAGGGGCATTTTAAGACCCATGTAGGCTCTAGACATTTTTACTTTGGATGCCACAGCCAAATATAAAGCATTTCATATTATATCTTGCATTAAAAAGTACCCCCATTAAATACAAGTGCCTATGTCAGCACTGAAGTCTGTGCCAGTTTATGTGTTACCTTTTGAAGATTCTAAAATATTTAAATTCAATCTTGTAATTTTCATATATTGGATACAATGTATTTTTTACAGTCTCAAGCATTTGGACGGGGGGCTTTGAAAACTCTAGTGAAGCCCATCAGGTTGGACTATGCCAGGGGAATGACCAACAGGGGGGAGGGGGCAGGGAGTTGTGACCCAGCATCTGTGTGGGCCAGTGTGGAGGAGTCAGCATTTCCTTTAAAGCCCGTATGACCGGTCTGTTCTGCATTGTGTGTGACCGCCTCTAGGAAGTCCACTTACCAGTTTCCCTTCCCTGGTATTTTTGGGGGTTTCTGAGGAATGTTACACTTTCCACAAACCTGTGCTGATAGCCCCTTGCTTGCTGCTCAGCCAGCCTCCTGCCTCAGGAAATTCTGCCAGTGACCTCTTGCCATCCTATACACACCTTCTCTGGGCTGCAGTATAACCTCTCTGTGCTGTCCCAGGAACCCAGCTCTTTCCTTATTGCAGCCAAGGCTATAGACTTGTTTTTATTAAAGTCAGACATAGGGGAAAGGTGGTATTTTAGAAAGAGGGAGCAGCTGGAGTGAAACAAGGACGTAGAAAATGTCAGGGAGCATATGGGGAAAAAGAGTGGTCAGCAGATAAGAGAAGCAGGGAGAAGGGCATTTTGAGGGGTTAGATCTGTTGAGATACTGTAAGAAACAAAGAATCTACGTTGAATAATAGCTACATTAGATGCTATGGAGGAGTCATTCCAGCTGGAATGGAAAAGGAGATGGCTTGGGGCTTCCCTGGTGGCGCAGCGGTTAAGAATCCACCTACCAATGCAATTGAACCAGGGATGAGTTCCATCCCTGGTCCGGGAAGATCCCACATGCCGCGGAGCAACTAAGCCCGTGCGTCACAACTACTGAAGCCCGTGCGCCTACAGCCTGTGCTCCACAACAAGAGAAGCCACGCAATGAGAAGCCTGCGCACCTCGATGAAGAGTTGCCCTGCTCTCAGCAACTAGAGAAAAACCTGCATGCAGCAACGAAGACCCAACGCAGCCAGAAAACAAATTTTTTAAAAAATGGATATGGCTTCAGGACCGGCAGAAACAGGATAAAGTAAAAGGCATTTGGGAGGACAGTAAATTAACTTTTACTAATGAGTAAACAACCCACTGTGAGAAATAGAAAAGTAAAAGCACAAATTGCCTAGTCAACCACACCGCTTGGGGGCGCTGCCGGCTTCATGACTAAACCAAAGTCTGTTCCGGTAGCTCCCTCTTCCGGCAGAGATATCACTGCACACTAAGGCTGACATCCTTGAGTTAACAAGCGCTTGCCAATCTCTGAACAGCATACCTCTCTGAGGACCATATTTATAATAATTTGACGAGGACTTCGTTGTGCTCTCAAACGAAACATAAAAAGGAACACTAAACAAATATGAGCCACGCATTTTTCTTCTGGTTTATTCAAGATTCACACAATCACATCTGTGTAAATGAATCCTTACGTAGTATTAACTCCGTGTGAAACCAAACTTTGGGGTGCTTTAAGATCATTCAACGAAATTGAGCAAGTCTAGCATCTCTGTTCTTTAGCCTCAGAATCCCTTGATGATAGAAACGCTTCTCGTTCAACACTATATCACTATTTTTCCTGTCATGCTTGTATTTGTTGGGTGAAGGGTCCTGTAAATGTTCACTAGGGATTGTGTTGCTCTCGTGGTCTTTATTCTTGAGAAAATTACATGGAAGGTATTTTTCCTTTATAATGAAAGGATATTAGAACTCTGTCAAAACTATAAAAGACATAAAGTGAAAAAGCATGGTGCGGGACAGACTGCGAGCCAGTATGCTACCTTTTGCATAAAGGGGAATTAATAATTAGTAGTCGCTTGTACATGCACAGAGAAACTCTGAATGCACATACTAGGGGAAGTGGAGAACCAAGAGGCTGGGAGACAAAACTGAAAACTTTTCATTATATACTGTTTTAAACTTTTTATATGTCTGAAACACATGAACGTATTATTTACTCAAAAAAATGAAAGTAGGAAAATGAGACAGTAACAAATACAGTAATCATTATAAAAATGTTTTAAGGCTGATTTTTAAAATTATCCCCAAGAGCCTTATTAAATAGAAATCTTGTATTTTTATGCTATCCTTTCAAAATATTAGTATATGACAGATGTGTATAAGGATGTACTTTACAGCTGGATTGTAACAGCAAAAACCTAGAATCAAATGTTGGTGGACAAGTTAAATTAAGTCACAGATGATCATCTATACAATGAAATACAAGCTGGAGTATTAAAAATGAAGGAGATCCTGATATGCTGGCATGGAAAGATGTCCATAATTACCTAGTTTTAAAAAAAAGGCTGAGAAACACTATGCTGTGCATGGTCCTATTTGTATTTATGTATACATCTATATGTATTTACTACACAGGAGGAAAGCCCAAAGGAATACCAAACTTTAAAATTAGTTATCACTGGGAAGGAATATGGTTACTTAACTACTTAGGAACTTAGGTGGGCTACCTTTGACTTTATGAAACAATGTATACATTGTAATTAGATACAGTAAGAGGCAAATATACTCATTTTCCTGGGAGTAAGCTTATGTGTAACTTTCACTTCCTTTATCATGATTTTAATGTTTGTACTATATCTTGTGCATATTTTGATATTTAATATATTTACATATAGTTTGCACCATCACTGATTTTAGTGTTTTTAATTGTTTTTCAAATCTTTTCTAGTGTTTACACCTGTAGTTAGCAATTCCTTTCACTCAACTTGACAGGAAGGAGCCAAGTGTTCCTCAGCAAGTTCTCCATTGAGCATCCCCACCCCTAGGACACCCACACAGCTTTATGCTCTAATGCCAAGATCCTTCTAACTGCATGTCGCACACATGGTCCCCGCCCCCCACGAGCTGACCCAGCCCCACATTCTGAAGCATCACTAGCCACTGACCGCCTCACACTCGAAGACAAAGCACTCATCACTAACACCTTAGGAACCTTGCAAAGCCTGTCCTGCAGGGCGGTCATTTTCAAGATGCTATTGACGTTTTACCCCTATGCTATGACCACTTGTTTTTTTTTGTTTGTTTGTTTGTTTGTTTTGCGGTACGCGGGCCTCTCACTGCTGTGGCCTCTCCCGTTGCGGAGCACAGGCTCCGGACGCACAGGCTCAGCGGCCATGGCTCACGGGCCCAGCCGCTCCGCGGCATGTGGGATCTTTGCGGACCGGGGCACGAACCCGCATCCCCTGCGTCGGCAGGCGGACTCTCAACCACTGCGCCACCAGGGAAGCCCCTGACCACTTGTTTTTAATGAGCAATAAAATTACTTACACAGAGGCTTCCCTGGTGGCGCAGTGGTTGAGAGTCCGCCTGCCGACGCAGGGGATGCGGGTTCGTGCCCCGGTCCGCAAAGATCCCACATGCCGCGGAGCGGCTGGGCCCGTGAGCCATGGCCGCTGAGCCTGTGCGTCCGGAGCCTGTGCTCCGCAACGGGAGAGGCCACAGCAGTGAGAGGCCCGCGTACCACAAAATAAAATAAAATAAAATAAAATAAAAAACTTACTTACACAAAAACTACTCACAGCGACTGGACGTGGTTACAGGTGCTGGTGGAGTTCCAGGGATTTTTGTAATGTTGCTTCTCGACCTGTATGTTCATTTGCATGGGTGGATCACGGAAATCCAGTGAACTATACATGCTCTGGTGTCAATAAAGTGAAAACCCACAATAAGTAACGGATTTGCCTAAGACAAACCTTTCAAATGGCATTTCCTAGTTGTGATGCCCTAAAGGGAGGACTTAAGCCTGTTGACTTCAGGTATTTTAGAACTGGCAGTAATACAGAATTTCCTCTGCATCAGAAGTTACACATGCATACCCTAAAAGTGGGAGAGAGGAAGGGAGAAGCTAGCGGGAGTGGTGCTCTTTGGAGAGAACAATCCCTTATTTCGAGTCCTTCAAATAAGCCTCTGACTTCTGGGGTACCTACCAACCAGTGCCAGCTCCTTATATTAAACCAGCTTCCCTGCAACTTTCACCTTTGGCTCTAGTTATGACATACAAAGATACTTACCAGTAGCATCTGACTGGTAAGTCACTACTATAAAAGACCAAGAGCCAATGGCTTCACCCACCAATTTAGCTATATACAAATCTTTCACCTAGTCTCAGAAAATTAAGGAATCTTGACAACTTTATCTTAGCAAAAATTATGACAATAGCTTTACTTCTCTAACTACTAACTCCTAAACTTTCTAGCATAACGCCTAATGAGACTTTAGTAAAAATTAAACTGCCACATCCTAGAGAACAAACTTATGGACACCAAGAGGGGAAAGTGGCAGGGGGTGGTGGTGTGATGAATTGGGAAATTGGGATTGACATATATACACTAATATGCATACGATAGTAAGAACCTGCTGTATGAAACATAAAATTCAAAAAAACATTACCACATCCTTTTAAAAAACAACATCTGGTCAAATGACTTTCTATGCAGCTCAATGTGAATTTAAACAGAGCTATGTACTAAAACTGATTTTTCTGTAGGTTCCGTTCCACCACTCTGGCTCCCTTCCACCACTCCGGCCCTCTAATAGCTCCTCCCTGCTGGTATTCCAGAAACCCTCCCACTCTCAGGTACCACACCCAAACTCAGTATTTTTAAAGTCAGTAGCTTACAAGTAAATCTACATCTAAGCGTCCACATGGAAAATTCTAACTGCAGCCTCCAACTTGTCTGGGTTTTATTTATACTCACCCACTACAGTTCTATGTTAAGGCCACCTTTTACTGACATTGCTTACCTCTAGGTTATCACAGAATCATCTGGTAGACCAAAACTTTGATCCCTCACACCCCACCCCTAATTAAAAAGAATCTTCTGCAAACACTTATTAAAAAGAAATAAATTACACTATTTGAGAATGCCAACAATTTTATTGAAAGAAAAGTGCAATGAAACTTGTCGAAAGCTTAAAAGGGAGAACTTAGACACCTCCCCTCAAGCGCAGGACCAGGTGCAGAGTGGATTCTTTCTGGATGTTGTAGTCAGACAGGGTGCGCCCATCTTCCAGCTGCTTGCCTGCAAAGATCAACCTCTGCTGGTCTGGGGGGATGCCTTCCTTATCCTGGATCTTGGCCTTCACGTTCTCGATGGTGTCACTGGGCTCCACCTCCAGGGTGATGGTCTTGCCGGTCAGGGTCTTCACGAAGATCTGCATACCACCCCTCAGACGGAGGACCAGGTGCAAGGTTGACTCTTTCTGGATGTTGTAATCAGAGAGAGTGCGCCCATCTTCCAGCTGCTTGCCTGCAAAGATGAGCCTCTGCTGGTCAGGGGGGATGCCCTCCTTATCCTGGATCTTGGCCTTGACGTTCTCGATGGTGTCACTGGGCTCCACCTCCAGGGTGATGGTCTTGCCGGTCAAGGTCTTCACGAAGATCTGCATACCACCCCTCAGACGGAGGACCAGGTGCAGGGTCGACTCCTTCTGGATGTTGTAATCAGAGAGAGTGCGGCCATCTTCCAGCTGCTTGCCTGCAAAGATCAACCTCTGCTGGTCTGGGGGGATGCCCTCCTTGTCCTGGATCTTGGCCTTCACGTTCTCGATGGTGTCACTGGGCTCCACCTCCAGGGTGATGGTCTTGCCGGTCAGGGTCTTCACGAAGATCTGCATACCACCCCTCAGGCGGAGGACCAGGTGCAGGGTCGACTCCTTCTGGATGTTGTAATCAGAGAGAGTGCGGCCATCTTCCAGCTGCTTGCCTGCAAAGATGAGCCTCTGCTGGTCTGGGGGGATGCCCTCCTTATCCTGGATCTTGGCCTTGACGTTCTCGATGGTGTCACTGGGCTCCACCTCCAGGGTGATGGTCTTGCCGGTCAGGGTCTTCACGAAGATCTGCATACCACCCCTCAGACGGAGGACCAGGTGCAGGGTCGACTCTTTCTGGATGTTGTAATCAGAGAGAGTGCGGCCATCTTCCAGCTGTTTCCCGGCAAAGATCAGCCTCTGCTGGTCTGGGGGGATGCCCTCTTTTTCTTGGATCTTCCCCTTGACGTTCTCGATGGTGTCACTGGGCTCCACCTCCAGGGTGATGGTCTTGCCAGTCAAGGTCTTCACGAAGATCTGCATTGTCTGTTGCAACAAAAAAAATTAACACAAAAAATAACCCCAGCGTTTAACAGGTAATTCAGAGGTCAACACATACCTAACGCTACAAAATTATACGTCACTATACACTAACCAAATGACTAACTTGCCCCAAAACTCAAAAGCTTGACAAATAAGGTCAAAGCCAACGTTTCACGCACTTAAGAAAGAAAAGCAGTCAATTCGCGGGCCTCACTCACCCTCCCCCCTCACTGGCCGTCTGTCCCCTGCCAACACGGCAGCGACCACCCCAGGCCCAAACCCTGTGCCCCGAGACCAGAAAAACTCTCCCTCCACACATACCAGCAGACGGCCCCACCCTCGATTATGAGCCCACGGAAGGGATGACGTCTCGTAACCGCGTTGGCGAGCGGGTCCCCTCCGCCCTCGCGGGTGCAGGACGGCTCCGTGGCATCGGCAGTTACTGTCCCCTTACTGGGACGGGAAACCGAGTTCTCGCTCGAGTCAAACCGTGCCCTAATGTTCGCTTCCCTCACACGCTGCCCAAGCCCGTTCCCCAAAAAGCTGGGCCCCGCCGCCACGGAGGCCTCACGGGCCTCTCGCGTTTCCTTTTCACCCGCAGTCCCCTCCCCCGCGCCCCATCTTCTCTCTCCCACCTCACAGCCCGCTTCGGGGTCCGGCTTCTCCCACCGAGGGACGGGGAACGGACGCCATTTTGCCGCGTTCCTCCCTCCCAGGGCTACCCTGCTGCTAGCGGGCCCCGGGTAACTAAAGGCCTCGGCTGCTCCCTTTGCCGCAGCGGGCAAGTCGACACCCCGCGCCCCCCGCGGCCGCGAGACCCCCGGGACCCCTCCTTACCAAATGGTGGTGACGGCAGCAAACGCAGAAAAACCGCAACTCGACTCCCAAACTTCACGAAAATGCCTGCGCAGCGCTCCCGCCGGCGCTTCCTTATATACTTGCAGGTAGCGCCGCTCCGATAGATCCTTCCGCAGAAACGCAGAGAAGGGACTACTTTTCGCAGCCCTCCTGCCCTCTGAAGAGAAACCCCAGACTCAACTAATTCCACTCATAAAATGCTCTCCCGTGAAGACTGGAGCTTTGGGGCCGAATATGGCGCGGAGCGGGCCGCCGTCCCGAGAGGCCTGGCGGAGGGATCAGCGCGCTGGTTGAGCGCTGCGTCCGCGGACTTGCCCCGGGCTCGAATTGAGGGGAGGGAGAGTGGGGAGCGGGCGGCCTGAAAACCCGGCGTGGAGTCGCTCAGACGTCCGGAGCGGGCCGTCTCCACCGCCCGGCCTTGATGCCCCCTCCCCCCGGGCCGGACGGGCCCCGCCGTTCGCGAGGCCCGCCCTAGGCGTACAGGGCTCCGGCCGAGCGCCTCACACCGAGTCGGGGTCCCGCTTGCCCAGCGCACACCCCGCCCTGCCCCTCCCCCCCCCCGCGAATAAAGAGGGGTGTTTATTGTGAGTCATATTTAGATATGGGTAGTGTTTCTGTTGCCCAGAACTTCCCCCTCATCCTCAGCCCGTCGCGAGGCCTACTCTGGGAGTCCAGCCCCCCAACTTGCGGCGGCCGCACCCATCCCCCACCGGGCGGGCACCGAGACAAGACGGATGACTCGACAAATCCCAGGGACGCGGCCTCATGCCCGCCTCAGACGGGTCGTCAGGAGCCTCAGGAATTCCTCCGAACACAGGAGTGAAAACTAAGTTTCCAAGGGAGAAATGCCTATGGCAGGTCTACATTGAATTTTGAAAAGAAAAGCAGAAATTCCACACAGCTGTGTAAAACTCTTTGCGCTGGACTTGAAAGCTGACAGAACTTTCTAGATTGCTCTTCAGCCTTCCTGGTTTGTGCTTGATTATCAACAGGGAGGCGTTGGAATTTGAATTCTGTTGACATTTAGTTGAGCTCAGAAATCAGAAATCAAACCTATTTAAACCCGAGATTTTAGGAAGATACTTATTGAATCTAAGTTCTGTTTATTCCTGGGGAAAAAGAAATTAATATCCCAAATATAAAATTTAATTCTCTAGGCAAATTCCCTTTGGGTAAAAGAAGAGAAAAAGATCGTCAGTTAGATCTTTTTCCTTTTTTTTATGACAATCTATTTTATGATCTCTATGTCCTTTCTCCAGCAGATTTTTCAACTATTTTGAAATATACGAATATGATGCCAACAGATTTTTTTGAAGTTTACAGTGGAAAATCTTCCTCATGCATTCAATTCCCCAGCCACCGTTCTTTCTGGACTCTTCTAGAAATATTCCCTATTTATACAAATGAGAGGAGGGTGTTTTTGATTTTTACCCTTAAAGCCTTCAAAAATATAGAAAGAGAAAAAGGGGCAACTGACTAAAAAATGTTCTGCCGTTAGGAAAAGACTACATTCCTGCTTGAAATTATGAACATTATTTAAACATTATACTTAAAACGTGAATCAGAACAAAACTGCTATATATTTTCTTTGGTAACCTGGGTATGTACTTATGAAAAAGCTCTGAGCAATTTTCAAAATAGACTTTAACCTCTATCATTTTTAACTTTTTTCAGAATGAATTTATTACTGGGAAATTAGAATGAATAATAAAAATAAAATGTCATTTTTCAGGTTAGCAGGAGACCCCAGTTGACAGGGACAGAGTAAAGAGACAAAGTTGGTGATTAAACATTATAGTTAATCCCACTAGGGGATTGTAAGTAGAGAAGAAAGTAAGTTAAGGGGTCTTTCACTCAAGAAAGCAGGTTTACTTAACCACAAAACCAGCAGGCTTGCTTAACAAAAAACCCATGCAACAGAAGCATGAGACATGCCCCGAAACAAACAACGGTGGAAGGAGACCCATATCCTGCCCACTGAGCTCAGTAACTTAATGATTCCTAGCACACGCTCCTCTGGGCGTACTAAAAACAAACATATAAGGAGAGGGTGACATTATACTGAAACCTGAGATGATTTACCATTTTTAATATATGTTACCACCTCTTTGCTCATTTCCACTGTGCCATGACAGTCCTGACTTGACTATGGAGGGACAAGAAAACTCCCCTGCCTGACCCGGAGGAGGAACTGATGATGGAAGCTTAACATCTACTCAAGAATGAGGAAGAAGGTGGTCTTTTCCCCCTCCCCATTTTTTGTTGGATTCTAAAACTGTAGCCCACTAAGTTTTCGGGGTGCAGCCCCCTCTCGCCCACCCGCTTGGAAGCCTCACAAGCGTCCTAGTCTAATAAATCACTCCTTAGCTATCACTTTGCCTCTCGCTGAATTCTTTCTGAGCTGAGACATAAAGAACTGGAGCTCCTCGGAGCCTCCCACCCCACCCCGAGACGCATTTCTGCCGTTTCACAGTGACTTCCAACACAGACTTCCATGAAAGTTCTTTCTAAATTTTTGGAAAGGGAGTTTAAAGGAACAGAACATCAAGGCTCTTTCTAAAGTTTTTTTCTCCCTAAATTTCAGAAAGAAGTTTTTAGAGGAACAAAAAGCTGAGACACTTTCTCAGGTGACCAGACCTGGCTTCAAACCACACCCTGTTTGCTTTGGGCTGTTCCTTTCCTGCAAGCCTTGTGATTCCTGTTGTTTAAAGGCTGAGTCACGAGTTTTGTGACATAGTTTTTTTCATGGTCCAAAAGGTACAGAGAAAAACAGGCCTGATTTCAGAGGCAAGGGAGGGAAAGGTACAGAGAAAAACAGGCCTGATTTCAGAGGCAAGGGAGGGAAAGAAGGAGAAAGAGGGGGGAGAGGAGAGAGAAGAGAGGCTCAGAGGGTGGGGGAATGGGCCCGGGGTTATCTCCAAAGAGAAAACAACATTCTTACGAGCTGAGAACACTGTGTTGTCTCTAGCAGAAAAATTCTCTGCACCACCCCTGTGGTCCCTAACTTAAGTACTTAAGTCTAACTGTGGGTTCGGTTGAAGCACAAAGAAATAAACATTTGTCCAAGGGCACTGAGGTGAGGGGGAGGGGAGGGAAAAATGACCACCCCAAAGACAGGTGGCTGCTGTTTACCTCGAGCAGTGGTTCTCAACCACGAGAGATTTGGCCCATCGGTGGACATCTGGCCATGTCTGGGGACTTTTTTTTTTGGCCCCCTCTCCGCTCTCGGGATCTTAGTTCCCTGACCAGAGATTGAACCCAGGCCACAGCAGTGAAAGCACTGAGTCCTAACCACTGGACTGCCAGGGAATTCCCAGGAGACATTTGTGGTTGTCATACTGTGGTATTGGGGGTGAGGAATGCCACTAGCACCCAGTGATAAAGGCCAGGGATGCTGCTAAACATCCTTCAACGGACGGTCCCCCATAATACAGAATTACCCGGTCCCCAATGTCAGTAATCCATTGGGTTGATAAACCCTGCTGTACAGAGGAGTTTTGTTGCTGTTGTTACAACCGCTTTTCTATTTGCTGAGAAGGGCTCCCAAAGTCTGAATGTCCCACTTGGATTCAGGAATCGGGTATCAAGTCACGCTCCTAAAATCCCCTGACCTAGAATGCAATGTGCTAGAACGTGCTAGAAGCAGCTTGAGTCACTGGATCCATTTTCAGCTCCCTCATCCACTGACCCATCCTTTGCAGGCGGCCCAGAAGGGATTGCGTCAGAGCTGGCACCAATGGAAGAGTGACAGAGACCCAGCAACAAGGCGGGATTGGTGGGCGGGCGTGAGCACGTGATGAGCTGAGCTCACAAAGGGCCTGGGTGTTGGGCTGCAGGGGGTGGGACTGGTGCCTGTTTGTCCGCCTGCCTTTCCTCCTTCCCCCAAAGGATTCAGCTCCGCTGAAGGTCACATAACCTTGTATGGGACTTAACTCAGCAACATGAGAATGTTCGCACAACGACCAGCAAACATTTTCCTCCTAAGGGAAAGGGTGAAATCGGAGAGCTGGATGGGAAAGGTTTGCCTTGTGTTGTCATCAGTTATATAATCATAAAAGGAAGTCAAGGGAATCTGCGCCTTAGGGGGGGAAAAAAAGAAGGAGAAGAAGAAGAAGAAGAAGCCCTAGAGGCTCTGTTCCTTTTCCTGCTTACATTTGTGTATTTGCATTGTGTGGCAGAAAACAAACTGCTCCGGCTTCAAAATAACCCATTTCATCCCCCACCAGTCAGAAAGTTCCAATTTTGCCTAGTATAGGAACGTTAAGAAGTTAGTTAACTTATTGGGCGTTTGTTTTGTGTTTTAATTTGTTGTCTTTAAATTGTGGCAAAATACACAGAATATATCATCTCAACCATTTTTTAGTGTACAGTTCAGTAGTGTTAAGTATATTGTAGGGGAGGAAAAATAATTTTCCTTTTACCCTTCTGAGTCCTGAACAAAACAAAACAAAGCACAATAATTTATTAACATGCACACGTCTTGAATATATTGGAGATACCCCGGAGGGAAAATGTGTCACTCAAAGATGTGACTTTAGAATTTAGGCTTAAATACCATCTTAACAGGGAAAGTCCTCTTAAGGGAGAGTAAATGATTTTTACTGGAAGAATAGAAGAATGGATATGATATGAGAGATATGATAGCTTCTGACACAGTTTGGTATCAACTTTTAGTCTCTCCTGTGTCAAGAGCCAATCTTCCCTGGTTAGTGAAACTCCTGGGTAGGGGATCTAGGACCATGGAGTTCCTTTGGAAGGATCTGTCTTTGGGCGGAGAAGGGGAGTTCGGTGAGAGCCTTGCTTTGCATTTGCTGTTTTTCAAGTGCTGGTAGCTCAAAATAACGTCAGGGGCATGTTCTGCTACCTTTCACCTTTCGCCCTGTTGTGCAGCCATCACCGCCATCCATCTCCACTTTTCATCTTGCAAGACTGAAACTCTGTACCCATTAAACACTAACCCTTCACCCCCAGCCCTTCGCAACCATCATTCTTTCTGTTTCTATGAATTTGGCTAGTTTTTAAATTTTAGATATTAGACCAGGATCTAACCTGTGTCCCCCTGCAGTGGGAACGCGGAGGCTTAACCACTAGACCGCCGGGAAGTCGCAAGAATGTGACTACCTTTGGTACCTCATATAATGGATTTTGATTTTTTTTAATTGTAAAATCAAATCTAATCATTGAAAAACATTTTTTTCAAAGATTTATGACATCTTTTCTAGAAAGCTCCATTTCTCAGCACACCTTGTTCTTTTTTCCTTATGGTGTTTTCCTTGTCATTGTGCTATTAGAAATATTTAAGCATAAGATACAAAGTAAAACAGAATCATATGATTCATTTCTTGTGAGGCCTGATGACTTTATAGAGATAACCTCAACGTTTTGTTCTCTTAAACCCTTGTTGACATTTAGGGAGAAATAACCTTCATGGAAGTTCATTACAAAGAGAACCTGTCACCAGTACTCCACTCCCTAACTGGGAGTCATTTCATGAATTTGTTTCATCTCAAAAAACGAAGGCTGTGCAGGGTCAGATCCCTCCAGCTCTAAGATGAGATGTTTTTATGATTTAAAACATGAGGTCAAATCAAATGAGAGACAGGATTTGATGGATGAGGAACTCATTATTTCCGCAGACGAAGAACCACCGAACCCAGAGTGCAACAGGACCCCTTCTTTTAATAAAATAGCTTTTATTTTTAATGATAAAGTACAGTGTATAAACATAGGTTTAAACAGTATGTGCGCCACAGTCATTCATGCGTTCATACGTGGCCTGTCGCTGAGGAAGCGGGAAGCACGGTCCCGCCTGCCGTGTCTGCTGGTTTCCTTTTGGGTGGCTCCCTCTGAAAATGGCTCCATTTTCAGAAGGAGTTGAGAGCACAACTGAAGGGCAAGGGCTCAGACCTTTGAATGACGCCTACGCTTGCCGTCTGATGGCTGGGAATGAGTCGCCAGGCCTCCAGGCCTTTAACTGCAGTCACAATGCCAGGAAGCGTAGGGTACCTTCCCTAAATGATCATTCTCACTTTTTCCGTGGTTTCAGTCATCATGTCAGGTTTTGCCTTTACATGTTTCTTGTAACTGCTTCCCTTTGCCTCTCCTAATAAAATTACATTTGGAGTGTTAGGGACTTCAAGAAGGGCAGATCCCACCTATTGTGAAAATCCCACTCCCAAGTAGTGACCGGAGGAGTAATACCCGTTATAATCACGTCCATGGTGTCTGTATGATGAACAGGGGCAGAAATTTGAGGGAAAATAAATAAATAAATAAAAAATCAGGGACGGTACAGTGGAGATGCCGGGGATCGAACCCGGGGCCTCATACATGCAAAGCATGCGCTCTACCGCTGAGCTACATCCCCCTCCCCTTTCTGAAATTCTCTGTTATAGTCTATTCTTTAGATTTTTTTTTTCCTAAATTAAAATGCTGTATACCTAAATGGGTGTTAAAGTTTAAAGCAAACCAAAATCAATCGTTTTATGTTTCCCAACTAGACCCGTCGTTCACAGCTCTGCAGCTGAAATTCCAGCTGATACCGGAGCCAAGGAGCAAAGGGAGACAGACCTATTCTTGAATGTCGCTCCTCACAGACAGAAGAGAAGGAACAGAAAATAAAAGGGTTTCTTTCCAATAAATAAGGACATTGCCCGCATTGCACCTCCACCCAGAAATCTCCGGTTTCCTGGTCTTTAAATCCATACCAACCTTTGGTGACTGTGAGGTTTGCAGACCGTTTATTTTTCTTTTTATTTTTCTCCAACAAGAACTCTGACTATTGGGACTTCCCTGGTGGCGCAGTGGTTGAGAATCCAGCTGCCGATGCAGGGAACATGGGTTCGAGCCCTGGTCTGGGAAGATTCCCACATGCTGCAGAGCAACTAAGCCCATACGCCACAACTACTGAGCCTACGCTCTAGAGCCCGTGAGCCACAACTACTGAGCCCCATGAGCCACAACTACTGAGCCTGCACTCTAGAGCCCGCGAGTCACAACTACTGAGCCCACGAGCCGCAATTACTGAAGCCTGCGCACCTGGAGCCCGTGCTCCGCCACAAGAGGAGCCACCGCAATGAGAAGCCCCCGCACCGCAATGAAGACCCAACTCAGACAAAAAAAAAAAAAAAAAAAAAGACCTCTGAATGTCAACATGAACCCTCAGTGGAAAAGAATCTGAAAAAGAATATATGCGTATATACACTTGAAACTAACGTAACACTTCAATTAAAAAAAGATACATTAAAAAAAAAACAGATCCACCCCCACTAAAACGCTGAGGAAGGAAGGAATCTCCATGAGGTAGCTCACTGAAAAGAGCCATTCCTTAGCTGTCAATTAGCACCTCTTTTCCAGAGTGCTCCCCAAGGGGAGAGAAGTCACAATGCTATGGAGTGTCCCTCAAGTCATCAAGGTGCCACTCACTGGTTCGGTGAGAGACAAGGAGACACCGAAAACTGAGGCTACGCCTCTTTCCACCAGCACTTGAGATTTCCTGGCAAGAAATAGTCACTTTACTATGATGTGGAGAACGCACCCCAAAATACACTGCCACCCTAGTCCTTAACTAATCATCTCCCTTACAGCCTGCCAGTACCTGAAACCCCTCATAGTCAAGTCCCAAATGAGCTGGTGCCCGGGACACTGGACCCAGCAGCTGTGATTTCATTACCTCCCCTCTCTGGGCCTCATCTGTGAAATGGAGATTTGAATAGTAACTGCCTCACAGGGTGGTTGTGACCACTGAATGAGTTACACAGAGAAGGTATAGAACAGTGCCTGGTACGAGGCCCGTGCTCTGAAATGCCAGTTCCCATTATTAAAAATGCTGTTATTATATAAACTCCAGCGAAGACCTACTACTTCTCATATTCACCCCGTGTGTGAACTGACGCTTTGCTGATCCTGTTTGGGTGAAACAGGAAAGGAGCAGGAGGGCGATGGGGTGATCTGCGGAATGGGGCTCCGTTGAAAGCCATCCTCTCTCCTTATTGTTCTAGCTCGAGAGGGCAGCCATGAGAGCAAGCGACCTTAGCCACAGAACGGAAGAAGGACGGCAACGTAAGTGGTGGTATTTTGGACGTGGTTCGGGAGCGAGCTGAGGGCCTGTAGTCAGTTCAGCAGGTGCCCCTGATTGCTCCAAACAAACCCGATTATGTTTGCTTTCTGTGTAAAACTTGGAATCAAATCCATGCTCCTCACTCTGGCCTTTAAGGCCCTCGGTGATCTGGCCTCTGTTGACCGCCCGTAACGTCCCTCCCTTACGCCCCTGCTCCTCTCTATGGGCACTGTAGCCACACCTGCCTCCTAGCTGTTCCTCAGGCGACCAGGCTGCTATGCACCTCAGGGCCTTTGCACTTGCCATTCCCGCTGTCTGGAAAGCTGTTCCCCAGATCTCCTCATGGTTGGCTTCTTTTCATTGGCGGGGTCCTCAGGAAGGCCTTCCTGGCCACCTCTCTAAAGGGACCTATGGGGCCATCCCTGGCGGTCCAGTGGTTAAGACTCTGCCCTTCTACTGCAGGGGCTGAGGGTTTGATCCCTGGTCGGGGAAATAAGATCCTGCATGCTGCACGGTGTGGCCAAGATTTTTTTTTAATTTAAAAAAAAGTAAAAAAAAAAAGAAGGGACCTGTGAATCCCATGCATTCGCTATCGCATCACTTCGATTTGTTTTGTTTTTCTCCGTAGCATTTATCAGTCTCAGAACCTGTTTTTATACAATTTGCCGATTGTCTGTGTCCACGCCTTGGTCCTAAGCTCAGTAGGGCAGAGCCTTGCCTGTTTTGTTTCCTGCTCTATCCCCTGAGCCTTGAACAGTGCCTGGCGCATAATAAGTACTCAGTAAATATGTATGGAATTAATGTGAAAAAAAATAAATGAACAGACAAATAAATGAATGAAGACTAGGAGCCTGGGAAGGGTAATATAGGCATGTTGCAGGAAGCTGAGTCTGCAACTGAAGTAAGACAAAAAAACCGTCCAGTTTAGACTCACCCTACCTCCTGTCTCAAATCCATAGACATTTTCTGAGGGCCAACCTCTGGGCCGGCGCAAGACATAAGAAGACGAAATATTTGCTGCAAAAAAAAAAAAAAAAAAAAAAAAATTTGCAGCCGAATGAGCATTTCCTGGCCTTAGGAGTTGACAGTTTTATTCTGGGAGATCATTATATAAACCAAACACTTGGCAGCGGCGCTGTGGCATGAGAAAGTGGAAAATTCCACTTCAACGTGAGAACTTTGTCTTTTTTCTTTCTTGTAACCATGTGACGGGAGGACGCTCGTCCGTGACTACGACCAAGCGGATGACAGACAGCCGCCGGTGCAAATCTCGCTTGCCTGCCAGGTTGATTCTTTCAAAGAATAAGGAATTTTTATGAAAGTTCTTTGGAAGAGAAATGAGAAAATGTACTGCAGCTCAAAAAGAGGTCGCGCCTCCCCGTCGGGGAATCGAACCCCGGTCTCCCGCGTGACAGGCGGGGATACTCACCACTATACTAACGAGGACAAGCTCTAGCAAGCGTCTTTCGGCTCTCCTCTTAAAGGTACATTCAGCGTTCCCTAAATAGGCACATGTTCCAAAAGGTTAAATACTTCATCTTTTCCTACAAAACAAAAGAAGGAAAAATCCCAGTTTCTTTAATTCCATCTTAAAGAGTACTTTTCCTCCCTGGTCCATGATTTAGCCGTGAGGGTTCAGAGAGCAAAAATTAATAAACAGCAAAAATTAACTAACAGACATCTAACAGAGGTTAAGTGCCTATGAAGTGAAAGAAAAGAGTTAAGGAACTCTTGGTCTTGTCGGCTTTTTCCAGTTGGGGAGTTGTAAAGAGGTTCCCATACCCTCTGGCTTCCCTTCGATACTGCTCGGAGATGTTTTAAACAAAGAAAATGAAACCCCTTTATTCATTTGAAAGAATCACTTCGTCTTTTTTGTTTTCCCCCGACACATGGGAAGAAAAACTAAGCTGCCGAAACCCGGGATCGAACCAGGGACCTTTAGATCTTCAGTCTAACGCTCTCCCAACTGAGCTATTTCGGCTGCTGCCGTCGCTAACCTCCGCTTCTGGCCTCCTCGTTGTCTAATGGCCCTGGGTCCTCGATCTGGGGATCCGCTGCTGAGGAACCAGGGTCGGCGGGAACGCAGGCCTGCCAGGCTCGCCCCGCACCCGCCCCTTCTCGTCCTTCAAAGCCACCGCCTCCGAGAAGCCTTCCCTGATCACTCCTCCGAATGCGACCCCAGCCCTTTATTGTTTACTGTTAGCTTAGGTATTGTTTTCCTTGTCCATTATCTGTCCCCCCCGGCTAGAATGACAGACCCACGACGGGCAGGGAACTCATCAGCCTCTGTCACTGCTGTATCGCTTAAGGCCGACAACAGTGCCTGGCACCTAATAGGTGCTTAAAAATATTTGCTGAATTAAGGAAAGAACGAATTTTACCTGGCTCAGAGCTCCGCTTTCTCAGGCTCCCTTCTCTGCGCAACTGAACAAGGTCTCCCCTTGGGTGCAGCTCACCAAGCAGCCCAAGGCATGGCAGGGATGCTGACCACGCCAAGGCATGTGGGAGGCCGTGTGGGCTTTCCTTGGGGCAGTGACTGAGATTCGGTCTCCAAGCATGGCCACCCCACCTGTGGCAACTGCTCAGCTTCAAGGCATGAGGAAATCAACAGGTCGGCGTCCAGGTTTGGCTTTCTCTGCTTCCCTGCCCTTTGGGAGATGGGTGGCTGGGGAGTGTTGTCTGGGACAGGATGAACAAGCGTGGACGTCCTTCATGATGTGAAGTCATTTAATAAGTGTTTGCTAAGCACCTAATGACCCTGTAACCCAGTCACAAATACAGTAACAGAATAGTTCGTCATAATAGGAATGCTAAGAAGCAAAATAAATGGTAGTGATGGGATGGAACACCTGGGATGGGGGCAGTCAGAGAAGGAGAGAGTGCTGAGAAGACTTGGAGAATGAAGGGCCCGCTGGGGGGAGAGCCTCTGGAACAGAGGCAACAGCTGATGCAAAGGCCCTGAGGCTGAAACAGAGTCCGGCTAGTTATATGAATGGAAAGTCAGCGTGGAAGAGGTGAAGAGGGTGAGGGGACAGCAGATAGGAGGCGAGGACAAAGAGGTGGGCAGAGACCAGATCGTGCCGGCCTTGAAAGCCACGGTGAAGGGTTTGTACTTTCTCTTGTGTTGGAAAGCTGCTGGGGAGTGAGTGATATGATTTACCTCTTAAAGTCTCCCTTGACTGCTGTATGGAGAATGGACAGGAGGGGCTCAAGTGGCAGCAAGGAGACCAGTGAGGTGCTGACAGCTCAAAATAAACAGTACACCAAAATGGGATGTCCTAAATTCCTTCAGGAGCAAGGGGATACAGCAGGGGACCCTACTGCTGCTTTTCACGAAAGTGTAGTAGTTCTTGAAAAACTAAGTGTACCAATTTGATAAAAATCGAGTAAGGAAGAAATGAAGGAAGGAAGGGAAGGAGAGTGGAAAAAAAATAAAATAAAATTCAAACAGTCCAGAAAAGTACCGAACGGAAAGGCAGAGTCACTCCCACCTTATCCCAGTCCTTCTCCCCGGAAGTAACCAGGGTCTAGACCAGACTGATTCATGTGACCTCGGACAAGTTACCGGATCCACGCTCTGTGCCTGCGTTTCATCTGTCTGATGTGATAAAATAGCCCCTCCTAGGCTTATTGTGAGGATTAAATGGGTGCACACCTGTAAAGCGCTTACGAATACTGCCTGGTGCATGATGGGAGCTAGTTCGCTCTAGTTGTTGCTGTAATCCGATCATAAATACGAATATACTCACTATGTATATTTATTCTTACCTAGAAGGGAGCCTAGAGTGCTCATGGCTGAGTATACAGTATTCTCCACTATCTTCTTGAGGAAATGGACATACTCCGAAAACCAAATTTACACGCTTCCACGCATATCTGTCTATCATAGTCATATCATTTTGGAGAAGATGCCCCAAATGTCTTGTATGTGTGTTGGAGTGAGTTAAAATAATCACACAGCCTCCCCGTCGGGGAATCGAACCCCGGTCTCCCGCGTGACAGGCGGGGATACTCACCACTATACTAACGAGGACGAGCTACGAGGCATGTTCTCCCGCCAAACCCATAAAGAAACACCATTCTTCGGCTGCTACACCCATCTACTCCGGACACCGGTCTCCACGGGCGCAGTGCCGCGCGCCCCTGGTTGGTGGGCTTCCTGGGACGGGAAAGACTTACTTGCGTCTCTGAAGGCGCTGAGCCTCCAGAACGGAAGAGACGTGGAGGAGCGAAGTCACTACTTCCTATATCCTCACTTCCAGCATGCAGCTCCACGGGTCTGGGGATGTAGCTCAGTGGTAGAGCGCATGCTTTGCATGTATGAGGCCCCGGGTTCAATCCCCGGCATCTCCACGTTTTTTGCGACTACCTAGAATTAATTTTTTCCCCCTCTGGATCACAGCCACACGACCAGAAGGCAAAGCAGGGAAGGGAACCCAAAGCCCCGCATTAGCTGGCTTAAGAAGGGAGCTCCGTTGGAGAGGGCGGCGCTAGTCAAACGTCCTTGGTCTCAATCACAGATGCCCGTGTCCTCTCCCCTGGAGATTCGGATTCAGGTCAGCAGTGGGCCGCGTTTTTAAACAAACACTCGTAGTGATTCACGTCATCAAGCAGTTAGGAAACACTGAATTTCTAAGGAGAGTTTTGCAACTGTCCATTCATTCCGTAACTCCTGAGCACCTAGTGCCGAGAAATGTGGACACATGGAGCGCCTGTGTGCTCAGGTAGCGTCAAGTACCCTTGTATCCCCGGATACCCCGGGCAAGGTTTCTCAGCCCTCCTGTCCTCAGTATTCCAGTCTAGGTAACTAGCAATAAGCAAGTAGCAATGAGCTTTATGAATACGGTAATTGTGATGAGATGGAGACTAAAGGGGGAGGACGTGGAGGCTGCCACAAAGTGTCGGGGGGGGCCTGTCTGCAGAAAGAGGAAATGGCAGGTGCAAAGGCCCTGAGGTTGAAGGGGGGTAGGGGGAGGAATCTGCATTGAGGGGACAGAAAAAAGCCCTGTGCAGGTTTAATGAATGAGGGAAGGAGAAGGTTGAATCTTTCAAGACACTGGAAGGCCTGTTGCAGGGGAATGACGTGATTTACTTAGGTTTTACAACAGCTCCCTCTGGCTGCCATGTGGAGTCCACCATAGGCGGGAAGAGTGGACATGAGACCCGCCAGGAAGCCACTGCCATGGCCCAAGCGGGAGCTGCTGGAGGCTTGCTGGAAGCGGAGGTGGGGATGGCACAGCAGGGGAAGTGCGGAACACGAAGGGGTTCTGGACACATCCCAGACGTGGACTAACAGACCTTGCAGATGGCTTAAATGCGGGAGGAGTGGGGTAGGGGAGACCGCCTAGTTTGGGGGAACAGTAGGGTTAGTAGCTAGGCTGTGGAGAAAGTGAATAGTTTTGGAATATTAAACACGTATCTCTGTTGTTTTGTCTTACGTGTGTTTATATTACAGAATTTGTGTTTATTTTTTACTTTTCTGGCTGTGCTGCGTGGCTTGCAGGAACTTAGTTCCCCAACCAGGGATCGAACCCGTGCGCCCTGCAGTGGACCACCAGGAAATTCCCGAGTTTATGTGTTGATATTAACACAAACTGATTCAGGAAAAATACCTAAGTAAAGGTGAGAAAAATGATCAACCTCTACAGGCTCACCGTGCCACAGCATCACCACTAACACGTTCACGAGCATCCATCCAAACTAGTCTCCACGTACGTGTGCGCACGCGCACGAGAAGGATGTCCCCGGACCACCCCCACGTTCAGAGGTTGGCCCAAAGAACTCAGTAGACGCGGTATACACCTGTTGTCACAGTCAACGTTTATTACGGCAACGTAGCCAGCGGGGAGCTGACTCCGGGGAGGGGACGCCCACTCCACAGGAGCCGGCGGGAGCCCTGGCGGACCTCGCGGGCTGTGGGCAGGGTGCACCACACCCGCAGGGAACAGGGAGCGGAGGAAGGGCCCGTGGTCGCCTGCTGCTCTACAAGGGACTAATGTCGTCCACAGAGCACGTTTAAAGCAGGACCAGCATGGGAGATAAAACCACGATCCCCCCTGTAATAGTTACAAGTCTCCCCGCGTGGGACTGCCCAGGGCGGCGGCGAGCTGTGCCCAGAATCGAGCCAAGATGACCAAGAGTGTCCAGGGGCCCCACCTGCCTCCTGGGCGCAGTCTGGGGTCAGGGTGACCATGGCGGACACGGGCCACTGCCAGCCCCCTGGGTCCGCAGGCCAGTCCTCGGCCCTGCAAGCCGGCACCGGGTCAGCAGTCAGCAGTGGGCGGCCAGGCTTTCTCGACGTTGGCGTGCATGGCCTGCGGGATCCACTCACAGTACTCGGCCAGCAGGTCTGCAGGGGTGGGAGGCAGGACGGTCAGAGCGGCTCTGTGCCCGCCCGCCTGCCGCAGGGCACGCCCTCCTGCTAAGCCTGGGCCCCCTCGGTGGCCCCACCCTGTCCCCCCCGCGATGCCCTCGCCACGGGGCACCCTTCCTGGTCAGACTCACATTTGGGGTTCTTCCTCCAAGCAGCCAGCAAGGCCTCTCGGCAGTCGGCTTTCTCAGCAACAAGGGCTCTCAGGAGGCTCTCTGTCCTGGGCTGTAGCCTGCGGGTGGGGAGGCAGGACGTGGGGCGTCACGAGGCCCACACACTGGCACCACTGCCAGGCCTGCCCAGGAACTGCAGGAAGTCCCCTTCCCTCCAGCAGGCTGGGGGTGCTGGCCGGATGGAAGGATCCAGACTCCATCGCCTCCCACTACTTGCCTCTGACCCGCCCGCCCAGGCTGCTCCCACACACGGTGCCTGTCCATCTGGAACCTTCCTCCAGACTCCCGCCTGGCACGCAGCCCTGCCTCCCCTGACGCTGCTCCGTCAGCCTTTCCTGACTGAGTCCGCCCGCCCGCCACCTCACCTCCACATCCTGCTTTGACCCTTCGTAGCTGTGCCACCCCTGCCACTTGTACTAGTTGCTCTGTTTGGGGACAACCTCCCTGCCCTGGGACACGCCACGGGACAGGGTCATGGCTCGACCCTAACACGAGGACGTGCTCGGCACAGAGCAGATGCTCAGAACCAAGTGCTGGCTGGAAGGGGCTCCTGGACCCACAGCCTCACCCCGAGTCCCCGGGAGTGCCACGAGAGAAGAGACTCCTGTCGTCCTAAGGCCCTCAGTGGGTGGGGATCTGTTACGGCGGCCCCAGGACACTAGTCTCAGCCCCCTCCACCACCACCTGCCGAGCCGACGCCCCCGGGAGAGACTGTACCTGGCCCACGTCTTCAGCATCGTGCTGGGGCTGGACAGCAAACAGCCCTTGTACGAGGCCAGCTTGTGGAAGACCTGGGGAGAGACCACAGGATGGGGTGAGAGATCTGGGGCTCACGTCCCACCCGAGGTGCCAAGGAAGGGGCCGAGGGAGCTGTGTCGCCTACCTGCCCCTCCAGCAGAACCTGGGCAAAGTGCTTGTAGCAGTCGAGGCCTTCTGGAAAATCCACCTGGACCGCGGGGAGCGGCCAGCCGACGCGACCTGGGGCGCGTGAGCCAGTGAGCAGGGGCCACGATGGAGCCCCACGCCGCCCTCCCCTGCCAATCCCCTCCCCGCCTGCCAAGGGGGCCTGCAGCCTGGGACGACACGGCGCGGGACACACACACCGCCCAGGGCACGCGGGAGGCAGGACCACGTGTCTAGTGGAGCCCAAGGCCACCGGGAAGTCACCCCGACTCACAGAACACGCTGGCCCGGTGACACAGCACCCGCCCCTTCTCGGGGCAGTAGGCGGGGGGTGGCTCCTCAAGGGGCTTGTCAAACTGGCAGTAAGAAGGCAGCAGGACCGGGATCCACTGCACCTCCACAGTCGAGACGCCTGGGGGCCCGGGAAAGAAGGGATGGGGGCTCAGCAAAGGGCTCATGGGTTCTCCCCTCAAGGGTCCAGCGACACGGCTCACCAGAGCCACGCGGGTCAGGCGAGGGGCTGGCCAGCTGCGCTACCTTTCATGTACGTCTTGGTGGTCTCCACAATTTCCTGGTAGACCACAAACTCAGGGAGCTCCCTGAAGAGCACGGAACTGGGGTGGATGAAGACTGGGTCGTCGAGGAGGGGGGTCTGCGAGAGAGACGGCGGGTGGGCGTGAGTCTGGGGCATGCGTGAGTGCCAGGTGAGGCTGACCCCCTGAATCCAGTTACACCCTCAGCCAGGAAAGGAGCGCATCCGTCAACCGACGAGTGGCCACCCTGGCGGTGTGTGTCCGCCGACGGAGCGCGTACCCTGCCGTGAGAGGTACTGACACGGGCAGCAGCGCAACCCGCCAAAGGGCGCAGCACCGAGCGAAGGAAGCCAGTGCAAGAGGCCACGCAGTGGAGTTTCGTGTGAGACGCGTAGAGCAGCAAATCCGTAGAGACAGAAAACAGATTCACGGGGTGGGGAGACTCAAGAGAAGATGGGGGGTGAGTGAAATGGCTATCCGGAGTCCTTCTGGGGTAATAAAAACGTTCTCAAGTTAATTGTGCTGGGTGCACAATTCTGAATGGACTAAACCCCCCAAATTGTGCACTTTAAAACCGCAAGTCGTATGAGATGTGCTTCTATCTCCATTCAGTGAAGTCGGGGTGAAGCTCACGCCCAAAGGGAGAAGTGGCTGCACCGTCACTCCACCTTGGCCCTGGGCGGGGACCTTCCCAGAGGCAGTGGGACCCGTGACCCGGGAGGACAGGCCCCCCCACACCCAAGGGTCCCCCCGCTGCCCCTCACAGGCATCCTGACGTTGCCCAGGCTGCCAGGACGTGAGACGGAGGGTGGGGAGGGTGGGGGGCCCGGGCGCAGCGACTGCCCTGCTGCCCGTCCCCGAGCCAGTGTCCAACCTTGTAGGCGTTCTTCCACTTGTCGTCCAGCAGGTCCTCACTCTGGACCCTGCGGGCCAGGTGGTCACCCAGGCCGGCCGTCACGATCTGCCGCAGGTAGGTCACCTGGCTCTCGGAAGGCGGCTGCATCTTGGGGTCCACGAAGAGCCCGGCCTCGGGGCACATGGCGTTGACTGGGGGCAGACCGAGGCGTGAGGAAGGCGAGGCGGGGGCTGGCTCCGCCCAGCCTTCTGGAAGGCCCCACGCCGCTCAGCTCGGAGCTCTGGCCTCAGCGACCTGCGCACCTCGGCCCCCATCCACCGAGGATGCCCACCCACACCCACGTCTGCCGCGTCCTCAGGACGAAACCCCAGTTCCCTTGCGGGCGGCGGACCGTGCTGCTGCGAGAGCTCACACTTGACTCCTCGTCGGCCTTGGGGCAGGGAGCACGCCCAGCCGGGAGACGTGACAGACGAGTCACGCTCTCTGAGCAGGACAAGTGTGGAGGCCACCTCTCCCCTCGAGGGCCCTGCGCTGCTGAGCCCAGGCACGAGACGCAGGGCGAGGCCTCCTTCTTCTGCATGAGAAGGAGTTGAAGCTCTGGAACACTTGGCAGGTGGGGAGAAAGGAGGTGGGGCTTTGGGCCCTGCTGCTTGTGGCGGGAGGAGGCGGCAGGGAAAAGACGAGAGGAGCAGGACGGGGGACGCAGGTGGGGAGAGTGGGCTTGCGGATCTTAGCTCCCCGACCGGGGACCGAACCCGTGGCCCTACAGTGGAAGCATGGGGTCCTAACCACTGGACCGCCGGGCGAGTCCAGGGCTTTGTTTTTAGGTTTGCAATGTAAATCTGTCTTCCCTACAAAACCTTCAGTGACACCTATGTTGTTTCACTTAAAAAGCGAGAGAAGAGGAAAGAAACAGGAAGAAGGCAGAACACAGACAGGACGCAGAAGACCCGCCACCCACGCCCAGCCCTGATGGGCTTCAAACGGGTCCGGTCCCCACCACCACTCAGACCGACAGGAGCGGAAAGCAGGGGCTGAACCGTCCGCTGCTCCCCGACTCCAACAAGAGGGGCCCCTTCCACTGCTGGAGAAGCAAACCAGGGCCGGACCCTACTTGAGAGCAGGGACCCCTGCACGAGGCTACTGGGCAGGAGGTGCGGCCAGCAGCTGGTCCAGGCCAGAGCCGGGACAAAGGGTGACGAGAGGGATGTCACCAAGGAAAGGATGAGACGGACAGACAGCCTGACAGGACAGCGTGCACATGTCACTGCCCTGCTCGTGTGCGTGTCCTCGAAGGACCACAAAGGTGGCGAGCACTAAAACAGATTTTAACGAATAGGTGAATTCGCAAACGTGGAATCTGTGAATAACGGAGATCGACTGTACGTGGGTGACGTCGCTCAAAAGCGACTTTTAACGTCCACGGGGTCAAGTTCTCTGCCGGGCGCAGGGCCGTACCTGCAGTGGTCAGCTGGCCCCTCAGGCGCCGGATCTCCATCATGGCCCTATACCGCAGACCGTTGGCCTCACAGAACTGGGGAGAGCAGCCCGCGTACTCACAGGCTCCCACGGCGCCTGTGGATGGGGGGGGCGTCACTCATTCTCGCTGCGCCATCCCACCCCCCGTGACCTCCCCACCAGCCACACTCCATGCCACGCAGGGCACTCACCCAGCAGCACCATGAGGTCCCCGAGTTTCAGAGAGGCTCCCCGCCCCGCCCAGATCCTCTTCATCTGGGCTACCCGGGCCCGCTTGCCCTTCAGCCTGGCAAGCTCCTCGTCGCTGGCAGCTGGCCTGCGAACACACACACCACCCAGGCTGTTGCCCTGGCCGCGCACGGCTGCAGAGGCAGGGAACACGCCAGTTACCCAGGGTGGGCCCAAAAATGCCTGGTGGGGTCACTGATCAACATGACCACGATCGTGGGAATTCCCTGGTGGCCCAGTGGTTAGGACTCTTGCGCTTCCACTGCAGGGAGCACGGGTTTGATCCCTGGTCAGGGAACTGAGATCCCACAAGGTACACGGCATGGCCAAAACCAAAAACAGAAACAGAGGTCGGTAGAGATCAGAACACTGCCAGGCGCAGGGCGGGCGAGGGTCTCGCACAAGACCACTCAGCAAGTCAGTGATGCCCCAGGAGGCCAGGCTCCACACCACGGCTCAGCCAAGGGCAGGCGGCCCCTGAATGCCCAGCCCCCGGCCCCCACCTGTCCAGCTCCTCAAACAGCTCCCGGACAGTCATGGCAGCCACGATGGTGATGGCGTACGGCAGGCAGTCGTGTTGCCTGCTCAGCGCCAGCATCTTGGCGTAGCGCGGTGCCACGGGGAACGTGGCCATGGTCCTGCCCAGCTCAGTGATGGGGCAGCTCCACCGGGACCTCTGCAGCTGCTTCACCCTGGAGGATGGAGGTCTGTGATGGGTGCGGGGAGGCTCCATGAGAAGCCTTTGGCACCAAGAGGCCTGGTGCTCGGTCAGCTTGGGAGAGGAGGGGAGAGGGGAGAGGGCAGAGAACGGGGCGGGACCTGGGCTCCCCACTTCCCCCGAGCTCCTGCCCTACCTTTCTGTTTTTGGGGGTGCCTGCAGGGCACCCAGCGCGATCAGCAGCTCCTCGGCGGCGATGAGGGCCTCCACGGACGGGGGCGTCGGGAAGGGGAAGTTGATGACCTGGGACACAGGGAGACGTGGCAGGAGACAGGTGAATGCGGAGGAGGAAGCAGGGGACCAGGCCTGGCAGGAGGACGGGGCTCCTACCGCCTGCCGTCCGAGCACCACTCACGCCCAGAACATGGGACACGGCGGGGCCGGGACACACGCGAAGTCCACGCGCCGGGGAAACTCCACAGGCCCTCTTCCGTCACTCATTCACATCAGCCACTCACTCAGAAGCATGTACTGAGCACCTCGTGTGCACCAGACACTGTTCTTGGCGATGGAGACAGAGGAAAACAAGACAAGGATTCAGCCTCCACTGAGCTTTCGTTCAGCCAGAAGGGGCCGCAGACCAGTGAGTATACACGAGAATAAACGTCATCACAGGAGAAAATGTGCCCAGACAGGTGATCCGGGGACAGATCAGGGACAGGGAGTGACCGGGGTCAGGGAGGGCGGTACCTTAGAGTGACCAACTCAAAACAAGCATTAAGATAAACATCTGTACATAGATGTTCACAGCACCACTAGGCACGGCAGCCAAAAGGTGGGGACAACCCAGATATCCATCGATAGACGGATAAACCAGGGTCCGTCCATACGATGGAGTGCGACTCAGTCATAAAAATGAACGAAATTCTGACACGTGCTACAGTGTGGACGAACCTTTAAAACACGACGCTGCTAGGTTCAGCTGTGGATGGTCCAAACAACAGAAAAATAAAACACGTATCGATTTATAATATTCGCTGAAATAAACTGACTGTGATTCAAACTGTCAGCTAGGTTCTTTGACACTGAAAATAAAATACCAAACATAACTAATGTAAAAACTTTTAGCAATGAAAAGCATGATCGTATCTTTTATATCATCTTACTGTGTATTGAACTGATAAATGAGGTTTACATTGGCTAGAAGAAACCCCGAAAAAAACCAACCACGATGCTGAGTGAAAGAAGCCAGACAAGAAAGGACAAACATCATATGATTCCATTTTTATGAAACGTCCAAAATGTAAAATCCACAGGGACAGCAGGAAAGCGGCCTCGTGGCTGTCAGGGGCTGGGGGGAAGGGAGGGCTGCGACTGACTGCTGATGGGGGCGGTTCTCTCTGCCTGCGCCAGCCCTCCCGGAGCAGGGCAGAGGCGGGCACCCCTGGACACACTCAGTGGGTGCAGCACTGAGGAGGTGGGGGGCTGGGCAAGCACCACAGGGCTGAGCTCCTAGCGCTTCCTGGGCCGCAGGGAAGGAGGAACAGCCCGCGAGGGGCTGGGGTCACCCTCGCCCCCCAGACCGGACACAGGTACCCTGGCAGATCAGTGGGGTGATGGCAGGGCTAGGGCTGCAACTGACCTTTTCAATGTTGAGAGCTTTCATCTGAAGGGTCAAGTCTTCGACGGGTCTCCGGGTGATTTCAGGAGGGGGGAACTTCTCAAAGTCCCCGAAAACCGCGGATGAATACAGTCTGAACAGAAGGAAGCACCCGAGACTAAGAAATGTTAAGTGAATAAGGAAGAAACTCAGCCCAACTACCTGGCATTGAATCTTGACTCCACCACTTTACTAGGCAAGGTGTTTACCCTCTTCCTGCCTCACTTTCCTCACCTGTGAAATGGGCGAGCATAGCAGCTGCGCCGTTGGGACTGGTGAAGATACTTCAGGTATCTTCACATAAGACTGCTTAGAACTGCCTGGCACACGGCACTCGGGACGTTTTAACTCCTTTATTGCTTACGAGTTTTCTTGGCATAGTTTCTCAATTTTCTTTTCTTTTGTAACGTAAAGCAACGTTGAAAAGAACAGCACACAGCTCTTGAAAACAAACAAATAAAACCCAGCATGCTGACTGGGAGAAAATACTTGCTAATGATACCTCTGACAAGGATCCAATACTAGGATTATACGAAGAACACTTACAACTCACCAATCAAAAGACAAACTACCTGACTGAAAAGGAAATGATAGGGACTTCCCTGGTGGCGCAGTGGTTAAGACTCCACACTCCCAAGGCAGGGTGCCCAGGTTCGATCCCTGGTCAGGAAACTAGATCCCACATGCATGCTGCAACTAAGAGTTCGCATGCCACAACTATGGAGCCCACGAGCCGCAACTAAAGAGCCTGCCTATGGAGCCTGCCTGCCACAACTAAGACCTGGCACAACCAACTAAGTAAATAAAATAAAATAACAAATACTATAAAAAGAAAAAAGAAATGATGGATCTGAATAGACATCCCTCCAGAGAACACGTACAAATGGCCCGTAAGCACGTGAAAAGATGCTCAACGTCATTAGAGAAACGCAAACCAAGACCACTGAGAGATACCAGCTCGTACTTTCATTTTTATAAAGTAGAAAATAGCGAGCATTGGTGAGATGTGGAGAAATTAGAACCTTCGCACGCTGCTGGTGAGAATGTATAGATAAAATGGAGTAGCCGCCGTGGAAAAGTCTGGTCGTTCCTCAAAATGTGAAACACAGAGTCATCGTACAACCCAGCACTTCTACTCCTGGGTATACACCCGAGAGGCATGGGAACAGACGTTCAAACACTTGAACACGTTCACGGCAGCACTATTCACAGTGGACACAATGTGGACGCAACCCAAGAGTCTATCAGCAGATGAATGGACAGTGAGATGTGGCCCCTCCACGCAACGTCATGGTACTCAGCCATTAAAAGGAATGAAGCACTGACACAGGCAACAGCGTGGATGAACCCTGAAAACATGACGCTGAGTGAAAGAAGCCAGACACGAAAGGTCACATATTGTCTGATTCCGTTCACAGAAAATGTCCAGAATGAGCATGTCTGTAGAGATAGGAAGTAGATGAGTGGCTGCCGGGCGCTGGTGGGTTGGGAGTGGTCGGGAGACGCAGGGAGAAACTGATTAATGGGTACAACTGATAAATGCGGTCTCTTTGGGGGTGAAGAGAACGTCTAAAAATTAATAGTGGCGATGGCTACACAACACTGTACATATACTAAACCCACAGAATTGCACGCTTTAAATGGTGAGTTTTATGGTATGTGAACTTTACCTCAGAAAAGGTGTTAATAAAACAAAACAAAACTCGAGGTGCTAATAAACACAGGGCCTGACGTCAGCAGCAGAATAACGGAATAACGCAAGTGCCCGAAAGCCAACAGAAAAGGGGGTGCGAAGGACGGTTTCCAGCGGGACACGGGATCCCCCTTTCCTCGCCCGTGGGTGGGTGACCACTGCCCAGTGGCCCCAACGTCACTGGAGGGGCCCCCGGGAGCCCCACCTGTAGCAGTGGCCGGGCTCCGTCCGGCCCGCGCGTCCTGCCCGTTGATCGGCCGAGGCCTGGGAGACCCAGGTGATGCGGAAGGAGGACACGCCGGTGACACGGTCGTAGTACCGCTTCTTGACCTTTCCACAGTCCACCACGTACTTGATGCCTGGGATGGTGAGGGACGTCTCGGCTACATTGGTGGCCACAACACACAGCCGTGTCCCCTCTGGGGGAGGCTGGAAGACCTAGGATGGGGGGACGGGAGCAACAAGAAAATTGACCTTTGTCCCACCAGAGTCAGGAAAGAATTTGTGGGACAGAGGCCAGAAGAAGTCAGCCAGGCGGGGCAGGGCCTGGAGGTGACCGTCCTCGCCTTGGGCCACTGCTCCCCAACTAAATGAGGGAAGCGTTTCCGTCCTCCGAGCAGGAGATCCCAATACCCTCTCAAAAGTCTGGGGCGCTGATCAGACAGCTGACGGAGAGGGTGACCCGGCGTCTGACCTGCTCCCACCTCAACGCCTTTGGGCGCTCCCCACCGGGCATCCATCCCAGGCCCCGCACGGTTACCTGCGCCTGCTTCTCCGGGGCCAGCAAAGAGTAGAGAGGGAGCACACGGAGGGGAAGCGAGGCATCGGGCCGCTCACCTGCAGGGGAGCAGAGGCCTGTGGCACCCAGCTCCCCTGCTGCCCAGCAACCCTGCCCGCTCCGCCGGGGAGGCCCCCCTGCAGCCCCGCTGCCAGGGCTTAACCCTGGGCACTGGCAGAGAGGGTCGGCAAAGCCAGCCACGCTGCAGTCTCTCCTCCTCGGAAGAGCCCCAGGCCCTGTGTGGGGCCCCCTAAGGGCTTGATTCTGGCCCCCCGCAAACCCCCAAGGCCTGTGTTCACCCAGCAAAGCCAAGTCCGGGGTTGGCGCCCCCATTACAACCGGCACCACAGAGACCTGAGGGCCTCCTCTGTGTCAGGCGGTTTCAGGAGCTCAGGGGACAGTAGGGGGCAGAGCAAGCAGGAACCCCAGCTCCCCTGGGGCTCGTTGCTGGAGAGGGCCCATCGCTCGACCCAAGCCCACGCGGTGGGAGCAGAGGCCGCGGCGGGTCCCACCTCCGTCCGTCCCGTCGTCCCCTAAGTCCAGGTCCAGGTCGGAGCCCAGGGACTCCTCGTCCACTTCCCTGTCCTCGTCACCTCCGCCCGCTGGCAACACCGAGTAATTGTCCAAACTGATCTGGGGCAGCGTCTACGGTAAACAAGACATCAGCACCGCGGGCTGCGAGGGACCCTGCGTAGAGACCGGCATTGCGAGCAGCGCCTGCGGCCACGTGACCCTGGGCAGGTCACTCGACCCCGTCCTGCGTCGGTATCCTCATCTAAGAGCTGGGGATGATCACGGGGCTTCTCGAAGGGCTGCTGTGAGGATGCTGCGAGCTAACATATGTGCAGCCCTGAGACCACCGCCCTGGGCATCCACGCAGGCCCTGCTCAGGGCTCGGGGCTGGGCCTTCCGGAAACTTCCTCCAGGCCCCCAGTACAGGGAGCCTGGAATGTTTTAAGTCGCAGCCCACCCTGCAGCCTCCAGAGCGGCACCAGTCAACCCCTCCCTCCACGGCAGGAAGGTTCTAGACCCCTGCTGCCCAACAAGGCCACCCACAGCCCCAGGTGTGTCTAACACGACCGAGGACTTGAATCTTACTTTTATTTGGTTTTAATTAAATTTACATCTGTGCAGCCATAGGGGCTAGCGGCCACCACACGGACAAGGCGGCTGCAGAGTCTGAGCTGCCCCTCCGGCCTCGACGTACCGTGGCCTTGGCCTTCCTCGCCCGAGCCTGCGACTTCTTAAACCTCCGTGTTTCTTCTACCGAATCTTTCTGAGCGTCCTTTTCTGGGAAAAGACGAGCAAGTTAGGGAGCAGGCCATCTTGTGGCTGGTGCCAGGTGATCAGGGTCCCGGGTAGGGTCACTGCATCGATCACCATTCACTGGGGGGACGGGAGGGCGGCAAAGGGCCGGCTTTCCCGGGGGAGGCTCCGAAGCCCAGGCTGACCGCCCGCAGCCTCTTGGGTGAGGGGCTGCAGCTTGGGCTTACCTGGAGGCCCGGGCCTGGCGACCGGGAAGGCTCTCCTCAGCCTGCGGCACAGCGCGTGCACCTCTGCCTGCCCCGTCAGGAACACCAGGATGCCGCCTGTGGGGAGAGCCAGCCCCGCCGTGACCCGCTCGTTCACGCAGCAGACGCTGCCTTGGCCATGACCGTGTGCCAGGCCTTGATCCGAGAGCTGGGGCGCAAGGAAGTGCTGATCAAACCAGGGCTGCAGAGGCCCAGACGAGCGACGGGCAGCTGCCCGCACACCGAGGGCGCTGGGACAAGGGGCTCAACAGTTGCCGTGGGAGCCGGCATCCCATCCCCCGGTATGAGCCCAAAACACGGGGAAAGCAGCTCTCCTCCGGGGAAGTGGGAGCAACACAAGGGTCCATCGCCTGGTGAACGGAACTGACGGGGATATGGTGAGAACTGTGGGGGGTCAGGAGTGAGACTCAGGCGGGACACGCCTGTTCACCGGCCCTGCGTCTGTGGGGACAAAAGGCACCCTCCACCCCCTCACCCCCTACCCAGTTAGTCCCTGAAGCCTCGCGATCCTTGGGGCGGAACACGGCAGGGCAGGTGCTGTGAGCGCTCTGGACCAGTGACGACGCTGGGGCACAGCGAGGCCGAGTGGCTGCACCCCCGGGCCTGCAGGGGGAGGGCCGGCCTCCTCCCGGCCAGGGCCTCACCTGCGGGCAGCACGCGGTGGACCTTGCACACCTTCCGGAAGCACTCCCCACTGTAGTCTTCCAGCGGCGTCCGCTTGTTAAAATGCACGGTCACCGGGAACTGCCGGGGCTCAACCTACGAGGACGCCCAGGGAAGCACGGGGTCGGGGTCGGGGGTCAGGGGTGGCCTGAGCCCAGGCCCAGGCCCTCCCCTTCCCTGAACTCTCTGACCACGAAGGTCTCCATTTGGTGCTATGATCCCACCCACCTCCCCGGCAGCAGGCGTCCTGCGCTCTGTCGCAGTCGACAGAGGGGCCCGGCCTCCCGCGGCACCCTGAGACCCCGGCCTGGGCGGTACCTTGATGACGGGGGGCGGCTGGGCGAAGAGCCGCTGGTTCTGGGTGAAGTCCTCCACCCGCAGCGTGGCCGACATGATGAGCAGCTTCAGCGGCAAGTGCCTCTGGGGGACGAGAGACCCGGGGACCCATAGCCACCAGGAACACTGGGGCCAGGAACACTGACGGGGGGCAGCGGGGGGCCCTTGGGGGAGACCTGCCCTGCCCTCCTGGCCTCCCTCCAGCCCCACCTCGCCTCGACCCTCAATCCTCTTTCTGGTTGCCAAAGATCTAAGAAAGAAGTGGGCGGCAGTGGCTTGTTAAAGGAGCCCTTAAGATACCCACAAAGGGACTTCCCTGGTGGCGCGGTGGTTAAGAATCCGCCTGCCAATGCTGGGGACACGGGTTCGAGCCCTCGTCTGGGAAGATCCCACATGCCGCGGAGCAACGAAGCCCATGAGCCACGATTACTGAGCCTGCGCTCTAGAGCCCAAGAGCCAAAACTACTGAGCCCGTGCGCCACAACTACTGAAGCCCGTGAGCCTAGAGCCCATGCTCCACAACAAGAGAAGCCACCGCAATGAGAAGCCCGCGCACCGCAATGAAGAGTAGGCCTGCTCGCCGCAGCTAGAGAAAGCCCACGCGCAGCAACGAAGACCCAACACAGCCAAAAATAAACAAATTAATTAATTTATTAAAAAAAAAGACAAAAAAAATAAAAAATAAATAAATTAAAAAAAAGACAGATAGCCCCGAGGGACTTCCCCGGTGGTCCGGTAGTTAGGACTCAGTGCTTTCACTGCCGAGGGCGTGGGTTCAATCCCTCGTCAGGGAACTAACATCCCCGCAAGCCGTGCGGCGTGGCCAAAAGGAATGAAAAAAAGATTCCTCCAAGTCAAGCTCTGATGGTGTGAGATGAGACGGGAGGGCCGAGCCTGGGGTCCACCTGGCACACCGGCACAAGGGGTGTGGTGGTCTCAGCCCTCCCTCCCCCTCGACGTTGTGACTGCGGTGGCGGGTGCCTCGTTCCCAGCCCCCTAGGCAGCACCTACTGTGCCCCCTGGCGGGCTCTGCTCTCGAGCCCTTGGAAGCTGTCCCCTGAGGCTCGTAAGGTCCAAACCCCAAAGTTCAGCGTTTTCGGCGAACAGAAGCCAAGGTGAGAGGCACAGCGCAGACCAAAGGCCCCGTCTCCTTCCTGCAACAACTTCCCCCGTCTGCCCCAGCCCGCGTACCTCCCTGCATCTCCTGTTCTCCCCACCTCCCTCACTCCGCTCCGCCACCCTAGGCTGCCTGACAGTCCTCAACACACAAATCCAGACCATGGCGAGGACTAAAATCATGGGAAGTCCCAAGCGTGGGCGAGGACGTGAACCGGCAGCCTGTACCCTGCTGGCGGGAACATAAGGGACGCAGCCGCTGCGGAAGATGGTCTGGGATGGTCGAAATGGTTAAACGCAGAGCTCCCATGGGGCCTGGCGGCTCTGCCCCTGGGCACAGACCCAAGAGAAAGGAAACAAGTCCACACGGAGACCCGGACACGGATGTTCACGAGAGCCAAAACGCGGAAAGAGCCCAGCTGTCCTCCGACAGATGAATGGCTGTATGAAATGTGGTCCCTCCACACATGATTCAGCCATAAAAAGGAACGAAGCACTGACACAGGCCACGATGGAGATGAACTTTGAAAATGTGCTAAGTGAAAGAAGCCAGTCACAAAAGGCCACATGTTGTGTCTTTTCACTTACATGAAATACCCAGAATAGGTAAATCCATAGAGACAGAAAGTGCCCTGACGGATGCCTGGAGATGGGGGAGTGCAGGAGGACGGGGTGACAGCCAAAGGGCACAGGGTTTCTTTTCAGGGTGACAGAAATATTTTAAAGTCGATCGTGGTGATGATATAACAACTCTGAATATGCTAAAAACCACTGAATCGTACACTGTAAGGGCATCCATTATGTAAAATAAAGTCAGAACCCCCCCCCCCCAAGATATCAGGATAACACCTGCCCCAGGGCCTTTGCACCGGCTATTCTCAATTCTCAGAATCTCCTCCCACCAGTACCCCGCCTCACTCACTCACTTCCTCCAGCCCCCCACTCAAAGGTCAACCTCTCAGTGAGTCTTCTCTCACTACCAACCCTCCACCTTCTGCCTGGCACTGCTCCCTCTCCCCGGCTTTGTCCGTCACCAGCTCACAGGTTTTCTGAGTTTGCTTACTGTCAGGTGCCCTCATGAAAATGGAAACCCCACAAAGGCAGGAACCTCTGTCCTGTTCACCGTGATGTGCTCGGTGCCTGGCACACAGCACACACAGACCTGATGCCTACTTGATAAAGGTTCTGCACTTCTAAGAACTGGGCGTGGGGAAGTGCCAGCCTCTCGGCGGGACTGGCAGGGGCCAGCACAGGACAGTTCCACAGAGCTCCCACCCCAGGGCAGCATCCCTCTGACGTCCGCCCCTGCCTGATCTGGCGTGGGGGAGATGCAGGCAGGGGCAGACCCTAGGCCGGGCACAGGGCAAGCATCTCAGAGCACGTGGAGCACAAGCGTGGCTGGGTGGCCCCACCGGCGCTGCGGGTTCCAAAGACCCGGCTGGCGTCTCAGAGCCGGCTGCAGTGGAGCCTGGCCCACCACGGTCTCCTTGCTTGAGCCTCCTGCTCTGGACAAAGGGAAGGGTCACAGTGGATGAGGCTGGACCCAGGACAGGGATCACACAGGGTCTGTTTACGCCAAGACCCGCAGCCCAGCACCGGGCCTGGGGGGTCCTGTCCCGGGAGACCCTCTCACGGCAGCAGCCTGGGTGTAGACCGCCGTGGGCTGTGGGAGCCGTGGCCTGGGACTCGGGGCTCCCCGGCACCCTCACCTACCTTCTCCCGGAGACACACTATGCGGGACAGGAGGCCGATGAGGATGTCAGTGTACACGCTCCTCTCGTGGGCTTCGTCAATGACCACCACCTTGTACTTGAGCAGCAGGAAGTCCTGGTGGGGGAGGTCGGGGGTGAGGCCAGCCAGCCGGGCCTGAGCACCCCAGGGTCACTGTGCACCCCAAGGTGCCTGCTCAAGGAGCCCCTCTGGTAGCCAGCACAGATCTGAGAGCACTTGGCCTGCGGGGAGTCCTGGCCTATGACCCCGGGCCAGTTGCTTCACCTCCCAGGCCTCTTTCTTCATCTGTCAAATGGGACAACGGGACCCATCTCACGGAGTCGTGGTGAAGTTTCGATGACAATTACTATCTGTAAAGTACACAGCACGGGACCTGGGCCCTGGCAGAGAAATTTCTAGAGAAAAGGCAGCTACGATCTCTTAGAGCTGAGCTACCAAATGCAGATGCCCATGGGGCGGGGAGGGCAGGCAGGAAACGGGAACGAGGGGATGCTGGCTGGGGACCAGGGGCAAGAGCTCAGCGCATGCCATACAGGAAGGGGCCATCGACGCCACAACACACTCACAGCCACCGTCCCAGGCGGCCTCGAGGCAGGAGTCACCTCTGCTCTCCCAGTGACCCCTGCCCGGGGGACGTCATACAGCCCAAGAGAAGCAGTGTGCATTTGGCTAACACACAGTCTGTGAACCAAACCACATTGAAAACACAAGTTCACGTTTAACAAGCACTTACGAGGTGGGGTGCTAAGGTGCTTTCGTGCGTCACACGATTTTTGTTTCAAAGCAATTAGGAGGAAGGTACCAGCTTGCAGATGGAGAAACTAAGGATCACAGAGGTTGCGTAACTTGCACAAGGTCACACAGCAGCACGGTGGTAAACACAGTGGTTTGCCAACATTCACTGCTCACACCCCAGGTGACAGCCTAGCCCCCCGCCCCCAGGCTTACCAGCCTTGCTTTGTGACGCCAGATGAGCAACCAACCTTTTGGATTTCCTTGAGCAAGACGCCATCGGTCATGAACTTGATTCTGGTCTCTTCGGTCACGTTTCCCTCGTATCGGATCTGATAGGAGACGACCCTGTGGGCACAGGCTACGGCTCGGTCCCCCAGAGCTGCAGCTGCCTGGGTCTGCAGCCGTGCGGCCACTCCAAGGTGGGCAGAGGAGCAGGCCTGGCCCCGCTGGGCAGGCGGCCGAGGGGAGGGCCCACCGGCTCCCCCAGCAAGGCCCGGACACAGGCCCACCCCGCCTCCCTCTCCAGGAGCTGTCACGGGCAAGTGAAGAGCACGTCAATCAAACACACACACGGACCCTGGCTGGAGCCCGACGTGAACAAGCAACTGTAAAAGCTGTTTAGGAGACAACCCGGGAAATGGGAACACGGACCGGAGCACACTCTGGAGTTATGATACACTCTTTAGTGGCGGTACTGCTGTTATGTTTTCAGAATCCTATTCTTAAAAAAAAACAAAAAACAAAAACAAACCAGGGACCTCCCTGGTGGTCCCGTGGTTAGGACTCTGCGCTTCCACTGCAGGGGGCACGGGCTCGATCCCTGGTCAGGGAACTAAGATTCCCCAAGCCTTGGGGCGCGGCCAAGAAAACAAACAACCCAAAAAAACCCCAGACTCATGATCTTTCAGCCCCGCACAGTGAAACATTGAGGCTGAGATGATGCGAGACCTGAGACTTGCTCCAAACCGGGTCTCGGGTACGTGGGGGTTCATCACACTAGTCTCTCCACTTTTGTACACGCTTGAAGATGTCACACTAAAAAGCTGAAGAGAATTGGGCTTCCCTGGTGGCGCAGCGGTTGAGAATCTGCCTGCCGGTGCAGGGGACACGGGTTCGAGCCCCGGTCCGGGAAGATCCCACATGCCGCGGAGCGGCTGGGCCCGTGAGCCATGGCCGCTGAGCCTGCGCGTCCGGAGCCTGTGCTCCGCAACGGGAGAGGCCACGACAGTGAGAGGCCCACGCACTGCGATGAAGAGTGGCCCCCGCTTGCTACAACTAGAGAAAGCCCTCGCACAGAAACGGAGACCCAACACAGCCACAAATAAATAAATAAATAAATCTAAAAGTTGAAGAGAATGAAAGGGGCAGCTTTGTATGTACTGTAATTTTCAAGGTACACATTGAAATGCCACAAGAAAGATACAGAAGGGCCTGAACAGTATGAACCGTTCACGCAGCAGCCAGACAGCGAGAAATACAGAGACACACAGAACTGCCTGTCTGTGCACACAACTGTCTAGAAGGATCCACAGCAAACGTGCAGTAGTGGCTGCCACCGGGGAGGGAGCTGGGGGAGCCTCGCCCACCTAAGACACGAACAGAACAAGCCTCCCCAGTTTGTGTGCTGGGCCCAGCGGGGGCAGAGTTCTGTCCCCAGAGCCAGGACGGGCCTGACCCATGGCAGGTCCTGGTCGGTAAACATCTGATGCCAGTGTGGATGGCGGGCACTCTGCCTCTATACGATTCTGTGCTTTCTTTTTTCTTTCTCCTTGGCCGCGTGGCGCAGCTTGTGGGATCTTTGTTCCCTGACCAGGGATGAAACCCAGGCCCTCGGCAGCGAAGGCGTGGAGTCCTAACCACTGGGCCGCCAGGGTGTTCCCTACAGGTCTGTGCTTTCTGAGCCTCAGACCACACTGGACACGCCACCCCTTCCAGCCTGAACTGGACGGTCTGGGCTGAGATGCAGGTGTCTGCATTATCGACACGGCGCGGAGCCATCCTCAGGCCAGGGCTATGCTGTGTTCAAACTGCTTTCCGAGGCAAGTCCTGCAGCCTTACTGCCAGGAGAGGGTTTTCCTCCTGGAAACCTGAGGCCGTAAATTAACCCGGCCACGCTATTCGCCTCCTGCCTGCCTTCGGCCACCTGCTGCTCTGCTCTGCCCTCAAGGCCTGTAAGGGCCACTCCGTCCCCTCACTAAGGGCCTGGCTGGCTTGCCCCTGCTTCACGACGCCCCTACTGTTGGCATGTAGGGAACCGCCCTGTGCTTAGATGCAGACGTGGCGCCCCCTGCCGGCGCCCCCCAGGGGGACGCGGGCCTGCGCCGTGGCTCAGGTCTGGTGGGGCCAGAAGGCCACCCCCAACTCTCCCATAGGACGCAGAGCCCTCACCGTGGTGACAGATTCATCTCCTTGGCCACTCGCTGGGACATGGCCATGGCGGCCACTCGGCGGGGCTCTGTGACGCCAATGATGCTGTTGTCACTGGGGGAGGAGAACACAAGGCATCAGGAGGGCTCCGCCCCACCCGTCTGCCCCGAAGTCACATGCGGCTCGGGAAGCGGCCCTCACTGGGGGTGACGGGACACGGGCGCCAGGCAAGGCACCGCAGCATCACTTAACAACAGCAAAAGGGAACGGCCCACAGGGCACTCTACAGGAGACGCTCTGATAATCACGGGGCCAAGGGGTCCAGGCAGCCGCAAACAAGCACGAGGCCTAGGTGGACCTGAGCCTGCAGCCGGGGGGCTTGTCCAACCCAGCCGAGCACACGCGCCTCCACAGAACCTACCCAGGGGACGGGTGGTGGATTCTGGGCAGGAAAGAGTTGACCCAGCAGGCCCGAGGCTGCTCTCCCTACAAAGCTCTGCTTCCAGGGCAGCCCCTGGCTGGTGTCTGGGATCCTGGATTTCAGGAGGGCTCCCGCCTCTCCCTGACGGACGAGCGGGGCTCACTGTGCCTGAACTGCTTGTACAAACAAGGTGGCGCATGCTGACACCTGCTTTCCTCTGGGGAGTCTAGGACTGGGTAGGTACCAGGCAGAGGCCGCCTGTGTGACCAGCCCCGGTAAGAACCCTGGGTGCTGAGCCTCTGCTGGGCGTCCCTGCTTGATGACATCTCACACGGGCAATGAAGCGCGTCCTGTGTGACCCCCGCCCTGGGAGAGGGCTCTGGGGGCCTGGGCCTGGTTCCCCCAGACTTCACCCTGTGAGCCTTTCCCTTTGCCGGCTGTGCTTTGTGTCGTTCACTGTAATATATCACAGCCGTGAGTACGATTACATGCTGGGTCCTGGGAGTGTTCCCAGCAAATTGCTGAACCTGGGGGTGGTCTTGGGGACCCTGACACACATGGGTCGGAAGGGCCAACAGGAGTTGACACGCCATCCCTCCCACCAGGGACCAACCTAAACGTTTTACACAAATTCAGTCATTTCATCTACATAACAACCCCGTGAAGTAGGTGCAGTGATGAACCCTATGTCACAGCTGAGGAAACTGAGGCCCAGAGAGGTTAAGGAGCTTGCCCCAAGTCACACAGCATGGCAACGGCAGAGCCGGAATTAGATCCCCAGGAGCCCTGCTCCTAACAACTTCCAGGGGCCACGTCTCACTGTCACCTGAGGAACCTGTGGGGACCCTGTGGCCAGCCCCCACCTGCTGTAGCCTGCTTCGTAGAGAAACTGGGGCACCTGGGTGGTCTTCCCGCTGCCGGTCTCGCCGCACACGATGACAACGGGGTGCTCGGCCACTGCCTCCATGATCACTTGTTCTTCAGAGAGAATCGGGAGCCTCAGCCGCTCTTCCTGGCGAGAGAGGGGAAGTCAGCGCTCACGGAATGGGGGTGGGGGGTTGTCGTCCCCTGCAGAAGGGCGGAGGGGATGGGGGGCTTTGCTCAAAGCAAGATTACGTAGGGTGACGTGGTTCCTATAAAGGCAGCAGCCGGCATCCAGCCAAGGGGAACAGGTGTGCTCGCTGGAGGATGGAAGCCCTGACGGCTGGGGAGGCGCAGAGACATGGGCTGGGTCCTCGGGGACAGCGTGGTGCAGAGAAGCCCCTCTGGGCACAAGGAACTCTTGCCTGCTGCCGGGGGGAGACTACACTTACGGCACAATCACTTCGGCAAACAACCGGGTGCTAATTTTACCAAAATCGAGAATGTGAGATACAGCGATTCCTCTCCTAGGTACTCACACGTGGGTGCGCGCGCACACACATACACATGCTCACACAAGTATTACAGAGTGAGGGAGAAGTTTCATGAACCCCTGCTTGCCCTTGTTATGTGTGACGCATGCTAGCACGCTAATTTTAAACATTCTGTTCTCTATCTCTATTCCATTCCATTGGTTAAAAAAAAAAAAAAAAGGTGCTGGCCATCTCATGACTCCACAATGGCTGTGACTTCCAGTTTGTAAACGCTGCTCCCCCCCAAATTTTTGTACCTGTGGCTTTGAGAAAAAGGCAAGAATGTTTAAATCAGCAGTGAAAATGGTAGCAAAAAGCTAAAACAACCCAAATGCCCAGCCAGAGAAGGGTACTTAAAACGTGCTCTGTTCACACAACGTAATGCTCTATAGCAGTGAAAACAAAACAAAACAAAACCCAAACGGACCTTGGTGACACAATGCCGACTAACAAATAAGCAAAGTGCTGAAAAATAGACATGATGTGAGGCCGCTTATAAAACAGGCAAACCTAGGCGTAAAAACACGCACGTGCAAAAACCACAGAGAAAGGCACGGGATGAACCCCAGGGGGCACCAGGGACGCTAGATGGCGGAGCCCAGGTTCCTGAACGGCCGTGTGGAGCAGAATCTCACACCCCAACTCGCAGAGGACGGCACTGGGCTCTGACGTCCCCTACAAGGAAGCCTTTGTGGCATGAAGCCAGTGGCACATCAGGGTCTGTTAGAGCAGTAAGCTCACCCTAATTGCTTATATATGAGCACACAAATGTACCTGTGACTGAAATCACCTCATCTCCACAATCCAATCTGTGGTTTTAAACAGCTGCTCTAAGACCCAGGAACCCTCTGCCTCAGGCCTTTGCTCACACACTTCTCGGTGTGGGACGGCCCCCATGCTCCCATCTGGTCCCTGAACTCTCGACCCGGATGCCTTCCCTGATGAAGCCAGGCCCTCCTGTGATCCCCCCTCATGGTATCCGATCTTGCCCTCCGTGGCTCTCGTCCCATGTGTGGTCGACCTCGGTCTCCCCTCCTGGACCGAGAGCTCCGAGACTGCAGATCGCTCCACCTCCTGTGCTGGCCCACAGCACGTGCTCCGTGGAAACGTGTGGACGGAACCACCACCCGTGATGGGCCAGACCCTGCGGCATCACCAGCCTCACGGCTCCCCAGGTGCGTTCCATGGGCCTCGGGCTTCATCTCCCTGAATCTTGTTGTCCTGACAACCCAGTGAGACCCTCATTTTACCAGACAAGGATACGAAGTGTAGAGAGCCGGAGTCCCTGTGAGTAGACGGGTACCCCCATGCTACGGACGAAAACAAGGCCCAGAATGAGCTGGAAGGTGGGGGCACCAGCACTCCATTTCAGGTCAACTGACTCCAGAGCCCAAGCTCTTGTCCCAGTGAGCAGATGCCTGGACCAGGACCTGTGGTCAGAGGCTGAAGGTGACGGTGACCAGACGATGATAAGGGCAGCGGACACCCATCTGAGCAGCCCTGACCACGTGCCGGGCACCCGCTCGTCAGCCCTACAACAACCTTGCGAGGTGGGTACAGCTGTCCCCCTTTTCCAGGCAAGGAAACTGAGGCACAGAAGGCAATGCAACCTGCTCAGATCCTGGGACGCCCTCTCTCTGCACCCTCAGCCCCCTCACAGCACAGACCTGAGCACCTAAGCCCTTAATCAAACACCAGAGAGGCCAACCTGCATTTCAGGGGAGCGGTTCACGGGGACGAAGACGGCGGGCTTCGCTGGGGGCCTGGCCAGGGCAGAGGCTGCCGCAGGAGGAGCTGGTGGAGGGAGACCGCTGGGCACTGGGCTCTGGCCCCTGGCCCCGGGCGGAGCTGGTGGCAGATGCGCTGGGGGCGACCCTGCACTGGCCTCTGCCTGCTCGTCCGCTGGGGTCTCCTCAGGTCCAGACTCTGCTGAGGACTCAGACTCCTCCTCTTCTGCCTCCTGGTGGTGGCGCTTCCGGTGGGCCCCGCTGAGGCTGCTGACCTTCTCCAGACCCTGGGCTGCCACGCTGTCGGGCTTCCTGCCGGGAGAGCCAGAAGTCAGAGCCTAGGACGGGCCAGTCAACCTGAGGCAGCTCTGGGTTGCTGCAGGCTCCTCAGAGGCCAGGCTGCAAAGGCCACGCCCCTCCCTGCTGCAGGGCCTTTGCACCCGCTGTCCATGCTCCCTGAAGACAACTGCTCCCTTACTCGATTCCAAGGACGCCTCTCAGGAGGACTCTCCCTTACCGTGTAGCCTCAATCACCTCCCCCATCCCCTCCATCCTCTTCCACCTGCTCTTTTCTGCTTAGTGCTCACCAGCACTAAATATATATGTATTCACTGGACCACTGCCCATCTCCCCACCATTAGAATGTGAGCTTCTTAAGGGAAGAAATTTAATTTTTGTGCACTGCTCTATTCCTAGGGCCCACAGGAGAGCCTGAGATGCAGTTTATACTTGATAAGCAGTCGTTAAATGCACAAGGCTTAACAGGCCAGTACTGGAAATGAGCAGAGAGGGCCAAGTGTGAGAGCAGTGGGCAGGGGCGTGGGCTGGGGGGAGCACACGGGCCCCATCTAGTGCCGGCTGCTCTGTGGGAAGGCCAGCTGGTGCAGCCACATCATCCAACTGGTCAAGACCGGGGGGACCCGGGATTTTAATGTGAAATCTCCTAATTCTTAAATGTTGACTGTTGAACAGCGTCTCCCCAAAATTCATGGCCACCCAGATGCTCAGAATGTGACCTTATTTGGAAACAGGGTCTTCAGGATGTCATTAAGATGAGGTCATACTAGATTAGGATGGGCCCTAAATCCAATGACTGGTGTCCTTATAAGAAAACAGAGACCCAGGGGACTTCCTTGGTGGTCCAGTGGTTAAGACTCCATGCTCCCAATGCAGGGGGCATGGGTTCAGTCTCTGGTCGGGGAGCTAGGATCCCGCATGCTGCGTGGCCAGAAAAAAAAAAAAAAAAAAGAAAAAAGAAAACAGAGACCCAGACACAGACAGAAGGCCACGGAAGACACACAGAGGATGCCACGTGACGATAAGCCGAGACTGCGGTGACGTGTTGGCCAGCCACGGAACGCCCAGGATGGCCGGCACCACCAGAAGCTGGGGGAGAGGCTGGAACAGATTCTCTGGCCTCCAGCAGGAACCCACCCCACCAACACCTTGACTTTGGACTTCTGGCGGTCAGAACCACGAGAATAAATTCCTCTTGTTTCAAGGTCCCCAGTTTGTGGTGACCTGTTACCGCAGCCCTAGGAGACTCACACATGTGCAGAAGATCCCAATGTCTAATGATGCTACGGGAACCAAACAAAACCTGCCAATGGGCTAAATCAAATCCTTGACCTCCTTGGTGACAACTTCTAGGCTACTCGTCCCTGCAAAAGCTGGAAGGACCTGTAAGGCAGGACCCAGCGTCGCGGGAGAACGCCAGCATCCTGCGCACGGCAGGACAGTTTGCATCATCTGAGGCCTCTACGCGTTTGAGGCATTTGAGCACACGTGCCGTTGCAAACGCATTTTCTCATAACCCCAGAAGACGCCATGACCCCTGAGCCCCCCGGGGAGCCCTGGCGGGAAGGACGGGCTTCAGGGAGGGGCCAGCCGACTCACTCTTTGGTGCGGTACATGCGGTCCCCAGTGCCCAGTTTGGACGTGGTGTAAAACAGTCTCATCTCAGCTTCTGAAACCTGGACTTCGCTCAATTTCTGGAGCATCTCTGCTCGCTGGGGAAGGAAATGAGTGTGTTACACATTTGGCATCATGATCCCCTCGTCAGAAGGGAAGCTGAGACTCTAAATAAAATTCCAGCATCACTAACACCTACAGTCTTTTTTAAACCAAAGGTCGAACTGCAATTACCATCCTTCATGGAGTTCTTAACGCCGAAAGACCCGTGAGCTTAGGGTGGCTTTCTGCCCCCTTACGGAGTCTGGGGTTGGATAAACAAGGCTCTCTTTGCACCACGGTGTGTCGTAAGGGAAGATCATCGACTATCCAGATGCCCATCAACGGGAGATGAAATAATAAAGTAGGGCCTATTTGTATAACGCAAGACTTCCCGCAGTTAGTACAAGGGAAGAACAGCTGAGTGTGTGATAGGAAGTGGTCCCCACTCTGCCTTGAATAAAGCAGTGAGCGGGGGCGGGTCCAGTTGGTTCCTTTCCCCTGGGTGAGCAATTCATGAGTGTTTGTTTTGTTATTCTTGAAATTACACAGATATTTTATATCTGCTTTTATACGTGTTTATGTGTATATATATATATATATATATATACACACACACATACACACACACACATTTCGTAATCGATAAAAAACAACGTACAGAACAGCAAGAAAAGATGCTCACAGCATTCAAATAGGACACACGCACAGGACAGTGAGCCTCCCCTGCATGAAGGGCTCCAGGGACCAAGCGTCAGAGCTGCTAACGGGAGGCCTGTGTGTCCCCTGGTGGACACAGCACACCATGTGGTCACCTTGCCAGAAAGACTAACGAGAGAGAATCTCCTAAAGCCTCTAGATCGGGGTTTCTCAGTTTTCACACTACTGGCATTTGGGGCCAGATCATTTTTTTGATGTTATGAGCACTGCAGGCTGTTTAACAGCATCCCAGACCTCTACCCCCCAGATGCCAGTAGCGTCTCCCAAATCGTCACAACCCCAGATATGTCCAGATTTGGCCAAATGTTCCCGGGGCGGGGGGCGCAAAACTGTCTCAGTTAAGAGTCACTGCCCCAGACCCAAATACCAATTTATAGGAAATTCAGAGGGTGGAAGACCATGTTTATATCAGAGATTAAAAGTTTTTAATCCAGACCATGGGAAAGTCTCTGAGACAAACAAACCAATCTCTCCAACAAATATAAGGGGGAAAGACAAGAGATGCGGGTGGAGAGCATCTATGAAACAATTAGAAATTTGACTATTTACTGGATATCTAATGGTATTTTGAAAAAATTTAGACATGCTAATGGCATTGTGGTAATTTGAAACGGTCCTTATTTTAGAGATGCAAACTGAAATATTCAGGGATATGTATATGGGTTGAATGGTGGCCCTCCGAAAACGTATATCCGTGTCCCAGAATGGGATCTTATTCAGAAAAAGGGCCTTTTTAAGTTAAGGGTAATTAGCTTAAGGATCTCAAGATGAAATCCTGAATTATCCAGGTGAGTCCTAAATTCAAAGCCAAGTGTCCTTGGGACTCCCCTGGCCGTCCAGTGGTTAAGACCCTGCGCTTCCACCGCAGGGGGCACAGGCTCCATCCCTGGTCAGGAACTAAGATCCTGCATGCCGCATGGTGCAGCCAAAACATTTTTTAGAAAAAAAAAGAAAAACAGGGGCTTCCCTGGTGGCGCAGTGGTTGAGAGTCCGCCTGCCGATGCAGGGGACGCGGGTTCGTGCCCCGGTCCGGGAGGATCCCACATGCCGCGGAGCGGCTGGGCCCGTGAGCCATGGCCGCTGAGCCTGCGCGTCCGGAGCCTGTGCTCCGCAACGGGAGAGGCCACAGCAGTGAGAGGCCCGCGTACCGCAAAAAACAAAAGAAAACAAAACAAAACAGAAAAACAAACAGAAAAAACAAAAAAAATACAGAAAAAGACAAGTGTCCTTATCAGAGATACACAGAGGAGGGACACATAGGGGAGCAGCCCACATAAAGACAGAGGCAGAGACTGGAGCAATGTGGCCATGAGCCGAGGAAATCCGGAGCCACAGGAGCTGGAAGAGGCCAGGTGGGACCGTCCCCTGGAGACTTCAAAAGGGGCACGGCCCCGCTGACACCTCGATTTCAGGCTTCTGGCTTCCAGATCACTGAGAGAACACATTTCCATTGTTTTAAGCCACACAGTTTGTGGTCACTTGTCAAGGCCGCCACAGAAACTAGTACAGATTGATGCTGCCTGGGCTCTGACCCAGGGGGTGGGAAAGTGACCGGCCGTGGAGACGACCGAGGTTGACCACGAGCCTGACAACTGTTGGAGCTGAGGACAGGTACGCTGGAGTCCATGACGCTGTTGTCTCTAGCTTTATATATGTTCGAATTTCTCATTACAAAATTTTCTCCTTAAAAAAATATTAAGCAAAAAAGGTTAAAATTCTCCAGAATGAAGTTAAAAAATAAACAACAAAATGAGTGAGGGGGGAAAATAAAAAGTGAGCATGTTGATCGACCAACTCCTGGTTCAACAATCAGGTGGCCTCCACAAAGCTGGACCTGTCCCAGACCGACAGATACCCAAGTAGCACATCTCCCAAGGACTGGAAAGGTTCTGGATCTGTGTGTCCCATACGGGGCACTAGCCACACGTGGCTGTTTGCATTTAAGTTAATTAAAACCAAATCACGTTAAAAATCCAATTCCTCGGCCACACTGGCCACATCTCAAGCACTCAACAGCCACGTGTGGCTGGTGACCACTGTACTGGACATTGCAGACAGAGAACTTGTCCCTCCTTCTGGAAAGTTCTATCCGACAGTCCAGCCACAGGGATCACGTCGGGGGTCACAGACACCCCGACCCATCCCTCGCCATGCAGACAGAGCGTGCATACCTGGCGCTTCTTCTCCTTCTGGTCTAAGATTCTCTGCAGCATCTTCCGTTCTTTCTTGGTCAGGGGTTTCTTCTCCTTCTTGGACAGGGGAGGGGCTTTGGTCTTCTTCTTCTTCTTGCCAGGCAGGATGAGCGCGTTGCTTGCATCGACTCCTTTCAACGTGTCCTTATCTGAAAAGACACGCTTGCCTGACCCACAGCCCTGGAGGACAGAAAGCGCGGACGCCTGCGAGTCTCAAGATGCTGCGTTAACGCCGTTTTCCTCCGGGCTGACCCTCCTGCCCACAGTGAGAGCCATCCGGGCACCCGCATAGGAACAGGGGCGCAGGCCCGTCACACCTTCATTCCACCGGTCCACCCAGCACCTGCCACGGGTCAGCCGTCCTCGCGTTGTGGGGAGAGGGATGGGGGCGCAGCAAGGAGGGAACAGGCTGCAACAGCGCCTCCCTCCCAGCGGGGCCCTGTGTTCAGCGGGGCCATCTTTACAATAACTCTGAAAGACGCTCTCTCACACGTGTACAGTGGACTGAGTACCAAGCTTGCGTCACATCTATTTTTAAATGGTGGAGTCTGGGACATCCCTGGTGGTCCAGTGGTTAGGACTCCGTGTTTCCACCACCAGGGGCACGGGTTCAATCCCTGGTCAGGGAACTAAGATCCCAAAAGCCGTGTGGCGTGGCCAAAAAAAAAAAAAAAACTCGGAGTTTGAAAGTATATGTTTCAGACCAAAATCCAGCTCCCTTATCACTCTTCAACTCAAACCTACTGCAGCACCATGGGGAGGAGGGGGCTTGGGGAGCACGTATTTCTGCCTGACACCCAACGCTGGAGTCCCCGCACAGGCAGTGTCTGACTTTTATTAACTGCTCAGGCTTTGTACAACTTTATGACATTACCAAGTGTAGGAGCGGTTGTGTGCTCCTCAGTAAGAAGAATGAGACTATTTTAAGCAATGCAAGCCATCCATTCTGCAGTTCTCAAACAAATTAAAAGCAGGGGGAGAAAAAGAAAAGAGTGTATAGCAGTATTTTCCAAAGGCTCCAAATCGTGTGACGTGGTGACAGCTAAAGGAGTGTGTGCTTGTACGCGCTTGTGCTTCAAAATCTCTCGGTTTTAATTTCTAATACGGTAAATATCGACAGACACAACCCACACTAACAAAAGCACTTTGGGGTCCTCAATTTTTAGGAATATAAAAGGGTTCTTGGTGCAAAAAATTTGAGAACCACTGTGCTATAGAAAAAAAGGGGCGGGGGAGATGTGCTAAAAAGAAAAATAAGAAAAAGGGTGATATTGGATCGGGGAAAGCTCTTTGAAGAAGGTAACCTGCTTTATATTCTTGTAAGATCCCTCTGGCCCCTGAGAAAGGTGGGCATAGACAGAGATGTCTTGTTCTGGGGTGAGAAACCACTTTCCCCAAATCTTTGAGTCTAAGAGACCTCGGGTCCCTCTGCTCTCAGCCAACTGTCAGTCCAGGGGTCTTCTGCCCTCTTAGAGGGGCCATCTCACTTCCTGAGTTGTCACTGCTGTTACAATGGATGACACCCATCACAGGACAATGTCACATCTCTACAGCTTGTCTTTACTCTTCAAAGCATTCTCGTTTCAGTCACAAACATATTCTCCCAAAATACCACCTCCGTGACTCTGAGAGCAGGTAGGATGACTGTTACTGCTGGACCCATTTGACAGCTGAGAACACTGAGGCACAGAGATGTCAGGCGATTTGCTTCAACTCCCAGCCTATCCCTGCAACTTCCAAGGCGGGAACTTGGACTCCAGATTCCCACTCTGACAATCTTTCCTATAACCCCACTGCCTTCCGGGTCCAAGAGGAGAGTGTGGAAGAAGAGGCTGATTAGCGGGTTGAGGGAAGCCAGCGGCCCCGGCTCTCTCTCCCTCCCTCCACCTCCTGAATCTAGACTCACTCTTCCCTAACACCTAAATCTGCTTGGCCCTCACGGATCCTATACAAGCAGCTGGATGAGTCCAACTTTGGAATGTGTTCAGTCTCAGGGGCCTGCAAGACAGCTGAACCCACTCAATCACTTCAGCCCAACTCTCACCCGAAACTGGACCCATCATGGTGGCCGATGGCCTCCCCAGTGTTACATCCACGGTCCTTTCTCTCCCTGCCTGATCCCACGGCCACATCTGACACAGACGGCAGGTCTTCCTCTTGGTCCCCGGACAACCACACTCTCCCAGGGTTCTCTTCCCACCTCACTGGACCGGACTCATTGCCTCAGCGAGCCAGTCTGGTCTTCAGACTTCAAATAAATATCATCTATACACAGATGACTCCAAACTGCTATCTCCCCTGGACTTGCCTCTCTCAAGCGTCCGATTCAGCAGCTGCCTGCTGACCCTTCTACTTGGATATCTGACAGGCCCCCCAAACCACTCATATCCAAAGCCAAGCTCCTGGCCTCCCCGCAAGCTGCCCATGCCTGCTTGCTCCAGCCTCCAGCCTCCAGCCTCCAGCCGCACGCCTGGGATTTGTTCTTGACGTGTCCTTTGCTCTTGCGCACAGCCAGAACAAAGCTCCATCTTCCAAATACATCCTGAATCCAACCACCTCTCACCACCTCTACTGCTGCCTCCCTGGTCCGAGCATCAACTCCTGCCAGAGTCAATGTACTCAGCAGCCTCCTATCAGATCGCCCAGATTCTCTGCCCTCTACTGCTTTTCCTCAACACAGCAAAGTGATGCTGTTAAAACCTAAGCCCTGGGCTTCCCTGGTGGCGCAGTGGTTGAGAATCCACCTGCCAATGCAGGGGACACGGGTTCGAGCTCTGGTCAGGGAAGATCCCACATGCCGCGGAGCAACTAAGCCCGTGCGCCACAACTACTGAGCCTGCGCTCTAGAGCCCACGAGACACAACTACTGAGCCCGCGTGCTGCAACTACTGAAGCCCGCACGCCTAGAGCCCGTGCTTTGCAACAAGAGAAGCCACCACAATGAGAAGCCCGCGCACCACAACGAAGAGTAGCCCCCGCTCGCCGCAACTAGAGAAAGCCTGTTTGCAGCAACGAAGACCCAACGCAGCCAAAAGTAAATAAATAAAATAAATTTATTCAAAAACAAAAACAAAAAAAACCTAAGCCCATCCTGTGTCCCTCCTCTGCTCTCAACTCTGCAGGGCCACCATCCTCACCATGACCCACCAGGCCCTACAAGATCCTGCCCCCATTTTATTTTATTTTTTTCTGCCCCATTTAAAATTTCATCTCCACTCAGCCATTCTGACTGCCTTCAGGTCTTAAAAAAGGATTCAACGCTTTCTCAATAGGGCCTTCCCCGCCGCCCCCCACCTCCATGAAACACTGCAACCTGCCCAAACACCTCTTGTGCTTTATCTCTTTAGTATGAATGTATGCAAAACATCCTATGTATTTTGTCTTTATCTTTGCTTGTCTCTTCCCAGAAGCATCTGAACTCTGCAGGGCAGGGAGTTTCTCCCTTAATCTCCTCTTCTGTTACTCTCCTAGAATAGTGCCTGGCACACAATAGCCATTCCTAACAAAACGGAGGAGTCTGGGCAGAAATGTTAAGCAGCCTGGAGCTAAGCAGACAGGTCTGGGCTGAAAAATACAAACTTAGGGGTCGCTGGTAGGGAGGTTGTAATCGAAGCCATTAGAATGGATGGAATTACCTTGTAATTCCTTGCCCAAACTCCCCCTAGAGCTATACTTGGGCTGGACCCCACTGGAAAAAAACTCCAGGTATTGTTCCGAATTCAGTTAAAACGAAACTGTCACTATTCCCCCTTCCTTTGTATCATCTGGGAGAGGGGTGTCTCTCCGTGTCGCCCGCCCGAGTCGCGGAGGCAGGGCATAGTCCGGGAGCCCTTCGGCCCCCATTGGCCAGCCCTGCCCCGAGGCCCTGGTTGGTCCCTCCCCCGAATCCCAGCCCCCGTCCGGGGGCGCCTTACTTACCCTCCAGTTCCAGCCGCACAGGGGGCGGCTCGGGAGGGCCCTTCGAAGGGCCGGTGGCCGCCTGCTGACGCCCCTTGATGTTGTACCTCCGGCGCAGCTTCCCCATGGCGCCCGGCTCCTGTTCTGCTCCCGCAGGTCCTACGACCAGCACACTACGAAGCCCAACCCACGTGGTATCCCACCGCACGTTCCGGCCGGAAAATTTCCGGGCTGAGTTCTCGCGAGAGCTGAAACTAACGGAATCCCTGGGGGCGGGGCTGGAGGAGGGGCCGCGCTGAAAGTCAGGGCCGGCCGGCGGCGGAGGCGGGACCAAGTTAGAGGAGGGACTTAGTTTAAGCCCAGGACTGTTCTCACAGAGGTTTGGTCTGAGTCTCTAAATACCAATATTAATTTGGCTATTTGGGAATGGGAGTGTTCTGTCACCTTTAAAAATATAACCCTGCCCCAATACAATCTTCTTCCCTCTCTTTTTTGCTTATCTGCATTTTCTGATATTCCTACAAGAAACAGTTGTGTAATAAAAAGGCCCTAAATATTTCCATTACAGTGACAGGTAGAACTAAAAGAAGGCATCTATTAGACAACTTTGAATTCTCATGACCACATCCCATTGTCTGTAGCGCACTGGGAAATAATGTATTTTCTGAATCCTGTATCTTGCGACTAGAACATCTATATTGTGTCTCCTTTTTTTCTGTTAAAAGCATTAATTGGTTAAGGGCAAACATTTAAATTATATCACAAAAAAAGTGAAGACACTAGGCGTTATTTTAGAATTTTAGAAAGGATAAAGTTATTTTTAAGACTTATTTGGGGCTTCCCTGGTGGCGCAGTGGTTGAGAGTCCGCCTGCCGATTCAGGGGACATGGGTTCGTGCCCCGGTCCGGGAAGATCCCACATGCCGTGGAGCGGCTGGGCCCCTGAGCCAACGCAGAACAACGCAGATATGCTGCAGAGCAGGTAAGCAATAAATTGTTGTTGGTTTGAATGAATGAATGAAGAGTGTGATTAATTTGGATGAGCTCCCCTCTTCCCCCCAAAGACAAAAACAAACCCCCCTTTTGTTGCGATCATCCATTTACAATGCTTGGTGTCAGTTTATTCATCTCTTGTAAAAATAAAATACAGTGTGTGTGTGTGTGAAAAAAAAAAAAGCCCCCACGAACACACAGGTGGTGCGTGAGAGGATTTACATAGTATACATATGAACATGCTTTTAATTAAGTAAAAAGGATTTGGGGCGAAAACGTTATAATGAGCAAATCAAACCTGTGTTTTCATAGGTTTTATTCCTTCGGATGATAATGATCTACAGTTTCTTCTTTCAATATGTTTATTTAAGTAAATAAAAAGTGTGTTCATCTTCAAATTATTAGGTAGGTAATAGAACATTCTCTTACATTTTCTTCTAAAGTATTATATACCAAAGTATTATCTCCAGAAGTTATAGAGAACACTTTATAAAGCAAAAGGAGAAAAGGCAAATACACAACAGCATGGATCTCATTAATATAATGTTGAACAAAAGAAGCCAATCACAAAAGATCATACTTTATGATCCAATTCACATAAAGTTCAAAAACAGGCAAAATGAATCCCCTAAATTTTGGAGGGGGCATAGTGAATGGGAGAGGGCAAAGGGAGCCATTTTGCAAAGCTGGTAATGTTCCTTTTTTCAACCTGGGTGCTGGTCACCTTGTGTGTCATTTAAATTCATGGAGAGGCACCTTATGATTTGTGTATTTTTCTGTTGGTATGCTATACTTCAGTATAAAAAAAGTTTCCTTTTAAAAAAAAGAAGTATAAGGCCAGTGAATATATGAAAACCTCACCAGGAATCTAGAAAAATGTAAGTTCAAAAAGAGGCAATTTTTCACTCTTTGGGTTGACAAAAGTTAAGTTTTATTTTCCTGGTGGTCTCAAAAAATGTCTGGTTAGACATGGTTTGATTTAGGATGCAAACAAGGCCCCTCACTGTTGTGGCCTCTCCCGTTGCGGAGCACAGGCTCCGGACACGCAGGCTCAGCGGCCATGGCTCACGGGCCCAGCCGCTCCGTGGCATGTGGGGTCTTCCCGGACTGGGGCACGAACCCGTTTCACCTGCATCGGCAGGCGGACTCTCAACCACTGCACCACCAGGGAAGCCCCCCTGCTTTTATTTTTTATGTCATTTACTTATTGAGGAAACTGGGTCGTTAATCCTGTTAAATGCTCCACATTCTGGCTTTAGCTGATTGCTTCTGCTGCTTCTAATTTTTTTCTCCATCCCCCATATTTCCTGTAAACTGTTGGTTAGATGTGGAGGCCACATCAAGTTTGGGTCCAAAGTGTTTGGCAAGAATCCATCATAGGTGGCGCTGGTACTTCTGTCACTAAGACTGGCGGGTCCAGGTCCTGACCAGGTCCTGGCCCCTGCTTTTTTAAGTTCCCCACCGACCGGCCACCTTTTGGTTTTAGTGTCTTGATGATTGTGGCCTGGACCCGTCATTTCATTAAGGAGTGCAAACGGATTTTCTAATTTCTAATTTTCTAATCTCTTTCACTCCCTCCTCATTTACTAGCGGGACTTTCCTAAAAAGAACTTCCGGTCCTCGACTATTTTGTGACTCTGAAATAGAGTTCTTTGAAGAAGGGCAGGAGGGACGCTTAATGCTTTTCTTTTGAACATTTCAGAATGAATGAATAAGCTCGTGCCCATGCCATCGGCAACGGTGGCCAATTTTGGGGTGTCATTATAAATTCAGCGATATATAAAACGTTTACAGTTCATATTTTCCAATCAATTGCACTCGTCCTTGTTGGGGCTGTTTCCACTTTTACAAGCTTGGGTTGCTTTTTATAGAAAAGTTAAAAATAAAAATTATTTTTTAAGAAAGAAAAAGTTAAAGCCCCACCAGGTCAGGGAAGACTTCCGGGCGGTGGGGGCGTGGAGATCATCAACCTCACAGCCGCCTCTCGCGCTCCGGCCAGGTCGCCGGCGGGTCCCGCGTCCGGGGGCGGGGCGCGGCGTGGGCGGGGCCTTCGAGCCTGTGCGCGCGGGGCGGGGCAGGTGGCGCGGCGGCGGCGGCGGCGGCGCGGCGCGGGCAGAGGTGCGGTGCTTGGCCACCGAGCGCGCCAACGCGGTCCCCGCTGGAGCCGCGGCGTCTCACCGTGCGGCTCTCACCCTTCTCCCGGACCCCGCATCCCACCGGCCCCAGGATGGGCGCGCGCTCTTCGGGCGGACCCCGGGCCCAGGCTGGGTTCCTGCTGCTGCTGCTGTTCGGGCTGCTGGCCCCGGGCGTGCAAGGGGCACGGGGCCGCGGCGGCACCGAGAAGAACAGCTACCGCCGCACGGTCAACACCTTCTCGCAGAGCGTCAGCAGCCTGTTCGGCGAGGACAACGTGCGCGCCGCTCAGAAGGTGGGCGCCGCGCCCGCGCCCGCGGTCACCTTGCCGCAGCCGCCGCGCACCCGGGGCCCGCCTGGGCCGTGCGCGGCCTCCGGGGCTGCAGGCCGGCCGGGGCGCGGGAAGAGGGGGGCCCGGGTCTGGGGCGGGGGAGCCCGGTCTGAGCCCCGGAACCTTCCGCTTGCCGCCCAGGCCCTGCCCAGCCAGCGTCGGGTCTGGGGGCCGGTTCCGGCGCAGGGCCTCGGTGCGCCCTCTGTGCCATGCGGTACTTCTCCTTGGACCTTGCCCCCGGGGGTGCGCGGCCCGGGCCTCCTCTGGGCGGCGCGCCGCGCCTCTCATTCATTCATTCAACACGTTTGAATGAGCGCCTACTGTGAGCCAGGCATCTTGGCGGCTGCCCGGTGCGGGGGGGAGGGGCGGGGGGCGCCCTGCCAGCCAGCGCCCGCGCCCTCTCCCCACGCTGCTGCGCTCTCCCCAGCAACCCCGAATTTCCCGTAGCCTTGCACCCGACCCACTTCCCCTGAGCACCTGAGGCCCTCCTTCTTCTGCTTTGAAGATATTTAGGCTTTTTACTTTTTAAATTATTTTTTAAGAATGGGAGTAATGCAGTCTGCTCTGTTGCTTTGGCAACCTGGCACCGTAACAACCCTTTTAAGCACCTACTGTGTGCTGGGCCTTTCACTTGGAACGTTTTGTTTACTTTGGAGCTGTTGAGGAGACTCAGACCCCTGGGGATGGTGTTGAGCGCTCCGAAGAAGCGCAGAGAGTTCTTTCTCCCTTCTTTGCCCTCGGTAGCCATTCGGGGTGAAAGTCCCCCGAGAAAGGGGAAGTGAATAGGGGGACAGTTACCTGTGGTCAGGCGGTTCCTTACTGCTCGTCCTCTTAATTCCTTTGCTCTGCGCCAGTCCTGGGGTTTTGGAGCGGAGAGAAGTTTGGGTTTAAATTCCAGCTTTTACTGGATAGCTTTGGGCAAGTGGCTTCACTTTTTTGAGCCTCCGTTTCTTTATTCCTTAAATGGGGCTAATGATAATATCCTCTTGGTTATGAGTTTGTAATTATGAATCGTTGGTACCTTCTTGGCTCAGAGTAATGGCAGAATCAGTGTGAGCTACTGTTGTTAGTTAATATCCTGGCCAAGGAGCAAATCAACATTGCGAAGCCCCGCTGAAAGGGCTTTCAGGGTTTAAAAAAAGTTTTCTGGTGCTTGAGGTGGAGGGGAAAGGAAAAGAACATTAAAGCCCGAATCAGATTGGCTGGATATTCTAATTGGATGAGGTGAAATACAAGTTAATTTGTTGGGAAAACTAACTTCTGACCACCATCTCCTATGGGTGTTCTGAGCCTCCGTAGAGGTTGTGGGTTCTGGCGGGATCTCTTTGTTGGTGGCCACGGAGGGAGGAAACAAAAACACCTGAGTGCAGAAAGGTGGCCATCCAGTCTGCCTGAGTGTAAAGGGTGAATCTGCGCTTCCCTCCTGCCATGTCCCTGAGCCATTTGAAGGCAGAAATCATTCCTTTTACAGCAAAAAGAAGTGTGACTTTTTTTGAGGAGGGTAAGCACAAGTAACCCATGTCTTGGTCGACGGTCCTATCTGAGAATATAAGGTCCGCGGGCGTGAAATACAAAATAGATACTTAAGAGTCTAATATGGGTTGGTGCCAATAAGACAGCTGTATTCTGGCAAAGAATCTGAGACTCTCGAGGTCAGAACTGAAGTTTTGTGGTAAATGAAGTTTTGTGCCTTCAGTAGAGATGGCAATAATACTAATTTATTTGTTTAGGATGCACCTTTTTTCCTTTTTTTTTGGCCAAGCCGCATGCAGGATCTTAGTTCCCTGAGCAGGGATTGTACCTGAGCCCCCTGCAGTGGAAGCGCAGAGTCTTAACCACTGGACTGCCAGGGAAGTCCCCAAATGCGCCTTTTTAAAAAACGATCTAATTGGTTTTATTCAGCAATTCATGAACTGGGCAGCATCCCTTCTAGCAAATAGGTGGTCCAATGTTCTAAGTCCTTTTATAGGTAGAGTAACTCACTTAATCCTTAGAACAGGCCTGTGAGGTAGGTACTGTTAATGTTTCCATTTTACACATAGGGAAACTGAGGCACAGAGTGGGGAAGTGACCGGCTTCAGGTCAGACTGGGTGGAAGAGGCAGGATTTGAACCAGGCACAGTGGGTCTGGGGACCACACTGGTACCCTCACTGGTCTTCCAGCATCATGACCCTTCCTGATTCCCCCAATCATTGTGGCATCTAGAATGAGGCTGCCCCGATACTTCCTGCCTAGTGTAGCCTAGACCGGCCAGGCTTGGGGGAAACTGGATCTGCTAGCGACCGTAGTTTTCAGCGAGCCAGACCTGCTTAGTGGGTTGTGAAGTTTGAGGGTGTTTAATGAAACACTCCATGTTCTACTAGGACTTGTCTAAAGTTAACCCCTGACCTTCTTCTGGTTTGGAGCATGGGCCTTGCTCTCCAACAGACATGGGTTCGAATCCCAGCTCTGCGTCTCACTAGCTCTGTGACCTTGGGCCGGTTGCTTGACCTTTGTGTGTCTCATTTGTGCAAAGGAGGTAAATTGGAGGGTTGAATGTGATTAGTCAGGTTGTACAATACCAGGCACTTAATGAGCATTTAGTAAATGGTAGAAGATATTTATATAAGAAGGATTCGCCTGGTGTAATTTAGTGTAAGGAAGCACCGTCGTTCAACCTACTCTTGATGGCCAGTGTTTCACTAGTTTCCTGTCTTTTGCCTCGTGAATCCAGGCTGCAATCAAGGTCCTTCTGTATAAATGTTTTGGAGCACGCGTAGACAAGTTCATCTGTAAATTGTTAGAAACGTCATTGCTGAGCCAAAGGATCTGTGCGTTTTAAAATTTTTAATTGAAATATAATTGGTGCACTTTTCTGTGTAAGTTATACAACATAATGAATTGTCACACACCAAACACGCCCATGTGACCAGCATGTAGATCTAGAAAAGTATGGTCGAAATCCCCCTGCCCCAAGACAGCCCCTCTCCTGACTCTGACAGCGTAAATTAGTTTTTTTTTTTTTTTTTTTTTTTTGAATTTTTGCAGTACGCGGGCCTCGCCCGTTGCAGAGCACAGGCTCCGGATGCGCAGGCTCAGCAGCCATGGCTCACGGGCCCAGCCGCTCCGTGGCATGTGGGATCTTCCCGGACCGGGGCACGAACCCGTGTCCCCTGCATCGGCAGGCGGACTCTCAACCACTGCGCCACCAGGGAAGCCCCGTAAATTAGTTTTGATTGCCGTGTCCTTTACGCACAGTTCCAGTTCATGTACTTTTTTAGTACTGAGAGCTATTACTGAATTGTTTTCCAGTTATACTCCCATCATACGTGTGAGGGCTGGTTCCCAAACCCTCTCCAACGAAGTGTCAGTAAACTTTTTGGTTTTATTATATTACTGTGAGATAGATGGTCTTTTCACTTATCCAGAATACATTGGCATCTTCTTTTCTGGGAACTGCTTTTTGTTTTCCTTTGCCATTATTGAACTGTCGGTCTTTATTTTTTTTTTTTTTAAGAGGCTTACATTCTTTTGCTTTGTAAGCAAATATTTTGAGCAGAGTAACTTTGACACTTTCCAGTCTTTTTTTTTTTCCCACCAGCATTCTAACAGCTTTATTGAGGGGTAGTCGACATAGACTACACATATTTAACGTGGGACAAAAGTGTACACGTTGGTAAATTTTGCCATATGGATATACCCCTGAAAACATCACCACAATCAAAATAACATTTCGTTTTTATTTTGAAAAGCTGAAAGAATTGAATAAGGAACAACTAGAAACTCCACCTGGGTTCACCATTTCCCTCCCCCCAAACTGTTTCTCTTTCACTAACAAGCACACACATACACACACTGTTTTTGAAAGTAAATTGCAGACATCGTGACACTTTCTCCTACAAACCCATAATACTGTGGCCCCTCCACCCCAAAACTTAAATTTAGTACAATAATATTTTGTAATATACAGCCCATATTTGCATTTCCTTTATAGCTTTTTAAAAAAAAGCCAGCACCCAATCAACGCTTGTCTCTTTAGTTCCCTTTAGTCTGTCAAAGTCCCTTCACCCATTTGGGGGTAAGGGAGGCTTTTACGACATTGACATTTATGTCTTTTTTTTTAATAGCTCTATGGAGCTGTAATTCAGACACTATACAATTCATTCACTGAAAGTTCAGTGATTTTTATTATATTCACAGGGCTGTGCAACCGTCACCACAATCAAGTTTAGAACATTTTCATCCCCCCTCCAAAGAAACCCTATACCCATTAGCAGTCACCCCCCTCCCCCAGCCCCTGACAACCCATCATCTTCTTTGTCTTTATGGATTTGCCTATTCTGTGCGTTTCCTACAAATGGAATCATACAGTGTGGTCTTTTGCATCTGGCTTCTTTCTCACTCAGCATCGTGTTTTTAAGGTTCATCCCTTTTGTAACCTGTGTCAGTATTTCGTACCTTCTTATGGCTTTTTATTTATCCATTTATCAGTTGATGGTCCTTTGGGTTGTTCCCACTTTTTGGATTCTATGAATAGTGCTGCTTTGAACATTCATGTGCAAGTTTTTTTTTTGTTTTTTTTTTTTTTTGCGGTACGCGGGCCTCTCACTGTTGGGGCCTCTCCCGTTGCGGAGCACAGGCTCCGGACGCGCAGGCTCAGCGGCCATGGCTCACGGGCCCAGCCGCTCCACGGCATGTGGGATCTTCCCGGACCGGGGCACGAACCCGTCACCCCTGCATCGGCAGGCGGACTCTCAACCACTGCGCCACCAGGGAAGCCCTCTTTTTTTTTTTTTATAATTAATTTTTACTGGAGTATAGTTGCTTTACAATGTTGTGTTAGCTTCTACTGCACAGCAAAATGAATCAGCCATACATATACACATATCCCCTCCATTTAGGACACTACAGTGCATTAGGTAGAGTTCCCTGTGCTCTACAGTATGTTCCCATCAGTTGTCTGTTTTATAGATAGTATCAATAGTGTGTATGTGTCAATCCCCGTTCTTCCCACACCACCCCTTTCCCCCTTGGCATCCATACATCTGTTCTCTACCTCTATGTTTCTGTTTCTGCTTGACGGGAAGCGTGGCGTCTCAACCACTGGACCTCCAGGGAAGCCCCAGTTTTTGTCTTTCTCTGTCTGACTTATTTCACTAAGCGTAGTACGCTCCAGGTCCATCCAAGCTGGTGCGAATGGCAAACTTTCATTCTTTTTTATGGCCAAGTAATATTCCGGGGTGTGTGTGTGTGGGTGGTGTGTGTGCGTGAACCACATCTTTCTCCATTCCTCTGTTGATGGTTGTCTGTCTCTTTTAGTGTAGCCACTTTAGTGGGGCTGACATGGTATCTCCGTGGGGTTGGGACAGGCCAGTTGACTTTTGAATTTTCATACGATACATCTTACCTGATTGCATTCCCAGGGTTAGATTGAGGAATTACAATTCCAGCAGGAATTCTATGCGAGGGTCTTGTGTCCTTGCTGGGCACAGGCAAGGGCAGTTATAAATTTCAGGGGTACAACATAGTGATTCACAATTCTTACAGGTTATACTCCATTCATAGTTATTATAAGATATTGGCCGTATTTTATAGGTTGTAGAAAACATACAACCTGTGTCGTAGGTTCAGCTTTTCACGTGATTTCTGTGAACTGCTTCAGGCTCTGGGCTCCGCTGAACCCCCGTCTTAGTCTGCAGGGCTGCCATGAGGAAGGACCACAGCCTGGGCAGCTCACACAGAAATGTACCATCTGGAAGTTCTGGAGGCTGGAAACCTGAGATCGAGGTGCTGGCAGGGTTGGTTTCTCCTGAGGCCTCTCTCCTTGGCTGGCAGATGGCCGGCTTCTCCCTGTGTCCTCACATGGTCTTTCCTCTGTGTGTGTCTATGTCCCCATCTCTTCTTGTAGGGCCACCAGTCCTGTTGGATCAGGGTCCCTCATACTGATCCCATTTCACCCTCGCTGAGATTTGGAGGAACACGGTGCAGCCCGCAACACTCCCTGAGGGCTCCTGTGTCTTCACACAGACAAGGGAGCCAAGGAGTCACATTGCCCAAGGGGAAGCCACAGTGAGTGGTGCCAGCCCCCGGGGCAGAGGGCAAGTGTGGTTCCCACCGCTCAGTCCAAAAGGCCCACAATGGGTCTGTCCCTGCAACACCCTCTCCTGCCCTGGCTGGTCCCCAGGGTGGGCCTGACTTTCCTCTGAGCCAGACCGGACCCTGGTTGAGCCTGTGGGTTTCTGAGCACCTGCTTGAAGACGTTTGTTAGGTGGGAAGGGGATGGCTCCGTTTGGAGAGAGGGCTGGACCTCCATCCTTGCTGGGAGCGCTGGGTTGCCACCCAGCAAATCCTCGGGTCTGACACAAGCAACCTAAGCAGCTCCCATGTCCTGAGGCCTTTACAGGTTCTTATGGCTGTCTTATCTTAGTCCCATTTTACAGCTGAGAAAGTGGAGGCAGAGACAGGGTCAGCAACAGCAGCAGCTGTTGTCTCTTCCTCCCCAAATAAGTACTTCCTCACACCCTTTCTAGGAGAGCTGGTGCCCTTGAAAAGCCCAGTAGCTTTTGGTATGGAGCTCTTTCCTCTTTCCTCCACTTGAACAAAATGTACAAGTTGCTACTTATTGGCAAACGTGTACAAATCACGCGTACTTTAAAGAATTACGACAGGAGCAACAACGCGGTAGATCCCTGAAAGGGAATGCTCTTTGGCAAGAAAGAGGAATTAAGTACCAATACATGCTGCAACACGGGTGAACCTTGACAATGTTATTTTGAGTGCAAGGAGCCAGGCACAAAAGGTCACGGATTGCCTGATTCCACTGGTATGGAAAGTCCAGGAAAGGCAAAGCCATGGAGATGGAAAGGAGATTAGTGGTTGCCTAGGTTGGGGGTGGGAGGCGATGGGGAGTGACTCCTGACAGGGACAAGACTCCTTTTGGGGCGATGAAAATGTTCTAACGTTAGATTATGGGGAATTTCTAAAAAGAAGCTGTGAATCGTGCCTTTTAAAAACGGGAACTTTATGGTATGTAAATGATATGTCAGTAAATCTCTAACCAAAAAAGAATTATAACTAAACCAACACCAGTGTGCCTTCTCTTCAGGTGATGATACATTCTCTGAAATCCCCTCACCCACCTACCCCTGCCAAAGAGACGGACAGTGACCCTCTCTTCTCTCAGACACACATACTTCCTCCTTTTTTTTTTTTTACATCAACCCTTCCATTATTTTTTTTTACTCTTCCAGTTTAAAAAAAACCTCTTTTTAGATAGGAGTACAGTTGATTTACGGTGTTATGTTAGTACCCTTCCAGTTTTTAAATAGCAGCTTATTGAGGTATAATTCCCATACCATACAGTTCATCCATTTAAAGTAGATCGTTCATATATAATTTCCGTATATTCACAGGGTTGTGTAACCATCACCACAGTCAACAGTAGAACATCTTCATCACCTCGAAGAGAAATCCTTTAGCTCTCAACCTCTCTCCCTAACCCCTAGCCACTGCTAATTTACTTTCTGTCTCTATGGATTTCCCTATTGTGGACATTTCCTATATTTGTGGACACTTCCTATTCATGGAATCACAATTTATGGCCCTTTGTATCTGGCTTCTTGTCCTTAGTGTAAGGTTTTCAAGTTTCATCCTTGTCGAAGCATGTGTCAGTACTTCATTCGTTTCTATGGCTGAATAATATCCCATTGTGTGGATATGTCAGGTTTATCCATGTGGTCTTTAAATATACAAATCCCTTTGGTGCTTGCAGCTAGGAAATTTAAGGCTAAAAGGATGATGTCCTTGCAGAAGAGTCTTGGGGCCAAAGCTTCTGTTAGAAGATCGGGGACTTCCCTGGTGGTCCAGTGGGTAAGACTCCGCTCTCCCACTGGAGGGGGCCTGGGTTCAACCCCTGGTCAGGGAACTAGATCCCCCATGCATGTCGCAACTAAGAGTCCTCATGCCTCAACTAAGACCCAGCGCAGCCTAAATAAATAATAAATTTAAAAAAAAATCGGATGTCAGTAGACATTTTGAACCTCTGTTGGGTGCGTCAAAGCATTTCACACAAATCTCATTTAACGCGCAGAACAGCCAGCTGAGATGGGTACTTTTAATAACTCCACTTGTCAGGTGTAGCCCTGGTATATAACGCATATATATTCTACCCACGGCCACCCAGCAAATAAGGGGCAGACCTGGGACTTGAACCCAGACAGTTAAGCTCCCAACCCCGCATGCTGTCAGCCAAGCGACAGCAGTAGCACAGAGGTCAATGGCATCCTTTGCTCTCCTGGCCACTGATCCAACACTACTCCTCTTTCCCCCTGTCCTAGAGGATGGCTCCAACCAGGATATCCAATTTTAAATGCTGTAGCCAATTCACTTCGAGGCATTTAACCTCTCCGCGTGAGCCTTGCAACACTCGGGTCCCCCTGGGAAGCTGGGAATAACCTAGGTGCCCATCCATAGGGGATTGGATAAGCAGCTGCAGATATGCCATCTTTGCAAAGAATGAGGCCGCTCTGTCCTGCCTGAAGTTGAATAATCAAGGCTGAGTGTTCCGTGAGAAACACGGCAGAACTGTACACGTATGCTGCCGCTGATGGGGGAAACATTTCTGCCACTCCTCACCCGGTGCATCTAAGAGAGGATCCGCAAGCGCGTGGTAACAGCGCTGCCACTGGAAGGGGGTTTGGGTTGCGGGGAGTGAGACTTTATACCATGTGTATAGAATATCACTTTTTCTTAAATTTGGCCGCACTGCACGTCTTGCAGGATCTCAGTTCCCTGACCAGGGATTGAACCCGGGCGCTCGGCAGTGAAAGCGCGGGCCCCTAACCATTGGACTGCCAGGGAAGTCCGAGAATATCACTTATTATTATTATTTTTTTAATATCACTTGTTTTTTAAAAAATACAGCAAAACGGGACTTCCCTGGTGGTCCAGTGGTAAGGATCCGTCTTGCAATGCAGGGGACTCCAGTTCGATCCCACAGGCCTTGGGGGCAACTAAGCCCGGGCACCACAGCGAAAGATCCCACGTGTCGCAGCTAAGACCCAACGCGGCCAAAAAGATAAATATTTTTTTTAAATACAGTGAAATGAAAGTGCACCTCATCTTCATCCTCGGAGCGCTTCAGTAGCCGTGGGTCCTTAAAGCTGGGATGGACGTGGCTTCTCTCTACTGTTTGCACACGCCAGGGAGACGCTGATGGGACTTGAGTGTGAGAACCACAGTTCTCGCCCTTCAGAGTTGCTCCCATGCAGCAACGTCCCAGCCTCCGGGCGAAATAGGTTGGTTGCAGCACCTCCCACTGTTTAAAAATGAGAAATCAGGCAGAGACTTTGACAAAAGAGTCTGCCTAGAAGGGCTCCAGGAGGAATCGGAGGTGGAGTGAGCAGCTTTGCAGAGAGCTCCCGGCTGCCCCGATGCATCCCTTCCCCCGTAGGAGGGAGATTTGTCTAGATTCGCTTGGTTCTTGGCACCTGGACACTTAGTCCCGAGCTCCGTCAGTCCCCTGGGCTACTCGGCCAGTCCTGGGGTGGCCTTCGTCATCGGCCGGCTGTGTTTTCTCGTCCAAGTGTAAGCTTGGCCGGACTAGGCAGGAGGGAGCTTTGGCCGGGTCGGTAATGATCTCTCTCCCGTTTCTGCAGTTCCTGACGAGGCTGACCGAGAGGTTCGTGCTGGGAGTGGACATGTTTGTGGAAACCCTGTGGAAAGTTTGGGCAGAGCTCTTGGACGTCCTTGGACTTGACGGTAGGTGTGGGGGGCATTCATGTGAAGGCACCGTTTCATTCTGGTGCTTGTTAAATTATGGGAGTGGTACCCACGGCGGGTGGCACAAGAGAAAACTAGGGGGGCAGTGAGGATACGAGAGGACCTTTTTTATTGTCATTGTGTGTGTAAATAGCTGAGATTCCCAGATGCTATTTAGGATAACGTGCAGGTGGGCAGTGCCAACTTGTGTGCCCCCAGGCAAACCTCGGGGACTGGAGGTGGAGTCTCTAGGTTGTTGGGGTCCGTAACCAACTACTCCAGTTACTTAGACAGAAAGGGATTTAGTGCAGGGAATGCAGCACTCACACAATCATCGAAAGGGCTGCAGGAGCGATGTGTGACCCCGCAGGGGGTTGCTGCCCCGGTCTAGGAATTGGATGGCAGCTGCTGGAACCCTTTGAATTCAAGCTCACGGCCCTGGTCCAGGCTGCTGCCTCTCTCCAGGAAGCCTGCAGCAGTCTGTGTCGGGGTCCCCTAGACCATCCCCAGGTTCTGTGCATCTCCAGGAGGACTCCCGGGACCCAGCATGCGGCCGTCCTCACAGCTGTGGTGTATTACAGTGAAGGACACAAGGCACAGTCAGCAGAGGGAAAAGGCTCACGGGGTGGAGTCTGGGGGAACCAGGCACAGGCCCCCAGAGCCCTCTCCCAGGGGCGTCCCACAGGATACTCTTTATTCCCCGAATGAGGTGTCATCTACCAGGGACGCCCAATAGAGGCTCGGCCTCCAGGGTGTTTATTGGCAGCTGGTCATGTAGGTGCTCTCTGCCTGCACCTTCCAAATTCCCGACTCCCCGAAGGAAAACAGGCGTCAGCGTGAACCACACTGATTGTAAAAACCTCCAAGCCAGGGAGCCCCTGTTCTTGGTGAGAGGAGGGAGCCCTCACTGCAATGTGCATGCAATTCACTCAGCTCTCCAGGACGCCGACCAGGTGCCCCCAAGTTGAACTCAGTTCTAACCCTATCTCCTTGGAGGTAGCATCTGATCCTACGGGTCACGGGCTCAGTCCCACAATCGGCCCCACTTCAGACACCAGTCACAGATCCGTGCTTCTGACAGACTAGTGTAGATCAGAGGTTCCCACGACCCCTCCGCACCGTGGGTTCAATTAATTTGCTAGAGCCGCTTGCAGAACTCAGGAAAGTTTACTCACTCACTAGATTACTGGTTTATTATGAAAGGATATAACTCAGGAACAGCCAGGTGGAGGAGATGCATGGGGCAGAGTTGGTGGGCAGGGACTCGGAGCTTCCAGTTCTGAGTTCTATTGTCTCCTTGGCTACTGGTGATGGATTAAACCTTCAGCCCCTCCTGGAGGTTAGAGGGCCTAACCCTCTAATCATCTGGTTGGTTCCCCTGGCAACCAGCGTACATCCTGAGAGGCTTTCCAGAATCACCTGATTAACAAGCACAGGTGTGGGTGAAAGGGGCTATGAATTAACAAGACACTTTTATTGCACTTGTCACTTAGGGAATTCCAAGGGTCTTAGGAGTCTGTGCCAGAAATAGGGATGGACACCAAATACGTGTTTCTTATTATGTATCACAACCTCACACTCGAGAAATCCAAGTTCCCAGATGCCAGCCAAGGGCCCACCTTGCCAGCAGGTGTTTCTAAAGAGTGGCCTCAGGCCTGCTGGGTGAACTCTTCCCTGCACAGCTCCTAACTAGGGTCCGTTCTCAGAGCCATTTTTTTTATTACTGCTTTTATAGTAGTGATTTAAAAAAAAACCAAAGAAGGCAGGTCAGGTCACTGTCCTTAAAGCTGCCCAGCGACTTCTTGCTGCACTTGGAATCGACCAGGTTCACACCAAGGACACTGCAAGCAGCAAGGATCTGCCCAGCCCCTATCCTGTTCTTGGACACGCTGGGGTCTTTGGTACCTTCCAGTCCCTCCAGGTGTTCCCTGCTGGGGGTGATCCTCCCAGCCCTTTGCCTGCTCCCATCTTTCCCATGCTTGGGTCTCTGGTACATGACACCTCCTTCAAGAGGCCCCTCCTGACTACCCTGTGTGAGGAACCTGGTCCTCAGTTCTCACCCTCAGCTGTAACATCTCCCTCCCGTGTGTGTGTGTTACGCATCTCCCTTCTGAGATCCCGTGAGTGGGGTCTTGCCCGCCTCCTCCAGGCTGCAACCTCGGACCCGGCTCTGCCCTGGCACAAAGGGGCCCATCGTTAATAAGAATTGGAGGCCTGGGCTTCCCTGGTGGTGCAGTGGTTAAGAATCTGCCTGCCAATGCAGGGGACACGGGTTCGAGCCCTGGTCTGGGAGGATCCCACATACCGCGGAGCAGCTAAGCCCGTGCGCCACAACTACTGAGCCTGCACTCTAGAGCCCATGAGCCACAACTACTGAGCCTGCGTGCCACAACTACTGAAGCCCGCACGCCTAGAGCCCGTGTTCCACAACGAGAGAAGCCACCGCAATGAGAAGCCCGCGCACCGCAACAGAGAGTAGCCCCTGCTCGCCGCAACTAGAGAAGGCCCAGGCGCAGCAACAAAGACACAACGCAGCCAAAAATTAATTAATTAATTAATTAATTTTTTAAAAAGATATATGAATGGCTAACAGGTACAAGAAAATGTATCAATACTACATTACTAGTGGTTCAACATTACTAGTCATTAGGGAAATGCAAATCAGAACCACAATGAGGGCTTCCCTGGTGGCACAGTGGTTGAGAGTCCACCTGCCGATGCAGGGGACATGGGTTCGTGCCCCAGTCCAGGAAGATCCCACATGCTGCGGAGCAACTAAGCCTGTGCGCCACAACTACTGAGCCTGCACTCTAGAACCTGTGAGCCACAGCTACTGAAGCCCGCGCGCCTAGAGCCCATGCTCCACAACGAGAGAAGCCACTGCAATGAGAAGCCCGTGCACCACAACGAAGAGGAGCCCCCTCTCGCCGCAACTAGAGAAAGCCCGCGCACAGCAATGAAGACCCAACGCAGCCAAAAATAAATAAAATTATAAAAAAACAACAACGAATTTTTGGTGTGTGTATATATACGATGGAGTATTATTCAACCATAAAACGAAGGAAATCCTGCCGTTTGAAACAACGTGGATGGACCTGGAGGACATTAAGCTAAGTGAAATAAGTCAGAGAAAGGCAAATACTGTAGGAGCTCACTTATATGTGGAATTAAAAAAAAAAAAACCTCATAAAATGAGAGATCAGATTTGTGGTTGCCAGAGACAGCAAGTGGGAGGCAGGGGAATTAGAGGAAGATGGTTAAAAGGTACAAATTTGCAGTTATAGGATAGATAAGTCCTGGGGATGTCACGTACAACATGATGACTGTAGCTGACACCGCTCTACCGTATAGTTGAAAGTTATCAGGAGAGTTAGTAGACCCTAAATGTTCTCAGGAAAAGGAAGAAACTTTTCTTTTTTGTATCTATATGAGGTGATGGATACTAACTAAACTTGTGTTCATCTCACACTATATGTAAGTTAAGTCATGCTGTACACTTTGAACGTATATAGTGCTGTACGTCAGTTATATCTCAATAAAACTAGTAAAGAAAGCTGCATGCTGAAGTAGGATGTGTGCCTCTTTCAAACGGTTTGGTTTAAAAAAAAAAAGGTATGTGACTAGAGATGGAGCAAAATGTTAACCATTGTTAAACCTAGGTGGTTTTGATAGGAGTATTTAATTTACTATCCTTTTAAATTTTCTATTTGAAAATTTTCTTAAGTCAGGCTCACAGAAGATGCAAGTCCTCCATTTCACTCCATTCTTTTTTTTGGCGGTACGCGGACCTCTCACTGCTGTGGCCTCTCCCGTTGAGGAGCACAGGCTCCGGATGCGCAGGCCCAGCGGCCACGGCCCACGGGCCCAGCCGCTCCACGGCATGTGGGACCCTCCCGGACCGGGGCACGAACCCGTGTCCCCCGCATCGGCAGGCGGACTCCCAACCACTGTGCCACCAGGGAAGCCCTCACTCCATTCTTAAGATGGAACTTCATGTGTGGGTACCAGTTACAATTAGGTTTGACTGTGAGTAACAGAGACCCCAAATAACAGCAGCTTAAACAAGATGGAAGCTTATTTCTCTTATGTGAAAGTTCACAGGTAGGTGGTTAGGCAGGTAGGTGGCTTTGTAGCACATTCTCCTCGGGTCCGAGGCCCCTCCCATCTTATTGCTCCCCAATAGGTGACCTCCCTCCCCTCATGACACAAGACAGCTGCTTCTATTCCAGCCATCACATCCACATTCCAGCAGGCAGAAGAAGAAGAGGTAAAGGGCATATTCCCACTACTTCTAGGAAGCCACCCCAAAACATTTCTGCTTACCTCTCCTTGACCAAAGCTTAGTTATGTAGCTGCAAGGGAGGCTGGGAAACGCCCTTATCCTAGGCAGCCGTGTGCCCAGCCTAACACTGGGCATTTGTTACTATGGAAGACAGGAAGAAAGGAAATTGAAGGCCAGTTTTCAGGCTCTGCCCCACCTGAAAGGTGTTTCAAACCCACGATATGACAGCGTTGCCCTGTCTTATCCTGTCTTTTCCCAGGACTTGGTATAAAGGCTAATGAGGCAGCCAACTTTAATTCCTTGGGTGTAGCAGAGGCAGAGGCAGCCAGTGAGCTGAGCTGCCCACCCCCAGCTTGCAGAGAACCCCCTGACCCCGTGTAACCGGCCGCTGTCCCTCTGTTCTGTCCTGCAGTCTCGAACCTGTCCCAGTACTTCAATCCAAGCTCGGTGTCCAACAGCCCCACACGTGCCCTCCTGCTGGTGGGCGTCGTCCTCCTGGCCTACTGGTTCTTGTCTCTGACCCTGGGCTTCACCTTCAGTGTCCTGCACGTGGTGTTCGGCCGCTTCTTCTGGGTGGTGCGGGTCATCCTGTTCTCCATGTCGTGCGTGTACATCTTGCACAAGTACGAGGGTGAGCCCGAGAATGCCGTGCTGCCGCTGTGCTTCGTGGTGGCCATCTACTTCATGACCGGGCCCATGGGTTTCTACTGGCGCAGCAGCCCCAGTGGCCCCAGCGTGGAGGAGAAGCTGGAACAGCTGGAGAACCAGGTCAGACTGCTCAACATCCGTCTCAACCGAGTGCTGGAGAGTCTTGACCGCTCCAACGGCAAGTGACAACCAGCCAGCCGGCCGGGTCCCCTCCTCCCAGCGCCCTCTCTCCGGAAACAAAAAAGAAGAAGGAAAAAAAGAACGCCAAACCCCAAACAATCTTAATAAACATGTCTGAGCAGGAGAGTGGCGCTTTGCGAGGGTGTTTCCAGCCACGTGTCAACTCTTAGGACATCTTCCGAGAAGAATGGGACAAGATCGTTGGTATAGAACTACCCGCCAAGTGTCATTAGTGGAAAAAAATCTTTTTTAAACAAAGGATATAACCATATTAGCTGTACAGGAAGAGAAGTTTATCTGTGCATAGAGCATAAAGTTAATTTTTTCAAGCATTTAAATACACCTTTTGTAAGGTTTTTTAACACAGGCAGATGGAGTTAAGTTTTAATAAACTTAAAACTTTACATGGAGGGGAAGAAATGGCTAATTCGACCTTTTGGAAGAGTTTCAAGGCAAGCATTTGTTTTTGCAGCGTAGGGATTGGTGGGTGAGGTCTGTGTGCGGTCTTTTCAGGTTCCAAAGCTGTGACCTTCATTTCACGTTGTTTTTCGCTGATGTCGATCTGATGAATGTTGTCGCTTCTGAATGTGGGCCATTGGGTTTCAAGGATGAAACTAAACATCTTTTGGATCCTAGTGACCCCAGCCGAGCCCCCTTCAATCCTATTTCTAAATGAAGAAATCACTATTTGTAGAAAACCTAAGGTTTTTTTCCCCCTTCTGTACTTTGATGTATCTTAACCTCAACATTTTGTAAAGGGAAATTCAAGGACCGGGCAAAGAAATGTCTTTGGGGTTTGATGCCGGGAGCCGCCTGGGTAAGCTCATTCAGGAATCTATTTGATGTCCTAATTTCGCCATTTGCCAGCTAGGTTGATACAGGAAAGATACACTCTCTGGGGTTTTTTTGTTTATCTGTTTCATCTTGGTTTTGGGTGACTCAGGACCTTAGAAGGAAAACCAACCATAGCAGCTAATAACATTTTCGAGTCTGTTGCTGCAATGCATTCTCAGGAACAGTAAGCAGGCATAAGCCAGACTTGGAGAAGATCTGAATTATTTTTCCTGAAATTTTTACGGTACCTGTGTTAGGTGCTTTTTGCCTGGAGTCTGGGGTGACCTCATTTTTAGCTGGTCCCTAGGGGCAGAGAGAGGTATGTGCAGGGCAGACAGCTGTGGGGTCCTGGACAGAGGGGGCTTTGCAAGGCTTGGATCAGGGGCTAGTGGAGATGCCCCTTTCTGGGTACCAACGAGCACAGGAGAGCAAGGAAAGGATGCTGCCAGGGGTCGTGACTGTCTTTCCCTGCCCACCTGCGTCGTGCCCTGGCAGCCCCCTCACAGGAGCCCCTCTACGCAGGTTTGCAGAGACCCCTGTCAGATCAGGTAGGACCAAGACCTTTTGGTCCGGGTATCATTTGGGGGAAAACTCAGCTGCCCGCCAACTCCTCCTTTGCCGCCTTTCTGTGACGTTTTACTTGGGGTTACAAGTACCTGGAAAACGGAAGCAAATGTTTTCTGAGGATGTTTATGAAACTTCCGTTATCAAGGTGTACAATAACGGGACCCAAACTCTCCTGCATTCAGTTCGCTTCCTGAGACGCATGTTCTCCAGGATTAGCTTGGGCAAATCTTTACCCATGGGCGTTTGACCCCCGTGTTTTTTGCATTGAAACCGTTCCAGTTTTGTCAGTTAGATATTTACGGACAAATCTATTTTAGCGCAGGGTGTGAAGAACTCCAGGGAGGTCATCTTTGCCTTCCTTCCTTTTGTGCATTTAGCTTCTATGTATCTGGCGTATTTAGGTATTTGCTCCTGTTAGCCAGAAGGGAAATGGACATTCTCTGTGCAGAGCTTTTAAGTCTTAAATTACGGGTCTGGGTCTAACATCCACTCTGTTCTCTCACCCACCCTCACACATGGAAACCTGATGGGCACTGTGCTGTACTGAGATCCAGGCAGGAGAACCATTTTAACTTCTAGTAGATCGAGGGAGGCTCACGTGTCTAGGTGCTGGTGGACTCAGGCCACAGCATCAACTGGAAATTGCTGTTGAGAATATGCACCTTGTTTTCCAGGTTGGCTAAGTGTAGGCTATGAAGCCAGTTTTATAGCTCAGTACACTCAGAGGAATGGAATGATGTCTTTATTTTTAACAAAAGTTAAATAGTTAATTAGTTCACTAGAGGTATCACTTCAGGGTAGAACAGTCCTTGAAATTCTGATAGAAATCATGGATGTTCGATCTGAATAACGCCTGCTTTTTAATGCGTAAATTTGACTTCTGCTTGGACGTGTTCTTAACCCCAAATAATTTGGGTTTTTTTTTTTTTTTTTTGCTTTCTCCATTCCATGGAAGCTTGTAGGGTAAGCTTCCTTCCTCATCTCTTCCTTTTTTCTCTCTTTTGTACATGGAGAAATGTATTTTTGTACCATATCTCATACCTTGAAGAGAAACCTTTTTTATATCTTCAGGGCTGTAGAACATATTAGTGTAACACATCCTTCAACGTGATATGTAAACATCCTGACGAAAACTACTGTGGATCTCTGTTTTAGTTAAGACTCAGTTTTTTAGATATCTTCAAGGCATCAATGTTAATTGCCCAGTGCTTCAGTATCACAGTAAATACCGAGAACAGAAAAGAGTCCAGAAGAGAAAAAGGACCAGCTACCTCCAGATTGCTGGATTTCTGTGGGTGTTTGGGGATAATGTTTGGAGCAATCTCTTCCTTGACATCCTAGCAAAGATGCTTTCGTGGCACATCAGCCTTCTGTAAATATATTTTCCAGTACCAATCAGCGTTACCTGCCTTCCGGGTTTTTTGGTTTGCTCGTTTTTGTTTTTGTACCCCACGTCATTTCTGGTAGCAAAGTGCAGCAACAGAATTTCCTGAAAGCTAGCCTTGTGACTTATGCCCGGGGTCTTAACTGATGAAGGTGACCGAGTGACAGCACGGAGAGAGGTTAGTGCCGTTGAAAGAAGGCTTTTAATACCCACAGTTTCCTGGAGACAACAAGCATACCATGCCGCGTGGGACCACAGGAAGCCTGATACACGCAGGGTCAGGAAGCAGACGGAGGGGAACTGGGTCTGTGCTCTTCTGACTGTGGTGAGAAGTAGCTAGTTGGGGACATCACCTGTTGGAACTAAGGGTGAGCATGTAGGATGGGGTCAGTGCTTGGGAGGGTTATAATAGGACTTTTGCACACCCACGAGGGCTGGCTTGCAGGAAAGATGAAAATCACTTTGGTCGTTAGTCTGGCCCCGTGATTCGGCAGCCTTCTGGTTAGGAATAACATGTCAGATGTCCAGTGCAGAATCCGAAACATGGCGAAGACACCTTCTCACTAGTGGGAATCCTGCTTTGCTTCATCTCCGTGCTTCCCCCTGCTTCTTAAGATGCTTTTGAGGAACGATACCTGCCTTACAGCGTGACACCTGAGCGCTTCTCCCTGATGGGTTTTGAACTGGCTGATTGAATCCAAAATCCAGCTCTCCCATCCAGCCAGCTCACTTTAAAAGGAATGCCTGGGACTTCCCTGGCGGTCCAGTGGTTAGGACTCGGTGCTCTCACTGCCGTGGCCCGGGTTCAACCCCTGGTTGGGGAACTAAGATCCTGCAAGCTGCTCGGCGCGGCCAAAGAAAATTAAAAATAAAAGGAATTCTTTAAGGTCCTAAAGGTGTCAACCTGCTCCCCCAGCTTTTTAAAATAAGACATCATCATTTTTGTTTATGGCCATTTGAGTAGTTGAACCTTTCCTCCTCACTTGTGAATAATAGAAGTTTATATTTTTGCAGGATCTAACACAGTACCCTTAAAATTAGTATTGGATAACCAGCAATATGATGTATAGTATCGGGGATAAACAAACCTTGTCCAGCGTACTCAATTCTGTGCTCTGCTCTTCATTGATTCCTTGATATGTAGGAGATACCCCAGGACCAGTTTTTCCCTGGTGGTGGCATAAAAAGCCGATCGTCCTTTGCACCGTCTACTGAAGATCTGCGGCAGCTAATGTTATTATGAACCATATGTTCTAATGTCTTTTTGCATATTTAAAGGTTTTATTGTAGTGTCAGTTTAATATCCGCATGTGTGTTAAATCTCTGAATACCGTAATTAACTTGATTTCTTGTGGTGGTGATTAGCTCTCACTTAAAATCCAGCGAAGCAATTATTTCCCTCTTAACTGGAAATCATATTTGTGTGGTATGGTACCCATCATCCACAGTGTATTCATGAGTCAAATTTGTATTTTGTGTATCTGGTTATAAATCTTACGTAGCATTTAATTTGATACTATAAATCCACTTGATTTGAATATAGTGGTGTGTGTGTGTGTGCATATGTGGTGTGTGTACACTTTAGTTTCATGAGCCTTGGGAAACTGATTCTACAAATATCATAAATAGACATAAATGTATAAGGCTTATTTTTTTGGCAGAGCAATCCGTACGTCCCTCTTATTTATTAAATCACTGGCTTTGGTGTTATGTAGAGATATTTGTAGACCGATCTCAGAACAGAATTAAAATATTGTGAAAATTACAGCTTAATAAATGTTTATGGTAATTTTGTTGTACAGACTTCCTAAATGTATTTCATTACTTCCAACCAAGCATTTGTGGAGTTTTCCCCGTCTTGGCCTGTAATGCTGATTCCATGATTCTGTTCCCCAGTCCAAGGAGAGTCATACAATCTTGAATTTAACTGTTTGATTGGAGGTAGCGTTGCCACATAAAATACAGGACACCCAGTTAAATCTGAGTTTCAGATAAACAACAAATGCTTGTTTAGTGTAAGTATGTCCCGTGCAATATTTGGGACACACTTACACCAAAGGAAAAACAAAAAAGAGTTGTTGCTTATCTGCAATTCAACTGGGCATTGTATATTTTTATTTGCTAATTCAGACAATCCTAGCAGGGTATAGCAACTGACGTACACACCTCCACCCCACCCTGAGCTGGAATGCTTTTGTGGGTACTAAAAATTGTTCCCTAGCCTTAGCAAACATTCAGGAACAAATGTAAAAGGAGAACGGGGACGTGAAACACACTTATGACCTGAGAGTATTCCTCCTGGGAATGTTTATATTGCAAAGAAAATCTCACAGGGGTCTCCAGGGGACAGTTTGAGGCCAGTCACGCTGACGTTACCTGGAGGCCCCCTGGCTGGCCCAGCACTGGGAGAGCGAACAGCAGGGACCTCACACCATGGAGGACAACGCAGCAGTGAGTCACAGTGTCAGTGCTGGGTGAGAAAGTGGGGCCGGGAAGGAGGAATGACAACATTGCCCATTTGAGTGAGTTAAATACATCTGATTAATCATTTTGCAAGAGTACATTAAAAAAGACATATCCACGCACCCCAGTGTTCTTAGCAGCACTACTTGGGATAGCCAAGACACGGAAACAACCTAAGTGTCCATCGACAGATGAATGGATAAAGAAGATGTGGTACATATATACAATGGAATATTGCTCAGCCATAAAAAAGAATGAAATATGCCATTTGCAGCTACATGGATGGACCTAGAGATGATCATACTAAGTGAAGTGAGTCAGAAAGAGAAAGACAAATATCATATGATATCACTTATATGTGGAATCTAGTAAAAAATCATACAGATGAACTTATTTACGAAACAGAAACAGACTCACAGATCTTGAAATCAAACTTATGGTTACCAAAGGGGAAACGGGGGTGGGAAGTGATAAATTAGTAGATCGGGAATAACATATACACACTACTATATATAAAATAGATAGGGAGGGGTTAGGATTTGGTGCTTTCTTTCACTGCTGTGGCCAGGGTTCAATCCCTGGTTGGGGAACTGAGATCCCACATGCCTTGCGGCGGTGGCCAAAAAATAAAATAGATAACTAATAAGGACCTACTGTATAGCACAGGGAACTCTACTCGATATTCTGTAATAACCTATATGGGAAAAGGATCTGAAAAGGGATGGATATGAGTATGTGTATGGCTGATTCACTTTGCTTTGCACCTGGAACTAACAGCACTGTGCATCAATGATACACCAATAAAAATTTTTTTAAAAATAATAATAAAATAAAAATAATAAAGTGTGGCTACTAGGAAATTTTATTTTATTTACTTATTTTTTTTTGGCCCTGCCGCACAGCATGTGGGATCTTAGTTCCCAGACCAGGGATAGAACCGGCACCCCCTGCAGTGGAAGTGCGGAGTCTTAGCCACTGGACCGCCAGGGAAGTCCCTACTAGGAAATTTTAAATGACACGTGTGGTTTGCATTTGTGGCTTTCATTGTATTTTTCCCAGACCTCACTGAATTATATAAACAGCGCTGGAACAGGGCCAACTTCAATCACTCAGGTGCTCATTACATGGAAGCAGAGTGGTGGTAATGCCTGGCTCTGCGGGCTTATGTGGCCCCTGGGGAGGGAAGAAGTATGACTTCAGGGATCTTTGTGCCCAGCAGGGGCTCAATGCGTATTTGTTGGGAAACAAATGAATCTTGTAACTCAGGACAGTAATTCATCTAAACAGTACAAAGTATACTTGAGTCTGGGCCTAGAAATTGTCTCATCCTGGGATAATCTACCCTGATAACCCTCAGGTTAATCAGTTCCAGCTTGACAGTGGTCCTCTGTCCTGCACACCATTGTGGAATGGCCAGAGCATCAGATAAAGATGAGGCTGGAGGATTTCCAGTTATCGAGCTGGAATTAGAGAAATGCGGGGGGGTGGTCCTAGGGAGCGATGATGTGATTTTATGATATAATAAGAAATATACATTTGGTCTTCATTCCTGGTTCCTGACCCAGAGCTCCTAAAATCCTTGGAATTTCCTGAGTGATGGGGGCGAAAGGGGCGTCTTTCGCTATTCGTAACACGCCCTTTCAACCTTACTGGAGTTTATGCTAATGACGTGGCGTGGCTCTCGGCGGGCCCCAGGCTGGGGGCTGGCTGCCACAAGAACCAACAGTGCAATTAGGGGATTGGAATTTTCAGCTCCCCAGCCCCTAGCTTCCAGGTTGGGGAAGGCATTCTTGTACCAGGAGGATGGCGCACCCCCATCTCCACTTGGACAAGAGCTCCTATACTTGGGACCCTTCCAGACCTCTCCCTGTCTACCGCTGGCTGTTCATCTTTATCCTTTGTCACATCCTCCGTAATAAACTAGTAAGAGTAAATAAAGCTGTTTCCCCGAGTACTCTGAGCCATTCTAGCGAATTATTGAACCTGAGGAGGGTGTCATGGAAACTCTGATTCGTAGCCAGGCTGGACAGAAGTGTGGGCGACCTGGGGACCCACCTACTTTTGATCTGCATCTGAAGTTGGTGGGGGGGACGGTCTTGTGGGACTGACCCTTTAACCGGTGGGGTCTGCACTAACTTCTGGTAGTCGGTGTCAGGAATACTTAATGTGAGGGAAAACTCCACGCATTTGGTGGTCAGAGTGTTCAATAGTTTTCTCTTAGATGAGTTTTAAGACCAAGGGTCCCACAGGTTGACGTGAAAGGTAACAGGAGGGACTGCCCCGGCGGTCCAGTGGTTAGGACTCCACACTCTCAACTGCCGAGGGCGTGGGTTCCATCCCTGGTCAGGGAACTAAGATTCTGCAAGCCTCACAGGAGGAGAGGGTTGGTGATTACATGGCTCCTGTAAGTGACAGCAGTAATTCTCATAAACAGAGCCTTCTGTGTGTCAGCTCTGCTCTACCTGCCCTGGCTTGTTGAAGCTACCCACTCTCTTTGCCAAGAAGGGATTATCTCTGTAATACAAACGAGAAAACCCAGGCTCAGAGACGTTGAGGAATACCGCCCAACATCAAATGGCAGAAATCATTATACCCTTTATGGTCTCTCTCCTGGTGAAGTTGTGGCTTTCGAGGGTTTTTTTCCAAACTTGTATCAGTAAAGATCTTCATTAGTCACCAAAACAATGACTATAAAAGATGACAACCAGAAAACCTCAAATAACAACCATCTTCTCTGTGCTGAAGAGTGGCGGCTGGGCATAATGATAGATAGTTTTTGTTGTTTTACAGTTTACCGTTTTCTGAGAAAATTTAAGACTTACAACAAATTCTTGTTTCGTATGTAGCTCAGAGAGGTTAAGCTCCTTGGACAAAATGGCACAGCTAATAAGAAGTGTGGGGAGAATATTACTTAGCCATAAAAAAAGAACGAAATAATGCCATTTGCAGCAACATGGATGGACCTAGAGATTGTCATACTAAGTGAAGTTAAGTCAGACAGAGAAAGACAAATCTCATATGCTATCACTCACTTGGAATCTAATTTTTTAACAAAGTGATATCAATAAACTTATTTACAAAGCAGAAACAGACTCACAGATTTCGAAAACTAACTTATGGTTACCAAAAGGGAAACGTGGTGGAGAGGTCAGATAAATTAGGAGCTTGGGATGAACATACACACACGACTAGACATAAGACAGATAACCAACAAGGACCTACTGTAGAGCACAGGGAACTCTACTCAATATTCTGTAATAACCTATATGGAAAAAGGATCTAAAAAAGAGTGGATATATGTATAACTGATTCATGTTGACGATACAGTGGAGATATATATATATATCTGATTCACTTTGCTGTACACCTGAAATTAACACAACATTGTAAATCAACTATGCTCCAATAAAATTTAAAAAAAGAAAAGAAGTGTGGGGAGCCAGGACCGAAACTCAGTACTGCAGACTCCACATCCAGTTTTCCACTGGATGGAGTGTGCGGAGGTATAGAGTGTGTCCTCTGTATCATCAAAGTTTACGTATAACAAGCTTCTCTCCTGACAGTTGGAGAAAATGCATGCATTTGGTCATTCTCCCTCCATAAACTTCCCTCTTAGAACTGCTCTTGCTGTATCCCATAGGTTTTGGGTCATCCTGTTTTTATTGTCATTTGTTTCTGGTACTTTTTGATTTCCTCTTTGATTTCTTGGTTATTTAGTAGTGTATTGTTTAGCTGCCATGTGTTTGTATTTTCTACAGTTTTTTTTCCTGTAATTGATATGTAGTCTCATAGCGTTGTGGTCAGAAAAGATACTTGATACGATTTCAATTTTCTTAAATTTACCAAGGCTTGATTTGTGACCCAAGATATGATCTATCCTGGAGAATGTTCCATGAACACTTGAGAAGAAAGTATATTCTGTTGTTTTTGGATGGAGTGTCCTATAAATATCAATTAAGTCCATCTGGTTTAATGTGTCATTTAAAGTTTGTGTTTCCTTATTTATTTTTATTTTGGATGATGTGTCCATTGGTGAAAGTGGGGTGTTAAAGTCCCCTACTATGATTGTGTTACTCTCGATTTCCCCTTTTATGGCTGTCAACATTTGCCGTATGTATTGAGGTGCTCCTATGTTGGGTGCATAAATACTTACAATTTTTATATCTTCTTGGATTGATCCCTTGATCATTATGTAGTGTCCTTCTTTGTCTGTTGTGATAGTCTTTATTTTAAAGTCTATTTTGTCTGATATGAGAATTGCTACTCCAGCTTTCTTTTGATTTCCATTTGCATGGAATATCTTTTTCCATCCCCTCACTTTCAGTCTGTTTGTGTCCCTAGGTCTGAAGTGGGTCTCTTGTAGACAGCATATGCACAGTTTTCGTTTTTGTATCCGTTCAGCCAGTCTATGTCTTTTGGTTGGAGCATTTAATCCATCTACATCTAAGGTAATTATAGATATGTATGTTCCTATTACTATTTTCTTAATTGTTTTGGGTTTGTTTTTGTAGGTCTTTTCCTTCTCTTGTGTTTCCTGCCTAGAGAAGTTCCTTTAGCATTTGTTGTAAAGCTGGTTTGCTGGTGCTGAATTGTCTTAACTTTTGCTTATCTGTAAAGGTTTTAATTTCTCCATTGAATCTGAATGAGATCCTTGCTGGGTGATCTTGGTTGTAGGTTTTTCTCTTTCGTCACTTTAAATATGTCCTGCCACTCCCTCCTGGCTTGCAGAGTTTCTGCAGCTGAAAGATCAGCTGTTAACCTTATGGGGATTCCCTTGTATGTTATTTGTTGCTTTTCCCTTGCCTTCACTTAGCTTTTAAATCCTTTCCTTATATTGCTTAGAGCACCCTGTGTGAATTACGTAAAATCATTTGAATGCTATCCCACAAGCATGTGTGTATATATATATGTGTGTGTGTATATGTATAGATACATAATATATGTGTATATATAGACACATATATATTTTTTCTCACATGGAGGAAGACTTGATGCTTAAAAATGTTCACTCAAAACAAAAAAAATCAACAAAAAAGAAGGGACTTCCCTGGTGGTCCAGTGGTTAAAACTCCATGCTCCCAAAGCAGGGGGCCTGGGGTCGATCCCACAAGCTGCGCGGTGTGGCTGGGTGGGGGGTGGAGGGGGAAGAAGTGTTCACTCATTTATTCCTTTATTCATTCATTGGCCTAGGCCTGCGGTTCTCAGAGTGTGGTCTGGGTTCTAATTACATAAAATGCTATTAGTCGTAAGTTGTTTGCATTTTTCACTCTCATTTTCTCACAAATGTACAGTGGAGTTTTCCAGAGGCTGCAAGACGTGTGATATCATAATAGATAGACCGCTGCATCTGAGATGAAGATTCAGCTGTTTTCGTTAAGGGAGATATTAGAGATTTGTAAAAACGGAAAACGATGACACTCTTCTCACTAATTTTTTTTTGTTCTGAAAAGTATAGTTATTTTTCCAAAAATATGTTATTTATGGTACCATGTAATGAACTTTTTATTATTTTTAAATGAATATATATATATGTATACATACCTATATATTGGTTCTCAGTTTTTATTTCTAATTTGGTAATTATTTCTAACTTGATTGTTAATTCTAATTGACAGATTCGAATTCTAATTCATAAGCCACAGAAACAAAAGCTTTTGGGGCCTTCAGTAAGTCAATATATAAAGCTCCTCACCTTAATCTGTTTGGGCTTCTATAACGAAAATACCATCAGTTCGGTGGCTTAAAGATTTATTTCTCACAGTTCTGGAGGCTGGGAAGTCCACGATCAAGGCAGCCTCGGATTTGGTGTCTGGTGAGGACCCGTTTCCTCAACAGAGACAGCTGTCCTCGTTCTGTGTCTTCACATGGCAGAAAAAGAGAGCTAGTTTTTCTTATAAGGGCATTAATCCCATTAATGAGGGCTCCACGTACATGACCCATTCACCTCCCGAAGGCTTCATTGCCAAATACAATCACATTGGGGGTTGGGTTTCAATATGTGAATTTGGGGGAACACAGACATTCCATCTATAGCAGTCCTGAAACCAGAAAGTTCAAGACCTGCTGACAAAGTTAAGCGATCACGTAGTACACAGTTCAGAGGAACAAAAGGGTGTTGGGTGGACACCAGGTCTTGCTCCTGCCCTGCCCCCGACCACCACATTTTCCCCCCACCAAGGCGACCCCTTCATCAGTTTCTTATGACTCCTGCTAGGGATGACAAATGCCTGCAGTAGTAGGTATGCGTGTACCATTATTTAACAAATAATAGTATATTATACACACTTTTCTGGTCCCTGTTTTTTGTTTGTTTTTCAGTACATACCCCTCAGTTTGCTGTACCATTCTCTGGCTGATAGTACCCCATTTTATGGATATACCACAATTTATTTAACCATTCCTTTATTCCTTTATTAAGGATATTGGTAAATTTGTTCTGATCAATGGCTGCACTTCCTAAATTGACTTATTTACCTTACGTGCCCGTTGTGTTTCTGTGATCTTTATGCAAGTGGTTGCACTTAGTGCAAATATAAAACTATGTAACATTATTATATAACACAGTGTAACACTTATATGACATAACACAATATATTGTTATTGAGTGTTTAGTTTTGCCGATAGTCTTCTAGGAACTAGGCTGTTAATTTCATTTTACCTGTCTTTCCCTTGGTGCAGAAAATCGGAAACCAATCTATGGTGATCAAACAAAAAGGTACATTTACATCATTAGTCTAATGCGGCGGTCCCCAACCTTTTTGTCACAAGAGACCGGTTTCATCGAAGACAATTTTTCCACAAAAGGCAAGGGAGTGGAGAGATGGCTTAGGTGGTAACGCGAGCCATGGGGAGCAACGGGGAGCGGCAAACGAAGCTTCACTCGCTCTCCGCTCACCTCCTGCTGTGCGGCCCGGTTCCTAACAGGCCGAGGACCAGTACCGGTCCATGGCCCAGGGGTTGGGGACCCCTGATCTAATGGATAAGCTTGCTTTTTTCCCCCAAACATGTCATTTGTCCCATCTATTCCAGTTTTAACACAATGAGGCTTAGCATTATTAACCAGAGTGAAATTAAGAGTGGTAGTATTTAATCCCAGGGCTCCTTAAGGCAGGCCAATTTCATTCAGGGCCCAGGGATTTGGGGTTATTCTTCAGTGGTGTATATGCACTAAGATTTTGTGTGTTCTGTGTGCTGTGGACCAACTAAGCCCGTGCGCCACAACTACTGAGCCTGTGCTCTAGAGCCCACGAGACCCAACTACTGAGCCCATGTGCCACAACTACTGAAGCCCGCACACCTGGAGCCCACACTCTGCAACAAGAGAAGCCACTGCAATGAGAAGCCCACGCACCTCAACAAAGAGTAGCCCCACCTCGCTGCAACTAGAGAAAGCCCGTGCAGCAACGAAGACCCAACACAGCCAAAAATAAATATATAAAATAAATAAATTTATTTTTAAAAAGTTATCTCATAAAAGAGAATGAAATCAACATTTAAGTGTCAACCAATTGGAGAAAGAAAAGGAATCTAAAGAAAGGATTAATGATGAAACCTGTTCAGGTCTAGACAAAGGTCAGAAAGGCCCCTATCAGATTATGGGTAAAAATGTATCTGTGAATAAGTACGTATTGAGTGCCTACAGTTTGCCCTGCATTATGACAGTGAATTCTCTCCTCTCTTACATTTGTTTTTCTGTGTCGAAATTCTTCTGGAAGTGTTTTATTTCAGTGATTGCAAGTCTCTGTTTATAAGGCTGGTCAGAAAATAATACCACCATTAAAAAGTGCTGATTTTAAAAATCTGAGAATGCAAATATAAGCTATAGGTACATATTCTATACATATCTGTATGTTTAGAAAATGTTTCAAAGAACAGAACTGGATGGGAATTACCAGTGGTCCAGCGGTTAGGACTCGGTGCTCTAACTGCCAAGGGCCTGGGTTCAATCCCTGGTCGGGGAACTGAGATCCTGCAAGTGGCACGGCATGGCCAAAAAATGGAAAAAAAAAAGAACGGAACTGGAGAAAATAACAGAAAAGGAAACAGATCATTATGGAGACTTACCAGAGCTAGAAGCTCTGAACTCAGGTTAAATTATCTTTTTATTTCTAGAGTTATATGACTGGAGTGTCACTTTCCTCCTTCTTCTGCTTTAGTATTTTCAGTCACATGTATGTATTTATTTTAATTTGGCTCTAGCTCCCACCTTCACAAAAGTCTCAAGTTAGCCTGTGAACTTATCTCTAAGAGTGATTATTTCTACAGTCACAGATTCACTGTTTTGCAAGTATACCATTTTCATCACACGACTTTAAACACACCCTCTGTTGTAAGTACATAATAATCAAAATCTTTAATAAATCCTAAAAATTTCCCCCGTATAGCACAAAGCATTGCACTGTGTATATATTCCAACATTGTATTAAAATAATTAGCATTAATTGAAAGCATTACTTTATTCAATATAAACATTTAAAATAGGCATTTCTGGGAGTTCCCTTGTGGTCTAGTGGTTAAGATTCAGTGCTTTCACTGCCCTCGCATGGGTTCAATCCCTGGTCAGCGAACTGAGATCCCACGAGCTGGGTGGCAAAAAGAAAAAAAGAGAGACATTTAACTCATAACCCAGTTCCAGCATTTCTTCACTTTTTTTATCCTATACACGAAAAAATGTAAGTGGCTTGGTCCTCTTTTCTCAGCCTCTGAGTTTGGGTAGGTAGTGTATTACTATTTAGAGAAGAAATGCTCCATAAATGTTGAAAGATTGAATTCCTGTAAGGAAAAGCAGAGTCATTTTTCTAAGGTTTTGTCCTTGGGGCGGTGGGACATTCCGCAAGGAAGTGAAGATCTAAGTCTCCAACAAGACACAAGGCCTGCCTTGAAATGCCTGCATCGCTTAGTCGTGTCATGGGATCCGACCACAGTCACCTTTGCAAGATCCCTCAGCTCCTCAGACCTCACCCCACGGCAGCACAACCTTGGAAACCTACGATATGTGCGTGTACGAAACACAAACATATCCTGGTCCTGCCCTAAAGAGGCAAGCTGATAGCTTTCTCAAGCTCATTTTGTCTTCAGGAGGGGGAATGAGTGTGGTCGGACCAATTGGGGCAGGGAGAGCTTCAAATGCCTCCGGCACGGATCACATCCGTAATTCTGAAGAACCCAAAGGTTAACTCAGACCATGCCCACATCAAAAGTAGCCCCCTCCTCACCTCCACCCCCCGCCACTCTCTAATCTGTGACTTTATCATCTTCGGGCACCTCTCACTAACTTGAGTGATCTGATGAATTTGTTCACTTTCTTCCCACCGGACTTTGTCGGGTTCCCTCTGATTCCCCCAGCGCATTGAGTCTCGCACATACTAGGAGCCCACTATACACATCTGAACATCTACATGAAAGACTCAGCATGTCTCAGACACTTCAGACGCAAATCCCCCCTTTAGCCCCACAGGAGTCGAGCTCGGGGCTCGACTGAACGGTGAGTATTCTGGGATTGCGGGAGACAAACAGTTGCTGCAGGACTGAGTTATCAAGGTGACAGCACTCCGCCTCAGAGGTCGAAGTAGGACCCCGCCCCGCGGCCCAGCGCCAATTGGGCACGGCTTTTTCCGAATCCCCTTTTCGATTGGCTGAGAGGCGCGGCCTCGATGCACCGTAACGCCTTGCGATTGGTGGCGCTCTGGCTCGCCTTCCTCGGTGCGATGTACTGGGCTGATGCGAGGCCAATTCTCTGCCAGCCAATCAGTGTGCGACCTGAGTGTGGTTCGACCGTGCGACTCGGATCCCTCCGCCGCCGCCCGCCGCCGCGGGCGCGGCCTCCTGTCTGGGCTGGTTGCACCCGGTTAGGCTTCTGTTAGGGTCGGGGCGGGGTCCGGTATCTTGGGAGAGGCCGTAGAGAGTGCCGTCGTGCCAGCTGGAGGAGAGAGGGACGGAGGCCGGCGGCTTTGTCCAGCGGGCGCTTTCGCTCCTTCTAAGGACCCCCTCCAGCAAATTCAGACTCTTTCGTGGCATTCTAAAAGTTTAAAAAACAAAAACAAAAGAATCTCGAGTACAAAGGCACACAATAAGTAAAAGAACGCTAATAAAAATAAAAGATTTCAATTGCCCGAAATTTCCAAAAGAAATAGCCCAGTAGAGACTTATAATACAGACAGCCAAATTCTGAACCCTCAGTATCTTTCATCGCCCCATAAGTATTTATTGAACTGCTACTTTGTCCCTGCAACCGTGCTGCCCTGGAGGCACACCAAGGACTTAGTTTCAGATGGTGATTGGCGCGGTGGGTGAAAAAAAACGGCCATTAGGGTGGAGAGTCTGGGCAGTATTTTGAATTGTAACCACCTACAATGAGATGGTGGGGGAAGGGTGTGTGTGTGTGTGTGTGTGTGTGTGTGTGTGTGTGTGTGTGTGTGTAAATAAGATTTCTCTGCATCTTATTACACCATCTATACCCCCCTTCACCATTTGTGCCCCTTGACTGCACTAGAGACAAGTTTTCAGGAAATACAGTCCTTCTCCTGGGAGCCTGGCTCCTGAAGAATGAACTTTGCAAATACATAAGAAGCCAAATCAAGCCAGAGGGTGGCAAGTCACCTCATCTGGTCCCTGTGTCTTGCCCTGTTAAAAACAATATAGAGGGCTTCCCTGGTGGCGCAGTGGTTGGGAGTCCGCCTGCCGATGCAGGGGACGCGGGTTCGTGCCCCTGTCCGGGAAGATCCCACGTGCCGCGGAGCGGCTGGGCCCGTGAGCCATGGCCGCTAGGCCTGCGCGTCCGGAGCCTATGCTCCGCAACGGGAGAGGCCGCAACAGCGAGAGGCCCGCGTACCACAACAACAACAAAAAAGAGAGAGTATAGAGAGGAAACCATGGCAAGCCTTAGAGGACTTGTACGGTTGTTTTAAATCTGTAGGATTAAATGAGGCCTCTGCTTGTAGGAATACCTCTTTCACCAGAAGCACTTGGCTCATAAGGATTAGGGCTGTCTTAACACCCAGTACATAGTGTATCACCGAGTTGTGGGTGATCTTGAGTGGCTCAGTGTCATACAGAAGAAGAAGGACAAGAAAGTGGCCTGTGCCCTCTGGGTGTTTGCCTTAGAAAAATGAACAACGTTAAGAGTTGCGAGTTGAGTTTTATTTGGGGCAAAATGAGGACTGCATCCCGGGAGACAGCGCTTCAGATGACTCTGAGAACCTGCTCCAAGGAGGTGAGGGGGGAGCCAGGATATATAGGAGTTTTGCAACAAAGGGCGGGTAGCCGGGAATGTCAAAAGATTCTTGTTAATTAAAGAAAACCAGACATCTCAAGTTAAGGGATTTAGGGCTTTTCTATGTATGGGAAGATGCAAGAGTCTGGGCTCACTGTAAATCATTCCTTTGAGATGCACTTCAGCTCTCTGGGGCCAGTATCCTGTATTTTCACATCCTGAGTTTCCTCAGGGCTCACGGGCTCACGTTAGAGGGTTGCAATCTTTGGTGACTGTGACATTCTTTGTTTATTGATATGGCAGGAAATATTCCATTTATAAATATTCCATTTATCAAGTGGTAGAGATCAGTGAGCTGTAGGGGACATTTGCATTCACGTGACACATATTTCCTGCCTGCCATGTGCCACCACAAGGAGAAGGGACCCTGCTTTCATGGAATTTCATGGCGGTAGGAGAAGACAGAATAGAAAAAAGTAAAGAGATTAATAATCAGAATGATTTAGACTTAGACTATGAAGGAAGCAGAGCGAAATACTTGTAGCTTGGGGAAGGGGAAGGAAGGTGTATCTAACTGTTGGCTGGCTGCGGAGGGCCTAATGGAGGGGATGACAGTTGAACTAAGAACAAATGTCTATGTCAGTTGATACCAGAAGTGGTCCAATTCATCCAAAACCAATTTGCCAAATGCCAATGTGCCAAATAAGCAATCACTGGGTTAGCAGAATTGGCCAGATTTACCAATTTATCAAAAAACAGGTTTTATGTGAAAACCACTGATAACATTTCATCCCATTCTCCTACTCATGCTTTTTGTAACCAAATGAGCCTTGCATTTTCCCATGCCTCAACTCATGCCTCTGTATGCCACAGAAAATATTCACCCACCTTTCATTTCTTTTATATGTATTTGCCCTTCATCAAAGTGTACGTCAAATTCAACATATCCATGAAAGCTTTCGGTTCTGAACGAAATCATGGAAAAGTACTTATTTGGCACTTCCACAGGAGATCACACTGAGGCAGGAGGTAGACGGGCTCCAGGCTAGACGTTTACAACTGGCCTCCTGTTCACACTTCCTGAGGGGAGAAGAAGATGGGCTCCAGGCCAGACATTCATCACCAGCCCCCTGTTTACATTTGCTGAAGCAAGAGATAAACAGACTCTAGGACTACATATTTATGACTGGACTCCTGTCTATATTTTGAGATCTGCACCTCGATATAAAAACCAGTAAGAGAAATAGGGTAAATAAGCGGACATTGGACATTTTTATGGCAGGGATGGAGTGGGACTAAATCCTGTTAAAAGATCAAGAGGTCATACATCTCTGATCCTTGGGGCAAGGGAGACATTGCACATGCACAGAAAAGCTCCTTGGGGGTCAAAAAGGAGGGGACACCACCCCATAATATGTGATGGTAAGGTCGTCGTATAAGCGTCTGGGCTGTAATCCATGTTGGAAAGAAGTTGCACACGCATGTTTGGGAGGGTCCTAGGGCAGGGCAGGTGGGGAGAAAGAAACCTACTATGGATTGGGCTCTGGGGACCTTGTGGTGACCAGTTAGACAGGGTTTTACTCCCGTGGAATGTGCATTCCAGTGTTAAAGGGATGAACATACATACATGAATCCCTCGCAGATGAGTCTTCTTCTGGGTTGAGATGGACTCATGCTTTCACAAAGGAGACGACTTGCAGACAGAGCTAGAATTGGTCCAGAACTTGGAGGTCAGGGGAGGGGGATATTCTGGAAGCACCCTGTCTTAAGTTAGAATCTATGTTTCTTTGTCGTGACTGGGAGATGGACACTATTTAGGATTAAGTGGTGGAGGTAGGGGGTGGCTTCCTAAAACTCCAACACTGCAAAAAACTGTTATTGGGGGAAGCTGATTGGGTTGCTGCTAGAATAAGGAACGACGAGGAGTATGGGAAGGTCCCTAGCACAGTGCCAGCGTGCAGTAAGATTACAGTAAATAAAACTTCAAAATACATCCCATCCCATTTTTCTCTCCATCTCCACAGCCACCATCATCTCTTGCAACATCATCGTAACCAGCCCCCCTGCTTATGTCCTTACTTCCTGAAGGCTATTCTCAACACAGCAGCTGGAGGGATTCCTATGACAGCTGTAGTCAGAGCTTGTCCTTCTGCTCACCACCTTCCAATGCTCTCATGTCACCCGGTGTAACACCAAAGTCTTCAACGGTCTCCAGGACGCACCTGAGCTTCCACCTCTTCCTTTATTGACCTTGTTCTCTACTCTAGGTCTCTCTAGGGAAAGACATTGGCCTCCCTGCTAGTTCACTAACCAAGTCCAACACTCTCCTGCCTCAGGACCCTAGCACCTGCTGTTCCCTCTGCCTGGAAACTTTTCTCCCAGATACTGAATAGCTCACTCCTTCTTCAAGTTATTGATAGAAGTACCCTTTTTAATGGGACTTTCCCTGACAACCTTTTTAAAATAGAAACACTCTTCCCATGTTTTCTACCCTCCCCTGATTTTTCATAGCACTTATCACCTTTTATTATATGAGTGATAATCTACATATTACTCTATTATATATATTATGATACTCCTTGGTATACTGTTTTTTATTGTATATATTATACTATGTATGACGTATATATAATGTATAATATTTGTTGATTGACTCCGCTTCTCCCCACACCTGTCCCCCACCCCTTATCTCTTGTTGACAGAGGGCAGGAATTTTGCCTCGCTCTGTGTTGTATCTGCAAAGCCCTCACAGTGTCCGGTACCCAGCAGGCGCTCGGTAAATAAGGGCAGGAAGAATAAATCAATCGTGAATGAATGAACACATGAACGAGCCTGCGGCTTCTGGCTCTTGCCTTCCGGCGCTGCTTTAACCCCTTCGCTCTCCAGGTGAGGTCGGGGAGCCCGGGCCCAACGCGCCTGCGCAGCCCCACCGGGTCGGCGGGCTCAGGCTCTAGTCCGGGCGGCGGCAGCACTCCTTTGCGAGGCGCGGCGCCCGCGGAGGGTTACATTCGGGGCGGGGCCGGACAGCTGAACGGCGGGACCTTCGGGGGCGGGGCTTGCTGAGAGTCGCGTTAGGGCTGCATCTCCTCTTAAAGTTGCTCCACGTCGGCCGCTCCGCTCAGCCCCGTGTCCCGCGGCCCGGTCCCCATCACCGCGCAGCCCCGGCTTTTCCGCCGGTCGTCCCCGTCGCAGCCATGTCCAAGGAGCCGCAGGGTGGGCGGGAGGAGATCCTGGAGTGCCAGGTGATGTGGGAGCCTGACAGCAAGAAGAACACGCAGATGGACCGCTTCCGGGCGGTCGTGGGCGCTGCCTACGGCCTGGCGCTGGGTGAGTGCGGGGCGCGCGTCCTGGGGGCTCCCCGGCCACCTCCCGGGGCCAGGAGCTTCCAGAAATCGGGCGCCCCCCCTTGGGGGTCCGAGGGACCACCTGACAGAGGGACCCTCCTCCTGGGGTCCCGGGCGCCCCCTTTTCCAGGGCGTTGGTGTCAGGGTCCCTTCTAGTTGTTGGAATGGTCTCCTGATTTCCAGTCTCCCTCCTCTGGGGGTTGGACGAGCCGCTGGACGGGGGGGCCCCTCCCCAGGGGTGGGACATCTTCTGACTGTGCGGTTTTGCCCCCTTGTCTGTGCGGGTTGTCACCTCCTCTGCTTTCAGGGAGCCGGTCCCCTCTTCACTGCAGCATCCATCTCCCTGAGACTGTTCCCCATCTGGTCTTGGAACCCCTGTGGACTGAGAGGTCCCTTGCTAGGCGTTCCTACCTGTGAGGTGTGCTCCCTGGGGTCCTGCCCTCGAGCCTTGGGGGCTTCCTCCCCGACCCAGGGCCTTTCTGGCTTTTAGCTCTTCCCTTCTGTTGGTGGGGAGTCACTTGTCAGCCAACAGTACCTCGTGCTGCCCCCTCATCCCCTCCCCAGGCTGACCCTGCTAGAGGCCAGCATGGATCCTGGGCACTGGGGAGAAGGGTGGTCAGGTAGGAGTCTGCCTCTGGGATTGGGGCCGAACTCCGTCCCCTCACGTGTTTACACTCCCAGCCCCGAACCGGACCTAGTCAAGGGCCCCCCTTCCAGCTGCCGCCCTGGCCTCGGGAGCCACCTGGCTGGGTGTGGACCTGGGCGAGGAGGCCCTTTTCCGGATGAGACGCTTTCCCCCGCATCCACCTGGCTGGTCTACCTACCTTCTTCACCCTCCCCGCCTCAGGGGTTTGCAACTCATTATGGCCCTTTCCCTCCCCTTCGGGCCCCCTCCGCTGGCTGCAGGGACCCCTGTGTTTCTGTTGGTGGCATCGCAGTTCTCAGGGAGCCTCACAGAAATGGAGGTGTGGGCCGTCTGACTTCTTACATCGTCCCCTTTCCAGCCCAGCGTCAGCATCTCCCCTGGGGCCCTCGTTTCCTCTGCCCTGAACTGGCTGGTTTCCCTGCTTCCTGCTTTTCCTCCCTCTGCCCTTCAGTGCCGCCTGCGTGCGGGCTCTGCCAGAGCAGCCTTGATGCACAGGCCTGACTTTGTCACGCCTGGGCTCCAGGGCTTACAGTGGCTCCTTGTTGACTGAGGATTTGCAAAATCTGCCGCCTGGCGGCTTCCAAGTCCTCCACAGCATGGTGGGTGTCATAGCCTCCACGGAGCCCCTTCCCTTGGCTAGCCCAGCTGCATCCCTCTCCCGCCCTCCTGCCCCCTGGACAGTGAACCCCTGTAGACAGGTGTGGCTTATTACTCACCAGGCCTTCTTTCAGGTAGTAGCTGGTAATGTGTGCTGGATTGGGGGATAGACCTTTTTTTTTTTTTGCCACGCCGCGCGGCTTGTGGCATCTTAGTTCCCCGACCAGGGATTGAACCCAGGCCCTCGGCAGTGAGAGCACGGAGTCCTAACCACTGGGCCACCAGGGAATTCCCTGGGGGACAGACTTGATTCCTAAGAAGAGCCAGGAGTGGAACTGCATTCTTCTGTGTTACCGTGCCGTGGTTCCGTCTCTCTTTCCTCCGCCAGCTGTTCCCCCTGCTGCTTTACAGAACGATTTCACAGAAGGGCCGTCCTGTGAGGTGCGGGAGACTGAGCTGTAATCTGACTGCCGGGATTTTGAAGTGGCTCCACCACTTACTAGCTGTGTGGTCAGAAGGAAGTCACCCGATCTCCCGAGCCTTGGTTTCCTCACCTGTAAAATGGGCATAATGAGAGGACCCGTATCACTGGGTGACAGATGATTGGGCCGAGCGCCCACCCGCATCTGGCCTGTGGGGTTTGCTGAGTAGACACTGGCAGAGGCACCAGTAGCTCCCCGTCTGCCTGCCCAGCTCCTCTCTGCCCTTCAAGGCTGGGACTGGTAGCCTGCGGGCCACGTTGGGCCTGCAGACTTAGTTTGGGCGGCTCACACACCGAAAGACCGCATAGGAAAAGTAAGATTTGCAACTTCTTTTGAAAACCCAAAGGCCCGTGCTACTGGGTCTGTGTGCTCACGTGACGGCATCAGCTGGGCTGAGTGGGGCTCCTCTCTTGGTCTGGGGGTGGCTTAGACCTTGGTGTTTTTCTTTTCCTCCTCTCCCACGACTGATGGTTAACCCACCCTGCTTCTCTCCTTTCCGTGGGCCTGGCCCTGGACGTTTTGGTCTTTGCTTTAAGAGCCAACTCAAATGCTGCCTTCTCTCTGATTATTCTCTCTGACCGTTTTCTCCTTTCCTCTGCTCTCCAAGTGCATGTAATTTGGACTTTCAGCCTGTCTTGCCTGTTCATTTATTTGTGAGCATCTTTTTTGGCTGAGCAGCATACGGGATCTTATTTCCCTGACCGGGGATCGAGCCTGTGCCCCCTGCAGTGGAAGCGTGGAGTCTTAACCACTGGACCGCCAGGGAAGTCCTCAAGTGTCTTTACACCACAAACTGTGACTCGCCTCTGCGTGCCAGCATCTGGGACAGAGCTGGCCAACAAACAGAAGGCCTGGTCTCTGTTCTCCAGCAGCTCAGGTGTACTTGTGGGGAGAAGGCTCGTGCAAAGGTAGCAGCGCTGAGCAGCGGGTGTAGGGATGCGTGCTGTCCGCCTTCTGAGCTCCGGGTCTATCGGGATGCTGTTGAAGAGGGCTGGCAGGATCTTGAGCTGAGACTTGAAGGTGTAGGCTGGTCAGAATTCTCACAGATGGAGAGGAAGGAGCAGGTGAAGTGGCAAGCGAGGCTTACAAACTCGGATGCCTGCGGAGACCAGGCAGGTGACAGGGGTATTAATAACAGCTAATATTTAGCGAGCGCTTCCTGCACGCCAGGCCCCATTCGGGAACTTTACACGGATTAACTCACTTAATCCTCAGTAACCTGGCCAAGTAGCTGCAGCTTTGATCTCGTTTCCCAGCTGAGAAAGTGGAAGCTCAGAGTCCTGGTTGAGATCTCGCGGCTGTGAGCCGTGGAGCTGGGCTCAGTGCTCGTCACCGCCGGGTTAGGTTGCCTCTCGCGTGGGTGTGAAGGGCCAGGTGGGGCAGCTGTGAGCTGCTCCAGCTGACTGTCACCGTGTGCAGTGACAGGGCACCAGCTTCCTACTGCTGCGTTGCAAACCACCCCAAGACTTAGTGACGTAAAACGACGGTAGGTGTTTAGTATTTCTCGGTTTCCGCGGGCCAGGCTTCTGGGAGTGGCTTAGCTGGTGGTTCTGGCTCTGGGTCTCCCGTGGCTGCATCCACCCGTGGGCTGGGGCTGGAGGCCCACTTCCCAGGGGCCGGCTCACGTGGCAGTGAGTCAGTGCTGGTCGTGGGCGGGAGGCCTCCGTTTCACGCCGCCTAGGACTGCTTGAGTGTCCTCACAACATGGCCACTGGTTTCCTGCAGAGCAAGTGATCAAGGCGGGAGCTGCGGTGTCCTTAGGACTTTGTGACCCAGCCTCACGAGGTGCACTCGGTCATTTCCTTAACAGTCGGGCTCAGCGGGGGGAGGGGACGACACAGGGACGTAAATACCAGGAGGCGACACTCGTTGGCCAGCTTCCATGGCCAGACGTCCTGTCTTCTCAGGAGAAGCCGGAAATCCTGCACTTTATTTGGAAACCGAATTTAACGTCAGCCCAGTTCCTGAGCATCGCGCAGACTGAACTAAACGTGCCGGTGGTCCGTCCCCCAGGCTTCCAGATCGCAGCCTCTGAGCTGGGTGGGGGGACGGCGGGGGACACGTGTGGGCAGAAGCCCCAGGAGCCCCTGCTCGACTGGAGAATCGTGTCAATCCCTTGGCTGAGTCGTGGACGGTGGGAAAGTTTCCGCTCAAAGCCCAGCCACTCCTCCGCCGTCCGCTGGGGTCCTTGCGGTGCTGAGATGCTGCTGTGACTGCTCGCCCCCCCGGGTCGGCAGGCTGGTTCCATCCTCCGCCCTCCCGGATGCTGTGGTGGCGCCCTTTGTGATGATGGACTTTCCAGGTCTTCAGGGGGAGGCCCTGCGCCGTCTCTCGTGTCAGCCCGGAGGGGTTTTTGGTGCTGGAGCTCTTTGCAATTCGTGAGGACCAAGGTGACTTAAAAAGCACTTACATAGATTGCCTGAGGCCTCACAGCTAATAAATGGCCAAGCCAGGATTTGAACCCAGGCCTTCTGGGTCCAGAGTCCATGGTTTTTAGGCATGCTGGTTAAGGTATAAAATCACCGCCTCGTGACTTTTATTCATTTGGGGAGTAGCGGTGGTGGGTTTGCTTTAACAGAAACTAAGATGCCCTGCGCTCCCAAGACCCTCTCTCATCAGGTGCCTTTGAACCCCTCAGACACACATAACTCCTCAGGTGTATCCATCTTATCACTGAACCAAGACTTTCCTCCTAAGATTTGTAGGAGTTATGTGCCTTTTCTTTCTTTCTTTTTTGTTTCAGAAAATTATGATGACTTATATCATTGGTCAGTTGAGTCATATCCGGACTTCTGGGCAGAGTTCTGGAAATTCAGTGGAATTGTCTTCTCACGCACGTATGATGAGGTAAGTAGAGACTGTGCTTACACGTTATCTTTTCGTGGTTCTGATCCAAAACGAAGTGTTAATTTTGAGGAAGACTAAATCATATCTTCTTCTAAATCCCCACATCAGCGGGGAAAAATCATTGCCCTAGAGAGTTGGCAGGAAACTGCGTTGGGGTCACGGAGCTCATGGGGACTCTGCAGGCTCCGGGCCCCCCGATGCGTGTGGACCCATGCCTCGTCCTGGGAATCTGAGTGATCCAAAGAGTAGGGCATCGCCGTATTTTATTAAAATTTTTTAGAATTGCGGTAAAATACACATAATACAAAATTTACCATTTTATCCATTTTAAAGTGTACAGTTCAGTGATGTTCCATACATTCACATTTTAAAAATTTATTTGTTTTATTTATTTATTTTTGGCCGCACTGTGCGGCCTGCGGGATCTTAGTTCCCCAACCAGGGATGGAACCTGGGCCCCCCGCCGTGGAAGTGTGGAGTCTCAACCACTGGACCACCAGGGAAGTCCCCATACTGTAATTGTTTTCTCTTTTTAAAATTTATTTATTTATTTATTTTTGGCTGCGTTGGGTCTTCATTGCTGTGCGCAGGCTTTCTCTAGTTGCAGCGAGTGGGAACTACTCTTTGTTGCGGTGCGCGGGCTTCTCATGGCTTCTCTTGTTGCAGAGCACGGGCTCTAGGCATGTGGGCTTCAGTAGTTGTGGCACGCGAGCTCAGTAGTTGTGGCTCACGGGCTCCAGAGCTCAGGCTCAGTAGTTGCGGTGCAACAGGCTTAGTTGCTCCGCGGCATGTGGGATCTTCCCGGACCAGGGCTCGAACCCGTGTCCTCTGCATTGGCAGACGGATTCTCAACCACTGCATCACCAGGGAAGCCCCCTGTAATTGTTTTTTAAACTATCAGTAGTTTTGTTATTTACCTGGATTTTAGAGATTTTTTTTTTATTCCCTCAATAAATATCCAGGGAATAAGAAGTCTGTTGTATGTTTGGTTTGATTATGGGGTGAGCCATTCTGAAAGGTTCACCTGAAGAAGAAACCAAGGTTCCAGCCCTGATGGATGAGGCACGGATCCAACTTCCTAAAAACTGTGACAGGGTGTCCGGTGGGCCGTGTACTTTGATCTCCTGGTTTCCATGCTCTGGTCAGCCCTGGAACATGTGGTAGCTGCCGTGTCTGTCCGTCTGTCCTTTTGTCATCAGCATCACTCATAAAGTAGGTGCTTAATAATTAACAGACTAAACTAGTGGGGCGGAGTTTTCCCTTGGCATTAATTTTTTTTAACTTTAGTGAGGAATAATTGATACATCTAATTTGTTTTTTTTATTTGGTTGCGCTGGGTCTTAGTAACGGCAGGCATGCTCCTTGGATGCGGCATGCGAACTCTTAGTTGCGGCATGCGTGTGGGATCCAGTTCCCTGAGATTGAACCCGAGGCCCCTGCATAGGGAGCACGGAGTCTTAACCACTGCACCACCAGGGAAGTCCTGATACATATAATTGTATCTATTTCAAGTGTACACGTGAATGATTTGATATACATATGCCTTGCGGAATGAGTACCAAGTTGACTGACACATCCGTCACCTCACACAGTTACCTTTTTCTTTTTTTTTTTTTTTGTGGTGAGAATGCTTGAGATCTACTCTCAGCAACTGTCAGGTACACAACATCGCATTCATTTCTGTTCTCAGTTTCAAGCCTTTGGGCCAGGTCAGCGTTCAGTCTGTACAGCGATCTAGTGATGCCTTGGGCTGGCGAGTTAGCTGGCCTCCCGTGACGCGGAATGCCTTCTCTGCATCTGATGTTGCTCTCACGCACGTGTGTGTCTTGGTTTGCTGTTGTCCTCTGTAGGTCGTGGACACGTCCAAAGGGATTGCGGACGTCCCCGAGTGGTTCAAAGGTAGTCGCCTCAACTACGCGGAAAACCTCCTGCAGCACAGGGAAAATGACGGAGTGGCCCTTTACGTGGCACGTGAGTCCCGACAGCTACGCGGATTTTCCTCTCTTAGCGTGACGGGGCCACGTGTTCAGAGAGGCTCCGAAGCACTCAGAACCTGCAGTATATGATTCCAAACAATAGCTCGGCACCTTTTTTTGTGTGTGTGTGGTGAAAAACACAAAACACTAACTTTACCATCTTAACCACTTCTAAGTGTACAATTCAGTGGTGTTAAGTACTTCACATTGTTGTGCAGTAGATCCCTGGAACCTTTTCACTGAAGCTCTGTACCCGCTAAACCCTGATTTCCCCATCTCCTCCCCCAGCCCTTGGAAAATTATGGTAAAAAAACCACAACCAAATCAAAGGATTCTTCACTTCATAAAAACATTCCCAGTAGTAAAAAAAGAATCTTTAAATGGCAAATTCTGGGCGTGCATCTCAAGGATGCCCTTTCCCAAGCGTTTCTTTTCCGGAACGTCGATTAAACCTGCATCTGGTTTGCATTCCCTGCACCTGTGTAGCGTCTCCTGGGCGCGTATGTCTAACCTGTGTTTGAAGAGGTGTGAGTTTTCATCCGTGTCTGTGACTCAGAACCTCTGTTTTTAGGATGGTCCGAGGATGACCTGTCCTTTTTCTCTTCCCAGGGGAAGGCAGGGAGGAGATCGTGAAGGTGAGTTTTGAAGAGCTGCGGCGACAGGTGGCTTTGTACGCCGCGGCGATGAGGAAGATGGGCGTGAGGAGAGGAGACCGGGTCGTCGGTGGGTACTTCTGGTGCCTGTCACAGTGGGGGCAGGGGAGTGGCTTGGAAGGAGTGAGGTGGCGTCGGGTCAGATTGCATGCACACGGCTTCGCGTGTGCACACGTGCGGCACAAACCAGACGAAGAGGGACGATCGTTGCAAGTGCGGCCCAGCCAGAGTGAGCTGGGCTGTGAGGGTCCCCGGCTCCCGGCCTCCATGTGGGCACGTCCTCCTGAGCCAGTGCTCACAGACGTCTACATTATTATTAATAATAATTTTTTTAATGAATTATTATTTTTTTTAATGAAATGTGGTCCTTAAACTAAACACAAACCAGAAAGCTCATCAGGTCCTTGATGACAAAGCCAGGACCCCTTCCAGGGTCGGGAAAAGCTGCTGCATTTTCTGGGTCTGCCCACCTCCAACTCGATGCTTTCCTGAGGAATTCCTGAGGGCTGGTTTCCATTCTGTGATTTTCGCCATCTGTGCTGACATGATTGTAGACTGATTCCTAACCCCCAAAACCCAGCAGAGGGAGTTTTGTCAGTGGAGAGACTCACTAGACTGGTTTCCTCTGACCCACAGACGCCAGGGGCAGGTGCCACCAGCCTGCTTGTTTCCCAGATGAAAAACTGAGGCCCAGAAGAGAAAAGTAAACTAATCATTTTTTTTTTTTAAACTTGGAAAGGACTTTATTAAAAAAAACGGGTGTTGATTTAAACAGTATAGACAATTTCAGTTCATAAGGTCGTTAACTGAAAGTGTGTGGATATACTCAGCCTCTGGAGGTAATAAATAGACAGTCACTTTTTTTTGGCCGAGCCACCTGTGGGATCTCCGTTCCCCGACCAGGGACTGAACTTGGGTCCTCGGCAGTGAAAGCGCAGAGTCCTAACCACTCAGCCGCCAGGAAGTTCCCTGAGAGTTAGAGAGGCATGAAATTTGATAGCCAGGACACTTCATCACACGTCCGTTGGACGATGGGTTGTAATTATTTGGTGCCGCGTGTATTTGATGGGTTGATGGGTGCCGCGTGTATCTGATACAGCAGCGTGCGCCTGGGCCCGAGGTTCCTGGTGCCCGGCTGGTGGCCCTAGGCCACACTGTTCCTTGGGATCCCCACCTGGGCCTCCTCACTCAGTGCGCTTCTTCCACTTAGTTCTTCCTGGTGAGAACTTGTTTAGCAGCATCCACTCCCTGGAGTCAGGAGACCTTCCCTCGGTGCCTGGCGCTGCCTTTGGGCCTGTGGGTTTGGATGACTTTCTCCTCCCTGGACCTCGAGTTTCTGCATCTTTAGACAGGGCAGCAGAGAGGCTGAGGGGCTTGTTATGTAGAGTCTCCCGTGGGCAGAGAAGTTAGGTGGGCTTTCTCGGCCCTGCCCATCCACACGCACCCCGGGAGGGGCTGGTGACAATGACGCATGTGTCCAGAGGCGGTTCCCAGTCTGGGTCTGGCCTGGGTTCTGTGTGCTTTTTGCTGCAGTGCTGGGGTCAGAGTTTATTTTTTATTTTTATTTTTTTTTATGGGGTCAGAGTTTAAATTGCTCCTTCCGGGATCAGGCATCAGATCTTATTCTTAAACCAAAGAAGAGGGCTTCTCTGTCCTCTGGCCACACGACTTCACTCGTGGCACCAACCCCAGTGGCATCGATGGTGTCCGTCCCCTGCTCGGAGGCTCGCTGACCCCCGCTGCCTCCAGGGTGGGGATGAGAACCTGCAGCCGGGTCGGCGGCCCCGTGCGCTTGCTTCCTTCCTGCCTCTGCACTCCCCTCCCGGCCCCTGTCCTCCTAAGAGGGTCCGGCAGAGCCTTTGTTGGGAAGCCGGCCTCCTCCCCGCCTGCCCCCAGCTCTGTCCCCAGATGGCCTCACTCAGGGAAGCCCCCTGGTTGCCCCTGAGCCAGGCCCTCCTGTTGGACCCTCTGTCGGCATCTCGTTTTCATTCTTCAAAGGATGCGTCATTGGTAGTTACCTGTTTGGTTTTGTGATTATTTGAGCATCAGTCTCCTTTGTTTGGCTCTAAAACCCGTGAGGCCTGGGGGTCTGGCTGCTGGGCTGCCCTCCCCACCTCCGGGGGCCATGGGACCAGGGCTGCAGGCCGGGCCGTCAGCAGGAGAAGCCACCGGCATGTTGGCGTGACCGTGCCTCTCCCGTGGGACTCACTGCAAGTGGGCGCTCGGCGTGTGTTTGCAAAGAGGGCAGCCTTACCCTGTGTAAACCATGTGAAGGGGCCAGACCCCACGTGTCCTTCTCAGATGATGGAGCTGGGCATGGAGCGACCGCTCACTGTGTTACCTGACTGGAGAGGAATGAATAGTAAAGGATGGGTAAGGGATGTGCCACTGATCGCCTGTCTCGGCCCTGGATGGAGTGTTCTGCAGATCCAAGGGTTTACCCTGGTTCATTGAGGTCTCTGCTCAGAAGCTGTCCGTGCTGTCCTGTGGAAAAATCCATCACCACTCTTTCTGCACCCCGCTTTATTTTCCTTTGTCGCCTGCTGCCTCCTTGAAATCACAGGATTATTCGTGTGTGTGCGTGTGCGTATGTGCGCATGTCTGTCCTCCTGTACCAGAGGATGGGGCTTTGTCTTCTGTTCACTGCTGCATCTCAGTCTTTGGGTACCTGGCTCATGGTAGGTGTGTAACGAGTGTTTATCGGATGAATGCATGAGAGTGCTGGGTCAGAGCAGGCATTTTTGTGGTTGAAACCTCAATATCTTGGGTTCTTCGTGGTCCAATTTAATTTGTCTAGAAAAGGAATTCAAAAGGTTCTTCTACCTTCCAGTAATTTTTCTTCCCTCCAGTTTTCATTTTTAAAAATCTCCCTTTGAAGCAAACGTTTCTTGAGAAGGAGAAATGGAGAACAGGACATCCTGGGGCTGCTGCTTGGCCGTGCTTACGTGGGGGACGCCTGCTCCGTTGCCCTTCACTCCTCAGAATCAGGCTGGTGCTTGGTGACACCCCCTTCTTGAGTGTCACATCTTGGATTCTAATTTGACCTGATCACAGTTACTAGGACAGGGGACTGTGTTTCCCAGAAGAGAGCGCTAGGGAAGAGTGCAGAGGGAGATTGAATGGGGGGATGCTTGGAGGCCTTCAGAGATGCGGTTACAGCTGCTCACTGCTCACGGCACTGTTCCTTGTCTGTGAAGCGGGCGTCTCCCGGCTGCGTGTCAGTCCCCACAGCCAGCAGGTCACCCAGCCTCCCTGGGTGGTGAGTCCCGCCCTGCCTGGGGCGATGGCACCGTGGAGACACCTCAGTACGCTCACGGCCAAGTCTCTTCTTGGCAGCTGACATCCGTCAGCGGGCCTGCTGTGTGCCAGGGCTGGGCGGGGCCCGGGGGCCGTGGGAGCAACGCACGACCCCTGCCCCATGGGACACCCAGCAGGGGCGATGCAGTGAACCCGAAGAAACGAAGTACCCACCGCTGTGGTCAAGTAGGCAGTCCAGAGCCATGGGAGGAGGGGCAGCGGGAGAGCTGTTCAGGGCACCACGGGGTGCTGGAGCCCAGAGGGCTTTCGTGTCACCCAGGGAGGGAGCCGTGTTCAGGGCAGGCCCTGGACCTGCTCCCTGGTGCCTTGTGCACAAATCCTTTTTCCTCTGGAGCATTTAGGACGGTCTGTTTAATTGATCTCAGTCTTTTCGTCCATAAAGAGTCTCTGCCTCTATTATCATAAAAGCCCAGAGGACTTCCCTGGGGGTCCAGTGGTGAAGGCTCCATGCTTCCACTGCAGGGGGCCCAGGTTCGATCCCTGGTCGCAGGCCACGTGGTGCGGCCAAAAACAAAACAAAACAAAACTCAGCTTCCTACTAGATGGAGGGCTGAGTCCCTTGCAGGACTGTATGTGTCTTGACTGGTCTGCTCAGTCTTCATTCCCCTGCAGCCTCTCCTTCCCTCCCTCCATCCAAGCATCCTCCCACCAGCCGGCCAGTAGACTAATATCTGCGGACCTTGATCTGCAGGGCGTACCAAAAGGCATTAGGTAAAGCAGGGAGCGAGACAGGCAACGTCCCTGCCCTCACGGGAGAACCAGATATGAAGTTGCCAGTTATGATGATTGTACTTAGATGATTATTATGCTAGATCTGGTGAGGGAGAAATACGATGTGCTTTGTGGGCGACTGGCCAGGGGACCTGAGTTCTTAGGGTGGCCTTGGAGGAGGCTTCCCTGAGGGAGTTCCATTTGCCTTCGGAGCTGAAGGATGAGTAGGGGGGGCTGGTGTGGGTGGAAGTGTCCAGGCAACGCAGGCAGCTTGTGCAAAGGCCCTGAGGCAGCGGGAGCTTAGAACTGAAGGGAGGCTGTTGTGACCGAGCCCACAGTGGGAGGCGGAGCGGAGCGACAAAGAGGCCAGGATCGTGCAGGGACCCCTGATCAGAATGCGTCGGAGGGGGTGATGATGGGAAGCGGTCAGGCTGACAGCAGTGATTGGGTCATCCGAGCAGGAGATGTCAAGGTGGTTGGGTTGGGCCTGGCCCTGCTCTGTGAGCCGCTCACAGCCAGCCCCTCTCCCCACTCCCACCGTGACTCCGGGAGGTGCTTCTGGAAGTCCGCGGCATCCTCACACACTGAGCCAAGCTTTCTCCCTGTATCCCCCCCACAGGTTATTTACCCAACAGTGCGCACGCCGTGGAGGCCATGCTGGCGGCCACGAGCGTTGGCGCCATCTGGAGCTCCACGTCCCCAGACTTCGGCGTGAACGTGAGTCGGGGTCCCCTCAAGTGCCCTGGGTGTGCGGCCCCCACAGGGGAACATTCCGTGTGATTTCCCCATGACATCTTGGGTCGGGGTGTGGGCAGCTGCGGGGCAGGACCAGCCAGGCTGGGAGGAAACGGTGTCACGATGGCCTCCCGTCTCCCCGGCTGGTGACTCGCAATCAGCAGGAGAGGAGCCAGAAGTAGCGGGATCTCTCTTTAAGTGTAAAAGTGAACGATCCTTGCTTCCTTTCCAATATTCCCCACACCCAGCCGTGTGCATTGGCTGCATTAGTGTGTGTTACATGCGACAGGCGGTGTTGCGAGTATCCAGCAGGAGACGCCCGGTCACGGCTCCTGTGACTTCATGACCACGTGAGGTTTTCTGATGTCCGTCCTCTGCAGATTTGCTCGTGGAAGGTTTGCTTACGGAGAGTTTGCTCCATAATTGCCGTTTCTGATCCCTTCCTTTGGGGCTGAGCTTTGTGCTCTGTGTGGGAGGGCGGCGGGCCTCTTTATCCCCGTAAGCCCCAGGGGCACCAGGGACCAGGGTGCGCCAGCTGCGGCGTGGCCCAGGCAAGGCAGGAAGCACGCACTGAGCCCCACCATGGGGAAGGAAGAAGCAGCAGAGCAGGACTTACTGGGACCCCCACTTCCTGATCAGGGACCTTTCCAACCTCGGGGATGAGGGACCCTCAGGAGCCACGAGGCCGGGCCCGTTAGAGGACATGCCGGGCATCCACGTCCCTGACCGTTCTTCCTCTGCTCTGGGCGTGGCCCCTGTGCTGGGCACCGGTCAGTGCAGCCCAGGGGCTAAGGGCTGGCCTGGCTTTGCTGGCCGTGCATCCCTGGGTGAGTTATTTATCCTCACGTGCAAAGCAGGGGCATCAGGAAGAGAGAGTCTCATGATAGGAGCGTAGACTGCGTGGGCCTGTGATTGACGCAGGAGGATTGCTACATTTAAGATACAGGTGCAGGGACGGCGCTGTTCCAGCTCTGTGCTCTGCGGTCCATGTGCCTTGTCCACAGGCTGGGCATTTTGGGTGTGAGCTTGATACTCAACCTCTGCCTTGAGGCTTGCTCTTCTGGAAAGGGTTTTCGAGGTATTTCTTTGCTTTTTTAAAATATTTATTTATTTATTTGGCTGCACCGGGTCTTAGTTGTGGTACGCGGGATCTTTGTTGCGGCATGCGGGGTCTTTTTAGTTGCGGCAGGCGGGATCTAGTTCCCTGACCAGGGATCAAACCTGGGCCCCCTGCATTGGGAACGCGAAGTCTTAACTGCTGGACCACCAGGGAGGTCTCTCAAGGTATTTCTCATCTCCTCCCACACCGTGCGGAGGAGGGACAGACGTGCTTCTGCAACACAGAGGCCTGGAGCAGTGAGGCGATTGGCTGAGGCCGGCCCTGGCCCCATGGGTTGAGGACTGGGCCCTGCTGAGTTCGGGGAGGGGGTGGTCACCCCAGACCTCACTGCTGGTGGCCGTGGTTATGCCTCCTGGGGCTTTGCTGGGCCTCTCCCAGATCGCCTCCACCCCTGACCACCCAGGGCAGCCAGGACTGACCTGAGCCTGGAGCTCCAGGGGGCCTCTTGGTCCCCAAGGCCCTCTGTGAGGCCCTGTGAGCTGCTTGGGACCAGGCCATCCTCGGGGGGGGCGGGTCCTGGAGGGTTGGGACCCCGTCCCTGGGCGCTGTTGTCCTGGGATCCCTCAGCAGGCCTTGAGCTGCGCTGCCCGGAAGTGGTGAAGGAGCCTCGGGGCTGGAGCAGGCATGTGGCGTGGAGGTTACCAGCAGGCAGGCTCTTGCCTGGGTTTGAATCCGCCTCTGCCGCTTCCTGTCTCTGTGTCCTCGGGGACACACCGTAGAAGGGCTTGTGAGGGCAACACCATTGACACCCATCTGGGGTTGGGACAGCGCGCAGACCTACCCCCCAAGCTCGGTGAAGGTCAGCTGTTCCTAATGAGGAGGGAGTGGGTGTTTTTGAGTGAATCGGAACTTGTAAGCAGTTGTGATGTTGGAGAAGCATTGTGCAGCCTGGGGGCGTGGGCGTGGCCTTCTAGGGCCCGAATGAAGCCCCTGCCTGAGTGCTTCACAGAGAGCAGAGCTCCTGGGTTGGCCTCAGGTGGTGGGTCTGAGCCACCTGGTGCAGGGCCGGAGGCTTAGGGGACGGGCTGGGGCCCAGCCACCTCCTGCTTGCCTGTAGCATCAGCAGCTGGCCTTGACCCTGCGCCCATCCTCGTGGGTCTGTCTTGTGCAAAATGTCACCACCGCAGGCCACTGTGGCCGACTCTGGTCCCGGGTCCCGTTGTGGAGAGGATGCAGCCAGTGGTGGCTCTGGAGCGGCATCCCTGGCGTTCCTTCCTTGGTTTGAGGCTGGTTCGGGTTTTCTGGGGTGGCGGCTCTCGTTGGAAGCGCACACGCACTAGATGGCAGCCTGGCTCCGCCCTGACCACGGCCTTCAGCACAGTTGCTTGCAGGAGATCTTTGAGGGCGTGATGGCCTGAGCCTCAGGAGAGCCCTCTATTCGGTCAGAAAGTGACAGGGCCGAACGCCGTTCTACTAAGATGCTTCGCTCTGCCCTGAGTTCTGGGAAGGGGTCCTCGTTTTGCCGGGACCCTGGTGTAGAGCCAGAGGCAGGTAGCCATGTGCGCGACCCTTTGGAGTGATTGTTGAGCAGTGAGTGACAGTTAACGTATCAGCCTGGTGACTTGAGGGCCCCCGGCTGCTGGCACCACCTGCCAGCTCCCAAGGGTGAGCCCTCCTGGCCGGGAAGCCCTGGTCCGGGTCACGAGGCATAGTGCTTGCTCACGTGGGCACCGGTACCTGTGTGCTAAGGACCGGGGACGAAGCAATGACTCCAGGGCCTCAGATGTCTTCTCTGTTCTTTTCCAGTAGCTAAAGCCTGCAGGGAAGCATCTAGAGTTAATGATGAGGTGTGGCCTGGGGCGGGACAGAGGGGTCACGGGGGCCCAGGATGGTCCTCTTCGGTGGTTTGCAAATCTCTGCTTTAAAAAGAGGCTCCTGGGCTTCCCTGGTGGTCCAGTGGTTGGGACCCCGAGCTTCCACTGCAGGGGGCAGGGATTCGACGCCAGGTCGGGGAACTAAGACCCTGCATGCCACGCAGCCAAAAAGAAAAAAAAAAAAAAGGAAGCTCCTGTTCTTAATTTCCGACATCACCGTTTTACACTTTAGATGGTCTCCCAGTTTCAGTAAAGCGTACGTTTCTGAAATTTGCAGTGAAACATGAATGTTTTTCCTACTTTCAATTGTTTGCTGCAAATCACTGAAGATTTTCTCTATAATAAAGGGAAAATTGCCACTCTTGCCAATCCTGATTTTAATTATTTGGTTCTTTTACAATGGGGTCACATCATTACTGACTATGAAGTAAGTTCTAGCCCCGTGGCACACACGTGTGGGATGGTTACCAGGCAGTTTACAGGTATGGGGGCGGGGTCTCCATACACGTGGATTCACCTGCCCACAAATGCGGTGGTGACCTCCCCTCGCCTTGCCAGGCTGGTGATGGAAGGACCCCGTCTGTTGGCAGGCCGTATGCCTGTCTGTGCAGGCTGCTTCAGGGAGGGGTGGGGACGCCGCCTTTGCTATAGGATGCTGGGGACCGTTCCTCACTTCTCTTGGAGCCCCTTGGCTCTGCGTCTGCCCTGCCCCTGCCCCTCTGCTCACTGCGTGCCCCTTCCTCCAACTCTCCCACGTCTCCCACCCTATCTGCTTGGATTTCCTGCGCCCATTGGGCTCGTGGGCATCTCCAGGTGCGGGACTGCTTGTTCTTTGGGTCCCCAACCTGCCAGCCTCACCAAGACCTCCAGGTCCTGTGTGTTTTGACGCTTGTTTTTTCCTTTGTTTCACTGTTTACCTTTGAGTGGGGGCTTTTTCAAAGACATCGGGGGAGTCCCACCTCTGATATCCACACATCTCAGCCGGCAGCCTGGAGCCCTCCCCATCACAGAGCACTTTCAGGTTGCTGCACGCGCACACATGTGCGTTGGTGCACATAAATAGGACAGCTGTTCTTCTCGCACCGGTGGCTGTCCACTGGATCCCGCATCGGCTGGGCTGTTGGTTTCAGGGCCTGATTGGTCGCTAAGGGTCGTATTTGGGTCGGCTGCACAATCGCAGGTGTGTTCATTTCCTCGTGACGTGAAAGCAGCTCTGGACTGAGCAGCCCTCTCCTGGACCAGAGCAGGCCAGCAGCTGGTTTCTGGCGCTCAGAGATCCTGACCGGCTCCTGACCCGCCAGGAACACGGCCACCGTGTCGTGGGGTCTCTAGAGTCTTTCCATGGTGCCAAGTTCTGACCTCTGGTTGTGAAACACTTGTCATCTTTGCTGTCTGTTCTCTCCCCCTGTGAGGAAGGGTCACCTCTTATGTCTGAGCCCCAGGTCACTGCTTTCTGGTCCTCCCACCTGTGTGGGCTAGCCCACCAGGAGGGACGCTGGGTGTCACGGAAAAAGCTCTGCCGCCTTCCAGGGCTCTCCAGTCTGGCCTCATCCAGCTCCTCCCTGGCCCCAGGCTTTCTAGAAATTCTTTCCCTTCCCTGGGCCAGCTCCCCCTGCCCGGGGCTCTTCTCTTGGTGCCCCTGAGCAGAGGTGCTCTCTCCGGGGTCTTCCTGGGATGCACTGGCCGTGGTTCTCGCGTCCTCCTGCCGATTCAGTGTTCGGGGACCCCAGTCCTGGCTGTCTTCTGCCGCCCTTTGGTTCCCTGTCCCGAGGGCTAGTCTTTCCTTTGTGGAGTCAGCGCTGTGGTTAGGAGCATCAGCCCCCGTGGCACACCGAGCAGGCTGGAACTCCAGCTCTGTCACTGGCAGGTTGTCTCACCGAGGATGTGGAGGCGCTCACAGCCCCACCCGCTCCTGGGGGCCTGACCTCGGATGTGTGAGTGCCCGTCACCAGCTGGAGAGGCGCATGGTGAACGCTCAGTGCATGTAGGGGTTTTTACTGGCAAAAATGTTCCTCCCAGCTACAGCGCGGACTCTCTGTCCCTCTTAGAATGCTGGGGTCCAGGCGTGCTGTTTATTTTGCTGTGTGGAGTTTGTACACGGCCACCTTGCCGAACCCCGTTCTAATGGTTCTACCGGCGGTTCTCACCGGCTTTCTTCGTAGCCCTTCTTGCCGTCCGCTGCTTGGTTCCCTCCTGCCCGCTCCAGGCTTCTTGCTAGATGGGGGCGCCAGGAGAGCGTGGAAGTCCGCGCACGGAAGCTAGTGTCTGTTCTTCACCAGGACTTTTTTTTTTCTTTTGTGGCCACAGTGCGGCATACGGGATATTAATTCCTGATCAGGGAGCGAATCCGTGCCCCCTGCAGTGGAAGCACACAGAGTCCTTAATCGCTGGACCTCCAGGGAATTCCCACCAGGACTCTTTACCATCAAGAGTGATGTGTTTGCCATAGATTTCTGCGAGACACCATTTGTCAGTGAGGAAGTTTCCAGCTTATTAAAGCTTTTTGGGAGGAAAGCGTGTTGCATTTTATTGAAAGCTTTTAAGATAATCAAAAGATTTTTCCCCTTTAATCTGTTAGTGTAGTAAATTACATTGGTCTAATCTCTTTTTTGGTTTGTGTGTTCTCTGTCTCTTTCTGTCTCCTGTAATGGTTTGTAGAAAAGGAACGTCCTAGTGTGTGAGGATTTGGTGGCACTTGCCGGCAGTTCTGTACCTCCCTGGTGTCTGTGTTAAGAGGTGACCTTTGGGGACTTCACTGGTTAGGAATCCGCCTGCCAGTGCAGGGAACACGGGTTCGAGCCCTGGTCTGGGGAGATCCCACATGCCGTGGAGTGTCTAAGCCCATGCACCACAACTACTGAGCCTGCGCTCTAGAGCCCGCGAACCACAACTACTGAGTCCGCGTGCCACAACTACTGAAGCCCGAGCACCTAGAGCCTGTGCTCTGCAACAAGAGAAACCACCACAATGAGAAGCCCGCCCGCCGCAACTAGAGGGAGCCTGTGCTTAGCAATGAAGACCCAGCACAGCCAATAAAAAAAGAAAAAAAAATGGGGGGTAGACTTTTGACTGCTTTTTCTCCCGTGGTTATTGTCTCTTCAGGTGTTCTGCTGCTTCTTGAATCATTTTTGATAAATTTATATCTTCTTGGGGAATCACCCACTTCATCTGGCTTTCATGAGTTTATTAACAAAATTGAACACAGTGCTTTGTCATTTGTTATTCCCTCTTTCTGTAGTAACGTTTGGTTTCCGATTTTGTATGGTTGTATGCCTCAGTTTATCCATCTGGAATATGGGAATCATAATTCTATGTCAGAGCATTAAGTGAGTGAATATTAGTAAAGTGCCTAGGACGGTGCCTGATACGTAATAAGTACTATGTCAGTGTTAGCTAGAAATACCTGTCTTCTTGGTCAGATTTATCAAGAGGCTTATTTCATTGATCTTTTTGGAAAAAAGATTTTGTTTGTATTGATCAAGTCCATCATTAATTTTTCCTCATGACTTTAATTCCTTCCTTTCCCTCCTCCCTCCCTCCTGTCCTCCCTCCCTCCCTTCTTGTCTTCCTCCTTTTCATTTCCCTGGCTACCTAAACCATGGGTATAGTTAACTGAAAACAATTAGAAACTGGAAACAAAAACATTTATAATTGCTTTGCTACTCCCCCCCCCCCCCCCCCCCACCCCCCCCCCCCCCCCCGCAATAGATTATATGTTCCAAGGAGAGAGAACTCTGATTGGTTGCCTGGCACAGTAGGTGGGATAAACAAATGCTTCCTCCCCCTCTCCGCCCGCGGCTCTTCTCTGTCAATTCAGCTTCTGGTCTTGAAATCGGACGGCGTTGAAAATAGAATCCGTCCTTGAATCTTTAGCCCAGAGAGTCTCAAATTCTGTTGTGCATTAGGGTCACCCGAAGCGCTTGTGAAAACACAGATTGCTGGGCCACCTCCAGGCCTTCCAGTTCAGTAGGTCTGGGGCCCCGAGTGATGCTGTTGTCGCCAGGACCCCTCCGAGGGGCCTGGCGTCCCCTCGTCTTAGGCATGTGCTTTGCTGACTCCTGGGAGCTCTGAGAAGCAGTGCCTGGCCCACTCCAGGCCAGTTAATTAGTTACCTAATGAGTTTAATTAATCGTCACGCCACAGGTGGCTCTAACCTGCAGCCAGGGTGGAGACCCTGCCCATCAGGTCCTCACACGGAGGTTCTGGCATCACTGCTGGTGCCTTTGGAGTAGCCCGGGCATTGACCTTGAGCCGCTGCACTGGACTGAGGGATCAGGAGCGCCACGTGGGTGATGCCTTCCAGGTGCTGTTCTCGTGGATGGAAATGGCTCCACCACGGTCTGCACTTGGCAGGCTGAGAGGGGAGCGGGAGGGGAGTCCATCCGAGAGGGCCTGTACCCGTCACCCTCGGTGTCACACGCAGGTCGTATCAGTGCCTCCTGAGGCTGCGTGCGGCAGTTCACAGCAGTTCCCGAAGCAAGTTGCGCATGTGCACGGGGGGTGCCCCTTCTCTCAGGGGGAGGGGGGTGCTTGGCGGGACGGTGATCCCATGTGTGGAGAGACAGACGGCTGGGGTGTGGAGAGCCTGCTTTTCCTCATGGGGCTTGTTTACGAGTGTACACATTTGTGAGTTCATACATTTGCTCGGCAAGAAGTATCATTCAGAGGATTCACGAACCTCTTTGACTGAAGATTAAAGGAGGGGCTGAATATGGCACCACTTTGCATACAGAGCTGCCTTCCGGGAAGGGGCGTCTTCACTTACATATGCCGGAGGAGCTGTGTTGGGAGGCTCTTGCTGAAAAGTGGGGGATCTCTGTGGTCGTGCAGATACTCACCCTGTGTTTTCCCATTTGATAGACTCAGTGTATGTCTGTAAGTCAGTCCGGTGTTTCTTTGTACCGATGCTTTCTTTGAAGTGATGATCCTGTCTCGGGGGGCGTGTCCTGTTTGCTTGGCTGTCTCTCTTGGCCTCTGGGTGACGGGGACGCAGGGACGTGGCTAGTACGCTGCGCACGCTGCTTTTTCTTTCCCTGGAGATGCAGCCGTGCCGTTGGCTGCTGGAGGATTTTGCCTTTTGGATGAACAATGACGACTCTTTCCTTCCACTCTAGGGCGTTCTGGACCGGTTTTCTCAGATTCAGCCAAAGCTCATCTTCTCCGTGGAGGCCGTCGTGTACAATGGCAGGGAGCACGACCACGTGGACAAGCTTCAGCAGGTCGTTAGAGGTGCGTGGGCTGGCGTGGGGGGCAGGGGGCAGGGGCGAGAGCCCCCCCAGGGGTCCCAAGAGCCCTGCAAAAACGGAGTAGTCTCAGTCCTAGGTCGTGTTACGTTTCAGCAAAAAAGAAAAAGATCAGCAGCTAGGTATGTTGTGTCCTGTAAGCTTGTGTTTTCTCCTCCCCGCTGCTTTCAGGACTAGCAGACCTGAAAAAAGTGGTGGTGATTCCTTACGTTTCCTCCAGAGAGAAGATAGACATTTCCAAGATTCCAAATAGGTAAGCCAGCCGTATGCTGATGACTGGTTGCATGTGAAACCCACTCAGAGCCCCAGCCGGGGTGCAGGTTCTGTGGATCTTTGCACTTGGGGCTGGAGTGTTTCAGAGGTGCAAGGTGTCTTAGTTAAAAATTGTCATTCTGTAGATGGGGACCCGAGGGCCCCAGGGGGAATCCCTTGGGGCCACGTGGTAACTTAGTGGCAGAACAGAGACTGTCCCAGGCATCCTAACTAACTCTTCCTGTCTCGTGTCCCTTGGAAGTGGTGGGCTTGGATGGGGCCAGGCTGGCTCCCTGGATTGGCCACAGCAGTTCTGAACAGTGACTCATGTGTATCCACAGGTGCGTATGTGTGTGGATGTGCGTATGTGCACACACACACGTACACCTCTGTGTACGTGGTTCATACTTATGTGTATTTGTATGCATGTATGTATACACGCGCAGCCACACAAAGGTGTACACATACGTAATATGTGGGGTTTTTCTTTCATTTTACAACCTAGTTTTTGTTGCCATTGCTAACGGCATCTTCCTTTGCTTTTCTGACATTTATAAGCCGATAGACCACAGGCCTTGACGTGGAATAGAATGGTGAGCACCTTAATTCTGAACAGAAGTTAAGAAAATGGATTATGATTTGGTCCAAGTTGAGATTCTTCCCAAAGTTCTTGTTATACACCTTTCATCTCTCTGTAAGCCATCATAGAGGAGCGAGTTCTGAGATCGGGCGTGTTTACCTACGCAGGTAAACCTGTCCATTTAGCCTCGCGTCTGGGCTGCAGGCAGGAGTCTCTGAGTGGCCCCAGGCCCCATGAGAAGCGGCGGCAGAGCCGCAGGTGGGGATCCTGGGTGTGCCATGGCGGGGAGGGAGGCGGCGAGGAGGCCTTGCTACTCAGGCAGACGGGGTGGACGCGTGGCTGAGCGGCGCTGTGCAGGCGCCCTCCAGGGGCACTGAGGGGGCTAAAGCTCATGTACTGTCCCCCACGTTTACAGTCGAGCTGGGGGGACAAGACACGCCTGCAGGAAGGGGGAGCTGTGACCGCTCGGCCCAGTAGACACAGCCATGCTCACTGAACTGGGGACAGGGAGTGCCCAGGAGGTGAGAGGAGGGCGTGGTTGCTTCTCTGTGGGGCCTGGGGGAGGTGACACCTGAGGGACCTTGAGAGGTGAGCAGGGTCTGGGGACAGCTGCAGTACCAGGGTTCCAGAGGCTGAAGGGAGCTGCAGCAGAGTGATTGTTCCTTTAAAGCCATGGTCTCGAGCCACACTGTTCGGGGTCAGGTCTCAGCTGTGTGGCCCTGGGCCAGCGATCAACCTCTCTGTGCCTTGTCTTCCCCATCTGTGAAACGGGGATAACAGTACCTTCCTCGCAGGCTTAGCAGCGTGCGTGAAGTTAGCTCTCAGTAACGTCGTCATTATGGGCAGGTGACAGCTGCAGGCCAGAGTGGGCTGTGTCCTCTGGAGCATCCGGGTCAGGATGTGCAGGTCCTTACAGGCAGGTCCGGGGGCGTGGACTGTCCCCTAGACTGTGGGAACCCTGCCGACCTTGATAAATTACACCCCTGCCGTGAATATAGCTCCCCTGGTTTTATTGATGGGGCCGTACGCACAAAGGCCAGGAGGAAAACAGGACGGTTTGCTGGCCCCGCGGTGGCCCGGCTTTTATTTTTCTGGATGTGTTTATTGGTGATTGATAGAAAGTGAGGGCATCCAGAAGTAGCATTAACCACTTGGTTTAGCTTCAGGCAGTGCGGAGAGCTCTGCAGTCCTGGTCCCCACCGCCCGGGGAAGCAGGCCCCCAGCGCTCTCCAGCCTTTGATTCCTGGGTGCCGCAGATAAACCGAAAGCGCCTCTGCGCGTCTGTGGGGGGACTGCCCTTTGGGTTTTTCCTTTTTAGAAGAAGCAGCAAAAGGAATCGCTATTTACTGTGATTTATAGACCAATGGAAAGAAAACGTTTTTCTCTGTGTGGTGCATTCGATTCGATTGGGCCCTTTGTGTAAATGGTATTCGGATGGGAGGTGGAGGCGGAATGGGACTTTCATTGACTGGAAGGCTCCACAGTGAATAATCTTCCTGACCAGCTCTGGAGAGGAAGGGTCTGCTTGTTTACCGCTCAGAATTATTTGGGGTGCCCATTTCAAATGGCCGCACCTCTCCCGGGAGACATCCTCATCTTTTCTTTCGTTTAAAGATTTATTTTTATGTGTTTATTTATTCATTTTGGCTGCGCTGGGTCTTAGCTGCAGCATGTGGGATCTTCGTTGAGGCATTTGGGGTCTTTCAGTCGCGGCACGCGTGCGGGATCTAACTCCCCGACCAGGGATCGAACGCAGGCCCCCTGAATTGGGAGTGCGGAGTCTTACCCACTGGACCATCAGGGAACTCCCACATCCTCATCTTTAAGGGGGCCTTTCCGTGCAAGACAGCACACTTCTTCACTTTCGTGTGCATCCGTTTGTATTTCAGAGTAATTCTCCTTGGCAGTTTGCTGCAGGCCGCGTTTAACTGACTTCTCCCCCTTCCTTGAAAGAAAGTTCCATTTGACAAAGCAGTAGTTTCGATTTTTCCCCTTTCTTCTCCCTTCTAAACCAGTGGAGGAACAGGGCCGGGGTTTTGGAATCGATGTTTCCGCCGATCTCAAAATACAGAAACCACCTGTCTCCCAAGGTGGCTTTGTGGCTTCCACTACCCTGTTTCTGCTCAGAAAACAGCCCCTTCGGCGGTTCTTGGTGATGTGCAGTGGCGCTTTACAGCAGCTCTGGGGGCAGGGTAGGGCAGGCTGTTTAGGCTGGAGCCGGTAGCTGGGCTTCATTGTATTTGTTCCTGGACAGCTGCTTGCGTCTGGCCATTGTAAACCTCAGGATACAGGAAAACAGTGAGAACAGTTGCCCCACAGGTTGGCATCACTTTCTGGCTGTGCCCTTCAGGTGTCAGAAGAGCTTACAACCCGGCACCTCCTGCCCTCCCTTCTCCTGGGGGGAAAGGGAAGGATTCAGACACGCTGGGCTCTAGCTTGCCTTTGGGGAACCTGGGGAAACCAGGCATCTGCTGACCAGACAGTTAGTAGCAAACAGGAGGTGCGCCTGGGCTCCAAGGACTTGAGCATCACTTCACAGCCCCTCCGCCGTTTGCATACAAGCAGCCAACGTGTTAAATGCAAGGGATCCTTCTCCACAGCGTTTATTAAAGCGCTTAGATTCTCTGGAGAGACAGCCCTTGGCCCCATCAGCGGTGCTAATAAAGCAACCGGAAATTTTTGGGACTCCCCTGGTGGTCCAGTGGGTAAGACTCCGAGCTCCTAATGCAGGGGCCCAGGTTTGACTCCTGGTCGGGAACTAGATCCCGCATGCCTGCCGCGACTAAGACCCAGAGCAGCCAAAATAAGTAAATAAATATTAAGAAAAAGAAAAAAGCAACCGGAAATTTTCACTCAGTTACTTTTTATTCAATTAGCATGAATCCTTGAGCCCCGACTTCTCCCTTCTCTCTTGGGAAGCTTCCAGACAAGGCAGGTCCCTGGAATCTAGGTCGTCACCCAGGTAGACGTGGAGGGGGGTGAACGGGAGGACTCGACAGATTTCCGCACCCCCGCCCCGCCAGGCGTTCTAGAACCTTCACCGTTTGTCTCCTGCGCCTTTTTGCCCACAGCGTGTTCCTGGAGGACTTCCTGGCCACTGGGCAAGGTGCGCAAGCCCCCCAGCTGGAGTTCGAGCAGCTGCCCTTCAGCCACCCGCTCTTCATCATGTTTTCGTCAGGCACGACCGGAGCGCCCAAGTGCATGGTGCACTCGGCCGGGGTAGGTCTGCACCCCGTCCCTGCCTGGGGGCTTCCTGCTGGCTAGGGCGGCACCCCATCCCCGCTCTCCAGGTGGGTGCTGCGCCCAGATCCGGCCTCGAGCCGGGCGGTGGGGGGCTGCTGCCCCAGCTGCCGTGGCCCCGTCGCCACGGGGTCCCGGGACTCCACAGCCCACCAGGGCAAGGCCTGCGCCGGGCGAGCTGGTGACAGTCATGCTGTACGTCATGACCCCTTAGGGTATTGTGAGTCCGACAGATGGGCCCTGCCCGCATTTTATTTTATTTATTTATTTTTAAATTAATTTTTCTTGGAGTAGAATTGCTTTACAATGTTGTGTTAGTTTCTGCTGTACGGCAAAGTAAATCAGTGATACATATATCCCTTCTCTTTTGGATTTCCTTCCCATTTAGGTCACCACAGTGCACTGAGTAGAGTTCCCTGTGCTCTACAGTAGGTTCTCATCAGTTATCTATTTTATACATAGTATCAATAGTGTATGTGTGTCAGTCCCAGTCTCCCAATTCCTCCCCCCGCCGCCCCCTTTTCCCCCTTGGCGTCCATACGTTTGTTCTCTGTGTCTGTGTCTCTATTTCTGCTTTGCGAACAAGATCATCTGTACCATTTTTCTAGATTTGTGCGTTAATATACGATGTTTGTTTTTCTCTTTGTGCCTCACTTCGCTCTGTATAACAGTCTCTAGGTCCATCCACGTCTCTACAAATGACCTAATTTCGTTCCTTTTTATGGCCTAGTAATATTCCATTGTATATATGTACCACATCTTCTTTATCCATTCCTCTGTCGATGGGCATTTAGGTTGCTTCCATGTCCTGGCTATTGTAAATAGTGCTGCAGTGAACATTGGGGTGCATGTGTCTTTTTGAATTATGGTTTTCGCTGGGTATATGCCCAGGAGTGGGATTGCTGGGTCATATGGTAGTTCTATTTTTAGTTTTTTAAGGAACGTCCATACTGTTCTCCACAGTGGCTGTATCAGTTTACATTCCCACCAACAGTGCAAGAGGGTTCCCCTTTTCTCCACACCCTCTCCAGCATTTATTGTTTGTAGATTGTGGTGATCGCCATTATGACCATGTGAGCTGATACCTCATTGTAGTTTTGATTTGCATTTCTCTAATTAGTGATGGTGAACATCTTTTCATGTGTTTTTTGACCATCTGCCGGCATTTTAAACAGAAGGAAACAGGTTAGGTGAGAAGAGAAGATATCAGCTCATCAAGGGTCCTAAGAAGTGTTGGTGTGTTTTCTCAAAGCCGTCACGTAAGCGTGGGTACGGACGGTGCACGTGCCAGGCAGCGTCGCCAAACTTCTGTCTGACCGTGGGCTGGGGTCAAAAAGTTTGAAAGCCGCCGGGTTATGTTATAAAGTGCGGTTAACTGAGGGAGGACTTACCGTGCTGTGTGAGTCAGCTCGGGCTGCCGTAGCAAAAGAGCACGGGCTGAGGGGGTTCTTAAACAACGAAGATTTACTTCCTTGCGGCTCTGGAGGCTGGGTGTCCAAGACCGGGGTGTGGGCAGGGTTGGTTCCCTCCGAGCCTCTGTCGTCGGCTCGCAGGGGGCTGCCTTCTTGCTCTGTCCTCACGCGCTCTTTCCTCTCTGCACGCACATTCCCGGCGTCTCTTTGGGGTCTAATTTTCCTCTCTTCGTAAGGACATCCATCGCGGTGGACGAGCGCCCACCCTATCGGCCTCGTTTTAACCTCCTCCCCTCTTGGAGGCCCGAGGATTATCTGAGTGGAGAAACCTCACGTTGTCTAAGAGCCTTCTAGCTATAGTGCTTGGTCAGACGGTGGTATTTGAACATGAAATACAAAATTCTCTTATTCCAGCTCATTCAGCTTTTACAGCTGTTCTCTGCTAGAACATCTAGAAGCTGTTTGAACCCCTGCCGTAGAATCACTCTAACGCCTTAATACAGCTCTTTCCACAGTGTTCTCATGAGAACGTGGAAAGAGGTTAACACAACTTTGTCATCACCTGGATTTGCATCCAAGGAAGATCCGATGGCAGGTTAGGAATGATAACCGCCAGATACACACGAGCCTGTTCACAGACAGTGGGTGACTTCTCAGGAACCACGGAGTGGGAGGGAGGGGACATCGGGGGCCAAAGCCTTGATTTCTGGAAGCAGCGCGGACCGAGCCGAGTGGCCTCCTTGTAGCAGCGGGTGCTTGTTGCTTACCAGCCGGTTTCATCACACCGAGTCGGGCGTGTTCAGAGCCTAAGCTGTAGCTGCTGGCATCGCGTTTTGCCTGGAGGGGGACCCCTGGTGTGCCTGGTCGGAGGCCCGATATCCGGCCACAGAGATGAGTGTTTTTAGAAGCCTGGCAGGCGAGGGCGTTGCGGGGTGTGTGTGTGGGAAAACAGCACATTTTAGGAAAGCCTGCCGTCCCCGACTGTACTTCTATTCTCAGTGCTCTTTGCCTAGCGAATGTCCCTTCTTTAGGAGTGGAACATAAAAATGTATCAGTTGAAATGTAGTTTGCTCATAAAATCATTGTGCTTGGTATATTTAGAATATGGAAAAGTCAGGAAAAATTATATTACTTCTGGCTTCGCTGGGCTCTTGCATCTCCAGAGAAGTGACTAACATCTTGCCTGTTTTCAAGCGTTATCTCGAGCGGAAACTTGAAAACAGCGCGGTGGGACCGCCGACAGTGCCCCTGGGGCTGGCAGCAGGGTCAGGGTTGGGTTGGGACGTTGTGATCCCCGTTTGCTGTTTTGTGCTTTCTAAGCCCACAAAAGAGCCCAGAAAACAGCTTCCCTCTTCCTTCTTTTAAATTACTCTTCTTGCTTGAGATTCAGAAACCACGCTGCTTACACTTCCTGACGCTCAGGGAAAGCATTCAGACTTGCCATAGATATTTAGAAATTAAGGGACGAGCTGTGGACGCGACTCGTTAAGGTTCACACAGAGAGAAGCAAAGGAGGGCTCTGTGCCGTCGAGAGAGTGAGGTTGCCGAGCAGGTGAGCACATGGCAGGTTACGAATAGGCCGGGCTCGTAGAGGCAGACCGTACGGGCGAAGGTGCCCTTGAAAGGCCAGTCTAAGTGAAAAGGGAAATCGATGGGCATCTGCCACGGGTTCCTATAACCCAGGAGCTCCCAGTTCTTTCTGTGGACTTGCCACGTGAGCACTTAGCGTTCATCGAAAGGGTTCCTGAAATGTTTGTTGTCCCCACGTGGTCGCCCGCCTTCCCTAGGAAGCCTGTGACTGTCCTGGGTGGGCGCGGGTGTGCTGTCCCTGACCCTGCAGTGCACGCACGGTGAAGCCACCGGGCTCTTGGCTCCCATGTGCAGACCCAGGGTGGCCTCGGGGGACCCTCAGAACGGGCTCTCCCTCCCAGCAGCCTTTCTAACGCTGTCTCTCCGACCCCTGTGTGGTCCGTCCCCAGGGCAGGCGTCCCCACTGCGGGCCTGGTGACGGGGTGCCATCCAGGACAGACTCGGGAATAGGAGTGCTGGCTCTTGAGTTAGAGAATTTGTTAGGTAGGATTGTTTCTGTTGAGCTTTGAAAGGGATCATCTCCTCCTACTGGCTTGTGGTTTTTTTGTTTTTTTTTTTTTTTTTTTTTTTTTTTTTTTTTTTTTTGCGGGACGCAGGCCTCTCACCATAGTGGCCTCTCCCGTTGTGGAGCACAGGCTCCGGACGCGCAGGCTTAGCGGCCATGGCTCACGGGCCCAGCCGCTCCACAGCATGTGGGATCTTTCCCGACCGGGGCAAGAACCTGTGTCCCCTGCATTGGCAGGCGGACTCTCACCACTGCGCCACCAGGGAAGCCCTGGCTTGTTTTTTATTTCCCTTGGGTACAATGAGGGTCATCAAGGCTGGTTTTAATACGTGGGTCCCGATAGTCCCTAAACAACCAGGGCCACCGTTGCCGTCAGCTGGCGGCTCCCGTCTGTGGCCAGACTGAGCGCAGTGGTTGGCCTTTTCAGGGGCTTCGGAGGGGCCGCGTCCCTCATCTAGCCTTAGGATCTTGTGTGAGATCCATTGAAAGGATGGGAAAACTGAGAGATGAAACAGCTGGTTCAGGGTCCCCTTGCTCTGCTCTCTGCATTGTGCTTGGGGCTGGGAAGCTTCCTGTCCTCCCTGTGAGCCACAAGCGACACAGAGTCATTTGGAACAAGTGGGGTCTGGGCAGTGGAATACTTATACGGCTGTACGAAAAACCATGAGGGAAACTCCCTGTATTGATAAATGGAAAAAGCAAACTGCAGGACAGTGCGTCCAAATAAAAAACCAGCATAAATAAATACATGCAGACAGGCAAGAAACATACCTGGAAATGTACACGGGAAACGTATACGGTTACTGGTTGCAGAAGGGGACGGGGGGCTTGTCATGGTGTATGCTTTCGAGTTTCGGTCCAAGCGAATATACTGCCCTGTGAACATTAAAATAAAAAGTAATAGATCACATGTCGGGGTTGGGAGAGAGGGGTCTGGCTGGGCGTTTGAGCTGAAAGCAGGGTCTTGAGCTACCCCTCGGCCAAGGAGTCCCTGAGCTCTGATCCGAGGCTCTCGGAGCTGCAGACCCAGCGGCGGCTGTGCACCCCGGGGACAGTCCTGCTCAGGCATCCAGTCTTCCCCGTCCACCACGAGGGAGCAAGGCTGGCCTGTAGTGCCCTGGTCTGGAGGGGGGCAAGTGTCCGTGCACCCAGCCTTTTACCTTCATCTTCGTGACTCTCCGCTCCGTGATCTTCACTTCTCTCTGCCTGAGGTTGGTGGGTCCCCTGTGCTCCTGATCACCTGGCGCCCAGAGCCTGCAGGCCGGCAGGGTCAGGTCAGGGTTTCTTCTCGTGTCCCCAGCGAGTCTTAGGGGTCAGGTGGCAGAGGGACGGGAGCACTGCTCGTCATGGTGAGGGTGCTCAGAGCTCTGCCTCTTCCTTGACCTCTCCTGCCCCAGGGCCAAGTGTCTGGGCTGCGCGTGCCTCTGTGCCCTTGGAGGAAGCAGCCTGGTTCACGCGGAAATCCCCCGCTTCTCCCCAGGGGACCCTCATCCAGCACCTGAAGGAGCACATTCTTCACGGCAACATGACCAGCAGTGACATCATCCTGTATTACACCACGGTGAGTGCGGGTGCTGTGCTGAGACGGGTGCCCTCCCCCTCCTCCGCGCCGCTCCCAGGACGGGCTTTGGTTCATTCAGGTAGAGAGGACTTTATCTTTACTCTTCTTTTTGCCTCTCCACCTTTGCACACGTCAGGAGCCAGAAGCGCAGCTTGAGCCGCAGGCAGCGTGCGCCAGACCCCAGGCCACGTGCGCCAGACCCCGGGCCGCGTGCGAGCAGCCCCTCCTGCGGGATCCTTCGCTCTTGCTCTCTTTCTCTCCCTCCCGGTGGCTGCCCACTTGAATCTCGGCAGCAAGGTCGAGCACCAGGCTGGCCCGTCCCCCTGTGTTGACCTCGGTTGCCGCTGGGAGCCCTGGAGCCCTGGGGAAATCTAGAGAAACCGAGGAGACTGTTAATTCAGTCTCTTGAGCCTGCAGAGGTGGGGATGAGTGTCACGTGACGGAAATCTGTGGCTCAACCTGGGGGACAGGAACTTACCAGAGATGCCACGAGGACGGTCAGTTCTTAGTCGTGTGCTATAGTAAAGGGACTCTGACCAGTTGAGGCGGAAAAGGAATTTACTGGAAGGCCGTGGCGTGGCACGCTGAGAGGCAGAATAACGGCCCCAAAGGTGCCCATGTCCTCACTCCCGGAGCCTGTGCGTGTCACCTGATGCGGCAAAGGGGCTCTGCAGATGTGATTCGGCTGCAGCTCCGGAGACCGGGAGAGTGTCCTGCGTTGTCCGGGGCCCAGGGTGATCACCAGGGTCCTTACAAGAGGGAGGCAGGAGGGGTGGAGCCAGAGGGGGTGGACGACAGAGCAGAGGCCAGAGCACGGTGGGTCCATGAGCCAAGGAGCGCGGGGGCCCCTTGAAGCTGGAAAAGGCAAAGAAAGACCCTCCCCTGGAGCCTCCAGAAGGAACTCCCAGCCCTGCTGACACCTGAGTTTGGACACCCGACCTTCAGGACTCTCAGACAGTACATTTAGACCAATGGGTTTGTGCCCGTTGTTTACAGCAGCCAGAGGAAGGGCATGCAGGGTGGCTCGAGCAGTTACTTCCATGGCTGGGGATCCAGGCGTGAGACCAGGCGGGGCCTGCAGGTGGCCGCGCGTGCAGCCGAGAGCCGCTGCTGTACTGCAGTGCCCGCGGGAGGCCCGCAGTCCTGCCCCCAGGATGGAGGTGGTCCTGCTTCCAGCCCTTCCCGTGGGTTAGTGTGGAGCGGGCGTCATCAAACCAGAGCTTGAGCTCAAGGCGCTGGAGCTGTTCCCGACGCTGCTGAACCCTGGAAGGTGAAAGGTTAACAAGCCGAAGGAAGTGCTGTTTGTCCCAAGGGAAGAAAACTCAAAATCAGCTTTGTCCAAGACCGCAAATATCCAGGGGCTCCAGAGTGATTTGGCTCCCATTTCCGGTCTGAGTTCTCAAGGAAGCAGAACGCTGAGGCATCTTCCTAACCTGGGAGGTCAAGGCCCAGGCCCTGCTGCTTCTCTGGGGCCAGAGCCCCAGGACCCGACGCAGACACAGGAGGGAGCGCTGACGTGCGACCAGGGGCAGGTCGCCCTGTGTGTCCAGCCGTAAATCCAGGGCTTTGGGCCAAATAATTTGGGTTTCTTTCAGCTGCAGGCTTTCCTTCCATCCCCCTCCCCCATCGTGAACAGTGAGTAGTGCTGGGTCCCCGCCAGGCTCTGCCAGGCTCCGGCCCTTTCAGACAGGAAGCCCAGCCCTGGGGTGTTAATGGAGCAGCGTTTTGAGTTGCAGAACCCCACCCCCCGGGGGAAGCCACAGCTATGCTGACCTCCAACTCAGCTGCCTCCCTGGGACACAGTGAGGGGACAATGGAAGGACTCAAGGATCCAGAGCAATTCTCTCAAAAGCAGTTCACTTTTCTGGGAAGCATCCTGCCCATGAAGGATGGGGCTGTTGCATTTTTCGGTGGAGGATGCCAGGTGCCAGCAGCAGCCTCGGGTGCCCCTAGCCGGCCCCAGCCAGGCCTGTGCTGTCACCTGCTGACTCACTTTAACAGCTGGACAGTGAGGTGGCCAGGATGCAGTGCTGCCTATTACAGTAATTCCTTGGGAACTCCCCGGCGGTCCAGTGGTTAGGACTCCACAGCTTCACTGCCGAGGGCCCGGGTTCAATCCCTGGTTGGGGAACTAAGATCCCGCAAGCCGTGCTATGAGGCCAAAAAAAAAAGAAAAGTAAAAAAGATTCCTTATTAGAAGAAACTCAACTTAGGATGTTAAAACCCTTAAAAAAAAAAAAAAAGGCAACTCAACTAAATGGAGGTTCTCGTGTGACCCCTGGTTCCCTTTGCCGTTTCCATGGTGCCAAAGGGGGAGCATAGGTTGGTCATCGTGCTCTTACCCGCGTCACTCACACTGTTGTGAACTGTCTGGGGATTCTTAACTGCCACTTGGGTGCCACCTCACGTGGCCGCCTGGTCCCCGATGGCGGGATTCTGACCTGGGGATGCCAGGTGACCCGGGACACTGGGCCGCGTCTGCTCCAGGCTCATGGATGGGCATCCTGCCCTCGTTGCTTACGGGGTAGAATTGGGTTGTTCTGCCCTCTGGACAGAGGTTCCTGCTTCCTTGTTCTGTCGCTATATTGCTTTAGGCCGGAATCGCCTACAAATTCTCCCAGCGTGGGTGGGAGTGCCATTGTCAGTGGGGCTATGAGCACACTCTTTGGCTGTGAAAATTTTTTTAATTAAAAAAAAAATGCTCTCCTTACACGTGGTAAGCATTTCATGCAGCACCTGGGAACTTGGTGAGAGGTTGGCGTCTTCCAGGGCCCAGAGGCAGCCACGTCCGCCCTGCTCACTCCCCTGCCCCTCGGGCCCCTTTGCAGGCCCAGGGGTGGGGCTGGGGGTTCTGTATACGAATGGGGCGCTGCACACCCTCTGCCGGGCTGGCTCTGCCACTTTACGGTCTGTCTTCGAGACTGTTCTGCACAGAGCCAGGCCTCGTTCTTTTTGATGGCTGCACAGTGGCTGACTCCTGAGTGCTGGCTGGGTGCCAGGCGCTGTTTCCCACGTCCGACCTGGGTCGCCTGCTGCAGCGCCCAGGGTTCCCTGCATGTGTGCACCACGTGACCACGCAACGGGCATCTCTGTTGCCTTCAGTCCCTTGTTGTCACCAGTGAGGCTGCAGGAAACATTCTCCTACATGTCTTAGTGCACACGTGTGCGTTGATCCCCGCCATAAACTCTCTTAATTTTTATTTTTATTTTGGCTTCATTGGGTCTTTGTTGCTGCGTGCGGGCTTTCTCTAGTTGCTGCGAGTGGGGGCTACTCTTTGCTGTGACGCGTGGGCTTCTCATTACGGTGGCTTCTCTTGTTGCGAAGCAGGGGCTCTAGGCGTGCGGGCTTCAGTAGTTGTGGCACGCGGGCTCAGTAGCTGTGGCACACGGGCTCAGTAGTTGTGGCGCACGGGCTTAGCTGCTCCGCGGTATGTGGGATCCTCCCAGGCCAGGGCTCGAACCCGTGTCCCCTGCATCGGCAGGCGGATTGTTAACCTCTGCGCCACCAGGGAAGCCCCTGACCGTAAACTGTTGACGGGGAATTGCTGGGGCAGAGCGTTGTGCATTTGGGCCGGGCAGTGCTTGGCTACTTTGGCTCAGCGTCGGGTGGTTTTCTAGGGATGTGAGAGGCTGCGTGACGGGGCCGAGGGGAGCTGGCCCGGTGCTGGGTTGACACGTGTTCCCTTCTGTCTGCTCCAGGTCGGCTGGATGATGTGGAACTGGATGGTGTCTGCTCTCGCCACGGGGGCGGCCGTGGTCCTCTACGACGGCTCCCCGCTGGTGCCCACCCCCAATGTGCTCTGGGACCTGGTCGACAGGATCGGGTAGGTACCCGGGACACTCAGACACAGGGCGGCCGCTCTGAGGATCTGGGTGCCGTCTCTGGAATGCTTTGCCACCCTCGATGTCCCCCTCTTGGTGGGGGTGGCTGTGTGAGGGTGTGGAGGTGCTAGGAGTAGGTGAAGCTGTCAAGGAGGGTGGGAAGGGGCGGGCGCCCCTGACAGGGACCGACCATGGAGATCCACGTAGTGCGGAGGGGGCTGCCCCGCCCCTCAAGGCCCAGGTGTGAGCTCTGAAACCTCGGGCACCGGGAGAGGGAACGTGGTCTTTTTTTTTGTAACTCTGGATTCTAAGAACTTGCAGAGCTGCGACCCAGAAGAGAGGCAGACTGAGGGCTGATGAGAGCTTTGTTTCACGCGGGGCCCATGGCCGCAAGGGTGATAGAGAATGACCCAGGCTGAACCTGGGGTCGGGACGGTGTGGAGATGCTCATCCGGGGGAGGGCAGGTCTGTCTCTGGGGCGTTCCCAGCGTTTGGCCTTACCGCCTGCCTTCCTGCGAGCCCTCAGGGCTGGCCAGCGCCTCGAGGGTCTCCCAACGGTGTGGAGATGCTCATCCGGGGGAGGGTAGGTCTGTCTCTGGGGCGTTCCCAGCGTTGGCCTTACCGCCTGCCTTTCTGCGAGCCCTCAGGGCTGGCCAGCGCCTCGAGGGTCTCCCAGGACCCAGCAGGGTGCTTCCAGATGCCCCGCTGCCGGTACTGCAGAAGGGCATCCCCGCCTCCCCACAGTCCTGTGAACAGGACGGCAAGCGGCATCCTGATGGCAGAGGCGGCGGCCAGCTAAGGGGCAGTGTCAGGGGAAGGGTGAAGTGGCGCCTCTTCTCCCCCAGGCCCCCTCACCGTCATTGCCAGAAACTGTCCAAAGACCCTGTTCCGTTGGCACTTCCTTTGCTGATGAATTCATCATAGGCGGCGGACGCATTCTCGCCGCTGCGGCTGGTGGTTGCCGTTGGCCTAATGATCATGTTTCCAAGAACGAGAACACGGAAGCTGGCAGGGCTCCCGTGGCCCAGGAGTTAGCCACGCTCTGAAATGTTCTAATTACGTTACCTTTGAGTCCATTTACGTTGGGGAAACAGGAGGAACCGCTAATGTTCTTAAATCCTCGGGCATTAATATTTGAAGTATAACTTTGGCCTGGGTGATATTTAAATCCTGACATTTGGCTCACAGTATTAGCGAGGAAATTTATTTCCTAATGAGCTTGTTGCCAGTGAAAGGTTAATCAAACCCCTGGGAGGATCTCTGCCCTGAACACCTGTAAGCCGCGCTCAGGAGGAGACACTCTGGACGTGTATGCCTGTGCCACGGGAGGAGGGATGGAGAGAGAAAGGTACATCCCCGGGGCTTAGAGCTAATGAAGTCGAAGGATGGAAGGCCCGGGCAGACCCAGCTTTGCGTGTGTGTACGTGCACACGTGTGAGTGTGTATGTGCACGAGTGTGAGCACGCATGTCTGTGAGTGTGCACATACACTTATGTGCACACGTGGGTGTGAGAACACCCATGCCTGTGGATGAGTGTGTGTGTGCCTGCATGTGATTGTGTGCAGGTGTGTGTGCAAGCGTGCATGTGGGAGTGCGTTCGCAGCCCTGTGGTTTGGGTCTGTGTAGAACGCACGTGCTGGGCCTCCGCCTTACATCCCGGTTTGGCCTGTGCCCCGGACGCCAGCTGAGCCGTGGCCTTGGCCGTCCTCAGGGCCCCTCTGGCCTGGCCCTTCACCCGGCTGGGGGGGCTCATCTGCTGAGGTCAGCGAGGCAGGTGCCGCTCGTTGGCCTGTGAGGGGCGCCCGAAGGGCAGCACGGCGCTCCGGCCGTCCACGCGGGTGACAGGAGAGGGGGCAGGTCAGACGGGGCGGGATGCCTTCATTCCAGCTCTGCCACCTCCCGACGCTGAAGTAACACCAAATCAAACGTGCTTTCACCTAAAATCCTGTGGGTTTGTGGCAGGAGGAGCGACGCTTCAGCGCTGGCAGGGCGGGCAGGGGCCTCGCAGTGCGATTTAAGGGCCTCTCACGTTTAAAATAACGTTGATGCACTTGGGGACGAAGTCTTCGTCGATTGTCACCGTGTCAGCGCACAGGCTTACTAACATGTTTTATAACTGAGCAGTTATTTTGCAGACGTGAACAAGGTTAAAGGACGGATTGTCCTCTTTGTTTGGGGTGTGTTGCTGGGCTCTCCAGGTCTGGGCCGGGGAACATTCTGGTTGGGGTCAGGGCAGAACTCTGGGGTCTCTGTCCAGGTTTGCAACGGGGCAGGCAGTTCACGTTTAGGACTGCGGGACGTGTGTTGCAGGCCAGGGCAGTGGCGGGTGCCGAGGCCCCAAGGGGACCGAGATGGGGGTGGTGCGGAGGCTGGGAGGAGGCCCTCGTGGCTGGATGTGGGCAGTCGATTCGGGCGGTGGAGCTGGGTGAGGGGGAGGGCAGGGTCCCCCAGGGATTTCGGGGCTGTGCCGCGGGGCGGGTGTCTTCCGCGTGACGTGGCACCCCGTTGGGGCGTTGAACTTGGGGGCGCTACACGATCCCCCCGCGAACTGCGGGGTCGAGGGCAGACCGGGCAGACCGGGGCTCAGGCTGGCGGAGCCTTGGAGGAGCTGCGTCTGCAGGTGGCTCCTTGCAGGGCTCCGGGCTGGGGTGAGCCGGGGAGCTGCCTCGTTCCTCGTGGGGTGCTTCCCAGCAGCACTCGCGAAAATGACACAGCGCCGAGCACACAGGCACGGGCACCTGCGCTTCATGAGCTCTGTGTTTTTTAAACTGCCTTTTACCCAAGCCCTGGAGACAGACGGTGAGGCCTGGCCGTTCCTTCACACAAGCAGGCCTGGGGCCGAGCCCCGGGGACGCCGTGGCAGTCTTTACACATCGCTGAGCGCGGTTTGCAGACAGACACCTGCGACTTGGGGAGAGGGGAGCGGATGGGGGCTGAGCAGAAATCTGCGTGCTGCTCTGTGTGGTCGGTGGCTGGAGATCTCTGTACCTGTGGCTGAGGCTGTCACTGCTGTCCGTCAGCATGTGATGGGTCCCTGGTCTCCTGTTGAAATACGGGTGACGCCTTAATTCTCAGAGGTGATCTGGAATCAGCTAATCAGACTACCTGAGTTTATGGAATAAGTGAGGAGGGGGTGGGGATTGTGTACGTTTCCTGGTCCCCACGACCTCCCAGCTCCCAAAACAGCCTTCACCAAGGACACAGCGACCCAGGAAGTGTCCGCGGTTTTAGTGGTTGCAGGGTGTCCCGGTGAAGTGAAGAAAAGAAAGGGACTGGCGGCATGAAGGACAGTAGTTTTGAGCCGTGGATTCTGCCCCTCCCAGCCCAGCCGGCCCTGGTTCTGTGTGTCTGTGCCTCTGAGCTCTGTCAAGCACCAGATAGCACATGGCTGTCTCCCTGGAATGAATCTCGCCAGCCAGGTGCGAAGGGATGGGTTTTGCCGCCCAGAGGGGCAGGAGGGACCTGGATTTTATGGCCTCCTTCAGCCCCCAGGAGAAAACAGCCATTAGTTAGGAAGGTAGAGCTTTCTAGGAAGGAAACAGAACATGAAGTAACACTCTTCCCTTGAAAACACAATGACTTATACTCAGCATAACGTGTTGTTCTCAATGCAAACTTGGGGATAAAGGACTAGATTCTAAATGTTCAAAAAGAGAAGAAGGGCTTCCCTGGTGGCGCAGTGGTTGGGAGTCTGCCTGCCGATGCAGGGGACACGGGTTCGTGCCCCGGTCCGGGAGGATCCCACATGCCGCGGAGCGGCTGGGTCCGTGGGCCATGGCCGCTGAGCCTGCGCGTCCGGAGCCTGTGCTCCACAACGGGAGGGGCCACGGCAGTGAGAGGCCCGCGTACCGCAAAAAAAAAAAAAAAAAAAAAAAAAAAAAGAGAAGAAGAGTGGTTTTCTAAGTTTCATAAAAATGTGAGCTTATTTAAGAAAGGGAGATGGGTCAGGAATTCCAGGCATGGCACCTGGAAAAAAAAAAAAAAAAGCTCCCACGGCCCTCTCCACTTCCCTGGAAAATGATCGCAAGCGCTCAGAATTTGAGGGGTCTTGATTCTGTGGCCTCCTTTGGTCCCCCCGAGAGAAAACGTCCTGCAGCTGGGAAGATGGTGGGTTTATGTGCAGACGGTTGTTTTAAGTAGAGCCAAAGGTTAAAGGGAGCCCGGGTGCTCTGCAGACGTGTCAGTGCTGGCCTCAGAGTAACGCAGGTGTTGTAACTGGCTTTCAACTACATATTAAGCGTTAATTCAACCCAGAAAAATGACGTGTCTTGGATTTTGCAACCTCGTCCGAAATGGGTCACTAATTTGAGAAAGCTTCGGTACCTGGAATATGCAAGAGCCTTGACGAGTTTCCGGTGTCTTCTTAACTTCAGCATCACCATCCTTGGAACGGGTGCAAAGTGGCTGTCAGTGCTGGAAGAGAAAGATGTGAAGCCAGGTAAGCGTGCCTCCCAGGGTGTCCGTTCCCTGTCTCGCCAGCCGCGGAAATCAGATCCACTCTGTTACCTGGTTCCTGCAAGCCAGGCAGAGGGTGTCGGGTTTGGCTCTAATCTCTCAGTGATTCTGGCTCTAGTGGAAACTCACAGTCTCCAGACGCTGCACACGATCCTGTCCACCGGCTCCCCACTGAACGCCCAGAGCTACGACTATGTCTACAGGTGCATCAAGAGCAGCGTCCTCCTGGGCTCCATCTCAGGTACGGCCCCCACCATGTGCCTGTGCCATGGAGAAGGTTCTGGAAGAACCAGAGGACTTGGGGACCAGGCTTGGCCGTTAAGCGTGCTTCCCCTGTGACCCAGAGAGTCCACTGGCTTGAATTTATCTACGTGAACAGTCAGCAGGGCATGCACGTTTGCACGGTCGATGTTCCTTATTCTCGGTAGTTATGTTCTAGGGAGAGGCTACAAACACTGAGTTAGCCATTGCTGAACCTTTGCCGGGGGTGGAGAACGTACATACACTCCGCACCCTGATCGTAACCTTAGATCCTAAACAACTCATCCTGGTAGATTCTATTTTCTTTACAAAAGAGAAAACAAGGTTCGCACGTGCCAAGTGACTGGCCTGAGGCCACCCACTAGCTAGGTACAGAGTGGGATTCAAACCCGGTCCTGCCGCCTCAGAGCCGAGCTTCCTGCCCGCCCAGCACATCCCTTGGTCCTCCCCAGAGCCCGCCTGGTGGGCAGGGGTGCTGCTGTCGGATGGGCGTGGGGCTGTCTGCCGGGCCGGCCCAGCCCATCTCGGGGCAGCCACGTCTGTTAGGCTCTCGGCCTGTCCTCCTGCTGCTGTCCCGAGCGCCCCAGCTCCAATCCGGAAGCAGCGGAAGCAGCACTTCTGCTCCCAGCGCTGTGCTTCGTTGGGGCGCGAGACTGCCCCGAGCTTGCTGGTCACGGCCGTGAACGCGATTCTCCCGTCTTCATGGGACGTGCCAGCCGGTACCTCGAGGTGTCTGGAGGAGGGAGGCAGGTCAGCACGCTTCGATTCTGCCCGGAATTAATCCTGCCAGTTGTTGAAGCATCGAAACATTTTATGTGGGTTTCAGTCACCCTGCCCCACTCCGTTCATATACACAGAGCGTGATCAGGGAGAAGACACTTCTTAAATCACAAGGCTGTCTTTTTAGGTGTACAAACAGGTGTAAAGGGGAGCACGGACACCAGTGTCCAGATCGCCGAGTCTAGGAAGGGACCAAGTCGGGGCTCCGTGTATGCCCTCTGCCCACAGCCTCCCCCGCTTTCCTCCCTGGGCTGCCGTCTCCAACCCCTGTGCGCCCCGGTGGGCTCCGTGCGTGTCCCTGTGCCCACAGAGCATCCCGCACCGCGGGCACGTGCGAGGGGGCAGTTGTCAGCGGCTGGGCCCAGGTTCAGGCGTTAATGCCACTCCCTCTTGATGGCACCTGGGGTCCGACTCTCTTTCGAGCCCCTCCCTGAAACGGAGTGTTTTGCATCCAGCACGTGCTCTCGTGCGGGAGACTCGCACTCCAGGGACCACGGGGTTTCTGCTTCTCCGATGATTAAGTGAACATAAACCACAGCAAAGAGACTGCACGCGAGCCGTCTGCCGCGGCAGTTCCTGCAGACAGGTCTGATGGGGCGAAGCTTCCACTTTCGTGAACCTGAGTCTAGGATTTCCGTGTGACCACAAGAGGTCATTTATCTGGTGTCTCCTTCAGCACGTAGCCCTGGTCAGAACGATAAATCACCCGGACACGGGAGGTTCAGTCCAGTTTCTAAGTCACCTCCCCGCTCCCTCCCTGAAGAGAAGCTCAGCTCTCTGGGAATTTTTCTGTATTTATCTGGAGAAAGAGTAGTATATATTTGTCCTCCGGGGTCTTTCTCCTTTATTGTTCATTAATAAAAAACATGGACAGTTCGTCTCAGTCTTCTGCAATTTTTTTTTTTTGGCCGGGCCGTGTGGCTTGTGGGATCCTACTTCCCCAACCGGGGATCGAACCCAGGCCCTCGGCAGTGAAAGACTGGAGCCCTAACCACTGGGCCACCAGGGAAGTCCCGGTCTTCCGAATCTTGAATCTCCTTTTGTTTGCAGGGGGCACCGACATCATGTCTTGCTTCGCGGGCCAGAATCCTTCAATTCCTGTGTACAAAGGGGAAATTCAGGCCCGGAACCTGGGCATGGCCGTGGAGGTGTGGAACGAGGAAGGTGATGGCTCCAAACCCTTTCTCTCTCTGTGACGAGGTGTGAGTGGTAACTTGGATACACTTGGATGTGTAACTTTGCTTGGGGCCAGTTCTCCAAAACTGCCCCGTCTGAGGGGCCGGCCCCTGCCACCGCTCGCAGACTGACGGCCCCCGAGCCTGGCTGAACACCCGCCGGGCTCCCCGGCCTCCTGCAGCCCGTCTGGCTGAGGGGAGTAGGTGTTGGCCTGCAGCACAGACGGAGGGCCACGTGCTTGGAACCCCAGGCAGGCATGCAAACTCTGGGGTCGCTGCTGAGGCCACCCCACTGCCTCAGCAGCCCCGTGCCCTGACCCTGGCGAGGACCCAGAGCGAGATGCAGGACCCGAGGGGCAGCGCGATACCGTTTGTGCAGTGTTTAGAAACACGCAAAATGACATGTTATCCAGGTGTGTGTAGATGTGGTAAAATGATTAATCCACAGAAGGGAACGGTACAGGATTGAAGTTGAGCGAGAGTGGGGGGAGCGTGGTGGGGAGCAGTAACGTGGCTTTCGGTGACGCCGGCCTGATGGGCGTGTGGGCGGGGCCGGCTGCATGGCTTTGGATGTGTCTGAAATACTCTGTGATAGCTCAGAGCTTAAAAAAGGAGAGAAGGAGAGAAAGAGAGCCGGGGCGTTTGGCTGTGGCATGTTCTCAGTTTAGCTTTCATTCCTCCCCGGCAGGAAAGGCAGTCTGGGGGGAGAGCGGTGAACTGGTGTGTACCAAGCCGCTCCCCAGTCAGCCCACGCACTTCTGGAACGACGAGAACGGCAGCAAGTACCGGAAGGCGTATTTCTCCAAATTCCCAGGTGGGTCGGGATGCAGGTGGAGCTGCCCAGATTCCCGCCCGGGCTGGGCCTTCGGTGTCTAATTCTGGACGGGCCTGCCCCCTGCCGGCCACCCCGCCAAAGCCTGGTGAGGCTGCTCGCAGCTCATTCCGCCAGGGGGGCAATGATGAATTTTTGATCAGTATCTGGTCACCGTCAGCTTGAAGCCATCTTATGAAACCCTAATCTGGGTGTAGATTACTCTTAACCACCCTCTGTGCCCGGAGCCCCTTGGCCCGGAGCCCTGCTCCTGGCCGCCGGCACGACCCGCTGGTTTGGCTGCGTAGGGGCAGGAGGCCCGCTTGCTTATCCAGGCTCGTCTGCCTGTTCGGGGAGAGATGCGTGTGCGAGAGGTGTCTGGCTGGGGTCTCCTCTGTCTCACACCCCATCAACCAGTCCTCGTGGAGGTGATGGGAGAAGAGAGCTTTTGCAGCGGGATGATTAATTCCAGGCCGTCACTCACTCAGGCTGCCAGCCTCCGTTCACCTTCGGAGTGGTGTCTTGCCCCAGAGCTGGAAAGTCTCTTTATTTAAAGTTCTGATTCCTGCCTCCTTATCTTATTTCATAAGCAACCTCGAGTGATTGCAGCTATGTAACTCATAATGTAGCGAGCCTTCTGCTCCAGAGTTATTTACACCTAAGTACTTGCTGTCTTCAACCTCTAGAAAGGTAATTCTATCTGGCATAAATCACATGTGGTGAATCAGAAAGCGGCAGGTGACCATCGCGGGTAGAAGGTGCCACGGATCCGTCCCGTTTCTCTACTCGGCCTTGCGTGTTCCCGTGTAATGTCCCACATAAAAGCCATCGTACCTGGCATAGCACGTCGCATTTGAGGGTAGTGGGAGCATCCCTCCCCGCCATGTGGCCTGGCCTCCGTTGGATGCCTCTGCATTTAAGCCCCACCTTGGGTCCTGCCAGTGTGTAGCTGTTCAGACAGACTAAAGCAGACTAGAGAGAGAGAGAAGTTCCTCAAATGACCTTGAAGAGGAGTCGGGGCTCCTGTCCTAGGAAGGGATTAGAACCTCAGCTTGAAGATCCATCTAAGAAATGACATCTCTTCGTCTTCTGCAACACTGCTCTTTGAAAACTCTTTTCTGTCATTTTTTTGTTATATATGCAAGGGTTCTCATGATAAATGTCTCTCAGGATTAATTTCAGAAAAAGTCTTTATTTCCAAAGCTCTGATATTCCTTCTTGGAGGAGACAAATACTTGGTGACCTGTTATATTTTCCATTTTTGCCTTGGCTGCCAGGAAACTCAGAGCTGCCATCATTGCTTTGTTGTAGCAGTCCTCTCACCCCAGTGCAGAGTTTCTGATCCTTTCAATAATCCCATCATATAGTTGGCTTTATAGGTAGCTTCCTCAAATACTTTCTGGAAGTAGGTGTGACATATGAATAAATACGGAGAAATAAGGGCAGATAAGATAATGGGATCTGAAGCTGTTGGTCATGGTCAGGGTGGACACAGGCTGAACTTAGACCACTTCTCCAGGCCCAGCACTGAGAGATTCTTGGACTGTATAGGACATGGCTCGATAAAAGAAAACAACAACAAAGAAGCAAGGTCTTCCTTTCTGCAACAGGCATCCGACATCACTGCCCTGAAAAATTAGGCCAGGTGAAAATGTAAACTGACAAGGTGCCGATATGGAGAAGTATCCAAGGATTTATTAAGTGACAAATAGTGCAGAACCGAGGGCATTGTATGCCTTCTGTGTGAGTTTTTAAAAGGAAATGTATGTGTGTGAATAATACAAGCCATTTAGATTTTCTTTGTGACTTTTAATTATCTTTAAAAACCTAATAAAAATTTAAAAGGAGATTAAAAGCAGACTTCAGAAAGATTTAGATCATTCTGATTCTTCAAAGCAATGATTTCAGCTCTGAGTTTCCTGGTAGCCAAGGCAAAAATGGAAGTATGATGGGTACAGGTGACTGAAGATGGTAAATTCCAAATAGGAGACCAGGCCTGCCCATGAGCCATCAAGATTTTGAGCTTGATGAGATGGAGCAGGCAGAGCTTCCATTGGCCCTCGTTAGCTAAACAGGTCCAGTGGTCACAGGTCCTTTAATAAGAGAAACGTGTATGTGCAATGTGTTGTTTATTTATATTTACATTTATGTACATGGAAAGCTGGGCCACCTTTTTTTTTTTTTTTTAATGTATGGGTATACATGCTCACTCTAAAAAGATTTCGGGCAGTAGACCTCCAGGAATTAAAAGCAGGAGAAAGGCTGGGTTTGCCCATTCATTCTGGTGTATTTGTTCACGGGTCCCATCACCAAAATGGGAGAGCACGAGGAAACTCAGAGTGAAGCAAAATCACCATGAAAACAAGAGAGTTTGAACTGCAGGCCCAGGGGCATGGAAACCTAGAAGGAAACCCTTAATTTCTCTGACGTGGCAACCGGGCACCAGAGCCTCCAGCCACTTGTGGATTCATCCCCTCAGCTTCGGTTTTGCAAGAGGTTGAAGCATGTCATTTCATTTTCACAAATGAAAACTTCTTCCGGGAGATTTGCATCTTCCTTTTTCTTTGCATTTCCAGGGCTTCAGTAAGGATCAGACTCATGGGAGGTCTGACTCCATATAAGCCAGACTGTGTGTGGATCTTGGCACCCAAGTTCCAAAATGAAAAAGGATTCCTGGGAGGTGGGTGGGACAGGCCCTGCTGCTTTGTCTGCAGCTTGCTGTCTCCTGGGACCACCATGTATAAGCCTGGTTTTCTGTGTAGCCATACAGATGTGCTTCTGCCAAACTTTGGCATGTCATTTGCAAGCCTAGGAATGACTTCCACCCGTTTGTGTAGGGGAACCCTTTAAATATCCAATTAGAAAGGAGAGGTTTCAGCCACAGCAATCAGACAAGAAAAAGAAAGAAAATGCGTCCATATTGGAAGGGAAGAAGTAAAACTGTCACTGTTTGCAAATGACGTGATGCTATATATAGAAAACCCTAAAGTCTCCAGCAAAAAGCTATTAGAACTAATAAATGAATTTAGTAAAGTTGTAGGGCACAAGGTTAAGATACAGAAATGTGTTGTTCTCCTGTACACTAATAATGAACTATCGGAAAGAGAAAGCAAGAAAACGATTCCTTTAAAGCTGCATCAAAAAGAATAAAATACCTAGCGGGGAAAAAAAAGAAGAGGTTTTATTTTTTAGCTTGGGGAGGAGGGAAGAAGGCCCTCGAGGCCTCCCGTCCTCTTTGCTCAGAATAAATGAGCTCGTGAGGTCTTTCCTTCTCTTCCATGGCCTCCCACGCACTGCATGCTCCCTGCGGGCCGGGGACCTGGGCTTCATCTCCGGAGAAGCCTTGGTCGTGGCTTGTAGCCACTTGTTGGGATGAGGGCCTCAACGGAGTATGTTGTCATTGGAGGGGTAGCAGCTCAGAGTCACGCGCCAACTGGGTTATTAGCACTCACAGTTGGGACGTGTGTCAAGAACTCGGAAGGAAGAGATGGCGTCCGTGAGGACCCTGTGCTGGCTTGGTCTGCCATTTTCCCCTGGCTGGATCGCGGGGGCTCTGGGGCTTGTTCCGGGAGGCCAGGTAAATGAGTTCCGGCAGAGCTGTGCTTTTGACTGCCTCCTCCCTCCGGGCGTCTCCTCTATTTGTGGGACCCGCCAAGGGAGGAGGCCTCCAGGCAGTTCCCCTGTGCGGCGTGGCTTCTCTCTGCTGCTCCGTGTCGGGTGGAGGATGTGTCCAAAGCTGGGGCCTGATCCCTTGGATCTGTTGCTTTGCTGCATCCAGGACGGGGGCCTCCCCATGAACGACACCAGCCCAAGGGCCCAGCTGCACACTGCGGGCCACGTCGGGGTGGCTCAGGGCGCGCGGTGTCAGTGTCACCTGTTTCTTCCCTCTGTCTCCGCCCTCCACGTGCCCCGGGTTTTACCTGCTCGTTAAGCCTCTGTCTCCGTGGCTGGTGCCTTAGTTCAGGCTTAGGACTGGGACTGTTGCAGTAGCCTCCCGCCTGGTCATGCTCCTTCTGTTTATTCTGTTACAAGGTGGGCCCCAACCCCTCTGGACCTGCTCCCTCAGCCACCCCAGACCACCCTCTCTTCCCAAGGCGGGGCTTGTACTTTCCCACCCTCCATTCAGAGGCCCCCCCGAAAGCTCCATTGATCTCCCCAGTCCCCCGCTTCACATCCTCACTGCTGGGGTTGCTCTCAGGCCCCGTGAATTCCCGCAACCCTCATTGGTACCTGCGGGAGGGGTGTTTCTTGCGTGCTGCCGCATCTCAGACCCGGGTGTAGGGCGGACCCCACTAGGTGTGCCCTTGGGGGTGGGAGCTGTCTGGTTCACTTCCGCCCCCAGACCCACATCACACCTGCTTCTGGGCCTCGGGTGTGTCTGTTGACGAGAGTTACGTTGGTGTCATGCCTTCCGAGGGTGTCTGTCCAGGCAGCCGGTCAGAATTCTGTCCCCTTGGGGTGACCGAGTCCCTCTGCCCCCCCCGGCAGGTGTCTGGGTGCACGGCGACTACTGCAGACTCAACCCCAAGACCAGGGGCGTCGTCATGCTGGGCCGAAGGTGAGGGCCGCGGACTTGGCTTCTCTTCTCTGGGGCCCCGCTTCCCGAGGCAGCCGGGCAGGGAGAGGGGGGCACTTCCCGTGTCCTGGACCCTTCCATCTGCTTGGCCTGCGAGGTGGGTTGGCTGCCCCATTTGGGGCCTTTCCTGGGTTCTTCCTGTGTCAGCTTCCCAGGGGTGGGTCTGGGCCTGACGCACATTTCTGTGCCCTGCAGTGGTGGGTCGGGGGGCTTTGGGGTGGGAGGCCTGCAGCCGACGTGCGCCCCACGTCTTGTCTGCCGTCGCTACGGCCCTTCCTGGAGTGAAGGGGGGAGGGGTGCCCGCACCCGGGAGGGAGCACCTGTGCGGGGGGGAGGGGCAGGGAGGTGGCTGATGTCCCCACACAGAGGGGACCCCCTTGATAGCTAGCTTTGAGTTTAGAGGGAGAAAGGGGGTGGTTGGGATTAGGAGCTGAGGAGGCGCCGGTACTGACGGCACGTGGTCGTGGAAACGGGGTGACTGTCCCTGGGGCCCCTGCGACGGGCCTCACTCTGGAGCCGCCACGTGTCCACGACCTCGTCTCTCTCTCCAGCGACAGCACACTCAACCCCAACGGAGTGAGATTCGGCAGCTCGGAAATCTATAACATCGGTGAGCATTCTCCTCTGTCCCGGCATTATTCCCAAGTCATCCAGGAGCGGCGCAAGGACCTGCTTTCCAAAGATGCCACCTTTCGGCATAACTCTTGCCCCTTTGCCTCCGGGCGTGAGAATAGACATGTGTGAGGGTGTCCTTCTTTCTAGAACATGCCTCGTCCACACTGCTTGTAGCTCAGGAAACCTCAGGACAGGATTCCTAAGGTCCCGTGGCCCATCCCCATTCCGTTACATCTCATCCTCACGGTGAGCTCCATCAGGTCGGTCAACTGTGTCTACTCTTTATGGGTGGAGAAAGACACACAGAGAGGTTGTGTGATTGCTGGCAGTCACACAGCACCATCCAGGATGCCAAATAAAGACAGTGGGCCTTATGGGTGCACAGTAGGGTCACCTGTGAGCCTTCAAAATGTCCCACCGGGGCCATGAAATCAGCCTCCCGGGGAGGTGGCCTCATGCGGATGACAGAGTCCCAAAGTCATGTCAGGGTTGTGTAATCAGGGTGGAATCTCGATCCATGTGATTCCAGCCTTTCTTCCTCCCACCAGTGGAGTACCCTCGCGGCACTTGATTCCTTTCCTTATTTTTAAATTTGTAATTGAGTAAGTAAGGCAGGTGCCCGGCTCCTTGTAAGACGTCAGCCCTTCCAGCGCAAGCTACGGCTCTCTGACTCTGCTGGTGATAGGTGTCCTTCTGCCTGTTCCCCGGGGCTCCTGCCGGGGGCGGGGGGCAGGGGAGTCACTGCAGTCCCCATCAAGGTGGGATGGTGTGAGAGCGAGGCCCTGGCCCTGTCTCCGCAGTGGAGGCCTTCAAGGAGGTCCTGGACAGCCTGTGTGTCCCCCAGTACAACAAGGACGGGCAGGAGAGGGTGATCCTCTTCCTGAAGATGGCTTCCGGCCACACCTTCCGGCCCGACCTGGTGAAGAGGATCTGCAGCGCCATCCGCCTGGGCCTGTCCGCCCGGCACGTGCCCAGCCTTGTCCTGGAGACCCAGGGCATCCCGGTACGGCCCCCCACGAGCCCGCATGCTTCCGGAGCTCTCATCTAGACGCTTGCTCAGGCTTTAAATATAGTTGGTCCCCGTTGCCTGGCAACCCCATCCGGCCATCTCCCTCTCTCTCTCTCTTTTTTTTTTTTTTACTCTTCCTAAATTGCATGTAAAGCAACTTCTGCTAAATACCAGTCTTCAGAGGGTAAGCAGGCCCCGCCCGGCACGTCCAACTGGCTTTTCCCCTGTGTGGTTTTAGCGTGTGCTCCAATTATTAATGCAAAAATTAATTTTAACTTTTTAAAGAGTCGCTGGGGTGCCGTTCCTCTTGCCTTTTAATTTTAAGTTCTACCTGCAGAAAGAAGATTTGAATCTGTTTAGAGGCGCAGCTCCAGAAAGCTGTCCCCCCCCCCCCACCCAATACTTTGTTTAGGTTCTCAGTGCGGGAGGAGATGCACTCAGATCGGATCACGGCTTTAACTTGTGGTCGCTTACAAAACGAAGGCCTCTGTCAGCCGAGAAGGCCTCTGTGTGTACACGTGTGTGCGCACACAGCAGCGTAAGGGCACAGCCGAGCCAAGCCCGCAGAGTAGCTGTTCACAGAGGCGGGGACGGGAACGGGTTAACCGGGCCACTGGGGGAAGGAGAGTCTGGATGTTGCTCCCCGAGCAGGGGCGGGCATGTGAGGTGCAGTTAGAACCAGGGCTTTTTATACCGTCCACATATTTCCTTTCCACTTTGGTTATGCGTAGGAAGGGCCCCCGCGGCCTGGGAGTTCTCTTGTCTCACTCGGCGGGTGACTCCAGGTGACGCTGTGCAGACAGTGGCTCTCAGGGAGAGAAGGGGCTTCTTGAGTCAGTGACACTCACTGTCTTTTCCCTGGTGAGGGTCTTAGGCTTCCCTTCAGTGGATCAGTTCTGTCTGGATCTGGAACAGTTTGGGGAACTAGAATGTGAGAGTCCCCTTCGCTTTATTTTGTTGAGAATGAATCTGTGTCCTTTGCTGCCGAAATGGTGATTCCCAAACTGTATCTGCTCACAAGAAAAGTGGAGCGATTTGCTGGAAGGTGAGGAACACCCCGGCCTGTCTTTCTTTCCGTCCTCAGCCTGGCTCTCGTCCCCTGACTTCCGGGCACTCAGTTCAGCTCTCTCCTCCTCCATCGGCTTGGCCTGTGAAGTCGTTTAGAGGGTTCCCGGGGCTTTTTCAAGCGCCCTCGTGTTCTCAGATACCTGTGGTCCGAACTAATGGAGCACTTCGGAGAGGATTCGCCCTGTGCCACCAGGCTGAGGGGTGGGGGGTCTTGCCCAGCCACAGGGACTCGGGGCTGGACATGGCCAAGGTCACGGCCGGGGGTCTGGTCACACCAAGGGGAGCACGAACGGGCACCTGAGGCCCTGCCAGGCTGGAGGGCCGGCGGCCACGACTGCCCTGATCTCAACAGGTCTTTGTCACTGGTCACAGCTGACGTGCTGGCCCATCCTGACGGGAGGCTGTGCCTTATCTCCTGGGTAGGGGGGTAGGGAGGGGGCCAAGCAGGAGTCCAGGGACCTTCTGCCCCACCCCAGCCCTTCTCACCAAGAAGCAGGAGAAGGATTTCTTTTTTTTTTTTTTTTTTTTTGCGGTACGAGGGCTTCTCACTGCTGTGGCCTCTCCCATTGCGGAGCACAGGCTCCGGGCGCGCAGACCCAGCTGCTCCGCGGCATGTGGGATCTTCCCGGACCGGGGCACGAACCCTGCATTGGCAGGTGGACTCTCAACCACTGTGCCACCAGGGAAGCCCAGGGGAAGGATTTCTTCTCAAACGATGCCTTGTTTGTTTTGTCAGCTGATGCAGGCTGTTCTTGGGGCTTTAAAGCACAGAAAGCACGCGAGACGTTTGCATTTCAGGGCGAGAGGGGCTGACGACACCCCAGTGACAGGTGGTCCCTCAGAAGCCGGTGCTCAGATCCTTAATTAGTTCACATGTAGACCGAGGTTTTCAATGAATGAATTTTAATTACATCTCAGGATTAAAAAAAAAAAAAAAAGCCAGTGTGAGGAGAGATCAGGGCACCGGCGGCTGTATTAAAGGGCTCTCTGTTTGTTCCAGAACTTTCCTGGTCCCTAAACACGCCAGCACAGCTGCCAAATGACCATTGGGGTTAAAGATGAAACGCGTGCTATGAATTTTAGAGGGGCCTTTGAGCATTTGGACAGAGTCCGACTATGGGAAAAGCAGTGCCCCATCTCACTCAGATGACGGTTTTGGGGGAAGATTTGCCAGAAGTTTGGCGAGGCTCTTGGACGTAGCTCACTTTCCGGTGGTCAGGGAGAGTCACAGGAAGCCAGCCCACTCCTGAAATAAGCTAGTCTTTCTAATATAATAAACAGTGTAAGAAAGTAAATGTAAGTAAGAAAGAGGCAGTGTAACAGCAAAGCACGTCCGAGAGCTGTGTGCGCCTTAACTTATCAGCTTGCCCACAGCCTCGGGGTGATGCTCTGGTCCCCAGTTGATGTTCCAGGGGACAAACCCAGGTTAAGGAACTCGCTCACGGTCACCCACCGAGAATCGCTCGCTCTGGTCGCTCCAGGTCACGATGGTCGTCTCGGCTTGGACGTGCCCAGATGTCAGAGCTGAGGGACTTCTTTCCCCTTCGGGTCTAAACGCTCTTCCTGTCTGCTTCTTCCCCTCCCCCGGCAGTACACCCTCAACGGCAAGAAAGTGGAAATGGCCGTGAAGCAGATCATCGCTGGGAAAACCGTGGAGCACCACAAAGCCTTCTCGAACCCCGAGACCCTGGATTTGTACCGGGACGTCCCCGAGCTGCAGGACTTTTGAGCCAGGCCAGCTGGCACGTCCCTGAGCCACACAAGTCTGTACTGTCACTTCTGTGCGTTCAAGAAGTTACTTAGAGGGACTTCCCTGGTGGCGCAGTGGTTAGCAGTTCGCCTGCCAATGCACGGGACACGGGTTCGAGCCTGGTCCGGGAGGATCCCACATGCCGCGGAGCAGTGAAGCCCGTGCGCCACAACTACTGAAGCCTGTGCTCTGGAGCCTGTGCTCTGCGAGGAGAGAAGCCACCGCAATGAGAAGCCCGCTCGCCGCAACTAGAGAAAGCCTGGGGACAGCAACGAAGACCCAACGCAGCCAAAAATAAATAAATAAATTATAAAAAAAAAAAAAAAGAAATGACTTAGAAACCTATGGCTCTTCGAAAAGCAGTTTGCGCCAAGTCCGTAGGCCTGGGGAAGAACGATTCTCCGCTCTGCGGTTTCATCTGGTGGATCCCTGAGTCTTCCACCCGCCACAGGGGGATCCTGACCTTCAGGAGCCGAAAGGGAGGGTTTGGGTTGTATGTGTGGCAGTCTGGAGATTGTATGTCTTTGCACACTCGCAGGGAGGAGCTGGGGTCTCCTGTGCGTGCACCGGCATGGCCGACGCCTGGTCTCCATCCAGGGCCCGCAAGCATCCTGGTGACGGCTCACCCCAGGGCAGTGACCGGCCTGCAGCTTTGTACTGTGGTTCCATTTACCTCTCTTAAGGCCCAGATCTCTTTCTTCCCTTTGTTTTGGTCTCCCGGCTCTGGCCTCCACCCTTCAGGGCCCATCTGTCTGCTGTGGCACGTTACCTGTCACGGCGCCCGTCCCAGGGTGACTTTACAGCATCTCACGGCAGATTCTCAGGACCCCGGGTCGACCGCTCTCCCGCGCTTTGTGTGTCACAGACAGAATCTGGGCAGCTCCTGGGGGAACCGTGTGTCACACCCAGCCACCGGTGCTCCCCAGCAGATAGAGTTCCAGTTCCCTTTGGAGAATGAGTGAGTTTCACGTTTTAATAGGATCTCTTAATTTCACGGGCTTTGAGTGGTTTGAAAATTTTTTAATGTTAATTGTGTGGTGTGTGGGTGTTTGAAGGTGTGGGTGATGTCCACGCTGTGGGGAGTGTCACTCAGGGATGCGGACGAGCCCCCAGGTCACGGGTCCTGCTGAGGCAGAGCCGCGGGGCCTCAGGGGACGTGGCCTCACTGCACAGGGGGTCGGGACCTGCACATCAAAAGCTTGTCGCCAGCAGCTGTATGTACTTTTGAATGTACTGTTCAGTGCAGCCTCTTAACACACTCCTGTCATCGTAATGTTCATTTCTGTATTATTTGAAACCGAGTACGGTGAAAAGCTTTCTTGAACCCTTTTTCTTGTGGATTATAGAAAAGGGGCAGCCCTGAGTTTACTGGAGTTAATTTATGACCACATTTTAAATGCAGAGTAAAGTCCGGAAAAGTGATTCTATCCCGGGATAGTAAAGAGGTTTCCCCTCAGGTGGCAGCTCTGGTAAACTGGTGACAGGCAGAGTGTCCCATTCAGAAGGACTCTGAAGCCAAATCTCAGCTGAAAAGAAATGCATCAGGATTGGCCAGCAATGTCTGTCATGGCTAAACGATGGATTGTTTCTTGTCAAGTGTGAATGTCAAGTATGAACTGGGTATTGTAAGAGATTGGATAGGTCTCTGCCAACTTAGAGGCAGACACACAATGTTTAATAAACTATTTCAAACTTCATAAAAAAACGGGGCAGGTGCTATGAGGCATTTAATACAGTAAGCATATACGTATACGTGCACACACCTTGCGAGCGGTGTGCTGCGTGTTTTCTCTGAAGCCGGGGCTGGATCTGAGGGCCTAAAGCTGGTGCAGATGGGGCAGCCAGGAGCCGCAACCCGCTGGGAGATGTTTGGCCCAGGTGGCGGGGGCATGTCCTGGGTCCCTGCGAGTTAGCGGCTGTGCCTGGTGACCGAATGGCCCCCGAACCCTTCTCAGTGTGAAGCCACCCCCCAGAGGACGAGGACTTTCCTCACCCTGGGCTCCCCCAGGGCTCAGGGCCGCCGGGGTTCTGGACAGCACTTTCTCATCATTGCAGGAGCCGGGTGCCACTTGGGTCGTGCCTGGCTCTGTGTCGCAGCATCCGGGCTGCCCCCGGCAGGGCTCATTTTTCTCGCGTCATGGCAGGTTAGGGGCCGCTGTAGGGCGAGTGTAGGGGTGATAGGTGCCCGGCTCCTCCTGTGCCCTGGGCTCCGCCGTGCTTGCGTGGGGCTGCTCACCCCGCCCACGTCCCAGGCAGGAAGGAGGACGTGACCAGGGCTGGGCGAGAAGCAAAGAGCCTGTCCCTCCTCAGCATGCCCCGTTTGTATCAGCAAAACAATGGCTTTTCTGGAAAGCCCACCCAGTGCACATCTGCTCATGCCTCAGAGGCCAGAACTGGCCACAGGCCACCTCTCCCTGCGGGGGAGGCTGGACAGCTGAGTGTTTTTAAACCGGGCCTGTTACCTTTGCGTACAGGCATACCTCATTTTATCGCACTTCGCTTTATTGTGCTTCGCAGATATTGTGTTTTGGGTTTTTTTTTTTTTTTTTTTTTTACCAGTTGAAGGTTTGTGACAACCCTGTGCAAATCTGTTGGTGCTGTCTGCTCACTTCGTGTCCTTGTGTCACATTTTGGCAATTCTCGCGATATTTCAAACCCTCCACCTGCAAGAAGATGACAACTCACTGAAGGCTCAGACAGAAGTTTTTAGCCATAAAGTATTTTTTAGTTAAGGTACGTACATTTTTGTTTTAGATATAATGCCATCGCATAGTTAATAGACTACAGTATAGTATAAACAACCTTTATGCGCGTTGGGAAACCAAAAACTTCGTGTGACTCGCTCTATTGCGGTGGTCGGGACAGAACCGGCCATGTCTCCCAAGTATGCCTGTATTAGTTTCCTGCTGCTGCTGTAACAAATTACCACAAACTTCAACCAGCATGAATTTATTATAGTTCTGGGGGGGTCGGAAGTGTGACGCAGGTTTCGCTGGGCTAAAATCAGAGCGCCGGCAGGTGGTGTTCCTTCTGCGGGCTCTAGGGGGCGCCCGTTCCTTGCCGTCCAGCTTCTGGAGGCACCTCCCTCCTCGGCTGGTGGCTCATCCCTCATCCTCAAAGGCCGCAGCAATCTAACACCCCTGCCTCCCTCTTCCGCGTACAAGGACCTCTGTGATTACCCTCACTCGAAGAGTCCAGGATAATCCCCTATTTTAACACCTACTGATTAGCAAGCTTAATTCTGTCTGCAGCCTTAAATGCCCCTGGCCACATAACCTAACGTTTTCACAGGTTCCAGGGATTGGGATGTGGGCATCTTTCTGGGGGTGGGAGTGGGATTATTCTGCCTACCTGGCTTTGCAAACTCCGCCAGGTGCTGTAGGGCAGGAAGAGCGAAGAGTGGTGGTCAGGAAGGCGTGAGCCCCGAGCGGGGAGAGTGAACAGTCGGGACCCCTGGTTGCTGACTGCCCCCGGGCGGGGCTCATCCTCCCCGTGTGACCGGCCTGCCAGCCTCCCTCCCAGGGCTAAGGTCAGACCCGGGACCCCCGGCCCTCTCCGGCCGGGTGCTTGGAAGCCACTTCATATTGGCTGTGCCTGAGGAGTCGTTAGGGCTTACTCGCCCTGCCCTTTAGTTCTGGCAAGACGTCCCGGGCCGGCTGAACTCACGCGTCCTTATTAATAAGCCGCGCTGGACAACTTCATTAACGAGAGACAGATGGGCTGGAACAACAGCCCACTCCATCGCCCGCGGAGCCAGCTCTCCCGTGGAGTGCCTTGGCCCCAGCATCGCTCTTCAAAACCCCGGCACCTGCCGGCCAGCTGCACTGAGCCTTCCTCCCTACTCCTGTCCTTCCCGTTCCCACACCACCCGTGTCCCAGCAGGAGCTCCAGGGAGCCTTAGGACCTGCAGCAAGGCCTGGCCGGGGCTGCGAAGTTCTGTGCCCCTGGTCGCCCCCCACGGGTGACAGAGGAGAGTAGGGAAGGAGAAAACGGGCAAGCTGACTTCTGGAAAATTCTTCCATCCACCCGGCGCCCGATCCAGACCCTCCCTGCCGCCCCCGCCCTCCCCCAGCGCCACCCTGTCACCCCGAGCACCATCGTGCACAAAACACAAGAACGGTTCCGGTTCATCAAGCAAATAGGTGTTGAACACACAGCGAAGGTGATGGGGAGCCTGTCGGATTCCGCCGGGAAGCCCAAGCTGGCGTTGATGAGCCGAGTTGCCGTTTACATCAACACAAACTCATTCTAAAAGCCTGCTGCCATCATGTCCCCAAGCCTTGAAGGCTGTCATAAATGGAAAAGAAAAGGCCCGCTTAGATGATGTTTAAAATGCACTGTGAGCTAAGTGCCGGCTCCTTGTCACGGCTGATCATCTGGGAGCGTGCCCTTGGCCGTCCCAGCAGCAAGTGGATGGTCTTATAATTTCATTAGATGACTTCCAGGGGAGAAACCGTTGTTAAGTCAATTCATTATGCTCTGGAACAATTTCCAAACTTTTTCATCTTGGGACCTCCCTGTGCTTCCTCCTACTCTTTCTTTCCCTGGCTCGAACTGTAAATCATGAGTCAGGCTAGGTTTTGGGGAGAGGAAAAGGGACAGCCTGGACCCAGTTTTCATTTTCTGGGCTTCGAGCTTGCCGGTCTCATCAGTCCTGCTCACCATTTACCTGCTGAGCTTGGTCTCACTCCTTTTGGTGTCCGTTTGCATTTTTCAATCATGACTCAGGATTTTCCTGGCTACGTGTAACAGAAACCCCGATCCAAACTGGCTCAGGCGAAAAAAGGGTATTATTGGCCCACAATTCTGAAAACTCAAGTGCTACGACTAGCTTCAAGTGTGGCAGGATCCAGGGGCTCCGTGATGTCATCAGTGTGCTCTGCCCCCATATCAGCTCTGCCCTCCTCTGTGTTGATCACATTCTCAGATGGCTTCTCCTCTCAGGAGAGCAAGGTAAATACTTACAGCTCCAGGCTACGTCCTCACAGGGCTGAGAGGGGAGAAACATTTTTTTCCCCTAGCAGTTCCAACGTGAGTTGCCATGTTGAAGCTCATTGGACTGTTTGGATCACGTGCCCAAACCTGAGCCAATCACTGTGGCCAGGAGGAGAGACTATGCTGATTGGCAAAGCCTGGGTCACATGACTCCCCGGCAGGCGTGGAGCCGGCTCCTTCCAGTAAGCGGGACTGAGGGTGAGGGAGGTGGGTTCTGGAGGAGCTTGTGGCTTTGCTCTAAGAAGCAGGGGCAGGGACTTCTCTGGTGGTCCAGTGGTTAAGACTCCGAGGAAGACTCAGCACTTCGGGGAGCGGGTTGGATCCCTGGTCGGGGAACGAAGCTCTCCCAAGCCGGGCGGGCACGGCCAAAAAAAAAAAAGGCAGAGGCAGCAACCAGCCCCTCTGTTTCTTTTCATCTTTTCTTAGGTGTCAGCCCTTCTCTTCTTTCCTCCCGGGTTCCTTCTTTCTCTAGGAGAGACTCCTTCTCACCTGTGTCTCTCTCCCTGCTCCTGTGCCCCTCCCCAGCTCGACAGAATCTCAGGTTGCTTGGAAAACAAGCTGGGTCCTGGTGACTTAGAATGGATTTCCAGATTAAGAAAATAGGGGTGGGCTGGGGAGAAATGTGCTCTGTTTTTTCCATAACCTAAACTCTGCAAAGTAAAGCTCTGAAATCTTATGTTTGCCTTTAAAAGTCTGTGAGACTCGGGGTTAACATTTAGCTGCCCCCCTCTGAGGCCTCTGCAGCCCAGGTGCTGGGCCAGGGGCTGCGGTGTGGGCAGGTGGGCTCAGCCCGCCTGGGGGGCTGACGCAGTGCCACTCTTCCTCCTGCCCACACCTGGGGCCCCTGCTCCCCTCCCCTCCCCTCCCCTCTCCTTCCTCCTCTCTCCTCCTCCCCTCCCCTTTTCCCCTCTTCCCCCTTCTCTCCCCACCCCTCCCATCTCTTGACTTTAGACCACTTTCCCTCTCTGTGCCTCAGTTTCCTCACTCAAGACGTGGGATGATAAGAAACAACCACCTGCTATGGCTGGGAGAGGCTGCAGTGAGGCCAGAGATAGAAATCACTATAAACAAAGGCACCGGGATCACTCAGGTCAAACCCTGCACCTGCCTGAAGTTCTTCACCCCTCAGACCACCACGCCTGAAACGGACTCACATCCCCTCTCCCTGGGAAGCCTGTCCCGCTGTGCCAGTCTGGGCTGACATGTCCCGTCTGTAGTGGACACACCCTACAATGGCCCCATAGTTCCCACCCTTAGCACCCACACTTGTGTGTTACCTACTCCTCTTGATGTGAGTGGGACCTGTGACCTGAGTCTAACCAATAGGATATGGCAAAGGTGAAGAGATTTTGCAGATGCAGTTAAGGTCCACAATCAGCTGACTTTGCATTAATCAAAAGGAAGTCTATCCAGGTGGGCCTGAAATAATGACACGAGTCCTTTGCAAGAAGTTCCAGGCCTTCCCTGAAGTCAGAGACTCCAAGTAGCAGAAATTTCTGGCTTTAAAAAAGCAAGCTACCATGTATTCTACAGCCACAGGAAGTGAATTCTGCCAGCAATCTGAGAGAGCTGGGAAGGAGAGCCTTCTCGAATCAGGCCTCCAGACAGAACACAGTTGGACCTCCACCTTTTTTTTTTGGGCTGTGCCACGTAGCATGCGAGATCTTAGTTTCCCGACCAGGGATTGAACCTGTGCCCCCTGCAGTGGAAGCTCAGAGTCCTAACCACTGGACCACCAGGGACTTCCCCTGGACCTCCTGGACCTGGATGGAGCCTTGTGAGACCATGAGCTGTGAACCAGCTAAGCAGTGCCTGGACTTCTGGCCAATGAAAATGGTAAGAGTGTGTGTGTGTGTGTGTGTGTGTGTGTGTGTGTGTGTGTGTGTTAATAAATTTATTCATTTTATTTATTTATTTTTGGCTGCGTTGGGTCTTCGTTGCTGTGCGTGGGCTTTCTGTAGTTGCGGTGAGCAGGGGCTGCTCTTTGTTGTGCGTGGGCTTCTCATGGCGGTGGCTTCTCTTGTTGCGGAGCACGGGCTCTAGGCGCATGGGCTTCAGTAGTTGCGGCTCGCGGGCTCAGTAGTTGTGGCTCACGGGCTCTAGAGCGCAGGCTCAGTAGTTGTGGCGCACGGGCTTAGTTGCTCCGTGGCATGTGGGATCTTCCTGGACAAGGAATCGAACCCGTGTCCCCCGAATTGGCAGCAGGATTCTTAACCATTGCGCCACCGGGAAGCCCTGTGTGTGTTGTTTTAAACCTTTTAAGTTTGTGATAATCTATTATGAAGCAATAGAAAACAAATACACCCTCTCAGTGGCCCGGGCCTCAGCAGGTGTGATCACACCCCACTTACCACCTCTCTGTGTGTGAGGCCTGTCTCCTCAGCCTCCCTCAGGCCCTTGAAGATGGGACTCTTCCTCCTTCTCTGTATCTCCACCCCTCAGTCCCAACCACAGAGTAAGCCTTCAATAAAATGCTCATTTGAACTGGGACTGGCACCGTGACAAAAAGCCGTCTCTTATCACGGGCTTCAGGCACAGCAGGATCCAGGAGCTGGGATAATGTGATCAGCATTCAGCATCATGCTCTCATGGCATCTTGTGAGGGCAGTAGGGTGCAGTGGTTAAGAGCATGGGCTCTGGAATTAGGTTGCCAGATGGAATACAGGAAACTCAGTTAAATTTGAATTTTAGTTACACAGTGAATAGCTTTTTAGTGTAAGTACGTCCCCAATATTACATAGGACATATTTATACCAAAAAAATATTCATTGTTTATCTGAAATTCAAACTTAACTGAGCATTCTGTTTCATTAAGTCTGTCGCCTTTACCCCAGAACCAGCTGCCTAGATCTGAATTATGGCTCTTCCGCTGTCTGTGTGACCGTAGAGAATTTACTTACCCTCTCTGAGCCTCATTTCCCCATCTATAAAAGTGAGGATTAAAAAGGCTATGCATCTCACAGAGTTGTGGTGAGAGTGAAGTAAGCACATTGCCTATAAATAGTGCCAGGCATATAGTAGGCACTCAATAAACATCATCTACTATAAAATCTTGTCCCTACTTTCTTCTGCATAGGTGTTAATCTTTGACTTATTGCCTAAGTTCCAACAAAAGGCCTGGTCTGCCCAAGGTCATGTGCACAATCACTGTGACCAGGGGAATGGAAGGTTCTGATTGGCCACACCTGGTGGAGTGTGGTCCCCATGTAGGAAGGAAGCCCTGGGTCGCCCTGAGCAGGGGTCCTCAACCTGCCGCGATGCTTAAGGACCACTGGTGGGAACAGGAAACAGCAAAGGTGTTTGCCGGAGGGTGCGGCTGGTGCTTATTTCCCACCCAGGCTGAGCTGGAAGGAGCTGATGAATGTCACACCGCATCAAGCAGACGGTGGGCCTGCAGGGCTGATAATGACAGCCTGGGTCCCCTCTGTGCGCTGACATCTGAACCAGGTGCCAGTTGCCAAAGGCAACGAACTTGTTTCTTGTCAGTCTGGGCTGTCCTGGTGGCCAAGGGCTGTGGCGCCTGCTGGATTGTCTGTTTAGCTGTCCTATAACGGATGTGGGGCTCAGGACCACAGCTTCAGTGCCTGGAGCCATTTGTCTGGGCCTTAGGCTGGCTGGTGCTAATAATAGCCAACATCGCCCATGTGCTGGGCACTGTTCCAAGGGCGTGATCCTGACTGTGAGCCTGGGAGGTCAATGTCATCATTCTCCCCATTTTGCAGATGGGGAATAAGGCACCACATCCAAGGAACTTGCCCAAGGTCACTCAGGGCTGGATGCTGGTCCTGACCTTCCTCTCGAACCTTTTGGAAAGGGCTTGCAAAGAGTGGAGAGAATCCCCTTCTTGATAATCAAAACCTCATCATGTGGTCCTTTTTTTGGGTAGTTCTTTTTGGGGGGGGGTGGGGTGGGTAGTTCTTGCATGTCTAGATTGATTAAAAAAAAATCACACCTCAGTGAGAAGGATCAGTTGTCACATACGGTTTCCAAGTCACTTTGACGCCGTCACAAACCCTCTCATATGTTTGAGCCTCTAATTAGATTTGGAGGAGAATCAATTCATGTGTCATGAAATGTTAAAAGACGACGTTCCATGAATGGTCCTTCCCGTTATTCCAGCTTGACTGAAACTGTGGCTTGTTCACAGCATGCTATTTATACTCGTAAGACAATGGAGCTTTTAAAAGGATTCTGATTCTTGGGTCTTCACATGTGATTTCTGGAGAAGCGGAAATTTTCAAATTTTCATAATGATTGTGTTTTTGTGGCTTTTTCCCTTTTCTTTTCTTTTCTTTCTTTCTTTTTAAATAACCTCACTCGGCAGTGTCTCTCTCCCCCAGATGGGGACCTCAGGCTCTTGCCAAAGTATGTATCACATAATTGCTTTCATGTTCAGACCCCGCAAGAGCATGTTGTAAATGGCTGTGACACAGATGTGACAATTCCATTAGGCCTGGGTTCTTGCATGGTTGACCTTGCAAATTGAATTTGGGGAGGTGAGCCCTTCTGCCTGGCTGCTAGATTTCACGTTCACAGTTTGGGGAGAGGCCTGGGGAGCTGCAGGCAGAGATTTCTGTGCAGGGCATGGACAGCCGGGCATCCACTCGGGTGAGTCCTGCATCCGTCCCGCATCCCCTTGCACGCCCGGGTCTTCCTCAGCTCTCCAGAGGAAGGCGGAAGCCCATGATCGACGGGCTTCTGCCCACTGTGGCATTATTAGCTACTCTGTCAAGGTGACAATGTCATTTTTAATATTCCATCTTCAGACCTGAGGTTTATTTTTAGGTTGGGAATCAGCCAGCCTTCCCAGAGAGTCAGCCGCAAAGACTTAAGGGCGTGGTTCTCGGACCCAGTTGCTGGGGAGCTTTTCACCAATACGCATGCCCACGAGGTTGGCCTCTGGGGTGCAGGAAATGTTCTATATCTTGATCCCTGTGGTGGTTACTTGAGCTTATCTATGTGTGTGCAAAAATTGAGCTTTGGTGAGGACGTGGAAAAAGCAACCCTTTGCATTGCTGGTGGGCTATAAAATGCTGCAGCTGCTTGGAAAACCGTTTGGCTGTTCCTCAAAAAGTTAAACACAGAGTTACCATGTGACCCAGCAATTCCACTCGTAGGTATGGACCCAAAAGAACTGAATGCCAAGACTCAAAACAGATATTTGTACACCCATGTTCATAGCAGCATTACTCCCAGTAGCCAAAAGGTAGAAACAACCCAAATGTCCATCAACAGGTGAATGGATAAACAAAACGTGGTCTCTCCATACAGTGGAATATTATTTAGCTATAAAAGGGAATGAAATTCTGATACATGCTACAACATGGATAAACGTTGAAAACATGATGCGGAGTGATCCCTTGGCTGAGGTGGGGTCTGACAGCGTTCTCCACTATAGAGCTCCCCGCGAGGCCCCATATAACACAGATGACAGGAAAAAAAGTGAAATCGTGCCATTGGCAGCAACATGGATGGACCTAGAGATGATCATACTAAGTGAAGTAAGTCAGAAAGAGAAAGACAAATACCATTTGATATCACTTCTATGTGGAATCTAAAAATTGATACAAATGAACTAATTTACAAAACAGAAACAGACTCACAGACTTAGAAAACAAACATCTGGTTACCAAAGGGTAAATGGGGGGGGAAGAGGGATCAATTTGGAGGTTGGGATGAACATGTACACCCCAATATATATGAATTAGATAATCAACAAGGACCTACTGTAGACCCCAGGGAACTCTACTCAATGCTATCATAACCTATATGGGGAAATCACCCCAAAAAGAATAGATATGTGTCTGTGTATAACTGAATCACATTGCTGTACACCTAAAACAAACAGAACATAGTAGATCAGCTGTACTCCAGAATAAAATAAAACTTGGAAAAAGAAATAAAAAACCGCAGACAGAAATAGATGACATTGTCTACCCTCATTGACCTTCCTGCCGATGGGAGGGAAGGAACTAATATTTCTTGTACACCTACTATGTGCCATGCCTTGTGTTACATACTCACATCCACTGTCTCATTCAAATTAGCCTATTGATGCCGGATAATGATTTGGGGGGGACTTTATTCGTTAGAAACCAGAGAAAGCATCCTTAGCTTTCTCTGATTTCTGAATCTGCCTCACCTCACTTGAGTACCGTTTTTGAAAAAGCATCTGAAATATTTTCCATATTAATTGTTTTAAGGACCTAATTACAAACTTCGTTATAATTGTTCCTTAGTTATAATTTGTTCAATTACTTTAACAAGTTGCCAAATAGAACACAAAGCCTGCCATAGCATTAGATAATTGTAATGAGACGCTCAGATGGGTTACAGAGCCTCATCTTTGCTTGCATGTGTTTTTCCTCAGAGGAAGGCACACAGAAGGTGGTGGCTGGCCCTCGCTCTGCCCACCGGCTCCCTCCAATCTGGGGGGGCGGGGGGTGGGGAGCAGCCTTTGCTTTTGTACAAAGGTCAAGTTCGGGAAAACGGAAATGTGTAAGGGTGGCGTTGGAAACGTTTTAGGTGATGACGGTTATATGTAACACTTATTACACAGCAGTCACTGTCCTAGGCACACTTACACGGAGTAACGCATTTAATCTTCCTGCCAGGTCCCTGGGGTGGGTGCTATCATTTCCTCTATTTTACAGATGAAGAAATCTAGGCACAAAGTCTGAGTGACTTGCCCGAGGTCACGCAGCCCGAAAGTTCTGGAGCTGGGCTCAAACCCAGGTGGGCTGGCCCCAGGGTCTGTACTCTGGGCCACCACTTTGAATTTATTATTGAATCTCAGAGAAAAATGTGATTACCTACTTTATCCCATAAAAGACTATCAATGAGATAGTTTCATTTTTGTCACTTAATTGTTAATATCTGAATGTCTTTCAGAGGCAGAAATGTGAACGTAACTTCCTAACATTTGTCGGAGAGCTAGATCACAACACTGTGTCACATGGCCGTGCTTGACCCGGTCGCTAGGGCTGAGGGGATAGAATGTGTTCACACAACAGGCCGTGGTCTCCTGCTCAGACCGTTTGATCTGTGAAGATGTTTTGACGGGATTCCACTAACTAAAATATTCACTTGTTGAACATAAAGAAGCTGACTTGACTAAGGATGTAAGTCGGATGCTTGGAGTGCCAGTAACAGAAACTTGACACATCTGGCTTAGGGAAAAGGGAAGACTTTATTGGTTAATACGACTGAAGCCCGAGAACGGATTTCAAGCATGGCTGGATCCAGAAGCTCAAACAATGTTCCAGTGCTCTCCGTCCATCTCACCAAGGGTCTGCTGTCCTCTGCGTTGGAGTCACTGTCAGGCAAGAAGGCCACCCGCAGTTCCATGTGTCCCCACCAGGAGGCGTGCGGCTGGATCGCCTTTCGAGGAGGAGTCTGCCATCAGCACCAGGGGTGCAGTTTGCTGACAGCCTCCTGCTGTAGCTCCCTCAGGGTCTGCCTGAGCTTTTGAGGCCAGGCCTTGCTGATCCCAGGTGACCCCAGCCAATGGTGGTGGGATTAGGGCTTGGTCGTTTCTGCTCAGTGCTTATGCTGTTGCATTGTGTGGTCAGATCTGCATGATGGTCTGAAAGCTTCTGCCCACTCCTGCTTCCCTGCCCCCCCCCCACTTCTATTCAATATCTTTCGCAGGTGTCACCTCCAATAAATCTCTTTCTCTCCTAACCTCATCTCAGTGTCTGCCTCCCAGACCACCCAACTAACACACCAGGATCATTTTCTAAGAGGTTGGACTTCCCAGGGGCAAGGAACACAATGTTACTAAGAGTTACAGCAAAATTCTCGGGCCTTGCTTCTGTTGGCTGAAGTTGGGTTACGTGCTTATCCTGGAACCCTCCCTGTGAATCTGATTGGCCAGACTCGGGTCATGTGACCACTTGTGGGCGGGGTCATCCATGTCTAAACAACTTGACCCAAAGAAGAGAGCTGTAGTCCCTCAAAGGAAGATCCGGGTCCTCTTGCCAGTTTAGAAGGGGAATCATTGCTGGTCAGGCACAAACATCAGCTCTGCCTTGGAAGGCTATGAAATCAGAAGGCCTGGCCTTCAGCCAGCCTGTCACATCACCTCTTCTGGGACTCAGCAGCCACATCTATGACATGGGCAGATGGCAAGCGGATCCCACCCTGTTCCTGTTTCTCACTCTCTGTCTCTCTCTCTGTCTCTCGCTTTATTTCTCTTTCTCGCTCTGTCTGTCCCTCCCTCTCAGCTGATCTCTGCTCACGGCTCTCCTAACAAATCCATCTGAGCCCCATGCTGTTTGCAGAAGCCCCTTCCAGATGGTGGGATGGATTTGAGTCGATAGCTTGGTGTGCTAATGACACAGAGCTAATTCTTAATAATGATGAACTGCGATAAAAACCTCATCTGGATCAGCTCGAGGTACCTCATGTGGATCAGCTCCAAACCGCACACTCCACTGCGGTCCTGGCCGCTGTCACCAGGACAGCTGTGATTATTCTGGAGCTAGAGCTTACCTTGCAGTCTCGGTCCCTTCCTGGTACGGCCTCAGAGTTTGGAAAGCCAGGGTCATCTGAACCCAGGACTGGTGAGTTGCAAAGACCAGAAACTCTCTTAGAGATGCTCAGGTCCCGAGGGAGCTTACTGTAAGCGCAGCGGCCCCAGAGCGCAGGCGTGCATCAGGATAGAGTCGTACCTGTCAGGGTACCCGGATGTGAGTGATCCGGGTACAGAGTCCAGCTGCTTCAAGCTGAAGAGGAATTTATTGAAACGATGCCAGGGGAGCTCACAGCGTTGTTGAGAAGCTGCAAAAATACACTCCCCGGATAGATAGAATGAGGATGTCCAGACAGAGAGAAGCACGCCACAGAGTCTGATGGGGCCACTGCTGCTGGACCTGGATGCCCCCGGACACTGGATGTGGCTGTGGCCACCAGAATAGCTTCTCCATGTCTCTGCTTCTTCAGGCCAGGAGTTCTCAATTCAAAGTCTAGTCAGTCAGGCTTGCTGAAAGGCAGGTCAGGCGTTAAGCACACAGACTCTGGGGGCAGACTGGGTGGGTTCAAATCTAGCCTCTGCCACTTACCTGTGTGACCCTGGGTGCCGTGTATGCCTCAGTGTGCTCATCTTCACAATGGGGATGATCACCGTGCCTACTCCCCAGGGCTGTGCGAATTAAATGACAGAATATACGTGGAGCAGCTCGAGGAAGTAACTGAGCAAGCATTCTGAGTTTCGGGTATTACTATTACGCTTTTAAATTGATCAGTTGTCATTGATGATGTAAGGCAGCTGCTGTTTCTCATGAAGACTTGGACGGTGGGGGATTTCCCAAATGTAGAAAGGATGATCCATGTGACAGATGTTTCCCATAATAATTCCCTTTCCTTTCTCTACTGCTCAAATTTATTTCTATTTTGAGCCCCGATCCCCCTGTGCTTTCCTGATTTCTCAGTCAATCCAGGGACATGCCTACCTGTTCCCCGGGATTGCTCCTTAACAATGAAATGTGAATGCCGTTAAGCAGATCACGCATCCTCCAGTTTACCACAGTCCATACCACTCCCTGTTGCTCTGCACCTGCCCTGTTTCACTCATTTATGTTACTTAGCTCGATCCCTGTGGGCATTTGAATTTAGCATCCTAGAACTAAAGAGCTGGGGGTTCTGGAAGACAAAAGGATAAAACCTAAAGGCTTTTGTATCTACTTTCATGGACGCCACATACCCTCCTTGAGATAATAAGCCAGTGTCTGTCACCTGCTAGATAGGACGGAAAGGATAAAACGAGTACACAATATTATCCAGCCCTATATGGGTATATATATTACACATTGCCAAAATCTCTGTACTGCCCTCAACCCCAAGGAGACGAACAACATAATCTCAAAATCCCATCTTTCAGGGTCTGTGTCCTGGAATCATTCCCACAGCGAGTTCTGTATCAGTCAAGGTCCAACTAGGAGACAGAAATTACATCAGTAATTTGAACAGGAAATGTTGGCTACAAAGAATCATTAGCTCTGAAGAGGTGGTTAACTAACTAAAGGGGTAAAAGAACGGACTTCCCTGGCGGTCCAGTGGTTAGGACTCCGCGCTTCCACTGCAGCGGCCTCGGGTTCAATCCCTGGTGGGGGAACTAAGATCCTGCATGCCACGTGGCGCTGCCAAATTGAAAAAAAAAGGGGGGGGGAGTAAAAGAAGACCCTGAGGGGTCCAGAAGCAGCAGGTGCAAAAGAACAGCTGAAGGAAAGAGGATAATGAACGGACCACAGTCCCTCCCTCCTTCCCGAGGCTGAGATTCTTTGAAGAGGGCACAGCGACCACAAGAACACGCAGTCTGGGACTTCCCTGGCGGTCCAGTAGTTAAGACTCTGCGCTTCCACTGGAGGGGGCGTGGGTTCAATCCCTGCTCTGGGAACTGAGATCCTGCATGCTGTGTGGTGCGGCGAAAAAAAAACAACAACAAGCAAACAAAACCCCACGCAGGCTGCTGGAGTGAGGAAGCGTGTCAGGAGGTGAAGGCTGCAGCTGGCCCGTATATACAGTCCTCCACTGCTGGAGGGTGTGAGCTGTTCTCTGGGAGTGGCCCGCGGGCTGGGGAGAGTGTGGTCTGAGGGTGTACTTCGGGCTGCCAGGTGAGGAGAGGAGGACCTACAGCGCTGCTGAAACTCCTGTGTGAGAGCAGCCGGGCTTTTGCTTTGAATAAAAGAGCAGGGGCTGCCCACCTAATGCCTCTATGGACAGAGCCCCACATTCTACCAGCTGGCAGAGGAGAAATGCTCATGGGGCCAGCTCCAGTGTCCTGAAGCAGGGCAAAGAAGGGTGGATTTGGGACTAAGAGACCATCATGTGACAACTGGCTCAGGGAGAAAGACCTGGGAGTCTGGGAGAGAAGGTTCCAGGAAGGTCTGGAGGAAGGAGAGGAGGCATGAAGTAGGAGGGGTGTGGACCAGGGAAAGGAGAATTTTAAGAAATATTTTTCTGTGGAGCGTCCTTTATGGTAAAGTAACTGTAAATGTAAATAAGGACCCTGGGACTTCCCTGGCAGTCCAGTGGTTAAATCCCTGGTGGGGGAACTAAGATCCCGCATGCCGTGTGGTGCGGCCGAAAGAAAAAAGAGACCAGGAGGTAGTTGTTAAAAAAAAAAGGACCTTGAGTTATTTTGGAATTTCTTTATGATTGATGGACAGTGTTAATCTGACCACAGTGTAGTCATCCCACAATGTAGTGTCCAGGGGAGCTTGCTCCTAGAGCGCCTGCGATACTAAAATCCCCGGAGGCTCAAGTCCTGGGTATAAGATGACCTAGTACAGCGAATAGTCTGTCCTCGCATTCACTGGCTTGGCATCCACGGATTCATGGTTCGTTGAATCTGGGGAGGCAAAATCTGTGGATCTGGAGGGCCAACTACTCTTCTGAGACTGGACCACTTGGGTCCTGGGTTTCTAAATGGCTTATGACAGTTTTCTGTTGGTCTAAAGCCATAAAACATAGGTTTATGATGAAGGTTTTCTTCTAAGGGATCCTATTTCATATGATGGGTTCTTGTCTTTCCATGTGTTGGAGTAGGAATTTGGAAGCCCAGGTTGTAGTTCTGAGTCTTAAGTTTCACCACATAGCTGTGTGATGCTTGGCAAGTCACTTCACCTCTCTGAATCTCAGAGTTTTTAATCTACCAGATGGGGAAACTAGAGTCTGTTCACTCAAACTCTGAGGGGTGTTGTGATGGTAAGATGAGATCATGGGTATGAAACTGCTTTGACAAAAGACAAAATTTTATTCACTTACATGGAGTTGTCTGTAACCACACAGCTTGTATATTGGTAGGAAATGATTTTTTTTTTTTGCGGTATGCGGGCCTCTCACTGTTGTGGCCTCTTCCGTTGTGGAGCACAGGCTCGGGATGCACAGGCTCAGCGGCCATGGCTCACGGGCCCAGCCGCTCCGCGGCATGTGGGATCTTCCTGACCCGGGGCCCGAACCTGTGTCCCCTGCATCGGCAGGCGGACTCTCAACCAGTGCGCCACCAGGGAAGCCCTAGGAAATGATTTTTGCTTGGAGGTAACAGGAAACCTCACTATTGTGTCTTAATCAGGATTTACTTTTCTCATATATCAAGAATTCTAGAGGTGGTTATCTTTGGATGATGATACAGCTGCTCAGTAATTTAAGGGCTAATCTCTGATTCTCTTGGCCTTCTCCTCATGGTCACAAGATGGCTGCTGCAACTCCAGCCATCATGGTGACATTTAAAGCAGGAAGAAGGGCTAGGGCCTGGTCAGGTACCTCTGTTCCTATTTCTGGGAGGCGAAGGCATTCCCAGACTATCTCTAGACCTCTTCCATCCCATCTTACTGGACAGAAGTAGATCTTCAAGAGAGTCTGGGAAAATGACTATTCAGCTTTCTCATCTCTAAGAGAGTGAGGAGGAAAGAGAGAAGGAAGTTGGGAATGGACGCTGGGTTAGATAGCTAACAGTGCTTGGAATAGCTGGCAAGTTCTAGACGGCAAAAACTAAAATCGTTCTGTGATGGAGGGGAAACAGCCACAGAAGGATTTTGATTTCCACCCTTGTGATTCCCGCTCCTGTTTATTTGAGCCCTTTCATGGGGCCTGGCTTCATTTGAATAGCTAACATTTTACTTTGGAGGTGGAATTATATTAAAAAATCAGATGCTTGTCATTATGCAAATGACTGTCTTGCTATAGCTTAGGATTTTCATTTTTCCATGAATTATTCCTTATTCAGTGCTTTTCCCCCCACCCCTTGGAAGAAATAAAAACAACCACTGACTAATCAGAGGAATTTTCCAATCATTCAGTCAATGGATATTTACTGAGTGTCTTCTGTGCCCCAAGAGCTGTTCTAAACACTTTGAAATAGAGGAAGACATGCTTTCTGCAGTGCTGGAGCTTATATTCCAGTGGAAAAGATGAGCAACAAGCGGATTAATAAATCAAATAACATATGAGAATGATACATGCTGTGAAGAGGTAAAACTAGGCGAGTAAATAGATTTGCGGGTGGGGAGGGCTTCTTCAGATGGGGTGGCTGGCAAAGGTCTCTGAGGAGGTGATATTTCAGGAGACACTGGAAAGATGAGAAGAGGCCAGGCACGTGATGATCTGGGGCAGAGAAAACAGCAAGTGCAAAGGCCCTGAGGTGAACGAGCTTTTGGTGTGTTTAGGAAGGGAAGGAGAGCCAACTGGCCAGCACACAGAGAGAGAGGAAGAGGACAGCAGGAGACGGGGCTGGAGAGGCTTGAGAGGCTTCAAAGCCAGCAGTGGAGAATCTCACTTCCAGTCAATTTTTAAAAAAATTACGATTTGTTATTTATTTATTTTTGGCTGCATTGGGTCTTCGTTGCAGTGCGTGGGCTTCTCGTTGCGGTGGCTTCTCTTGTTGTGGAGCATGGGCTCCAGGTGCACGGGCTTCAGTAGTTGTGGTTTGCAGGGTCTACAGCACAGGCTCAGTAGCTGTGGTGCACGGGCTTAGCTGCTCCACAGCATGTGGGATCTTCCCGGACCAGGGCTCGAACCCCTGTCCCCTGCATTGGCAGGTGGATTCTTAACCACTGTGCCACCAGGGAAGTCCCACTTCCAGTTGCTTTTAAGGGGTCACCTGAGATAACCTCCCTTTCTTTCTTTCTTTTTTTAAAAATTATTTATTTTTGGCTGTGTTGGGTCTTCGCTGCTGTGCGCGGGCCTTCTCTAGTTGTGGCGAGTGGGGGCTGCTCTTCGCTGCGGTGCACAGGCTTCTCATTGCAGTGGCTTCTCTTGTTGCAGAGCACGGGCTCTAGGTGCTCAGGCTTCAGTAGTTGTGGCTCACGGGCTCTAGGTGCTCAGGCTTCAGTAGTTGTGGCTCACTGGCCTAGTTGCTCCATGGCATGTGGGATCTTCCCAGACCAGGGCTCAAACCCGTGTCCCCTGCATTGGCAGGCAGATTCTTAACCACTGTGCCACCAGGGAAGTCCCGGATAACCTCCCTTTCTTAAAGTCAACTGGACCATATAACATAACCTAATCACAGGAATGATCCAGGACTCAAATCCATCATATTCACAGTGCTGGGGATTTTACGGGCCCAAATCTTAGAATTCTGCCTACCAAAGAACGCATGAATGAATCCACCCCCCACCCACCATCCCTCACTCTTCCTCCCGCATCGGAAGCCATTTCCCTCCTGGCCCAACCACGTGTCCTTGTTGGCAGCTGCACCTTTTGTTTTCTGGTTGCTGGGAGTCACCTTCTTTGGTCCATGGTGTCTGCAAAGGCCCCATTCTGGGCTATGGGTCTCCATTTGTGCCTTTTTAATAGCAGCACCATCCAACCCCAGGGCCTTTGCACTCCCTGTTCCCACTGCCTGAAAGGCTCACCCCACAGCACCCGTGTCTCACTCTTTTAAATATTTGCTCAGATGTTGTCTTTGCAGTGAAGCTTTTTCTGACTCCCTTCCCTTCCACTCTAAAAATACTTCTTTACCTGTTTTATTTCTCTTCTTTGCACTTATTTTCATCTGACCTGCTATATATTTTGCCAGTTTATTTGGTTTATAGTCTCTCTCCCCACGCTGGAAGGTCAGCTTCCCCTGAGCAGGGAAATTGGTCTGATTCTCTGTCCTATCCCCAATGCCCACAGCAGCACCTGGCACAGAGTAGGGGCTCAACAAATATTTGTCCAAAGAATGAGTGAGTGAGGGTTAAGGAGGACAGTTTTGACTTTCTTCATTTGTTTTTCCTTTTCCTTTTCCTTTTTTTTGGCAAAACCTGAACAGGCACAAGTCCTCCTTCCCCAGGCAGCCTGTTATATAATCAGGACCTTCGTTCTGCAAGAAGCTGTCAGCACTGCTTCAAGCGGTTATACTTAGCGTTTTCAGCCTCCCATTTCAGCTGCATGAGCTCTCCCGAGGAGCCTTGGAAATTAGGCCTCACTTCAGCAGGGAGAGAGGGCTCCTGGCACCAGGCAAGGTGGCCCTGGGGGCTGACGGGGAGCTTGTGGGTGGCGGTGGCCAAGCAGCCCTGGCCTCAAGATCAGCCCGTGGCCAGTGTCATGCTCAGAGCTTCCACCTCTAGGGATGGAAGGCGAGTTCTGTTCTGTAAATCACAAAGATAGGAGAAGCCGAGGGCCGGAGTGGAAAGAGAGTGACGGGGGTCAAATCTAAGCTCTGCCGCTTGTTAGCTGTGTGTCCTAGCGTGCCCTCAAGTATCCCAGCGTCTCTGTGGAGTCAGGTAACACAGCATCTCCAACTCGGAGGCTCACTTGTGTTTCTGAATCGTGCAGCAGACATTAGCAAGAGCCAGGACACAAAACAGTGCCCACTGTCCTGGCGGGAGCGCTCGCACCCTGCCTGGGGACCTACCCAACGACAGCGGAAAGCATAAGCCTCTTCGAGAGCCTTCTCAGCCATTGGCCCCCTCCTCAAATCCCAAGGAGTCATGTGTATGAAGGTTCCTTCCACGGCCAGTTTATTTGAGATCTACAGACTCAACCTCATTTGTTTCGTATATTCATTTTTAATATACACTCTCTGTTTTATGCAATTAATCAAAGATTTCCACGTCAGATTAGTTCATTATACATTATGAGTTTGTGACCATCAAGGAGATGATTGCCATGAAATTTAGGTGGTGTGGTTCCAAGGGTGCCATACCCGGGGGGACTTTTGCAGCTGCGTTTAATAAACTCGGTGGCATCCCCTGCCCCAGAACAGGTGCCGGGTCTGCCTGAGGGCCCCCGCGGAGCTCAGTACTTTGGCATCTCTAACGCACGTGAATTTTCATGCCAGGTCCCTGCTTTCCCAGCCAATCAGTTTTTGTATGTGAGGTTCCATCATCAGTCCTAATAGCACCGGTTGTTATTTCCTGTTCAAGTTCAACGTGGTGGAAAAGTTTAAGCAGTTCTCGGTAGTTAACTGTGTGACCGAGCTAGCGAGGCAGCTCTTCTGAGGGGTGGATGTGACCCAGAGATAGTGCTTTATCCCTCTGGCAGGCAACTCTGCGTCTTGACATCAGGGGTAGCTTTCTGATGAGACAGAGGAAGCGCACTGTGGTGCCTAAGACAGGACTCTGGGGACATCTGGGTCTTGGTTCAAACCCCAGCTCTGCTTCCTGAATGACTTGGAGCAAACTGATTAAACCCCTGAGCCTCAGTTTCTTGATCTGTAAAATGGGGATAACCGCCCCCCCCCGCCTCTGACTTTACTGGGATGGTTAAACGGTTTGTTACATTGGAAGGTCTTAACAAACGGTAAGACAAAGATGATCGTATTCAACCGATCAGATATTAAAGGGCACGCATACCTGGGCACTTGAGCTCATAATGGCGGGTTTCCTCCTCCGGGGTAGGGTAATGACTGGACCCGAACATGCTGAAAATTTCATTAATGATGCCCTGGTTTGCGTTTTTCTCTGCCTTACTAACAGGTGTTGCTGTGAAAACTTGGAGTACTCCAGCTCTAGGGTTCAAAGTGCAGGACTTGCTCAACGCAAATATGCTTAAGGAAATGCAACCACATTTAAAATTCTGTTTTTACGCACTTGAAAGCATAAACGTGCCTTCACCTCCGTCTTCCACCTGCTGAATGAACGGGCATTTGGGGATTGTAAGGGTGAGGCGGAAGCTCCCTCATCAACAGAGCAGTGTCCTTTCCAGGTCTGTTTTTCACACGGAGTCCACCTGCAGTGGACATCTGTCCTTTGATTCTCTATGTATCCATCTTCTGAAAACAGCACCTTGGCTCTTCTAGGGAAACTCACCTCTCCCCACCATGGGGGTGCGGTTTGGGCAAGCTGATGCCCCTCCCAGCTGCACAGTTGGACACATGACTCAGGCCTGGCCAATTAGCATATCCCATCCCCTTGGGCACAGTGACTCGTCCAGAAATAGGCATGTGACCTCACTGTGGTCAATGATATTCCTTTCCTGCCATTATGCTGACATAGAATCCTGGAACCAGCCAAGCCTGAAGCCATGGACGCTTTGATGGTGTGAGCCAATAAATCGCTTTTAACTTAAGCTTGTGTCATTGTAAAATGTAACACTGCTCTGAGCCCTATGGTCTCAGACAAGAAATCTCTTGGCCCTTTGCAGGCTAAATGCAGTGATTTGACAAGACAATCGGTTCCAACTTGGTTTCTCTAAGAGTAGGACCCCGTCCACCAATCACTGGTCTCGTTTTTCCATTGATGTTTCCACAGTTCCACCCCAGCCTGTCCTGTGTTGAAGGACACACAGCCTGTCCTGTGTTGAATCATTTACTGTACCTTTGCGGAGCTGCTGTGCTTTGAAAACCCGAGAAGCTAATTAACATTAATCCTGGCGTGGTACTAAATGCTCTCTACTTTTCCCACAGGAAGCTCCCCTAAACAAAGACTAAAGAATACATATAATTTGTGAGAGAAACAAAAAATATTTAAAAGTGTACACAGGCATACGTGGTCAGGAGAAAGAACTACACAGACAGGACAAGCCCAGTATTTTCCTGACGTTGGTACCATATCATCCCTCCCACACAGATTTGACCAAAGGGGAGTGGCTTAAAAAATATGATAATGAGTGATGATAACATTGCAACTAGTGATGATTTCACTAAATTTCATGGCTACCATCTCCTGATTATGTACAAATTCATAATGTATAAAGAACTAATCTGAAGGGGGAATACACCAGAGAATGTATATTAAAAACGAATTAAATAAAACAAACAAGGTTGAATTTGTAGACCTCAAATCCAGATTTGAGCAAATGGGCACTGCCACGAACTCATAGGAGTTTAAATGGGTGCAACTTTCCCGAGAGGCCCTTGATGTGAAAATCCCTCATCTGCACAGATTTTCACTGACAATTTGTTTTTTAGGATTACACCCTGAAGAGGTAATTATGAGCATGTATAAAGGTGTAGGAATGGGACTGTTGCTTTTGAACAGTGAAAAATTGTAAATGACCTCAAATGTTAGCCATGTGAAAATTGGTTAAACAGATGATGGCATTTCCAAGGATAGGACTGCACACGTTAAAACTGTCATGTAGAAAAATGTTTAAATGGCGTGGAAAGATGTTCATAATGTATAATTGAGTGCAAAGAGCAAGTTAAAACAATACTTGCCATGTGAGCCCATTTTAAATAAATTAGTGGGAAAAACATTAAGATATTAGGAGTGGTTATCTCTGGGGGGGGGTTATGATTTTTCAATCCTCGTATCTTTTGAGTTTCTGCCAGGAACACATAATTTGAAAAATAATTTAACCCTCACAAAGTCAGCATAAGGGAAATACAATTTTCTGTATTTTTTCTACCATTTGACTTAAGTTATTTTGTTGAGTGGTAAGTGCATATCAGTCTATTTGGGTTTTTCCTGACTTTATCAATTAGGCTGCTTTTGGCTGCAAGTAATGGATGTCCAAATAGCAGTTCTTAAACGATCCAGTTTATCATATCATCTCAATGAACTGGAAGTCTGCAGGCAGCTCTTCTGGGCCTGACACTGTGGCTCAAGGGTTATCAGGAGCTCTCTGTCTCTCTGCTCTGCCATCTGTAGTTGGTGGTGGGTACTGCAGTTCCTCAAGGTCAAAAGAGGCTGCCAGAGCCCTCCTATCACACCTTCAGTCTACAAGACACCAAGAAGAAGGAAGGAAGTGTAGAGGAAAAAGGGCCCTTTGCCTCTTTCATCCGATCAGGGAGAGCAATCTTTCCACAACTCTCCTTCACATCTCATTGGTCAACACTGGGTCATATGCCTCAGTCAGAAGAGTCCCTGGTATGAGGCTTTGTGGTTGGCTGAGACCTATGAGAATCCATACCCCTGCTCCCAGGGCTGGACACACTGCCACTCAAACCAACTGGGAGTCTGTTGAGAAGGAAGACAGGGCTATGCTGAGTTTCTGGGGGTCCTGGACTGTGCTGGGGCAACAGTGGGTGGAGGAGGTGAAGCCCATCCTTCTCGGGAGCTAATGGATCCTGGAGTCAGACTGCCTGGGGTCAAATCTGATTCGGCCACTCCCTGCTGGCAGTGTGACCATAGGCAAATTGTTTAATCCCTCTGTGCCTCAGTTTCTTCGATCAGAAAACAAATGGATGGTTGTGAGTTAAAACATGTCAGCCCCCAAAATGGACAACAGGTGTTGCAACAAGAACTTGGACACAAGTGTTTACAGCAGCACTATTCATAACAGCCAAAAGGTGGAAACAACCCAAATATCCAATAACAGCTGAAGGGGTAAACAAAGGTGTCATATCCACACAATGGAATATTATTCAGCTATAAAAAGGAATGAAGTACTGATCCATACTACAATGTGGATGGACCTTGAAAACAAGTGCAGAAAGCCAGACACAAAAGATCACATATTGTATGCTCCCTTTTATATAAAATGTCCAGCATAGGTCAATCCATAGAGACAGAGGGCAGGTAGCTGCCAGGGGCTGAGGGAGGGGAGAGTAGCTGGGTACAGGGTGTTTGTTTTGGGTGATGAAAAAGTTCTGGAGCTGAATATAAGTGATGACTGCACAGCATCGTAATTGTACTAAATGCCGCTGAATTGGACACTTTAAAATGGTTAAAACGGTAAATTTTATGTATATTTTACGACAATTAAAACAAACCATGCAAAGCACTTCGAGCAATTCCTGCCCGACAGGTGTTAAATACCATGTTCTTGCTCCTGATGAGTCTTTGTTCTGCCCTAGCATCTTTATTTTTCAAAAATTAAAAAAATATGTATTTATTTGGCTGCACAGGGTCTTAGTTGCAGCACACGGGATCCTTTAGTTGCAGCATGTGAACTCTTAGTTGCATCATATGGGATCTAGTTCCCCGACGAGGGCTGGAACCCTGGCCCCCTACACTGGGAGCTCAGAGCCTTAGCCACTGGACCACCAGGGAAGTCCCTACCGTAGCATCTTTAATCTTGCTAAAAAATCCCACCCCTCTGGTACCTTTCTCACACCCACTCCCACCACTGCTCCTGGGCATCCAGGGAACTTTCTACTGCTTCCAGGCCGTGCTGGAAGTTACAGGGGGAGCTGTTTAGGGTGCTTTCTGCATAAACACTCTAGGATGCCATGCTTCCCGGGGGTCTTCCCACCCTCTGGGGCACTACCTGAAAGTGAACTCCAGGCCCTTCTGTTCTCCATTTTCACATGCTCATCAGGGCTTCTGCAGCCTCCCTGGGCTCAGCCCTTAATCAACTGTCCTTCATTCATTTGCTCATTTGACCACTATTTTTTTTGCGATACGCAGGCCTCTCACTGCTGTGGCCTCTCCCGTTGCGGAGCACAGGCTCCGGACGCGCAGGCTCAGCGGCCACGGCTCACGGGCCCAGCCGCTCCGCGGCGTGTGGGATCCTCCCGGACCGGGGCACGAACCCGCGTCCCCTGCATCGGCAGGTGGACTCTCAACCACTGCGCCACCAGGGAAGCCCCTTGACCACTATTTATTGGACATTCCCCTTGCACTCAGCACTGTTCTTGACACCAGCCATTTGGTGAACAAGACAGGGGCAGTGGAGGAGACCAGCAGTCAAGAAGTTACTTCCTGTACACGTGATGCCAGTAGTAACTGTTATGCAGAAAAATTAAGTGGGGAAAGGGGACAGAGAGAGATGGGGTACTTGAGGCCCTGGGTCCCCAGAAAGGTTGTCAGAAACGGGCGCCCTTCCTTCCATCACTGGTCCAGATATCCAGGAATGGTATCATTCTTGATTTCCTATATAAGTGAGTTTGATAGCTTTTTAATTTAATTTAATTTATTTTTGTCTGCATTGGGTCTTCGTCGCTGCGCGGGCTTTCTCTAGTTGTGGCGAGCCAGGGCTACTCTTTGTTGCGGTTTGCGGCCTTCTCATTGCGGTGGCTTCTCTTGTTGCGGAGCACGGGCTCTAGGTACACAGGCTTCAGTAGTTGTGGCTCACGGGCTCTAGAGCGCAGGCTCAGTAGTTGTGGCTCTCGGGCTTAGCTGCTCCGCGGCATGTGGGATCTTCCTGGACCAGGGCTCGAACCAGTATACCCTGCATTGGGAGGCGGATTCTTAATCACTGCGCCACCAGGGAGGCCCCGATCGCTGTTTTGAGAGGCTCCCGTGCCCCACCATTTACGGGATGGCGGAGTAGTGATTGAGTCGATTCTGTTCCCTGGAGAGAATGCCAGCGACGGTTCAGGTAACCGTGAGCATTTGCATTGGAAAACGAAGACAGTCCCTCTTTGCAAAGAACATCTTGACTAGTGAGTCACGATGGGGATCGCCGCCCGCGGGTTGGAAACGTTGGAGGTGCAGAGGATACGGGGTCTTTTAAAGCTTCTCCGAGTTGGGGGTGGTGAGGAAATATCTCTGCTTAGTGCCCCCATTGCCCCCGCCCTCTCCGCAGTCTTTCTTCCGCTGCTCAGGCCAGGCCCGTAGTGCCAGCGACAGCCACGAGATGGCAATGTCGCTCTACGCTTGTTGCCCGGCGGGCGCGTGGGCTGAGCTGGAGCAGAGCGGCGGGGCGGGGAAGGGCGCCAGGGGGCCCGCGTTGGGTGCGGCTGCCTGGTGGGTAGGCGGTGGTAGGGCCTGGGGGAGCCTAGCCCGGAGGAGAGGGCCTTGGGCCGGGGGCCGAGGCTGGCTCCTAGTTGGATCTGCCTCCCCACATTTACAGAACGTAGGGCAGGACCATTCCTGGCCTCAGTTTCCCCATCTGTACACAAGGGGAGAGTTTGAACTGTGTAATTCTTATGATCCTGCCCCAAGCTCTGAGGCCAGCAGGCTGGGGGTGGGAATCCGGGATTTGCTGGGTGGGGGGATGGGGTGGGAGGCCTGGGATCTCCTAGGTCGCTACTGCCAGTCCCTCCCGCCTTGCCTGAGCACCTTCAGGATCCAGGAAGGCCTTTTCTGCTCAGAATAACCCCTGAAATAGTCCCATTAGATAGAGACTCAGGGACCTGATTAATATGCAGAAATTCTCACCCAACCGCGGGATAGGCTGAGGCAGGGCTGGAGTTCTCATCTCTACTGACGTATGAGCTCAGAGAGGGTTAGGTGCTTGTCCAAAGTCACACAGCCCGGGCATGGAAAAGCCACCTTCAAAACCAGATCCTTCTTCTCAGCCTCTGGTTCCACCATCGTCAGCCTGGGTCAGGGAGTGGGGGAACCGCGTCTACCTCAGCTCCTGAAAAGCAGGACTTAGAACAATACGTGAGCGGGGCTCCAGAGGGAGTGGGCTGTGTGCAGGAGTCTGTTTTAGGTGGTGTGGTCTGGAAAGGCCTTTCTGAGGAGGCGACATTTGAGCTGAGATCTGAAGGGAGAAGAGGCCACGGCGGGAAGACCCCAGAAGGCTGGGGCCAAGAGTAGGAGACAGCGAGAGCAAAGGCGTAGAGGTGGGAAGAGGGCGAGCCCAGGATCCTCAGGGAGGCGGGGCCGGCTGGGGTGCAGACGCGGGCCGGGTGGCTCTGTGGGGTGCGACAGGGTGGTCCTGAGTGGGCGGAGGCAGGTGATCACGGTCTGTCGTCACTGGGATACCATGTGACCCTTGGCCTGGGGACTCACTGGACCCATTCAACCCCTCCCCATGCACCCCTGCTAGAAAATGACTTCTCCTCCTTGGCCACAGCCCCTCCCCCAACCCTGCTGCCTAGTCAAGATGCCTGGGGCATCTTGACATACACACCGTGGGTCACTCCTACTTTGTGCCCCTGTGGTGGCTGTCCCTCGAGAGCCCTTGAGTTTGGGTTTTCCCCTCTTATGAGCTAGAGAACTCACCCCTACCATCACCCCACACGGGCCTGGCACTTAGTAGGTGCTCCACTCAGCAAATACTTATGAATGAGTAAGTGGGAAAGAGAAGAGGTGGCTTTGGCAGCCGGGCACGCAGGATCCCAAGAAAGGTCTGGCAGTGTCTCAGGGGAGATGGTCACAGAGAGAGGGGACAGGCGGGTCCCGTGCAAGGCCACCCCCAGTCCCAAGGAGACCGCCCACCCTCCAGCCTGTCATGTGGCTGTCCCTGCATCCCAGGCTCTGAGCCCAAAGGGGGCTCAGCCAGGGCATGGGTTCCTTGCATAGGGAGTCTATTAGCTTATGGGGAAAATCCCTTTATGTCTCGCAATCAACCTGGGCCTGCGACTGGCCACCTGCCCCGAGTTCTTTCTTCGTTCTCTTATCTAGGAAGAGCTGAGTACCGCCTCTGCTAATGAGCTTGTCTGTACTAATGAAGCAGATGCCCTGTCCGCCCCCCCACCCACTCCAATCTCTCCTTGCCAGCTGGGAGGGGCAGGGGATTGTTCTGATGTGCACGCTGGGCCCACGGAGGAAAACCAGATACATAATAATAATGACCATCATCACGAGAATGATAATGTGGACAGCGGATCCCTTCACATGAGCTCTTACTTCATAGGTCAGGGGCTTTACATACGTGTTCTGGGACACCAGGCAGATGCTGCAATGGCTTCCATTTCTCAGATGGGGAGACTGAGGCTGGGGAGGTTAAATGACTCCCTCCAGGGCACAGCTAGAGTGGCAGAGCCGGGATTCTCTGCCAAGACTCCATGACTCTGAAGTCTTCCCCAAATTTGTCTTTGCCTCACCCTCCCTACGCTGCCTTATTGACTGTTTCCAAAGAGTTTGACCCATTGTTTTCACGGAGAACCGAGACTCTGGAGCCAGTGGCTGTTATGATGGGGCTGAGGGCAGAGCAAAGACCCCGACGCAGGTGGACCCCTCCCCCCCACCAGGCCCCCGCTCTTCTGGCTGTGGGGCAACTTTCAAGGCATCTGAGGCCTGCGGGCGGTGTCCGCACGTGCGCCCAGCATGCTTCATCAATTTTGTTTCGCCCCCGTGGCCTAGCTCGGCTTGGGGGTTGGGACGCCCGGGGGAGGGGGGGGCGAATCTAGGACTTCCGGAAAACGGGTACTGTGGCCCCCGCCGAGGCCCTGCCCACGGGCTGCAGGAATCCGACCACCCGGTCCCCATCCCCGCCTCTGCTACACCCCCGCGCGGTCGTTGTTTGACCCCGCGCCGCCGGGAACTCGTTCCGGGGACCGCTCTGGCCCGCGCCCCTCCCTCCGCGCGCTCTTAGGGCCTGCGAGAAATGGGCAGGCGTGGCCTCTCGCTCGGGTAAAGAAGGGCCCCCGAGGGTCTCCGCTTCTCTCCACCCGTGGGGCGCCATCCGTGAGGCGCCATCGGTCTCGCTCAGGACCCCTGACCGCGCCCAGCCAGCGCACCCAGCCCCGATCCTAGGGCTCTGTAGGAACTCCTCAGGTAGCCCCCGACTCCCAGAGGCCACCCCTGTCCTCCCCTCCCCACAGGCACCCCCAAGCTGTGCCAGATGTACCCCAGGACCTCTGGGCTGCGCTCCGTCTCCCAGTCCGTCCCCCGCAGACACCGCCCCTCCAGACGTCGCTGCCCCATTCCGAGGACCCTCCCCGTCTCCCTCATCCCGCGACCTTGGGAACTCCTGCCTACGGCCCGATCGCGCCCGGATCTGTCCGCACTTTGCCCAGTAGGTCATCCGTCCGGCGGTCCCGGTCCCCGCCAACGCCCTGACCACCCCCGCAGGGCTCCCCAGGCCTCTGCGGCCAGGCGCCCTCCCCCGGGGACGCCGGGAAGTGGCACGTCCCGCCGCCTATCGCCGGGCGGCCGCCTGGTGCCCCGTCTCCCGGCGGCGGGCCCCTCCCCCGGCCTCCCCGGCCCCTCCCCCCTCCCGCCTCGCCTCCCTCCTCCCCGGCGCTCGCGCGCTCGCTCACTCTCTCGCTGGCTCGAGGGGCGGCCAGCAGCTGGCGCGGGCAGAGGCGGCGGCGGCGCGACCGGGATGGGACGGGCGCCCGGGCGCGGGAGCCGCGGCGGCGGCCGCGGCGGGGGCCGAGCAAGTCGGGCCAAGTGCGGGGCCGCCGGCCAGGGCGCCAGGCGCTGAGCCCCCGCGGCCCCCGGCTCCCCGGCCGCGCACGGCCGAGCCCGAGAGAGCGCGCTGAGGCGCAGCCCGGGAAGCGCCGCCAGCGCCGGCCGCCTGCGTCTGGGGAAGAGCGGCGCCCTGGGAGAGAGCCATGCCCGGCGCCCGAGCGTAGCCGCGGGGGCCGCTCCCGGGAGCCGCGGGCCGGGCCCACCGCGCGCCAAGGACCATGCCGCCCCCGGGCCGGGCGCCGCCGCTCGGGCTCCTGCTGGCGCTGACGGCGCTCCAGTGCCCAGGTAACGCGCGTCCCCGGACCCCATCCCCGACCCCGGCCGCCGCGCATAAAGTTGGCTCCCGCACGGGGCGGCCACCTCCTTCTCAAGTCCCCGGTAGCTTGCGTCTCCCGGACTTGCACAAATCTGGGGAGACTCTGGGAACCCAGGGGTCTCCAGCCCGTACCCCTTTGCCCAACGCGAGAGCCTGCCCGCCTTCCTCCCCAAACCTCCAGCTCCCCTGCGGATCCGTTCAGGGCGCAAGGGGGGCAACCGGCCGGGTGCGCTCAGCCTCACCAGGCGGGTTCCAGAAACCGAGTCCCCTCCCCGCCCCGCCTTGGGGCAGCGTCCCCCCAGGACCCGGTTCCCGCGGCGGTTTTGCGGTGGCAGGGAGTCGCTGGGCCCCTTCTGCCGGTTTCCTGATGCCCACGGACGCACCGCCGGCTTTCCCAGGACACCTGCGGGGCCCCACCTTGAGGCCGCCTCGGTCGGAGCCGTCTGGCTGGTCCGCAGCCCCTCCCCACCCTCCTGCTTTTACATCCCTGCCGAAGGTGCCCCCTCCCCAAGTGGCCTCCCCCTGGCTGCTGCGTAGCCCGCTGCTCGCCTCCTGGAAACGCGGGCTGCCCCAGCGCCCTGACCCTAGGGCGGCCAGGCAGTTCAGGGCGCGCAGGGCCGCCTGGAACGTGGTACTGGCCAGAGCCATTGCTTGGGTACCGTGGAGCCGGGCTCCCCGCTGGCACCGGCGCAGCTGTCGCCGAAACCTAGCGAGTGGGAAAGGCAAAATAGTCAGGTATTTTGGGTCTCCGCTGGAGTTCGGAAAGCTTTCTACCACCTCGGTGTGGCTACACGTTGGTCCTAGAGGACGTTTATCCTAAAATGCCAGTTCCTCCCCGCCTCCCACCCCAAGCCGCGGAGAAAATTCTAAAGGCTCAGAGGAACCGGGAACAGTCACCAGCACCATTCATGTGCATTTGGAGAGCTCGGTTCTCCAAACCTGTTAACATCAGGACCCGTGATTTGGGAGCAGGTAGCTTTTGCTTGAGAAGATTCTTCTCATCTTCTTAATAAACAAACCACACAGCCCCCCAGAACGCAGCAGCAGAATACAGCCGTAACTTTTCAGCTTTAACTGTCTTGGAGGGTTGCAGTTAGGAGCAAGCCTTGTATGCCAACTTAATGTGTGACGTATTTGCGTGGAAGAAGTAAATACTGTCTTCCTTCCAGATGCCCTTAAGTGACCCAAAATATTTAATAAAACCTTCCCCTCGGAGAAAGCCTTTTGTCAGAGGCATCCATCGGCATTCAGCTTTGGCTCAATGTAGAGAGCGGTGTTGGGCTTGACGTGGATGAATCTTTAATCTGCTTGTCTAATAAGCAGCTCTGATAGCTGTTTTGCTCTCCGCGTTGCTGGGGTCGAGGCTGTTTCCTCTTAGCTGAAGCCCTGGAGCCCGTTCCCCAAAGTGCACAGTCCCTTGGACTGGAAAATTGCAGTTTTGTCTTGATTTTGTCCCTGCACGGGGGTCAGTGCTCCTAAGTGTTATCGGAAATCTCTCAGAGAAGCTGCCTGCCTAGTGCTTTGTTAAGGGAACATTTGAACCCTCCGTTCCCCCCTTCCCTAGCAACAGAAGAGCTTGTGCCTGGCTCTGGGCGGCCCAGTCCTGGTTGGGAAGGTATGCCACCCCGGAAACCTGGTGCTGGCCCTGCTCCAGAGTCTCCCCGGGAGGGTCTCAGCTGGGCAGGTCATTCTGGCAGGTGCTGCTAGAGCAGAGTCCCCAGTGCCGTCGCCAGGTCCTTGCGAGCACATGGAAGCCTTTCACCGGCCCCCACCAGGGACACAAAGAGACAACAGTTTGATAACTCTATATTTAGCACCAGTTAGGAGAGCTGGGGGAAAAAAAAAACAGGGCTGAAATTCCTGAAAGGTACTTAACTGCCTGCCGTTGGTTGAAAGGTTCGGAGGAATTAGCTAGAGCATCCTTCAGAGCTGGTTGGATTTTCTGGATAATTTCTGCCGTGATTTCCCGACCACGTTTGGCTGAGGCTCCCGGAGAGGGGCTGGAAGAGTTCAGAGGCGAGGAAGGACGCGATCTCTCCCCCATCACACACAGGGACTGTCTGCTTTGTGCCCCCTCCCCCCTCCCGCGTGGGTAGCTGCCATGGTAAAGAGTGTGGTGGGTGTATTTCTTTCAGCCTTGCAAGCGCTTAAACATATGGAACTGTACTTGGTAAGAGTCAGCACAAATCCCCCAGCTTGGCGACCAGGGGGCCCCTATTATTCAAGCCACTTTTGTGCCTGCTATGGCTTTGCAAATCAGCGGCGCTGTTACTGTCCCTGCTGGGGAAAATGGACGCGCCTTGCTCCATTGACCCATTATGCTCAAGGTCTATAAAGTCAGGGTGGGTGGAAAGCCCCCGACAGAGGGTCCTTGTGAGCGGCAGAGCCTGCTAGTTGGAGGGAGCGGGGAGACTTTGGCTTCAAGGCAGAGGTGCTCTTAGCCGTTCCTGGCACCTTGGCGTGGTGTGTGGTATATTTCTTTCTCGTTACAACAGTGATGTGTGTGTGGGGTGCCCACGGGTGGTGTTTCTTTTCAGAGAGGTGGCACTGGGGTTGGCGGGGAGCCGTGTACCAGTGCTGTCGCCTCCCCCCGGGTGATTTAATGGCCGGACCGTGGAGGTTCCCAGAGTAAATCATTTCGTCCCCGCCCCGCCCCCGCCCTGGATGCAGGGAACTTGGGAGGCATGAGGCTTCTGCCTGAGCTGCGATGCTTGAAGGCAGTAATGAGCGTGGTGGTTGCCATGGTCCAGGGGAGCACAAGAAAGCCCTCGCTCGTGGGTGGGTGTGAAGTCGGGGAGGGTGGGCTCTGGGTCAGCAAAGCCCTTGCAGCGGCCTGTGCCCCCTGCGTTGTGTGCGGATGGGCACCTCCTTTCTTCTCTCCTGGCTCAGAAATTGAATCGGGACGGAGAGGGTGCATTTCCCTTTGAAGCGACGGGATTCAGCAGATGCATCGCCTCCCATCACCGTGGGGAGACGGAGGCACCCTGGCACGAGAGGCAGCATCATGGGCTGGTCGTGGTACCACCACCTCTTACCCAGAGTAAATGAGTGGACTCGGAGAGCAAGAAGTGGCTTAAAGCATCTCCTCCAACAGCTCCCCCTGCAGGTGGCAGAGGAGACTTGGGCACGGGAAGTGACTCGCTCAGGGTCACACGGTGAATTGGTGTCATACTAGGGCTCGTGGCTCTCACAATTTCTCCGTTTTTAAAAAACTGCTTGCTCAGGACTTTCTCACCCTACACAGTGGAGCCTTTGTGGTCAAGGAGTTCTACTGTCTGGTCCTTTAGAGGACTGTGACTTCATTTAAGGAGCCCAGGGTCAAGAGACAGACAGCCACTGGGGGGTGGCTAAAATAGCAAATGTCAACTCAGAAAGGCAGGTGTAGCAAATCATCACGATGATGATGGTGATGGTGATGATGGTGATGATGGTGATGATGGTGATGGTGATGGTGGTGATGATGGTGATGATGGTGATGGTGATGATGGTGATGATGGTGATGGTGATGATGGTGGTGATGGTGGTGATGGTGATGGTGATGGTGGTGATGATGGTGATGATGATGATGGTGATGATGGTGGTGACGGTGGTGATGATGGTGGTGATGGTGATGGTGATGGTGATGATGGTGATGGTGATGGTGATGGTGGTGATGATGGTGGTGATGATGGTGATGATGGTGATGATGGTGATGGTGATGATGATGGTGATGGGATGATGGTGGTGATGGTGATGGGATGATGGGGGTGATGATGGACACGCATGCTTCTGAAGTCGCTCCCTGTGTTGTGGGCACCATCCCAGGCATTTCCTCGTATGAACAGGGTGAAATACTCACCACTCTGGCAGATGGACACCCTCACTATTCACAGTTTACAGATGAGGATATTGAGGTCCAGAGATGCCAAATAACTTGCCTGAGGTCACACAGGGTCAGGATTCCAGCCCAGGTGCTGGTCCGTGCCTTACGCACCACCTCACAGCCAGATTCCCCTCCACAGCCTTGCGCAGAACTGTGTAGACAGACTCCTGGACAAGCCAGACTGACATTCCAAGATGGTGGGTGGTTATGGAGTCCCTTTCACTTCCTTTCTGCTCTCTCTTTGCAACAGATACACCTATAAATGCGAGCTAAGGTTTCCAGCCATAGAAATCAAACAGATTGGAGTCAGCTCTGCAGGCAACTAGGAGTCCTTTGAGTTCTGTGCCCTCGAGGGATTAGACCGTTACGTTAAAGGGTGAGACTTTGGCAGGCAGACACCCCCCTCCTTTCCATTTGGTCTCCTGTGCTGGTTCTCCCACGTCAGTGAGGCTCAAAATCAGAAGCAACACTGCAACTAACCCCGATCTACACATATTGTGCGTTCTAAGCCCTTTGCTGATTTTACTTCATTGAGTCCTCAGTGGCTCCCGTGGGGTAAGGACTTGTGTTTGCCCCATTTTACAGATGAGGAAACTGAGGCCCAGAGAGGCGCCATGACCTGTCAAGGTCACACGGCCGCAAAGGGATGGGCCGTGGATGTGAACCCACAGTGTAACCGTCTCAGAGTCAGGGCTGTTTGCTGCTACCTTCTCTGCGTTTGTAGGCACTGAGTTTTGTGGGCAGCTTATGGATTCTGAGACTAATTTGGGTCCAGGGATGTGTTTCAAGTTGTGGGCAGAGCTGGGTCTTTTTTGAGAAACCGTTTTGGGGAACTTTGTCCCCTCTAAAGTAAGCTTAGAGTCCAGGGGTGCATCGGCAAGGAGGGGTTTGGTGTTTTTTTTTGGCCCAAAATATTGTTTTATTAACACTTGATGTTCTCTAGGATTTAAAAGTTTATTTTAAAATTATTTTTGAAGATTTATTTTTGACTGCATTGCGTCTTTGTTGCTGCGTGCGGGCTTTCTCTAGTGCGGCGATCGGGGGCTACTCTTCCTTGCAGTGCACGGGCTTCTCATTGCGGTGGCTTCTCGTTGCGGAGCGTGGGCTGTAGGCGCGTGGGCTTCAGTAGTTGCAGCACGCGGGCTCAGTAGTTGTGGCTCGCGGGCTCTAGATCACAGGCTTAGTAGTTGTGGTGCACGGGCTTAGTTTCTTTGCAACATGTGGGATCTTCCCGGACCAGGGCTCAAACCTGTGTCCCCTGCTTTGGCAGGCGGATTCTTAACCACTGCGCCACCAGGGGAGCCCCAGTAGTACGTAATTTTTTAAAATTTAAATTTTAAATTGAAGTATAGTTGATTTACAGTGTTGTGTTTGTTTCAGATGTACAGCAAAGTTATACCATATATGTATATGGTGTATATATGTATATTCTTTTTCCGATTCTTTTCCCTTACAGGTTATTACAAAATATTGAGTATAGTTCCCTCTGCTATACAATAGGTCCTTGTTGGTTATCTGTTTTATATATAGGAGTGTGTACCTGCTAATCCCAAACTCCTGATTTGTCCCTCCCCCTCACCCCATTCCCCTTTAGTAACCACAAGTTTGTTTGCTCTGTCTGTGGGTCTATTTCTATTTTATAAATAAGTTCATTTGTATCATTTTTAAAAAGATTCCACATACAAATGATATCATATGATATTTGTCTTTCTCTGTCTGGCTTACTTCACTTAGTATGATCATCTCTAGGTCCATCCAGGGCTTGCCGTTTTGGGAAATTGAGCCGATGTGGAAGGCTGCTGGCTGCCTTTGGGACATGTCTGGCTTGAGGGCTTCTCAGTTGCCAACATTTAAAAAGTGGGAGATGTCAATATCACCAGCCAGGTTTCTGGCTTATCTTGAGAAACTGGGAGATCTGATCTAACCCCTTCTCGCCCCTTGGCCTCTCCAAGACTCAGTTTCCCCATCTGTAGAATGGGCCCTGTCTTAGTCCATCCAGGCTGCTATAACAAAGTACCACAGGCTTGGTAGATTATAAACAACAGACATTTATTCCTTACCGTTCTGGGGTCTGGGAAGTCCAAGATCATGGTGCCAGCATGGTTACATTCTGATGAGAACCCTCTTCCTGGTTCATAGATGCCCGTTTTCTCACGGTGTCCTCACTTGGTGGAAGGGATGAGGGAGCTCTCTGGGGCCTCTTTTATAAAGGCACTGATCCCATCCTGAGACTCCATCCTCATGACCTAATCATCTCCCAAAGGCCCTGCCTCCTAACACCATCACATTGGGGGTCACCTTTCCACGGATGAATTTTGGGGGGACACAAGCATTCAGTCTACAGCAGGCCCTGACCCTCTGCTGAACTCATCACAAGGTTGGGAGACACCAGCAGGGTGACGGCGGGGGTGAGAGGGGTGCTGTCCTGCGGGGCCTGCAGTTTCTCAGGAGGGAGGGCAGGCAGGAAGGGAGGGGCTGATGAGCTCTTCTCTGCATCAGTCAGACCTGTAAAGAAAAGGATAACGGGCCCTCTGCTGCCTCCCAAGTGGTTTCTCACTTCAGGATTTCCCTGGATTCTTCCCTGTCACCCAGGGAGAGGTTAAGGGCTCCGATGTATTCCCAGACGGGAGCACCGAGATTCAGAGGAACTCAGGGACTTGCTTAAGACAGCACAGGCCGTGAGTAGCAAGGCAGGGTCTCCTCCCCAAAATCTCTGACTCCTGTCTCTCCTGCCCCTAAGGCACCTCCTTGACCTGAAGTTTTGCTTCAGTTTCCCCACCCTCAGGCTTAGGTGCCTGTGAGCTCAGGGGCTTGCATTATAGGTCAAGTTTGGTGTGATGGAGCGAGGGATAGGAAGCCAGCAAATACATAAGCAGGAAAGTCTCAGACAGTAATTTACACTCTTCATACTCAAGACAAAGCAGTCTGATGGGGAAGGTCTAGGTGATCCAGGAAGACTTCTTGGAGAAGGTGGCCTTTATCTTATCTGAGACCTAAATGTGATCAGACCAGAGCCAGCCCGGAGAAGGGTGTCCCAGGCAGGAGGAATTTGAATCCTTGCAAGGTTCTCTGCACAGTGCCTGGCACACAGCATGTGATCAAGAGATCCCAGCTCACTCACTCGCTCACTCATTCATTCATTCAACAGGCATGTATTAATCAGCGCTCAGCACTAGGGACACAGCAGGGAACAGAAGAGACATATCCCGCATTCTGAGGAGCTGTCATTCTGGCAGAGCGAGACAATCGTAAAACATTGGACAAACAAATACATAATTTAATGTCAGGTGGTGATAGTGCTACCGGGAGAAATAAAGCAGGGTCACTCGTTGTCACTTTTATTCTCCATCTGGCTGCTTGTTTTGCATCTTCCTGGAAACTCAGGGGCAGGATGGACCCCTGATGCCCCATCTCTGCCAGGGGAAGGCGGGAAAGGAGCCCAGGTTCTTTGGAGTGGAATTCTATCATCTTCTCTTGTTCATCCCACCTGGGGCCGCAGTGGGTGTGCGCATGTAACTCCTGAACCGATCAATACCCTCTCCTTATGTTTCGGTCCCAAAATAGTTACATAAAAAAATCAATAGAGTCCAGTTGGATTTGCTGTATTTTATTACTGAGGGGGATGAAGAGTTTAGAATTGCCTGGCGCTTCTGAGCCCGGCTGTTTTGCGGTGTTAACCTAAATTAACCTGTTGGGGGACCTAACTCACCATGGCTGCGCTTCGGAGCCCAGGATTCAGCGCCTCGGAAGGGTGACTCAGTAAATACTGCATCTCTGATGTCTGCTCTGTGCTTGGAATGCCTCCCACCAGGGCTCTTAGTGCATCGGAGCAAATGGACACATAAAAATGCTGCTGTGGCTGCAGCCCTGGCTCGCGGGGCTGACTCTGTGGCCCTGCTGGAGGGTCCTGGTTTTCTTTCCAGAACTCTGGAGTGCCGGACTGGCCCTGCCCGGTCTCCTGGCTCTCAGAAACCCTGGCTCCCTTTGTTTGCCCGGTCTCGTCCGTGCCGTGTTACTTGTCGCTGGGTTTATACCCTTGGATCGCTGCGTCCCTCTGCATTTGTGTCATCTGCGGCTGCAGGCTCTCCCGGTGAGCTGATGGGGCCAGGTGAGTGGGGATGGGAACACCGGGGCAGAGGGATGAGGAAGCCGTGGCCCGGTGGGAGGGACCTTGTTTTCCTGCAGTCTGCTCCGAGACGGCAGGGGGAGTGGAAGGGGCGGGGCATGGTGTAGATGGAAAATGTTGTTTTGCCAGGAAAAAGTTGTTTCTAGGGTGGCAGTGCAGAGGAACTTGCCAGGCCAGTGGAGAGCCGCTGGCTGCCTTTGGGCCATATCTGGTCTGCAGGCTTCTCTTGTCAGTTACCAGCATCTAAAAAGTGGGAGAAGTCAGTATCCAGGTTTCTGGCTTCTCTCAACAAACTGGAAGATCTGGGAGCACTGGTGTGGCTCCTTGACCTCTCTGAGACTCAGTTTGCCCATCTGTAAAACGGACCCTGCATCCCCTGCTGGTGATCTTCGAAACCTCATCCCAGTCTGCTTCCTTCCTTCATTCTGCATTAGTTCACGGACACGTGTTTTCTCGTGCACCTGTGCTGTGACAGGCATTGTACTTGGAGCTGGTGATACAGCAGGAACAAGACAGGCAAAGGCCCCTGTCCTTGTAGGGTTAGCATTAAGGCGCGGGGAGACAGAGACTGAGATAGCTAAATAACTAAAATACATTGTTTATTAAATGGTCATAAGTGCTTTGGGGGAACATGAAGCAGGGGAGCAGACAGGGAGCGCTGGGGAGGGATGTTTTGCCATTTGAAATAGCGGGTGTCACTCAGAAAGGTGACATTTGAGCAAAGACCTAAAGAGGTGAGGGAGCCAGCCAGGGGGCTGTGGGAGAGAAGAGCGTTCCAAGCAGAGGGAATAGCCAGTGCAAAGGCCCTGAGGTGGGAAGGTGCTTGGCAGGTTCACAGACAGAAAGGAGACCAGTGAGGCTGGGCTGAGTAGTAGATGAGGTTAGGGACCAGAGCCTGAGAAGGACTGTGTGTGGCTTTTGCTCCGAGTGAGGTAGGAGCCATCGGCAAGTTTGAGCAGAGGAGATGGTGCTCTCACTTATGGGAGCAGAAGCAGGGAGAGCCCCAAGGGGCTACTCAATTGTCCAGGCAGGGATGATGGGGGCTTGGATCAGAGTGGCAGCTGGAGAGGAGGTGAGAAGTGGTGAGATTTGGGTGTAGTTTGAAAGTTGCGCTATGGGGTTTGCTGATTGATAGATTCGTGCCATAAATATTTATCGGGAGCCAACTATATGCCTACCCCTGTATTGATTTGGGGGCCAAATCAATATTTGTTAGTGGTGGAATTAGCAAACAGAACTTATACCTGTGAGTTGGGCTTCTGCCTTTTATGTGCTCTTCCCAACAGCTCTGGGGAGAAGGTTGGGATGGATGAGCCCGTGTTTCTGCATCTGTGAGATGGACATAGCGACATCATTAAGGAGAGTAGAGTTAAGAGGATCCAATGAGACAATAGATGCAAATGCTTCTTAGCAAGTACCCAGCACATACTAAGTGCTCAATAAATGGGGGCAATTATTAATAATGTTGGTAGGACAGTTGAGGAAACCAGGGCTCAGATGTACTCTTTGCCCCCTGTAAATACATGGAGGAGGAGGTTGGATCTGAGCTGTGGCCTGTCAGATTTAGCTTGGGGTTCATTTTTCTTGCTGGAACCACTAATATTCTAAGAAAAAAATTCCTCCTGTCTTCATGATGTGATTGTTCTGGCATAATTTATTATCGTTAGGTTGCCAGTGCAGGTGTACTTACTTCATTTAGTAGATGTGTAGGTGAAAAGTTGAGTGTCAATCAAATTCTATTTTCTCCATCCAATTCCACAACAGTTGAGAGAAGTGTAAATTCCATCTGACCCTGTGCTGGCCTTGGCTCCTGGGTTGTTGCTTGTTATTTTCTGTACCCATTAAATCAGGCATCACCAGGCTATGGTCCATGGACCAAATCCAGCCCTCGACCTGTTTGTGTAAATAAAGTTTTATTGCAACACAGCTATGCCTGTTTGTTTACTTATTGTCTATGGGTGCTTTCTCACAACAAGGGCAGGGTTGAGTAGTTGTGACAGATCCTATGGTCTGCAAAGCCTCAATAAATTACCTACTATCTGCCTCTTTTAAAGACAAAGTTTGCCTTAAATGGTCAAGCAGTGGTCATGTAAATGTGTGTTTATAGCACTCTATGGTCAAGACAAGTACCCGCTTTTAATGTCAAAAAAATTATCCAGCTCGTCTGAACGAGAAGAATTGTGGGTTTGTTATCCCTTGGTTAAAAAAGAAAAACATATTGATTGAAAGTTGCCATCAATTCAGTAATGCTCTTGAACGAGTGGGTTTTGGTAATTACAGTAGCATTTATGTAGCGTTTTAAAAATAGTAGCACGTGTGTGGGAGATAGATATTACTCTGCAGGCACAGCTCCGTGGCTCACAGCTCAGAAGACCCCTTGGAGGGATGCTGCTGGAGGGAACTAGTATTAAAGGAACCTACTGCGTAGTTATGTTATATTCAGAATGACTCCAATCAGTGGATCTCTTTTATGACCTTGTGTTTTTTCCTATTTGGTTGTTTTAAAGATGAACGTATCCTTCTCTATTTTATCTGTGACGCCCAAGTCTGTGATATTTTAAGTTTCCAAATTTAAGATTTTAAGTGCATTCATGGAGGTGATGTGTCAAATGCAAAGGTATGTCGATGGATTAAATCTGGATTCTCACAGTTGCAAGGGACAAAATGGGGAACTTACTAGTCCCTGAAGGTGGGACGCTTGAGGAAACAACTTCAGGCATGGCTGGATCCAGGGGCTTACTCTCCTAATGAGAACTTCCGCTCTCACTCTGTCTCTTGGTTCTCTTTTTCCCTGTGTTCACCTCATTCTCAGACAGGCTGTCTCCACTTTATGGCAGAGTTGGCCACAGTTGGCTCTAGACATTCCTCTGACCAGCAGAAATCAAATGTCTCTTTCTTAATTGTCCAGCAGAAATCAAATGTCTCTTTCTTAATTGTCCCAGCAAGAATCCCAGGACCGACCTTTACTGGACTAGTGTGGGTTGTGTGCTGACCTCTCAACTAGAGACGGTGGCTGTGGGGATGGAATCCTGCCGCTGATCAGTCACACTTAAGTGTCTCTGGAGCTGGAATTGGAAGCAGGTTGCCAGAGAGATAGGCAAGGGATGATTTCCCAGAGGAAAATCTGGGTGCTTCCAGTAGAAGGAAGAAAATTTTACTGTGACAGGCTACCAGGTGAGGTGGGGACCCCCACCCCCAGGTCAGGAGAGCCCTCATGCCTAGATTGACACCTCTGGTGCCCCTCCCCCAAGGAGTCAACACTCACCCCTCCCCTCCCGCCCTTTTGTGGGTTCTTTCTTGGCTGCTGTCCAGTCTCCTGGGGCTTCTGTCTTGTACATGTGACCTCTGATCCAGTCCAGTGATCTCACACATGTCTTAGTTGCTTTGGTTGAAAACATGGACTATTTGGAATGTAATTTGCTAATATATATGAAAAGAGAACTTGATCTGTGACCCAGCAGTCTCACTTCTGGGAAACCTATGTTTTCTAGAAATAAAAAGCACCACTGTTAAGGTTGTATGTTCACGGATATTTATAGCAGCATTGTCTGTGGTGGTAAAAAAGAGATAAAACCCTAACTTTTCATCAGTAAAGTAGTTCTGGACTAAATGGTGGTATTTCCATGCTTGGACCACCAGGTAGCGGTTAAAAACAGTGGGTTGGACATCCCTTGTCCTGGAGGGATGACCGGGGCTTATTGTCAAGGAGAAAAGTGAGTGTCAGGGTACTTTACCCTGTGCAATGCCATTTTAATATAAACAACCAACCAAAAGTCTCCTATGTGTATAAAATAGCTATATTTATATAGTGCTTTCTGTGTGCCGGTCACAGTTCTAATATCGCTACACATATTCTCAACAAGCCTGGGAGGTGTGTGGGTATTATTATTATACCCATTTTAAAGAAGGGGAAGTAGAGGCACCAAGAGGTTAAACAACGCTATGTAGCTAACGAGTGGTGGAGCTGGGTAGTTTTAATCCAGGTAGTTTGGATCTTAACCCTCACTCCATGCTGCCTCTTACACTGCCCACCCCAACTGCATCCCTTCACACACATGCCTTTATATTATTTTATTAGTGTGGAGAAAGGTGTGGCTGGACTACTGACCTCAGTGAAGGAATGAAGTGGGTGGTACTGGTGGGGTGGTGGGAAAGGAGTTGGTGGGGACTTAAAGGGAGGAAACCAGGAATGTTTGAGACATTTCAGCCACAACAATGCTGATTTTTAAGTAGAGAGCCCAATTCTTTCTCTTAGGGTTTCTGGGTCCCTGTTGGGGCTGGTGAGAATGCCTTAGTGGAGACCCTCTGAATTTGCTGCTGTGCTTTGCTGGTGCCGGGGGCTAAGGTGCATGGAACTCAGACCCAGGAGGGATGCTGCTTGGTGTTTCACTGGGAGAAAGGAAGACTGGGTGTGGTGTGATGGGCATATTTGTTGCAAATGGGCTCATCAGTGAAAGATAGAGAAGTAAAATAGTGATGGCTTGGGAATTCCTTGATGGTCCAGTGATGAGGACTCTGAGAGCACGGGTTCGATCCCTGGTCAGGGAACTAAGATCCCAAAAGCTGCACGGTGCGGCCAAAAAAAAAAAAAAAAAAAAAGTGATGGCTTAAAAAGTAGGAGTTTATTTCTCTCCCAAGTCAGATTCTAGAGCTCAAAAGCCCAGGACTGTAGGTTGTCTCTGTTCCATGAAATCCTCTTGGACCCGTGCTTGCTTTTACCATTTCAAGGTTGAGGTCTTTGTCCTCATGGTGTAAAATGGCAGGTACCGGTGCAGCCATCGCATCTTCATTCTAGGCACCGGGATTGGGGTGCAGATAAAGAAAGGGTAAAGGATATGCATCAGGTGTCTTTCACAGAAGAGTCCTAGAAGCAGCCCCATGATGTTTCCACTTATATCCTATTGGTTGCGACTAAGTCACATGGCCACATCTAGCTGCAAGGAAATCTGGGAAATGCAGTTTTTTTTCTTTTAATTAATTTATTTTATTATTTTTTTAAATTTTTATTTATTTTTGGCTGCGTTGGGTCTTTGTCGCTACGAGGGCTTTTGCTAGTTGTGGCGAGCAGGGGCTCCTCTTCATTGCGGTGCGTGGGCTTCTCATTGCGGTGGCTTCTCTTGTTGTGGAGCATGGGCTCTAGGCACGCGGGCTTCAGTAGTTGTGGCACATAGGCTCAGTAGTTGTGGCTCGCGGGCTCTAGAGCACAGGCTCAGTAGTTATGGCGCACGGGCTTAGTTGCTCCGCGGCATGTGGGATCTTCCCGGACCATGGCTCGAACCCATGTCCCCTGCGTTGGCAGGTGGATTCTTAACCACTGCGCCACCAGGGAAGCCTGGAAATGCAGTCTTAATTTGAAGTTGCTAAAAATCAAAAGTTCTGTTACTCTGAAAAAAGGAGAATGGATATTGGGGGGATAATTAGTAGTTGGTGATGAATACCCTATCAGGGATAGCACGGCATTTGAAGAGAAGGTGTAAACAGTCAGGATCTTTTATAATCATACTGTGAGTGTGTGTGTGTGTGTGTGTGTGTGTTTGTGATTTTATTCTGCCTCCTAAGGTGGGAACCTGGGAAATATAGTTTTTCTGAGTGAAAGCAGTTTTGGTGACTGCATAACATTATCTCTGTCAAAGATGTGAAAGTGGGGACTTCCCTCGTGGCACAGTGGTTAAGAATCTGCTTGCCAATGCAGGGGACATGAGTTTGATCCCTGGTCTGGGAAGATCCCACATGCTGCAGAGCAGCTAAGCCTGTGCGCCACAACTACTGAGCCTGTGCTCTAGAGCCTGTGAGCCACAACTACTGAGCTCATGTGCCACGACTACAGAAGCCCGCGGCGCCTAGAGCCCATGCTCTGCAACAAGGGAAGCCCCCGCAATGAGAAGCCCGTGCACCGCAATGAAGAGTAGCGCCTGCTCGTCGCAACTAGAGAAAGCCTGTGCACAGCAACGAAGACCCAGTGCAACCAAAAATAAATAAATAAAAAAAGAAAACGATGTGAAAGTGGTTTAAAAAATATGAGAGATATGTCTGAAGTCCCTTTTGAACAATTTGATATCTTTCCAAAAGGTAAACTACTCTTTATCAGTTTGCTGTGTATTTTTCCTTGTAGGAAATATGTATATATATATATATGTATATATATATATATATATAAAATTTAATGTTTTAAATTTGCTTTTTTTTTTTTTTTTGCGGTATGCGGGCCTCTCACTGTTGTGGCCTCTCCCGTTGCGGAGCACAGGCTCCGGACGCGCAGGCTTAGCAGCCATGGCTCATGGACCCAGCCGCTCTGCGGCATGTGGGATCTTCCCGGACCGGGGCACGAACCTGTGTCCCCTGCATCTGCAGGCAGACTCTCAACCACTGCACCACCAGGGAAGCCCTAAATTTGCTTTTAATAGTATACATCGTGTTTGTTCCCCAATATCCATGTACATATAGAACTATCTTATTTATTTATTTTATTTTTGGCTGTGTCAGGTCTTAGTTGCAGCACACAGGATCTTTGTTGTGGCATGTGGGATCCTCTGCTGTGGCACATGGGCTCCAGAGCACGTGGGGTCTGTAGTTGCGGCAGTGGGCTCTCTAGTTGTGGCCCAGGTGCTCAGTAGTTGTGGCTCGCGGGCTTAGTTGCCCCACGGCATGTGGGATCTTAGTTCCCCGACCAGGGATCGAACCCACGTCCCCTGCATTGGAAGGTGGATTCTTAACCACTGGACCACCAGGGAAGTCCCTAGAACTGGCTTATTTTTTTGAATTGCTGCATGGTATTCCATGGCAGGGAAATATCAAGGTGTATTTAGTGATTTTCCACTGCCTCAGAAGATGGAGGATTTCCCAGACATAGAAAGGAGGTTTAGAAAGATTTGCAAATGGCCTTCCTGCCCAGCAGGAACACTGCAGAAATTAGCATCCAACCAGGATCTGCAGACATTTGAGGAAAGACAGGATGTGACTGAGTGATAGTGGATGGAAGAACTGACACTTGAAGAAGTGGAGTGAACAGAGAAACGGGGATGAGGAGGCCTGGTTCTTAGAACCCAGGCCTCTTGCCAAGAGCTGCTGCTTCTTGATGGCAAGGACTTGCCGATGCCCAAGGCTCCATTCCCAGTGGTTCCAGCTGTGGCTGATCACCAAAGGACTTGGAGTGCCAGCCCATCTACTCATGGCATTTCTCTAGCTTCCGGAAGCTTCAGTCTTAGAAGAGAGACATCTTCTGTCCCCCAGTCTGTGCCTCCATAGCACTTACCACAAACACATTTCTTTCTAATGCAAAAGGCTCTTTAGGGAGCACCATGAATTTATGATGAATTTTTAATTTCCCTATGATATTTTTTTCTCCTTCCACCCACTCTCCCCCCCACGCCCAGCCCAGTTAAAGTGTTTTTCTCTTAAATTTATGGGCTGAGCTGTTAAGAGGGTCTGTATATTTCAAGAGGAAAAGTGTTGGGGGCGGAGGTTTTGGCTTTACTGTTTGCACCAGCTTCACTCACACACGCTCCAAAGTGGCCTCATATTCCTACCTGATGAGTTTGCCTGTCATCTCAGGTCGTTATGTAAGGGCGACTAAATTCTGCTTCTCTTCATTGTAGCGTGGAGGGCAACATGAGGGAGGAAGCTGCTGGAATTTCTTTTTCAGTCTTTCCCATCCTGCAAGGTTCCCTACCTCCTCTTATTCTCCATCTTTTTTTTTTTTTTTAAAAATATTTATTTATTTATTTGGTTGTGCCAAGTCTTAGTTGCGGCAGGCAGGCTCCTTAGTTGTGGCTCCAGGCCTCCTTGGTTGCGTCACGTGGTCCCCATCTTTCCTTGTGAAAGTGTTTAGTAAGTGTTTGAGTGAGGGAATGAACTTCTATAGCATCTCCTGTCAGCTTTCTATCTCTCACTGGTTGATTAGATATGCTTTGCTCCTCTGGCTGCTCTCACAAACTGTTTCGAGCAGGTCTTTGAAATTAAGGGCATGAACTCAGGTGGCAGACTGCTTGAGTTCAAATTCCAGCTCCACCACTTGCTAGCTCTGTGACCTTGGGTGAGTTACTTAACCTCTCTGTGCCATAGCATGTTCATCTGTGAAAGGGGGAAAGTAGGAGCTCCTACTCTTCGGGATGTTGTCAGGATTAAGGGAGATGTTGTGTAAGAATTCAACACAGTGCTTAAATCCACATGGGTCTGTAATAAACGTTAGCCCTTGTAAATCCTCTTCTCCAGCCATTGAGTGTTTAGTTGAACACCTGCTATATGCCCTGGTGCTCATTTTTGTGGTTTCTCTCATCTCTTCTTCCATATCACTTCATACCAGATCTTGCGGTATGATAGTGGTTGACTGCTATTTTTTTTTACCTTTTTCTGAGAATAACACCCTGATTTTATTTTGGGGAACCATTGTTCCCCTGCTTTGTGGTCTGGGTATTGCTAACTTTCTCCTCCTCCTCCTCCTCCACGGGTGGGCTCATGACTAGTGCCTGACCAATCAGAACAGCTCATCTCCTAGGCTTCAAGGACTGGCTCAGGCTTGGGCACATGACCCAAGCTGGGCCAATGAGAGCCAGCCCTGGGATGTTTGTTGCAAGCATGGGGAGGGGTGGGGGAGGGCTTCCTTTTCTGTTGCAGTTGCTAAGCTGGGAGGATGGGAGCCTGAATGTAGCAGTTATTATTGCTGTGTAACAAATTGCCACAAACTGATGGCTTGAAACAACCCACATGTATCATTTCACAGTTTCTGTGGGTCAGGAGTCCAGGCACAGGTTAGCTCTGCTTCTGGATCTCTCACAAGGCAGCATTCAGGGTGTTAGCCAGGGTTGGGCTCCCATCTGAAGGCTGGACCAGGGAAGAGTCTGTTTCTGTGCTTACATGGTTGTTGGCAGGATTCAGTTTTTGTGGGCTCTTAGACTGAGGGCCTTGGCTTTTTTGACACGTGGTCCTCTCCATATGGAGGAGAGTGGCTTCACCAAAGGCACTGACAGTCTCTTGTGACCTAATCACAGAAGGGATCTCCCTTCCACACTGAGGTAAGATATTGCTCAGAAGAAATTTACTCGAGGGGAGGGGACCACGCAAAGCCATGAATGCCATCAGGTGGAGAATACTGGAGATCATTTTAGAAGCCACCTACCGGGGAATTCCCTGGCGGTCCGGTGGTAAGGACTCTCTGCTTGTGCTGCAGGGGGCCTGGGGTCAATTCCTGGTTGGTCCGAGAACTCAGATTCCTCAAGCCGCACAGTGCGGTGTGCAAAAAAAAAAAAAAAAAAAGGCAGCTACCTACCATTCTGGATCTGTGTGAAAATGAAGCAGCAACATGGGGGAAAACAGAGCCGAGAGGGGGAGAGGGGGAGAGTTTCCTTGTGACCATACTGGAGTACCCCCAAAGTAGCTGCTTCTGGTAAGAGCTTTATCTTGAATTTTCCCAGTACAAGACCCAATACATTATTTTTCCCCTCAAGCTACTTTGAGTTGGGTTTCTGTCACTTGCAAGTGTCCCAATGAAGTCCTGGGAAGGCTTCTCACATTTCCTTGCCTGGCAGTGGCTGCCCCTCCTTGGAAAGCCTTCGGCATTCTGTGTGCTTGACTAAAATCTAGAAAATGCCACATGCCTTATCTCTCCTCTAGGCTGAGCTCATGGAGGGCAGAGTTGCATGAGTTTTTTTAACCCCTCTTTCTTGCTTTAATGCTGTCAGACACAGCAGATGCCATCTGCCAGTAATTACCAGTATGAGAGGCTCTTCCTCCCCCTGCCAATCAAAAATGTCTCAGAAATGATCTCAATTGTCCTGCACCTGGCTTAGGGTTGGGATCCTGGGTGTCAGAGGCGAAAACATCTCTGATGCTACCCGCCAGAGGCAGCACACATCTGCACACAGAAATCGCGGTGAGAGTGTGAATTTCACAGCGTTGGGTGGGTCACAACCTAACATAAATGACAAGTCACAAGCAATAGAACTGATCAGAGGTGTTGCTTGGCGGATTCCCTTAACATTTCGGATTTTAACTGATGACTTTTAGGATGACCCTGTGCGAACTTTTACTGATATCAACACATTGCTTTTTTTAATTCAAAAAATTTAAAAAAATTGCAGTGCAGTTGACTTACAATGTTGTGCAATCTCTGCTGTGCGGCAGAGTGACTCAGTTTACACGTGGAGACATTAAAAAAGATATTCTTCTCCATTATGGATTCCCAGGAGATTGGATATATATAGTTCCTTGTGCTATAGTAGGACCTTGTCGTTTATCCATCCTAAATATAATAGTTTGCATCTAGCAACCCCAAATTCCCAGTCCATCCTGCTTTCTCCCCTCACCCTTGGCAACCACAAGTCTGATCTCTATGTCTGTGAGACTGTTTCTGTTTTATAGGTAGGTTCATTGGTGCCATATTTTAGATTCCACATGTAAGTGATATAATATGGTATTTGTCCTTCTGACTTACTTCACTTAGTGTGGTAATCTCTGGTTGCATCCATGTTGCTGCAAATGGCATTATTCTGTTCTTTTTTATGGCTGAGTAGTATTCCATTGTATACACGTACCGCATCTTCTTTATCCATTCCTCTGTCGATGGACATTTAGGTTGTTTCCATGCTTTGGCTATTGTGAACAGTGCTGCTACCAACATATTTCTTTTTAGTGATAGGATTTTATAATTTTTCTAGGGTTAGTGGAATTTTCTTGCATAGCCAGAATGTATGATCTCCTATTGGATGCCAATATATAAAAAATACATGCTTTTTCCACAGAACCATTTTAATATGCTTTTCATTGATGTGTTCAGCCCATTGCAACGGCCCAGCCTCGGAAGTCATTCAGGGTCACATCCGAGTGCATTTTTTTCACTGGAGGCTAGCCATAATCCAGGGAAGGGGAACCTGACTCCCCCTCATGATCGGAAGAGTGTCAGAGAATTTGCAGATTTATTTTAAAGCCATCACAAGTGCTTTGGAGAAAGATGGCTGCAGGCAGAGGGGCCTCAACAAGGATTAAAAAGCGAATCGTCTAACAGACCTCTGACCAGTGATGGATGATGAGTGACCTCTGGTCAGTGAAGAGCCTGACTAATGAAGGAGTGATGGGGTGGGGAGAGAGGAACGTCTTTGCTCCTGGATTCGGGAAGGCTGTGCTGTGATTGGTGGGACGGAGGGCGGGACTGCCTGAACCCCCAGCTGGGAGGCAGTGGACCTGGTCCCCTTTCCTCTTAGTTTTTCTTTTTCTTTTCTTTTTTTTTTAAAGGAAGTTTTTATGTATTTCAATTAATTAATTAATTAATTTGGCTGTGCCGTGTGGCACGTGGGATCTTGGCTCTCCAACCAGGGATCCATCCGATGCCCCCTGCAGTGGAAGCGTGGAGTCTTAACCACTGGACCGCCAGGGAAGTCCTCCTCTTAGTTTTTCTTGCTGTAATAATGTCCTGCTGGTCTTCCTCAGAGGCACCAGATGCCCTGAGCCCTTTTCTGGTGATGTGCCTCGGGGGCCTATGATTTAAACGTGGTCCCTTATAGTCTCTGGCCTGACTCCTGGTCAGCAGATTTGGTGCGGGGTCCTCCACCACGGGGCCACTAGCCACAGCCGCAGTGGCCTTGTGTACCGTATATCCTGGCGGTGGCTTTGGTACCCAGACATTTCTTCTCCACCTGCCTCTGTCTCCCTCTTTATTCATTTGCTCATTCACTCCTTTCAAAGGGATTCTTTGGGAGTTCTTAGCATTCCCGGACGGTGGCGGGGCTATACCTTCCTCAGTGAGAGAGCCTTGAATTGAAATATTAATTTCACCTGGGGCTCTGGCTATACCTTCCTCAGTGGGAGAAGCTTGAATTGGAATATGAATTTCACCTGGGGCTCTGCACATTGTTTCTGTGTTGAGCACACATTTAAAAGGAGAAAAAATGTAATTGGCTCCTTCCTCCTGTAGGTCTTCCACAAGCCCCTGGGGGAGTGAATGGGAGTTTGTAGAGTTTCTGTGCCCTGCTGGTTTCTCCATGCAGGGTTCTGGAGCTTCCCGTCCTGATGCACACGTGGAAGGAATCTTTGCTACCTCCTGAGCCAGAGGCTGTAAACCAGTATCTCATGGCCACATACAGCCCGGGAGCATATCTGTTTGGCCAGCCCCGTGCTTTAATAAGTTTTGAGCTTTTATTCAATATCTGGAAGATTTAGTATTAAAATCTGGATTTTCGGCTTCTCTTTGGAGGGCAGCCGGGCTGGTCCAGGGAGTGACAAGTGGCTGCAGTGACATTTGCCGAGTCATTTGCCGGGTCATTCATCAGCTATTTAGTTGAGCACCTTCTGTGTGCCAGGTACTGTTGTAGGTGCTGGGGATGCAGCCCCTATAGTCAAGGAGCTTCCATTCCATCTAGAAGGCATCGTTCATTTATGTCACCTGTCTGGTCACTGTCCTGTAGAACTTTCTACGGTGATAGGAATGTTCTTCATCTGTGCTGTCCAATGTGGTAGCCACTAGCCACGTGTCGCTGTGGAGTGCTAGAAATGTGGCCAACTAAGGGACTGGACTTATGATTCCATTTCATTAGAATTAAAGTTTAAACAGTCATACTTGGCTACTGGCTAAAGTATTAGACAGTGTGGCTCTAAGGAATTGCATTTGCATCTTCCGCTCGTCAGCTAACCCAACTCCTTCATTTAAAAGTTGGGGAAACTGAGGTACGTGGATTGTGCAAAGCCAGGATTGGAACTCAGATCTCCTTGATGGCTCACCTGTGATGTCCAGTGTAATGAATACCAGTTAAACGGTGAATGGGTGGGGATGACATTCGAAATAGTTGGAGAGATGGCGGGGGCTGAGGTTATGCAGGGCCCTGTAGACTAAGGGGAAGAATTTGGATTTTTTTGCGGTACGCGGGCCTCTCACTGCTGTGGCCTCTCCCGTTGCGGAGCACAGGCTCCGGACGCGCAGGCTCAGCGGCCATGGCTCACGGGCCCAGCTGCTCCGCGGCATGTGGGATCTTCCCGGACCGGGGCACGAACCCGCGTCCCCTGCATCGGCAGGCGGACTCTCAACCACTGCGCCACCAGGGAAGCCCAAGAATTTGGATTTTTAAAAAGAGAATTTATTTCTGTGAGAGTCACATACAAATTAACTGTTTTAATATGCAATTCAGCGGCATTTAGTCCATCCACACTGTTGCACAACCATTGCCTGGAAATGTCCCCAAACGTTTTCATCACCTCAGCAGAAACCCCATATCCTTTATTTTTATTTTTTGGCTCTGCCGCACAGCTTGCGCGACCCTGGTTCCCCGAGCAGGGGTTGAACCCGCACCTTCGGCAGTGAAAGCACAGAGTCCTAACCACTGGACCGTCCAGAAACCCCATACCCTTTAAGCAGCCGCTGTGGCCACCGTCCTCCCCCTCCCCCAGCACCTGGCAACCACCAATCTACTCTCTGTCTCTATGGGTTTCCCTATTCTGGACATTTCATAGAGATGGAATCATACAATGTGTGGTCTTTTGTGTGTGCCTTCTCTCATGTAGCCTCATGTTTTCAAGGTGCGTCCATGTCGTAGCAGATGTCAGTGCTTCGTTCCTCTTTATGGCTGAGTCATATTCCCCGGTACGCATGAAGGAATTTGGACTTTGTCTGAGAGCAGCGGGGACCCACACAGGGTCTCTGGCAGGCGGGTCGTGTTCTTCTAAGCGTTGCCGGAAGAAAGTCCCCGTCCTGCAGCCCAGTGCTAGACAGGGCTTCCTTCCCTGGGTTCTCTGAAGCCAGTTTTCAGCTTTGCGTCTGGGGTCCCAGGCGCGGGGCTGTCCCAGCCGCCACCCCAGATCCTCACACGTCCCTCACCCTGTCACCACGAGAACCCTCCTAGGACCCCCTTCTGAATTAATTTGAGCTTTGAGAGGTGGGAGGTCCCTTTCCACGTGCCTCTTGCCGCTCAGATGCCCGCCTAGGCGCAGGTCAGTGACTCACATGAGACAAATTATGTTTGGAAAATCGATTTGATTTGGGAAGGGAGCTCCACACTGAGGAGAAGGATTTGTGCTCCAGGTGGCCTTGCCTGGGAAGTGGGGGCCAGTGGGTGGCGGTGGCAGGCTTGGGGATTATTGTATTCCCATCTATTTCTCCCTGTGTCTCTTAGTATTTGTTTTATATACTTGGGTACTCCTGTGTTGGGTGCATATATGTTGATGGGTGTGATCCTCTCCTTGTACTGACCCTTTTATCATTATATAGTGTCCTTCTTTTTCTTTCTTTGTAGCCTTTGTTTTAAAGTCTATTTTGTCTGATATGAATATTGCGAGCCCTGCTCTCTTGTCATTTCCGTTTGCATGAAATATCTCTTTCCATCCCCTCACTTTCAATCTGTGTGTGAGACTTGGGGATGAAAGAGAGGAAAAAGGAAAATGAGACCCTCCATCCAGTGCAGTCTGAACAAGCGTGAGAGGCGTCTGTCTCTATAACCGAGTGCTGTGCCTGTGAACATTCAGACCCTGGCCAGCCCAGCGCAGCTAGCCAGCGCCAGGTGGGGCACAGGCTCAGGGACCCACTTTCCCCCTCGGTGGCCCGGTGGCCAGCTGGGCTTCCTTGTGCTGCCTCCACAGAACAGACGTTGGTGTGGTAGAGGAGCGTCCTGGCCACGGGGACAGAGCTCTTCTGGGGGCAGGAGGCCACCAGGTTTCTGTCCAGTTGCCCCATCCTGGGGGGTGGAATCGTTGGGGAGGGGGCAGATACTTGGTTTGCCCTGCCCCAGTCTCTGACAGAAGGGCCAGGCTCAAGGACCTCGGTCTCCTCTCAGTGCCCCTCTTTTCCTGGCCACCATGGTGCTGGTCACCCCTGGAGCATGGAGATACTTGTCCCTTGATTGTCAAACCCTGATGGTCATAGGTCTGAGCCGTTTGGTGGAGCTCAGCGTCTCGGCGACTCAGCCTTCTGGTTTGTACGGTGGCTCTTCCTTTTCCCATGAGTTTTCTTTTCTCTTTTACACTATGCAGTGCAATGGCTATCGATTTTATTTGAAAAATGAAACGATGAAGTTGTATGTGTATATTTTCTCCTAGTCGAAAATGAAAACGTTCCCCAGTCCTGAATGCTCTCTTCCTTCCCCGGAGATGACTCTGCTCTTGGAATTGTCTTTCCAGATGTTCTTCTAATTTATTGAGTATTTATTCTCTGTGTCGGGCACCGTTCTAGACTCTGCAGATGTATCAACGAAGGAGGAAGACAAAAATCCCAGCTCTGTTGAGGGTTGGAGATTCTACGTGAGTGCTATGGAGAAAAACAGCAGGGAGGGGTTGGGGAACCCTGGGTTGGGGGGTTGCCATTGAGAGGGTGGTCAAGGTCAGAAGAGAGTTGGCTGAGAAGGTAATGCTTGAGCAGAGGTCCTGGGGGCATGAAGGAGCAAACCACGTGACTGTCTGGGGGAAGGGTGCTCTTGCCTGTGAGAACAGCAAGTGCAAAGGGCCTGAGGTAGGAGATGCCAGGTGTGTTCATGAAACAGTGAAGAGATGGGTGTGACCAGAGGGTCCATAGAGCAGAGGAGATCAGATTAGTGATGAGGCTGGATCACATAGGGCTTAGCGATCCCTTGTGGTGCATTTGACTTGTATCCTGCATAGAAAGGGACCCATTGGAGAGTTAACAGCAAAGTGACCTGGACTAATTCCCATTTTAAAAAGTTCCCTCTGCTCTGGTGCAGGAGACAAGCTGATCCGGGTTGGGGTAGGGTGGGGGGGTCAGGCAGGAGACCAGGGAGGAGGCTGCAGCAGCGATGAGGTGACAGCAGAGGTGGGGAGCAGGGTGGGGCCGGGGATGTCCCCGAGATTCTGGCCTGAGCTCCTAGAAGAATTGATTTGCACCAAGTCAGCTCGGGGCAGTCTGAGGGGGGCAGCGGTTCGGGGCTGCGTTGGATTGGAGATGCCTGTTCCCAGCAGAGGTGTCAAGTGTACTGCGGGATTCATGGGTCTGGCATGGAGACCTTTACCTGCCTCCCGCCCCAGATATTAATATTTGTCCCCCAGCCAGCCCTCCATCACTGTGTCGTCTTCTCCTCTCCCCAGGATCACCCTCCAAGTCTGCAACTACCCTGAACGCTGCCGCCCCTCCCTGCAAACCGCCTCCCCCTGGCCTGGGCATCTGAGCTGTGTCGGGCCCGGAGGCTGAGTCCTGGAGGGAGAACTCAGGGCGGGACAGGTGGAAAACCAGGGGATCCAAACAAATAAGTTAAAACACCGAAGGAAGGCAGCGGGCCCATGCCGGGAGCCCCCTCCCCCTCTTTCCCCCTCCCTCCCAACCCTCCCATCCCTTCTTCGCAGGCAGCCTGGCTTCCTCTGTCACCAAAAGGAATAAAAGTCATGATTTCCCGGCTCCTTGCTGGCGGGGGTGAGTGAGGGATGCCCCATCGCTTTGCTGTGTCGGCCACCCGCGGACTCCTCCTTCGCTCCTGCCCGCAGAGAGGGCCTGGGGGCAGGGCGGGGGGCTCGGGCGGCGTGGGAGGTGAGCACCATTGTGAGATGACCCCAGCTTCATTCATTGATGGGCACTAATGGCCTGTAATGGAGACCCAAGAGAACCTGCAGCGCGCTTGTTTGCACAGGAATCGGAATTCGTGAATTGGGCTGGCTTTCTTCCTAACTCTCTAGAGCCCTTAGCTACCCGTCTCCCACCTCCTCTGCAGAGTCTTCCGTCTGCACCACCACAGCCAAGGGGCTGCCTGCTCCATCTCTGGTCCCCATGCATGGTGGGCTTGGCTTTGTTCTGGATGGCAGGGGTTACCTCCTAACCCAGGGCTTCCCTACTCTGCTGCCTTTAGAATCGCCTGCAGGGAGGGAGGGAGGGAGGGAGGGAAGGGGGAGGGGTTTCCACTTTTGGGGGGAGGGGGCGGGGTCCGCACCTGCTGAATCTCCGTGGATGTGGCCTGGGTACCTTTTCTGTTTTGTCTTTCACATATTGAAAACTCTGTTTAATGCTTCAGTATTTTTTTGCGTGTGACCTGAAGTATCAACATAGAATTAAGGTTTATGGAACTTACTGGCAACAGGTTCTAAGTAGCTAGCTCCACTATTTTTCTTAAAAATAGAGGTGAAATTCATGTAACATAAAATGAACAGTTTTAAAGTGTAAACAATTCAGTGGTTTTCAGTACATTCACAGTGTTGTGCAATCACTGCGTCAGTCTAGTTTCAAACTATTTTCATCACCCCAAAAGGAAACCCTGTACCCGTTAGCACTCACCCCCACATTCCACCAGGCCCCATCCCCTGACAGCCACCAGTCTACGTTCTGTCTCTGTGGATTTGCCTGTTCTTGATATTTCCTATAAATAGAATCATACACCATGTGGCCTTTTGTGTCCGGCTGCTTTCCCTTAGCGTCATGTTTTTGAGGTTCATCCACATGGTAGCCTGTGTCGGTGCTTCATTCCTTTTTAATGGCTGAGTCAGGTTCTGCTGTGTGGATGGATCACATTTTGTTTGTTCATTCGTCTGTTGATGGACATTCAGGTTGTTTCCACCTTTTGGCTACCGTGAATCGTGCCGCTATGAACGTTCGTGGGCAGGTATTTGTTGGAGCACCAGTTCTCCACTCTTGTGGGTCTACCTGGGTGTTTTTAAAAAGCTCCGTATATGATTCTAATGGGTAACCCATGTGAGAACCACTGGAGCCACTGGAACCACCTTTGACCCTGCCTTGGAGTGTGGGTGGGGGTGGGCCAGTATGGGGGGTGGGGAGCTGGAGTTCTGAGCCTACCAAAAGACTCTTTTATTGTTAGACAAATGGCTTCTCACTGGTCACTCTGTGGCTTCTTGTCCGGCGGTGCCTTCTCCAGCCCAGGCTCTCTCTATAAACAACCACCCTGTTTGATTTTTCTGCTGAGCCTTTGTCACCATTTGAATGAATCTCTCTTTGTTGCCTGGATGGATGGTTTACTTGTATATGATCTCAAGTCTTTTGCTTTAGACCAGAGTGTGGTCTCCATGGGAATAGAGACCAGGGCTACCTTGCTCAGCCCTGTCTTCCCAGCACCTAGAGGGGTTCTCTCGGTGAACAGTGTCAGGTTAGAATCTGCTTTAACTGCTTTCTGAAAATGTCAGAGCCTGCTGCCCAAACTGCCTTTGGAATAACTCACGCAGCCACCGACCCATTCATCCATCCATTTGGTCACTTGACAAATAGTAATGCTCGCTCTGTGCCTGGCGGTGTGCTTCGGTGCTGTGCATAGAAAGACAATGTCCTTTCCATCAACGAGCGCTTAGTCTGTTGGAAGACAGACGGATCCCCATATAGTGCAGGGAGTTAACACCGTGGAGGTGTGAAGCGGCAGTAGGAACCATTAGGGTTAGCTCCAGGAAGAGGTGTGTTAGTTAGGATTATCTTGGTTGCAGGGAACAGAAACCTAATTCAAAGTGGTATAACTAAAAGAGAATTTTAAAAAATTATTTTATTGGAATGTCCTGTAAGGGCTTCAGGTACGGCTTGATCCAGGGCCTCACTTGATGTCATCAGGACTCAGTCTCTCTCTATCTCTCAGCACTAGTTTCTTCTTTCATGGCTCTGTTCTCAGGCAGGGTCTTTTCAAAGATGGACAGTAAGTAGGGCTCTCATCCTACCAGCTGAGCAAGCACAGTGAGGAAGTGACCATCTCTTTCCAATGGTTCCAGCAAAAACCCCAGATCTGACTCTCACTGGCTACGACTGGGTCATGTGACAATCCTTGACCCAATTGCTCTGACTCTGATTGGCCTAGGTCATGTGGCTTCTCCTGGAGCCAGGGAGGGGATAGGACTACTCCACCTGTACCATTTGGACAGGGAGTAGAGGGGGTTCTGCAAAGAAAAACTGGGGCATGGCCACCACGGGAAGAGCCAGAAACACAGGGGCCCCTTCTGAGAGTCAGGCTGAAAAGAACTAAGAAGAGCTTATTGTGCTTAAAAAAGGATGTGCTGGACATTTCTTGGTTTCCTCCACTCAGATTTGTTCTGCACCGTCTTTGCCCTTCCCTGTCCCTGGGAAGCTGGCCCCCAGGGCTGCATCGTCTGAGGCCCTCTTTGTTCTTCAGCTTCCAGTTGGATGTGGCCAGTGAGAGACCAGGCTGGGGATTCAAGGGTGGGGCAGGAGAGGGTGGAGGTGTCTGTTCCCCGCTTCTCTTGCTGTGTCACCAGGTTTCTGCCAGGAGCTTCATCTCCTCCTGTTCCAGTGAGGAAGCCTCGCCTCCCGGATGTGACTGCCACTGGCTGCACCACACTGTGCTCTCTCCTGGTCCCCTGAGGCCCCTGAAAGTAACAGCTTCCCGCTCCTGCCAGCATCTCGGCGCCTCACCACTGTTGCTGTCTGCTCGTGTCCTTTCATTGAAATCTCCCCATTTGAACCATCCTGGAGGGTGAATTCTCTTTCCTGCCAGGACCCTTATGGACTTTTGCTAGCACGTTAGTTTCCTATTGCTGCTACAACAAGTTAGCACAAATGTAGTGGCTTAGAAGGACTTGAGTTTATTATCTTACAGTTCTGGAGTTTGGAAGCTCAAAATGGGTCTCTCTGGGTCAAGGTGTGGGCAGTGCTGTGTTCCCTCCGGGGGCTCTAGGAAGATTCTCCAGGGGAGCTCCCCTGCTTCCTTGCCCTTTCTTTGTTTTTTAATTAAAAAATTATTATTATTATTTTTTTTATTTTTGGCCACACCGCGTGCCTTACGGGATCTTAGTTCCCCGACCAGGGATCGAACCCGTGCCCCCTGCAGTGGAAGCATGGAGGCCTAACTGCTGAACTGCCAGGGAAGTCCCTTCTTGCCCTTTCTATCTTCTAGCAATGCCTGCCTTCCTCGGCTCGTGACTCTTTCCACCATCTGCAAAACCACCCCAGAGCATGTTCTTTTCTCTCTGACCTCTGCTTCCATCTCCTCTCTGTGACCCTGACCCTCCTACCTCCCTCTCATGAAGGCGCTTGTGATCACCTGGGGCCACCTGGATAATGCAGGACAGTCTTCCCATCTCAACAGCCTAAACTTCATCACAGCTGGAAAGTGTCTTTTGCTGGGTAAGGTCAGATGCACGGGTTCCGGGGATTAGAACACGCGCATCTTTGGGGAGAGACCATTGTTCTCCCTTCCATAGACACCTTTGTCCATTTCCTCTTAAAAACCTCTTTGACCTTTGAACATGGGCTTCCCTGGCAGCCTTGATGCCATCTGCCTGCTGTCGGGCTGTCATAGCTTGCTTGGGCTGCCATAACAAAATAGTACAGGTGGGTGGTTTAAACAGCAGACATTTATTTTCTCACAGTTCTGGAGGCTGGAGGTCTGAGATCAAGATTTGGTTCCTGGTGAGGACTCTCTTCCTGGCTTGCAGACAGCCACCGTCCTTCTGTTCCTCATGGAGGCGGGGTGGAGAGAGAGAGAGAGAGAGGGAGAGAGGGAGAGGGGGAGAGGGGGAGAGGGAGTTGTCGTGTTCTTCTTACAAGGACACCAGTCCTATTGGATCAGGGCCCCACCCTTATGACCCCATTTAACCTTAATTCCTTCCATAAAGGCTCTGTCTCCAAAAACAGTCACACTGTGGGGCTGGGGCTTCAGCAAATGATTTTTTTTTGGGGGGGGACACAAAACTCAGTTTTTAGCACCTCCCCTCCCTATGCTTCTTTCTCTGATCCTCAGCCTTGAAGGCCCTCTTTGTGTCTTTGTCAAGAAAACAAGAGCCGAGATCCCTTTTCAGTCTTGCCTCACCCTTGAAATTACTCTGTTACGTGGCTGGCTTCTCTCTGCTCTGTGAGTGGGGGCAGATTGACAGGATGTTAAAGGATGTTCCAGAAAAGGTCACTGATAACAGGCCTTTGAATCGCTTCTTAGAAGAGGAGTCGGTGATTCCTCTCCTGGGCTGGAACGAGGGGTGCAGCCTGAGGCTGCACAGATGTCCGGACAGAAGGGGCCTGGCTGGGTCCACCCCGGGGCTGTGAGCTTACGGGAGGCATCGCACCTCCTCCACCACCCGAGCCGGCTCTGCGTGGAGGATGCCGTGGCCGCTGGCTGTGATTCTGGCGTTTTGCGAGCTGCAGCCGTCGGGCCCCTGAGTCGCTGAGCTGCACAGATGCTTTCTCTGTACACTCTGGTTTGTAATTAAAACACAACTTGCCACTCTGATTAGATTGAGCAGTTCAGTTCATCTGGAAGAGTTTTTCATCTGCACTGTGTATTAGTAACATGTGATGCTTGTATTAGCTCAGTTAAACGTTACGGTGATTAATATGGATATCAAAGCAAAACCATAAACCAACAGGTTCGGGGCACTTGGAGTTCAGGGGCTGGAAGACAGAGAGCCAGCCATGGCCCGGCCCCGGGGAGCATGAGTTGGCTGCAGCGTGGCCGGGCACTGGATGGTGAACAAGCAGAGGCTGGAGTCTGGTACCCGGCTGGGTTACTCCCGACATCTCTGAATCTCAGCTTCCCCATCTCAAAAGTAGGCGTACCAACACTTGCCCCTCGGATCGTCCTGGGATATGTTTTGCATATGATCTTTTCCCCTCTCTTCAACCTTGATTCTAAAACGTGCTGACAGGCATTATCTATCAAAATTAAAAACCATTCCTCCCTTTCACCCAGCCACCCCACGCTGAGATATTTATCATTCAGATACATTTCCATATGTGCAAAAATGTGGAACTTGTGCTAATAGTCACAGCAGTGATTGTTCGTCACAGGAGAGATTTGGGAAGAGCCTAAACTGATTAAATAAATCATGGTATACCCAAGCAAAGAAATACTTTGCAGCTTGTAAAAAAACAAAACGCGGCAGGTCCATTAATAGTGATACAGAACTGACTCTAAGAAGTGCTGCTAGTGGAGAAAGCAAGATGGAGAACAGGGAGTGTAGAGTACCACCGTGTGTGTGTGTGTGTGTGTGTGTGTGTGTGTGTGTGTGTGTGTGTGTGTAAAAGAAAATACATATGTGTTTACAAATCTTGATTCCCATGAAATTGGCAGCTCCTCCTGGGAGCGGAAAGGGTTGTCTGGGGGACAGGAGGGGAGGTGACAATTCTTGCCGTGTATCTTTTCAATTTGGTGCCGTTGTATATTTATTATTTATTTAATTAATTTAATTAAAAAATATTTTAGAAGAAAAATTAAAAAAAGCAACGAACCAACCCACCTTCCCCCGCTAAAATGGGAAAAAAGTGTGTAGTCTAGTACTTGGTACAGATTTTCTCATTTAGTCCCTGTGACAGAGAACTTTCAGAGTAATTTCTCTTTGCTGGGAATTGTAACATTCTGTATCTGTGTTCTAGAGTTTTAGTACAGAAATGAAATCTAAAAATCTCAAACACCCGGGACTCCCCTGGTGGTCCAGTGGGTAGGGCTCCACGCTCCCAATGCGGGGGGCCTGGGTTCGATCCCTGGTTGGGGAACTAGATCCCACATGCCGCAACTTAAGAAGTCCGCATGCCACAACGAAGATCCCGTGTGCTGCAACTAAGACCCAGTGCAGCCAAAAAATAAAAATAAAAAATAAATAAATAAAAAAATAAAATAGAAAAGAAATACGTAGCCTGAATAGTGAGGTTTCCGGCAGCAGCTCAGGGACTTGTGGCAGAGATGGAGGAGTGCATTACCAGAGTTTGGACCAATATTCTGACGATGCTGACAGCCCATTACAGTCTTTGCTCTCTGTCATATTACATAGAGGTGCTTGTTTCTTGTATATCCGTCTAGAGTTTCTTTGTGCACATCCAAGCAATTACTAATATATTTTTTTATTTTTTCTAATTTTCTTAAGGAAAAGAAGCCTCCTTTTGCGTTGCTCTGTGGCATGCTTAGCAGTGCATCTTGGTGAACGGAGGTTATTTTGCGTGAGGGTTTGGGAAAGGGACTCCTTCCTTCCTCCAGACATCTTTTTCTGAACCGAGGCTTGTCCTAACCTGCATCTGTGTGAGAACCCCGGGCGATCCAGCCTCACTGCCTGGAGATGTGTAAGGAGGTCTAGGGGATCTTGTTCGGCTGCAAACCTTTAACAAGCCTACAAGATGATGCTGTTTCATGGAGGCCCAGCCAATCCTTAAACAAGTGCAGATTAAATCGCTGTGTATTCAGTATTGATTTGATCTGGGCGTCCTGCCAGTCTTGGAGGAAGCCAAGATGGTGATGCAGGCCCTTCTTTCTCAGCATCTCCAAGAGGTCTGGGATGACAACACTGACTGGGCTTGTGTTTTCTGACAGTGGGTGGGGGCAACACCGGCCTCCTGGCTTTGATGTTTTCTTGGTTGGGAGGCAGTCAGCAGGCCCTGGAGGCTGCAGTAGCCTCCTAGTGGGTCTCCCTGCTTTTTTGCTTGTCCGTCTGTGTTTGGTTTTCAGATCGTAGCCAGAGTGAGCCTTTTAAGATGTTCAGTCAGTTCCTGTCTCTCCTCTGCCCCAAGTCCTCCTGTGGATCCCAGCTCACTAAGTGTAAAAATCCAAAGTCCTGAGCACAGCCCCCAAGGCCCCATCCCCTTACTTGTTATTCACCAGCCACTGGCCTCATTACCGGCCCCGAGAGGCCAAGCGCACACCTACCGCGGAGCCTTTGCGTGCAGTGTTCCATCCATCTGGAATGCTCTTCCTTGACATTTGCATGGCTTACTTGCTCAGTTCAACATAATTCCGGTCATATGTCATCATATCAAAAGGACATTTTTTGACCATCCTGGCTCCAATAGCACCCAACCCTGTTCCTCCTTTCTCTTGCTTTGTTTTCCCTCAGCGTTTATAGTCACCTGCCCCAGAATATAGTTCTCAGTTTATCTGCGTTTTGCACTAGGGTGTCAGCTTCATGAGAGCAGTGACTTCCTTTGTTTAGTTCATGGGTGTATCCCCAGGACCTAGCACAGCACCGGGCACATAGTAGGTGCTCATTAAATACTAGTTGGAAGCATATTTAATGAGCACTTACTTTGTCGTGTACTTGGCACATGAGGATTTAGTGAGAATAAGACATGCCCCTTCTCTTCAAGCAGCTTAACGTCTAGTTAGAGAGGTGAATGGAATCATTTTATCCGTGTGTTTTACAGGCACAGTGCCTTGGGCTCACTAGCGTCTCTGGGATTATACCTCAGTGAACCTGGAAAAAACTTACAAAGTAGTTACAATAATCAAGTGTGTATTTATAGCTTATGCTTGGTATTCATACACTTTGTAATCCTCCCTCATTAATTTTAACGAATCAGAGGACATTAAGGTTGTTTCTGACTTTTCGCTCTTCTGTACACAGAGCTAGAAATACCTGTTTGGAAATAAATTAGAAGAAGAAACAGACAAAAGTCTGAGACCTGAAAAAGTTATTGGTTCCAGAATATGCAAAGAAAATGGTAATACCAAAGCTAGTGTTCACACAACCACAGAACATGATATAAAGTTGAAACATTGATCAGTCATCCTCGGTTTGTGTCGAGTCATAAAATAATTTTATATAGTTTGGGTTGCAGGAGCATTGCAATGTGCTTAGTACAGTGGAAGCCTTGAAAAGGAAGAAACCTGGAGAAGTCTTAAAAGACGCTTTGGAGATAACTGGCCTGCCTGAAATAAAGTTATTAAACAGAGTGTAATTAACCCCTGCAGGAACAGTAGAAACTCAGAGAAGAAGGGAGAGCCAGGGGCAGTTCCGGGAAGACTTCCTGGAGGAGGTGTGACTTGAGTTGGGACTTGAAGGTCTGGTAGAATTCGGATAAGTTGTGGTGGCAGGGGAGACTGGAAGGGGGGAGTCGATTTCCTGACTAAGGCACCTTGGCCAAGCCAATGAGCTTGGGACAATGGCGACCCCTCATGGAGTGGTCTCCCTGCCAAGGGCTGCGGCTCAGACTTGTGGGGCCACTGCAATCTGTCTTTTGAGGTGTGTGAAACTGTCTTGATGCGGACCCATGTAAAATCTTCCCTCTGAACATCTGTATAAGAAAAATTGTATTGCGGGACTTCCCTGGTGGTGCCGTGGTGAAGAATCCGCCTGCCAGTGCAGGGGACACAGGTTTGAGCCCTGATCTGGAAAGATCCCACATGTCGCAGAGCAACTAAGCCCGCGAGCCACAACTGTTGAGCCCATGCGCCACAACTACTGAAGCCTGTGTGCCTAGAGCCCATGCTCCGCTACAAGAGAAGCCACTGCAATAGAAGACCATGCACTGTGACGAAGAGTAGCCCCCGCTCACCTCAACTAGAGAAAGCCCGCATGCAGCAACGAAGACGCAACACAGCCAAAAATAAAATAAAATAAAATCTTAAAAAAAATAGTGTAATGCTGGGATGGGTCTGTGTCAGAAAAATATACCAAGAGAGACTGAGCGTAAATTTGGCCTGAGCATCCTGGCAGCCAGGGCAACAAAGGAAATAATTGCAGGAAGCAGGCTTTCCATGAGCACAGGGTCCCGATACAGCAAAGTGGATTCTTCCTCATGGGAAGATTCCTTATCGGAATTACTGCAGTTATGTGGTTGCCTGGGAATTCAAAAGTGTCATAACATGAAGTGCTTTCCAATGAACTATTTATAAATTTAGCTTCTAGTCAACATTTTTCTAGGGCAGGGTTTCTCAGCTTTGGCGCTCTTGACATTTTGGGCTGGATCATTCTTTGCTGTGGGGTCTGTCCTGTGCATTGTACGATGTTTAGCAGCGTCCCTGGCCTCGACCCACCAGAGGCCAGTAGCAGACCCTCCCCACCCCCCCAAGTTGTGACAACCAGGAGTGTCTCCAGACATTGACAAATGTCCCATGGTGGGAGGCAAGACTGTCCCCGCTTGAGAACCACGGCTCTCTAGTGAAAGGTAATGTTTATTCCCACCCATCCCATTATATCAATATCTTTGTTGAAGGATTGGGCAGGAACTGTAGATTCAATACATTATAATGAACTGTAAAATCAGTGCAGGTCATAAAGTAAAATCGCAAGTCTTGCAAGAAATGTAGGATTTCAGGATGTCAATGAAAGTGATATTGGCGAGTTGCCAGAACCGCAGCAGAACCATGGACCGGTGAGGAACTCTCAGAGTTGGAGCAGTTAACGCCTGAAGAAGAGGAAATTGACCAAACTGCTAATTTAATGGATGCTTCAAACTAGAATGATTTGAGCTTCAAAGGATTAAGAAATGACCTTGGGGAAATTGATGATGCCCTAAAATGTTTTAGCCAAACCACGCATCTTTATGATCATGTTACAGAAGTCAAATGAGCAGGGAAGGACATTCCATCCTGCGCTTCACGATTTTGTTGGATGAATTAGATGATTGCTCTCAACTGTTTACTCATGCTTTGGTCTAAGGATTGGCCCATAGTTGCATTTATAATTCACATTTCGTAAAACATAAGAAAACAGTCTTATTTATTTGTAAAAGTTTTATTTCGGTTTTTTTTATATATATAAAAAGTCCTAGTCATGCATGCCTTTTTTTGTGGTGGTAAAATTCACATAATATAAAATTCACCATTTAAACCATTTTAAAGTGTACATTTCAGTGGCATTTAGTACATTTACAATGTTGTTACAACTATCACCACCGTCCAGGTCCAGAACATTGTCTTTTGTGGCTGTACCGTGTGGCTTGCAAGATCTCAGTTCCCTGACCAGGGATTGAACTCGGGCTCTGGCAGTGAAGGTGCTGAGTCCTAACCACTGGACCGCCAGGGAATTCCCTAGAACATTTTCATCACCTCAAAATAAAACCATATCCATTAACAGTCACTCCCCATTTCCCTTTTCCTACAGCCCCTGGCAACCACTAGTCTACTTTCTGTCTCTATGGATTTACCTTTTCTGGACACTTCACATAGCTGGAATGATTGATAGAATATTTGTTTTTTTGTGTCTGACTTCTTTCACTTAGCGTAATGTTTTTTAAGCTTTATCCATGTTGTAGCATGTTTCAGTACTTCATGTCTTTTTTTTCTTTTTTCTTTTTTTTTTGCGGTACGCGGGCCTCTCACTGCTGTGGCCTCTCCCGTTGCGGAGCACAGGCTCCGGACCCGCAGGCTCAGCGGCCATGGCTCACGGGCCCAGCCGCTCCGCGGCATGTGGGATCCTCCCGGACCGGGGCACGAACCCGCGTCCCCTGCGTCGGCAGACGGACTCTCAACCACTGCGCCACCAGGGAAGCCCAGTACTTCATTTCTTTTTATGGGTGAATAATATTCCATTGTATGGATAGACCACATTCTGTTTAGCCAGTCCTCCATTGATGGACACTGGGGTTGTTTCCACGTTTTGGTTATTGTGGTTAGTGCTGCTATGAAGATTCGTGTACAAGGTTTTGTTTGAACACCTCTTTTCATTTCTCTTGGGTGTATGCCTAGGAGTGGAATTGCTGGGTCACGTGGTAATTTTATGTTATATGCTAACTCTATGTTAATTACGATATGGTAATTCTAAGTCATGATTTTTTTGTTTTTTTGGCTGCGTTGGGTCTTCGTTGCTGCGCGGGGGCTTTCTCTGGTTGCGGCGAGCAGGGCTACTCTTCGTTGCTGTGCGTGGTCTTCTCATTGCGGTGGCTTCTCTTTTTGTGGAGCACAGGTTCTCAGTGCACGGGCCTCGGTAGTTGCAGCACGTGGGCTCAGTAGTTGTGGTGCGTGGGCTCTAGGGCGCGCAGGCTTCAGTAGTTGTGGCGTACGGGCTTAGTTGCTCTGCGGCATGTGGGATGCTCCCTGACCAGGGCTTGAACCCGTGTCCCCTGCATCGGCAGTTGGATTTTTAACCACCACGCCACCAGGGAAGTCCCGTCGTGTTTTTTTTAAATTGGTGGAATTTCTGCTCTTAGCTCGCTGTCAATCGAAAAATCCCATTTTTACCATGTGATGCATATTGGGGCTGCTTCCAGTCTTTGCCTTCTGTGAAAAAAATGTAGCGTGCGTGTCCTCATGTGTTCATCTTTGTGTGCAAGTTCAAATATACCTGTTCGGTTTTCATTTTAATGCAGCAGGAACAACTCCCCATCCATTTAGTAGCTTGCTCACAGATATGGGTGTCAGAGTTGCATATGACGGAGTCCCACATAGATGTGTCAGACGAAATTAAGGGGCTCGAACCTGGGAGTTAGCACCCTGGCTTCCAGCCCCAGCTCCACCTTGGACCAACTACTAAACCTCTTCGACTTTAACGGGGTTGATAATAATATTAGCTGACATTTCTTGAGTACTTGCTATGTGCCAGGCACTGTTTTAAGCTCTTTACACAGTGATACATATAATCTTCACAAAAAACTTCTGAGAAAAGTACTTCTGTCTGTCCCATTTTGCAGATGAGAAAACTGAGGCACAGACAAGGTCAGCAAATTGCCCAAGATTACATAGTTAATAAATGTGCTCCTTAACTAGTAGAGTGATTGGGAGGGTCTAATAAAAAGGCTGTATGGGTGCGGTGGAAAATGGCTAGCCTCAGAATCAGTTATGCCCTTCCTTGAGTCTCAGTTTTCTCATCTGCAAAGTGGGAATAAAGTTTACCTAGCAGGGTTTATTGGATTGGTCATTACTCCATTTATTCGTTCAGCCAGGACTAAGCCTACACTGGAGGGTGATGGAGAATTGTTACAGGGTCCCAGCTCTCACAGGACCCACAGTCTAGAGGGAAGGTTCCCTAGCATTAGAGCGAAGGCACGTTTAGCTCCTGACTACTCAGTGCTTTGTAAGCCCTTGAGGACTGGTAGTTATAATAATGGGTAATCACATGTGTCATAAATGTTAAGTCCTGTACCAGTGTCAGGTAGAAACGGTATTGAAAATTCTCTTGTCTCTTAGAAGGTGTCTGCATGGAGCAGTGATGAGAAAGGTATGGGGGAGACCCAGGTTCCTTGGGACTTAATATGAGTTACGTTTGTCAAGGACTGAATTTGTATCAGATCTGGACGTACGTTACATATATTAATTCATTTAATCCTCACAAAAACCCCACGGGGAAAGTACTATCATTATCCCCGTTTTACAGATGAAGAAATCGAGGCACAGAGAGATAGCGTAACTCACTCAAGACCACACAACTCCTGAGTGGCAGAGCTGGGGCTCAGATCCAGGCAGTGTGGCTCTAGACCTGTGATTCTAATCATTTTGCTCTGTGGGGCTCCTGCAATGGGTCTGGAGTACTGGGGTAGGGTAGGGGTGCCTGCCATGCCACAAGGGCAGACTCCTTCCAGGCCAGGAGGGGCGGCGTTGCAGATGCTATAGGGACTCACCTGGGATGGTTTCCTTGTGATCCCAGGACCACCTCTCTCACAGGATCGTGCAGAATCAGCAGCTCTGAGACCAGGGCAAATTTGACAAGTTTAGAAGATGCTGTGGTCCCTGCCCTCACCCCTCGCCACTACCATGCTGGTCCAGCGTCCTACCACTGACTCCCGTGGGTTTCCTCTGGCCATGAGAGCCCCTCTGCTTGTGTGTAAGGCTGATCAAAGGTGCCTGGAAACAATGAATTCCAGGAGTCCAGCTCCTTGGGATGGGATAACACTGAGTTTTTCCTGCACTGTCTTCCAGGGCTGCCCAGCAGGATGGAGCCCAGTTGGTCACAGTGCACCGTGCTATATCAAGAGTGCTCTAGCTTGATAACACTCTCTTTATTGACTCATCTCTGCCTCACTTTTAACTCCCCGCCCAATGTTTCCTGGGGTCACCTCCATCTCCACTCTAATTCTTGTCTCAGATCTGCTTCTGAGGTTCCCAAAAGTTGCTGGGGTCAGTTCCGCCATCATCTGGAACCAGCGGCGCGGGAAGCCCACCCCCGCCCCTGCCCTTGGGTTCTGAGCCCCACTGCAGGACCATGAAGCTTCACGGAGGTTGGACCGGCGGGAATTTGCATGGCCTCTGGTTCCCCGGCCAGCTGCCTTCATTAGCACCTCAGCGGCTCCCGGGACCAGAACACACGTGTGTGAACAGCTGCAGATGGTCGGCGTGTGAGGAGGGATTTGGCATCTGGATCTTGATTAATGGGGAATTGTGGAGGTTGGCACCTTTGCGGTGGGAAGGCAGCAGCAACTCTCTCGGCTGCTGACCCTGAAAAGATTTTGGGGAAAAGTCAGAACAGTTTGGGCCTTGATGCTCTCCCGACCTCAGCATTTCTTTTTTTTTTTTAGATGCTGGGGGTAGGAGTTTTATTAATTAATTTATTTATTTTTGCTGTGTTGGGTCTTCGTTTTTGTGCGAGGGCTTTCCCTAGTTGCGGCAAGTGGGGGCCACTCTTCATCGCGGTGCGCGGGCCTCTCACTATCGCGGCCTCTCTTGCTGCGAAGCATAGGCTCCAGACGTGCAGGCTCAGTAGTTGTGGCGCACGGGCGTAATTGCTCCGCGGCATGTGGGATCTTCCCGGACCAGGGCTCGAACCCGTGTCCCCTGCATTGGCAGGCGGATCCTCAACCACTGCATTTCTGAACCTTTTCAAGCTTGGAAGCCTCCCTTCTGTGGTTGGAAACCTGTGAGGGGGTTGGTGGCGCACAGCGGCGATGGCTAGAATATTCTCTACCGTAGACATCCCTGGGAGCCCCCTCAACAGACCGTGTCGCTTCTTCTTTGTGGCTAGAATAATATTCGTTCTGGAGATGACGGGCCCCCATGAATCCTGATTGGTCTAAGGCTATGTGTCAATCAGCTCCTTCTTTGCCAGTGATTGGTCTAGAACTGGCCATGTGACCAGGTTCTAGCCAATGAGATAGAAGAGCAAGTGTGCTGAAGGCCCTATGGAAAATGCACTCCCTGGGGAGAGGGGAGGGTGGGTGCAGAAAGTCCTTCTTTGCTACACGCTTCCTTCCTGCTTGGGATGCAGTCGTGTGAGGACGTGGCGTAGCCGCGGTGCTTTGGCGAGCATGCTCAGGAAGGCAGAGCAAAGAGCTGGAAACACGCCGGGTCCCTAAAGACATCACCGAACCTCTGAAGCAGTCCTGCGGCCGCCTACCTCTGAATTTGTCTCCTTAAGTAAATAACACGCCCTTATGGCTTAAGCCACTTTTAGTTGGGCTTTCTGTTATTTCAGCCAAACACCGTCGTGATGGATAAGGTCACTTCTGAGAAGTCTTTCTGGGGGATTCTTTAGTATTTCAACACTTGCTCCAGGACTTGTTTTTGAACCCTCAGCACTTTACAGAGTCAGAACTTATATTTTTCTCCCTCCTAGAAGACTGTATTGACGTCTGTATTAGTCAGGAATCTTGGGGTTGCTGTGAAGAGAAACCCAACTCAAATGGGCTAAATAATCTATTTATCTATCTTTCTGTCTATTGAAAGAATTGATGGGCTCTGCAATGATAAAATCAAGGCACAGATTTTCTAATGTTGCAACTTCAGGTATAGCTGTATCCAGGGGCTCAAACTGTATCATTGGGAATTTCCTTTCCTTCTCCTGGCTTTGCTTTTCTCTTGGCTATGTTCCTGGGCAGGTTTTCCTCTTGAGGTGTCAGAATAGCTGCTGATGCTTCCAGATTTGTCTGTGCCCATCCTCCCAGTTTTGCAATTCTAGTGGAAAGAGAAGGGCTTTTTCTCAGTAATTTCACAATTTCTCTCAGAATTTCATCGACGGGGCCCAGCTAGGGTCCAACCTGGAACCAATCACTCTGCTCAGGACGACAGAGGATGCCGATTGGCCTGGGTCAGGTGCTGGCTGGCATCAGTCTCCCTGAACCCCATGGGCTAGGAAGAGGGGAGGAGGGCTCCCAAAGGAGAGCTAGGAGTGATGAACAGGAGAAGGGGACGGGAGCCCAGGCAGGCGGCAAAAACAACAGATGTCTCCTGCACAGTCTAAGGTATTTTGGGAGGAGAGGAGACACTGCAGATTTCCTCTAGTTTCTTTTTTTAATTGCTAGTTGTAGAGCCTTTTGTTTTAAAAAAAAATCTTACATGTGAGGCCAGCATGTAAAGGAGAAGGATGTGGTGCTTTTCAGCCTCTGCGGCTTCTGGGAGGGGGTTGCAGTGGGTTGTCATCTGTTTGAATCAGTAGAAGAGTGCTTCTTAAAGTGTGGTCCTTGGGCTGGCAACTTCAGCACCTGGAAACCTGCTGGACATCCAGATTCACAGGTCCCTGCCCTGGACCCAGGCAGCCAGGAACTCTGCATGTGAGGCCCAGGAATCTGTGTTTTAACAAGCCCTCCAGGTGAATCCGAGTGTGCTAAATTTTGACAACTACTCAATAGGGAATGTAGAGGTGGAAACCTCTTTTGGTTTGGTTGCTGGTTTGTGACCTATCAACACTGCTGTTTTTTTTTTTTTTGCGGTACGCGGGCCTCTCACTGCTGCGGCCTCTCCCGCCGCGGAACACAGGCTCTGGACGCGCAGGCTCAGCGGCCATGGCTCATGGGCCCAGCTGCTCCGCGGCATGTGGGATCCTCCCGGACCGGGGCACGATCCCATGTCCCCCGCATCGGCAGGCGGACTCTCAACCACTGCGCCACCAGGGAAGCCCAACACTGCTGTTTTATCCTCTCTCTTCCTTTTGTGAATTGTGTTAGTTTCCTAGGGCTGCCACAACAAATTACTACCAACCTAGTGGCTTTAAAATGACAGTTCTGGAGGACAGAAATCTGAAATCAAGGTGTTGGTCGGGCCACACTCCCTCCAAAGGCTCTAGGAGAGAGTCCTTCCTGGCCTCTTCCAGCTCCTGGTGATTGCTAACCTTCCTTGGCTAGCAGACCCATCACTCCAGTTTCTATCTCTGTTGTCACCTGACCTTCTCTCTGTGTGTCTCTGTCTCCTCTTATAAAAACACCACTTATTGGATTCAGGGCCCACCCTAATCCAGTTAGGACTGCATCTTAACTAATTACATGTGCCAAGACCATAAATCGAAATAAGATCACATTCTGAGGCTCTAGGTGGACATGAATTTTGGGTGGGGCACTGTTAAACTACATGGATTACTAAGCCCAGAAATGCGACGTTTTAGACCACATCCATCCCTGAGGCTTGAATAAGCAGAACCTTACTTTAAGTCCAAGCAGGAAACCTTGGGCACATTTTTCTCAGTAAATAACAATATAAATAAGCTTGCACATTTACACTGCCCTTGTTCCAGTGGTTTTTGAAATATATTTTTTAGTGGTGGAACTCTTTTATCCCTGCAAAAAATATCGTGCAGGAGCATGGGCTATAAAACACAGCAGCCCTGACTCCAGCCAGGTTAGAAGCTCTGCCCACTCTTTGCCCAGACGTAGTTTTTAATTTTCTCATTTATTTAAAAAATTATTTTATTTATTTACTTTTGGCTGCGTTGGATCTTCGTTGCTGCACGTGGGCTTTTTTTAGTTGTGGCAAGCGGGCGCTACTCTTCATTGCGGTGCACGGGCTTCTCGTTGTGGTGGCTTCTCTTGTTGCAGAGCACAGGCTCTAGGTGCGCAGGCTTTAGTAGTTGTGGCTCGTGGGCTCAGTAGTTGTGGCTCGCGGGCTCTAGAGCGCAGGCTCAGTAGTGGTGGCGCACGGGCTTAGTTGCTCTGCGGCATGTGGGATCTTCCTGGACCAGGGCTCGAACCCATGTCCCCTGCACTGACAGGCGGATTCTTAACCACAGGGAAGTCCCCAAACATAGTTTTTAAATTCTAGGATTCCAGAGAACAGAGTTTGAAAACAATTGCTTATACATTTATAACTCATATCAATCGCTGTTAATACCTTTTTTTTTTGGCTGTGCCACGCGGCATGTGGGATGTGGGATCTTAGTTCCCCCTCTGGGGAATCGAATTGGTGCCCCCTGTATTGGGATCACGGAGTCTTAACCATTGGACCACCAGGGAAGTCCCTCCTTCTTAATACTTAAAAATACACATGACTTGGTAAAAACAGGTCAAATAGTACATAGTAATAAAGTTATAAAATGAAACCTCTTGGCCTTCCCTGGTGGTGCAGTGGTTGGGAGTCTGCCTGCCGATGCAGGGGACGCGGGTTCGTGACCTAGTCTGGGAGGATCCCACATGCCGCGGAGCGGCTGGGCCCGTGAGCCATGGCCGCTGAGCCTGCGCGTCCGGAGCCTGTGCTCCGCAGCGGGAGAGGCAACAACAGAGAGGCCCGCATACCGCAAAAAAAACAAACAAACAAAACTTCTTGTGTGTTCCCCTCCCCCCAATTCAGTCTTTAACTCTAAAGATACCATCTGTCATTCCAGAAAAATCCTGCATGCACGTGCAGTCAATGTGTGTGTGTGTGTGTGTGTGTGTGTGTGTACTTTTTCGTCTGTGTGAAGGAAGGCGTAGTGTATACACTCTTTTGTACTTTGATTTAAAAAATTCACTTATATTCTAGAGCTTTCCCCACAAATGCACATATAGATCCGCCTTATCCCTTTAATAGCTACGTAATATTCCACTGCCTGCATATATTATAATTTACTTCAAAAACCTCCCCGCTGATGGATATTTATGTTGCTTCCAGTTTTTTCCCCCACTATACACAATGCTGGTGTGAATACCTTTGCCTTTCTCATGCATTGTTACTCACTCACAGTTCCTTTGCTAGACCCTGTCTTAATTCTTTCTAGAGCTTCTCCAGGAGAGGGCTTCACATTTGAAGGAGATGGAAAGTTGAAAGTGAGGTGATAGCCCCACATTACAGGCATTTGATTTCTTAAATTTCCTCTGCCAAGAATTTCTTCTTGAAAAAAAAAATCAACAACTTCTCGTTTTTCTAACTGTTTTTTCTTAAGATTTTTTTTGATGTGGACCATTTTTAAAGTCTTTATTGAATTTGTTACAATATTGCTTCTGTTCTATGTTTTGGTTTTTTGGCCATGAGGCACGTGGGATTTTAGCTCCCTGACCAGGGATTGAACCCACACCCCCTGCATTGGGAGGCGAAGGCTTAACCACTGGATTGCCAGGGAAGTCCTCTGACTTTTCTAACTTTTAACCTACTTCTCCTTTCTAGACAAATGCCTGCAATAGATGGCCCCTGATCATGGAATTTTCCTGATGTATTCCCAGCCAATAAACATCTCCTGATTAGTTGATTTATAAATGGGCTTTAGGAGAATGTTTTAGGCACCAATTAGAATTGACACCTGCTTGCCAAGACCGACAGGGATATGCTGTAAATATTGGGCCAGGGTTAAACGTGCAAAGTCACGTTATGCATTTTCTTCCCTCTCATAAATACATAAATAGCTCCCATGTTGTTCCTAAGGACTCAAGCTTGACTTCTTTGGGCAATTAATTAATTGAGGTGTTCAGCGAAGTTGTTTTGTTCTTTTCTGTTTTTAGATCTGGCAAAAGTATTATTATGGACTCCTCTAGTGAATGAGCAGACCTATCTGATGAAAGTTACTTTAATATAAGAAGTCCTAGCCTGGAGAAGTTGGGAAAATCTTTTTCCTTCTGAGGGTCTCAGTTTCTTCATCTGTCAGATGGGTTGTGTGGATCAGAGAGCTGACAAAACTTTTCCAGTTCAGCTATTCCATAGCTCTTTGAGGGTCATACTGGCTTGTATATATATCTGTGATATCACTGACTTTGGGTGGGTCAGTGTGTTAACCTTGGGAAAGGAGACTTATCCAGACCGGGAACAGGATTCTTACCTAACCCAAGTGTCTGGTAAAAGTGCTTACTAGGCCTTTAGTCATCTGAGATTAGGTTTGGCTGTCTAGAGCAGAGGAAATCAAAATAATAAGGGCTTAAACATGGGAGAAATTAATTTTCATCTCTCACCACTGGTGTGGTGACTCCATGTATCAAAAAATCATGGGTTCCTTCTACCCTTTGCTTTGCCATCCTCGGCTTGTGACCTCATGGTCACCTCATGGTCCAAGGTGGCTCCCAGAGCTCCAGCTATCACCTCTACCTTCTAGGCAGTGGCTCGAGGAAGCAGGTGCCTCTGCTTGCTGTTTTAGCTCTCTTTGAATGGTCTCCTCAGAAGTCCCACATTGAGCTGATAAAGTTTTTTGCTAAGGACCCTTTTCACGGAGACATAAGCAGTGTCTCCAAGTCAGGGGACCTGTCTTACACAACCACCTCCCTAGGAATCTGGCACAGTTCTGGACAATAGCAGCCATTTAGTAAGTACTTGTGGTTTGGTAATTGAATTTTCTGCTAATTTAATAGTGCATTGGGAAGTCTTTTACTGATATTATTATAGAAGTATGTGTAAGGGTCTGTCTTTCCCGCTAGAGACCAAAGGCTCTTGCAGTCGGGCATGTGGACACTTTCCCTGGGAATCCCTTAGCACGGTTTCTAGCACATAGTCAGTCCTCTGCAGGTATTTATTTGCTATGGTCAGCAGGCTACTTTTCAACCAGTGCTGATCTGTAGACTCCAGGGTAAGAACGTTCATTGTTCTGTAACATCTATGATCAGGTGAGGACATTTCTTCCCTTTTGGCCCAGAGCTGGAATTATTTTCATCTTTCCCATCTTGAATATGTAGATTGATATGATGTAGATTGATATGATTTTGGTCTTGCCTTTGCTGATGCCAGATGTTGGGGAGGACCCATGTGATCTAAGCCTGTGGTTCTTGAGCTTTGCCGTGTAACATCATCTCTTAGGTACTTGTTAAAAATGCAGAGTCTGGGGCCCAACCAATGTGATTCAGAAGGGTTAGGCTGGGGCCCCGGAATCTGTATGTTCAGCAAGCAGTGCAGGTGATTCTGATGCAGGTGGCTTGGGGCCAGCAATCCGGGGAACAGCTATCCAAGCGCTGTCCTTGGTCCTGACACGGGATCAGACAGATCGCTGCAGTGTTCAGGAGAAGGTTGCCTGTGTCACCTGGTGTCCGGATGCACCAAAAAGATAAGACTTCTCTCCTCTGTGGAGGAGAAAGTTCCTGCTCCATTATTAACATTACCTTTACATTGCTGTTGCTTTATCAGGGGTGAGGGCTGTGATGGGGATGGACACATCCCAACTCTGATCCTCCAAACTCCAGGGAGGCTGCCGCTGCTTTTTTTTTTTTTTTTGCGGTACGCGGGCTTCTCACTGCTGTGGCCTCTCCCGTTGTGGAGCACAGGCTCCGGACGCGCAGGCTCAGCGGCCATGACTCACGGGCCCAGCCGCTCTGCGGCATGTGGGATCTTCCCGGATCGGGACATGAACCCGTGTCCCCCGCATCGACAGGCGGGCTCCCAACCACTGCGCCGCCAGGGAAGCCCTGCCGCTGCTTTTTGATGGTAGTGGTGGGCAGAGGGCGGTGGGACCCCTGGCAGTGGGTGCATTGTATTTCTCACCTATACAATAAGGGGTTAATAGGAAGTTCAACTCAGGTCAGGTGGCAAACAAAGGGAGAGCCCTGCTAGCTTTCACTTTGTGCTGTGCTCAAGTTCGAGGCCAGCCTGGCAGTGCCAAATTATGATTCGCAAATGGTCCACTTCTCTGTGTTTCCCTGTTGCCCCCTCATCCAAGCCACTGCCGTCTCTCGCCCGGAAGATTGCTGTCCCTCCCAGCTCCTCTCCCCGCTTTCCCTCCTCCACCCAACCTGTGCTGCACCCATGAGCCAGTGGAATCATCTCCTTCTCCTTCAAATTTCACATAACATGAACTTAAACAGTGAAAACTGAGCAATGCAGTGGCATTTGGTACATTCACGCTGTCGTGCAACTACCACCTCTGTTTAGTTCCAAAACCTTTCCGTCACCCCCAAAGGAAACCTTGTACCTATTAGCAGCCACTCCCCATTCCCTGTCATCCCAGCCCCTGGCAGCCACCAATCAGCTCTCTGACTCTATGGTTTGTGTATTCTAGGCACTTCATATAAATGGAATCATACAAATATGTGACCTTTTATTTTCAGCTTCTTTCATGTAAGATCATTTTTTAAATACATTTATTTTTGGCTGCGTTGGGTCTTTGTTGCAGTGCACAGGCTTCTCATCACGGTTGTTGTGAAGCACGGGCTCTAGAGCACAGGCTCAGTAGTTGTGGCGCATGGGCTTAGCTGCTCCGCGGCATGTGGGATCTTCCAGGACCAGGGCTCGAACCTGTGTCCCCTGCACTGGCAGGTAGATTCTTAACCACTGCGCCTCCAGGGAAGTCCCGAAGATCATTTTTTTTGGAGGTCCAGGTTGTGGCATGGATCGACACGGCATTCCTTTTTTATGGCTGAATGATATTCCATTGTACTGACGGACCACGTTTTCCCAATCTGTTCATTCACTGATGTACACTTGGGCCATCAGAAAAGATTTTAAAAGGTAGTGTCATGCCTCTCCCCTGCTTATGACTCTACTTCAGTGCTTCTCCTCCACTGTCTCGGTCCCCCGTGCTGCCTGTTGACCCATCTGACACCTGCCAAAACACCACCTCATGCCATCTGTCCACTCCCTCCCTGTCCACTTCCCTGGCCTTTCTGTTCTTTGAAAACCTGAGGTCTCTGACTTTGAGATAGGCTGTTCGCTTTCTTGTAATCTTTTCATGGCTGTCTGAGTTTGTATCTCCCCAAAGGCAGACCTTGAGACAAAGATTTGGGTGCAGGTAGGTCATTGGAGGGGTGATTGCAGAGAGTGGGGAGTAGAGACAGGGAAGAGAGGACAGGTAATCACAGGTGTGCTAGTGGGCAGATCACAGGGCACCTGGGGCTAACTCCCCCTGGGTGACTGGGTAGAACACACCTCTAAGCAGTCCAACCCGGGCGCAAAGAAGCGGAGATTTATCACCTCCTTTCCATCCTTCTTGGCTGGCACTGCCCACACCAGGCTGAACATGCTCCAGGGGCCAGGAGAGCCTCAGGTAGAGAGAGGTGGGTGTGTTCCGGGTAGAAGTCACCAGTGTCTGGGAGCCGCCCGTCAATGCCGTAGGTGACCTCCAGGGGGCGCCCAGAGGATGTGGCTTCGCTTTGATGTCCACGCTTCTGGCAGGCCTTCTCTGGACTTCCCGTTAAGTTCTCTCTCCTGGTATCCTGTTCATCTCCTTCACAGACGTGATTTCAACTTGTTAGTGTAAGTTGGCATACTTATTTAAGTCAAGTTCGCCTCCTGGCTGGAGGCAGCTCTCACCGTTGCTGGTTGCCGTATTCCTTGTGCTTAGCAACAATGTTGGCACACAGTGGATGCTCGGTATATATGGTCCAGTGAGTGAATCAGCGGCTCCAACGTCCGCTGATCTCCCCGCTGACTTGTTCAGAAGGGCCGTGGTTGAGGAGCAGGTTTTGATGTCCCAAGGACCTAATCTTTGGCGCTTTTCACCTGAGAATGCACAAAAGCCTGAGATGCAGGAAGCACAGAGCAACTGAGCATATTTGTTTTTCAAAACCAGACTTGATTGTATTTGGATTTTGTGTTCCTCCTTTATCGTTTTTTCCTAAAGGGATTGGTTCTCAGAGTAAAGACGTTGGGGAATTTCTTGGAGGTTATTACATATTTTCTGTCACGTGGCCGCCTCTGCTTGTCAAAAGAATCTCAAATTTGAGCTTTGCTTTCTCTGCGTTATGCAATTTGGTTTCCTTTCCGTGTCCCTTCTCTTTCAAGCTTCGGGCTGTTCTGCTGAAATTAATTCCCAGGAGTGTTAGGTGTTGATTTTATATTTGTTCATTTCTTACAGCGCATTCAAAGAGCGATTTTTATAAGTCAGGGGTTCCATTTTCTGGGCTTGATTTTTAAGAAAGATTTTGTTTGGAAAGCTCAAAGTCAGAGAGATGTATGGAAGAAAAAGATGAGAAAAGGTGATTGAGATGGCTAAGAAAAGGGGAGGGTTGGGCTCACGTGGGAATGTTATAGTTTTGCAGACCACTATTGATCTGTTTCCTCTCAAAATGCTGGTGTTTATTTGCATTTAAAAGTGTTGAGAATAATTAGAAGGAAGGGGATCAGGGAGTTGTTAAGAAAAAGGGGAGGTAAGGCAGACAGTAGACCTGAAGGAGATGCGTTCGTTTCTTTGTTAAGAAAATATCAGTAGAACCCCCACGCAGTCCCAGTCTCTTGAGTTAGTGCTGGGAATGGAAGATGAAAGATACAGACCCTCGCTCTCGAGAGACTTACATTCTCTAGAGGGAGACCGAGTTTCAGTCCAGCGTGGTATTATGGTAGCATGTGCCCAGAGAGAAGATGGGAGGGCAGAACTGGGATGCCAGGCATGGGAGGGTCAGGGAAGGCTTCCTGGAGGAGGTAATGAATGGGCAATTCAGTTTTGTCCATTCAGGAGAGTGACAGAGAAGGGGGAAGATGAGCTGAAGTCTCAGGCTTAGAAAATGTAAGCGAGGAGGAGTGAGAGATTTATAAGTGTTGATGATGCAACCAGACCAGGGGGTTCTGATTTGCTGTGGCATGTGTCCCCAGGGATAGACCTAAGGCTCTCTGGCCTTGGGAGTTGAAACCAGAGTCATAGACAGGATTCTTTGGGTTGTAGGAAACAGAAACTCAAGTCAAACTGCTTAAGGAAAAACAAAAGAAAAAATTTCTCTCCCATTTGGGTATATAGAAAGAAAAACTTCAGAGGGCTGGCTTCAGGCATGGTTGGATCCAGGAACTGAGAATGTTTGTTCCATCGGAGCTTGGTCTCTTTCTTTTAGTCTCTTGGCTCTGCTCTTTTCTGTGTTCTTCTCACAGTGGCAGGATGACTGTCAGTAGTTTCAACCCACATCCTTGCATTTCTGTAGGCCCAGCAGAACATCATGCCTTTTCCTCGATGGTGCCAAAGTCCCGGAATTGAGTGCGAGTTGGCCCAGGTGCACACACTTGAGGTTTGGAAGGTGGAGATTAGGGAGAGCTACCTTTTTTCCATTTCTCCAGGCAAGTGTCATGGCGGAGGTGCCTGGCTTTTCTGGGGCAGAGTCAGCAAAGCCACTGCCTGCTCATGGCTTTGAGGGGGTGGAGAGGCAGGCGTGGGGACCAGTTTTGATGGGGTGGACCGTAGCAGGCATGGTGCCACAGTGGCAACCTGTAGTTTGTGGCTTTTCTGGATGGTAGTGGCTTCCTTGGGGTACTGGCTTCCAGATGGTGGCAGAGGTGGTGTGATTCTGGAGGGGGCAGCTGTGGGTGATTTCCCAGTTCAGCTGGTGGCTTCCTCATCCTCCAGGGGACAGTACCTCTTCTGTGCCCTGGATCCTCCATATGGCTTGGAGGGTCCTTTCTGAAATATTAACCTGTAGAGCCTGCTTCTTCAACCTTCCCAATGATCCACCGTAAGCCCTTTGCTTCCCTCTAAGACGTCTCTCTCTGCTTCAGCTAATGGCAGTGGATTCTGTTGTCTGCAACAAAACCCTGACCGACACGTTTAGTGGCTGAGGCCGTCACGCTGGAGCCGAGGGAACGCACTCCCAAGTTGGTTTGGGAATAAGTCCCTGTCTCTTGCACGGTGTCAGTGGTAGAACAAACGCCCCAGGATTGCCATGCTGATTAGTGGCACGTTTCTCAGCTGTTTGCTCCCTTTGACAGGACCTGTTCTTCAAGCTGACGTCTTCCCAGGGCTTACCAGTGCATGTCCCCAGCCCTGCTGAGCTACCTTGCAGCTAAGGCCTCACTCATGGACCTTAAAAAAACCCCACATAAATGAAGCTTCTGACCCTGGATGGTCTAGAGTCAAAGGGTAGGCGTGAGTCCTTGATACCCTCGCTTGACCTCCTCCAATTTTTCTTTTGGGCCACGCTTTGCGGCTTGCGGGATCTTAGTTCCCCGATCAGCGATTGAACCCTGAACCCGGCAGTGAAAGCACCAAGTCCTAACCACTGGACCGCCAGGGAATTCCCCAGGAGACCATTTTTAAAAGTACACGCACCTACTTCTATAACGGCGAATTCCTGGGAAATTGAAAGCAGATCTTTTCAGTTAAAACGCCACTTCCTGGACTGCCTATCCTTCTTCCAGACCAGGTTCAGTTTCCCCCTTGCAACTCCCTTTGGCCCCTCTGTGCTTTGTTTTCATGTGCTCAGCTCATCATAGTTTGTAATTGGGGATGTCGAGGTGTGATCACTTGGGAGACGTCTGCTACTCCCGCCGGGCTGGAAGCTCTGAATGGCCAGGACGCTGATGCTGACTTGATATAGAGTATGGGCTTGAGACACCTTTGCTGAATGAGTGATCCCGTGAGCGCATGGCGGGGGGGGGGTGTGTGTGTAAATGTCTCCAGAGCTCCCAAAGTAGGCAAGTGATGGTGGGCTGGGATAGAGCAGCTTCCTTTAAAGCAAGGATTCTTAGCCTATTTTGCACCCTGGGCCCCTTTGGTAGTTAGGCAAAGCTGTCTCAGGAAAATGTCTTTACATGAATACCAATTTAAAAAATTGAATCACAAAGGAAACCAATTTTATTGAAATCCAGATATCAAAATACGAGAAAAAAGGAATTTAGTACATTAGCAATGTTGCGTAACCATTACCACTGTCTACTTCCAGAATTTTTCATCACCCCAAAGGAAACCCCACACCCCTTGAGCGCATCCTTCTTCCTCGTCCTCCCCCTGCCCCTTAGCAACCATTTACTCGCTGTCTCTGTGGACTTGCCTGATTTGGACATTTCACGTAAATGGGATCAGACAACATCTGGCTTTCACTTAGCGTCACGTTTTCAAGACTCACCTATACTGTAAGCACGTGTCAGAACTTCATTCCTTTTTATGGCTGCATCCCATTCCATTGGAAGGATGGACCACATGCTGTTTATCTGTCGATGGACATGTGGGTGGTTTCCACCTCTTGGCTGTTGTGAATACTGCTGCTATGAACACTCACAAGTCTTTGAACACTGGTTTCCAATTCCTCTGGGCGTGTACCCAGGAGTGGAATTGCTAGGTCACATGGGAACTGCAGGTCTAACTTACTGAGGAGCCCCAGCCTGCTTCTGAAATGAGAATGGACGTGGGCTTGAGCTATCACTGTGGTCTCAAGGGGATGGTGGCACAGCTCTTCCCAGCCCCGGTCCACCCATGATCTGCTCTTGCCAAATCAACTCCCATGTGGCGACTGAGGCCTGCCCTCATTGGCATGGCCAGGCTGCATCTGTCCCCAGCACCCTTTGTCCCCATCACCAGCCTAGTGCCACTGAAGCAGCTTCTGCTCATCTGACCCGTGGTCAAGAGAGCTTCCTCCCCCCACCGCTTCACTCAGTTCACTCAGGTGACAGCGAGACCCCCCTGGAAGAAAACCTTCAAAGCCTGGGAAGTGGCGATACTTTTCCTCATGGAAGCAGTCACTGCAGGATGGCTTTAAAATGAAAATTCCACATCTGTGAGTCTAACTCTGTTTTGTAAATAAGTTCATTTGCATCATTTTTTCTAGACTCCACATATAAAAGATATCATATGATACATGTCTTTCTCTGTCTGACTTACTTCACTTAGTATGATCATCTCTAAGTCCAACCGTGTCGCTGCACATGGCATAGAAAACAAACTTATGGTGACCAAAGGGGATAGTGGGTGGCAGGGGGAGATGAATTAGGAGTTTGGGATGAACGTAAACACACTGCTATATGTAAAATGGATAAGCAGCGAGGACCTCCTGCACAGCACAGGGAACTATATACAGTATCATGTAATACTCTGTAATGGAAAAGAATCCGAAAAAGAGCATATGTATATATACGTGTATAACTGGATCACTTAGCTGTACACCTGAGACTGGTACAGCAGTGTGAATTAAATTAAAAAGTTATTAAAAAGGTTGATTAGAGTTACAGTGATACAGAACTATCAATAACAGGCTTTTGGGTGGAAGTAAGCGTGCACGTTGACTCAGAGGCTATTTCTGTCTTTCCAAGAGCTGTGTCAATGTGATGGGATCTGTGCATTTTGTTAATTATATGATTCCATTAGATGAAATGATGGTCACATTTAAAAAAATGGAAATGCCCTTCCTAGATGTGAGTGCTGATTGAAGTTCATTAGGCCCTGAAAGAGGCACGGGGAGTCTGAAAGTGCCCCCCAAGGAAACTGCCAACAGCCCCCACTCCTAACATCTGCACCAAGTCACTGCCGTCTCTCAGCTCTGCCCTCAGTTTCCCCATTTGTGCGATTAGGGGATTGAACCATTTTAGTGTTTCCCAAATTTCAGTCAGCATCAGCTGTCTCTAACTCATGTTTCACTGAAATATGTTTCCTTCTGACAGCAACCATACACCGGTATTAGCACGAATGGAAAACCAGTGTCCCTTGAAATAATTCGGAGGCAACAACTAAAGTACTTTCGTCGGCTTCCTTTTGTTTTTATTGGTTTTCATTTTTCCTTTCATTTTAATAGTTTCTTTTTGGAATCCTATTATGAAAGAGCCGTGTTGCAAACCAAGGCCCCGGAAAGAGGGTTCGAACCCTTCCTTGTTCCTGGCAGCCCCTGCCCTTCCGCAGCCGAGCCACGATGCAGTTATGGGGGTGGCTGGAGGGCTTGATACTCTTGCCCCGACACTGCCTGCCGGGAAAAGACCCCTACTGAGCAACCCTGGCCCTCCCCTTATCCACCCCTGCGAGTTAATCCTGGTTGCAGGAAGCCGTGGTAGGAACTAGCATCCTTCGGGGTTCTGACCCTGGAAGGCGTGGCCAGGGCACGGTCTGTGGAGAGCTCGTCGCACTCCAGCTGGGGGTCCCTTAGTGCCTCGCGGCCAGAGGGCCAGTTGCCAGGATGGGGGCCTTAGTGGGAGCTGGTGCAGGTCGACGCAGCCAGACTCGGAGGGCCAGCAGTCATTTCTGGAACGAAGAACCAGCGTCAGATGTGGCTGATTGGAGCACACGCACCCTGGCTCCCTGCTCACCCAGAGCACGGGAGGGACCTGGCACTGGGCACAGGCCTCAGTCCTGTGGGTTCTTCTGCCAGGTGTGCAGACCACGCAAGTGGGGACAGCTGGGCAGGGGGCACAGACCTGCTCAGCCTCTGGCTTGCTCTGCATCGCAGCCTTGCAGGTGCCACGGACCTGTCCCACTGCCCTGCCCGCCAGCTGCACCTAGAGATCCAGGCTCTGAAGTGGGATCACCAGCTCTCAGACCAGGCCTGCTTTGAGGTACCTGAACTGACTTGCCCAGACATCTCTGTGGCCTGCTGCAGGCTGGAGGAGCCACAGTCACGATGACCAAGGTGATGCAAACTAGGAGGTTTGCTCCCACGAGGCAGGGCAGGCGTAGCCATGCCACTGACTGCAAGCAAGTGCCTTTTGACTGTGGGGACTCTGGCTCTGGCAATGACCAGTGGCACCTCTCCTGTGATCTAATTGGCTTTCTGCTTGGTGACAAGGGATAGCTCAGGATCGGGTGGAAACTGCTGGGCTGAATGGAATGTCAATCCCGTTAGATCATGAAACCCCCATCGCTGTCAATGTGAGCTTGGGCAGCGCCCCTGCTCTCTCCCACCTTTCCCGCCACCACCGGATTGAGAGCCTGTTTGGGGTTCGGGAGCTAGCTGATCCGTGTGAATAACGCATCGGATTATGAATATGAATAGAGCACCCGCTAAATCCACGAGGAAGTCAGCTTCCCGGGCTGCATCTCTCGCCCTGTTTATTGGCGTGCTATCCCAACTCGGATGCCGTGTTTCGAAACAGAGTGCCGGTCTTATGATTGTGATTGCTGTTATTATTTGTGTGGCGGCATTTGGAGGCCCTTAGTAAGTGATCCCCATTTGCTTCGGCATGAGTACACACTACGTGAGACCTGGGGACAATTTCGGTGTCTCTGGCGCACACAGTGCCGTTTAAGGAAGAAGCCCCAGATTCCAGGGTTGGCCTCTGTGTACAAACAAATACTGATTTTTCCATTTCGGGCCCTTTTGTGGAATGTTCAAGTGCTTTGATTCTTAAAGCGGAGCCGGCTCTCAGGCGTGTTTCATCCTGCCCTTTGTTCCCTTGGATGGAAGTGATGGATTTTGCAGAGGCTGGAGGAATCCGTCATTTTGGCTCCATCTGCTTGTTAAGCATCTCTATTGTCTCTGATGTGACACTCTTTGGAGTTTTAGAATTTCATCTTATCTCCCATCGGGAGAGCCTGGGTGGATGGTTGAGGGGGGCAGGGGACAGTGTTTTCCACTTGTTTTAAGTCATTACCGTCTGGGCATGGGCTGGATATTTTTAGGAGACATTAAGTCAAGTGAAAGGAATATGAGAGGTTCCCTGCCCCTATGCAGGGACATGCCTTCTGTGTGCTTCTTGATTGCTGCCAGTGACGAGGTGCTCACTACCTAGAAAGGTAACTCAATCCATGAAAGCTCAGATCTGGTGGTCATGGCTTGCTTTTTTCTTCTTCCTTTGTGCCCATAATCATCCACCCCTTTGAGTGTCCAGAGTTGTTCTGAACAAGTCTAACCGTGCTTACCTATTTGACAAACATTCTCTCCCTGCTGCTTTTAGCTTGCTGACAGCTTGCCTGGGACAGTTTCATACAAAAGGCTCTATCTAGTCCAGAACCTCCCAGGAGATCAGTTCTGGGGGGTCCTTGTGGGTTCCCCCAAGATTCTGCTTGTTCACAGAAGATGGGATATGAGCTAGTCTCTTATGCCTCAGCCAGCCCTCTCCTGTCTGCATTCTGCTGAAAGACATTCCTCAAAGGTTTTGCTATGTGGCTGGTTCCCAGCCCTGATATTCTTGCCCCCTCCCCAATGATCATTTCTGGTCCTGGGGCGCTGATATACCTTTAATCCCAGGGAGGCATATGACCAATCAGAGATCACATTCTGGCCAATCAGAGCAGAGCATCTCCCCCAGCCGCTGTCACTGGCTCTGGGATGGACCTGCCCTGTTGGACCATCTCAGAACTTTTACTGGGACAGTGCGAGAATGTGGTCTGCGTCATCCTCCGTCCCCCGCCCCCCGCCAGAGGGCATGAAGTAGAACTTCCCACTTGCCTTTTCATTTCCTTCAGCCAATAAACTCCCTTTTCCACTTAAGCCGGCTTCAGTTGGTTTTCTGTGATTTGCAGCTAAGAAACGACCTGAGGCACTTAGTGTTTCAGGGCACATCCTTCAGCATTACTTTGGATTTGCACATAGATTCTGTGCAGCCAGGATGCACAGCAGAATACTTTAAAGAAAATCCCAACCAGCATGATTTTTATTCCCAGAAGCAAATCTTGGAGATGGTGGCCAGGAAGGAGATTCTGAAATACCATCCACAGGCATGTTGATACCCGCTGCTAGTAGTTTAAGCAACGGTTCTGCAGTTCTGGGGCCCCTGATCTTATCTTCCTGCAGGGGGAGAATTAGGAGCTGGTGGGAGACACATCTAAGAAAACAGAACCTCAGAGACACCTGAAGAAGCAGCTTTATGAATGTAAACCAGATTACTTCAATCTAGCCTTATTTAAATATCTTAGAGCTCAAAATGGGTTTATCTCAGAGGAGAAAAACAGAATGAAATCTCTGACTGGAGACCTGAATTATTGTAATATTTTAGGTAGGTTACCAGGGGCCATCAATTATTACGTTGCCACCGGTCCTTTACTACACCAACTTTATTACCTTTATCTGGGTTTATACAGCATTTGATAGAGTTTATATGGCTGAATGCATAACAAAAAACCTTTCAGTGTGCTCACGGCTTTGTGTCTGAGTGTGCCCCATGGAAGAGCGAATCACTTATAAAGCAATCTATCTATTCCACTTAAAGGTATAAACCCAGTTGATTCAGGCTGTTTTATTTATATTTTGGGTATGCTTCAAGCTGGTGTTTATTGTGGGAAGGAGCCTCATGGGGGGAGGGGCGGCAGAAGTGGGGGAGTGTCTGCCCAGAAGTTGTTACAGTCAGCCGTCAGCTCGTACCATGATTCCCCTTCTGCCTCTGCCCACTCCTGCTCCCCCTTCCTCCCTTCCACAGGTGCTCTCCCAGGGATACACCCCAATAACCAGCCTTCAGTATTCCCCCCATCACAGTCTTCTTCCTGGGGAACCTAACCTGTGACATCTCCCTCTTACTAACCAGCTACCTGGCCCCCAGACTTCCTCCTTCACCCTCACCCCCAGGTCACATAGCTCATAAAGGACTTAGTGCCACTTAAACCTCACCTTTGCCCTAAACCAGTGGTTACCAGTCTGGGGGCCAGGCAGGTAGTTAATAAGAGGGAGTTGTCTTAGTTTTGGCTGCTATAGCAGAATGCCATTGACTGGGCAGCTTAAACAACATTTATTTCTCACAGATCTGGAGGCTGGATGTCTGAGATCAGGGTGCCAGCCTGGTTCTGGGTGAGGGCTCACTTCCTGGCTTGCAGACGGCCACCTTGCTGTTGTTGTATCTTCGTAAGATGGAGAGCAGAGCAAGCTCTTCTTAGAAGGGCAGTACTCCTATTCATGGGGGCTCCACCCTCGTGACCTAATCACCTCCCCAAGGCCCCACCTTTTCATTGTATCATACTGGGGGCTAGGATTTCAGCATATGAATTTCAGGGGGACACAGACGGTCAGTTCATAACAGGAGGTGTTGCAGGTTGGGTTCCCAGGAAGAAGACTCTGGGGCAGAGGTTAGAGTGCAGGATGTCTAATTGCGAGTGTCCCCACTGGGCTGAGATGGCTAAGCTTTCACACCCCTGGCCTCTATCGGTCATTAGCTGTGGGTCACCCTGGGAATAGGTGTGACCTTGGGCTCTGTGGGCTAAGGCTGTGTGTAGCCCGTACTCACAGGAGCTGGGGCAATAAGGCTCTCATGGCAGGGGGATCTGGGCAATGTGTCCCTGTGGCCATCACAGGAAGTGGGGGGCAGGATGTGAGAGCCGTGGATGGGGTTCCCGATAACCTAGTCCTGATATTTCAGGAGCCTGCAGAAAACTGGCTCATTTACCTGCAATTAAGTCCCCGTTGCATAAAGAAAATGTCAAGTCGTTTTGGTTTTGGCAGAAATAGTTATCTCGATGTTCTATCTTGTGCTTATCAGATCTTCTCTGGCTCCTTGGATGCCCTGGTCCTGGGCCCCGCTGACCTCACAGCCTCCTTGTGCCCCCTCCCCCTCTCCCTTCCCCCTAGCCTGGGGAACCCACTCAGTGTCCAGGCAGGAAGCTTCACTCTTACTCATTACATATTCTGTCAAATCTTTTGTCGAAACACAAGAGTACTGAGTGCACCCCATGAGGCACAGGCTTTTGAAACTCAAAAGCTGAGCATCCATTCTTCTTTGCTGAGCTCTCTTTAGGTCCCTCGTTCCCAGAGGCAGTGAACACAGAAGACCCAGAAGACTGGATGGGAAAGGGGGTGCTGAGAGTGAGAACGATGCTCTGGGCCCAGCAAACACAGCGATTTCTGTTGCAGAAATATCATCCCGACTTGTCCTAAGAATGGAGGTGTTGGATATGACGGCGTGAAGCCGGTGGGGCTGCAGGAAGAGATGAGAATGATGCCTAGAAGGAAGAGGTTGATATACTCAGAGAGCACAGAGAGAGGGCGTCACCACATGGCATGTAGGGCCGTGGGGGAAGCACCAGGGTGGCCAGGAGGCAAAGAGGGGCAGGAAGGAAGCTGAGAGCCATTAGTGGGCTTTCCACGGGAAAGGTCAGGCAGGGCAGAGTGAACACTTTGGGATTGGCTCGTTGGAAGAGTTCCCGTGGGTTCTGGGCTGCAGAGGTTGTCTCTAGTGGCGTGGCACCTGGCTCTGGGATGATTGAGGGCAGGGGCGATACCGGCTTGGTGTGAGAGTTAGATAAGGAGGTCATTGGGGGTATGGACTCGGGATTGGTTGGTTTGTGAATGAAAGGTGCGTTCATGGCAGGCTGTTACCATCTCTGGGAATCAGCCAGTGCTAGAGAGGCAGCCTCTGCCCGGGTCCGTGAGGCTTCCGAATGCCGGAACATCAAAAATACAGAAAATAAGAAAATATAGTTAATATCATTGGCTGTGTAATGAATGGATGCCAAATAGACCAAAACGGTGAATCTAAGAAAACACAGTTAAACACATCCGCACTCACGATCCTGAAGGGTTCCCCCTGAAATCTGCTGGGGAAACGGCCGCGGCTGTCCTCGCCCTTTACTTCCTGGAAGTCTGGGTCTCCATCTATTCCGTTAAGAAGCCCAGCATCACACGCCGTCAGTTCCCGAGGTGACCTTTCAGCATTTTCTGCTTTAATGCCTCCGTCTCCTTATTTGATTTTGTAGTAGCGTTTAATGAGGTTTCTCTGTCTACAAAGACAAGAGCGTTTCCAACAATTGCTAATTTGGCACTAAGTGCAGTAGTAACGCTCAGGAGTGAGTGGGGTCTCCTTTGATTTCTTTATTTCCACACCGCCTGTTTCAACAGATTTCAGTAGGGCACAGGTATCTTCCTGGGGCTGGCCTGGGAGTTTGAGAATTGAATGGCATGGAGGAGAGGGTCTTGCGGCTTCAGACGTAGTGCATTTGGCTCAGAAAGTGAGACTGGTTTTGAAAGTATCAAAAAGTATCTTTAATTTGGGCTGAATGCAGCTAGTTTTTAAATTCAATATTAAATACTACGAAAAAGCGTTTTAGAAAAAAATAACTGGTTGGGAATGTATTTTGCGACTTGAGATTTTTCATCAAGGATGGGCCTTCAGATATAGTTGTATCTAGGTCCCTGGCTGGAAGCAGCTACATGAGCCTTAAACCAAGGATTGCAAACTCAGATACCTGCAAGGGCTCAGGCAAGAATGCAAGGGAGAGAGTCAGGCTGGGTGGAAGAAGCTTGCTGCTCCCTGCCTACCTTTTGATTCTTGTTTGGATAGGGAGCCAGGTACAGATAAATATTGCTCTACTCTAGGAAAAACAACAAGTGTGAGCTTGCCGAAGCAACTGATAACCCAGACTCCGGGCTGGTGGGACAGTAGGGAATGGAGAGGGCTGTGGTGAACTGGAGACCGCGTGCCCTAGATGAAAGCGGTGGGGACAGGTCATCTCCGCTCTAGCGAGTCAGTTCCACGTAGGAAAACAGGGGCTGACTTTTTCCAAAAGACCACACACTTGGATTTTCACGTGGAACCTTCCAATTTTACAAGGATTTACGATAAAAAAAAAAAGTGGGCGCGCAAAACCAAAGAACAACAGCAAATGGAAACACATCTCTGCGCCACAACTGGTCTAAAGGCCTCTAGTATGACCTCAAGTTTTCTAGAATTTGCTGGAAGGATTCCTAGGATGTGCTAAATTCAACCTCCTTAATTTAGGAGAGTTATGTGTGCAGCCTTCTTACAGAGAGGCACCTTCCTCTAGAATACTCCAACTGCTGGTGCGCTCACTACCTAACGAGGTAGAATTCCCGTTGTTGACTGGCCAGAGTTGTAGTAGTAAATTCTCCTGGGTGCTAAGGCACGGAAACCAAGGCAGGACGAAAGCTGTCCTGTCAAGCCTCAGGGCGGAGTGCACCCAGGTGGGCCTCAGGAAGGGCCCTGGAGGTCAGGAAATGGAAAGTCGCCAGAATCCTCTCCGCACCCTTGCTTTCCTCTTTTCCCGCTCCACGGCCTGCTTTTCACCTGGTTCGCTGGTCCCCCTGGCAGGATGTGGCTGCCTCACAGCTTCCGTTCCAGCTTCCCACAGAGACCCGCACTCCCTGTCTCTGGGTCTCAAGTCCACACGCCCTGGAGAGAGAATCTGATTGGCTCACCTGGAGTCAGATGTCCAGCCCTGGTCCTATCAGCTGTGGCCACGGGGCAAGTTCACACAGAACAAAGGTGGCACCTCAACGCACCGGGCCAACGGCCTGGGTGCACTGTTCTCGTGATGCTCAGAACGGCCAGAACGTCTTCAAGGCTCATGTAACTGCCTTGCAGACAGGCTGGAGGTGCAGAGCGTGTCCGTCTGCTTCTGTTGAGCTAAGCTTTGTTTCAGGGAGATTGTCTTCGTCCCGCCTCCCGTGGAAGCATGGAGCTACCCCTGCCCATCACTGGGGACTCCTCTCCCTGGAATGTTTGCCTCCTGGCTTGATATTCGTCGTCCTTCCACCTGGTTCCTGAACAGTGAGTCTCAAGGTCCTCCTCTGCCCTGGGCGCTCCCTCAGGAAAAGCTTTCGTTGGTCCAATTTTTCTTGAAATGTGCCATCAGATCCCAACCCAGCCCTTTGGGACAGTTGCAAAAATAGTGACATTCCTAAGAACTCAGAGGTTTCACCAGGAGATGAAAGCAGCTTAGAGAAATCCGCTCGCTCTGTGTGTGGAGCCCCGTGGAGCTAGGCAGGGGCAGCTGGCCTCTCCTGCGAGATGCCGAGGTGGCATTGTGAGCTGCCTGATTTTGAAAAATCCATCTGTAATCACGAAGAAGCTTGGCAGACGAAATGACCCCCTGGGGGAGGCCGCCTCTGACGCCCTCCTCCCCAGGCAGAATTAAACACTCTCGCCTCTGTGTTTCTCGAGCACTGCGTCTATCTTCTCAGGACGGCTGTGTCCCTGTTGTAGCCTGGCCATTCGTGATGAAAATAACCGAGTTCACATTTATGGAGCGTTCACTATGTGCCTGGCCCCCATTTAGGTCCCTCACAAGGAGTAGTTGGTTACTTATATCCAACATGTGTTAATCAAATAATAATAACGATGATGGTGATGATGATGACTTTATAGTGACCACGGCTCTAAGCACGTATACATCTCATCGCCCATCCTCATAATAACCTCCTGAGGTTGTACTATTATCACCTCCGTTCTAGAGCCATAGAAAGATAATATAACCCATTCAAGGTCACCCAGCCAGGAAGTGGTGGGGCTGGGATTTGAACCCGGGTCTGACGTTGGCATTTGCACTTGGCATGGCTATCTCCTACAACTTTGTATTCGTCCTTGTTTCTGCGGGTCGTTGCCCACGCGAGGAGCTTGAGAGAAAGAAGGGATGGAGGGAAGGAGCAAGAAACCAAAAGTAACTTTGGGAAGAAGGGCAAAGTCAAAACCTTGTAGGTGACCCCGGGGGGAGAGCTTGTTTGGGAAAATTCTGAAGTGGACTTAGACCAGGCTCTGTCCGCTTTGCTCAGCCAGCTTAGACCTGAAAGCAGCAGATGTTTCCTTGAGGTGTTTGCTTGTAAGTGGTTAGTTTTGCCTGACAAGCTAAGCGAGCTGACACTCTGCCAGGGGCATCTCTGTACCCGTCACCCCCAAAGGACCTGGGGAGATTGTCCTTTATCCCTTCAGGGGCACTGGGATCAGAGATGGAATTACGTTTTTGGTTAAGTGCATTTCTCCCTCTCCTGGGGCCTGCGACTGTGCTTACAAATCTCTTCCTACTTTAATTTTATTTAATTATTTTTGGCCGCACCACGTGGCATGCAGGATCTTAGTTCCCCGACTAGGGATGGAACCCGTGCCCCCTGCAGTGGAAGCGCAGATTCTTAACCACTGGGCTGCCAGGGAAGTCCCTCTTCCTACTTTTAAAAGGTGGGAACTATGACAAGGAAATGACAGGGAGCCCTCATCCTCTCTGATCCGATGGAACGTGCGGAAATGAGGGGAGCTGGCTGGAGCATCACTTTGCGTTTCAGTGGGGTTAGCGGAGTCCCACGTGACGAGTCCCCACCTTGGCCACCCCCCATCCCTAGTTCAGAACCAAAGTGGGGGCCAGGGGGAGGGGTAGCAGCTTGCAGAGCAAACTGTGTGTGACAGTGTGTGTGTGTGAGTGTGTGTATGAGAGTGTGTGTGTGTTGACGGGGGGTTGTCAAGCCACAGTGGCCCACGGGGGCGGCATGGCTGTGCTGTAGGCTTTAGGCAGTTATCAGTTCTGTCTCTAATTCTGTTCAAGGTGACTGTCAAAAATCCACACAAGACTCTTGTTATGAAATGGAAAAGCGTGCAAATGTATCCTCCCGCATACAGATGCCTTTTCTTTCTATCGTCCAATAATTGCTCCCTTGGGTTCAGCTTCGTGGTATGGAGGGGTCTTCTCTTGTGCAACAATTAGTCAAAACGGTCCACCCTGGGTACCTTCTGGAGTCTGGACCTTGGAGGCTGCCACACGGGAGCCAGGGCCTGGGAATGAGGTCTCTGACCTTTCTCTTTCTTTCCCTTTTTACTTTATTTCTGTCTTACAGGGGTGGTTTGAACACTAGTGAAATGAGATGTTCTTGAGAGTGGATATGTCTGAGGGAAAAATAACATCTTTCAACAAGTCAAGATGAAAAGGTGGCCCCGAAAGGACATATTCTGGTTGAAGTTGTCACAGCAACTGACTGTGGGTTTGATGGAACTAGTGTCTAATGCTGGGGAACAATTAGCACGTTTACCTGGGTGCTGTCTTAGGCTGCCGTTGTCAACCTTCATCACTGAGTTTTAAGTCATCTGGTTGTGTGTGCTTTTCTTTACGCCCGCATTTGAATTTCTCATCGCTTGGGTGTCACAGAAGCAATGCTGGGTCAGTCGGTTCATTCACGTCCCGGCACCTGTCATCCCGCCCCAAAGATCTTGCTGAAACTGAAGAATGATTAGTTTTTGCTGCAGCGAGGTGGAGGCTAGCTTCAGGAACAGCTGCTCTTTTCTCTCTGATAGCCATGCCAGGAAACGGGGAGGTAGTTTGGAAATCACAGTAGCATTTTTTTTAAAAAGAAGGAGTGTGTCAGTCCACAGGATTCATATATTTTTAATACAGCCTCAGTGAAGGAATCGCAAAAGCGTCAGCTGCGCTTTGAGGAAGGTCAGGTCTGTGGGGATGCTGCAGAGCTCGTTCTGAAGGTTTGATCGCCAGTGAGGTTGGAAGGTAAAAGCTTGGACTTAGGGATGAGTTTGGCAAACTACAACCTGTGAGCCTAATCCGGCCCCCAGCCTGTTTTTGTAAATAAAGTTTAATGGGAACACAGCAATGCCCATTCATTTACATATTATTTGCAGCTGCCTTTAGAGCTACCGTGTCCCGTCCCCTCGCCGCCATTATACCCTTTCCAAGAGTGAAAATGAAAATCAAGGCGACTAGATCATGCAGCTGGTTCATGGCTGTCGAGGGCCGCTCATTTACCTTTGCTTTACCTTTTTGGGGCGATTTTTTGGGGGGATTTCTGCATCTTGGCAGCAATTCTGACAAGTGGGCTTTGGGGGCAGAAGTTGGAGATCTTTGTCATCATCAGGCCTGGGACTGATTAGAAACTGCAGTTCCTGTAGGTAAAAAAAACATGGTCAAAGAGCAGGAATTTCACATGCTTCAACCTTATACTTGTGCATTTTATACCGGAGGCTTTAAAGGTCAGTGGAGGGAGAATAAACAGCCAAGCTGGCTTTTCTTCGCACGCTTTAATCTCTGTTCCTGCTTCTCTAAACATACAGAGGTTCTGCATTTCTGGGTGTGACATCTGCCACAGGTGTGGTGCTAGCAGAGCCCAGCGGGTAGAAGCTGTGCATGTGGGGGATGCTCTGGGCGCCTGCCGTGCTGCCTGGAGCTGGATCTGCTTTCTTTTTTTGGGGGGGGGGGCTGTACGTGGGCCTCTCACTGCTGTGGCCTCTCCCGTCGCGGAGCACAGGCTCCGGATCCGCAGGCTCAGCGGCCATGGCTCACGGGCCCAGCCGCTCCGCGGCATGTGGGATCCTCCCGGACCGGGGCACGAACCCGTGTCCCCTGCATCGGCAGGCGGACTCTCAACCACTGCGCCACCAGGGAAGCCCTGGATCTGCTTTCTTGGATGGTGTGCTAGGCTGAGTAACGTCCCCTCCCCTCCCAAGATGATCCTCAGTTCTGGAACCTGTGAATGTGACTTTACATGGCAAAGATTTTACAGAGGTGATTAAGTTCAGGCTCTTGAGATGGGAAGATTATCCTAGATTACTTGGGTGGGCCCTAAATGCCATCACAACTGTCCTTATCGAGAAGGAGGCAGAGGGAGATTTAACAGACAGAAGAGAAGGCCCTGTGACCTCAGAGGCGGAGACTGGCGTGATGTGGCCACAAGCCAAAGAATGCCCCACCTACGTAAAGTTGGAAGAGGCAGGAACAGATTTTCCCCAAGAGCCCCCGGAGGAAGTGTGGCCCTGCTGACACCTTGATTTTGGCACAATGATGCTGATTTGGGCTTTTGGCCTCCAGCATTCAGAGAACAAATGTGTGTTATTTAAGCCACCATTTGTTGGCTTAAACCAACCATTTGTTGGTTTGTTATTTAAGCAGCCATAGGACACTAATACTACAGTTTTCAACGGTGCAAGTTTTTGCCATTGTTTCCCTTTTTAGTTGCTCAAGAAATGTTTATTGAGAGCCTCTTGTGTGCTAGGCACTGTTCAAGGGACTGTGTACAAAACAGGCACAGTTCCTGCCCCATGGGATGTTGTGCCTCGTGGGTGGGGCAGACAATCAACAAATGAATGAGGTGCTTTCATTTAGTGGTAAATGCTATGTTCCAGGCACTCCTGCTGCATAAGAAATTACCCCCAAACTAAGTGTCTTATAATAACCATTTTCTTACAGTCCCGGGTTCTGCAGGTTGGAAATTTGACCAGAGCACAGTGGGGTTGACTATTTCTGCCCCACAGTGCCTGGGGCCTCAGCTGGAAGTCTGCAAAGTTGTGGGTGACTTGATGGCTAGGGGCAGGGATCGCTGACAACTCCGTTACTCACATGTCTGTCCTCCCCCCACCCCACCCCGCCGCCCCAATGCTCCCGGCTGGAGTGACCTGAAGACTAGAACTGCTGGTCAGAGTATCTTCAGTAGCCCCTGCATGTGATCGGGTTTCCTTACAGTATGGTGGCCTCTGGGCTCCAAGTTGGAGGCAACCTGCATGGCCTTTTAGGACCCTGCTTCCAAAGTCACACAGCGTCACTTGTGCTGTACTCTACTGGTCGAAGCCGTCACAAGCTTACGCAGATTGAAGGGCAGGGGACATAGGCCTAACCTCTTGGTGGAAGGAATGACAAGATTACATTGTGGAAGAGCATGCCAGATGGGAGATGTATTGCCGCCATCTTTGGAAGGTGCCGTGAAGATGATGAAACAGGATAACGGGAATGAGAGTAACTGAGATGTGGGGGGTTAGTGCTAAGATGCTCAGCCAAGTCCTCTCTGAAAGGTGACATTGAATCTGAATTCTGAATGGGAAGGAACCAGCCTTGGCAAAATCCATGGGGAAGACCGGTCCAGGCCGGGGGAGGTATTTGTATCTTTACAAACGTGTGGTCCAGCGTTGACCACTCAGCAAGAACACCATCCATTCGGAATGGATGCCAACCGTGCGTTATGAGGGTGACTGTGCCCGTGCTGTCGCAGGCGGAGAGAAGACCACGGGCAAAGTCCCTGGGGTGAGAGTGAGCTTAGCTTCCCCACCACTCTGTCTTACAGCCCTGTCATCCTACTGTACTGTCTTTGCACTTATCCATTTTCTGAAAGAACCTCATCTGTCCACTTGTCGATGCTTATCTCTTCCCACTAGATGAGAATGAGGAGGTTGTCTGACATGGAAACCTGCATTCTCAGTGTTCTCTTGGAGCCCCTGGCATACAGTAGGTGTCTGGTAAAAATTAGTTAAGGAAATGATGCATTTCAGAGTGGGCCCACCTCCCGGCCACAGGGCTGCCTGGCATAGAGTTTCTCGTTAGTTTTGACCTGTGGTAGCCTCGGTAATGGTCACCAGATTAAGTAATTAGAGAAAAGCAGAAGAATGTTGTCAGCCTCCTGGACACTGGAAATCTGTCACTGGGTCGAGTTGGAACCCAGGAACAATGCTGTTCACACGGGCCATTGGTCTTTAAAAAAAAAAATTATTTAATTTATTTATTTTTGGCTCCATTGGGTCTCTGTTGTTGCACGCGGGCTTTCTCTGGTTGCAGCGAGTGGGGGCTACTCTTCGTTGCGGTGCGTGGGCTTCTTACTGTGGTGGCTTCTCTTGTTGCGGAGCACGGGCTCTAGGCATACGGGCTCAGTAGTTGTGGCTCACGGGCTCTAGAGCGTAGGCTCAGTAGTTGTGGCGCATGGGCTTAGTTGCTCCGGGGCATGTGGGATCTTTCCGGACCAGAGCTCAAACCCATGTCCCCTGCATTGTCAGGTGGGTTCTTAACCACTCCGCCACCAGGGAAGCCCTGGTCTTTTTTTTTTAAATAGAAGCCTTTAATCATGTGGACAATACAACAGGTTTCTTTAAAAAAAAAATATATATATATATATTTGGTTGTGCTGGGTCTCAGTTGTAGCAGCCCGGCTCCTTAGTTGCGGCACGTAGCTCCTTAGTTGTGGCATGCATGTGGGATCTAGTTCCCTGACCAGAGATCGAACCCGGGCCCCCCGCATTGGGAGTGCGGAGTCTTATCCGCTGCGCCACCAGAAGTCCCTCGGGCCATTGGTTTTTTAAATGAAATTCTCTTTCCTTGGTTTGAAAAATTCGCTGAGAATGGGGAGGTAGAGAAGCCTAAGGAGCCCTTCATCCACGGTTTCTGTCATGAATCCCCCGGGACTTGTCAACAGAGGCATCACACCCATTACTTACGCACAGAAATAAAGATAAATATGCCTGGATAACAGCCCTGGGAAGGGATAAATCTTGCTTGTTTATGGGGGAAGGCAGCGCACGGAGACTTGGTCACTTTGATGATTCAGGTTCATTTAGATTTATGAGGACACGTATACCGGTAGGAGCTGAGATTTAGAATCCAAAGGTTACGAGAGAGGATGGATGTGTCTGGCCATCCTTATGGCTTCGGGTCGAGCTCCCTGCGGCATCTTCCGGTCAGTTCTTGATGAATCCTGTCAACCCAGAGGAGACCGTCTCTTCACTCAGCAGCCACTGCCCTGGGGGAGGGCTTCTCATAACCACAGAAATTACACTTTCCTTTTGAATGAGCCGTGTTTGCAGGCTAACTTGGCAGAAGCCGCTGATAATCACAGAAGACATTGTGCCAACCAGGATGGAGCTAGGACAGAGAGATCAGAGTTGGTGTTGGTGTCCCGGGATCTGTTTCTTTTGGTCACTTTGCCATCACACGTTTACATGTTTGGTCAACGCTTTTTGAGCTCCAGCTGTGTGCAAGCCTTAGGCGAGATTCTGTGGTTTTCTCAAGGTGAATCTTGGTCCCTGGAGTGTATCATTACGTGAATTAGTTCCAGTGTTTCCCAAGCTGCTGTTACTTCCTAACAACCTTGTCACCATATACCAATGCTACTATGACTTCTTAATATTTATCTTGAAATTGACCCACTTTTTTTAAATTAAAATTTAAAAAATATTTATTTATTTCTTTTTGGCTGCACTGGGTCATCGTTGCTGCGTGTGGGCTTTCTCTAGTTGTGGTGAGCGGGGAGCTCCTCTTCGTTGTGGTGCGCGGGCTTCTCATTGCGGTGGCTTCTCTTGTTGCGGAGCACGGGCTCTAGGCGCGCGGGCTCAGTAGTTGTAGCACGTGGGCTTCAGTAGTTGCGGCGCATGGGTTTAATTGCTCCGTGGCATGTGGGATCTTCCCAGACCAGGGCTCGAACCCGTGTCCCCTACCTTGGCAGGCGGATTCCCAACCACTGCGCCACAAGGGAAGTCCCAACCCACGTGTTTTTAAACTTAAGTGCCAAGCTTAGCTTTGTCCCAAGTTGTAAATCTTACTGCTTTGTTCATCCTGGTTTGTTGTGCTAGTTACATTTCTTTCTCACTCATATTAAAATAAATAAAATAAATATATGTGTTAAAAATTTCCCTTGTCCACCACCTAAAATAATACTATGTCCTACCCAGTCACCTTCCCTACCATTGTGGTTTGCATATCTCACTTCGAGAAGTAAAATGTTTGCCTTGGCGAAGATCTTATTTCCTACTTTGGCGGCCCTGTGAAATTTGCAACTTCTACCTGTTGGCTCCTATGATGGTTAATTTTATGTGTCAACTTGACTGGGGCAAAGGGATTTCCAAAGCTGGTAAAACGTGATTTCTGGGTGTGTCTATGAGGATGTTTCTGGAACATAACACTTGAATTGGTGAACTGAGTAAGGAAAATCTCCATCGCCAATAAGGGTGGGCAGCATCCAATCTGTTGACGGCCTGAATAGGACACAAGGCGGAGGAAGGGTGAGTTTGCTGTCTCTGCTTGAGCTGGGACGTCTGTCTTTTCCAGCCTCGGATATCGGTGCTTCTGATTCTCAGGACTGGAACTACACCGTGAACCTTCCTGGGCCTCCAGCTCGCAGGTGGCAGATCATGGTCTCCATAATCCCGTGAGCCAATCCCTCAGAATAAAGCCCTCTGTGTATCTATATATCCTCTTGGTTCTGCTTCTCTGGAGAACACTGACAAAATACATCAGCCCAGAAAGAGGTTTCTGGCCCAGGTGTTTTAGGGGCAAAGATAGATCCTGCCTTACGTTCTGTGACTGTTTTCATTGCCCATTTTTTTCTTTCTTTCCTGCAAAACGATGTAAGAAAGACTTTCTCAGATCCCTGTTGACTGACTTCCAGAAAGTTCAGAGTGAGTTACCCAGAGTGACAGGTCCTTTTTCATGGACCTGAGGTGCACTATTGTATTCCTCTTGCTTCCATCCTAGTGCTTAGAATGGGACTGTGGACCAGCCGGTCTTAGTTGCTCTGATATCATTGTCTGACTTAAAGGTCTGGCCCATTAAGTTGGACTTCAGTGGTGAGCTGAAAGATAGAGAGAAATGCTGCTCCTTTCGTTGGTGGAGAGGCAAACTCATATATACCATGACCATATTTCCTCGACCCCAAATCGGGGTGTGTTATCTAAATTTATTAATATGCAGTGCCTCGCGAGTGTAGAGAAATCAAATTGTTATTAGCTATGCGGTTAATCGGTGGATTTTATGGAAAGAATGACCTTGCACAAACGTGGGATGATTTCAGAATATCTGAGTTGTACGGAGGCTGAGTGGGAGATTTCTCAAACCAGAGGAAGGCCAGGAAGGAGGGTTGTATGTGCTCCCGGACACTGGAATTTGCTTCCGTAATCCATGGCCCTTATATCTCCTAAACCAAAGATGCAAAATGATGCCCCCTTGGGCTGAATCTGACCAATAGCTGTATTTTGTTTTGCTTATGGAATGTCTGAAAAAGAACATAGGTGCCCACTTAAACTAGATCATTGCTCATAAATATCTGAAGTTTTGGTCTGTCCTGAAACAGAGGAAGCTCTGAAAACACTGGCCCTGCAGTCTCACTTGGAAACAGACTGCTGGAGTGGCACTAACTAGGCCACACCCCTTTGGACAAGGCATGGGCTCACACTTTGGTGCAGTCACCAGCACCCCGTCTTGTCTTTTGCGCTGAGGCTGTCATTTACCATTCATAATTCTCCTTGAACCATAGTTTTTCTTAAAGGATCCTTTTCTTAAAGGATTTCTCTGTTTCTCAGACTCTGTCAAAAGCGAGAGGTAATTCCAGAGAGCTGTGTGTTTTGAGAACAATAAGAGAGAACATTTTAGTAGAAGTAAAGATCATTCTTACGTATTTAATATGCAGGCAAGTGCGTTGGCTGTCTGTTCTTTCACTGTTGCTGTGTGGTTCCTGCAGGCATTTGACTTTCTGACCCGTGGATTCAGCTAAGAGGTCAAGGAGGGACTCTAGCAGGCTGACAGTCGATTGGGAAGCCCCTTGCAGAGCCTGGTGCCCCCAGATGCAATAAACTGGCCTCCTGGGCACCTTAGGGATGGAGTGGGTTGGAGTCTGTTTCATCCTTAATGAATGAATTGAATAGCTCACAGCACGGGAAGCTTTTACCCAGCAGTTTTCCACTTACAACCACCCTCTCCTTCTCTCCTCAACCAAACAACCGAGTTTGCTTTTGTGTGTTATCCTGTGGAATTGAGGGTGGCGATTTTACATCTGTGGGGACCCTGATCCTCCCAGTTTGAGGTCAGATTTTCCTTATATCATGTCTCCGCGCCCTCCAGACATGGAAGGCAGCACAGAGTTTGTGTGGGGCTTCCCTGGTGGCGCGGTGGTTGGGAGTCCGCCTGCCGATGCAGGGGACGCGGGTTCGTGCCCCGGTCCGGGAAGATCCCACCTGCCGCGGAGCGGCTGGGCCCGTGAGCCATGGCCGCTGAGCCTGCGCGTCCGGAGCCTGTGCTCCGCAACGGGAGAGGCCGCAGCAGTGAGAGGCCCGCGTACCTAAAAAAAAAAAAAAAAAAAAAAACAAACTTAATGTAAGCGGATCCTTTCTTGCTGGAAGGTGTAGGGAGGTGGATAAAAGCAAACTGCTTGTGATATTGTGCAAAGCTGTTTAATCTCTGTGGGCCTAAGTTTCCTCATTTGTACCATAGGCCTAATAATAACAACACTTATCCTTGTAAGGGTGCTGTGATCAGTGATAAGCTCTTATGTGTAAAGTTCTTAGGACCTGGCACGGAGCAAGGACCATCTGTGTTTGTTCACGGCGATATTTCCAACACACAGAGTAGTTTTGTTCTGTGATGTAACTTCAGCACCTAGAACAGTTCCCGGCCCTTAGTTGTTGGCCAATAAACAGTTATTGCAAGAAAGAATGAATGGATGGTTTCAGGATGATTTTTGCAGTCAGTGTGCATCTGAGATATGGGTACAAAGACACAGTTTGCAAACCAGAAGCCAGGCATGTGGTGTGACCAAGGATTTTAGTGTCCCTGCCAGGTGTGAGAGGTGACTTGGGACATGTAATCTGGTTGTGAAACCCTGGTATTTATGAATTTGTTAATGGTTTATGGTGGGATGGGACCAGATGTGGAAAGACACAACCATCTCAGGGAATTGTGGGGTAAGTTTGCCTTCGTGGCCCTGGGTGCAGCTGTTGGGGAGATCTTCGGGCTCATGTATTAGTTTCCTATTCGTGCTGTCACAAATTACTGCAAACTTAGTGGCCTAACATAAGACAGATCTATCACCTTCTAGTCTGGAGGTCAGAAGTCTGAAGTGGTCTGAAGGGCTAGAATCAGCATGTTAGCAGGACAGCGTTCCACCTGGAGGATCCAGGGGAGAATCTGTTTCCTGCCTTTCCCAGCTTCCAGAGGCGCCTGCATTTTCTTTGGCTTGTGGCTCATTCTTTCATCTTCAAAGTGCATCGCTCCAACCTCTGCTTCCATCGTCACATCTCCTCTCTGACTCTGACCCTCCTGCCTCTCTCTTATAAGGACCCTTGGGATTACGTGGGGCCACCTGGATAACCCAGGATGATCTCTCCATCTCAAAATCCTGAACTTAAAAATAAAATTAATTTAGTTCATCTTCAAATTGTTTATTTGTAGTTTATAGAAATACAATTAGTATTTATCTGTCTATCTATCTGTCTGTCTATCTGTCTACCTTTGGCTGTGTTGGGTCTTTGTTGCTGCACGCGGGCTTTCTCTAGTTGCGGTGAGCGGGGGCTACTCTTCGTTGCGGTGTGCGGGGGCTACTCTTCGTTGCGGTGCGCGGGCTTCTCATTGCAGTGGCTTCTCTTGTTGTGGAGCACGGGCTCTAGGCAGGCGGGCTTCAGTAGTTGTGGCGCATGGGCTCAGTAGTTGTGGCTCGCGGACTCTAGAGCGCAGGCTCAGTAGTTGTGGCGCACGGGCTTAGTTGCTCTGGCATGCGGGATCGTCCCAGACCAGGGCTCGAACCTGTGTCCCCTGCATTGGCAGGTGGATTCTCAACCGCTGTGCCGCCAGGGAAGTCCCTCAAAATCCTGAACTTTAACCACCTCTGCAAAGTCACTTTTATCATGTAAAGTAACTTTACAGGTTCTGGGGATTAGGACGAGGACGTTTTGAGGGGGTCATTATTCTGCCAGCTGTAGCTAGGTAGGGCCCTGGGGCATCAGAGGGGGTAGGGGTAGGATACTCTGGTGGGGCTGCAGCCAGGAGGGGCCCAGGCGAAGCGAGGTGGCAGCTGCGTCTCCAGGCCCAGGAGCTGGGTCTGCCTTTACAAATGCTGGGAGGGCTTCATGTGTGCTCATTCATCCCCGATGCTCCAGAACAGAAGTTGGCAAACTATGACCTGGAGGTCTTTCTGCTTTGGCTTAGCTGGGGCTGAAGGTCAGGGTTGGCGTGTGGGTTTGAGTGGGGGGGTTAGGCCTTTTCCTCTGCAAAATTGTAGAAAAAAGTCACCCAGTTTTTCTTCTGGTGCTTCTGTGGTTTCTTCTTATTTGATATTTGGAACGTACTTTGGCCTAAGTGTGGATTAGGGCTCCATAGCCACACCCAATAGCTTTTCAGTTGTCTCAACATGAATTATCAAATAATTCAGCCTTTTCTGACTGTTTTGAAGCAAAGTCATTTAAGTTGAATATGTTATCTGGCACTTTGGAATGGGCTCCCCAGTAAGACCCACACTGATGGTACTGGACGTAGGGATGGGCACTCTGCAAACTCAGGGGCCTGGGGGCCAGGCAGGAAATGGACATGGTGAAGCAGTTCCGTATTTTCATGTTCAACACCTGGGAAGATTCTTCCCATTCACAAAGAAACATGCTTTCTCTCCATCTTTGGGACCAAGAGAGGGGCTGAATCATGGCGACCCCAAGATCCAGTGGCTCAAACAAGATAGATAGTTTTTTCTTTCTCATTTCACCATCCCGATGTGGGCAGGAGGTCCCAGGTAGACATTTGCTGTAATCTCTGACATCATCCTGGGATGCAGGGGTTTCTCCCTCTTTGCTCTGGCCCCCGCTAGGGTGGTGTCTGCATCTCATGGTGGAGGTTGTCTTATCCCCATGGCTCATCCCATGTTGGGAAGGGAAAAGAGACAGGAAGTAGAGGGTGGGACATTTCGTTTTCAAAGGATATGACCTGGGAATTGCACACATCACTTTAGCTCATGTCCTAGAGCCTGGACCTGAGCCATGTGGGCACAGTTGGCTGCTGGGAGCCCGGAAAAGGTAATATCTAGCCTTGGGCACAGCTCAAGCTTGAGGGGGTGGGTTCTGTTATCAGGAGGAAGAAGGTAAGAAAGGACACTGGAATTAGCCATTTTCTGCCACACCAGCCCAGTTTTTTGCTCTTACTTCTGATAGGCACATGGTTATAGAGGGCTGCTTCGCTACTGCAAGGAAAGTAACAGTGCAGTAACAGTAACAGGTGGGATGAACATCGGCAACTGAAACTCGCACTCATGGTTGGGAAGACAATAGACAGAGTGGTGGGGACGGCGGCTCCTCCGAGAGCTTGCGTAAGGAGCGCAGCTGCTAGTCAGTGAATGCAAGCTGAGAGGAAATAGACTTGATCTTTTAAGAGAAGCCAGAAATCAGATTTTTTTTAAGTGAGAAATTTTTTGATTTTTTTAATGTTGGCCCAATTTAAGAAGTGCTGTGTGGACCAATCAACATAGGTGTGCAAGGCACATTTGGCCTGCGGACCTCCAATTTACGATTTCTGTCCTAACTATGTCAAGTCGTGACCATATTATCTTCTGACTGGCAGAGCTTGAGGATACATTATCAGCTTCATAAATGAGGAAGTTGAGACTCAACTTTTCTACACTGATGATGGCAGTGCCGGCTCACTTCCTCTGGAGGGCAATTTGACATTGTCTATCAAAATTGCAAATGCAATATACTCCTTGACCCATCCATTCCGTTTCTGGGAACATATTCAGAGAGATTGTACCCGTGCAAGTTACCCTATGCATGCTGTTGTTCACTGCGGCCCTGCGGTAGCAAAAGGCTGGAAGTAACCTGAATGTCCATCAAGAGGGGACTTGTTAAATACATTTTGGTGCCTTCATACAATGAAGCAATAAGCAGCTGTAAAAAAAGAATGAAAACACGCTCTACGTCGGCTGTAACCCTAAGTGAAAAAACAAAACTAGGTGCAGAACACAGGGTATAGTATGCAACTATTTATGTTAAAAAAGGGAAAAGAATATAGATATGTGTGTGTGTGTGTGTGTGCGCGCGTGTGTGCTTTTGTATGCATAAAATATTTTTGGAAGGTTCATAAGAAACTGATAAGATTGGTTGCTTCTGAAGATTCGAGCGGCTGAAAGAAGGTGGAAGACGTGGTATTTTACTTGAGATTCTCATACCGTTTGAAGTTGAACCATGTAAATAATCTACCTATAAACTAAGATTACAAAACAAGAAAGATCAGTGAAGCTCAGAGAGGGCAGGTGTTTCCCGAGTGTCACAAAGCAGTTTGGAGCCAGGATCAAGCATCCATTTCTGCATGTCCCAGCACTGCGTTTTGTTTCCTTGGCAATCTTCCCACGCTGCTGGTTTTTGCCTTTAGAGATGGTTCAGAAGAATTCCTCTACCTTATTAACTAGCAAGTTGGAATATATTTTACCAGCTGATATAGTTAATTTGGTTCTTTGCCAGAGCTGCTGTTTTCCTCTGCCTTAATAATAACAACCCTGAGGCAAGACCCTCTTCTGCAGGATCTCGGGCTCCAAGAGCCACCTCTGATTATATCTACAGTTACTCTGCAGTTCGCTGAGCACACCTGGACCAGTTCCCATGCGTTGGCTTCATCACCTGGGCGTTGGTAACCTTGGCAACTGAGGCAGGGGCCAGGGGTCCTCTGAGTATTGTTAGAGTCCCGGTAACTTGGAGGGTCCTTGCTGCTTCACCTCCCTCCAGGGGCACCAGGAAAAGTAATGATTTCTTGGCTTCAGAGAGCAGGGTGACAAATGTGGGGCCTTTGTGGAGTGAAACAGGCAGCCTTTCTGTTACCCTGGCAGAGATGCTGTTTAAATGACAGTTTACTTGAAGATGAGAGAGATGTTTGGAGCCACGTTGGGACTGGAGCCTGGTAATTAGCTCTTTACCTGTGTCCTGAGGAGTTTCAGCACAGTCGCTTGTCAGGGGAGCTTGGCAGAGGATATACGGTGTTCTGACCCAAAGATGAATTAGAACTTTCTCCTTGTTGGAACCAAATGAGCAATCCGGGTGTCCAGGGATTGTACTGTCACCTTAAATCTCCCTAGTCCCGTAGGATGTAGCGTGGGGTGTGAATGATCACTTAGATTGTATGTGTTAGGTACAGTATAGGTTGGCTGCTGCTAACTGAGGCCTTAAATAATAGTTTAAGGAAGATAGAGTGTATTTCTCTCTCATCTGAAAGGGCATAAATAAGCATCCAGACCTGGTACGGCAGCTCCACTGCCAAACCCTCAGGGCAAGTTCCTTCCAGCTCACTGCCATTCCTAAGGAGTGGGTCTCTCTTCTTGGTGCAAGATAGAGCCCCGGCCATCCCTTCCACTGTCCTGGCAGCAGGAAATGGTCAAGGGCAAGAAAGTACATGTCCTGGCTCCTTAAAATGACTTTTAAAGAAGTTGCTTGCAAAACCTCCCTAATGTCCTACTTCCGGAACTTAGTTCTGTTATCTTGGCTTCCCCATCCCCACCCCGAGAGCAGATCCTGAAATACAGGCTTATGTTCAGGTGATTTATTTTGGGACCGAATCCAAAGGAAGTTGTGATGGGCTAACTGGGGAGAGGAAGCAGGGAAGGAGAGAAAACCAGTTCAAGGGTGCATATTGAGTTGGTTACCACTTTTGGCAACTGGGGTTCAGTCCAGGAGTAGTGGGAAGGACACCTTGAGATTGTTTGCCCAAGATGGGATAGAGGGGAGTATTTGCCCACAGGCTGCAGTACCCCATGGTCAAGGGTTGCTCTCCGCTCATTAATTCCCTTGCATTTGAATTATTTACATGCACAGAATGGCTGGAAAGAATCTCTGCAGAGACGTTGCTGTGCAGATCCTGTGGCTGCAACAATGGCTAGAACCAAAAGGATGGGTGGAAAGGATGCAAGATGGAGCATTAGTTATACAGCCTCACTCAGCTGCAAAGGCATCTGGGAAATGTAGTTTTTATTCATGGTGGCCCTGAGCCCAGCAAAGCAACAACAACGATGACGAAAACAAACAAAAAAACCAACCAAACAAAAAAAAAAGAAACAAAGCCAGGGGGTTTGGTTGTTGTTGAAAGGATATTGGAACACAAATGGTAGAATCTGGCACACCATAATCTTTATTTGTTCCCAAATTAGGGATTTGTCAATCTCAATGATCTGGAACTCAGCTGAGGATATATAAAAGGGCTCTGAGTGGCCAAGGTAGCCATCAAAGTCCATGTACTGGAGCACATATTCAGATGGCCTCTAAGAACCCATATGAAGCCTATTGCCTGTTGCTTTGGACACAGTCTAACAAGCATAGTGGTCTGTCTTCCCCATGGAAGCAGGTGGACATGGGGGCATTGCTAAGGGTCTGTCCACAGATGGAGCCCTAACATTTTCTCCCAACTCCGGTCTGTCCTTTATAGACTTGCAGAGTGACTTATACAAATGCAGAGGTCACTTGCTCCTTAGAAGCTTCTCAGTGCCCTTGGGAGCTGGTTCTCGTCTCTCTAGTCTCTTGCCTGTCTGCCTTGGAGCCACACTCCAGGCAGAATTTCACTCTTCTAACGCCCTCTGCACATGGCATTTCCTCTTGTGCATAGTCTTCTCCCCCTCCTTGCCCCGGCCTAGCCACTCCTGGTCATCCTTCAGTTTTTTGCTGAACATTACATTGGCTACGCTTCTCCCACCGGAGGCTCTGATGGCAAATACTGTATCACTATTTCCTGTTCGATGGTCTTTCCACTGGGTGACTGTGTGCTCGGTGAGGGTAGGGATGGAGCTGTGTCCATCCTGATCGTTGCTCTATTTCTAGGATCTGGCACACAGTTGGTGCCAATAAGTCTTTGTGGGATGGATGGATGGAAACACTCTGTATCTCTGATCCCAGGTAACTTCTTTCTAGTGTGTGCCCTTGGTTCCTGGGTGAGAGAGGGTGCAGAGTACATGCCAAGCCTCTTCCACTGCTGGGGTGCAGTTCCGAGCTCATGCCTTATTGCAGGGGAAGGGGGCAGTGAAAGATCAGCAGTGTGGCTCTACTTTACTGTTTATTTATTTATTTATTGGCCATGTGGTGTGGCTTGTGGGATCTTAGTTCCCTGACCAGGGATTGAACCTGTGCCCTCCGCAGTGAAAGTGTCAAGTCCTAACCACTCGACTGCCAGGGACTTCCCAGAGTGGCTCTCCTTTAGAACTACTCCTAATTTCTACTACTCAAGGCTCATCAGAGAGATCTCCAAAAAAGGGAGCTCCATGAATGAATCAATCATCCAACAGGTTAGCCCTACTCAAAGTGGGACACTGCCTCCTGCTGGATTTTGGATGTATTGGAGGCCGAGGCACCTTGGCACTGGCAAGAACTCGTTATCTTTTCAATTTTTACTGCCACCCCTTTACTTTCAATGAAAAATATTGACAGACTTAAGCTATTTCCCCCCAAACATAAAACAAACTCGATGGATATAAAAAACTAAACTAGGGCTTCCCTGGTGGTGTGGTGGTTGAGAATCTGCCTGCCAATGCAGGGGACATGGGTTCAAGCCCTGGTCCGGGAAGATCCCACATGCCATGGAGCAACTAAGCCTGTGTGCCACAACTACTGAGCCTGCGCTCTAGAGCCTGTGAGCCACAGCTACTGAGGCCAGGTGCCTAGAGCCCGTGCTCCACAACAAGAGAAGCCACCGCAATGAGAAGCCATCATACCGCAACGAAGGGTAGCCCCTGCTCACTGCAACTAGAGAAAGCCCGCGTGCAGCAACAAAGACCCAACACGGCCAAAAATAAATAAAAATACATTTATAAAAAACCTAGTTCTTCTAAAAATTCTTAGAAAGCACTCTTCCTCCCAACCTTGATTTTCAAACTCATATTGAAAATTTAGAGCATACAGAAAAATGTAAAGAACTGAAATAAAAACCATCTGGGAAAAGACGGCAGTAATTTACTTTCTTCCAATCTTTTTACAGTCCATATTAACATGCCTGTAAACACACACACACCCCACTTAAGTGATTACCCTAAATGTAAAGGTTTACATCTTGACTTTTTTGCACTTTACATGGGCTTTAGAGCATGTTCTTATGTCTTTTTTTTTAGATTTTTAAATGAAGTTTTATTTTCTCTATATCATTTATTACTACTTTTTCATAAAATTCACTTTGGTGAAATTTATTTTTCTCTTATGTCTTTAAATAGTCTTTAAGAATGAATTTTGAAGATGGCATAGCACTTCCATGCAAGGGCACACCTTTTTTTTTTTTTTTTTTGGGGGGTACGTGGGCCTCTCACTGTTGTGGCCTCTCCCGTTGCAGAGCACAGGCTCTGGACGCGCAGGCTCAGCGGCCATGGCTCACGGGCCCAGCCGCTCCGCGGCATGTGGGATCTTCCCGGACCGGGGCACGAACCCGTGTCCCCTGCATCGGCAGGCGGACTCTCAACCACTGCGCCACCAGGGAAGCCCAGGGCACACCTTTTAAAGTGTAATCAAGCCCCTATAATTTTGAGCAGTTAGATTATTGGGATTTTTCACTGCCATGGCTTTGTTGCAATGAATTGATTTTTCTTGTATCTCTGGTTATTTCTTTTTTTGATTATTTCTTATAGATTCTTAGGAATATAATTCCTGGGTTAAGGGTATGATTATTTTTCAGTCTTTCAATTCATGTTGCTAAATTAGTTTTTAGATAGATTATCTGTTGACATCCCACCAATGATGTCTGAGGGTCTTTGGTTTGTATTGTTTTTATTTTACTGCACCTTCAGCGATAGAGATTATGATAATTTTAATAAAGCCAATTTGATAGTCTCCACGTTACCTTCTAAACTTCCAGGATTGGATGAGTTGTTGTGTAGTTGTGATTGATGTGCGAATGAGGCAGCTTTCTTTCCTTATTCAACTGTTTATATGTTCCCTATTTCCAAAACAGGGTGTGCTGTAGCTCACAGGAAAAATACAAAGATACAGCCCAATAGTTAAAAACAGCTTTTGTCACTTCACATTTTATTAAAACATTTTCATGTGTTAGAAACGTTTGCATACACCTTGCTGTTATGGGTGATAGGTATTGTGGGAAAGAGTTCCACGATCGACTGGTAATGTCTGCCACGAGTGCGTCTGTGAAGAGGTAGAAGGCTTGCTGCTGAGAGTCTGCTCTCCCTGACCTTTGGTGGTTTGCAACTACTCACAGTTCAGCTTTCAGTGAGAAAAATTTAAACATTTGGTCAGAATGGAGTTGTGAGGGTTCACTCTGGAATTGGCTTTCAGCTTATCCCAACCTCTGCTTCCCTTTTCTGCTGTCTCTGGTCCTCCTTTATATTTTCAACAGACGTGAACTGCAAACCTATTATGTGCACACCTAGTCCCTGAATTGGTAGAAAGGAGCAGAAGGTACACCAAGGAGGCTGTGTTTCCCAAACTTTAGTCTTTAAAATGCAATTCCCTTCACATTTTTTTTTTTTTTTTGCCATATCTGGGGTATTCCTGTGCTATTTTTAAAAAATGAATTTAGTTATTTTATTTATTTAGTTTTGGCTGTGTTGGGTCTTCGTTGCTGTACGTGGGCTTTCTCTAGTTGCGGCGAGCAGGGGCTACTCTTCTTTGTGGTGCACGGGCTTCTCATTGTGGTGGCTTCTCTTGTTGCGGAGCACGGGCTCTAGGCGTGCAGGCTTCAGTAGTTGTGGCACGTGGGCTCAGTAGTTGAGGCTTGCGGGCTCTAGAGCACAGGCTCAGTAGTTGTGGCGCATGGGCTTAGCTGCTCTGCGGCATGTGGGATGTTCCGGGACCAGGACTTGAACCCACGTCCCCTGCATTGGCAGGCGGATTCTTAACAACTGCGCCACCAGGGAAGCCCCTCGTGTGCTATTTTAAATTTAATATGTAATGTAAAATTGACTCATTGATTTTGCTTAAATATGTTTATTTTAAAAGCAGTCACTATCACTCTCACAAACAAGCCAGCATCACTTGCCATAAATCGATGAAACTCTTCCAAATAAAGACAATGCAAGCCAAACAATGGTCTTGAATTCCAGCTCAAGACTGCTGCTTGCCAAGGGCTCTCAGACGGAGGCCTGCTGTCTCTTGGTTAACAAGGGCCATTAGCCGTGTGTTAGAGACTCATTAGCACGAAACGGAGGCTTTCTCTTTTTAGGAGAAGGGTTATAGGAGAATTAAGAAAGTAGTAACTTTCTAATTGTGGGATTTCATCTTCCTGAAAACATTTGGTAAATGGCCCTCCACACTGCTGCAGAGACCTAGGAAAGCGCTGGCGAGGGCAATTTTGGGAGGGCATTGAATGCCGAGGCAAAAGAGACTGGTACCTTGGCAGGGAGTCTTCTTGGATACTTTGGGGGATTGTTCGGGGCACAGGAGTAGTTTGTTTCAGTAGCAGAATTATTGATGAATAGGGCTTCCCTGTCCCCTGAAGGGAGATTCCCGTTTAGGCAAACGACTCTCCCTTTGGTCCAGTGCTTGGTGAGAGGCAACCTATGACCCGATGGGCCCACCTCTGTCTTTAAACAGTCACTGAGTAGCATCCCTTCCTCCAGAAGTGTCCTGTGTTGCTTGAGCTCCCGTGAGTTCTGGGCACAAAAAAAAAGAAAATGGAGTTGGTACCACATCCAAGTGGCATGTGGTGCGGGCTTGTGCCGTTGGATTATTTTTATTTATGATGGCTGATTCACAATCGTCTCCATGGCGATGGGGGAGTTGAAGGCGGAGGAAAGAAGTGAGTCATCACGTTACTAAATGACCCAATGAAAGAAAAAAGCTCTTAAACACATTAAGGATTGATTTAATGTCGTGGCCTTGCCTGGCGGGTCATTACCTGTCTCTGCTACAGATGTTGGCATTTCCATTTCCAGAGTGTTCTGAACTGGTGTGGCTCATCTGTTTGCATTTGAATGTCATTCTCAGCTCAAATGCAGCCAGATGCTGAGGGTCAGGGGGGCCACCGGCAAACTCATCGGGAGATGCTGTCTGCCACGGAACATTCGGGAAGGTGCTACTGTGGATGCCACTTTGTGTGTGTGTGTATATGTATATATATATATATATATATATATATATATACACGTACATGTATATAAATATGTATACACACACATATATACACACACATATATACACATATGCATATATATACACAAATATATACATATACATACACACATATACATATATACACATATGTACACACCTATATACATATATACACATATGTACACACCTATATACATATATACACATATATACACACCTATATACATATATACACACCTATATACACATACATATATACACATATACACATATATACACATATGTACACACCTATATACATATATACACACATACACACATATATACACATATGTACACACACATATACATATATACATATGTATGTATGTATGTGTGTGTGTGTATATATATATATAATTTTTTACAGACTTGAAGAAATGCAAAATCATCTGTATAAATTACAGGTAAGAAATCCAAGCCTACAATGGACACCCAGGTACCTAACACATACGGGAAAATGGTGACATGTACAGGATGACAATATGTCTTGATTTCCCAGCTTTCTCCTTTTCTTAGCAAAACCCTTAATAACATCCCTTTTCATTCTTGAAATAGGTTCGGGTTTGGGTGATAATTGTGTCTACTCGGCTTTTAAGCCTTCTCTGAGCTCCCACCCTAATCTTGTTTCCCTCTCCTTGCACAGAGAACCTCTTTTCCAAATTTTAGTTTCTCATTCCTTTGCTGTTCAATGTTTGCATCCCTAAATGGTCTATTACTTAGGTTTGTCTCTTTGTGAACTCTGAGTGAAACTGTACTCTGAGTTTTCTTTGGTGTCACTTCTCTTCCACTGAATGTTGCATTTCGGAGATGCATCCTTGTTACTATATGTAGCGGTAATTCATCCACCTCTACAGCTGTATACTACCCCATGGTAGGAATGTATCACAATTTATCCGTTTTATTGCTGGCAGACATTTGAATGGTTTCCCGCTGCTCTAATAAACGGCTGCTAGGAACATATTTCTGCGTGTATCCTGATGCACTCCAGACTGAATTCTCCAGGCGCTGTGTCCAGAATTGCTGGGTCATGTGTTCATTGCATGTCCAACTTTACCAGATGATGCCAAACAATTTTCCAAAGTGGTGGTACAGGTTTGTTTGTTTGTCTGATTTTGGGCACGCCACGCATCTTGTGAGATCTTAGTTCCCTGACCAGGGATTGAACCCACGCCCTTGGCGGTGAACGTGTGGAGTACTAACCACTGGACCGCCAGGGAAGTCCCCGATGGTACAGTGTTATGCCCCTACTGGCAACAGGGGCATAACACTGGAGGTGTTCTGGTTGCTCTGCATCCTTGTCATCACTTGCTGCCAGACTGTTCAATTGTTACCGGTCTGATGGGTGCAGGATGCTATCTCCTTGTACCTTTATATCTCCAGGGCTGCCTGGGACTGTTGTGTCGCCAGCCTGCCCAACTCTGCAACTCAGTATGAGGAGGTCCATCTTCCTGTAAATAAGCTCTATCCTCCAATATAAACTTTATAGTAATAAAGTTGATACTTGGATCTATAGCAGCCTTACTTCTTTGTTCTAATTGGTTGAGAACTTGGGTGGGAAAGAGGGATGTCCCTTAAGGGTGCTGAAAAGGAAAAAGCTCTGTGTGTTTTCTCCACTCTCACACTGTGCTTTCAGAACACTTCTACTCCAGATGTGCGGGGGAGATGCCTTTCCCCTCATCACCAGGCAATTCTCTGGCACCGGCTGGGTGTCCTGCAATTGACCTCAGTTCAGACACTGTCTACCTGGAGACAGCATCAGATCCCACGGTCAAGGGTTCAGCCCCGCAAGACCGCCCTCACCTTCAGATGCCAGTGCCAAGTCCGGGTTTTCACCTGTCCTCCTGACCTATAAATTGGAGTTTCCCATGACCCCCTTCTCAGGCTTGACCATTTGCTAGAATGGCTCACAGAACTCAGGAAAACATTTTACTTACTAGATTACTGGTTATTATCAAAGGATACAACTCAGGAATAGTCAGATGGAGGAGATGCACAGGGCAAGGCCTGTGGGAGGGGACTCGGAGCTTCCATGCCCTCTCCGGGTGCACCACCCTCCCGGCACCTCTGCGTGTTCACCAAACCCGGAAACTCTCAGAACCTCATGCTTTGGGGTCTGTATGGAGGCTTCATCACATAGGAATGATAGATTAACTCATCAGCCATTGGCGACTGATTTAACCTTCAGCCCCTCTCTCCTCCCTGGGGGTCAGGAGGTAGGGCTGAAAGTTCCCACCCTCTAATCACACGGTGGGTTCTCCTGGCAACCAGCCCCCTCCTGTGGCTATCTTGGGGCCTTCCCCAAATCACCTGATTAATATAAACTGAGATGTGGTTGAAAGGGGCTTGTTATGGATAACAAAACACTCTTCTTTCACCTTTTTAGCTCTATCACTTACGAGATTTCAAGAAAGTTTTAGGAGCTCTGTGCCAGGAACAGGTATGAAGAATAAATATGTGTTTCTTATTATAAATCACAACATCGCAGGTGTCCTGCAGACCATCACACACACAACTAGCAATGCTATCTCTTATAACTTCCATTTTCATGTGCCTCTAATTCACCTGTCCCAAACCTAGCTAACCTGGAGCTTTCTCTCCTTTCATGGAGCTCCAGCTCATACCAGCTCACATGGCTTACCTGGTCCTCTGTGTTCGTAGGACTTGTTTGTGGGTTTAGCCTTTTTCCTGTTTAATCATATTCTATTAGCCTTTTGTGGGATGTAAGTCTTGCTTCCTTCATCTGAGATCTTCAGAAGTTTTCCTCATCTTTATATTTCCCTGAGGGACTAACATTGTCCAGGCTCATTCTTCCAGGAAATATTCTGCAGATCCCATTGTGTGCTAAGGCTGATGATAATGGCTGAAGTAGTCAAAGATAAAGAAACTGAATTACTTGCCCTTATCAGGGACATGCTTTCCAGAAAAAATGAAAGAAACAGACAAGAGCAATGTGATGTGACTTTGGTTAGGATGAATACTCAGATTATTAAAGAGACTTCCTTTGCCAGGAGAAGTTGGGTAAATGTTCCCAGATGAAAGGTAACTTTGAAGTGGGTTTTGAAGGATGAGTAGGAGTTGCACAAATGGCCAAATAGCCGTTAGGAATCTGTATTGGTAAATTAACTGTATCTTGTCTTCTTCGCTTTGGGGATTATTGTAGTTTTTTTTTTTTTTAAACATCTTTATTGGGGTATAATTGCTTTACAATGGTGATTATTGTAGTTTTTTTTTTTTTTCATCCTTGGAAACCTTGGCTAGTCAATTTTTATTTTATTAAAAAAACATGTATTTATTTATTCATTTGGCTGTGCCAGGTCTTAGTTGTGGCTCGCGGGATCTTTGTTACCACTTGTGGGATCTTTGTTGCAGCATGCGGGATATTTTATTTTAGTTGCGGCATGCAGGCTCTTAGTTGTGGCATGTGGGATCTAGTTCTCTGACCAGGGATTGAACCCGGGCCCTCCGAATTGGGAGCATGGAGTCTTAACCACTGGACCATCAGGGAAGTCCCTGGCTAGTCAATTTTTAAAAGGTACATATATATTAAAAATTTTTTATTTATTTAATTTATTTATTTTTGGCTGCATTGGGTCTTCGTTGCTGCGCGTGGGCTTTCTCTAGTTGCGGTGAGCGGGGGCTACTCTTCATTGCAGTGTGTGGGCTTCTCATTGTGGTGGCTTCTCTTGTTGTGGAGCATGGGCTGTAGAGCGCAGGCTCAGTAGTTGTGGCGCACGGGCTTAGTTGTTCCGCGGCATGTGGGATCTTCCCAGACCAGGGCTCGAACCCGTGTCCCCTGCATTGGCAGGTGGATTCTTGACCACTGCGCCACGAGGGAGGCCCTAAAAGGTAAATATTAATGAAAATTGAAAGCTGTCCTTTCACTGACCGTGGAATCTTGACTCTGGCCATTCATGCATTGGAAATGAGGTGAGAAGTCAACACGAGAGGTGACGTCCATGCATTCATTCTTTTATTTCAATGCATAGTTTGTATCTGTTGGATGTTTGAATAAAAGATAAAGGAAAATAGAATAAACTGCATTCTTAGAACTGGGACTCCCCTGCCTTCTCTCCTGACCTCGCTGGGGTCAGCCGACTCCAGCTGGTGGCAGCAGCTGTCACCACCGAGGTGTGTTCTCTGAGCATTTTTCAGCTGTTTAGCTCAAACTGTGGGTCTCATCACACGTGGCCAGAATTACACAGAGTCACTGTGAGCATTTGGTTAATTAGAACAAAGCCGTCAGGTGAAATGAACGAGCCATCCCAGACTCCGTTCTAACCATCATTAGACGGGATCTCTGATGAGCTGGTCCTGGGCTGCGCTTGATTCCGGGCATCTCAAGGCTGTTTGGAGTGTTAGTCAAGGCTGAACGGCTGGGCAGGAGTTGGGAATGAGGTGTTTTTCTCAGGGGGGAAGTCTTGAGAGAGTGTTTGTATGGGTGTGAGTCCCTCATACCTTTGGGGGCTGCCTGTCTGTTAAGCGATGCTTGCCTTGACCCTGGTGCAGCTGTCAGTCAAATAAACAGAACCACTGGCACCTCCCCTGACAGCTGGCGTGGTGACTACTGTCAGAGTGCGGGGAGGTTGGCTTGCCGTCCAGAAGGTGCGCGTGTAATGTTTTAAACTGCAAAGGGGACTCTCCAAGGGACTGGACTGGTGAAAGGCAGGCAGGGGTTCAGGTCCTCCTGAAAATCCAATTTGGGCAGAATTTTGGATTCTAATAAAGTCGTCTTTCATCACCTTGGCTTAATGTGTTAGATTTTAACGTAGAGTTTGCAAACTGGAGGACCCTGAGTTGCATGTGTGGGTGTCATGGGTTGAATCATGTCCCCCCCAAGAGATATGTCCAAGCATCTGCCAATGTGACCTTATTTTGCAGATGTAGTCTAGTCACAGTACAATCATTAGGGTGGACCCTGATCCAGTATGACTGGTATCCTTATCAGAAGAGGAGAGGGACAGAGGGAGAAAGTCATGTGAGGATGGAGGCGGAGATTGACCGCAGTGATGTGTGACAAGCTAAGGAATGCCAAGGATTGGCCACACCAGCGTGTAAGAGAAAGGCATGGAACACATTCTCCCCTAGAGGCTTCAGGGAGAGCACAGCCCTGCAGACGATTTGGCTAAAGACTTCCGGCCTCTAGAACTGTGAAAAAGGAAAATTTCTGTTGTTTTAAGCCATCCAGTTTGTGGTAATTATTTATGGTTGCCCTAGGAAACTGAGTGGCTTTAAAAAATTGGATTAGTGGCTACCATTTATTTTTATTTTTGGTCGCAGTGCACGGTTGGCCGCGGTGCATGGCACGTGGGCATCTTAGTTCCCCAACCGGGGATCGAACCCATGCCCCCTTGCAGTGGAAGCATGGAGCCCTAACCACTGGAATGCTAGGGAATTCCTATGCCTACCATTTAAAAACAGAGATTTCATGCAAAAATTGGGATTTCTGGCACCTCTAGAAACATCAGATCTGTCCACATAGGGCCAGCATTCTCAGGTGGGAGCTGTCTGGACCTCTGCATTTTACCCCAGTCATCACCACTTCTAGCTGTCTGCCTCTCCTACCTGTGTTTCCCATCGAGCCCTCTAGGTATCTGAGTTTGTGGCCCTTTCTTTCACAATAGGTCTGGGATGGAAGGGTTGAGAAAGGGCCCATCTCTGGCTTTCTGGCTTCTAGAGCAGGAGGTGGCAAACCACAGCCCGTGGGTCAGATCCAGCCTGCTACCTGTGTTAATAAATAAAGTTTTATTGGAAAACAGCCATGCCTACTTGTTTACATATTATCTGTGGTTGCTTTCACACCACGATGGCAGAGTTCAGGAGCTGCAGGAGAGACCATTTGGCCTGCAAAGTCTAAAGTATTTACTATCTGGCCCTTTATAGAAAGAGTTTGCTGACCCCCTTCTGGAGAGTCAAGAAATCCAGATTTTTACATGAATTCTCCTTGTTTTTAAATGAAGGCAGCTAATTCACATTGGTTTTTAATTTCAGAAAACCTAACTGTCAGTCAAAGACATCTTTCCATGGCAATAGATTGAATTTCATCATTAAAAAAACCCCCCCAAAAAAAAACAAACAAAAAAACCCATAGAGTACTATGACTTAACCAGTTCTTTATTAATGGGTATGTAGGCAGTTATGTTTTAGATTTATGTGTACTAGTCAGGACTGGCTAAGAAGCCCCACACTTGAGCATTGAGATTCTATTTTTTTCTGCAAATCTTTTTTTTTTTTTTGGCCGTGTCACACAGCCTGCAGGATCTTAGTTTCCCAACCAGGGATTGAACCCGGGCCCTTGGCAGTGAAAGTTCAGAGTCCTAACCACTGGATTGCCGGAGAATTCCCAAGATTCTTTTTTTAGGATGAGGAGGGAGTGTGTGATTGGGGTTATTTAATTCAGATGTAGAGAGCCGGTAGACTGTGCCATCATTCTTGTCAGACGTTCATATTTCATTTTTAGGGCAAGATATTAAACACTGATTCTTGCTGTTCACAGAGGACTGCGTGAGAGAGAATGATGTCAACAGCAGAAGGGAATTGTTTTGGGTGTAGGGAGGAAGATTTTTGTTGCTCAAGGTGGTAAATCTTGGAAAGTGTAGCAGAGAGAAAGTCTCTCTGCTGACCTTCTGGGAAGCGACAGCTCTGCCCAGGTTGGATGTCACTCAGGAATGGAAGATCGGGTGACCCACTTCTGCTGCAGCAGGAATGGCTGTCTCTAGCCCAGCACCGAGCAGACCTCGGCATCGTGTGTTGCTCACCAGGAAGGAGTGCTGGGGGTCATTGGCGGTGGGGCTATTTGGCGAGCAACCACCCGTCGCCCTTCCTGGATTGGAGGGCACAGGCTGGGCCAGCTGATCCCACACCCCACTGACCTCCAGAGTTCTCATCTCTGACTGGCTGGCTCCATCCTTCTGTTCAAGGCCAGTTCGATCCCCCCCAGGCTGTGTGGCTGTTTGGAGGGTGTGGATGTGTGAGAAAATGGTCAACATTGTTGATGCGAGGCTGTTATCCTTAGGAAGGTCTGCTTGCAAGGTTGGCTGCTGGCTGGCGTCTGAGAAGTTGGCACTTGAACTGTTCCCTAAATGATACGTGTGGTTCACTGTTCCCAGACTGTATGAACCATGTGATTTATGCTGAACGTCTGCTTTCCTTCTGAGAGTCTGGAATGTGGGCACCTGCTAGGCAGAGGGTGCCTCCATCACTTGCCCCCAGTAGAAACTGTGGGCACTGACTCTCGAATGGGCTTCCTTGCGTGGAACAGCACATGCGTGTTTCTGTGTTTCTGTGGCTAAGAGAAGAGTGAGGTCTGTGTGACCCTGGTGGGAGAGAGACAGTATGAGGAAGCCTGTGCATAGATTTCTATGCACTCTGCCTGTGTCTTGTCCCCTTGCTGATCAGGTTATGCAATAAGCCTTAGCCATAAGGACAGCTGTATGCTGAGTCCCATGAGTCGTACTAGTGAATCACTAAATGTGTGAGTGGTCTTGGGAAACCCCCAGGCAGGATGAGTTATTATAAACTCAATTCCAGCATTAAAAGAAATTCAGTGCATGCCTTGATGCTAATGATAAAAGTATCAGTGATTATATTAATAACTAATATTCATTAAGGTGCCAGGCGGTAGTCTAATCTTCACAGATTAATTTAACCATCCTCTTAGAGGTAGGTATTACTTTCATCCCCATTTTACAGATGAGAAAACGGAGGCACCGAGAGGTTAAGTGACCTTCCCTTTATCAGCTAGCTCATAAGTATCAGAGCTGAGAACGAAGCCCCCAGATACTTGAGATCCTCCTAAAACACAAGACTGTTCGCAGAATGATGACTGGGGCTAGTGCCTTCTGAAAAACTAGCTTTAGTCTAAAGAGGCTAAATACCGTCTTTATCTTTTCTGATGGAGGGCAAATCGGGGAGGATAAGCTGACATAACAAGTCAGCTCAAAATTTCAATGGATTAAAATAACAACATTTTTTTCCTTGACCAATCTATATATCCATCCCAGGCTGGCTGGGGGCTGTGCTCGGTGTGGTCCTCACTTAGGGACACCCGGGCTGCTGGAGCAGCCACCATCCTCACGGGCTGCTGAGTAACCTGGCAGACGGAGGGTCTGGCATCTGCGCTTGGATGCAGCAGCCCAGCAGGGACTGCTCAAATCTCATTGGTGAGAAGCGTCCCATGACCCCGCCCACGCACAAGGGAGTCTGGAAGTGAACCCCACCGCGGGCCCGGAAGGCAGAGAGTAGACTCGTTAGTGAGCAGCGCGTGCACTACTACAGCAAGGATTAGAAAAGCAACCACAAAACTTATTTTCCCGGACTCCAGATTTGGGGGAAAACTGCTCATGGAGGGAAGAGCAGGGAGTTGAGAGCAGAGGGGTGGCAGAGAGCTGGTTCTTGTCAAAGGCAGGAGTGAGAAATCTGGGGTGCCGGATAGTTCAGTCCTTTCAAAGCAAATGAAAGTGATTTCCATGACAACAATTCAATTAGAGAACGACGTGAAGTTCTCCTCTGTAAAGCAACACCGAGGAATGATTGCCAAAAGGAATCCGAGTCGGATTGGCCTTCGGGGTGGAGAGGGAGAGAGAAAGTGCCCCAGCGGGGCGCCCCCAGCGGTTCCTGGATGCGGACACGACCCGCTGATTGCGAGGCTCACCCCTGCACCGTGCAGGCCGGCGCCGAGGGAGGGGCGTTTGCGAAATGCAAAAGCAAATGCAAGATTTAGGGGAGTGGGAGTGAGATTAGGAAGTGGGAGAGGGCAGAGACAGGGAGGCACCTGGGTTTTGCTTTTGAGGTGTGGGTCTTGGGAGTACAGGTTGGCTGGTAGGGTCGCAGAATAGGTGTTGAAATGTTCCCCCGCAGAATTAAAATTCTGACTTGGTGGGAAGAGAGAATGAGGTCCCAGGGTGTGGTGGAAAGAAACCAGGCTTTGAAATCACACTCTCATGGCTTTCAGTCAGTTTTTTATTTTGCTTTCTGTGTTTGAATTTAAGCTCCCCTGAGCCTTAATATTCTTCACTAGGTATGCTATTAGCAGGATGATGGTGAGTAGTAATGTAGTCTTCTATTTGGCACACAGTAGGTCCTCTCTGTAATGTGCCTGTATTTTCCTCTCTTTAATTAGGGATGATGGCAATGAGAGTCCATCTCAGAGCCAAACCGTTCGGAGTAATGGCTCCCTGGAGCCTGTGTTAAGAAGGATTCTGAAGCTCAGTGAGAGAGAATGGTACAATTGCTATTGATGTCTGTCACAGACGTGGGAGGTGATGTTATGTGTGCCACATATTTGCCATCCTTGGTTTAGCCTCTTTCATCTGAGCTCATTTCTTTTTTCTTTAACTTTTGTTTATTTTTGGCTGTGTTGGGTCTTCGTTGCTGTGCACGGGCTTTCTCTAGTTGCATCGAGCGGGGGCTACTCTTCATTGCGGTGCATGGGCTTCTCATTGCTGTGGCTTCTCTTGTTGTGGAGCACGGGCTCTAGGCGTGCGGGCTTCAGTAGTTGTGGCTCGCGGGCTCTAGAGCACAGGCTCAGTAGTTGTGGTGCACGGGCTTAGTTGCTCCGCGGCATGTGGGGTCTTCCCAGATCAGGGCTCGAACCTGTGCCCCCTGCATTGGCAGGCGGATTCTTCACCATGGCGCCACCAGAAGTCCCCTGAGCTTATTTCTTACCCCTCCCTTCTGTGCATCCTTCCTTGCGTTCAAACTGATCAGCGGTCAACTCACTGCACCCTGAGCATGCTCTGTGCTGCCTGCCTTCTTTCTCTCACTCCCCCGCCCATCTAGATCTTTGCTGTCCTTCATGGACTAGGGAAGCTCTACCCACCCAACCCCTGCCCTGGTCTTTTCAGGACCAAAGGATGTCATCTTTTTCTGAATTCCCGTAGCACTCACCACCTCTTCCGTAGCCTCGACATACAGCCCCTAACAGCCTGTCATTTAGGCATTGGTGTCCTTTCCGTGTGCACATTAGCTGGCCTCTCTTGACTCTAAGCTCCCCGAGGGCACCCACGCTGTCTGCTGCTCCATTACCCCTATACCCACTGACCCCAACCTTCACACTGCTTCCCTATGCAGGGAATGGGATTTGGGTGATTGAGTTGGCAGAGTGTGGAAATGTGCTGCTTAGGGGCCTGGGTGTGGCAATCAGGGATTCTGGCACTGCTGCTTTAGGGTGGTGTGACCTTAGCTAAGTCCCTTGATCTCTCTGAACCTCAGATTCCTCTTTGAGTAATACTAAGAGAGTCACCGGGAGCGTACAGTGAGATGATGTGTGTCTGTTGCTTTCTTGGATCTGGGCACACAGAAAGCACTTAATATTTGGTAATGGCTATTATTCTCTCTTTTCTCTCTGCCCTCCTCCTTCTTTCCTCCTGTGCCGTGTTTTTTTTTTTTTTTCTTTCTTTCTTTTTTCGATTTTGGATTTTTGCCTACTCCGTGTGGCAGGCAGGATTTTAGTTCCCCGACCAGCACTAGTGATCGAACCTGCACCCCCTTCAGTGGAAGTGTGGAGTGGACCTCCAGGGAAGTCCCCCGACCCCTGTTCTCATATGACCATCTCACTGCAGATCTTTCACTAGTCTGGTCCTACAGGTATTGATTGGGAGGCACTAGGAGTTGAGATGCCATGGATGGCTGGGTGCAGGAGAAAGAGGATATCTATCCACTGGGTGGAAAAACCCCAAGTCCAGGGGAGCCCCCGGCACTACTTCCCCCCTTCAGGCAGCAGCTGTGTTCTCAAACAACTGTGTGCAATTTCAATTTGATTAGCTTCACCGTGAGCCCCCTTTTAGAAGTCCCAGGGGACTTGCCAATTAGCGACCTTTTTGACAAACGCTTTTGTAAGTTGCAGTCACCAAATTGTTCTGCTATGTGATTTTGGATTCATATATATTAGGTTTCCTTAATGTAGGTACTATTTTAACAGTGAAGCCTCCTTATCATATTCCAGCCCAGTTTTTGAGCTTTGGCAGTCAAAATTGGTTTTTATTTCAACCCGTTGAATATGTATTATATTTCAGAACAGTATTTCCAACTCATGAAAACTAGAGTTATCCGGGTTTGTCTTCTGTACTCGCTATGTGCCGGCTCTTACTGGGGCGTCACTGGCAGATGCTCTGCTGTCCTTGATAAAGGAACAAGAGTGATAAAAAACCAGGAAGACGCCTAGAATGAATAATCTGGTTGAGGAAACACGTAATTACCATGAGTGTCAGTCTCCGTAATGAAGCACTGATAGGGCCAAATGCAGAGCATAAATGACCAGGGAACGGGGGCGAGGTAACATGTCGAGTAGAATAATTCAGCCTCTGAGTAGCTCCCGGCGGCAGTCCCGTGACTCGCCGACGCAGGTCAAGACAAATGCTCCCATGTGGAAATCGGGCGCACGGCCACCTCCCGGGGAGACGAGCGCTAATGACTCCAGCGAGGATGCTGGGGTTGCCGCTCTGTCTGCCACGCTCTCCTGGAGGGATGCTAGATTTTTAGGACAGAACTTGAGATCACCGGCCAACTCATTTTACAGATGAGGAAACTGAGGCCCAGCGAGGGCAGTGGGATTCCCAGAGCCTCCCGGTGAGTCAGTAGCCACAGTGGGTCCCTGAACATCCATCCCATGACTTTGCTTTGCTTTCATCACCTGCACTGCCGCCCGCCCCCCACCCCCCAACCCCAAAGGATCCAGAGCAGAGATCAGGCATGGCTAACAGCCCTGTTTCCTAAGGAATGTGGGTTTCTAGAGAGAGAGACAAGACATACTTTTCCTTCTATGAGTAGACGACATTTTGTCTTGTTATTTATTCAGTTAAATTTTCGGAACAGATGTGCACGTACGTGGTTCAAAGTTCAAAAAGTATATGTTGAAAATGAGGTTTCCTTCCCTCCCAGACCTGTTCCCTGACCTTCCTGGTTTCCTTCTCAGAGGCAGCCGGTATCATCAGATGTTTTATATATCCTTTCTGAGACTTTTCCATGCACACAGGAGCAAACATTTGTTTGTTGGTTCATTCACTCATTCAGCAGTTTATTGAGAACCTTCTGTGTGGCAGGCTCTGTTGTAGGTGCTGAGCTACGGCAGCGAGACAGAGATCGTGTTGCCATGGAGCTGACATTAGACCTCACAATCTCTACCTCCCCCACCTCTCTCTTATGGTAGCTTACACATAGTTCTGTGCTTGTATTAAAACGTAAACAGGGGCTTCCCTGGTGGCGCAGTGGTTGAGAGTCCGCCTGCCGATGCAGGGGATGCGGGTTTGTGCCCTGGTCCGGGAAGATCCCACATGCCGCGGAGAGGCTAGGCCCGTGAGCCATGGCCGCTGAGCCTGCGTGTCCGGAGCCTGTGCTCCGCAACGGGAGAGGCCACAGCAGTGAGAGGCCCACGTACCGGAAAACAAACAAACAAAAAACAAACTTAAATATATCTTTCACTCTCTTCCTACTAGCTCACAGGGAGTTGCCTCTTTCTTTACAACCATGGTGTTGCACTTCATTGTGTGGATTTACCAGAATTTATTGAGCCAGTACCTGACTGATAGGTATTTAGTTGGCTTGTTTTTTGCTATTATAAGCAGTGCTGCAGGGTCCTCCTACGAGTATTCCTATAGGCACACGTGGAAGGAGATCCTGCAGTTTATTGACCAATGTGAGTGAAACGTCCACAGGGATCGGTATTCAGGTATGGCTACATCCAGGTGCTCAGACCTATCACTTGGAACTGATCTCTCAGTCCTGACTTGGCTTCATTCTCAGAATAAGAAGCCTTATTAAATCCTTATTCAATACTATTAATTGCATACCTACAAAGGGCTAGATGTTCTAGGTGCTGGGCATATATCAGAGAAGAAAATATACCCAAATCCTGGCCTTCCTGGAGCTGATATTCCCAAGATGCTGCACGCCCATCAGTCTTCCATCAGTCTTCCTGGTTGGGGGAAAAAGAAGCCTTCCTCTCAGCAGTAACAAGTCTCAGGATGGAATCTCATTGGATTAAGTTGGTCATGTGACAATCCCTGACCCAATCATTTTGGTGGGGGCGAGAGTGGAATAAGATGATTGGCCAGGCCAGGACCCCTGGGGCTAGGGGGTGGAGCTGTCATCATCAGAAACCACATGGACTGAGGGTGGGTGAGGGGATTCCCCAAAGTGAAAGGGTTCTGTTATCCAGAGGAAGGGCGGTAGGTTGCGGGTATGGAGGTTCACAGGCAAAGAACCCCAGGAAAGAGCAAGAAGGGGGAGAGGAAGTGAGAGTGAGCTTGGGGCTCAGGCAAAGCCTTTAATGGCTACTGGGCAGGCCCTAGGGAGGCGACAGAAGCTGGGGATGGGCGTCGTTAAAGTTTAGACAAGATCAACATCCTTGAAAAGGACTTTTGGGGTGCTTACTGCTCCTGGAAACCCTGTGCCCCTAGCAAGAGCATTCCGCTGAACACCTATTTACTGAGTACCAGTGGTGGGAAAAAAGCCGTGCCAAACTCTACGTTAACCTGAGATTAATGAGAGTAACGACACTCACTTGTATTGAAGTCATGCTAGTGCCCGATACTTAACACGTATGAATTGACTTCATTCCCACAACAGCCTTCTAAGGTAGGTGTTATTATGGTCCTTATTTGGGGATGAGCTAACAGAGGCACAGAGAGATTAATTGACTTGCTGAAGATCACACAGCCAGTAACGGACAGAGCCAGCATTTGCACACGGGCAGTCGGGCTCCAGAATCTGTGCTCTGTGTACAGCCTTCTTCTGTCTGTGCCAGTTTGTGTGTCAGAGAGTGAAATGGAATAGCAGGCCTGAGCCCTAGTTCCGACTGTGACACCAGGTAGCTGCATGATCACTGGCGCCTGTCATTTCAGAATGCTGGGCCTCAGTTCCCACATATACAGAAGGGAATACTGTCCGAGCCCAGAGTTCATCAAGGATCAAATGAAGTAGTTAGCAAAAATACCTTTTTACGGGAAAATAATACAAGTGCCTTTTGCACACGTATTAGGTTTCTCTTGCTACGGTAACAAATGACCTCAAAATGAGTGGCTTCAAACAACACAAGTATAAAAAAAGAAAAGAAAACACAAGTGTATTATTTTACAGTTCTGGAGATCAGAAGCTGGAAATCAGTCTCACGGGGCTAAAATCAAGGTGACAGCTGGGCTGTGTTCCTTCCGGAAGCTCTGGGGAGCGTTCATTTTCTTGCTTTTTCCGGTACCTGGAGGCTGCCTGCACTCCTTGGCGCATGGCCCCTTCCTCCATCTTCAAGTCCAGCAGTACAGCATCTTCTAGGCTGACTTTCTCTCTTCCTCCTTTCCTCCTACCCTCTCTCCTTTCCTTCTGTCATCACATCTCCTTCTCTGTCTCTGACCCTCCCGCCTCCCTCTTACAGGGACCCTTGGGATTACACTGAGCCCACAGGATAATGCAGGATAATCTCCTCATCTCAAAAATCCGTAATTTAATTTAATCACATCTGGAAAATCCCCTTTGCCATGTAAGGTAACGGTAGTCTCAGGGGCTTAGGACGTGGACATCTTTGGGGGAGGTATTTTATTCTGTCTACTTCAGTCCACTTAAGATCATTTAAATTATTTCATTATCTAGCACCTATGTAACTATTTTTAAATGTACCATTGTTCAGCCTTTTAAGACACATGTAGATGGATACTCAGAAGAAAACAGAAAAGGGCCTTAAGCTCCCTGTCTGGATAACCCCAAGGGATAATTTTTTTCCTGTTTTGACATTTAAACAGAAAATGCAAGTAGTATTAGTAGAAGGTTAAAGAGTGCAAAGGACAGAGTGATACAAGATGGAAAGTTAGAGCTGTCTGTCCTCCGCTACCTGCATACTTTCTCCCCTAAGGTAACCACTTTACAGTTTTAGAAGATTCCTTCCAGAAAAGAAGAGACTAATGCATACAACAGAATAAATGCATCCATTTATACCTTCCCTTCTAAACAATATGAGAGATCGTCTTATTCACAGCATTATGCATCTTACCTTTTTCCACATTATTCTCTGTCTTTTAGATCTTTTGGCCCCAGTGGGTAGACATCGCTTTTTCTTTTAAAAAGCTCCCAGCCTTTCACTGGAGCGCTGGCACATCATTTATTCATTTATTTTTGTAACTCGTCTCCTCTTGTTGGTTACTTTTGTGGTCCCCAGCTTGTTGTGAACACAGACACTCTGCATGGGTATGCTTGACCGTCACCTCTAAGACAATGACCGTGACTGTATTTTTAGCATTTTGGGTTTCTTGACATTGGGGGCAGGATAATTCATGTTGCAGGGGCCATCCTGGGCACTGTAGACCGTTGAGCAGCATCCCTGGCCTCTACCCACGAGATGCCAGGAGTGCCCACCACCTGAGTTGTGACAACCATAAATGTCTCCTGACATCGCCAAATGTCCTCTGGGAGGAAATCACCCGCTTTGAGAATCTCTGTTTTAGGGGAGTTCCTCGCAGTGGGAAGGTGCAAGGGGGGGTGTCTGCTTTAGAAACCTGCCCCACGTGGCAGGTGGCTGGTGGCCCTGGCTAGCTCCAAGGGCAGGTGCCATACAGGGTCAGCAGGAAGCTTGCAAAGGAGACTGTAGCTTGGAGTTGGCAGGTGGGTGACGCTGAGCATCTTAAACCTTGTTGCTGGGAGTTACGCAGTGACTGGCACCCTACCTGATCCTGAGAACTTGTCTCAGCTCTGTCCAGCTTGATCTGGAATGTTCTGTGGGGATGTGTCCTGCATGCCCGGCTTTGCAGTCTCCCCTTTCCCTGGCCTGGCCACGGCCCCCACTCTCTGCTCTAAGCCTGAAATATTTCTGTATTATAATTATATAATAAATAACTCCAAACAAACACATAACCACCTGGTCCTTTGAGAGGATTTCCCCCCCCCCCCCTTTCTGAGATGAGGATAGAATAAATCTCCCCAAAGCAGAGGCACAGTGCACTCCTGGGTGGGCTTTCTTGTATTAATTTGTCATTCTCACAATCTTCCCCACATTATTATCATTCCCATTTGACAGGGGAGTAAACTGAGGCTCAGAGAGGGCGTGTAACTTTTCCCCCAGGCAGCATGACTCTCAAGTGGTGAAGCTGGGACTTGAACCCAGGGAGGTGAGCTCTGGCATCGTCCCTCAACCACTGTGTTAGGACCGTACTGTTCTACAATGAAACGCAGACAAATGATAACAACAGCTGACACTTAACACACGTCTGCCACATGCCGGGCTGTGTTCCAGGTACTATATACGTGTTCACAGGTTCAATCCTCAGAAGAGCCCTGTGAAGGAGGTCCTTTCGTCACCCACATGTTGTAGACAGAGATCCAAGGCACAGAGAGATCAAGTAACTTGATCAATGTCACACAGCTGAAGTGGCCAAGTGTGGATCCAAACCCAAGAGGCTCCAGGGTGCAGGGGCACAGCCATCAGGCCACACTGCCTCTGGACAGATGAAACCAGGATTTCTAAAGCCACAGTGGCCCTGGCCATTGTCACCTTGGGAATAGCCCCCAGGCTTTTGGAGAATTTCTCCACCTAGTCATCCTGGTGACATATCTGGACATTCTTCAATCCCCCAATGATAATCCATCATGCTTTATGTCCGCCTTAAATCAAAAATATACTCTATTTGCAAGATGAAGCCTGGAGATGCAACACGTGTTTTTCTAGCTGGTGATTGTCTCTTCATTAGAATCCACAAAGTTGGTATGTTTTCAAATCCAAAACTGAAACAAAGTGAAAGCTGTCCATGAATCTTCGCTGGTGCTGGGCTGTAATTCATTCGAGTAGCTCATTGTACATCCGAATCACCCAACTGCAGAAGCTTCTCAACAGGCAATTCCAGAGTTTCGGTTTCTCTTCTTATTGATTTATGAAATCTTACTACTTGGAAAATTATGAAATATTCCAGGCACCCAAGGAGATAGAATATTTTAACGAACACCAAGCACCTACCACCCAACCAAAGAAATAAAACGTGACAGTTACAATCAGTGCTTCTGTGTACTCCTCCCAGATCTCATTTCCTTCTCTCTTTCCCCAGAGGAGTTCACTGCCTGAATCTAGCATTTTTTCTCGTTTGCTCTCCTTTTAGGTAATCATGAGCTACATAAAGCATGGGGCATGTTTATAAACTATATAACTAGCATCTTATTACACACATCCTCCTGCGACTTGTTTCCCTTGCTACGTTTGTGGGAGTCGTCGTGCTGAGACACATGGCTGTAGTTCGTTTTCATGGCTGTATAGTATTCCGCGGCATGACTGTCTCACGCTGTGTTCATCCATTCTCCGGCTGATGGGCATTTAGGCTGCTTGCTGTTTTCCACTATGATAAGCAATGTTGCAGTGAGTGTTCTTGTACGTCTCCTGTGTATAATCACAAGAATTTCTCTGGAGAATATAGGTAAGATTGGAATTGCCAGGTTCTAGGGCATGTGTGGAAGACAGAATTGAAGATGGTATCCAACTTGCCCCACCCCCTGATGTGGATGTCCTGTATGATTCCTGGGACTATGGATAGGAGGGATATCCCACTCCTGACATTAGGGTACATTTTATGGCACAATTTTTTTTTTTTTTTTAAGAAAGGGAGATTATCCGGGTGAATGTGATCTAATCAACAACCCTTCAAATCAAGGTCTATGGGTTAGAGACCAAGAAGTTTGAGAGATTTGAGGTATTAGAAGGAGTTTTCACAGGGGGAGTCTCCACTGCTGGCTTTGAAGATGGAGGGGGCATGTGGTAATGAGCACAGCCAGCCTCTAAAAGCTGAGATCAGCCCCTCCCCACAGCCAGCAAGGGTACCTCAGTGCTACAACCGCAAGGAGCTCCATTCCGCCAGCCACCTGAGTGAGCTGGGAAAGACCCTGGGCTCCAGAGAAGGACACGGTCAGCTGACACCTTGACTCCATCCCTGCGAGAGTCTGAGCAGAGAACTCAGACACACTATGTCTGAACTTCTGAGCTATGGAAACGGAAATAAATTTGCATTAAAACAAGTTTGTTAGGCTGTTCCACGTGGCATGCGGGGTCCTAGTTCCCTGACCAGGGATTGAACCCACGCCCCCTGCAGTGGAAGCACGGAGTCCCAACCGCTGGACCACCAGGGAAGGCCCAAACTTGCATTTTTTATTGTGGTAAATTTGACCATTTTTTAGGTGTACAGTTCAGTGGCAGTACGTACGTTCACATGGCTGTACAACCATCATCACCATCCATCTCCAGAACCTCTTCATCTTCCCCAAATGAAACTCTGTCCCCATTAAAATTGGCATTGTTTGAAGTTGCTACGTTTGTGGTAATTCGTAAACAGCAAGAGAAAACTAATACAATATCCACAGCCATGACACTTTTACAGAAATGATTTTACCCGAGTAGTGTCAGTCATTTGCCTGTGCTGAGTATCACCGTTCAAGTCTTCCCAGGGTGCAGCTATCACCAACATAGAGAAGAATAGCTCAACCTTTGTGTCATTCTCCTGTGGAGGTTTCACGCAGGTAGCCACTTCAAAAAGAAATGGAACTTGTTTCTAACTAGATTAGACCTGCTAATTCTCCTCCCCCTCCCCATTACATAACTTGTTGCTTAGAAACACTCTTATTCCACCATTTTATTTTTGAAATTGCTGTGACAGCATGCATGGGAGGGAGATGTTAGGCGTTAGCTTGAAAGGTTTTATGAACTGGAACAAATGTGAAATGTTTCTGTTTCTCTTGTTTCGGAACTGGTGGCTTGCAGCCAGGGAAGATTTTATTTATTTATGTTTTGGGATAGTATGGGTTGATGTGGGGTGTAAGATCAAGGCCAAGGAAACAATGATGATGAGACACAAGTGACGGAAACTCAACTCGAAACTGGCTTAAGGAAAGGAGAAGATTGGCTCACAAAACTGTAATATCTCAGAGGTACAGCTTCAGGCTTGGCTGTATCCAGGGGCTCAAATGAGGTCATCAGGACTTGGTCCCTCTCCGTCCCTTGGCTACTGGCCTCTTTATCAGGCTGCCCCTTCAAGGAGTAGCCTGTGACAATCCATAGTCATGCCATCCTTATAGCTGGTGATGGAAAAGAGCTTCTCTTTCCCCGTTGTCTTAGCAGAAGTGACACGATAGACTCTCACTGGATTTTTTTGCGTCACGTACCTGCTCTGAACTCATTACTGTGGCCAGAAGTTTGGACAGTGCTGATTGGCCGGCTCTGGGTCACATGCCCAACCAAACCAAAGGAAAATTGAGATGTTGTTAATGACCGTGTGGGGAATGGTTGCTGGCTGTGCAAGGACAATGGCTGTTTCATTCAGCCAGGAGTTTTAAAGCCAAGGTCATGGGTTTGATTGTTTTGAGAGCTGGGGCGCTCTGTGCTGTGGCCTCCAGCCGGACCCCTGCTGGGGCCAGCCTTCTTATGAACACACGTCTCGATGGAGAGAAAGTCATGATAGTGGGGGATTCAATCCAAGCTCTCTCTCACTGTTGGCAAAATCTACCAGACTCTGTTCACTCGTGATTGCTTATTACACATAAGAGGATGTGTTTCCCTCGCATTAGTTTATTGAGCCAACTCATAGTAAAAGATACGCAGCAGTTTAAAAAACCTGTCACACGTTTATGACATTCCTCCCGAGGAGAGTTGTGGGGTGTGTGTCTCCTCCCCTTGAATCTGGGCTGACTTGTGGCTATACCTTGCGGTGGAAGTGATGCTGCGTGACATCTGAGTCTGGGTCCTTAAACGCAGCGTGGTCCCTGGAATTTCTCTGTTGAGATGCTTTTGTCTCAGTTGCCATGCTGCGAGGAAGCCCAAGCCACATGTAGAGGCCACTTATAGACACTGGTTGACAGCTGGGCCCAGCCTTCAGCCACCCAAGCCCAGGCGCTGATGTATAAGTGAAAGAGCCTTCAGATGAATCAGGTCCAATTCTTAGAGTCAGCCCAGCCATTCAGGTCTCCCCAGCTGAGACTGCCATCTCTGTGAAGCAGACGGCCCACCTCCTCTGTGCCTGGTTTGACTTCCTGACCCACAAAGTCCGTGAGGTATAATAAAATGTTGTATAATAAAATGGTGTTGGACTACACCACTAAACGTGAGGCGGTTTCTTAGGTCGCAAACAATGGAACAGGCATGCTCGCATTGCTGGCAGTATCTGTGGACAAAGCCAGAATTGGCAGAGTTTTCAGTATTACCCATATACTGCTTGGCCCAGGGTTTCTACTACTAGAAATCTATCAGAAGGAAATAATCTCAAATGTGAAAAATGAATCAAGCATTATGCACAGAAATGTTCATTACAGTGCTCTTCATAATAGGAAGAAATGTAAAACAACTTAGTTTTCTAATGAGGGGGATATGATTCCTTGATAAAATAAGCTGGCTCCCATTGGGTGCTTGATGTGTGTGTGGCAGGAGAATGATTTAGAAAAGCTATGGTAAAACCATTCAATGGCATATTAGGTGGTCTTTATAAATGATGTGTATGAGGAATTTTTAATAATAGAAAATGTTTATGCTCAGTTAAGTGGGAGGAAAACTGCAGAAGGAAAGCTGTATATTCAATAAGATATCAACTGATTAATACTATGTAGAGAAAAAGAGCAAGAAGTGTAGGATTGTGTGCAGAAGAGACACGCTAAGCTTTTCTGTATCTTAACTCTTCTACTGTAAGCAAATGCTACAGAAGACAAAAGCTCAAAAAGGATGCGATCAAAAGTTAGCAATATTTAAGCCTAATTAAACAATGAAATGACAAAAGAGAGGTAAAGTTGCTTGTTAGTTTAAAAAAAAAAACCGATTGCTATGACCATTGTGTTGTGCCTCTGTTCTGTAAGTCGAGTGGGGGAAATTTTTGTGTCTGGGCCAGGGTGGGAGGACCCCCGAGCTCTGGGCAGGACTGCTTCCTCCAGCTAGGGTTCCAGGAAGGAACGACTGCTAGCATCTTGTGTAGCCACAAGAGGGGGTGGGATCTAGCCTGTTGGGGCAGGAGCTGCAAGGGAGCATGGGAGGAAAAAGATGGGACGGAAACACACATCATGGGATGGAGGAGAGATTCTGGGAAGGTGTCGGTCACATGGGCTGGCTGTCTCCCCCTTGAGCCTTGTATATGTGTGTGTGTGTGTGTGTGTGTGTGTGTGTGTGTGCGCGCGCACACACATGCACATATATTCACGTGTGTGCGTTAGAAAGAGGCAGACAGACTTGGTGTCTGGGGAAGACTGCTGTACTGGGACCATGTCTTGTGTCTCCTTAAACGTCTCCCTTGGACTAATTTCTGAGAGTGTGCACTAATTACAAATGTGGCCCAAAGTGTGTTGTGCTTAAGGCTCGGATCTGAATCTGAGACTTGACTCCACCATGAATTAGTGGCTTGGCCTTGGGGAAGATAGGATAGAGCCTCAGTTTTGCCTTCTTTGAAATGGGAGCAAGGATGCTACCTTATTCACAGATTCATCTCCAGAATGAAATGAAAATGAAGTATCATGCAAATGGGAAGCACTTAGCACTGCTGCTAAAAGATTGTTGTTGCAGGTAGTAACACAGATTGTAACGGTGTTATCCATGGTTGGTGGTAGCTGCAGAGTCACCCAGAGCAGATCTGTCCACAGAAATACTATGTGAACCTCGTATGTCATTTAATGTTCTCCAGTAGCCACGTTTAAAAAGTAAAAAGAAATAGGTGGGGGAAAAAAAGAAAAAACAAAACAAAAAACAAAACAAACAAAGAAATAGGTGGGGTTTTAATCATGTATTTTGTTTAACCCAGTCTATCCAAAATGTTATTTTTCCAACATGTAATCAATATGAACATATTATTAATGAGATATGTTACATTCTTTTTTTATCCTCGGTCTTTGAACTCTGCTGAGGATTTTATATTTATATCATCTCTTGACTTGGATGCCCACTTTTCACCAGAAATGTTTGATCTCTGTTGAGGTGGCATAAAATGTATAGTTGAAAAAGTAGATTCACACTCAAGTCCCTCTAGTAACTGAATCGAATGTCAGTTTGCAGATTTAAATTAATTGAAATGAAATAAAATTAAACTTTCAGTCCCTTAGTGGCGGAAGCCACATTCCAAGTTTCAATAACCACACATGGCTAGTGGTGACCATATTGGACAAGCGTAGGGCTAGAGATGCTCCTTGTGGGCTGCAAACCTAGTCTGCCTCGGATCCAGTCTCAGATCCACTTTCCAGCTGTGTGACCTTGGGTGAGTTACTTAACCTCTCTGAGCCTCTGTGTCCTATCTGTAAAACGGGGATAGTAACAGAAACATCAATTCCTAAGGTTGTGAGAATGAATGTAAAGCCCTAAGAATGGTACCAGACACATGTAAATGTTGCCTATTAGTCATAGGCTTTGCAAAATATGTGTCAAACTGAATTCTAGCTTTGGCTTAGTTAAGTAGCCAAATGAGCCAATGCTAATAGATCTACAAACAGTAACCATGTCTAGAAGGCAGTGTAGCTTTGTGGCCAAGAGCACAGACCCTAGATCTAGACTTCCAGTGTTCAGGTCTCTATTTTGCTACATAATAGCTGTGTGATCCTGGGAAAGTTATCTGTTTGCCTAGATTTTCTTCATTAGTAAAATGGGGTTAATTGGTTGTGCAAGGTTTAAGCCAATGTACATACCAGTACCTGGTACCCGGTAGGTGTTGTATATTGTACCATTGCTTTACTTTTTAAAAAAAATTTTAATTTTATATTGGAGCATAGTTGATTAACAGTGTTGTGTTAGTTTCAGGTGTACAGCAGAGTGATTGTTATACATATACATGTATCTATTCTTGTTTGAATTCTTTTCCCATTTAGGTTATTACAGAGTATTGAGCAGAGTTCCCTGTGCTATAAAGCAGGTCCTTGTTATCTATTTTAAATAGAGCAGTGTGTACATGTCAATCCCAAACTCCCAATTTATCCCTCCCCCTGACCCCCTGGTAGCCATAAGTTCGTTCTCTAAGTCTGTGAGTCTGTTTCTGTTTTGTAAATAAGTTCGTTTGTATCTTTTTTTTTTAGATTCCGCATGTAAGCAATATCATATGATATTTGTCTTTCTCTGTCTGACTTACTTCACTGAGTATGATAATCTCTAGGTCCATCCATGTTGCTGCAAATGGCATTATCTCATTCTTTTTAATGGCTGAGTAATATTCCACTTTATGTATGTACCACATCATCTTTATCCATTCATCTGTCGATAGACATTTAGGTTGCTTCCATGTCTTGGCTATTGTAAACAGTGCTGCAATGAACGGTGGGGTGCATGTATCCTTTTGAACCATGTTTTTCTCCAGATCCATTGCTTTACTTTTCGTTGATGTACTATTATCAAAATTGTCATCTTTCAGTCCATTAATATTTGCTGATTCAGAGGTAAACCCTTTTAGATCCATAAAACCATAAAAAAACAAAAAAATCTTAGGAACCTTTAGGGCAGAAGTTATAGTGGGTAGGGATGTGCCTGATCCTGCCCGTGGTTGTGTTTTGTTCGGCTTGCTTAGTGTTCGGCCCACAGAGAATTAAAAAAAGGAAGTTAGTTACCAAACTTTAAAAATAGAGAGATTTCAAATAAAGATCCAGATTTCCAGCTTCTCTTGAAAAATCATGAGATTGAGGCACCCTGGACCAGTCTTCGTGCTTGGCAACAGTGGGCTGGAGCTAAAGAGCTGTATTGCCTTGAGATGGGGGTGAGTTTGCAGTTAGCCATAGTCCCCACTGCTCCCTTTTGCCTCACCCCTGTCCTGCTTCACTCACCTCTCCTGCCTGGTCCTAGGTGGCATTTGAGTTGGGGGTCCTGGCGTCTATGTATAAATCTGAAGGTACATATAAAAACCAATGTAAACTCCAACATAAATGTGCACACGTGTTCACACCTGGCTTTTGCAGGAGTAACTTGGGGCCTTTGGAGTTGAAGCCGGGTGCCTGGGTCTGTGATGAAACCCATAGGACTGTTCGTGACAGCACAGACTTCCTGGCCGACAGTCCTTCCCAGATGTTCTCATCCCACTTGGTGCCAATTCTGTCCTCCAAAACCCTGGAGTCATCCTCGACTTCTCTTGATATTTCATCCCACATCCTATTGGCTGTACCTTCAAAATATGTCCAGAATCAGTTTATTCTCCCCACCCCCGACCCCGACTGCTTACTGCCTCTCTGCTTCCTTTCTTTCCTCTAGTGTATTCCCAACACAGTAGCCACAGTAGTAATTTTTTTTAATTAAGAGACTTTATTTTTTTAATTATTATTATTTTTTGCGGTACGCGGGCCTCTCACTGTCGTGGTCTCTCCCGTTGCGGAGCACAGGCTCCGGACGCACAGGCTCAGCGGCCATGGCTCACGGGCCCAGCCACTTCGCGGCACGTGGGATCTTCCCAGACCGGGGCGCGAACCCGTGTCCCCTGCATCGGCAGGCAGACTCTCAACCACTGCGCCACCAGGGAAGCCCCGAGACTTTATTTTTTTTAGAGCAGTTTTAGGTTTACAGAAAGATGAGCAGCAAGTACAAAGAGTTCCCATATATCCCCCCCACCCCAGTCTCCCCTGTTATTAACATCTTGCATTAGCATGGAACATTTGTTAAAATTGATGAGCTAATGGTGTGATACATTATTATTAACTAAAGTCCATGGTTTCCATTAGGCTTTGCTCTCTGTGTTGTGCATTCCGTGGGTTTTGACAAATGCAGAATGTCGTGTGTCCACCATTACAATGTCATACAGAATCGTTTCAGTGCCTTAAAGATCCCTCTGTGCTCCGCCTGTTCATCATGCCTTCTCCCTGAAATGTTGGCAGCCGCTGATCTTTTTACTGTCTCTGTAGTTTTGCATTTTCCAGAACGTCATACAGTATGCAGCTTTTTCAGATCTGTTTCTTTCACTTAGCAGTATGCGTTTAAGGTTCCTCGATGTCTTTTCTTGGCTTAGTAGCTCATTTTTATTGATGAATAATTTCCCATGTATAGACGTACCAATTAGCTCATCTATTCATTTATTGAAGGACATCTTGGTTGCTTCCAAGTTTGGGTAATATCTACCCTATTTGTTACTGCTTTCTATTTGTTGCCCTTGTTATTTGTTTTGGGTTCCACTCTTTCTGCATCTCTGGTTTTAACTGAATGTTTTATATGACTCCAGTTTTTCTCCTCTCTTAGTATATCGATTATACTCCTTTTATTTTTTTAAAATAAATTTATTTATTTATTTTTGGCTGTGTTGGGTCTTTGTTGCTGTGCGCGAGCTTTCTCTAGCTGCGGTGAGCGGGGGCTACTCTTCGTTGCGGTGTGCGTGCTTCTCATTGCGGTGGCTTCTCTTGTTGCGGAGCACAGGCTCTAGGCACGCGGGCTTTAGTAGTTGTGGCACGCGGGCTCAGTAGTTGTGGCTCGCGGGCTCTAAAGTGCAGGCTCAGTAGTTGTGGCGCACGGGCTTAGTTCCTCCACGGCATGTGGGTTCTTCCCGGACCAGGGCTCGAACCCGTGTCCCCTGCGTTGACAGGCGGATTCCTGACCACTGCGCCACCAGGGAAGTCCCATATACTCCTTTTTTAAAAACTTTATTGAGTGGCTGCCTTTGAGTTTGCAGTGTAATCTACAGCTACTCTAAGTCAGAGGGAGCCTTTTGAAACCGAAGTTAGATCATCTTCTTCCTCTGCTCAGAGCCTACAAAGACTCCACCTCACTCAGATAAAAGCCAGATCCTTACAGCGGCCTCCAGGGTGCAGCGCGATCTGACCCGTCCCTCAGCCCTCTCCTCCGCACCCTCTTGCTGCAGCTACACTGGCCTCCTTGCTTTGCTTTAAACCCGTGGGCACCTCCTGTCTTGGAGCCTTCGCTCCGCCTGTTCACTGCCTCGGGAGTGCTCTTCCCAGGTACCTGTCTGGCCAACTCCCTGACCTCCTTCCAGCTTTGCTCAGACCCCGCCACTCAACTTGGCCTTTGGTGACCTCTCTCTTCACAGCGTCACACCACCTGACCCTCCAGCACACCGATCCTTCTTGGTCCTGCCCTGCTTCCCCACTGCTCATGTCCCCTCTAACAGCCTACATAACTTACTTGCTATGTCTGTGTTTTGCTGTCTGTCTCCTCCCACGAGAAGATCCATCCATCCCACGTGAGGCAGGGACCACGCAGGTCTTGCTCTCTGCCGTGTTCCGAGTGCCTTGCACAGAGCCTGACTGGTAGCAGGTGCTCACAACTCTTTGTCCAATGAATGGGTACACATGCTGCAAAGCCTCTTTTCAGACAAATCCTTTAGCACTGTGCCAAGAATCTTAGAATTAGGACCAGGCTGTTCGGAGGGCACCGAGGCTGTCCAGGCTCCTTATGTTAAGTCTGGGATCAGGGTGAGAGGAGCTAAGGGACGCTGTTAAGCTGGCCCGGACTGGGTAATCTCTTAACCACGCACAGGAGTCCTTGCAGATTTCCAGCGGCTGCTATGGAGGATGCGCGCTTGTCCCTAATTGGTCTGTGCGAGCAGCCTGTTAATAAGCTTGGCTGGGGGCGGGGAGCAGTGGGGAAATGGCCTTGCCTGGTCTCTGTGCTCTAGGCCCATAGGAGGGCGTCGAAGAGAGGGTGACGGGGCTGGAAGTTGCTGTGCTGGATACAGGTCAGAACACGCTGGGTCCCCTCCCTGGTCCTGCCTGGGTCAGCGTTGGATGGCTTTTCCTGTTCGATGGAGTGAGCATCTTTATATCACAGGGGTGACGGGAGGAAGAGACCTGCCATCCCTCGGAAGGGGATTATCTCAGGTCCCCAGGCAGGTGCATGGGTGGCACTGTCATTTCAGCCTTCCTGCCACAGGTGTAGACCTGACATGTGCCTAGGGGTTGAGAGGGGTCCCTCCTCTGACTACTTTCCTTGGCTTGCTGTCCCCAGATGGCCTCTTCCTGGGATCCTCTGCATGGTGACCCCGGGCGGGAGGGCGATGGTCAGCCTTCTGGCTTAGTGCTGCCCCAACTCCATCCATCCGCCACAACTTAGGAAGCCTAGCAGGGCACTTGGGCGGCTGCCCATGCTGGCCATTCACCCCATCGACGTTTATTAAGCACCTACTACGTGTCATGCATTGTGCTCTACACTGGGTTTACAAGATGGAGTAGTTGTAGTTTCCGCCTTCACTTAACCTGCTACCAGGTAATGGAATCAAGACTTGAGATGCTCGGCGGGGGTGTCCAAGATGTCACCCGGTTCAGCACCGGCACTGGCCCATCACAGGGATGGCGCTCTAACCCACCAGTGTGATCTTAGGGGCATGAGCCCTGGAAGGGGCGAAGACAAGGTCTTCCAGGGATGGGTGGACACACCACAGAGCGAGAAATCCGGAAACACTTCCGTGTTGGTTCCCATCTCCTCCCCTCTACCCGACCACTCTTCTCACTAGTTCTTTCTCCTGCAGTACTGACCCCCCTTCTCTGCTGGACCATTCCCAGCAGCAAACATGCTCCGTCTTAAAGAAATACCCTTGACATCCTCATCCCCCATCCTTCCCCACCAGCTGCTTCCCTCATTTCTCTACTCCGGTTCATAGGAAACATTCTTGGGAAGCGTAGCCTCTGCTCATGGCCATCATTTCTCGTGTCTCATTCTCTCTTGAACCCACTTCAGTCAAGCTTTGTTCCCCCATCACTCCAGGAGTGTCGCTTGTTAAGGTCACTCTTGGGTCTACCTTAAACCTCCCGTTATCATCTCTGACATTTGACTCGGTCACTAGCTCCCCCACTCCTGGGTCACATCCTTCCCTTGGCTGTGGACTCATCACTCTCCTGGTTTCTTCCTGCCTCCCTGGCAGCTCCTTCCCGATCTGCTTGCGGCTCCCTGTTCATCTCCCTGATCCCTGGCACTTGGAGCCACCCAGGACCTGGTCCATGAGCCTGTCCCTGTGGACACTCTCTCCCCAGATGATGTCTTCCGGTCTCTGCTAATGATGCTTGTGTATCTCCGAGGACCCTCACTCTTCCCTGAACTGTAGACCCGCCCAGCAGCGCCTGGGAGACCTAGCCTCTAGCTCCCTCGACCTGCCCTTCCTTGGGTATCCCTCATCTCAGAAAACCTTCATACCCCACACCCTGGCACCATCCTTGACACTCACTGCCCGCCATCCCAGGCTCAATCACACACGTCCTGTCCAATCCACCAGCAAATCCTGCTAGCTCTGCTTCCAGAATACGCCTGGAATCCTGCTTCTTCTCACCCCGGCCTGAGGGACCGCTCGTGCCCCAGGACAATGGCGGTAAACTCTTCCAGGGTGGACACCTCTGCATCCACCCTTGTCCCCCCGCCCCCCTGCAGTCTGCTCTCACACGGCACCGAGCCCACTTCCTGTACATTGTAAATCACATCATGTCATTGCCCTATTCTCAACTCCCCACTGGCTTCTCATTTTGCTCAGAGCAGAAACCAAGCCCTGATGAGGGCCTGGGAGGTCCTGTGAGACCTGGCCTCCTGCCTGTTCCTCCAACATAATATGCCTGCTCCCACCTCAGGGCCTTTGCACCTGCTGTTCCTCTGCCTGGAACGCTCTTCCCCCAGATATCGGTGAGGCTCACTCCCTCTCTTTCTTCACATCCCTGCTCAAATGTCACCCTCTCAAAGAGGCCTTCACCGGCCACCCCACCTCAAATAGCCACCCTCCATCCTGGGACCTGTGGGTTGAGGGTGGTGACATGCAGGGAAGTTCCAAGAAGCCACCAGTGTCAGCCCGTGGTCCTTGCTGGGTGGTGGGGATACATTTCTCTTCCGACCAGTGATGGTCCTGCCTCTTTGTTATGCTCTGTTCATCTTCCCACTGGGTACCCGAGGCTCTTCCCAGGCAAAGTCCTGGAGCAGACGTTCTGCTCTGAGAAGCCTCACTGACCCATCCAGTGTTCTTCCCATCTTTCGGAGATTCCCTCCTTTCCCTGAAAGCTCACACTTCTCACTGCTTTCTACCTCTTTCTTGTGGATGAGGAAGTCATCTATTAAGCCAAATGCTGGCTGACTTCAAGGACCTTATTTAGTGTGAGTGCATCTTAAAAAGACCGCAAAGGGCCGTGCTAAGCCTGATGGAGTTTGTTGGGGGGGGGCGTGGTCTCAGGCCCCATGACTCCTGAAAGCAGAAGATATTTAAGAGTGGGGGGATTTTCTGCACCCCCAAATCATCCAGGAAACTATCGTTTTCCACCTTTGTATACCACCTTCATGATTTCTGCTTTATCCAAATACCACTTGTACTGTGAGATTTGTGTTCTGTTCACACAGAGGTAAGACCTGGTGTAGAGTATCTGCATAGTTACACCATCGTTCTGGAATGACCTACGTTTGCAGGCAGTCTCCTTCTGTTTAAAAGTTAAAGCAACAGTATCTAGGAATGTTTTAAGAAAACTTCTAACTCCTAAAAGTATAGCACTTTTGGGTGGTATTTTTTGCTGATGCCAAAGTTTACGTATGGTGGCAGCTTTGGGAGTCTCCTCACAAAAGGATGGCATTCTTAGGTTGTGCTAAGTGAGCCCAGGACAGCAAACCTGCTAATTCGAGGGCAATCTTTTCTTTCTTTCTTTCTTTTTTTTAAAAATTATTTATTTATTTATTTTTTACATCTTTACTGGAGTATAATTGCTTTACAGTGGTGTGTTAGTTTCTGCTTTATAACAAAGTGAATCAGTTATACATATACATATGTTCCCATATCTCTTCCCTCTTGCGTCTCCCTCCCTCCCACCCTCCCTATCCCACCCCTCCAGGCGGTCACAAAGCACCGAGCTGATCTCCCTGTGCTATGCGGTTGCTTCCCACTAGCTATCTACCTTACGCTTGGTAGTGTATATATCTTTTCTGTATATTTCTTTAACTCACCTCAACTCACTGTTTTGTAAATGAATTCTTCTCCACCCTAAGCAATGCTATCTGTGAAATCATGGGTTTAGACTTTAGGTTGCTTGCAGTCAGAGAGACCCCTCTCTCCCCACAAGAACCCCACTGTTATGGTGGCATAGATAAATCCAGACATTTACTTCTCTCTTACATAATAAGAGCCTGGGTGGAAGCCGTCCAGAGTCGGTGCAGAGTCAGGGACTTCTATTCCTATCTTGTTCCACCTTCCCTAAGTGATGCACTCAACCACGTGGTCCAAGATGGCCCCCTCCACGCCCACATTCCAGCCAATGGGAAGGTGGAAAGAGGATGTGGAGGACACACCCCCTTTTGTCATCACTGCTGCTCAAATCCCATTGGCCAGAACTCAGTCATATGTCTACACCTAGCTGCAAGGGAAGCAGGGATATGTAGTTTTTTCTGCCAGAAATTTTGGGGATTCTATTGACATAAAAGAAGGGGAGAGAGAACATTTGGTAGTTTCTGTCACAATATGGCAGTTGTGTATTTTTCTAATAGATATTAAAATAAATCTTACTAAAATTAAAAAACAGTTTATTCCCGTACCACCTCCCATCATTTGGTGCGGTACGCTGGCCTCTCACTGTTCTGGCCTCTCCTGTTTCGGAGCACAGGCTCCGGACGCGGAGGCTCAGCGGCCATGGCTCACGGGCCCAGCCGCTCCGCGGCACGTGGGATCTTCCCGGACCGGGGCACGAACCCGTGTCCCCTGCATCGGCAGGCGGACTCTCAACCACTGCGCAACCAGGGAAGCCCGGCCTCGTTGTTTTTTATTAGCAACTCTGGGAGAAGTTGGACCCTCCTCTTCGTGGAGAGGAGAACGCCCCAGCTCCTTGGAGTATGTCAATGTGCTCCTGCAGCCTTACAAGGACCACCTGCCTACTTTCCAATACTCCGACTTCCTCCGGGAGTTGCCCTCATGGTGCTCAGACACGGGCAGGAGTTTAGTTGGGGAGTTCCATTTCAGCTCTCAGAGGCCTGGGGGAGTGAATATTGCAGACATCTTTGAACTGCAAACCTCCACCTGCTGTTCCCAAGGCTGGGGTCTGTCCTAGCGTGGATGCGTCCGCTGGAGCTCATACCTGAGGTTCTGACGGCAAGCAGGAGTCCAGTTTTAATGACCTGTCAGCACCGTGTGTGATGGCCGCTGCATGTCCCAAAGCCGGGGGAAGCCTGTCTGTTAAAAGTTAATGGTCTAAGAAGTCCTGACATGAAGTAAAACCTGGAGTGAAATTCCATGGTGTTGTGGATAGTTAATTCTTTATTAGGTTTTCCTAAGATTGGGCTAAAAAGCATTTAATCTTTTTTAAGTTTTGCGTTAACGCGTCATTGCGTTTTATTGATGCGTTGATCTTCATTTGGCTGATCTGGGGCAGGGAGTGGAAATCTCTGTGCTGTGGTGGGGCCGACAACTTCCGAACAGGTTACCGACCTGTAATTTTTGTTTTGGTGGGGATCTCAAGTTTGAAAGAGGAGGCAAATGCAGACCAGATGGGACTGTTTGTGTTCATTCGTGGCTGGCTGGTGTTGAGTCTCTGTCTTTGTCTGTTGCCGTATGTGTTTAACAACTTCCTACTCCACTGAAGTTAGAGATTATATTGATTTGTTTTGTCTGAGAGCGCGTCGTAATGTGCTTTTTTGGAGAGAGAAGAAGAAAAATCAAAAGTTCCAGGCTTCACTAGTTTTGTCGCTATAGCGGTTGTCAAAGCAGAGATTCATTTTTTTTTTAAGAGTCTGGTGCCAGGAACGGGAGCTCAGATGCCCCAGGGGCAAGGCAGGTGACGTGATGAGTTCGTTTGGCCAGCTGGGGGCTGCCTTCACTGCCTGGTCCAATGAGAGCAGACGCTGCTCATCTCCAGGCAGGAATTGGGGCCCAGAGTTGCCAGATTTTCCAATTTTTCAACCGTGGCTGGAAACCTGGACTTTTATGAGAAATGTAGGAAATAAATCTAAATTAAAAATACTATGCAGGCTTCACAAAACACACCTGTAGTCCAATGTAGCTCTTGGAATCTCAGGTTTTAGCAGATGGTTCGTGAGGCTTATTCATCTCCAGCCAGCTCCTCCCCTGCACGCTAGACTTCTCTGTCTGTCTAGGTGACGTATCTCCCTGGAGGTCTCATGGGCATCTCCTCCTTACCTGGTCTTTGCTCTGAACCCGTTCCTCCTGCAGCCTTCCCTATTTCTGTTGATGGCCAGTCCATCCTTCTAGCTGCTCAGGTTGAAAAGCCTGGAGCCATCTTTGATTCCTCTCCTGTATCACATCCAAGCCATTAGCAATTCTTGAGACTCTACCTTCTAAATATATCCAGAATCTGACCCCTTCTCCCCACCTGTACTGCGGGACCCTGCTCCTAGCCGCCATCATTGTTCACCTGGACTATTGCAGTAGCCTTCTGCCTGGTCTCCCTGCTCCCTGGCCTCACGTCACCCCAATCCTTTCTTACCACAGCAACCAGAGCAGCTCTGCTAAGTGTTAATTGGACCACATCCCTCCTTTGTTCAAAATGTTTCAATGGCTCCTGTCTCATTTCAAGTAAAAGCCAGTATCCTTAAAATGGACCAGAATGTCCTAAGTGATCAGGCTTCTCCACTAGGTCTTCAACCTCCTATCTGTTGACTTGACCCACTGGCATTTCCCAGGCACGTTCCTACCTCAGGACATTTGCACCTGCTCTCCCCTCTTCCTGGAACCTCATCCTTTCTCTCACCCTCACCTTCTCAGACCTTTCTGCCAGTGGCCCTTTGCTGAGAGAAGGTTCTTGACCTTCCTACATAACATTGTGATCACCCCACCCAACTCCTGGCAACGTTCTTCATCTGCCTTCCTGTCTTTATCTTTCTTCATGGCCCTTGCTACTGTCTAACACGCTATACATTTTATTTTTTTATTCTGTGGACGATCTTTCTTTTTCTCACTAAAACGTCCACTCCACAAGCTCAGGGATTTCTTCCTGGCACGTGGAGAGGACCCATTTTTAAACGAGTGAATGAATGGTGTAGATTCAGGAAAGTTTTCTGCAGTATTATGACAAACCCATGGATTTATACAAAGTTATTATGTTTCAGTCTGTCACAATTGTTACTCTCTTTGATTTCGGAAAATTTCTTTTTTTTTGGCCGAACCTCGTAGCTTGCGGGGATCTTAGTTCCCGGACCAGGGCTTGAACCTGGGGCCACGGCAGTGAAAATGTCAAGTCCTAACCACTGGACTGCTGGGGAATTCCCTAGGTAAGCTTCTTAACCTCTCTGTGCCTTGGGATCCTTCCTGTAAAATAGGAATAATGATAGCACCCAACCTCCTAAGGCTGATGTTGGATTAAATGGATAAACATATGAAAAGCACTTAGAACAGCGTCTGGCAAATAGGAGGCACCATCTCAAGGTTTGCAGTATTATTATTACTGCTACTATTATTTATCCACGTGAAAATTAAAATGGCACAAATAGGGGTCACAACTATTATGATCAATATCCCAAACCCCGCTTCTCTACCACGCTTTCTCCTCAGAGATAACCACAGTTATTACAACTTTTTCTTTATTTCAGAACTTTTCTATGCAGTTAAATATAAACATACGTACCTGTAGAAAAATACAGTACTTAGACAAATAAATGCTATACTTCGCATAATCTTTTGCAACTTGCTTTCTTTTTCTCTCTCGACCGTACATTGCGGAGATGATTCCACACCATTTCATAGATGTCCACATCACTCTTCGTCACTGCTCTATACTGTTGTAGAATATGGGGCTGCTCCAGATTCCGTGGCTTTTCCCCACTCGTGGACATTTAAGCTGTTTCCAAGTTTTTGCTGCTACAAACAGTGCTCAGTTAGCATCCTGGCATCTGCCCCGTGAATGCACATGCCTTTCTCCAGGGTAGACACTGAGGCATGAGATTGCTGTGTCCAAAGGTTGATGCATTTGCCGTTTTAATACATTTCCCTCTAAAATGATGTTGCCGTTCACAGTCTCCTAGCCGGGTGTGAAAAGCCTTTACTTTCTTTCTTTTTTTTTTTTTTTAATTGTAATTTTTATTTTGAGAAACAAAGTAACGTGAAAAGTACAAAGAGTAACGTAACCAACATCAGTGTACTTAGCACCTAGGAATGTCAGCTGTTAACAGTTTGTCACATTTGTAATGTCTTTATTTTATTAAAAGAAAAACCCCAACATTACAGAAGAAGTTGACATTCCCTTTTGCACAATTTATCCCTCCCCAGAGTCTATCACAGTTATGAACTTATCTTGCACCCTTGCAAACCATTTTTATATTTTACCTATATGTAGAACCATGAACAATATATTATTTCTGTGCATTTAAAAATTTTTATCTCAGTGTTGTATTGGCCATAGTATTCTGCAACTTGCTTTTTTTCAGCCAACAATGTATCTTGTAGACCTATCCTCCTTAGCACATTTAGCCCTCCCTCATTCTTTTTACCTGCTGTGTAATATTCCTTTGCACCGTGGTTTATTTCCTCTTCTCCAAATGATGGGCATTTAGGCTGACTCCAGTGATCCGCTATTACAACCAGTCCTGAGATGAGCACCCTAGTCAGAAAACATTCAGATTCCTCACTGTCTGTGTATTTTTATAGTGCTTTAGTTTTATCTGCCATACAGAGTAAGATACTCTTTTTCTTTCCATAGACATAGAAATAGCTTTGAAAAGAAAACTCCCACTTTATCTGTCTTCTTCCACCTGCCAGACACTGATTCCTTCAAGGATACAAAGACTGGATATTTACAGGTTGCTTTTATTAATTTGGTTATTGTCGTTACCGATGGACATCAAGATGGAAAATTCCCACACTCCAGGATCTTAATTATTTGAATCTTTTTGTGTTGGATGTTCTCTTTCATTCCACCGATACTCGCTGAGTACCTGCTATGTGCCAGGCTCTGTTCTAGGCAGGGAAAGCTCAGACGTGGTCCTTGTGGTCATGAATTTCCATTCTTGGGGGTAATGGACACTATAACAGGCATAACTCAGCACCTGCTCTTCCCCTTCTAGAGTTCATTACTGAAGAGGTAGTGGAGATGTGTTTCCTTGGCCAAGTCTGTCTCCTGGCTGAGCCCTCAGGGAGATTTGCGGTGAGCAGTTTGAGTGGTGTTCTGCTTATGTATTGCTGCACAGCAAGCCAACCCAATGATGACATTTATTTTGCTTTCTAATGGACGAGGGGGGCAGGGCTTGGCAGGGGCAGCTGTCTCTGTAACTTTCACCATCCTCTGGGGCATCTGGAAGGAATCATCTGAAGACTTGCTGGCTCACGGGTCTGGAGGTTGGTGCAGGCTCTCAGCAGGACCTCAGCTGGGCTGTGGCTGGGCCGCCTCCACGAGGGCTCCCCGTGTGGTTGCCTGACTTCCTCACAGTAACGGCGGCCAGTTGCAAGGCTGAGCATCCCAAGGGGACCAGGCAGCAGCTGCATTGCCTTAGTCTCAGAAGTCACATGGAGTCACTTCTGGTGTGGTCACAGGCCAGTTCATACTCAAGAGGAGGGCACATTGGCCCATGGAGGTGTGTCGATGTCGGTCGTAAGAAGGGCATGTGGCGTGGATATACTGGTGTGACCATCTTTGGAAAACACCATCCACCACAAGGTGGCAAATCCATCCTTAGTCCTGTACAGGTGTTCATCCAGATCTGCCAGTGGGCAGCGGCATGGCTTGCCTGGATGGAGACGGCCGTGTGGACTGTGGCTGGGATGGTAGCAGAATCACTGAGGGCTACTCGATGCATTAAGACCTTGCACTGTCTCCTTAACACCTCACAACACCTGTTGTCTCTCCCATTTTACAGATGAGGAAACTGAGGTTGGGAGCCCTTACGTAAGCTCCAGGGTCCACAGTTAATAAGCAGGGATGCTTGGGTCAGAACCCAGGGCATATCAGTTAGAGTCCCTTCCTCAAGTCAGCATAACCATCTCCATCCTCCAGGGAGGCAAGGCTTCTCTGTTTGCTCTGAAAGCTCCCAGCCATGGGACTCCATGGGGCTGCCTCTCCACGGCCACTTGGTCCGCTAGGCCTCTGGTTACCATGGCGACAGTGGCCAGCCACGCAGAGAGACACTTGTGACCTTTCTCCCTTCCCCCCACTCAGTGGTTCTTTCCCTTATTGAGCAGAGCGAGGCGTCAGGAGGACACCTCCTTATCTGTCCGCTGATGGGCTTGTTGATTTGAGAAACGGTCTTAGGACGTCTCCTTGACTCAAGGCACGGGCGGAACAGTTATAAAAATGAAATATGACGTCCCGTCAGGCGGCCCATCGCTGAGTCCTGGTGCCTGAGACTGTTCAATTATACACACCTGTTTCCAGGCTTCCAAACTCTTCTGTAAAAGACCTCTCAGGGTGGAATGTTTCCTGCCCGTTCCTCTGGGCTATTTTGGGAAGATGTTCACATATTCTTAGACATAACTGAGCATGACGAAAGGTGGGTGTGTGGCGGTGTTTGCGGAAGAATTCCGTAGTCCCTGTGGCCCTTTCAAAGGGAAATTCACACTTAAGGATGTTCCGGGCTCTTCAGCGCTCAACCCGCGTGGCACCTGTTTATTAGTCGTAGGGTAGCTGGGCCACCGTTATAAAAGTGAGACCATTTCGACCCTGGGTTATGAGGGGAGGCAGCTGCCGCTTCCGAATGGTGGTTTAAAATCAAAATTAATTGGGATCTTAAATTAATTGAGATAGACGTGAACATTTTACATTCACAAAACACACCCGGCAACTGATGGCAGTTCGTCCTTCCGGTTTGCTCAGGTGCACAAGTCACGTCATCCCTAGCTTCAGATACCCAGGATCTAACCGCATCTTTCCCCTCCACCTGGATCCAAGCCCCATCGCATCCTGCCTGGAATCTGCCATGAGCCCATCACGTCTTCCTGCTTTCATGCTGGTCTCTTTACAGTCTGTTCTCATTAAGGAGCCAGAATGAGTCTATACAAATGTAAAGCATATCGCAGTGCCTCTCTGCTCGGAGCCCCAAACAAACAGGGCAGACAGTGGACAGTTCAGGGCAGGGAGGGCAGGGAGGGTGCATGAGGAACATGATACATCTCTTTTCAGTAGCTTGCTATGTCCTTCCTGGCCTTGTGAGAAGCAGCCTGGGGGAAGCTGGAGTGGTATCTCCTTTTACTGGGCAGGCCAGATCTGACTTCCAAGGATGGCTGCATGAGGGATGTGCCAGATCGGGAAGGACATTTCAGATCAAAGTGACAGGCCTGTGGTGTAAAGGAGTGAACTGGGTGCTCAAACGGAAACTAAAGAGCTCCTGGGACTCTCTCTCCAGGTCAGGTAATAGGGAGTGTGGTGGGGACTGGCGAAGTGGGGACGCCTGTGCTCAGCCTCTGGGCGACTCCCCAGCCCTGGCCAGTTGTAGTCATGTGGGAATGCGGGTCTGATGCTGCCAGATCTTCCAGGTTTTCAAGAGAAGTCAGAAATCCGGACCTGTGGACGCTCCCTGTTTTCGTTATTTGACTATCACTGTGAACGCAGGGATCTTCGCGTACTCCATGTGTTTCAGCCACGGAGTCACACCTTGTTTGGATGCTCTAAATCATCCCAGCTTTGGCCGGCAAGCGCTCCTTTCAAGCTGCCTCACGTGTCCTCCTGACGCATCCCTGTCAGTTTTGGAGCATTCTCCTCTTCCCTGGCACAAGCTATTCTAGGTTCATCTGGTACATTCCTGCTCCAGGATCAACCATTTCTACAAGAATCCTGGAGTTGAGTTCTGTTTTAAAAAGGTGATAGTAAACCCACGTTCACAATGAATGCTCAGCGGCAGCCAAATCTGCTCCTAGGGCGGCCCCCTGGGATCCCCGGGTAGATGTCTCTGCACCGTTTGGAAAACCCCAGGCTGACTGCCACCATCTCTGCAGAGATTGGCCTCTGCTCCCGGGTCCTGCGGGGCTGATGAATGACACAGCTAATGCATCTGGACGGTTGCATTCCACTTGGGGCAGCCACCCAAGAAATGTCTGATAGGCACTTTCCCCGAGAGCTGCTCTTACAGGTTTCATCTCGCAGAAATCTGTCAAGACTCAGGTGTGCGTTCAGAGGTGACAGAGCAGGCTCTATGGGCCGTGTCATTTTCCCCAGTCCGTTGTCTGTCCGTTACTGTGAAGTTACTGGGAGACCCGTGATGGGGCGGTGTCTGGAATGGGTCATCCCTAAAGCACAGACCATAAACGCATGGAGAGATCTCCCTTAAGTCCGTCTGCCTCTGCCCCGTAGGCCACTGGGTGCTGGCTGTGTCGTGCAGAAGGCTGTCCATGCTGAGGGCGTGGACTCTGTATGATTTCTCTGGAACATCTCTAGCGCGAGCTCGGGCTCCGATCGCCAGGGGTTGAATCCTGGCTTGGCTACGGACTGGATTTGGAACCTTGGGCAAACTACTTAATCACCCTGTGTCTGAAACAGACTCACAGACATAGAGGACAGACTTGTGGTTGCCAAGGGCGGGGGAAGGGGGATGGAGTGGGAGTTTGGGGTTGGCAGATGCCAACTGTTACATTTAGAATGGATAAACAACAAGGTCCTACTGTACAGCACAGGGAACTCCATTCAGTCTCCTGTGATAAACCATCATGGAAAAGAATATGAAAACATAGTGTCTATATATGTATAACCGAGTCACTTTGTTGTACAGCAGAGATTGGGACAACATTGTAAATCAACTCTACTTCAATAATACATAAATAAATAAATAAATAAAATAGAATCAAAGGAAAAAAAAGCACAAAATTGCAGCTATAAAATACGTCACGAGATGCAATGAAGAAAACAAAGTGGAGACAGTAGAAACCTACCTCAGAAAGTTGTTATAACAAGTAAATGAGTTAATACGTGTAAATCCCTTAGAACAGTGGCCGAAACACAGCAAGGCTTGATAAACACTGACATTTATGATTATGCAAATCGCTGGGTCCAGGCAGGCGTAAACAATTCCTGGGGTGTGAGTTGCATGGTCCAGTACATTTCTTTTTTCTTTTCCTTTTTCTTTGCTTTCCTCTTTTTCTTTTCTTTTTAAAGTCAACTTTATTGAAGTATCATTTATGTACAATATAATATACCCATTTTAAGTGTATAGTAGTTTGGTGAATTTTGACAGTTTATATACACATTTAATCTTCACCATAATTGAGATATAGAACATTTTCATCACCCCCCAAATACCTTGTACCACTTTCCATACGGTACACCTCCCACTCCATCTAACCCTCTCTAGCCCCAGGTACCCATTGTCTTGCTTTCTGCCACTATGGATTAGATTGGTCTTTTCTAGAGTTAAATATAAAATTTCCTCTTTCTTGACTCCCCGTGCCTCTTTCCCTCCCTCCTTCCTTCCTTCCTTCCATTGGCTCGAACTATGTTTCTGTCACGCGCCTCGTCTTCTGGCCTCGTGGATGTGTGACCTGTGCAGTTACACAGAGCGCCACCCTCAGGAGGGTCTCGTACTTCGTTCAGTGCTTTGCCGTCACTGGCTTGAAATTCTTAAGAAGTTTTGAACAAGGGCTCCTGCGTCTTCACTTTGCATGAGGCCCTGCAAAGTCCACAGTTGGTGCTGCATGTCACCAAGGCAGTTCTCTCTGTTGGGGCGTCTCTGGTTCTCTGTTTCCAGGCACACGAGGGGCTTTCGGTACACATACTGATTGAGTGGAATTCCTATCACTGGGGCCAGTGCATCTTTTCCCGCCTCTGTTCTCTCCATCCAGCACCCGCCTGGGCGGTGTGTGAGCTCGTATATAACGGTGTGCAGAGCACTTTAGCTGAGTGGCGGAGTGAATTCGATGATGCTCTCTTTCTCTGCAAATCTGCACCCAATTTTCAGTCAAGCAACCGGCTCAGCTTTGGGAACCAGCCTCGACTGCCGTGTGGGTGTCTGAAAACATTAACAAGGTCTTGCTTTCTACAGCCTGTCCTCAGTAGGTGGAGGTCTTGCTGAAATCTGACATCAGCTTGATGGCAGGGGGCAGGCCGTCCCCTCCATCCCGCTCAGAGCAGGTTCCCAAGTAGAAACGGCCTTCTGCCCTGGGTGGGGTGGGAGGACCGGGGGACAGGGGACAAGCGGGCTCCCGTGGGCATCTTGCTCCGCATTGAGTAGGCACCTCTGCATACAGGCTCACGAGAGGCTCAGCCACTTCTTCCAGCAAGAGGCCGAGCGAGCCAGGGCCTGGACCCGGCAAAGCCTCTAAGCTGGGAACAGCTCAAGGTCACGAACCCTCGTGAGGGAGGCAGGGGCTCTTGTCGTCTTTCGGCTGAGTCCGAGGGATTAGGAGTCGGGATGGACTTTACTTTCTTTGGTGCGGATGACCAGGCCGCCCGGCTGTTCTTTCATCGATTAGAATCGAGATGAGCTGAGACACCTCTTCTTTGTGCAAAGCGCTCTCCTTGGCGTGGCAGCCACCTGGGAGGTCTGCGAGGCCAGCCAGCAGGCTGGCTGGGGAGACCCGGGCTGCACAGGTTGTGGATGGGTGAGCGCTGTGCTTTCAGGCAGAGTGCGGGCGCCTGGGGGACGTTAGCCGGGTCAGGTTCTTCGGTGCCCTGGCCTGGCTTCCACTGTTTGTCCTCACCCCAGAGAGCATCCTCCTAGGCTTGCCAACTCTGTCGGTCACAGAGACCACGCTAGAAAAGCACAGCACGATCGCACAGCACGATCGCCCATTGCAACCGATCGATAATTTGCCTGGGTGCGGATGCGATGTCTCCTACAGAGGATATGCCACGGGGCTTCTCCCAAGCCCCTCTTCATTCTCTCCTGCTCGCTTACTTCACTCTGCACCGCCTTCCCGGCCCAGCTTGTGCTTGTGTTGGTGGTCCCCGCCTTCCAGTTGTTCTTGGTGTTTTTTCAAGGGTGAGTCAGTCCCACAGGTGGCTTTCGAACCACATCCTTAGATACCAGTAGGAGCTCAGAGTGAGCAACCTGCAACTGCCTGGGTTCAAATTCTGCCTCCACCCCTGCTAGCTGTGTGGCCGTGAGCAAGTGACTTAACCTCTCTGTGCTTCCATTTCGGCACCTGATAGAGCTGACCATGGTACCTCTGCTTGTAGGGAGGGTGAAAACGGGTTAATACATGTGAAGTGCTTGGGATGGGTCCCTGGCACAGGGTGAGTGCTGTGTAAATATTAAACAGTTACTTAAATCCACCAAGAGCTTTTCGTGGCCTCACAGGCATCTATGGAGAAGAGGCCACGTGCCTCCGCTTCTCATAAGTAGTTGATGTGCTAAAAGCACCAGGCCACATGCATCCCTGGCTTGCCAGCCGGGCAGCGCTAAGAAGGGGGTGACATTCTCCGAGCCCCTGTCCTTGCCTTTTCCTGGGCTGGGAGTGGGACACTGGCTTTCGATCCTGGTCCTGCCGTTTCTGTGATGGGTGCCTGTTGGCGAATCATCCTGCCTGCTGGGCTTCCACCCCAGCCTTCACCCTTTGGGGCTGCCGAGAGGGCGGGTAGGCACTCCTGGGAGGGGCTCCAGACCTGCCTCTGCTACATCCAGAAAGCTCTTAGCTCCCCTCTTTATTGGCTTCCCCGTAAGAAAGTTGTTCTTTCCTGAAACTCTACTCCTAGGTAAGTGGAAATGCAAATAAATTAAACAAGGAGACACGTACGAGAAGTGTTTCTTAAAACATTACACGTCATCACAGAAACTTGGAACCCCTTTCAAAATCCAGCAGGAGAATGGATCCATATGGTATTTCCATACAATGGGATACGAGACAGTAGCAGAATGAGTGGGTGACAGCAATGTGCATCCATAGACGAGGATTTCACAGACACGGTGTGGAGTGGAAAATGCAGATTGCAGAGGAATGGAATATACTACCATTGATAGGAAGTTTAAAATTCCAGAAACAATACAGCATGTCGGAGTGTAAGTAGACGTGACATACTGTAACCAAGGTAACAAAGGATGCAACCATGATGAAGTTCAAGTTCAGAAAAGGGGTTCTTCTGGGGTCAGGAGGGGAGAGTGATCGGGGAGGGGGCCCAGGGCCTTTAGCTGACTCGTGATGATTTATTTCTTCAGCTGAGTTTTGGTTACGCGTGCATTCGTTGTGTTTCAAATGCTCTTTTGTAAATCTTAAATATCACATCATATATAGTTTGTCTGAATAAAAGTTTGTAGAGCTAAAAAAATAAGTCTGAAAGGTACTGGACTGGATGTCCTTGATTTCCTCCCTGGCCCTGACCCTCTGGGATCCCCTGGGTGTCCCCAGAGGCCATCAGTGGGACCTTGGTTTCCCAGGCAGGTAGGGTGGTGCTGTGGTAAGAGAATCGGAAGAGGTGGGTGGACCGTCCCGGTGACCTTGGGTAAGATCTGGGTCCTCTCTGAGTGTCAGTTTCCTCACCTGTAGAATGGGGAGAATTCAGCCCCTGTAACTATACTCACAGGGTAGGTGCAGGGACTTGCTGGGGTGATGGTGCCTTAGGGCATTTGGCTCAGAACTGGGTGCCGTGAATGTGCAGGACATAGTAGATGCTGTTAGTGATGATAATGAACCCAGGAGCGGCAGGTGGAGGGAAGGAGGGGGGGAAGTGATGAGGACATGCCCTCCACAGCAGAGACTTCTGCTTTGGTAGCTCCAGGTGCCTCTACCGTCTCACGTTCAAAGCCCCATGAGGAGCAGTTCTGACTCACGCTGCTTCCCAGCCTTCTCTTCTGGTTGCACACACTGCTTCTTTTCTCTTGGCCCCAGGCTGAGCCTGACCCATTGCAGATCCCGTGACTAATGGTGACCTCAGACTAACCTCCCCATCCTGCTGGGCCAGGCACTGACTCCGTGCTTCCCCTCGGGGCCGGGCTGGGCTGCCCTCCCTCTCACTGACCCTGGGTGGTAGGGGCGGCCTGTCCACCCTCTGCTCGTGGGTGGGCCCTTCTCTCTGACAAAGCAGGGGCTCTGTTCAAACGGAGAGAGAGCTTTCTCTTCAGGGGAGCAGTCAGAGGCCCTGGGCAAACCCTTTCCAGGACCGTTTCAGCTCCTTTTTGTCACGAAAGCCGGATTGGTCTGGCTGGCCACCTGTTTTGCACCAGAGTGTAGGATGCACTCCACAAGGTCATGGGGAATAGAGCTTCTTGGGGATAGAGGAAACCTACAAGCTAGAGAGGAGGAAGGGGAAGAAAGACCAGGCCCCATCTTCCCATCGGCCGTGTGGTGGGATCTACGGGGTCCTGGCATTCCATTGAGCTTACAGCGTGGGGTTTGCATTGCATGGAGGGTCACTGCCCGGGCTCACCCACTTTTTGTTGGAACTAGGCAGAGAGCAGCCTTGTTAGTGGGGAAATTCCCAGGCTGTTTGAAACTAGGCAGTGTGGACATGGAGGGCCAGCTGTTTATCAAAGTCATCTGGAAATACCAACAGCCCATACCTGGGAAGCTCGGGCCCATCCCTCCCGGTGGAGAGCAGAGCCCCCGGCCCTTCGGGAAGCTGAGCTTGTTGTCCAGTTAACCCTTGCTGTACACCCAGGTCTTGATTGGACAGCCATGCTCCTTGTATCACCCCCTTGCTTTCCTGCTTGCCTGGGACCTAGATCTGGGGCATTATGTCTTGGTAGGTGAAATCCTGTCTTCTCCAGCCCTCTGAAGAATCAGACACCCTATTTATTATTACAGAGGGCCCAGTTTAATGATGGGGTCATTTTCCTATGATATGCTCAAAAGTGATTACCTCAGTAAAGGCATTTTTGGTTTCAAGAGACAGAAAACATTAGACAGGGAAAATAGGAATATATTGGTTCATGAAGTTGAAAAGCTTCAGGTGTGGCTTGATCCAGCAGTTCAGATAGTGTTACCAGGACCTAATATCTCTCCTTGTCTTGGATTTCTCTTGAGGATGAGCTTATACTGTGCATCCATATGGGGATAAGATGACCTCTCAGTAAAGCCCAGAGAGAATTAATAGTTCTTGCCAGGTATTTCAAACAGAAGTACTATGCCTAATTATCACTGACCTGAGCTTGGTCTCTGATCGGCCAGGCCTGGGTCAAGTACCCATTCCTGGAGATGAGAGTGGAATTGCAGTTAGCTGAAATACAGAGAGGGGGAGGGGATAGTTCCTAAAGGAAAACTGGAGTGCAGTTACCGGAAGGGGGTAAATAATCACGCCGAATGGCTAATTACCACAGATGTCCACAGACATCTAGAAGGAGCCGCCCGTCTCAGGCAGCACAAACCTTTGTTTCTGACAAGGGCTTGGTCTTCCTTCCTCATGTCTCCACGTCCTGAGCTAAGCCTGTAGCCTTTGTTTGGGACGTTGGCTTGAATCCTGGCCTTTCGCCCAGAGCCCCTCGCTGGAACTGTCAACAATGGCCCGGAGAGGGAGTCTAACCCAGCGGCCTCCTTCATACAGGAAGCAGGGAGGAAATAGGAGCAGAGCGAAATTGCTGGCCTGTGTTACATTTAGATTTATTCTGCTGGAGCTAATTGTAATCTTTATTTGGTCCCAAGTGATTCATTCTTATAGTTCTAATTATAGTGGAGAAAATTAATTTTTATTCTGCCATAAAGGTGGCTGTAATAATCTGGGTTCAGGGAGGGGGATTACTTTAATAAGATTTGCCAGTAGGTTTTGAAATAGTCAGCTTTTTTTTTTTTTTGCGGTACATGGGCCTCTCACCGTTGTGGTCTCTCCCATTGTGGAGCACAGCCTCCGGACGCGCAGGCTCAGCGGCCATGGCTCACGGGCCCAGCCTCTCCGTGGCATGTGGGATCCTCCCGGACCGGGGCACGAACCCGTGTCCCCTGCTTCGGCAGGTGGACTCTCAACCACTGCGCCACCAGGGAAGCCCAATAGTCAGCTTTTATGGGTGTGGAGCAGGCCTGTTGAGGAGAGGATGCAAGGGGGGTCGGGTGGGATTGCCAGGGTGAACTCAGCTATAGGAAAAGGAGAAGGTTTGTTTGCTCTGTAAAGGGTAGAGGCGCCGTTTCATTCTTTAAGTACAGGGGAGGCGCCAAGAGCGGGAGATACAAGCAGATCTCAGAGTCTTTGACCGACGTAAATGGAAGCAAATGCATTTAACCAAATCCTGAGCCTGCTCACGGGACCGGGGAAAATGCCCTCAGAGGTCAGGGCAGTCCTCTACGTGGGCACTGTCGGGATTTGGAAAGCACACACCTTTTGAGGGAGCAGGTGTTACAGACCCATAATCTCTCATTTGAAATTCCGGATCCTGAAAACTCTGAAAACTAAAATGCTTTGGGTAAATTTTCAGCAGAATCATTTGGTGATAAAAGCTCGCCTGAGCTCATTTATAACTTTACTTACGCCACCGAGGGTGAGTGTTCCTATCTTTGACTTTGGAACCATTGTTGGTTTGATGAAAGGATGCTGCTCCAGACCCCACTAAAAATGTTACTATTAGGCGGTATATGCGGTGTATAGCTTTCCTATGTCAGAAAAACAAGGAAGCCGGAGATCTGGAAAAGAGGTGTTGGGTCTCTGTGAATGTCAGCTTTGTCCGATTTTTCTGATTTTGGGGAGAGAGATCAGAGTTCCTGATTTTTATGTGAAATTCCTCATTTTCTATAGGTCAGTTTCAGATTCAGATTTTTAAGTACCTTTTGAAGACAGAAAAAGTACCTCCACCCCACTAGTCATTAGGGAAATGCAGATTAAAACTGTAATGAGATACCACTGCATAACCAATGGGATGGCTAAAATAGAAAACACGGCTGACGTCAAGTGTTGACAAGGTTGTGGAGAAACTGGAACCCTGTGCTGGTGGGCATGTAAAATGGTGCTGTTGCTTTGGGAAACAGCTTGCTAGTTTCTTGAAAAGTTACACAGACTTAAAAAAAAAAGTTAAACAGCATTGCCCTATGACTCAGCAATTCCAGTCTTAGGTATCTACCTAAAAGAAAGGAGAGACTTGTTGATAAATGTTCCTCTTTATTCATCATCGCCCCCAACCGGAAAAGACCCAAATGTCGATCTACTAGTGAATGCACGAACACACTATGGCATATCCATACAGTGGAAGAAAAAGGAATTGCCCAGTGATTCATGCAACAACGTGGGTAAATTTTAAATAATTACGCTGAGTGCAAGAAACCAGATGCAGAAGTCTGTATATAGCATGACTACATACATATACAAATTTCTAGAAAAGGCAAAACTATAGAGGTAGACGGCAGAGCACTAGTTACCTGGGGCCGTGGGTGGGGCTGGGGGTTACCTGCAGACTGTCACAGGGAGCTTTAGGGGATCAACGGAAGGGTTCTAAAACTGGATTGTGGTGATGATTACGCACCGGTACCTTCACGTTGAACTGCACACCTTAAAATGGGTGCGTTTCACGGTATGTAAAGTGTACTTCAATAAAACTATTAAAATATGTGAAGACAAAATACATCCATAGGGTTGAAATTTAAAAAGTGTAGAAATGATGATAATGAAAAAAAGTGATTATGATGATTATAATAAAAATAAATCTTGACTGCCCCACAGCGATCCAGTTTTCTTTTGCCCAAGCAACCAATATTATTAGGTTCTCCCCAGTGTGTTCAGAGAGCTTCATGCATGGAAAAGCACATAAATATATCTTTCCATGTATTTATATATATATATACACACTATGTATAGTTTTTTTCCCTTCTCAAATACTAGTAAACCACGAACACTATTTTGCACCTAGCTTTTTTTCCACTTAACATACAGTATATCTCGGAGACCTGCCTCTAACATAAAGAGCTGCATTTTTTCACGTGCTGTCATTTCACTTCATGCTATGGCTGCTCCATCACTGATGCAGTCACTCTTCCATTGGTGGACACTTGGCTCGTTTCTAGGCTTTGGCCCCTACATAAATACTTGGCCAAGTTGCTTCACCTCATGGTGTCTCTCAGCTTCCTCATCTTTCAGTGGAGCTCCTGGTCTCACCTGTCTCCCTCCCATAGTCGTGAGGATGAAGTGACTCATCTATAGAAAGTGCTTAAATGGTACCTGGCGCACAGAAACTCTAGGTAAAGTGTTAACTAGTATAATGACTGCTTCCAAGAGGAAACTTGCACATCTGTCATTTGACCAGTGTGCAGGTATATATATTAGGATAAATTTTGAGAAGTGCAATTATTCAATCAAAGGATACGTGCAGATTAATTTTGTTTCGTTTTTCTGTTTTCTGGGGGGGGCGTATTTTTTTGCCGCAATGTGTGGCTTGTGGGATCTTAATTCCCCGACCAGGGATCGGAGTCGTGCCCTCTGCAGTGGAAGTGCCGGGTCCTAACCACTGGACCGCCAGGGAATTCCCAGGTGCAGAATAATTTTGGATGGATTTTGCTATATGATCAATTTTACACCTTGGAGTGATGAATGAGATTGTGTCCCCAGAGCCTCACCGAACTGCAGTAGATCTGATATTTTGGATTTTTGTCAGCCAAAGAGGTTAGAGGTGGCATCTCCCAGTTTTGGGGAGGAAAAACCCTCAACTTCAATGGGGTTGAAACAACTCTTTGGGCTCACTGGCATAGCCTGTTTTCTACTGGAAATGTAAAACAAGGGGAGTCCTTCGGGGATTCTTTCCACTGAGATAGCTAGTAACCAGGGGAAGACCTCACAGCCTGTGGCGCCGACTACATCACGTTTACATTTTGCAAATTGAATAAGAAATGCAAACGATTTCTCAGGACACAGCTGCCATGTCCCGGGAACATATGGATAAGGTACAAACACAAACACACGAAACCCAGAGCCGACAAGAAGCCTTTTGATTTCTCATCAAAACATGAACGTTCTGAGGCACCGTAAAATGCGTGGCTATGTGAGAAGCATTCACAATCCGGGCAGGAGGAGAATGACGTGAAAAGCACACGCCTTATGGAAAGTGGAGCGGTTTTCCGGTTCAGAGTGGCTTGTGTTGGATCTGACTGTTTGGAACAAGTGGCCACATTGGAAAAATGATTAGCAAGTAATCTGTTTGTCAATGTATTTATTCATTAAGCATTCAGAGAATGATTATTTGAACGCATGGATTGTTGGCATTGGAAAGTCATTATCAGAGATCCGACATTCTTGCAAAGAATTCCAGAAACACGGGGGCCTCCGGTGTCTCATTGGAAGCTGGCTCATTTTTATGGTGCAAGGAGATGTTCATTTCTTGTATATTTCCCTTTGTTTTTTAAAGGACTTTGTTTTTTTAAAGGACTATCTGTTTTCTGATTCCAACTTTTCAGTTGGAACTTTCTGGCTTCCTGTCTTCTGGTGGGAGTTTCTCCTCTTTCTACACAAGTCATGGAACCTCACAGGATGCCATGGATTCAGGATACGTGCATGCAAGAGTACCTCTAATTGGAGCCAGTGACTTAAAAAAAATTTTTTTTTATTGGCCTATAGTTTTTACGCTGTTGTGTTAGTTTCTACTGTCCAGCAAAGTGCATCAGCTATATGCATACATATGTCCCCTCTCTGTTGGATTTCCTTCCCATTTAGGTCACCACAGAACACAGTAGGGTTCCCTGTGCTCTACAGCAGGTCCTTATGAGTTATCTGTTTTATATATAGTAGTGTGTATATGTCTGTCCCAATCTCCCAACTCATCCCACCCCACCTTTCCTCCTTGGTAACCATGAGTTTGTTTTCTACATCTGTGACTCTATTTCTGCTTTGCAAATAAGTTCATTTGTACCATTTTTCTAGACCCACATATAAGCGATATTATGTGATAGAGGCAGCGACTTGACCCAGCAGCTCTAAGGACCCAGTTTCTCGCTGACTTCCGGTTTGCTTTCTGTGGTGTGGGCTCGAACTTGTGTCCCTGGAGCTCTGAGCTCCCTGCTCAGTGCAGAACTACATCCCTCTGTGGTTCCCAGGCGCCATCCTCACACCACACTGCTCCTGGGAGGAGGGCGGGTCTCTTTGGGGAACTTTGCAGGGGTCCAGAGAACTTGTGTCTCTCTGCAACTGGCCTGCATTTGGGTCACGTGCCCATTAATGACCAAATGGGCAAGGTTTACCCCAAAGGGAGAGAAGAGAAACAGATACTGGGGAGGCAGCTAACAGATGCCTAAATAATAAGAAAGAGACTTTTAAGAGTCTGGCAGTTGGCCAGTCCCCGTGCCTTTGGACTTTGGAAGAATCAACTTGGGATCTGTTCACTGCTTTGGGGGGAGTGACTCTTTCTTTGAGTGATTGGTCTGGGGCTCAACAATCTTTGTTTCAGTGCTTCAGATTCTGCTGAAAAAGCTACCCGCCCTCTTCACTGACCTGTTTTCAATAAAGACGGTATGAGCTCAAGATGGAGCGCGCTCTGACATTCCGTTGTCATAGCAACTCGGGTGGTAAACATCAGCTTAATGCTATTTACTTTTTTATTTTTAAAACATTTATTTATTTATTTATTCTGGCTGTGCTCGGTCTTAGTTGCAGCACACCGGCTCTTCGCTGCAGCAGGCGGACTCGTAGTTGTGGTCTGCGGGATCTAGTTCCCCGACCAGGGATCGAACCCTGGTCCCCTGCATTGGGAGCGTGGATTCTTACCCACTGGACCACCAGGGAAGTCCCAGCTTAATGCTGTTTAAAGGGGCGGGGTGACAGGAATTAGGAATTGAGGAGATTTGAGGAAAGCTGGAGATTTGGAACCCTAGTCTAAGCTCCAGATAATACGGGAGATACTCAGTGGGATGTCTGGGCAGATACCACTTCTGGCTCCACCAGGGGACCTCCAAAGGGAATGGGTTGGAGCTACCAGAAGAGGTAGACCAGACCCAAGGGAGGGTCCTCTAATTCCTATTCTGATCCTCCCTTTATGGCCCACTTCTTCTTCTTTTTTTTTTTTTTTTTTTTTTTTTTGCTGTACGCGGGCCTCTCACTGTTGTGGCCTCTCCCGCTGCGGAGCACAGGCTCCGGACGCGCAGGCTCAGCGTCCATGGCTCACGGGCCCAGCCGCTCCGCGGCATGTGGGATCTTCCCGGACCGGGGCACGAACCCGTGTCCGCTGCATCGGCAGGCGGACTCCCAGCCACTGCGCCACCAGGGAAGCCCCTATGGCCCACTTCTTGAAAGAGCTGTCTGCTCTCGGCGCTCCCCCTCGTGTTGTGCCCACTCCTCGTCGCCATCCTTGTGCTTCCGGCCACCACGTCGCCACTGAAACTCCACTGAGTTCATCCAAGCTGTTGTCTCATGCTTGGGCTCTGCTCGGGGCAGGGTCCCTCCTTCTCAGAAGTCTCCCCAGCTCTCCGATGGCTCTTCTGACACATGTCCATCTGCTTTTCCGCCCCTGCCCTGGATGCCCCTCGGAGCCTTCTCTGCAGGCTTCTTGTCCCCTGCCACACCCTCACACGTCAGGGGGTCTCGTCCCGCCCCGCCGGTGTCTCTTTGGGCTGCTTCCTCCAGTGACCTCTGCCGCCACCTCCCTTCCAGCAGCACCCACTTCTTCGCTCCGAGTCCCCCAAGCTGCGGCTGCTGTGTATAATGTGTGACCTGGTGGGCATTTCTCCTGGGTGGGCCCACACATCTCTCAGACTCAATGTGGCCCAAGCAGAATGCATCATCCTCCCCCAAAGGCTGCTCTCCGCCATCTCAGTGACTGTCCTGTCCTTTGCCCAAGCCTCAACCCGACACAACTCTTAACTCTTTCTTTCCTCTCCCAGCTCCCTTTTCTTTCCCACCAGAGCTTAGTAATTTCCTTGTCCTTTCAACATCTCTTGAACCTTCTCTCTCCATCCTGATGGCCCTCTTTGCAGTAGAGACTGGGGTGAATTTGAGGATATCGGAGCTGATCAAACAAAAAGATATGACAGTGGGATGGCAGGAACCACGAGAGAGGCAGAGCGTTCCTGGGGGAGACGGGCAGTAGCCAGGGGGGCTCCAGGTGACGTCCCTCACCGGCTTGGTGGGAGGTCAGGAAGCTCCCGAGGCCATAGCACCTGGGGGTCTTTTATAGCCCAGGGTTTTTCTTATGGAAGGTAGCAGATGTCGGGCGCATGAAAAGCAAGCAGTATCTAAATAGTTAAAGCCATGCTTATTTCGGCTACATTTAAAGCCATTGCACATGTGAAAAATTGAGTTTGGCACCAGCGGTCTTTGGGCTAATGGTCCTAGCCTGGTCTCAAGAGGTAAACACGTGGGCAGGAGACAGGAATCTTCTTTGGTCCATTTGTATAACAAGGTCACCACCCTCTATGACTTGGACCTTTGTGTCTCTGTCTGTCTCAGTCACTCCTGTCTCCAGCCCATTCTCCATCGTTCCAGGGTGATGGTTTACCAGTTGCATCGAATGGGGCCATGTTCCCATGACGTCAGCGACTTTAGAGGCTTCCCGTTACCCCTGGGATGAAGTCCAGGCGCCATCAAGCAGCCTCCGCCTGGCCCTGCATGACCTGGACCTTCCTTCCCCTCCAGCCTGTCTGCCTCTCTCTCCTCTTTCCCCACACCCGCTCCGGCAGGGCTCTGTGTTCCCCACTCTGGTCCTTTGCCTGCGCTGCTTTCCTTCCCCCAAACCCTCTTCCCACCTCTTGACCTGGTTGATTCCATTCATCCTCTGGGCACTACCCTGGATTCCTGTGGGTGCCGTAACAGATGATCACACCCAGGGGGTCTTAAAACAACAGACACCTAGTCTGTCACAGTCCTGAAGGCCAGAAGTCGAAAATCATGGTGCCGGCAGGGTTGGTTCCTTCTGGAGGTATGGGGGAGTCCATCCCATGCCTCTCCTGGCTTCTGGTGGCCCCAGGCATTCCTTCTAGAAGGTGCTTCACTCCAGTGTCTGACCCCGTCTTCACATGGCTTCTCTGTGCATGAAAATCCCTCTCCCTTCTCTTAGAAAGACACCAATCACTGGATTTTATCCAGTATGACCTAATTACATCTGCAAAGGCCCTATTTCCAACTAAGGTCATATTTTGGGGTTCCAGGTGGACATGAGTTTTTGGTGGATACTGTTTAATCCACTGCATTGGTTCCATCAAGGTTGCATTAGGGGCCCCTCCACTGCCACGACTCTTGCTTTCCTTTACTGGAATGGCTTATTTATGTTCAAACCCCAAACTAGACAAAATTCCTTGATCCATTGTGCCCTCTGCCTTTGGTGATTAGCACAGGGCTGGCCCATGGTAAGCACTGAGCGAATCCCTGGTGGGTGAATGGCCATATGGACTGAATGTTTCTGTCTCCCCCTCCCCCAAATCCCTATGCTGAAGCCCTAACCTCCAGTGTGATGGTATCAGGAGGTGAGTTGTGGGCAGGTGATCAGGTCTGGCTGAGGTCATGAGGGTGAAGCCCCCGTGATGCGATAAGTGCCCTTATAAGGAGAGGAAGAGACACCAGTGCTCTCTGTCTCTGCCATGTGGGGATACGAGGAGAAGCTGGCCATCTGTGAGCAAGGAAGCAGGCTCTCAGCAGACGTCAGAGCGGCCAGCACCTTGATTTTGGGCTCCCCAGTCCCAGAACTGTGAGAAAATAAATGTCTCTTGTTTAAGCTGCCGCACCTATGGTATTTGTTATAGCAGCCTGCACCGACTAAGGCAGTAGGTATGGCTGATCCATCCCATGTGATGCCCATACCCCAAGGATCATCCTCTTGTCTCCCTTTTTCCTGTGTTTCTCGGGGCGGCGGGCTGGGCTGCTCACCGTGGTGACCAGCTGACTGAGAGGTGAGCTGATTTTCCAGCCAAGGTCACCTGCTCTGGAGCCCAGGCTCCTCCCCTACTCGTTGGGTTTGGGGGGGGGGGTGCTTCAAGGAAGCCAGGAGTGTGGGCAGGGCCTGAGTGATCTCTAGCTGGATGGAGAGCAGGTGATGGGCTGTGTCCTTCCGTGGGGACGGTTCCCTAATGGACGTCTCAGTGCTGGGTGGTCCTGTCCTCATGTCACTGTCACCACGCAGGCTGGATTCATCCCTGTCGGGATCGGTGTTTTCACATCTTCCCCTGCCCGGGCCCCTCAGCACTCAGGTGGTCGCTGAGAGGGGAGATCAAGGACAGTTTGAGTCAGAGACTGGAGAGATTTCCTCCTGGAACAAATAAAACTGAAAAAAAGGGAAGAAAACCCCTTTCATAAAGCCACCAGAACTTCTCTGGAAGGATGTGACTGATATAAAAATCATTTCTTCTCCTTTCTGTGATTTCTCAGGGTGAAGCTAGTGGAAAAAGGGAAGGGAGAGAAAAGGATCATCTGTGCAGCCCACTGTCCGATCAGTGGTCTTCGTAGCCCATTTGTGGGGGGGAAAACCCAGCTGTCTCCGGTAGAGTCTGCGGTGTCTCCTACCTCCTGGGTGCACTTTCACGCCCTTCCAGAGTGCAGGGACGCTAGTTCCCCTTCCCCCACCCCTTTGCTGCCTGTGGTCCCCTCTGTCCCAGGCTGAGGTCTGGGCGGGGAAGGCGACACCCTTTCTCACTTAAGCCCACCCGCGTTGGGGTTTCTGTTGCTTGCCTACAAAGAATTTGGTCCTAGAGAGTCATCGTGCTTTGTATAATGGTTTTCTGGCAGAAAGCAGCAACGGGTCTTGGTTAAAGTCCCCAAAGCGCTCGAAATCGCCCCAAATCTGCGTTTCAGCTCTGGAAATGGGGAACCAACCACCTGCTTCTGGCTCAGTGGGAACAACCTCGGCCACTAGGTGGCAGTGTTGTCGCACACGAGGCCCCTGTTCCTGCAGAGGTGACTGGAGAGGGGAGCCCTGGTCTGGGGCAGCTGGGGGTGAGCCTAGTGCCCGAACGGGGGTGTCCCGGGCTGGGTGCAGGTGCCCACACCGCGGCATCCCCAGGGACCTGCCCCCAGCTTCAGGGATGCTGTCCTCTGTGTCCCTTAAATTCCAGGATGACTCTGCCCAACACAGAATAAACTCTGAATTAAATTTGAGAAAAAAGGGACTGAGGGTTTTTTGGCTTTGTTTTTCCCCACCAAGACTCCCCAAAGCTGTGCTGAGAAGCAGTTTTACGTATGACAGGGGTTCACGGCACAGCCCCTGGGGCCAGTGTGGGGAGGATGTTTCTATTTCTTTGTGTTCTTTATGGGTTTTATTCTGGGTCATATTATCGGTCAGAAGCTATAATGGAGCCCTTCTTTGCTTTGGTGAAGGGAGATGACTGAGTCTGGGACATTAGCCGCCATGGGACCAAACAGAGGAGAATAAGCAGAAATGTTCCAGGAACCCGCAGAGAATAGCAGTCAGAGCCTGGACTCTGGAGCCCAGTCCTGGCTTCACCCCTTACATGCTGTGTGACCTTAGGCATGTTTCTTGGCATCTCTGTGCCTTTGTTTTTCAGTCATAAAATGGATATAATATTACTTATAAATTATATCATAATATTAATAATATAACGATCTGAAAATAATATTCCATCTCACAGGATTGGGTAAAGGATAAATGTGTAAAGAGCTGATACACATAAATCAGTTATAATGGTGACCGGCACGTAGTAGGCACTCGACAGATTTCCTAGTTATTACTACTATTAATTCATTCACTGAAGCCTGCTAGTGATAAACTTGTGATAATTCCCAATCAATATTGATCTCTTCTTTCTCTGAGATTTGGCCTATATAACTTATTTCAGGCAAGTTAACAATAGATCTTTTACTTTCTTTTATTGTTATCAATTTTTAAGATGTAGGTTTGTCTTCTCTTCTCCATTAACATTTTAAGTTCCTCAGAAGCAGGCTGTGTCCTCTGCTTGTCTTTTTTTTTTTTTTTTTTTCTTGTCACAGCTCTGCACTCCATGCACCCTGACTTACTTGACTTACTTGATTATCCAGAGAAATTAATCCCGACAGAAAATACTCTTTTTTGTGTTTTTGTTGTTTGCTGGCGGTAGGGGAAAAGACATTTTCTAACAGTTGGATAGCCTAAAGAATTGTCAGAGGGGTGTTGAAGTCATCTGAGCTCTTGGTGTTTAAACTCCTAACCCTTAAAAAAACAGTCTTAAAGATTCACTGAAGTAGATTCTCTAGGCAGCAGCCACAAAGACTGGACAACCTTTGTTTCCCTTCCTCTCGTTACTTCATGTGTTTGAAAATTACAGACTGCATTAAAACAATAAGGACGAGAAAGAAAGATATTCCATGAATGATTTTGGATTGATGCAAGCTAGCCTGGGTTAGTAGTGTTTTACTGTATTTGTCCAGTGCCTTTTCTGCATCTGTTGAGATGGTCATATCATTCGTCTTTTAACTGTGCGATACCTGTGGTACATGCAGATAGAAGAGCAATGAACCCACATGCGGGCTCCTCAAAATGACACAATTCGTATTTAATAGATCATAACACGCACATGCATTTTAATATGACCAGAATAGTGGAAGTGGTGCACAGAGCTGACTCGCCTGGTTTCATTTCACTTCTGGACGTGGGCACCTTCTACCAGTGTGAGCTTCCGCTTGCGGATGTGGAAGGAAGGACTGGCGGGAAAGGGACACTTCTTCCCTTTCTTTCTGTGTCACCCATTTTCAGCATCAGTTGTCTAATGCGGGAAAGTAACGGAACTAAGAACGAACGGGATGGGGTTTCTCGGCTGGTTGTGTGTCACAGAATGCCTTTGCCTTTTTTTGCCGCATTTGAGGAAAGTTCTGGTTTAATGGCAAGCTTGCCCTCTCTGAGCTGTCAGTGGCCCTGCTGATTTATCGTAGATGCACTACACTTACTTGTACTGGCTTTGTGTCTCGTGGACAGAACTCCCATGCATCAGGGCCACCGGAATTCCGTGCTCACAGGGCATCCAGAACACAGTATGCAAATAGGGCACCAGCAGACAAGCAATTACATGTACCTCCTTTGCGCATGCGAATGCTCTGTTGTCGCCTTAGACTTGACCTACAAAGCACAAGTTCAAAGATAAAACTCTGAACGATTTCAGAGGTGTAGAGCGCGGCCGCAGGGCACTGAACCAAGCCCGGGCCCTTCTGAGCGTGGGGCCCTGTGTAACTGCATAGGTCACATGCGTAGGACGCATGTGTATACTTCTGCTTTGTCGCTGCCCGCTGAGATCACTTTCGAAGACTCAATATCCTAAAGTAAACATATTAGCCCTGCAGTGGAGGTTGGTTTATTCTGGGCCCTGGGTTCAGATTCTCCAACTTGTGTTTCATACGGAGAACGTCAAACTCTAAAAGTAACACACGTCTTCAGGGTAATTAATGAAATGTCTTGTTGATGGTCTCAGGCATATTCCTGAGTTTTTGTTCAACAATAGTACTGGCAGTAAAGAGATCAGCCTTGACTTGGTGTAAATTGTTTCATTTGGGTAATAGAGTAGACTTTTGTGTTGCTTCCTACAAAGAACATCCTTTTTCTTCTTGTCAAAATGGTACCCTGATGATGCTTTGGGGCATCCCCCACTTCATACTTCAGCTAAAGCCCATCTATCTCCAGGCTCCTGGGAAGAGACACATAACACTGGATGAGCCAATCAGAACGGGCTGCTCCCCCTCTCCCCGCCCCCCCCCCCCATAGTGATTGGTTCAGGAATGGGCACGTGACCAATCAGAGACAAGAAGATGCGCTGAGATTTTTTTTTTTTTTTTTTTTTCCCCCCTGAAACTTCAGGAGAGAGACACATACTGCTTCTTGTTGGATTTTGAAGGAAGGAAAATATGAGACTTGGCGAGGCTAATCTTACTGAAACATGGAGATTGAGAATGAAGCCAGCTCCATGGAAGAGAGCAGAGTGATAGATGAAAATGCATCTTCAGAAAAATTTTTAAACATTTTACTTTCAGTAGACTTCACTCTTTTTGGCATATAGCACTATGACTTTTTGACAAATGCATAGAGTCGTGTAATCAGTGCAACAATCAGGATACATCATCCCATCCCTAATTCGTTGTTTTAAATTTTTAAAGTTAAATACTAGCCCTGATCCCTGGCAATCACTGCTCTGTTCCCCCATCCCTCCAGTTTTGATTTTTCTAGAATGTCACAAAAATGGAATCATACAGTAGGTAGCTTTACAGGCTGCCTTATTTTAGGCAACAAAATGTGTTTGAGATTTATCCATGTTGTTGTATGTATATCCATCGTTTGCTTTATTGCTAAGTTGTTCTCCATTCAGTGGCTGTACCACCATTTGTTTGTTTATCCATTCACCCATTGAAGGAGATCTGTGAAGGTGCATGTGGATGACATTGTTTAAGCGCTGCATCCTGCCAGACCTGAAGCTAACCTCTCTCTCCAGCTGTGACTGCCGTTAAATTCCAGTTTTGTTTAGACTTGCATGGTGCGGATTTTCTGTGAATTGAAAGAATCATTTTTGGTATCAGCAAGGGCCGGAGGATGGGAAGGCTAGTCTGAACTAGTGGGAAACCTAAAGCGAAGACACTCCACACGTGACATTCCTACTAATGCAGTCACACAATCACAAGTCGCATTATTGGGTTCCCTCATGGTATGTCCCTGATGGGTGGCAGGAAGTGACACCTTATTTGACACAGAGGGAAAGTGAATCCCAGGGGGATGAAGTGACTTGGTGCATAAATTGAGCTGATGGCAGACGTGGGAGGCCAGCCCAGGTGTCCTTTGTCTCTTGTAAGCCTCAGCGACCTCCCTATATCTGGCGATGGCAGAGCTGTCAGGGTTGCTTAGTGAATTTCCCTCTCTTACTTAAACAATCTCTATGGGGTCCAATTTAGAATAAATATAAATGGAAATTAGAACAAGCTCATCAACATTTCCCGCTGTTCAACAGCTGACGGTGCCTTAACAGGAGGTCAAAATTACTGTCACTAAGATCTATATAATCCGTTTAATAATGCTTTTCTTACATCTGGTGCCCCATGGAAACCTCTCATGTTGGCTTAAGAGTGCTTCACTTTGTTTCTCCGAGTGCCTGTATCTCCTTGCTGATGAAAGCACAGTTTACCTTAAGGAAGACATTTGAAATTTGTTCCAGCTTTTTAGTAGGGGCAGAATCAAAGCCGTCCAACTTGTTAGCCTATACAATGTTGTATTAGTTAGGTATCACTAGCTGCTGTAATCAATAAACCCCAGCAGTGGCTCAATACATCATAAAGTTCTTTCTTACTCCCATCTAATGTGGGTGCCATATTTGGCAGGTGGCTCTCCCCCAGGTGGAGACTCAGGGGTCCAGGCTCCTCCCATCTTATGGCTCTGCCATGGCCTGGGGCCTCAGAGTCACCTGCTTCTCCCTGGTGGAAGGTAAAAGATACGAATTTTGACTTCAAAGTGATACGCAAGACAGGCTCTTATTTCATTGGTCAGAACTAGTCACATGGCCACGCTGGAATGCAGGAGAGGCCAGATGGTCCCTGGCTGAGTGGCCGTATGAGATACAATGGATGGAAACTTTCTGCTGCTGTCTTTTTTGACAGGTAGCCATCTCTCCCATAGACCCGATGCCTTGTGGTCAAGATTAAGGCCACTCTCCCTTTGCCCCACACTCAAGTTTCCTGCGTCTGTTCAGCACCGTCCTCCCCTGCTTGGCTAGTTTTGGGTTCATGCAGGCAAAGCCTACTCACCCTCAGAGTCATGCCTGCGTATGGGGAGAATAAAATGGCTCAGGATAACTTGCAAAGGAAGGCAATCGTCTTCCATCCCTCTGCAGCTTTGATCTCTCTCCCTGAAGTCAGCCAGGTCCAGCCATTTCTGCTTTTCTGTCAGTGGCGATTATTTTTATCATTCTACATACCATTCCCTATACCTCTAATCCTTGCGTTAACAAATTTAAACAGCAGCGCTCTCTCTATGAAAGATGAGAATTTAGCTGATTTACACTCCTTACTTTCCTTTCTGACCGGTTAACACTGTATTCGGCCGTAAGTCACAGAAACCCCTGGCCACATCGTAGCTTGTAAGTGGCCCTCTTCCTACTGTGTCTTCGCATCGTCATCCCTCTGTGTGTATCTGTGTCCTAATCGCCTTTTCTTATGAGGTCCCCAGTCATGTTGGGTTAGGCTTAGGCAAGTGGGAGCTGACGTTATTCCGTTGGTTCTTTAATCTCATGCTGTGGCTTGTCCCTTCTGACTTCCGGCATTACTGTCTCAGTGTGTACCTTCAGTGTTCATGGTTGCACAGTGGCTGTTTCACCTCCATCCCCTCTCAGGATGGGAGTCCCAGCACCCACGCTTTTACACCAGACATTCCCGTCAATGGTTAATTCAGTTTCCTTAGAGAAGAGCTGAGTTTTGATTGGAGATAAAGACCAAGTATTCTGCCTTTTACTATGGGTGGGGACTTTGGGAGGAGGGCTGCCTGGACAGGGTGTCCCATCTGCAGAACTCAGTCACTCCCTTGGTTTTCAGGGAGTAAAACCGCTTTCTACTCTTGTCTTTACTCTGTGTGCCAACATGGAGTCGAGAGCCCCTCGGGGCTTCCTGTGGGCGGAGTAGTTCCAGGTCAAGCTTTCCTCTGTTGTCTTGCCCATCAATGTGCTTTCATCCATTTACTATCTTCCATAAATCTGTTGAAATATTTTATCTTCAGACGGCCTTCCTCCATTTCTCTTGTTCGTAAGTTTATTCCTTTCTGTACTTTTACGCTTTTATTTCTCCGGGGTTTCTGTAGAGATGCAAGGAAATGAGTGTGTTCAGTTTGTTACTTAAAATCAAGTTCCATATCTTTCTTTTCAAGGGAAAAAAGTGTCAGTATTTCTCTTAGATTAAATAAGCAAGAAGACATGTTCATTCTAGAAAACTTGAAAACACATAGAAAAATGTGGCAGAATGGACTTCCCTGGTGGTGCAGCGGTTAAGAATCCACCTGCCAATGCAGGGGACACAGGTTTGATCCTTGGTCCAGGAAGATCCCACATGCCGTGGAGCAGCTAAGCCCGTGCACCACAACTACTGAGCCTGTGTTCTAGAGCCCGTGAGCCACAACTTCTGAAGCTCGCGAGCCACAACTTCTGAAGCCCACGCATTCTAGGACCCGCGTGCCGCAACTACTGAGTCCATGCGCTGCAACTACTGAAACCCGCGCCCCTAGAGCCTGTGCTTTGCAACAAGAGAAGCCACCGCAATGAGAAGCCCACGCACCTCAACAAAGAGTAGCCCCTGCTTGCCGCAACTAGAGAAAGCCCGGGCACAGCAGCGAAGACCCAACGCAGCCCAAAAAAAAAAAAAAAAAAAAAAGGGATAATGAAGAAAAATATGGCAGACAGTGGCAAGGCATCCATAAGCCCCATATGCAGACCTTCATCTTCGGGTAAGGGTCTGACTGGGTTTGGGGCAACTTGACGGAGTGAATCTAAAGTGATCCTGAAGACAAAAAAAAAAATAGGCAAGATGAACTGATAGAAGTTTGATAAAGTAGGGTAATCTCTCAATTATAGGCCTCCCATAACAAAGTACTGCAGATCGGATGACTTAAACAACTGAAATTTATTCTCATGGTTCTGGAGGCTGGAGTCCAAGGTCAAGGTGTGGGCAGGGCTGGTTTCTCCTGAGGCCTCTCTCCTTGGCTTGTAGACAGCCGTCTTCTCCCTGTGTCCTCACGTGGTAATCCCTCTGTGTGTGTGTGTGTGTGTGTGTGTGTGTGTGTGTGTGTGTGTGTCCTGATCTCTTCTTATAAGGACCTGTCATAACAGATTAGGGCCCACCCTAACGACCTCATTTTAACTTAATTACCTCTTTAAAGCCTCTATCCCCAAAATACAGTCACATTATCTTTCAATTAAAAAACCATTAAACTATGAAGTCAAATAAAATACTTCTGCCAGCTTATTCGCTTGTGTGCGAGTTTCCGACTACTGTCAGATTCTCACTTTACATTATACCCCAAAAGGAACTTCAGATGGATTCAAGAATTAAACGTAATACATACAATTCGATAAGAGGGTAGATCCAAAGTATTCTCATCACGAAGAATATCAATTCATATACCCATCACCTCAGATTCATCATCTGAGGTGATAGATACATGAATTAGCTTGATTGTGGTGATTTGTTCATGATGTAAATCATCAAATTGTAAACCTTGAATATATACAACATTTTTTCCTCTTTAAAAATTGAAGTATAGTTGATTTCCAGTGTTGTGTTAGTTTCTGGCATACAGCAAAGTGATTCAGATATATATATATATATAGATAGATAGATAGATATATCCTTTTTCATATTCTTTTCCATTATGGTTTATTACAGGATATTGAATATAGTTCCCTGTGTTATAGAGTGAGACCTTGTTGTTGATCTATTTTATATATACAACTTTTAATGGCCCAAAATACCTCGATAAAAAAGGATTAAATGCAAAAATGTAGTCACACACATGAATATACATATACCCACCCATAGAAACCCAGTTGAGAGTATAGGTGAGTATATAGTTGATCTTGGGATATTGGGAAGGGTCTTTATGGCATAAAAGAAGTGGTGGACCTCATGTAGAAAAGATTAATACTCTTCCTTATGTTTTAAATCTTGTACACTGGCCTTGGATGGTCTATGTAGAATATTTGTGCCCCCAGATCTTGCCAGAGCATATAGTCTCAAGACCTCTGCTACTTACCACTTTCTACGACCTTAGCTGGTTTGGTAAGAAAGCACGTTCATGGAGGAGAGTTTGAAGGGTAGAATTCTCCTCTAGAATCTTATTCTGGATTTTTTTTTTCCATCAGGCCAGACCTTCCAAGAGCTGTCAGCTGTCTTGCCTCGCAATCCTTTGTCCTCTGCATAATCCGCTTTGCCTGGTGGTCCTTCACTGTCGCGTCCCGCCCTGTGCGGACGGCACCATAGGGAGCCTGCTAATAAATTCACTGTATTGTAGGGATGCCATTGTGTCCCTCGGGGCACCACCACCGGAGGAATTTCTCTCAGAGCCAGGAAAAGCTTTGCTTCTTGCTTTCATCTTATGAATGGTGCCCAACTGGTGACCTCATCTCGTGCTTTGAGAGCCGGACAATTCAGAGGCCCGTTTGCAGTCCCTTTAACCATTGCCGAAGCTCTCACACTGTGGACTTTGCTCGCTAAGCTTTCCCCTGACAGCAGAACACAGTGGCTAAGGGTGTGAACTCTGCCGGGAGCTTGACAACTTGGATCCACTTTCCCCTCTGCCACTTACTAGTTCTGGGATCTTAGGCAAGTCACTTAACTGCCCCGTGCCTCAGTTTCCCCATCTGTGAGTGGGGCTGATAATCAAATCCTCGTGATCCCAAAATCGTGAAGATTAAAAGAGTTAACACCTGCGAAATGCTTAGACTAGTGCTTGGTACGTCATAAGGATTGTAAATAAATGATGACTGTGATGACGATTCTGTTCTTTTCTCGTTGCCCTCATTTCTCTATATTTTGTGTTATCACTGTAATTTATAGTCATATCTATTCCTTAATGGATTTACTGGTATATGACCCAAGACTTGCCCTCAAGACAACGAGTGACTATTCATTTCTGAGTACCGATACCCGCCTGCGTTTTGAAAGTTCACTTTATGCCTCTTGGCTTTTACGAAAGAATTACATTAGTACCATTTTTCGCTAACCTGAAAGAAATCTAAAGAGGATTTCCCCTTTTACAAAAAAAAAGACGAAAAGTGAAAAGAGTTCAGCGTTGGTTTTGCAGTGAGCCTTTACAGAGGTATCGTGCACCCCTACGGGTGAGAGTGGCACCACCAAGCTCCTTCCCCGGAACTACATACACTCAGCATCTCAGCATCAAGTCGCCATAGCTTTGAACCGTATGAGCACCTGTGCTTTTTCTCCCTTTATTTTGTGCATCCGTTAGCAAGATGTGCTCTAAGGTAATTGCTTCTTTGCTTTGTGCCATTTAGGCTTGCGAAAGACTTCACAGGAATGATTTACTTTCAGATAGTGGGGGAAACCTGTATACACAAAGTACCTACTGTGTACCAATAGTGCCTTTGAACTTTTAGTGGTGTTTCTCTCCACTGCTGTTCAGTTGAGTCATCTAGAGAACAGGGAAACAATTGGGCCCCTCCCCGAGACCATTAAAATGAATTCTGGTGGGCAGGGCCAGGTATAATACATATGTTCTTTACCGTGTGTACCTACTATGTAGCCAGAGTTCAGCATCCCCATCTTAGGATGTGGCGCCGTGTCTAAAAGGAGTTTACCTTTGTGTGGAGATGAAGTTGGTGTCCACCTCCTCCCGAATCCCACATTCATATTTTCACCTGGCTCCCCATCATCTCCCTTTCACCTTAACTCGAGCGTGTCCAAACCAAAGTCCGTATCTTTTTCCTCCACACCGCATGTCAGTCCCGTATTCTCTATTCCACTCATAGTTCTACAAACTACGATGTAGTACCTGGGAGTTCTCCATGGTTCCTGCTACGATCATGCCGTCTCTGATGGGGACACACAATTCTGGATTCCTGGCTTCTTCTCTAAAAACTCTCACTTTCTGGGTTTTAGTTTGTGTTTCTCTAGAGTCTCCCTGTCTCCCTCTGGACCAAGAAGGAATTATGGGACAGCCTGGAGATCAAGGAATAAGAGCTCTTCCTTTCCCCCGCGGGCTCGATGGGAAGCTCTACAGGGCGGTGGTTAGGGGTGTACACTATAGAGCCAGTTGTTTGGAATCCTGACCTGGAACCATCATTTACTAGACTTAACGCTTCTCTGCTGCAATGTTCTCTTCTGACAAATGGGATCTCAGTTGTTAAGTTACCGTCTCTTAGTTCCAAACTCATCTTTCTGTTCTCTGGTCTTTAATGCTGGGTGCTAGCATCTGAAAACCACATTTCTCTTAGCCAGTTGTTTCTTGTTAGTCTCTACTAACGGCGGTGGGCGGGGGGGCTGCTATAGGAGATTGCAGGGCTGGAGCTGGGAGGAGGGACCTGCTCTCTCCTGTCCGCTTCCTGTCCGCTTCCTGTCCGCTTCCTGTCTGCTCTTCTGCTTCCTGCTTTCCCCCTGCTTCTGGTCTGCTTTTTATCTGCTTCCTGTCCTTGTGAACAACCCATGTTTGGCCCCACAGGGCTCCCCAGTTTGAAATTTGAGAAGAATCTTGGGACAAAGGCGAGCCTCCCTCCAGCCTGAGGACCAGCTGGCCTTGGTGGCTTCATGCCCTCTTGTCTGTATGGTCTCTCCTTCTCTCTCAGCCATGGTATATTTTATCTGGTTGAGAGAGGCAGAAACTCATCTGACTTTTCCCGTCTTACTGTTGTATGGGTGGCTTTTGAATTCAGTAGTTAAGTATTTGCTGCCTTTTCTTGGTTATGTGATCCGTGACTTGTGTTTCAAATGCAGAGGCGTGGAAGGATCTGGTCCCCAGGGTACAGTGATGGGATGCAGTTGAGGGTGGGAGCAAACCGGATGAGGATGTGCAGTAACTTCCACCACAGCTGGTCGTTAATGAATAACTCACCACTTGCACTTCTCCTCCTTAACCGGAGAACGTTTGGTTTGACTTGTTGCATTGGCTACTCTTCCTGAGGCTCCCGGCCACGTGCTGGGGTTTACAGGTAGCAGTGCTTTCCCACATTTACTGTTACCTTAAAGGTATGGATCTCTGGCTGCTTTGCCATCAACTGGGTCAACTGTATCTATTTTCCTGCTCTACCTGGGAATCCAGGCTGGTACCTGGGATAGGAGACAGTCACCTGTGATGGTAGAGTGATGAAAGCCTCACTGGGTGTGTAGGGATTTTGTCCATGAACCTGGAATAGTGAGCGTTGAGTTCCAGCCCCTTCAGCTGACCTGCATATAGCCTTGGCCTCATGGTAGAACCACCAGGCCAGTTGGCCCTAGGGCCATGCAGAGAAGTAGAAAGCCTTTGGAATTGGACGGAGCTGGTTGGAACCCTAACTTCGACCATGTTCAAATTGCTTCATTTCTCTGTGCCTCAGTCTCACCATTTTCCAAAAGGGACTAACTGTTCATCTCACAACCATTGTGATAACCAACGGACTTAGCAGTTACACATGCCCAGGTGTGTTGACGCATCACAAGTGCTGTTTCTCCTTTAAGTGGTATTTTTTCCTTCCATGTGAGAAGTGCAGCTCTTTGCTTGGCAAACCTAGCAACCAGCTTAGTGACCACAGCAATGTGATATTTGAGAGGACATGAATGGAGTAATAATGCGATGGGCCAATGATTTGTTAATACTAATGATATCTATTAACAACCCTGAGGAGAAGCCAAAGGAAGGCTCAGAAGGAACACAGAGAGATTTATTCTCTCAAGCATTAAAGCATGGCAGCCTTAGTTGCTGGACATTCACTCAGCACATACTTGTTTACTTCCTTCTGCTAGGTACTGGAGATTCAGCAACAAACGATATCAAAGCCTGTGCTCTCATGAGCTTGAATTTTAACAGAGAGACTAGATAGAAAATAAGTAAACAAGTAAAAGGCTAATTTCATATGGTGACAGTGGCCTTGAAGAAATATAATAGGAAGGTGTGATTAGTGACTGGATGTGTCTGTCAGGCTTTAGCCAAGAAAAGAGAAACCACTCTAGTTATTTCCACAGAGGGAATTTAATCAAGGGAATTAGTTACTTGGGTGATGGAAGATCTGCGAAACCAAGTCGGGCATGGTAAACACCTTCTGGGAGTGGTAAAGTAATCCAGAAATTAATAACAGCAGGAAGCTGCTACCAGTTGGGCTGAAGGGACAAAGTGGGGAAATAGGATTATCAGAACCCAGAAGCCGGAACCGTCCAGTAGATATTAGAACTACTGCCTAGGAGAGCTGTATGCACGGTGGGGAGCGTGAAGAGGGCTGGAATCAGAGAAGAGGCGCCGTCTCTGCCAGGAAATGCTGGCCGACAAGGGGAGAAATACCTCCCATGCTCCATCTTCTGCCAGAGCATCCCATTGCATCCAGAGGCCAGGGAGCAAAGGAGCTTGGGAAGTGTAGTTTCCTGTGATGCAGAGAAGAGCAGGGACAGGGCTGGAGAAACCCTTCCTGAGCTGAGAAATCCTGGTGGGAAGGAATCTGTTCTGCTCACAGGTGGGTGATGAGCTTCCCAGCAAGTGCAAAAGTTCACAGAGGAAGACACAGAAACAGGGTGGAGACAGACAGGAAAACACGAGTGTGAATGAACTCCTAGTTCATTCCTTCATCCCAGAAACAACTTCCACTGCACCGTTCTGAACGGATATGAATGCTTCCAAGGGCCTCCTTGTAGCTTCTGGCCACCATGACCATGGACATGGGGGTGCCCAGGTGGTGGCAGTAAATTACCAGCTATTCTTCAGGACCACCCTTTGACAGACCAGTGAGCATTTTCTCTTGCTGATGGTTTCCAAAGACCTGGCCATCTGGCCCACTGGAAGGAGAGCCTTCTATTCCTGGCTGTGCACGTCCGTGTTGTCTTGTGGGAGTGAGAAGAGACTCAGCTGCAGACATGTCACAGGCCTTGACCCTCAGGTGGGTGACCAGGAGCCACAAGACTGGTACTCAGCTTCCAGGTAGGGCTGGCGATGGCAGCGGAAAGGTTTGTGAGTCTGTGGGCTGCATTATCTTGGAGCTACAGGTCCCTCCACTCCCGACAAAGGCACGACCCAGGAGTATTTTTTGCGTGCCAAGCACAGCAGTGATGTCCATCCACGCGCTTTGGCTCACAGAGGCCCTGCCGGGATTCCCAGCGCCCTGGGAGTTGCTTCATCCTGGGAAGTTGTTAGTTTCCCCCCGAAGTTCTCTTTGGGGCTTCCTCGGAGCCATCTGCCAATCAGAGCATCCTTCAACCACAGGGCATCCGTCTGGAGCACCTTGTGCTCTTGGTGAACCTGCACTTGATTTTCTTCTTGGCTCATAAGGGGGGCAGTGACGAAGAAGCCCTTTGCAGCTGGGCCTCCCTAAAATGTGCTCATTTTCTATTTATTTATTTATTTTTAGCTGCACTGGGTCTTCGTTGCTGTGCGCAAGCGTTCTCCAGTTGCGGCGAGCGGGGGCTACTCTTTGTCGTGGTGCGCGGGCTTCTCATTGCGGTGGCTTCTCTTGTTGCGGACCGTGGGCTCTAGGCATGCGGGCTTCAGTAGTTGTGGCGCACGGGCTTAGTCGCTCCGCGGCATGTGGAATCTTCCTGGACCAGGGCTCGAACCGGTGTCCCCTGCATCGGCAGGCGGATTCTTAACCACTGCGCCACCGGGGAAGCCCAAAACGTCCTCATTTTCTGCTCTCAGGACCCACCTTATTTAGTCGGGTGGTGAAAAGCCCTCTAGGAAATCAGCAGACTGAATAGGGCCTCATTTCACATTCAGAACTCTGGCCACACGGTCTACCTGCCAACGGGAAGAAGAATGGTGCCACTATGTGACATTAGGGGGCTGAAGGTAGGGGTGTTAGTTTCTCAGACCCCGGGTGTCTGTCTAAGGACAGTCTCTCGTCTTCATAAAATGCTTCTAAATTTGGGTGTCATCGTTTGTGGCCATCTGGTTTGAGGACAGAATGAGGATCTGCCCGCTGATGTTTATGGCTTTCCGTATAAGCCTTCGGACAAAATTTGTATTGCATTTTGCTTGAGTTACGGTGGGACAGGATTGTAAACTTCACGCTGTCATTTCAGATAAAATGCAGGCTTTGGCCATAATAAAGAAGAGAGAAGGCTCAGCTTTAAATTTCTTGTAAATCAATTTTTGAGAGGTATAAAATATCGATATAAATGATAATGAAAAAATAGAACAAGTCCACAGTGGAAACAGAGCATATTAAACTTTGCATTTATTTTAATTTCCTTTTCCACATCTGTAAATAAGTCAGAATTTAAACCTTGCCTTGGGCTTCGCCTAGATTTTCTGAGAAGGTAAAATTTGAACCTCTTTCTTCCCAAATCTGGTCGGCTGTATGCCCACCCATCTCTGCTGAAGGATATCGTCAGGCTGTGGAAGACAGACTTGCCTCGTTGCCAATTAATTTATGGGTAAATTCACCAAGAATTTAGCTTCTTGGTTTGGAGAGGGGAAATAAACCAACCAAAAAATAATTTAAATTTCATCTGGAATGGCGTTTCTGCACTGCTTGACATTGTCAAAATACAAATTGCCCCTTGGTGGCGGCAACAGCTAAAACTTTCCTTGGGATGAGGCTCCTTCAAAGTCATCTCTCTTCCTCCTCTGTCTTTGATCCGAATCCTGCCCGATCTATGGGGATGCAATCTGGAGGAAACCCAGGTCTATATTATGAAAGTGAATGTATCATATGCATATTTATGGGTGTATATATATTACATATATACAATATCTACTATTGAAAATAGATTTTAAACAGATGTGGGATAACTTAAATCAAGATCTGACGTCTGTTCTTTCAGTTAGGATGTCGTAAGCATTTTCTCACGGTGCTACATATTTGTTGAAATCGTGGTTTTGATGACCGCTTAATATCTCACGCAGAGTAAGACTTTAATCATTTCTATAATCATTGCCCTCATGATGAGTTTTTAGGTTGCTTCCTGTGTGTTGCTGTTATAAATCATACTCGTGTTGACGCTCGCACATTAATCTCCTTTCTGATGATCTCTTATTTCCTTCGCATGAATTCCTAGGTGGAGAATTATTGGGACGGGCGTTTGGAAGGGTCTGAACGTTCACTTTTGCAGCTGCCTTGTGTAGGTTAGCTGCCTTGTGTAGGTTAGCCGTGCCTTTCTCCAAAGTTTGCCTGCTCCCTGGGGCGGAAACCGCATCTGTCTTGCCCCTGTGATATCCCTACCAGGGATGGAAATATAGTAAGTAAATATATTTAGATAGAGGATAATTGGAGAAATGAATAAGGAATAACGCTTCTCCTCCAGTAATTAATCTGACCAGGACTGGCCATATTGATGACACTTGAGAACTTTCTTTCTTTCTTCCCCCCTGACCCCATACACATTTTATTTGGTTGCACTGGGTCTTAGTTGAGCCAGGCAGGCTCCTTTAGTTGCGGCACGTGGGCTCCTTAGTTGCGGGACGTGAACTCTTAGTTGCGGCGCGCATGTGGGATCTAGTTCCCCGACCAGGGGTCGCACCCGGCCCCCTGCATTGGGAGCGCGGAGTCTTAACCACTGCGCCACCAGGGAAGTGCCTCCCCCCCCAGCTTTACTGAGATATCACTGACCTGTAAAAAGTGTATATGTTTCAGGTGTACAATTGGATGTTTTGATACATGTGTACATTGTGAAATGATCACCATAATCAAGCTAATTAACATATTCATTACCTCCACCTAGTTTTCACTCTGTGTGTGTGTGCGCGCGCGTTGAGAAGATTGATTTTAAAATCCATTCTCTTAGCAAATTACAATGTACAATACAGGGTTGTTAACTATGTCACATTGCGGTACGTTAGCTCTCCAGAACATGGTCATCTTGCTTAGCTGAAACTTTGTACCCTTTGACCCACATCCCCCCTTCCTCTCCCCCCAGCCCCCGGCAGCCACCATGCTACTCTCTACTTCTACGAATTTGACTGTTTTAGATTCTGCACGTAAGTGAGATTGTGCAGCGTTTCACAGAGAACTTGCCTTCTGAACACCTTCTTGGAGAAAGTATGCGTCAGCCCCTTCGTGGTGGTACCTGTTTCACAATCTCCTAATTACAATTTTGTCATCCACTAGGAAAGGAAAGCTCACCAAGGACAGCCCTGAAAAGGCCCAAAATTATTTAAGTCAACAGAAAACTGTATTTCACAGAATTTGTAACGGCCGCAGAAAAAATGTTACCAGGAGTCCGAGTCAATGGAGTATTTGTTTGCCTTTTATCCTCTGGTGATGCTGTGCTGTAAACACTGCTGCCTGGTTTATTTCCTCTTGCTCTGGTTGGAAGCCAGGCTCCAGGGGTAGAGGTGTATTTCAGGGCAGGGAAGAATTCCTGTCTGTTCTTGGCCTGATTTGCCAACCCTGGTTCCTGGTGGGCTGTCTTCACTTTGAAGAAGCTTCCTGGGTCTTTGCTCTTTGTGTTTCCCCACCTGAAAGAAACACACACACACATAATACATATACGCGTGTCCACATATACATGTTTATGTATATTTATATGTATTTTAATTAACAAAGTAATACATGATTATCGTAACAAGTTTTAAGAAGGTAGAAACGTAATTGGTAAAAGGCAAAAGTCCTTTCTGGATTCTATAGATACCAAACATAAATATATGTACATTTACATATGTACATATAGAATCGTAAAAAGTTACCCAGATAGGATCATATGTAATACATTTATAATTTTTTATGCTTAGTGACAGATTGTGGACATTTTTTCAAACATGCTGATACAGCTCTGCTTCATTTTTCTTACAGAGCTGCCTGTTACCCCATAGTAAAAGTGTATAGTTTATCTGGTCTCCTCTTAATATAATAAACCTTTGGAATGCCTTAAACTAGTAAATAATATTATAATGATAGCAGGTAAAGATTGAGCATTTATGTGTGTCAGCACTGTTCTAAGCACTTCATATTTATTAACTCGTTAATCCTTACAATCATTTATATTTATATCCTACTTTATATGAGGACATTTGAGGCACAGAGAGGTTAAGTAACTTGCCCAAGGTTGCTCAGTTAGGAAGTGGCAGAGCCAGGATTCAAATCCAGGCTTCTGGCTCCAGCACGTAAAATAAGTGTGTCTGCAATTCAGAAGGATGCTGCAGTGGATATCCTTGTAGATAAACAGATCTTTATGAATTCTCACTCGTGTTTCGGAAGGAGAGATTTCTAGAAGTGGGAATGCTGAGCCATCGCTTCACCTCACTTCAGAAAGAATTAGGCGATGTCTAAACATCCACGTGGACACCACATCTAGGGGGGATGGGAAGAAGCATAAATATCAAAGTAATCAAGTATTAACACGTCATATACAATGGTCCAATGCCTGGTTGTATGGTGGGCTTGGTAGGTGTGCAGCCTACTCTCTGGGGGGTGATTACAACAGAGATGACCACGATCCTCTGAGTTCGGGGCTTTGCAAGAGCAAAAGAGGGTGCGACGTTTTCCCTCCGGGGGCGGGGGCGTAATTCAGTCACAGGACGATTGGATCAGTGGTACACGGGGCTCCTTCCCACCCTTGCCCCGGTTATTTCGGAGCACACTTTATGTAATGACAGGACTTTCACCGCGAGGAGACCCAGGATTCGGGTGGGCGGTGTGTTGTGTGGATGGGTGGAGGCGGCCCTGCGTTAATTTCATTACCTCTCCGGACTCGGCTCTCACTCTTCCCCTGCTTCCGTTTCTCGTGCAGTGACGGAGAGCCGCGCCATCGTGGACAGCCTGCAGAGGTTTTCCTCGCTCCCTGCTTACCTTCCCACGAGCTTCCACGTCTCTAACGCAGAGGAGTCCTTCTTCCTTAAAGAGGCCAACCAGGACGTCACTCGGAACTGCAGTCTGCAGGCCCGGGTGGAGTCGTTCTTTATCTACCGAGCCAGGAGCCCCCCGATGGTCAATGCCAGCTATGGGCCATTTTCAGTCGAGAAGACGGTCCCCCGGGAGTTCATGCTGACATCTGCACCCTTTGGCAACATGGGCCAGTTTCCCTTCAACTGGAAGTTGAAAGCCCACATCCTCGGTAGCTCCATCTACTCCAACAGACCCAAAGTGCAGACCTTGTTCTACATCACCGGGATGGGCTGGGCCGACGGCGACCCAGCGGAACAGCTCCCCTGCGTCAAGATGTTTGCTTTCCCGGAGGCCAGGGAAGTGGCGGCCAGCTGTCGGCTGCAAGGGACCCCTGGGCTGTGTGTGGCTGAGCTGGAGGTGCTGCCCGAGTGGTTCAGCTCTGGGCTGGACCTGGAGCCCGAGGAGGAGATCCCAGCCCTGCTGGGCGGCACGGCCATGGAGCTCTTCTTCACGCTGTACCCGGCCGACCAGGCCGGCCAGTGTCCCCTGGAGGAGGACAGCAAGTGGGAGAACAACATACACTCGGGCCAGGACAGCCCCCCGCCGGCGCCAGCTGCCCGGGAGAGGATCGGGAGTGTCGTGGTCTACCCGACCCAGGACGATCTCAAGTGGTCCCTGCTGAGCCTGGATGAGAACGTCGTTCTCTCCGTACCTCTGAACCTCGTCCGGGAAGGGGACACCGCCACCTTTTTGGTCTCTCTGGCCAGTGGCTCTGTGGCGGACCACTTCGCTCTCAGGTGAGAGGCTTTGGGGGGTTGGGTGGGATGGAAACCAACTCTTGATCGTCCGCGAGCTGTTAGTCTGTCGAGTGGCTGTTGATGCTTCGCTGAGGATCCAGCATCGTGAGGAAACTTACAAACATAAAATAAGACCCAGCAAAACAACACACCAGACACCGTAAAGCAGAGTATTTGGGGGTGGGCCCTGGGCATCCCTGTGTTCTAAGCACCCCCTAAGTATAGTTCTGGTGTGAAGCCAGGATTAAAACCTCTGCGTTGAGAGCAGCAATTCGGGCTGTGAGGTCCAAGTTTGTCCCCTTCAGGCTCTCACGTGATAGTCTGGACCTCTTACTGCCCCCTTGATGTGCCAGGCAGAATCCCATAATGCCCGGAAGTGGACACCTTGTAAATGAATTCCAATTTCTAACTCCACGAAGGAGCTTTCTGAGACAGTGTTTCCCACCTCGCAGCTTTTCCTCAGTAAAGAATCCTTTGTCAAAGCAAAGCAGCTGTCTCTATCTGTATGACAAAGACTTGGTTTGAGGATTGCAGAAAGTGAGGAACTTCTCTGCGCTAAGGGGACAAACCTGTCTCTAGCTTACTTTGCTCACATAGGTTCCTGGGTGTCAGTAGGAAGCAGCAGTAGCTCTGCTGCGTACCGGCTGTGTGTCCTGGGGCAAGTCACCTAACCTCTCTGGGCCTCAGCTTCCTCTTTGGTAGGATGGGGATAATGATGGGATCTATCTCCCAGGGTTGTTGTGAGGATTACACAAGTTAACAGAGTTCTTAGAATAGTGCCTGGCACGTGAGGGGTCTCCACTGAATTTAGGCTCTGGTGTTTCCTGGTCCTCAGACGCCGAGCTGGTAGACATATAAACTGCAATGCACGTGGGGCTTTGTTTTGCTGGGTGCAGGTGAGGAAAAATAAGATTTAATCGTGAGTCCAGTATGGTCCTTCTGATTCTGACGGAGGCCGATGTACCAGATCACGTCTGTTTGGAGGTGCGCTTGTTCAGAGCCTGGCAACAGGATCCCGAGGCTCTGGCAGATCCCAGGTGGGTTTAGTAGCCCGCAGGAAGCGGGCTTCCTATTCGGAGCCCCTTGAGTTAGTCTTGGTGGTAAAACTGATTCAGAAATTGGTGTGGACCCAGCCCTGTGCTAGTCACTCCACTGGTGGGGCTGGGGTGGTCTAAAACCCAGTTCTTGCTCTGCAGAGATTCTTCCAATGCAAGGCAGTGCAAGCTGCTCACTATAGACCAAGGATGGCCAAGGGATGGTTTCTGCTTTCCTGCCCTTCCCTCTCCCAAGGCGGACACGACCAGTCAATTGCAGCACCTCAGCACTCCCTCTGCTGTGGCAGACATTACTAATCTACTGCACTGAGCTCAGAACTCCAGGCAGCCCCTACCAATTCATGTGAGGTAGAGAGTATGACACTTAAGACTGAACTTATTTGCCATCCCTGATGTAGAGAGAATGTTGTTGGGTGAGAAGTTTGAGGAAAGGGAGAGCAGGTGGCCTGGTGGTCGGGGAAGTCTGGGAGCCTGGCTGGGAAAGGCATTTCAGGCCGGGGGAATGTCATAAACAGTACCAGGTAACTGACTGAGGACGTAGAATGGTCCAGGCCACATTCTAAGTTGTTTACATGCCTTAACTCACTGAATTCTGACAACAAACAACTCAAGGAGGCAAGTACGGCTATCATCCCCATTTTTCCGAGGCACAGAGAGGTTAAGTAGCTTGCCCAAGGTCACACAGCTAGGGAGCAGTGAGTGTGAATCCCGGTGGTCTGGCTCTAGAGCCTGTGCCCTGGCTGGTCTGGCTCTAGAGCCTGTGCCCTTCGAAGACAGGAGGGGGCAGCTGCCGCCCCTGCAGGCTGCATGTGGCTCAGTCATGCCAGAACTGAGGGTCAATTTAGGGAGGGAGAGGCTGCTGAGACCAGAAGAGGTTCCAGCATCCACAGTGTAGAGGCTCCTGAAGTGTTATCTTCATGGTGAGTAGAAACCCCTCAAGTTTTTTCTTTCCCACAGAAGTTAATGTTAGAGCTGAAACGGACTATAACACTGACTTTGCCTTGAGAGGTCAAATCGTGAATTGTCAGTCTCCAGGAAATAGTAGCCACAGGGCCTTTGGTTGTGGGGCCTTGGGACTGTCCCAAAGGAAGAACATCTAGCCTAGAGTTTGCAAACTGGTGGTCATAGCAAATCTAGGTCACAGATGTATGCTGTTTTTTTTTTTTTTTTCCTTTTAAAGCTCATATGGCAACCCTTAAAATATTTAAAAGATTTGCCAACCTCTAATAATAGGGAGATCTCAAGTGTCATTTACTTGGAAAGTGTTGAAGATTTGGTAACTTGGCAACAGTTGGCTGTAGTTAGGGAGTGGCTTTCCCCTTTAGATGGATCATGCATCGCTTAGTTCACCCCAGTCCCCACTACACCCTATTGTCCCACACCTGGCCCATTGCACTCACTTATCTGGCTCCTGTGAGCATTTAAGAACTCCTGATATAGTGTTGAAAAAAGGGGGATGCAACGCTTAGAAGAGGGGCTAGATTCTAATCTATGGAGGCAGGCATCACTGACTCATTCACTGTGTGTCAGGGAGATAGAAGGAAATGAAACATCCCCTCCATCATCACCAGCATTATTTAGTGAATTAGTTGCTTCATGTAAAGCAATTAGAAGGGTGCCTGGCACCCTGTAGATGTTCAGAAAGTGTTAATTGATACTATTATTTACTATAATTGATGCTATTTTTCATACTATTATGTGTTAATTGATACTATTTAACAAATTTTTTATTGGAGTATAGTTGATTTACAATGTTGTGTTAGTTTCTGCTGTACAACAAAGTGAATCAGTTATACATATACATATATCCACTCTTTTTTAGATTCTTTTCCCATATAGGCCATTACAGAGTATTGAGAAGAGTTCCCTGTGCTATACAGTAGGTCCTTATTAGTTATCTATTAATATTTTATATACAGTAGCGTGTATATGTCAATCCCAATCTCCCAGTTTATCACCTCCCCTTTCCCCCCTGGTAACCATAAGTTTGTTTTCTACATCTGTGACTCTGTCTCTGTTTTGTAAATAAGTTCATTTGTACCATTTTTTCGGGTTCCACATATAAGTGATATGATACTTGTCTTTCTCTGTCTGACTGACTTCACTTAGTATGATCATCTCTAGGTCCATCCGTGTTGCTGCAAATGGCATTATTTCATTCTTTTTTATGGCTGAGTAATATTCCATTTTATATATGTACCACACCTTCTTCATCTGTTCGTCTTCCATGTCCTGGCTATTGTAAATAGTGCTGCAATGAACATTGGGGTGCATGTATCTTTTTGAATTATAGTTTTCTCCAGATATATGCAATCGATGCTATGAATTCATGCTTTTTAATAATTATGTATACTGTGCCAGGCTCCAGTTGTATCTCTCATTGTATCATCACGGGCACTGTACAAAGTATTCATGCCTATTTTATGAATGTGGAAACTGAGACTCAGAGAGCTTAGGGGTTACCTGCCTGAAGCTGTGCAGTGGGGAAGCGGTGGGACTGGGGTGTGGGTCTGCATGCAGAAGTTGAGAGCTCCCTTTTAAAAACACTCTTTTCGGCTGTTCTGCTTGTGTAGGTGGGGACTGAGCTTTACCTCTCGAATCTTTCTGGGTCAGCATCTAGAGTTTCTTGTCTTTATGCCTTCCTAGATAGGACTTTCATTTCTTTCTTTTTTTTTTTTTTGTGGTACGCGGGCCTCTCACTATTGTGGCCTCTCCCGTTGCGGAGCACAGGCTCCGGACGCGCAGGCTCAGCGGCCATGGCTCACGGGCCCAGCCGCTCCGCGGCATGTGGGATCCTCCCGGACCGGGGCACGAACCCGCGTCCCCTGCATCGGCAGGCGGACTCTCAACCGCTGCGCCACCAGGGAAGCCCAGGACTTTCATTTCTTTTTGTTTGTTTGCTTACAGAAACTTTATTCACGTGTAAATGATACGACAATAAATTTGATTTAAAAAACCAGTATATAACTATCAACTGCATTCTTATACGAGGATAAAGTTCTCATTTCTTTTACTGGAGTGTAGTTAATTTACAATGTTGTGTTAGTTTCAGGTGTACAGCAAAGTGATTCATTTACACATACATACATGCATATATATGTATATATTCTTTTTCAGATTCTTTTCCGTTATAGGTTATTACAAGATATTGAGTATAGATGACTATTATTTCGTACGCTGTACTTTATGGCCAGAGAAGACTGCACTGAAATTATGGCAGTAAACGAAGATCACCTAAATGTGGACACACAGAGCCTGTTTATCCAGAGCTTGCTGTATGGCAAGGGGGTCAGTCGCCATCACTGGCGTGTGGCAGAGAATCAAGGGCAGAAGGGGAAGGGAGGAAGTTTTTCATGGAAACAGGGAGGCTCAGGTCTGCTCCGATTGTTGCCGTGGGGAAGCTGCAGGTAGGCTCCCTAGCAGTGAGCATCTTACGTGACGGATCTGGGGGGCATATTTGGCTTTTTTCTGGTTGACCTTGAATTGGAAGCAGAGGCTGTAAAAAGGGCAGCTGGCAGTCGTGGACCAACTTCAGACCTTTCTGGGCTGATTGTTGCCGAGGCTGTGGTTTGGCTTTTTGGCTTGGTTGCTGCAAGGTTGTGGGTCAGATTTTTATTGTCATATATGGTCTGGCTGTTGTCTTTTTGTGTATTCAGGCTCTCAAAATAAAACAGTTTTTGGGCCTAGGGGAACGTATTATTTCCCAACATAACTGATTGTCTGTTTTAATCACGTCTTTTATGAATGAAATGTGACATATTTCATTCGGGCTCAGATGAGACCCCGGATCAAAGAGTGAACGTGCACAAGATTCGCTGAGATCTAATTTTAGAGCTGAAGACGTATGGACAGGGGACAGATGGGTGCAGTTTTCATGTGTCACGTTGCTATTTCTGACTGCATATTGTACTGGGGCCAGTATGAACAAAAGTTGGATTGGTTGTTCTCTAACACAAATAGATTCTGTTAAAGGCTAGTATCTAAAACTGACCCTATATTGAAAAGTCTTTTAGCAAAGGGTTAAAAAGGGTGGTTTGGAGGGGTTGGGGGCTGCTGGCAGGGCAATGCTAGGCTGGATTCGGGGGAAGTCTTTCAAACCAAGAAAGTTTGACATGTTATGAAAACTTCCCCACTCCATCTATAATGTCTCCAAGGCTGAGAGTGATCCTGAGAAACTTTATCCCTGATTTATGAAAGTAGCTCTTTCTCAGCTCACATAGAGACCCTCCCGGGCTGACCTCTCATCCTGTTAGGCTATGGAGCCCAGTGGTTAAGATTGTAGACCCTGCGGCCAGACATCCTGGGTTCAAATTCTGGCTCTACCACATACCAGCTGGGTGACTTTAGGCAGGTTACTTAACCTCTCTGTGCCACGGTTCCCCCATCTCTAAATGGGGGCAGTTTATACTCTAAGTGGCTATTTAGGAAGCACCAGCCTTGTGCTCAGCCAGATTCTCCCATTTCATCTACTGTCACCCAATCCTTCTGGTTGCTCAGGCCAAACATCTAATCACTGGACTGAGTTTTGCCATTTTCTTATACATCCCCCTCCATCCGAACTGTCCTCAGATCCTGGGGCTCTTCCTGTAAAGTATCCAGGATCGAACAACTGCCGTTGCTATGACCCAGGTCAAGCCAGGGTCCCCTCTTGGCTGGATGCCTACAGGAGCCTCCTGACAGGTCTCCCAGACTCTATCTTTGCTCCCTGAGGTCTTGAGCGAAAGCCAAAGTCCTCATATGGGCCCACAGGCCTGGCATGATCTGACCCTACCCCACAGCCCGCTGCACTGCTCCGATTTTTTGGACATACTTTATCATTTATGTTAATGACATACTATATCAGTGTTTATGGCCCACCTCTTCCTGCTAGAATATGAGGTCCGTGAGGGCGGGGACTTTTGCCTCATTTGTTCTTTGATGTGTCCTAAGGATCCAGAGCAGTGTCTGACACACAGTAAGTGCTCAAGAAATATGTGTTGGAACGCCCATTTATGATAAAAACCCTCCAGGAAGTAGGCATAGAGGGAACCTACCTCAACATAATAAAGGCCATATGTGACAAACCCACAGCCAACGTCGTCCTCAGTGGTGAAAAACTGAAACCATTTCCGCTAAGATCAGGAACAAGACAAGGTTGCCCACTCTCACCACAATTATTCAACATAGTTTTGGAAGTTTTAGCCACAGCAATCAGAGAAGAAAAACAAATATAAGGAACCCAAATCGGAAAAGAAGAAGGAAAGCTGTCACTGTTTGCAGATGACATGATACTATACATAGAGAATCCTAAAGCTGCTACCAGAAGACTACTAGAGCTAATCAATGAATTTGGTAAAGTAGCAGGATACAAAATTAATGCACAGAAATCTCTTGCATTCCTATACACTAATGATGAAAAATCTGAAAGTGAAATAAAGAAAACACTCCCATTTACCATTGCGACTAAAAGAATAAAATATCTAGGAATAAACCTACCTAAGGAGACAAAAGACCTGTATGCAGAAAACTCTAAGACACTGATGAAAGAAATTAAAGATGATACAAACAGATGGAGAGATATACCATGTTCTTGGATTGGAAAAATCAACATTGTGAAAATGACTCTACTACCCAAAGCAATCTACAGATTCAGTGCAAACCCTATCAAACTACCACTGTCATTTTTCACAGAGGTAGAACAAAAAATTTCACAATTTGTATGGAAACACAAAAGAATAGCCGAATAGCCAAAGCAATCTTGAGAAAGAAAAACGGAGCTGGAGGAATCAGGCTCCCTGACTTCACACTATACTACAAAGCTACAGTAATCAAGACAGTATGGTACTGGCACAAAAACAGACATATAGATCAGTGGAACAGGACAGAAAGCCCAGAGATAAACCCACGCACATATGGTCACCTTATCTTTGATAAAGGAGGCAAGAATATACAATGGAGGAAAGGCAGCATCTTCAATAAGTGGTGCTGGGAAAACTGGACAGCTGCATGTAAAAGAATGAAATTAGAACACTCCCTAACACCATACACAAAAATAAACTCAAAATGAATTAAAGACCTAAATGTAAGGCCAGACACTATCAAACTCTTAGAGGAAAACATAGGCAGAACACTCTATGACATAAATCACAGCAAGATCCTTTTTGACCCACCTCCTAGAGAAATGAAAATAAAAACAAAAATAAACAATGGGACCTAATGAAACTTAAAAGCTTTTGCACAGCAAAGGAAACCACAAACAAGACGAAAAGACAACCCTCAGAAAGGGAGAAAATATTTGCAAATGAAGCAACTGACAAAGGATTAATCTCCAAAATTTCCAAGCAGCTCAATATCAAAACAACAAACAACCCAATCCAAAACTGGGCAGAAGACCTAAATAGATATTTCTCCAAAGAAGATATACAGATTGCCAACAAACACATGAAAGGATGCTCAACATCACTAATCATTAGAGAAATGCAAATCAAAACTACAGTGAGGTTACCACCTCACACCAGTCGGAATGGCCATCATCAAAATATCTACAAACAATAAATGCTGGAGAGGGTGTGTAGAAAAGGGAACCCTCTTGCACTGTTGGTGGGAATGTAAATTGATACAGCCACTATGGAGGACAGTATGGAGGTTCCTTAAAAAGCTACAAATAGAATTACCACATGACCCAGCAATCCCACTAAAGGGCATATACCCTGAGAAAACCATAATTCAAAAAGAGTCATGTACCAAAATGTTCATTGCAGCTCTGTTTACAACAGCCAGGACATGGAAGCAACCTAAGTGTCCATCGACAGATGAATGGATAAAGAAGATGTGGCACATATATACAATGGAATATTACTCAGCCATAAAAAGAAAAGAAATTGAGTTATTTGTAGTGAGGTGGATGGACCTAGAGTCTGTCATACAGAGTGAAGTAAGTCAGAAAGAGAAAAACAAATACCGTATGCTAACACATATATATGGAATCTAAAAAAAAGGAAAAGAAAAGAAAAAATGATCATGAAGAACCTAGGGGCAAGACGGGAATAAAGACACAGACCTACTAGAGAATGGACTTGAGGATGTGGGGAAGGGGAAGGGGAAGCTGTGACAAAGTGAGAGAGTGGCATGGACATATATACACTACCAAATGTAAAATAGATAGCTAGTGGGAAGCAGCCGCATAGCACAGGGAGATCAGCTCGGTGCTTTGTGACCACCTAGAGGGGTGGGATAGGGAGGGTGGGAGGGAGGGAGACGCAAGAGGGAAGAGATATGGGAACATATGTATATGTATAACTGATTCACTTTGTTATAAAGCAGAAACTAACACGCCATTGTAAAGCAATTATACTCCAGTAAAGATGTAAAAAAAAAAAAGAAATATGTGTTGGATGAAGAATTTGGAAGTATTGCAAGGCATCGTTGCTGGATGAAGGGAATGAACTGTCGAGACTATGAATTTATGAAGTAAATAAGTAAGGGTTTCATAAATATTGAGGGTAGGGACACTTGAGGATCCAATTCTAGCAGAAGTTTCCTCTTGGCTACAATGTGAGAATGGATTCATCATTTCTATTCAAATGATGGGCAGCGCCAGTGTATCCTAAACTTTGGTAATTCACACACCACCTTCGGGATTTTTTTTTTTTTGTCATATCAGATACCACCATATCCTACCAACATAATTTAAGTCATATCCGTGTGCCTTCTGCATGCAATTTGCTCTTTTTCTTTAAATTAAATCACTTTAAAAAACGTATATAAATACATTTAAAAGGACACCTCACATCTGCCACTGTAAGTAGAAACCAGTATTACTTGTTCACAGGAAAGGGCATTACAAAGATAAATTACGATAATAACAACAGCAAAAAAACCCAAACAAACAACCCACTACTAAGTTCCAAGTAGGTACCATCACCTGTGGAAGCCATGAACCTGAGGTCTGCTCTCTGTTTGAAAGGGAGTTGAGCATGTGCTGCTGAGAGGTGAGGGCCACGGAGACTTTCCCCTGGAAATCATCACAGGTCCTGTAGGAGTCTCACTCAGTGACTCCCTGTTATTTAAGCCACGTCTGTGCAACATCAGGACCATCTGCAGACCCAGGACCAGGCTTTGGGAAAACTGGCTGCTGATGACTTTCTCATCCACGGGATCAAGGAGGCACCAGGAAGCATCACTTCCTGGTCAGCTCAGTCTCCCCCATGGATGTCCTTTCTCTGACGTCACTTCCTGTTCCACGCCACTTCCTTGGGGACTTACTCTGTACCTTGCATTGCTAGTTAATGCTCCAGGTTGAGAATGTCAGACACCCCAAAGCCTTCTAGATCCCCTGAGCACATACACCATCTTCCTTCATTTCAGCACTGGCAGAGGCGAGATCAGAAGGGGTCGGAGGCAGAAAATCTAGTTGACTGTGGGGTGGGTGAGCCCTCAGGCTCGAATCTAGCTGTCACTGATGGAACAGATATTTTGTGATCACCTATTAGGTGTTGCCCGCCTTTGGTTTGCTTTTCTTTTTTCCTTCTTTCTTTTGAAAAAGCCACACACGCTCTCGTCCCTCATCAAGTTCACACTCTCCAAGGAGGAAGACAGTAAACAAGCAAATAAACAAATTTATACGTCATTAAAACCCATGCCAAGGGCCATGAAGGAAACAAACAGAAGGCAGTATATTTAAACTTCATGTATTTTAATTTTTTAAAACTTTTTGTCTTGGGATAATCTTAGACTTATAGAAAAGTTGCTAAAAAAAAAAGCCAGATTTCCCCTAGTGTGAACATCTTAGGTAACCACAGTATGAATATCAAAATGAGGAAGTTGGGCTTCCCTGGTGGCGCAGTGGTTGAGAGTCCGCCTGCCGATGCCGGGGTCACGGGTTCGTGCCCCGGTCCGGGAAGATCCCACATGCCACGGAGTGGCTGGGCCCGTGAGCCATGGCCGCCGAGCCTGCGAGTCCGGAGCCTGTGCTCTGCAACGGGAGAGGCCACAACAGTGAGAGGCCCGCGTACCGCAAAAAAACAAAAAACGAGGAAGTGAACACGGGCCTAATATTATTAACTAGTCTACAGGCATTATTAAAAAGTGCCCTGTGTCCCTGTAACATCCTTTTTCTGCTCCGGGAGCCCACATGGCATAGAATTGTCGTATTTCCTTAGCCTGATGAATTCTGGTCTTCAGTCGTTTTTTTCCTTTATATCTCTTTCATGACTTTCATACTTTGGAAGAATACCAAGAATGTTCCTCAATTTGGGTTTTTCTGGTATTATGATTAGATTGAGGGTATATGTATTTGTCAGGAATCCCAATGACGTGCTCATCCGTCTCAGTGTCATGTGGGAGGTACGTGATGTTGACATGCCTCATTACCAGTGATGTTTACTTAGGTTACCCCGTTAAAGTGGCACCTTTCCAGTTTCTCCATTGCAAGTATGCTTTCCCCCCTTTGTAATTAGTAATAACATCTGGGACGATACTTTGTGACTACCAACATCCTCTTTCATGTTATACTTTTGAATTTTAGCATCTGTTAATCATTCTTGCCCAGAATGCAGTATTTTTTAAATAGTTGAACCAGGAGTGGATATATCACAGGAGAATTTTGGCTCTGATCATTTCTTATTTGTATATAAGGAAGTGAGCCAGTCGCAATTAGTCACCACCAAAGTCACTGGACTTTTTCTGTTGAAACAAAGGAAGATGCTCTATGTACTCAGGCGGTCCACAAGGCTTTGAGGTGACTGGCATTCTTGACCTGGAGCGTTAACTAGCAAGGCAAAGGTACAGGATAAGTCCCCGAGGAAGTGGTGTGGACAGGAAGTGAGGTCGGAGGAGTGAGATCAGTGCAGTCTAAGGGGGTTAACCAGGGCAGGCTTGCATGGGCAGGTTTTGATCAGTTAAAGGAAAACGGTAGGGCAGTATGATCAAAGAGTGTGGTGTGCCCAGGACACTCTTGGAAGGCAAGTTTTTTTAAAAGGGTTAGAATCACTGAGGCTTGCTGTCGAATTTCAACTCCCCCTTCCTGGCTGTGTGACCTTGTACAGGTTACCTCACCTCTCTGAGCCTTGCCTTCCTCTCCTATATAAGGAAACTAGTAATAGCATCTGTCTTTTGGGATGGCTGTGAAGAGTAAACGAGATAATGCAGGAAGGTACTTGGCTTCAGTTTTGCCTGTGATGCTTGGTGCTACTCCTAGCAGCATCTAAGTGGCATCTGAAAGCTTCCTCCAGCACACGCTATGGGGATTCCCACCACATGCACTTAATTAGCATCAGTCACGTGCCAGGCTCCCCATTAGACCTTATGTGCGTCCTTGTGACAGCTCTGGAACTTACCTGTTTCCTCTACTTCCAGATGAAGAGACAGGCTCACAAGCACTAGGGCACTTGCCAGAAAGTGACAGAGCCAGGACTCCAAGCAGACCCACCCACTTCAAGCCCTCACCCATCTCAAGGCCCCGCATTGCAGATGTTAGTAACCTCAACTCGGGAATTCCCTGGTGGTCCAGTGGTTAGGATTCTGCGCTTCCACTGCTGGGGGCCCTGGGTTCGATCCCTGGTTGGGGAACTAAGATTCCACATGCCGTGCAGCGCAGCCAAAAGAATAAATAAATAAAAGGTAAAAAAAAAAAGTAAAAAAAAAATCTCAACGCTTACTTTCATACTTAATAGTAACCTGTTTGAGTAAGGTACCTCAGGTGGCACCCAAAATCCAGGCTTCATTAATTTTTTCCCCCAAAGAAAACTCAGATTTCCCTTGAGGAAACTGTGTGTAGACACAGATGTCTGAAATCTGCAGTCTCAGAGCCCAGATCAAGTCTAGGGCTTAGAGCTAAGGTTTCAGCAGAGCTTAGGAAGGAAGGCAGGTGATTATTTCCCAAACAAACCGTAACCTCCACAGCGTGTTTAGCTAGCTCCAAACGTCATGCGCTGCGTTCACTGAGTGTATTTCTGTTACTTAGTACACGGTGCTCAGTCCCAACTCTACCCTGCTTTCCCTCCAAGTTCACTGGAGTCTGGGAGCTCCGAAGGAGGTAAGGAGCAAGTGTAAATTTCAGAGGCTTGAGGATTCTAGCTACAGAAGGGGATTTTTTTTTTTTTAATTGAATGAAAGATTTTTTTTTTTTTTTGCGGTACGCGGGCCTCTCACTGTTGTGGCCTCTCCCGTTGCTGAGCACAGGCTCCGGACGCACAGGCTCAGCGGCCATGGCTCACGGGCCCAGCGGCTCCGCGGCATGTGGGATCTTCCCGGACCGGGGCACGAACCCGCGTCCCCTGCATCGGCAGGCGGACTCTCAAACCACTGCGCCACCAGGGAAGCCCGAATGAAAGATTCTTTAAATTCTGTAGTGCTTTACAGTTTTTGAAAGTTTCACACATATGGTTTCACATAACCCCATAATAACCCTTTCCCCCACCCCTGTCTTGCCCCTTCCCCCTTCCCCCTCCCCACTGGTAACCACTAGTTTGTTCTCTACATCTGTGAATCTGCTTCTTTTTTGTTTCATTCACTATTTTTTTAGATTCCACATATAAGTGATATCATACAGTATGTGTCTTTCTCTTTCTGACTTATTTCACTTAGCATAATGCCCTCCACATCCATCCGTGTTACTGCAAATGGCAAAATTTCATTCTTTTTTAAATGGCTGGGTAGTATTCTGTTCCATATCTGTATCTATATATCTATATCTATATATATCTATATCTCACATCTTCTTTATCCATTCATCTGTGGATGGACATTTAGGTTGCTTCCATACCTTGGCAATTGTAAATAATGCTGCTGTGAACGCTGGGGTGCATGTATATTTTCAAATCAGTGTTTTTGTATTTTTTGGGTATATAACCAAGAGTGGAATTGCTGGATCATATGGTAATTCTAGTTTTAGTTTTTTGAGAAACCTCCATACTGTTTTCCATGGTGGCTGCACCAATTTACCTTTTCACCAACAGTGTACGAGGGTTCAAAAGGGGATTTTTTTTTTGGTAAATAAATGTATTTATTTATTTTTGGCTGCACTGGGTCTTCCTTGCTATGCACGGGCTTTCTCTAGTTGGTGGCGAGCAGGGACTACTCTTCGTCATGGTGCGCGGGCTTCTCATTGCGGTGGCTTCTCTTGCTGTGGAGCATGGGCTCTAGGCGTGCAGGCTCAGTAGTTGTGGGTCGCAGGCTCAGTAGTTGTGGCTCGCGGGCTCTAGAGTGCAGGCTCAGTAGTTGTGGCGCACGGACTTAGTTGCTCCGTGGCATGTGGGATCTTCCCGGACCAGGGCTCGAGCCTGTGTCCCCTGCATTGGCAGGCAGATTCTTAACCACTGCGCCACCAGGGACGTCCCCGAGATTTTTAAAAATTTATTTCTTTATTGAGGTAACCTTGGCTTATAACATTATGTAAGTTTCAGGTGTACAACATTGTATTTCTACTTCTGTATACACTACAGCCTGCTCGCCACCAAAAACTTAGTTTCCATCCATCCCTCAGTAGATGATCCCCTTTACCCGTTTCCCCCTCCCTGCCCTCTTCCCCTCTGGTAACCACTGCTCCGTTCTCTGTATCTATGTGTTTTCACTCACATGTGGAATGTAAAAAAGCAAACAAGCCAAAAAATAAATGAACAAACCAAACCAAACCAAAACAAACAGAAGGAGATTTTGACCTGTGTGGATAGCTTTATCTCAGGTCGTAAGTCTGGAAAACTGGAGTGTACCTAGATCAGGGCAGTGACCAAAACCTCGGTGCGCATTTAGTTAAGCCACACTTAGATGTTTCGTTGCTTTAACCTTGGCAGTCATGCTAGGAGGTTGCGGTGGTTATCTTCAAGGCTGTCTTATGGACTGGGAAACCTAGCCTGCCCTCTCCTTTCCGGAACCTTTTCCTGCCTGCGGGCATAGAGAGGGCGGCGAGTACCAGCAGTGTCAGCCGCTGCTGTCCTGTGCCAGGTACTTGTGGTGGGGCTGCTAGTCTGCAGGTGGCTGGTGCAGGACCTTGGCACCCAGCCTCAAGACCCTTCTTTCCTCTCCCTGCTCAGGGTTGCCCTGTTCCTGGGGCACTGATTGAAATGCTTGCAGGGTGTGGCTCCATCACATCCAGGGATGTATCAGGCACATCATTACCAGTCTGGCAGCTCAGACATCGTCAGATAATTGTTTCTGTGTGTATGTGAGTGTGTGTGTGTGTGAGAGAGAGAGTGTGTGTGTGTGTGTGTGTGTGTGTGTGTGCGCATACACATGTGTCTCCATCATCTGGTTTCATTTGGCCAGTGGCAGGCATTGGGCAAGAGTCTGGACAGCGACAGAGAGAGCAGAGAGAGAGCGAACAGCATAGCTAGTCCCCCTCTTTGCCCTCTGCTGGGCTGTGGTGTGGTTGCATCCCTTCACCTCTTGCCATTGCAACTGCTGGCAGCTCCTTTCCGGTAATTCTGGGATTTAGTAATCACTCCCTCCTCTTGTCTCTTTAGACTAGGGGTAATACGGTAGATCCACGGATCCACGTTGTTTCAAACATACTTAAAGAATTTCCAGCAACTGAGTATCAGTGTTTAAATTTCAATTCATTAAAGTAAAATAAAGTTAAAAATTCAGTCTCGACTGAACAAGGGTCCCCAGTATTGCCCACACCGGGGTGCTTCACCATCCCTTGTCAGTCCTCTCTGCCCTGCCCACACACTTCTGTGAATAGCCCCTCTTGAGACCTGCTGGGGCCCTGCTGGGGCCCCGCTGGGCACCATGGAGAGTCAGCCAGTGGGGTCGTCAGGGAGGAAGATCTCTGGATACCGCTTCAACTACCTTTGAAGGTTTGCCTGACATGCTTCCCTGGCTGAAAGTGAGGGTCTGGTTGCCATGTTAGGGTCTGTCTTCTCTTCAGAAATTTAACCCCGTGAAGGACAGCTAGGAGTTTTCGTACTCGGTAGTACTGATGGGGCCAGAGCCAAATGGGGTTGGCTGTCCCCCCGAGGCTGTCCCATTCTTTTTTTTTTTTGCGGTACGCGGGCCTCTCACTGCTGTGGCCTCTCCCGTTGCGGAGCACAGGCTCCGGACGCGCAGGCTCAGTGGCCATGGCTCACGGTACCAGCCGCTCTGCGGCATGTGGGATCTTCCCGGACCGGGGCACGAACCCGCGTCCCCTGCATCGGCAGGCGGACTCTCAACCACTGCGCCGCCAGGGAAGCCCAATATAGATTGCATGATGTTTTTTTGTTTGTTTGCTTTTTCGGTACGCGGGCCTCTAGCTGCCGCAGCCTCTCCCGTTGCGGAGCACAGGCTCCGGACGCGCAGGCTCAGTGGCCATGGCTCATGGGCCCAGCTGCTCCGCGGCATGTGGGATCTTCCCGGACCGGGGCACGAACCCGTGTCCCCTGCATTGGCAGGCGGACTCTCAACCACTGCACCACCAGGGAAGCCCTGCGTTATATTTTTAATGGTTGCTTCAGGGCTTGCAATATATATACAACTTTTCACAGTCTACTTTGAGTTTGTGTGTCATTTCTAGTAAAATGTAGATGGATAGTAGGTCCATTATACCACCTGTGTCCTTGAAAGCTAAAGTTATTTTATATAATTCCATAACATAAAATATGTTAAAAACCCCAGAAGACAGTATTATAATTTTTGCCATAAATAGTTTTGTGTATTATAAAAAATTGAAGAAAACGCAAAAAACAAAATAGGTTTTTGCATTTATCCAGTTGTTTGCCATTTCTGATGCCCTTCATTCCCTTCTGCTGGCGGGTCTGTCTTCATTTGTCGCCATTTCTCTTCAATATGTAGGACTTCTGTTGGAAGTTTTTTGTAGTGCAAATCTTCTGGCAGTGAGTTCCTTTTATCTGAAAATGTCTTTATTTCATCCTCATTCTCAAAGAGTATTTTTGCTATTTATAGAATTCTGGGTTGGCAGATTTATTCTTTTCTTTCAGCACTTTAAAAATGTTGGTTTCACTCTCTTTTGGCCTCCATAGTTGCTAGTGAGAAGACAACGACGCATGGAGTTGTTCCCCTGTAGGGAATGTGTTGTTTTCCTTTTGCTGTTTGTTTGTTTTATATGCCTTTCAACAGTTTGGCTATGATGTGCAGAAGCATGGCCTTCTCATGTCTGTCTTGCCTTGGGTTTGCTGTGTACTTGAATTTGTGCATTTATGTCTTTCATCCACTTAGAGAACTTTTCAGCCATTATTTATTCAAATATTTTTTTTCTGTCTCATTTCCTCGCTCCTCTGCATGTTAACTGTAGGCTGTCATTGAGATCACCTGCTATTATCTAATGGTTCTCTGACACTCTATTAATTTTTTTTCTGTCTTTATTCTTGTTCTATACACATTGGATAACTTCTCTTGACCTGTCTTCAAGTTCACTGAATCTTTTCTTTGTCATCTTTATTTAGTTATTAAAGTTATCAAGTGAAATGTTGTTTTCAGATATTGTAGTTTGATGTTTGGATGGAGAGCTTGAAAGGGTAGTTAGAAACATGGGTCTGAAACTCAAAATAGTTGTCTCTCCTGGAGATGGAAATTTAGGTGTCTTGGGTAGTTTGATCATAATAATTGAAGCCTTGGGAAGGATGAGATTTTTTTCAGTAAAAATGCTGAGAAGAAAAGAGGGCTTGTGACTGAGTCCTGAAGAACACCAACATTTAATAGTTTGATAAATAATAGAGGAGAGTCTTCAGAAGAGCATCCAGAGAAGGAGCAGAAAAACCAGGAGAATGTGATGTAACACACACCGAGAGAAGAGACAGAACACACGGGAGAGTCAATAGAGGTGAACGCTGCTGAGATATCAGGCAAGGAAATGAAAATTATCCTTTGCATTTTACATCTGGAGGCCATTGGTGACTTTAATAAGATGATTAATGGACTCTTGTGGATAAAAGCTAGATTGCAGGGGTTTGGGGATAAGATATATTAGTTAGAGATTAAGGTCACCTACATGTAGTAGAAATCCCAAAGAACACTGACCTCACCAAGACAGGGATAGATTTAGGGAAAGGCAAGAACTTCCACAGATAAGTATCAATCTGGTGGATCAAGGATGTCAGAGCATCAAGGATTGTATGATTCCCTTGGCCTTTCCCTCATTGTCACAAGATGGCTGCTGCAGTGGTGGCCATCATGTCTACATTCCATGCAGAAGGAAGGAAGGAGGGAGAGGGGCAAAAAGTCATGTGCACCTGAGCCTGCCTCGCTTTAGGGAGATCTTCCAGAAGCATCAATCAGCATTTTTTGATTAATGCCCAATGGCCAAACGGTTCTCATGATCAAATCCATCCATGGTGAGTAGGGAATTGTAGGTGTTTAAGTGGGCATAATGCCAGTGTCCTCACCCCAGATCAGGGTTTTCTTGATGAGGAAGAAATGGAGGATGGATATTGGGTGAGCAGTTAGCAGTGTCTGCCACCCGTGACTTGATGAATACAGGGAGCACAGTGTCTTTTCACATCATTTCCAGCGTTGAGCTGGGAAGAGGAGGAGAAGCCGGAGAGTAAACTGGGGACCTGGGGCATCAGGATTCTTCTCCCTAAAGCTGAGGGAAGCCTGTATGTGTTTAAATGCGGAAGCAAAGCTCAAAGTCCTGGTGGGGCTGAGTTCCCAGGGCCAAAAAAAACCCTCCCCTGTGTACCTTGTAGAGTTCCAAGACACAATTGGGTGCCCACTCACTTTAGAGTGGTCAAGAATTTTATTTAAAAAATAAGTCATTGTGTGCACAGTACATCGGATCCACGTGATTCTTTAATGTGAAGCTGGTTCATTTTGCTCTCTCACCATTTTGTAGTTAACTGCCAATGACTTGGGCAGTAAATAATTGTAGAAAAATTCCAAGGGGCAGTACTAATCAGAGATGCAAACTACACTCTGTGATCCTTTCATCCTGATCGGTGGAGTATTGCTTCGTGCCAGTTTCATTAGGTTTCCAATAGAAGTGTAGTGTACTATTCATCTCTCTGTTGGTTCCATTAAAAATGAAAATACAGTCTCTACCTCCATTATGGTAAGACTGACTACCATTCACCGTCATTTAGATAAATTTCATAAAGCCAGGAAGGAGGAAGACAATGAATTATATAATGGTGAAGCCTATAATCCATAATTTTAAGGTTAGGTTTTTAAATTGCATTTCTTTCTATCTAGGTGATCTAAATCCACAAAACTTTTTGCAAGAAATTCACCAGGCACGCCTCCATGTTCTTGGAGTGTTTTATTCACAGTTCTGATCTAACCTTTATCCCAGCACATCACAATTAACTGAATTTGTGTCAGTGTCTGCTTATTCGCTTCTGTAGCTGGGGACTACTGATTTGTCAGTCTGTGTCCCCGGCGAGGAGTGGCAGGCAGCCTGTTAGAGTTCATGAAGTCTCCCTTGGGTCAAATTAAATTTGAAATCCAGAATAAGAAAACTTGCCATTTACCTCCGGGGTCCCAAGTAATGATTTTTCTTCACTGATGACAACACAGTTGCACCTGTTACCTCATGACTCCATGGGCAGTCTCCCTCTAAATGGGAAATCAAAACTCTTTCCCAGGACTCGTGCCCTGGTGGGTTTAGCCAAAGGCGCTTTCTGCCTGCCCTTGGGGTTGGGACATCAGGATCAATGTTCAGAGACGTTTTTCCAGAGGGAAGGAGTAGAAATAAAGATACTCATTTTGCATCGATGAGGATCACAGCTGTGGATACTTTATACACAGTATTTGAACTTCTGATTGGGTTACATGGCAGGAGAAAAGTAAAGTGGCACCTTTCCTGTTGCAGAGTTACGGTGATCGTGATTATGACCTAAGGAAGCAGGGGATAATATAAGGAGGACAGACCGAATGTTGATCAAGACAGGGTCCTCCTCTCCTTCCTCATCTCTCACTACGTTCCAACTACCTATACCGTCTCTTGGTTCCCAGAAACTGCCACGTCTGCTCCCAACTCAGGGCATTTTGTTTGTTCGCTCTGCCTGGGGTGCTCCCCCATGGTGAGCAGGGCTGGCCCCTCATCACCTTTCACATCTTACCTCGAATATCCCTTTTTATTTTTTATTTTATTTTTTGGCCACACGGCTTGTGGGATCTTAGTTCCCCAAACAGGGATTGAACCCTGGCCCCCTGCAGTGGAAGCGTGGAATCCTAACCACTGGCCCGCCAAGGAATTCCCTGAATACAGTAGCCCTTTTTAAGATGAGCCTTCCAGACCATTCCTAAATGGTCACCAACGCCAACGGTGCTTCTCTCTCCCAGCCTCTTTTCTTCCTGGCACTCATCACTGCCTGAAATAAACCAGGCTACTTATCAATATTTGTTCACCTATTTCTTGTCTGTTTCTCCTACACTGGCATGCTGGCTTCATGCAGGCAGGGACATGCCCCTGTCTTGTCACTGGGACTCAGTAAATGGGGAACAAACACCCTTGCCATCCCAGATATAGCAGTTAACTCGTGGGTGGACGCCTGTTATGGACCGAACTGTGTCCCCGACAAGTCCATGTGTTGAAGTCTTAACAACCCACCCCCAATACTTTAGAATCTGACTATTGAGAGAGAGAGTTAAAATGCGGTCATTAGCAGGGACCCTAATCAGATGTGACTGGTGTCTTAATGAGAGGAGGAGGTGAGGACACACATACATACAAGGAAAAACCATGTGAGGACCCAGCAAGAAGGCAGCCACCGACAAGATGAGAAACCTTAGAATAAATCAACCCAGATGGCATCTTGATCTTGGACTTTCAGGCTCCAGAACTGTGAAAAAATAAATTTCTGTAATTTAAGCCATCCAGTCTGTGGTACTTTATTATGGCACCCCTAGAAAACAAGTTCAGTGCTCTGCAATGGAAAGCAAATAACTTTTCATAGAATTAGCTGGTGGTTCAGAAGTTTCTTACCTTCCCTGATCCTCTCCTTCGTGACTCCTTTGTTTTCCGTTCTGCTTCATCATCAGTTTCAGACTTCCGGGAGCACAGATTTTTATTTTGGGGTTGGATTGATTTATTGGGGTCTCTGCTTGACAGATATTTGATCCACAAGGATCTTGCTCTGGACTTTGGGTGTGAAGAACATTGTTAGGGCAAAAGGAAAGATCTCACCAAGACCTTCTTACTCCCCAGAGTCCTCTCCTTGGAGTCTCATCCTTCTTAGATGGGAGATGACATTTCCACTTAAATTTTCCTGGGGCACAGGAAATTCTCCAGTATCCTACAGAATTCTCGCCAGAGTTTGCAGAGAGGCGAAGCTCTTAGCTCACTCACAAACACGTTTCTTTCCTTGTGTAGATGTAGAAGGTGGCTGGTTTAAACCAGTAAATTAGTCCCTTGAGTCCTAGATGTTTCCTGCCAGGGTTCAACTTGAAACAGGCAGAGGCGTGGAAGGAGACCTCCTTTGGGGCTTCTTGGGAATTTCAGCCACGCCTTCTTAATGCCTCTTTCATTTCAGAAGCCCCCTCCTTTCCCCCATGCTTCTCTTTCTCTCTGGTGTGTCTGGGAGTCTTCACTCTTCCTTGGCAATCATGTGTGTTGGTCAGTTAGTCTCCCTCAGGGGTCGCTGGCTGATTGCAATTATGTACTGTCCAAGAAAAGGGAGAGCAAAAAGAGACCATTTGTGGCTCGAGAGAGAAATGGGAAAGAGTGGCTATTTCCAACGCTGCCTACAGAAAGGAAAAAAAAAAACCCTCAGTTTTGGTGGCTCCATGTTGCATGTCGAGAGTTAAATTTCATTTTGTAGCAGGACTGGATTGCACAGCTGAAATCCATAAGATCAGATATAACATTTCCGTCACTGAGCAGGTTAATAAAGTCCATAATAGGATTTGCTGACCATAAGAACAGCAGACCAAGCGGCAGAAAATTTTATTTATTTGCCATCTGTACGTAAATTTTGCCCTTATGGAAATTGTGTCAGCAATTGGACTGCAACTGGATCGCACACAATGTACTATGATATTTGAGCTAAGATACACACACAAAAAGCCACCTCTGTGTGTATGCACGTATGAATAAGCCAGCTCATTGTCGCTTTCTCTAAGAAACTTGGTCTCAGACTCTGAATCTAATCTCTGCTCGCCGTGGACAAGCTCATTTAAATATGCACCAGGCACTCAACGACTAGGAGATGGGGGTGAGTTTCCACGGGAGAAGGAGTGCCCACGTCTTGCCTTATTATTTGATCTCAATCCAGTGCCAGTCCTTCCTTTTGTGACACCCCAGGTGACTATCAAGAGCCCGTTTCAATACTAGAGGACAAGTATTTTTGAAGTTAATTATAGCTAGTCGAGGAAGAGAGGAACACCTCTTTGCTTTTATCCTGAAAGAAGCTCAGCTGACGTGAAGAAATTAAATTGGGACTCGGGAAGGCAGATGTCAGCTGTGTTACATAATTAGGCATCCCTGGGGTTGGTGAGCAGGCAGTGGCTGCATCCTGTCACACCTGGTTAGAAAGTTTGACTGGCCACTGCCTCGTGTTCCCATAGTAACGTTGGAATCCAGAGAAAGTGGTTAGACTGTTCGGTGAGACCCACACATACACTCAATCACTTTCTGTGTTCCCGTGAGTTAATTTTGTTGTTTCATTTACTTCAAAAGCTACCAGGTTCTAGAATGACTTTTCCCTTTAAATTCCTCTTAGATACCACATAAAATCAGTCTGTACCGTACACTTTGGGAACTAGGAGTTCAGGGGAAGGGTTTATTTCAGGCTACACCCGAGAGGAGTGTAGGTTTTCAAGTACTAACATAGGTGCTTAGGTAACACTGAGTTATCCAGTGAGAGTTGATTCCTTCTGCCTCCTCTTTCTTTCCTGGTTCAGTCGAGGAGATAGTCTCTGTGTGATGCTCCAAAGTCCCTTGCATCCCCTAACTACTTGCTGATCTCATTGTTGGTTGGTTTTGGTTTTTCTTCAACAGTGCAAGTCCACACCCCAGGCTGGGAGCCTTTGGCAGGCAGAAGTGGCTGGCTAGAATTCAATAACATTGTTTTTATTATTATTTCAAGGGTTTCTTCTCTTTATGGAAAGCGATACTGGTTTTTTCAGTTTAAGTGTGGATCCATCACTTCCTCCTCAGATAAATTTGTGTAAACGCAGTAAATTTGTGTAAACGCAGTAAATTTGTGTAAACGCAGTGAGAAGATTTTAAAGAAAATATTAAGTAAGAAATAATACAGGTGATACTTTAGTAAGAGAGCATGGCATGGTGCGGGGATGCCTGGAGACTGGGGAAGTTGGTTTGACAGCACGTGCCCCCTTGAGTCAGGCTCCCTCAGTTGAGGCTGCACTTGGACTTGTTTCTTTAGAAGTAGCTGGGATGGTTGGCTCTGAGGTGGACCTTTACACAGCCCTGTCTTGGCAGCTCTTCACCAGTGGCCAGCTGGCTGGTAGGGGCTATTTTTTTAAAAAATTAATTAATTAATTAACTTTTGGCTGTGTTGGGTCTTCATTTCTGTGCGAGGGCTTTCTCTAGTTGCGGCGAGCGGGGGCCACTCTTCATCGCAGTGCGCGGACCTCTCACTGTTGCGGCCTCTCCTATTGCGGAGCACAAGCTCCAGACACGCAGGCCTAGTAGTTGTGGCTCACGGGCCTAGTTGCTCCACGGCATATGGGATCTTCCCAGACCAGGGCCCGAACCGGTGTCCCCTGCATTGGCAGGCAGATTCTCAACCACTGTGCCACCAGGGAAGCCCCTGGTAGGAGCTATTTAAACTTTTCCTGTCCCAGTTCTCTCCCCTCTAAAATGGGATGACACCACTTCCTGAAGGCGAGTCTGGAGGGAGTCATCTACAGGGGCAAATCATCCGGGTTGAAGGACGTGTTCTAAGAGGGTGAATGTATCCCCTGCCCCTTCTGAGCGCTGAGGCTGACCCGGGACTTCCGTCACAAGTGGGGAAACTGAGTGGTCCATGCAGGGATCTTAGGATCACCTGGTACATGTTCCAGGGAGCTGAGCTGATGCCCACAAGCACACCTGTGCATAAAGTGCAGGCATCAAAGTGATCTGAGAGCAGAACTCTCATAAAATAAATGCCTGTTCTGCTGTGGGGATGGGAGAATAAAACCAAGTGACCAGCTTTTTAAGTCATCAGAAAACCTGTCTCTTGAAGTTTCTTCCAGTGTGCTCTGGGGACCACTGGCAAGAGTACCCCTGAGGGTAGGCTGTTAAAACTCGGATCCCTGGGCCACATCCAGACGCACTGCATGAGAATCGCTCCAAGTGGTCGAAGCGCTGCTGCTCATGCAGTCTGCTCCGTGCTCCGTGTGCCTCGGATGGGAAGCACCTGTGCAGGTGTGTGGAGGGATGTGATGATTGTTCTTCTAGAGGGTGTGTCTACTTCAAACTGATGGGAGCTGCCCTTGGGGGTATAAAATAGAGTCCTCAGAGGTGGGCTGACCCAGGAGGGGCCTTATCCTGGAGGTCAAGGGGCAACTGAAGCAGAGGGAGAGCCCCAGAGGAAGCCCAGGTCAGAGGTCAGGAGAACTAACTAGATGGTGGGTTCCACTGTGGGAGAAGGCAGAGGTGACGCAGAGGTGGGGTAGGGAGATCATAGCTGAGGAGGTCGTGAGAATAGAGCAAGGAGCGAGGTCACTTCTCATATGTGCCCGTGCCTCAGTTTCCCCTTCTATAAAATGGGAATGATGAAGTACCTACTTCCCAAGACCGTCATGAAGTGTAAATAGATTAATTATACAAATAGCTTAGAACAGGACCTGAACATAGCTCTAATGATTATTTTTTCCTTGTTATTATAATTGTTCCCACTTACGTAGGTCCCAGTGTATCTCAGGGCACATCATGGTCATCCTTGAAGGATCCTCATTGACTTGGACAGACCCTCTAGGGACGTGGAAGGAATCACTGTCTTTAAAGAGCGTCTCTTCTGAACATGCCTGCAACTCTCGCTCCTTGCTTTGGGTTCCGATTAACACCCATCCATTGAGCACCTCCTCAGCTTGCGTTTCAGAAGTTACCAGGAAACCTTGGCTGGGGTGCTCACCCACAAAGCTCTTAAAATTTTTGGAGATGAAGTGCACACGTACAAACAGATGAATGATGAAGCTCGATGCTATGGGTGTTTTAGGAATGTTTTGAAATGTAGGTGTTTAAGGAGCCCGGAAAAGAGGAGGTGTCGCTTGATCTTGGCTGTGAGAGGTTGGATAAATGAGGGTATGAGGATAGGAGGGGGAAAGGTACTCTTCCTCTGGTACAGATGGCAGCACTGAGTGTAGAGTGGTGGGTAGCCCAGCTGGGAAGGATGTTGCTGTTGCGGTCAGGAGGCTGATGAGATTTACGCCGTGATTAACCTGTGGATGTAGGGGCGGATCCCTTCTCTTAGCGTTCTCTCATTTCAGAAGGCTATGTGGTATTGTGGAAAAAAAGCATGGACCAATAAGCAAGGAAGCGTGGTTCAAGTCGCTATTTAGAAGTAACGCAGCCCTACTAACACCTGGATCTTTCTTAGCCCGTTTTGGATTTTTGACCTCCAGAATGATAACGTCATACATTTGTGCTGTTTCAAGCCACTGAGTTTACGGTAATTTATCACAGCAGCAACTGGAAACTAATACAGTGCCTTAGCTGATTAATTGAGAAGAGAGGTGGCAGATGGCTTTGTCAGTGAGCAGAGCCCATTATGAAAGGGGGATGGATTGAGATTGAAGGATTGCCGTGCACTCGGTCCCCAAGCAAAGGAAATGCTCCAGAGATGACTCTCCCTTGTGAATGAAGCAAAGGCGCTCCCTAGGTGATGCTGTACAGGGAGAGACACGTGGAATTTGGGGTTTTGAGCGATGAGGGCTTTCCAGATTACAGCGTCACATAAAAGACGGAGGCTCGGGCTTCCCTGGTGGCGCAGTGGTTGGGAATCCGCCTGCCAGTGCAGGGGACAAGGGTGCCAGCCCTGGTCTGGGAAGATCCCACATGTCACGGAGCAGCTAAGCCCGTGTGCCACCACTACTGAGCCTGCGCTCTAGAGCCCGCGAGCCACAACTGCTGAGCCCACATGCCGCAACTACTGAAGCCCGCACGCCTAGAGCCCGTGCTCCGCAACAAGAGAAGCCACTGCGATGAGAAGCCCGTGCACCGCCAACGAAGCAGCCAAAAATAAGTAAATAAGTAAAAAAAAAAAAAAAGACAGCGTCTGCACTCTTATTTTGCTCCTTTTTTCCTGATGGAGGATTTACCTTCCATTTGGAAAAGAGAGAATGCTAGGGTTCAGAAAGAAATGGAGCTGAAGATGGGTGTGTTCATATCCTAGCGAGGCCGCAACCAACTACTGCAGACTCGGTGTCTTAAAGTAGCAGGAATGTCTTCCCTCTCAGTTCTGGGGGCTGGAAGTCTGAAGTCACGGTGTGGGCAGGGGTGGTTCCTTCTGCAGTTTCTGTGGGAGGGTCTGTTCCACGCCTCTCTCCTGGCTTCTGGTGGCGGCTGGCGATGCTGGGTGCTCCTTGGCTCGTGGCTACACGGGTCCAATCTCTGCCTGTGTCTTCATGTGGTCTCCCCTTCTCCAGTCTCTCTGTGTCTTCTTTTCTCTTATAAGGACACGTGTCATTGGATTTAGGGCCCGACTTTACCCAGAATGATCTCATCTTGAGATCCTCACCAAATTATGTTATCCAAATAGGGTCACATTCATAGGTTCTGGGGGCACATATCTTTGGGGAGCCACCCTTCCACCCACGATAGTGGGCAAGGAGCTCAGCCCATCCTTGCAGGCACTGAAGGGATCTGTGGGTTGACCCCCAGCACAGTGATTGGAGTGTGGTGCCTGGCTCTTGCCCTCAGATCCAGTTCTGGAGCTTTCTTTGCTCTGCCTGTATCACAGAGGGCTGGCCCTGCAGGTCTCAGTTTCCCTCCAGCTGGCTTCAGCCAGTGGGAGGCACTGGCCAAGGACCGGAGGGCAAGGGGAAGGAAGCACCTGGTGGATTCCACCCCTTTGCTCTCTGCCCTGGGCGTCTACGGTATCTATGGCAGCAGCTGCACTTCTGATTGATGAGGCCGCTGTGGTTCTGTCATTCTTCAGGTGGCCCTGGTCCCTGGCTCTGGGACCGTTACTTCCTCCTTCTGTCCGTCTAGACTAGGGGTCTAGCAGCTTCCTGCTGCACTAGTCTTCTTTTATTTTTATTTTATGTTGGAGCATAGTTGATTTACAATGTTGTGTTCGTTTCAGGTGTACAGCAAAGTGATTCAGTGATACGTATACATGTATCTTTTTCAAATTCTTTTCCCATTTAGGTTATTTCAGAGTATTGAGTAGAGTCCCGTGTGCTTTACAGCAGGTCCTTGTTGGTTATCTATTTTATTTATTTATTTTTTAGTTTTTATTGGAGTATAGTTGATTTATAATGCCATGTTAGTTTCAGGTGTACTGCAAAGGGAATCAGTTGTACATATACATAGATCCACTCTTTTTAGATTTTTTTCCCATATAGGCCATAACAGAGTATTGAGTAGAGCTCCCTGTGCTATACAGTAGGTCCTTATTCGTTATCTGTTGTATATATAGTAGTGTGTATATGGCAGTGTGTATATATCAATCCCAAACTTGTGCTGATCTCTTTTAAATTTATTTTTTATTGAAATATAGTTGAATTACAATGTGTTAATTACTGCTGTACAACAAAGTGACTCAGTTATACATTTATATACATTCTTTTTCATCTTCTTTTCCATTATGGTTCATCACAGGGTATTGAATATAGTTCCCTGTGCTATACAGTAGGACCTTGTTTATTCATCCTGTATATACCACTTTGTTAATCCCCAAATCCCACTCCTACCCTCTCCCCCTCCCCTCCCCCTTGGCAACCACCAGTCTGTTCTCTATGTCCCTGATTTTGTTTCTGTTTCATAGATAGATTCATTTGCGTCATATTTTAGATTCCACATATAAAACTTGTGCTAATCCTTTTTTATTTTATTTATTTATTTTTTTTGCGGTACGCAGGCCTCTCACTGTTGTGGCCTCTCCCGTTGCGGAGCACAGGCTCCGGACGCGCAGGCTCAGCGGCCATGGCTCACGGGCTTAGTTGCTCCGCGGCACGTGGGATCTTCCCGGACCGGGGCACGAACCTGTGTCCCCTGCATTGGCAGGTGGACTCTCAACCACTGCGCCACCAGGGAAGCTATCCTCTGTTTTAAATGCTCAGAGTTTTCCCTGGTCTCCTGACCAGACTCTTACTGCCTCAGAAGATCTGGGGAGAGAAAGGGAGGTGCTGATTTTATGTGTCAGCCTCGCTACCAAGCATAGTTTGTGTCCCACACTGAAGTCTGCCTCAGCTCTGTCCCAGCTTGGGGCATTCATAAGCGGGTCTGGTAAGACATTAGGGATTTATATTCCACACAACTTCCAACCTGCTGGGAGTCCAAGGCCCTAACCTTCTTCTGTGAAGAACGTTGCATGGTGCACAAGTGAGCATAAGATGTGCGTGTAGGTCCCCAGCAGATCCTAAGACAAGGAACTGGGGCCCAGGTGGCTCATCTGGGAGATGATGGCAGAAACCAGAAGTGTGAGGTGGGGAAAGTGGGGCAGGGAAGGAGGAGAGGCTGATAAAGCTGAACGGAGGGGTCTCTGGGGGCTTCATCCGTCCTTGGAGCTGTGCAGAAGGCACCTCAGAATTGTCTCACTGGAAGATGGGGTGGCCGGAGCGTTTACCTGCTGCCTTCCATCCCAGTTAGTTGAATATTGCCCTGGGGAAGTAGCTGGGAAGAAACATCAGAGAAGCCAAGAACACTTTGGTTAAAAGCCACAGGCAGTGTATATACACTACCAAACGTAAAATAGATGGCTAGGGGGAAGCAGCCGCATAGCACAGGGAGATCAGCTCGGTGCTTCGTGACCACCTAGAGGGGTGGGATAGGGAGGGTGGGAGGGAGACGCAAGAGGGCGGAAAAATGAGGATATATGGTATGTATAGCTGATTCACTTTGGCTGTACAGCAGAAACTAACACAATATTGTAAAGCAATTATACCCCAATAAAGATGTTAAAAAAAAGCCACAGGCATGGCATATGGAGCTGTCCACCAGGGCTGTGCTGAAATCGGGCGCGCTGAGAGGCGGGGATGCGGAGGGATGCTTCACACGTGCGCGCTTCTGTTCGCGTTTGCTTATGTGTATATACGTGCGTGCGTATATTCATGTGTATGTTCACATGCATAGTCATACAGGGACTGGGTTGGGCAAAGTTGCGGTTCCTCCTCCTGGCTGGTCTACAAGTGGTATGCATCTGCTATGGAGGGAAATTTGCTCTGGATGTCTGTGGGAAGTGCAATTACTACAGATCACAGGTACATGTGGATGTTTGGTGCCAGCTGAAGTGGTTGCTTGGGTGGGGTCTGGTGATTCTGATCAGATGGTCTTGGTGGGAGTCCTGCCACTTAACCTGCCCTGGATCTGGGCCCATTTCTGGATTTGGATTTCATCCTTCCCCTTCATTCTATGAGATGCCTGGTCCTCTCTCTCTCTCTCTCTCTCTCCTCATCTCTCCTCTCTCTCTCTCTCTCTGTCTTTATTGGAGTATAATTGCTCTACAATCGTCTGTTAGTTTCTGCTTTATAACAAAGTGAATCAGCTATACATATGCATATATCCCCATATCCCCTCCCTCTTCGGTCTCCCTCTCACCCTCCCTAACCCACCCCTCTAGGTGGTCACAAAGCACCGAGCTGATCTCTCTGTGCTATGCGGCTGCTTCCCACTAGCTATCTATTTTACATTTGGTAGTGTATATATGTACATGACACTCTCTCACTTCGTCCCAGCTTACCCTTTCCCCCTCCCCGTGTCCTCAAGTCCATTCTCTACGTTTGCATCTTTATTCCTGTCCCTGCCCCAAGGTTCTTCAGAACCTTATTATTTATTTTTTTAGATACCGTATATATGTGTTTGCATATGGTATTTGTTTTTCTCTTTCTGACTTACTTCACTCTGTATGACAGACTCTCGTCCATCCACCTCACTACAAATAACTCAATTTCATTTCTTTTTATGGCTGAGTAATATTCCATTGTAATATATGTGCCACGTCTTCTTTATCCATTCATCTGTCGATGGACACTTAGGTTGCTTCCATGTCCTGGCTATTGTAAAAAGAGCTGCAATGAACATTGTGGTACATGACTTCTTTCTGAATTATGGTTTTTTCAGGGTATATGCCATGTAGTGGGAGGTTCCTTAAAAAACTAAAAATAGAACTACCATGTGACCCAGCAGCCCTCGCTTATAAATCTCTTTCTCATAAGCCTGGCCAGATGGGGTTTCTATTGTGTGCAAGTGAAAAACTGTAACTTATAGACTTCCTTGAGTGTTTTAACTTTTTAGGTTATTATCACATGATTTTATTGCAAACATAAATAATTTCCACTGTGCCCCCAATATCTTTAGATTCCTAAAACAGAGACAAAAGTAGGATATGGTTCACCTTTCCTTCAAAGGCAAATGTAGTTTCTCAGTGCAGTTTATCGAGATCACTTGGTTTTATCTTTTTCATTCCAATAGATGGTCCCAGGATATTGAATGATAATTCTTGACAGGACATTTGGTGCAAGAGGATGAAGAAGTGCGTTTTTTTTTTTTTTTTTTTTTTTTTTTTGCCGTACGCGGGCCTCTCACTGTTGTGGCCTCTCCCGTTGCGGAGCACAGGCTCGGGACGCGCAGGCTCAGCGGCCATGGCTCACGGGCCCAGCCGCTCCGCGGCATGTGGGATCTTCCCGGACCGGGGCACGAACCCGTGTCCCCTGCATCGGCAGGCGGACTCTCAACCACTGCGCCACGAGGGAAGCCGTCTTACTGCCTTCTTAATGAAGCATGATATTGGATGGCGGGGAAGAAAGACACCCAGCGGTTGGACATCTGAGCTCTAGTCCTGGCTTTTTAGGACCTTAGTCAGGTCACTTCAGTTCTCTGAGCCTCAGTTTCTTAATCATAAAACCATTAGAACAGCTGAGATGTACCCCAGATACAGAGGTCCTTGAAATGTTTAAAAGCCCAGGAAAGATAGGTGGTTTGATGGCTGTAAGCAGATGCCCAGAAATTCCACTAAGCCCAGTTTGAGAACACTGCTCTTGAAGTGTGTTTCGGGGTGGAACCACTCTTGAGATTATTCTAGCTCAGTCTAAATTTGTGAAAGCTGTGGGTGTTTTGCTCTTGAAAAATCTGTTTTCTTTGCCTTCTCTTTGCTTGAAAATCCTTTCTGTTTGTGGCTTCCCATTCTTGGCCGTTCACCAGCGGCAGAGACAGAGGAGATGTAGACAGGTGAAGCCAGGGTGCTGTTGTGTTCCCCAGCGGAGTGCTTTGACAACTGAAGACAAACCCAGTTCCTTCTCAGCAGCTCGATTCCTTCTCCAGATAGGTTTCCTTCTTTCTTCCGAGCTGTCGAGCAAACCTAACCTGGAGTGGGATTCTCAGATTCCTCTGCCCTCAGCTGAATTGAGCCACACAGGGCTTTCTTGTGGTAGAAAGTTGCCTCTTTGATTTGCACCTTGAAGACCCCTGGGTGCAGCTGCAGGTTGGCTGCAGGGTGTGAGGCTGCCTGTGAGAGCTGGTCCAGGTCGTCCCTGGAACTGGTGTTTCCCAGAATTCCAGTTTTCCCATCCCTACCCACCACCCCAAACTCTTTTTCCCTTACTATTTTCATTTCAATTGATACCCATTTTTGGGGGGGCAATACATTTATCTCAAAATAAAATCTTACATTGCTCCCTCAAGGCAGAAGATAATCTCTTGATTTTATGGCTTTATTTTTTTTCTAGTACACATTAAAATAGATGTGTAGCTATGGTAGGAATGAGTTTGTCACCTAAACCTATTTCCCTTGGGAATCCTGACCAGAGAGACTGGGCAGTTGGCATTGTCTTTTTCCCACGAGATTTCACTATTTCTTCCGGCTGTATGTAACACCAGTACTGCCGTTCAATTAATATTTTTCTTTAAATCAGCTCCTATTTTTCTTGAATTCACCTCTAACAGGAACTTTATATCTCTTCTATAAATAGAAAACCAGTATCATTTGCTGTAAATAGAAGGCAACCGTAATAATAATTATGCACAAAAGCCAGTGTTGTAACGTTCAAGCAAGAAGGTGGCAGGCTCTAAAATGCCTTGATTTGGGGGCTCATTAGTTTTCTCTGTTTAAAAGGGAGATTTGCAAGTGTTGGAGGAGGTTAAAGACATTCAGACGCTCAACTGGAACTTTCTACCTTTCTTCATCAAAAGGCTTGATAAAAATTAGAAACTCTCTTTTTTCCAACTCAATATTATTTAATATTATGTCCTTGTCATGCCACCTAAGATAGTCTCATGTGCCCTTAGGTGTTTGTCCCACGTCCTGAAAACACAGTTAAAAATAAAATTGAAAAAAAAACACATTTAATTTCAGGCATTTAAAAAATTGAATGAGTTGCAAGTATTTTAAAATTGGGCGAGATGAAAGCTTGGTTTTTATCTCTGTTCCTTCCTGACTACATCTGATGGGATGAAAAAACTGTATGTGGCCTCTTGAGAGTTGGATGTCCAAGGGTGGAGGGGCCCTGGCCCCTAGCTCTTTGCCTCCCATCTCTGGGCTGTCGAGCGAAGCGCCCTTTAGCCCCTTGTTTCCCATCCTGCCAAGGGGCTTGGCAACTGGAGGCTGCCTGATGGACCCTGTTGTTGGTGTTGGTTGATGCCCTTGCACTTTCTGTCCAGAAGGAGCCTTTTTAGTAACAGGGAGCCAGAATGTTCTAGGTCATGTGACAACAGATGCCGATAAAATTTGTGTTCCACACAGACCTGATGTAACTCTCAGGCTACAGTTTCCCAGGGGAAAACACCATTATTGTTGTGACTTTCCTGTACTTTAGAGTAGGTTTGGCAACTAAAAGAAATACGAGGGATTTATTTGAACAAGTTTCCAAGGAATGCCAGGGTCTTAATAGTATGTTTTTCATTTAACCCATGGGAGGCCGATCAGTGTCATATACTGTTTGTCTTGAGGGAGATTCATTCATTTATTAACTCAACAAATATTTGAGTGCTTTCCGTTTGCCAGGTACTCTTATTGTGCTGACTCTGTAGTGGGGAAGGATGTAGTTCTCTGATCTCGTGGAGCTCATATCCTCATAGGTGAGGCCCTTGGTGTTCTGGTGTTTATGGTGGTCCTATTTTCTGCACCAAACAAGAACTGGAGTGCTTGCTGGTTTTGAATGGAGCCAAGTCCAGATGGACCCACAGTGGGAGGGAGGGAAGGTCAGCTCCCTGGTGAGGAGAGAGAATATCTGGCCAAGAATGGTCTGGACATGGGTCAGCATTGGGACTCTTGATGTCTTCTGAATCGGGAAGCGGTGTATTAAAAGTGATTTTGTACGACAGTCTCTAGGTCCATCCACATCTTTGTGGAATCTAGAAAAATGGTACAGATGAACCGGTTTGAAAGACAGAAACAGAGACATAGATGTAGAGAACAAACATATGGACACCAAGCGGGGAAAAGTTGGGTGGGATGAACTGGGAGATTGGGATTAACATATATACACTAATATGTATAAAATAGATAAGTAATGAGAACCCGCTGTGTAGCATGGGGAACTCTACTTCACTTTGCTGTACTTTGCTGTTAGTAAACTAACACTGTTTACTAACATTGTAAAACAGCTATACCCCAGGAAAAAAGAAAATAAAAGTGATCCTGTAGCATTGCCGGCTAATGGAAAAATGCCCATCACAGAAGAGCAAATTAGTAGAGCCTGCTTGCTTTCGCATGTTTGCTCTTAACAGTTGGTTGCCGTTTGTTCTCTACTTAATGATTTGCTTGTTGCTGTTTAAAACGCCTGTGGACACAAGACAGGGTACATCAATGAGTGAAGAGGCTGAATCCGGTGAGATGGGCGTAATGACGGAGTACTGGCAGAGCTAAGTGGGCACAGCCAGTGCCAGGCTCCGGGGTGCGAATAATCTTGCCTTTCAGGAGGAAGAGAAAGGGGGAGGGTGTTCCCAGATCCAATCCTATCTGATTAAGTTTTTGCTTCTGCAGAGATAAGAACCCTTCACCAGATGAAGGCACCTCGGAGATGCAGTTTTGGTGTCGCAACAAGCAGTGTCATGATCCAGCTGGTATCACACTGGGAACTGTTGCCCAAGTTTGAAATAAATCTCCAGCTCTCTAAGACGTGGGGCTTCTTGTCTTATATGCTTCCGGATGTTTATTTTTTAAAAAGTTAAAGTGTAATTGGTTTATCATGTTGTGTTAGTTTCAGGTGTACAGCAAGGCAATTCAATTATATATATATTCTTTTTCAGATTCCTTTCCATTATGGGTTATTACAAGATATTGAATATAGTTCCCTGTGCTATACAGTAGATCCTTGTTGTTCATCTATTTTATATATAGTAGTGTGTAGCTGTTAATCCCAAACCGCTAATTTATCCTTCCCCCCTTTCCCTTTTGGTAACCATAAGCTTGTTTTCTATGTCTCTGAGTCTATTTCTGTTTTGTAAATAAGTTCCTTTGTATCATTTTTTTAGATTCCACACATAAGGGATATCATATGGTATTTGTCTTTGCCTGACTTACTTCACTTAGTATGATAATCTCTAGTTGCATCCCTGTTGCTGCAAATGGCATTATTTCATTCTTTTTTATGGCTGAGTAGTATTCCATTGAATATATGTACCACATCATCTTTATCCATTCTTCTGTCGATAGACACTTAGGTTGCCCCCCGTCTTGGCTATTGTGAATAGTGCTGCTATGAACATTGGGGTGCATGTATCTTTTTGAATTATAGTTTTCTCTGGCTACATGCTCAGGAGTGAGATTGCTGGGTCATATGGTAGTTCTATTTTTAATTTTTAAAGGAACCTCCGTACTGTTCTCCATAGCGGCTGTATCAATTTACATTCTCACCAACAGTGTAGGAGGGTTCTGTTTTCTCCACACCGTGAATGTGTAATGTTTATAATTTGTCTCTGAAGGCTGTTTCTGAAGAGATGACACACAGTTAAAAAGTCTGCTGGACAGGGGAGACTGTGCCTAAGACAGTTCTGAACACCCTGAGCTGCGTTATCCAAGGCTTTGAATATCCCAGACAGAAATCTGGTCTCTTTACAGTACTTGCTTTTTGCCCCCTCAGGGTGCATTCATGACCCATTGCATAGGAAGTCTTGCTTTTGAAAGGAAGATTAAGAAATATGGTTGCTTCTCACTTTCCAAGTCTCTGTAACTTTGGAGCTTATTTCACAGACACAGCTAGAAATACAGGAGCCTAGAACACAGGTACCCAGCGGGGTTCTCTGGTTGTTCATTCATCAGAGAACAGATGGGTCTCTGGTCTGTGTGCAGAGGACAGAATTGTCCCCGGCAGGACGCCAAGCAAGGCAGTGTCGCCTGCAGCTTGGTCTCCCTGGTCTTTGACGCTACCACAGTTACCGCAGTTGATAACTGGTGTGTCACCCAGCTTCTGTAGGATCTGAACTAATGGCTCATTTCTTGGTCGCAGCAGCATTAAAACAGGGATTTGACTGAAGGATCGTGTGTGTGTTTGTGCATGTGTGTGTATGTATGTGCTTGACTCTGTGTCAGCGTGGTCTTGGGAGATGGTGTTCCTGGGCTGAGTAAATGGAGGAACACTGTCCTGGGGTGGAGAGAGCAGAAACTACTCTGGGAACACCTCCCAGAGAGCAGCCTCGGGGCTGCAGAGCCGCTGCATTTCAGTGGATACAAGTGGAGTTACGTACGGGACACAACCGAGTGAGTGGAAGGGCTTGTTACCAGAGGGCTCCTTCGACGTGTTGAAGGCAGAGGTTTCTCACGGGCATCCCCTTAGGTTGGGACGTGTGAGTTAGTTACCTGTTCACTGTAGTATCCACCTGTCCAGTTACTCACCTTTATACCTGCCTGGTCCCTGGAGGCACTTGAGTTTACAGTCATGGGTCAGAGGAGCTGGGACCTGGGTACCTTCTAGAAGCCTCCTAGCCCCAAGGCTGGCAGAGAAGTAGTAAAGACATCCCCCACGCCCACCCCCACCCCGGACCGGAGGGGCCACGGGGGCCGCAGTGACGGACATCTCAGGGACGGTCGGTGAAGAACGGAAGTTCTCCTAGCCCTCTGTCCCCTCCCATCCTTGTCCATCCACAGAATCCCACTCCTCCTTCATCCCTGGCAAGACTACTTTCAGTTTTTATTTTTAAACCAGCCTGGCCAAATGGGGCTGAGAATCAAAATTAATTTGAATTTTAGGAAGTAATGAGTTTGTGGACTGAGGGTCATACCTATTACACGTCTTGCCCCCCATCCACGGGCCGGTAGGAGGTGGAACAAAGTGGAATAAGTTGTCCACCTTTCCCCCGAGGCTAGCTGTTATTTCATGAGGACAGGTTAGGTTGATGATGGTTAGAAGGTGCACGGAGGGGGCGAACGCATACTTGTTTGTCATGTGCCAGGTCAGGCATTGTACTGTGGGGTGTAAATACATTCACGCATTGAATACTGAAGGCTACCATCCAAGTGGGCACTTTAATCCCCATTTTATAGACAGGAAACAGGCCCAAAGAGGTTAAAATAATTAGTGTTAACTTACACAGATAGAAAGTAGCAAAACTTGGCTTTGAACTAAGGCATCAGGGTCTGGAGGTGTGCTCTTAACTCCTCTGTTGCAGTGCTTTTTCAGGCGTTTTCCATCTGGATAAAAGGGACCCTGTGACAAAGCGAGAGAGGCATGGACGTATATACACTACCAAACGTAAGGAAGATAGCTAGTGGGAAGCAGCCGCACAGCACAGGAAGATCAGCTCGGTGCTTTGTGACCGCCTGGAGGGGTGGGATAGGGAGGGTGGGAGGGAGGGAGACGCAAGAGGGAGGGGGTATGGGAACATATGTATATGTATAACTGATTCACTTTGTTATAAAGCAGAAACTAACACACCATTGTAAAGCAATTATACCCCAATAAAGATGTTAAAAAAAAAAAAAAAAAAGAAAAAAGGGACCCTGGAAGATGTTTGGAGCACTTCACCTGACAAACAGCCCGGAGGACGAAAAGCCCTCGCCCTCGGGGGCGGGGCTGGCTGGCGTCCTCCTGGGAGGAGCCGTGAGCTGGGACCCGTGACCACAGGGATGCAGCCCCGGTTCTGTGTCTGCCCACTTGTGGGATTGTGGGCGTGTGAATCGTTTCTCTGTGGCAGTTTCACAGGTTTTCACGAGGAACAAATGAGAAAGTCCTTGGCAAGCATTCGGGTGGTAACCGAATGTGAGGCGCTATTTCTGTGGCTGCTATAAGCCACACACGAGGATGGGGTCAGACTTCATCCCGGGGCCTCGAAATCCACGCCAGCTTCCCTGCCAGGCTCAGCCTGCCTCTGCGCCCGAATTTGCCACCAAGGCTCCAATACCAAGTTTGACTAGAGAGCCTTCATAATTAGCAACCATCTCAGCATCAGAGAGGTGCGGGCGTAGGCCTCTTCTGAGCGCATCTGCCTTAGGTTGAGAAGCAAAAGTGGCTTGGCCTGGACATCACTGCTCTGTTTCCTCCTGTGTTGGATGAAACCCGGTCATTCCAGTTACGGGGACCCACTGCATTGCTTGCGTGATTGATTAATTCGACAAGTGTGCACTGAGTACCACGTGTGTGCAAAGCAGCGTATGAAGTGGAGGATGTGATCAAACAAGCCCGATGTGGTCTCTGCTGGTGTGAGTCTTCCAGTCTCGGGCACCATAATATATATAGAAACTTACACAGATACTTATTTAGTGTTAGCTGTGATAAGTGCTGGGAAGGGAAAATCGAGGTGCCATAAAAGAAAAAAACTAACTCAGTCCTGTGTACCTGGGAAGGCTTCCCTGAGGAGGTGTTGATTAAGAATTGAAGGATGGAAAGGAATGATCTGGATAGTTGGAGGTGGAAGGTGGTGTGAGGGAAAAGTTTCAGGCATAAGGAAGAGTATTTGCAAAGGCCTGAAGCATTCAGGGTTCAGGTGGGAAAGAGCTGGTACCCCAAAGAGAATTTCATGGAGGGGCTTTGACTGAGTGGGGGCAGGGTCAAGGTGGTAACTGGCCCAAGGGTAGGGAGGAATTGCAGGAACCCAGGGAGAGCGGAGACTGGGGGACAGGTCTGGACCACAGGAGCTGTGCTCACAGGGAGGGGAGCTCAGCCACCGTCACCAGCAGGGAGAAGCCAGGGGTATTAATACCCCAACTTCTCTTCTCCCACCATCTAATCTCCTGCTGTGCCTTCTATTGATTGAACCCAACTGGAAGCCAGAGGGAGGGCAAGGGGACCTCCATTGATGCTGTGCACAGCTGTCAGCCTCTAGCGGTACTGGACAAGAAGAGAAGGATAGAAAAAGGGTCTGCAGGAGAAACAGAGACTAAGCAATATAGCCAGGTGCAGGGAAAGTCTGGGGCTTCCGAGGAACTGAGAAGGAACAGTAGGAAATCACAGAGGCACGATCCTAAAGAGAGAATTAAAATCGCACCTGCTAAGTGCTTAAAATTCAATCCTCATATGACACCTATGAGATGGCTTCTGTGCTTCCATCTTACAGATGAAGAAACTGGGGCTCAGAGAGGTTGAGTAGATCGCAGAGTGGATAAACGCTAGAGCCAGGATTTGAATCCAGGCAGTCTGGTTCCAGAGTTTGTGCTTTCAGCCACTATGCTATTAGCCACTGCCTCTACCAGGCAATTTTGTGATCTCTTAATCGTGGTCCAGACCATGCAGGGTCTTGTGGGATTTCAGGCTTTTTCTAACAAAGGTGGTAACCAGTGAAGAGTTTTAAGCTTGGAATTTTGATGGCTCAGGATTTGGAGCAGCTCACCTTGATTGCTCTGTGGCTTGTAGCAGTGGTTGCAGGGTGCTTACAGCAGTGACACACACAAGGACGATGGCAGGGGACTTGCTGATGGGCTGGATATGGGAGGCAGTTACAGAAAGGAGGCTGTCAAGGTTGACGCCCGTGTTTCTGGTTTCAGCGATTTGGTGGATGGTGGTTGCCCTGGACTGAGTGGTGGTTGCTATGGACTGAATGTTTGTATCCCCCTGCCTCCCCACCCTGCATTGATCTGTGAAAATCCCAAGCCCCAGTGCAATGGTATTTGGAGATGGGACCTTTGGGAGATACTTAGTTCATGAGGGTGGGGCTCTCACGATGAGATTAGTGCCCTTATAAGAAGAGACACGAGAGAGCTTTCTTTCCCCCTCTGCTCCCTGCCACGTGAGGACACAGCTGGAAGGCAGCTATCTGCAAACCAGGAAGAGGGCTCTCAGGAACTGAATCTCCAGCACCTTGATCTTGGGCTCCCTGGACTCCAGAACTGCAAGAAACAAATTCAGTCGTTTAAGCCACCCAGTCTGTAGTATCTTGTTATAGCATCCTGAACTAAGAGAGTGGTCTTTTCTCAAAGAGGACAAGAGAAGTAAGGTGGTTTTTGTTTTTATTTTTGGCTGAGTTGATCGTGAGTTCAGTTTTGGATGTGTTGAGTTTGATTTTCCTTTGAGACTTCTAAGAGGTGATTTCAAGTGTTCATTTAGCTATGCATTTGGGACTTAGAAAGTTCTGTGTTGTAAAAATAACTTTGTGGATCATCATACTCTAAAAGGTAGATGAAGTTGGGAAAATGGATTTGTGTGTGTGTGTGTGTGTGTGTGTGTGTGTGTATGTGAGGGAGAGGGAGAGAGAGAGAGAGAGAATTTATTTCTCAGGAGCTGTAAATACCAAGTTACTGAAAATTACTGACAAGTTTTCATGGAGAGGAGATATCCAATGTAGCAGGGTGATCCCTTGCTTGTGTCCAGGTTGGAGAGGAAAAAAATTCATAGTGGCTCACAGAATGCTTTAAACTACTATGAGGAAACGATTCTTTACTAGGCATTCGAACATTGATATCACTAAACATTCTTAAAAAAATAGGTTTGACAGAAAATGAGTTTAATTCCCTAAAAGGTCAGCTTATTTTTGAGTTATGAATTGAATTTTTATACCTTAGCTTTGTTTATTAATATTTGGGATGGATATCACAAAGGGAGAGGATCTCTGATTGTTTCTGTAGATTCCCTTTATTTAATATTTGCTCTCTGTGCTCACAAGGACTTGGAAATATTGAACATCCTTTCACCATCTGTTCTCCTGTCCTTGCATCACAGGTGGTAACTTTATATGTGTATCTCTGTGAACTTTGGGAGGATTTTATTTGGTACTCTGAGTGGTAGAAATGTCAGAACCTGGCTGTTTTTGTCAGTGCACTTTCGAATGCAAATAGAAGAAACCCAACTCAAAGTGGCTTGAAGGGAATTTACTGGCTCATGTAACTGAAGGACAACCTCAAGTCTGGCTGGATCCAAGTGCTTATACAGTGTAACCGGGAAGCCATCTCTTTCCACCTCTTACCTTTGCTTTCCCCTACTGGTTTCATTCTCAGGCAGGTGGTAGGCTCTTGCAACACTTATTGCTTAGTGAGAAGAGAGCTGGGCTCAACTCTCCCTGAAAAATTCTGGGTTATATGTCTATTTCTGGGCCGATCAATTCAGGGGATGGGATATGCTGATTGGTTTGGTTGAGTCATATGCTTCCTCCTTGAACCAATCACTGTCCAGAAGGACTCAATGCTTTGAATGGCTACACATACCAACTCCTGAAGCCAAGGGTGGGGTCAGCCTAGCCTGACGTACCTGGACTGAGCATAAGTCGCTCCCAAGGGAAGTCTAGGTAGGAGCTGCATCAGAAGAGGAGGGTGGACGCTGGGTAGACTCTACTTGTCCATCTGGTCTTCTGTGGATCAGATGACCAGGGTTGGGAACTTGTTGGATAACTCTCGTGACAGCTTTTCTGCACTTCTCGGTCTGTTCTGGAGCATTTTAACACCGAGGGATGGTTCTTTGAAATGTCAGCATTTAGAGCTGGGATGGGGTCACCACATGGGCATTCCTGTCACCACCACCAGCATAGTGAACCCTGCATAGTTGCTATATGCCAGGCTCCATTCTAAGCATCTTGTATATACCGTCTCCATTTAATCCTTGCAATGACACTGTGCTGTAGTACTATTATTAATAGTCCCATTTTACAGATGAGGAAACTGAGGCACAAAGAGGCTAAATGACTTTTCCAAGGTCACACAGCAAGAGTCCAGGTGTGTTCTCTTGTGTCCTTTTTTCTTTCTTTCTTAGAGTCCAAGTTTTAAGTCAGAAATGTGGTCTTAACTTCACTCTTCTGTCTGTCTGTTTTGTAGGACTGTCTGTTTCTCCTGCACAGAGTAGGTGGTTAATGCCTGACATGTGGTAGATATGCAGTGTGTAGACCTTAAATTAAATCAAATACCTCTCAGTCACATTTGAATTCCAAAGCCCTGAGGCTGACTGTATCTGCTTTCCAAAATCCCTTTCATTTCAAAACTGTTTCTGGTTCTTAATGGCCGTACATTGACTAATCCTAGGTTCCCATAAAACAGTATTACCTTGCTAGCTGGATCATGAGAGGCCATTAATCGGGCCCTGAGAAATTATCAACCTCCCTGCTCCTGCCGCGTGGGTCGCTCGGGTGTGTGTGTGTGTGTGTGTGTGTGTGTGTGTGTGTGTTTCTCTGTTTTGCGTGTGTGTTTTGAACAGCTCTGCTATCAGAGAGGCGCACATTGTCTTTAACTTCGCTCTGTGGGACATGATCAGAGACAGTGGTTGGGAATCAGAGGGTAAAGCTTTCTGTGTTTTGTTGTGTCAGACGTTTAAAGGTGATCTGAAGGTGGACTGGTTTTCATGGTGGGAGCCAACACTTGGGGCTTTGCAGAGAAGTGAAGGGATGAACAGACTATCTTCCTGATGGTACCACCATAACGGTCTTGGAATTGTGGCACACGTTGGCTTCATGGCTGTGACAGCACATCCAGAATTTGTAGGGGGGCTGCTTCCCCTCCTGTCCACTGACACTGAACAGTCAGCATGTGCTTCACATGGGGACAGGGGCAGAGCAGTTAGCGGGTGTCTGCAGCTCAGCCCGGGCTCCAGTTTGCCCGGGAAAGCTATCCCAGGCGTTTGTGTTGGGGGCAGGTGGTGGTGGGGATATCATCTCTACAGGGGCTGAAAAATCAGATGTCTACGGTGTTTCTTAGTGGGGGCACTGTGGGCATCTGGAGTGGGGCAGGACTGTTCCATTCACAGCAGGGAAATCAGCATCTCTGGCCCTAATCCTTTATTTATTAATTTTTTAAAAGATCTTTTTGATGTGGACCATTTTTAAAGTCTTTATTGAATTTGTTACAATGTTGCTTCTGTTTTATGGCCCCGAGGCATGTGGGACCTTAGCTCCACGACCAGGGCTCAAACCTGCACCCCCTGCATTGGAAGGCAAAGTCTTAACCACTGGACTGCTAGGGAAGTGCTCCTAATCCTTTAAATGCCAGCATTCTCATCTGAGTCTCGGCCGGGGAAGAACCGGCTTCCATACGAACTGGCGTTGGTGGCAGAGTGTATCTCCTTGCTATTGTAGGACCGAGGGCCCTGGGTTTTTACTGGCTGTTGGCCCTCAGCTGCTAGAGGCTGCCCAGGCTCCTTGTCACATGGGTGTCCCAACATGGCTGCTTACTTCTTCAAAGACACCCGGGAGGGAGATTCTCTGGAGCTGGTCTGCTTGCAAGATGGAGTCTTATAAAATGTAATGGAACCATGGAATGACATTTCATCTCTTTTATCATACTATTCCAGCTAGAAGCAAGTCACAGGTCCTCCCCACACTCAAGGGGAAAGGATTCAACAAAGGTATGGTCACCCGGAGTCGGGGGTCATCGTGGACCACCCCAGAGTTTGTCTGCCACACACGGTATGGCCCAGAAACAGTTAAGTGGCTAAGTAAGACACGCTCTAGGCTGGATCCAATCTTTTTTTTTTTTTTTTTTGCTGGTTTTGGATGTCTGGGGCCAAGGCAGGATTTTGGATGTGCTTATCTTAATGCCTTAGGAAGTGTGAAGAAGGGAGTGATTCGTCAAATTTCCGATTTGTCAAGAGCTATACGTATAGTTTGCTTAATTTTTAACTTTCTTGGGTGAAAGATTAAATTAACAAGTGAGACGAGAGAGGGGAGCTAGCCCCATGGGAATCAGCGTGTGTGACTTTGGGAACGTTCTCACTTGCATAAAGGTCCCACTTTGCATGTCCCTGTTCTCGGGGCTGAAATCCACGCCCTCCAACAGTCTGCTCTGTTGGATGTGATTTTCCAGCACTGGTTGTCTGTCTGTCCTTCAGGCTGGCTCCTGTTCCCTTTCTGGCTGAGACCAAAAATATCTGTCCTCAACATCCAGGTTCAGCCACCTGGATCGGAGGGAGCCCCACCTGCCCTGTAGTTGTGAGCATGGTGGCCTCGCCTTGACTCTTTCCCCTGCCCTGTAATCTGTCCAAGTTTACATCGTGGTCTGACATGAGCCCTCAGCAGAGCCTGCCTTCGCCAGCCTCCAGGTGCCTAGTGGGAGAGGTGCACATCTCTCTCTGTGGTTAATTTATCACAGAGAAAGTGGTTTGCCGGGGAATCCAAATTAAACGTATCTTTACACATCCTCAGAGTGCTCCAGCGCCCAGGGCTGGGCTTCTCTCAGAAAGTGATTCGAACACCAGATGTTCCCTGGCATTACTCTCCTCGACAGAACGTGATTGTCTGAAATGTGTCCCAAGCACTCTTATCCAAAGAATGTTCTGGGGACCCCCTGCATCAGAATGGCAGCCTGTTTGAAAACAGCACAGTTGGGTTCCGCCCCAGACTTGCTGGATCACAAGCTTTGGAGGTGGGATCCAGATACCTGTAAGTAGTTGATTCTCATGTGCTTAAAAGCCCGAGAACCTCTGGTCCATGGGGTTCCAGTGCCTCCCTCCTGTGACCATGGTAGCTTTTGTCCCTTACTGGACATCTTCCGCCCTCAGTCTGATATTTATGGAGCGCCCAGAGACAGATGACACCTTAGATAGAGACCTTTCATTCTACCAACATTTAAGCACCTCCAGTTTCCCAGGCGTGGCTCTCAGAACCATGGATAATGCAGGAAACAAAACATGAAAAGAAGAAAACAAAAAAACCCTCCCCACTCTCCTGGTGCTTCCATCCAGTGGGGGAATGCAGAGAATAAACACGGGAAGCAAAGTTTGGGAGTATGAAATAGGGCTTTTTCTTTCGATCGGGTGGTCTGGAAAAAGCTCAAAGAGATGACATTTGCCCAAACCTGAAGGAAATGAGGGAGTGACACCCACTCTCCTGTGGGTGTCAGGGGAGACCCTTCCAGGCAGAGGGAACAGCAAAAACAAAGGTTTAAAGACAGGAAGACACATGCTGTTTTAGGAACCACGAGGAAGCGTATTTCACACCATAAAATATGCATTTTTTAGACCATTGCCATTTAAAGCTACAGGTAAGTTATGGGAAGTGTTTCTTTAATTTGAGAATATTTGGCCAATGAAAATTAATCCACTGTAAATGGGAACGTAAACTCATGTAGAAAATCTTGAGAAAAAGGAAACGCGATTGGGATTTTTCTTCTTCCTTGAGAAATGAAAGAAAGATACACAAACAAGTTTGTCTTATCTTACAGTAAACAAAATTCGGGCTCAGTAACTCCCTTTCTGTGCCGCTCGGAACAAAGCATGCATTGCCCGTTGACAATTTTTTTGTCGTTATTTCCCTCCAATTTTATATAACTGCACAGTATTGCATTTTTCATTTCACACTTGACATTGCCAACAGGATCACAAAAAAGGATCAACTTAGCGGAAGTATTTCAGGGCTTTCCCCCAGTTTCCCAAGAGCTTCACTCTGCCTTGCTATTCAGACTGCTCTCTTTTGAAGCACTTATCTTTTCTTGTTTGATTTTTCCCTCCTTCACTTGTGAACTGTCAGTAGATACGTCTTGAGGGGTGGTTGGTGGAGCTCTGCTGGATCCTCTTTCTCTGTAGCTTTGCTGGCATTTGTCAGTCCTCCAATGCTACGAGATTCGGTGGTTTCGCTCTGCAGTAGGTGTGCATTGCGTTTGCGTTGTATTTATAGCGGGCGATCAGCAGCGCCTGACAGCCCACCCTTACCACAGGCAGAGATGCTGCAGCAGGGCTGCGGTAGGTGTCACTGTCAACCAAGGGTCAAGTGAGAGTGGGGACTGACTTCCTTAAGGCTCAGTTCATCAACAAATATTGATAGTTTCTTAGTCTGCCAATGTATTCTCCTCTATGTAATCCCTTAACTTCAAGAATACAGAAAACAAATAGTTGTATAACGAAGACCCTATGAAGTATGAATGTAAGGTTTTTTTGGTGAATGTCAGGAAGTAGTTGTTATATAAATGAGCCAGAGATGGTCCCTGTAGGTTGGCCCCTGTGTTGTTTATTTCTTCATAGCAGACTGGGACCTGTTAGCTCAGGAGCCAAACTCAGTTTTTTACACATCTAATTGTTTTAAATATACCCTAAATAAGCCTATTTTAGCCATTAAAGCCTGCTCTGCATACCCTGCAAAACTGTTCCCGGTGTCTGTTAGCCATAGACCCTGTAGCTGTAAGACCTCAAGCTGCAGCTGCCCTTTGGAGCTGTTTGACCTGGAGGACTTCCCACAGTGCTGCCGAGTGACATGTAAGCGCCCTCTCTGATCCTCTTCTCCCTGGGGTTCCCTGCCCTCTTCCCCTTCTGGCTAGTGGCCCTCATGCCATGTCATTTGGAAGGTCTTAGGCTATGAGGGACTTACGCATCACACAAACTTGTCGAATTGCCGCCTAGGTAAAGCTTGTTGCATGCTACTGCCACCTTGTGGTCATATCTTTCCCTTGCTCAGCCCCCAAATCCCTCAAGCTCATTACCGTGCTGAGACCATTAATCGCTGTCACAAGGTTTATGATTATTGTAGTTTTTAAATAAACAAGAGTTAAGAATATCACCAAGCCTAAAAATATTTCTCTAAAACAAACTTAATGAATATTCAAGACATGGATTTTTCTGGGCTTAGATTGTTCCAACAAATAGAATCTAAAATTGGGAAGGATTTGGACTAAGAACTGGGATTTTGGAACAATTTTGTAACTTGTGTGTAGGAGGGAGGCAGAACCTCAGTAATTTGGCTTCAGGCTTGTGGTTTTGATTCCTACCATCCATTTCTTCTGTTGTAACTCGAATTTCCTTTTGGGAGCCACTCCCTGCTATCCCAGATGGGATTAATGTCACTCTTAGGGCAGGACGGTCCTTGTCTGGGTAAACCAATAAGCATTGTTCCTTTCACCCCCCCCTAGGCCACAGTTATAGGTCCAAGGTTGAGTACTCAGTCAAATTCAACCAATGAAAACCTGGCTCCAGGAGTCTGTTCTAGGAGAGTCTTGCTTTTCCCTTGCGGATGAGGCGGTGAGTTCAAGAGCTGTTGGCAGCCACGCTGTGACCACAAGAAGAGAGCCTATCGGTGCGCAAAACCCGCATATGTGAGACCTGAACAGAGTCAGGTGCCTAGGGAAGTGGGGACATCATTTGAACCTTTGTGGTGAGCCACTTCTAAAGCTGGTCCTACTTCTGGACATTGAAGTAGACTAGACATGAACCAGAATTGGATTATTTCTTTGGTCAACTACAATCACAGAAAATTTCTGAGACTCTGTCAGGTGCACACTGATGTCCTTTGAACCCAAAGTGTCGAGGGTTCAAGTGTAGAGTAACCTCTATGGAAAAAATAAATAAAAGGATTTACTACGGCAAATGGAGGGTTTGCGCCGTCTTGGGATATGAGAGGAATTTCCTGCCAAGGAAAGGAGTAAAAATCAGGGAAATCATATCTAGAGAGGAGGTGGCTGGGGTCCTGCGTGGAGACTTAGAGCAGTTACAAAGGACACCTCACAGGGAGGGGGCTTGATGCCTGAGTGTATGATCTCTGGGGAGTATGCAGTAGTTCATGGTGAGAAAAATCATAATAGCTATAGCGCTGATCACTTTCTTTGTCCCAGGTGTTCTTCTAGGCACTTTATACACAGTGATTCACTTAATCTTCATACAGACTACACTATAGGTGGATATTATTATTACACACATTTTGTAAACGAGGAAACTGAGTCACAGATGTTCAGTGATTGGTATCCAAACTCTCACGGTTAGTTCATTGTCATCATCACTAACTCCACCACCTCCCTGACCTTCATCCTTAGAAGCATCCAGCTCTCCTAGGCAGGTAGGAATGCCTGGTGCTCCATAACCATCCAAAGGCAAAAATAATTAGAATGTATTTCTTTTGGGTAAGAGATAGTTAGGGAGTTTGGGATTGACACACACACACTGCGTTATTTATTTATTTATTTATAACATCGTTATTGGAGTATAATTGCTTTACAATGGTGTGTTAGTTTCTGCTTTATAACAAAGTGAATCAGCTATGCATATACATATATCCCCATATCTCCTCCCTCTTGCATCTCCCTCCTCCCACACTCCCTATCCCACCCCTCTAGGTGGTCACAAAGCACCGAGCTGATCTCCCTGTGCTATGCGGCTGCTTCCCACTAGCTATCTATTTTACCAAAACTAGCTATCTATTTTACATTTGGTAGTGTATATATGTCCATGCCACTCTCTCACTTCGTCCCAGCTTACACTTCCCCCTCCCCGTGTCCTCAAGTCCATTCTCTAGTAGGTCTGTGTCCTTTATTCCCGTCTTGCTGCAACCTAGGTTCTTCATGACCTTTTTTTTTCTTAGATTCCATATATGTGTGTTAGCATACGGTATTTGTTTTTCTCTTTCTGACTTACTTCACTCTGTATGACAGACTCTAGGTCCATCCACCTCACTACAAATAACTCAATTTCGTGTCTTTTTATGGCTGAGTAATATTCCATTGTATATATGTGCCACATCTTCTTTATCCATTCATCTGTCGATGGACACTTAGGTTGCTTCCATGTCCTGGCTATTGTAACAGAGCTGCAATGAACATTTTGGTACATGACTCTTTTTGAATTTCTCAGGGTATATGCCCTTTAGTGGGATTGCTGTGGTCCTATGGTAGGTCTATTTGTAGTTTTTTAAGGAACCTCTGTACTGTTCTCCATAGTGGCTGTATCAATTTTACATTCCCACCAGCAGTGCAAGAGGGTTCCTTTTTCTCCACACCCTCTCCAAGCATTTATTGTTTGTAGATTGTTTGATGATGGCCATTCTGACTGGCGTGAGATGATATCTCATTGTAGTTTTGATTTGCATTCTCTAATGATTAGTGATGTTGAGCATTCTTTCATGTGCCTCTTGGCCATCTGCATGTCTTCTTTGGAGAATTGTCTATTTAGGTCTTCTGCCATTTTTGGATTGGCTTGTTGTTGTGTTTGATATTGAGCTGCATGAGCTGCTTGGAAATTTTGGAGATTAATCCTTTGTCAGTTGCTTCATTTGCAAATATTTTCTCCCTTTCTGCGGGTTGTCTTTTCGTCTTGTTTGTGGTTTCCTTTGCTGTGCAAAAGCTTTTAAGTTTCATTAGGTCCCATTTGTTTATTTTTGTTTTTATTTTCATTTCTCTAGGAGGTGGGTCAAAAAGGATCTTGCTGTGATTTATGTCATAGAGTGTTCTATGTTTTCCTCTAAGAGTTTGATAGTGTCTGGTCTTACATTTAGGTCTTTAATCCATTTTGAGTTTATTTTTGTGTATGGTGTTAGGGAGTGTTCTAATTTCATTCTTTTACAGGTAGCTGTCCAGTTTTCCCAGCACCACTTATTGAAGAGGCTGTCTTTTCCCCACTGTATATTCTTGCCTCCTTTATCAAAGATAAGATGACCATATGTGCGTGGTTTATCTCTGGGCTTTCTATCCTGTTCCACTGATCTATATTTCTGTTTTGTGCCAGTACCATACTGTCTTGATTACTGTAGCTTTGTAGTATAGTGTGAAGTCAGGGAGCCTGATTCCTCCAGCTCTGTTTTTCTTTCTCAAGATTGCTTTGGCTATTCGGGGTCTTTTGTGTTTCCATATAAATTGTGAACATTTTTTGTTCTAGTTTTGTGAAAAATGACAGTGGTAGTTAGATAGGGATTGCATTGAATCTGTAGATTGCTTTGGGTAGTAGAGTCATTTTCACAATGTTGATTTTTCCAATCCAAGAACATGATATATCTCTCCATCTGTTTGTATCATCTAATTTTTTTCATCAGTGTCTTATGATTTTCTGCATACAGGTCTTTTGTCTCCTTAGGTAGGTTTATTCCTAGATATTTTATTCTTTTAGTTGCAGTGGTAAATGCGAGTGTTTTCTTAATTTCACTTTCAGGTTTTTCATCATTAGTGTATAGGAATGCAGGAGATTTCTGTGCATTAATTTTGTGTCCTCTGCAGGGAATTCTCTGCATGGGGCAGAGCAGGAGGGAAGGGGAGCAGGTTTTGGAGTCAGGGGATCTGGTTTCTAATCCTGGCTCTGTCACCGTCTAGCTCTGTGACTTCCAGCTGGTTGCTCCCTCGGGGGGTGTGAGGGTCACAGTTTGATCATCAGGACATTGGGAACAATAGTAATCAGACCATGGGTCTGCTTGGTCAAATTGCTCTGTGATCCGTGTATGTGGAAGAATGTGATAAGCCATTAAAGTGGCAAGTACTGGTAGAAATGAGGAGGTGCTCTTGACAGTGGGAGGACTCTGCTTATGGAGACATGCATTCTGGAGCATTCTCTCCAGTTGCCCCTTTGGCAGCAAGATGGAATGGCTGGAAACAGGGATACAATGAGACGCCTCTATTCATGGCTTGCATAAATTAATTCCCGGAACTTTGTGATGGCAAGAAAGAAAGCTTTGAGGAGTTAGCATATGTAGTCACCAGAATTCAACAGGAAAAACCATCCAGTTGGGACAAAGAATGGCGCCTGAATCTCTGGAGGGGGTCAGGAACGCCAAATGCAAGAGCGAGCAGGTGTATGTCTTAGCATCTGTGTAAGGTCCTATAAGAAGGGAGTACAGGAAGCAGAAACCTTAAAAAATTTAATTAGATACGCAAGTATTTGAGTCCCCTAATTCCACCCTGGGGTTCCTTATGGTAGGCAGCAAAATCAGGGGCTTTAGGACAACCCTTGAGTCCAGAACATTCTCTCCTGCTGCTTGAAATTCTGACTTTAGGGATTCCCTTCTTTGGGTCCTTTTTGGATTTTGATAAATCCTTTTTTAAAGTTTCAGTCGCTTCTGGGAGGGTCCATTCACCTGTTTTTTCTTCTTTTCTTTTTTAATGGAAGCAAATTTCACATAACATAAAATGTACCATTTCTAAGTGGATAACTCACTGCCGCTTAGTACACAATGTTGTGCAGACACGCCTCTATCTAATTCCAAGACATTTCTGTGACCCAAAAGGAAACCCCATACCTGTTAGCTAAGCAGCTACTCCTCGTTCTGCTCCTCCCAGCCCCTGGAAACCACTAATCTGCCTTCTATCTCTGTGGATTTACCTATTCTGGGTATTTTATGTAAACGGAACCATACAATACATGGCCTTTTGTGTCTCGCTTCTTTCACTTGGAATGATGTTTTTATTTTATTTTATTTTATTTTTTTTGCCGTACGCGGGCCTCTCACTGTTGGGGCCTCTCCCGTTGCGGAGCACAGGCTCGGGACGCGCAGGCTCAGCGGCCATGGCTCACGGGCCCAGCCGCTCCGCGGCATGTGGGATCTTCCCGGACCGGGGCACGAACCCGTGTCCCCTGCATCGGCAGGCGGACTCTCAACCACTGCGCCACCGGGAAAGCCCTGGAATGATGTTTTTGAGGTTCATCCACATTGTAACATGCATCAGCACTTCATTCCTTTTTGTGGCTGAGTAGTATTCCATGATACGTATATATCACATTTTGTTTATCCTTTCATCACGTGATGGGCATTTGGGTTGTTTCTGCCTTTTGGCTGTTGTGAACAGTGCCGCCATGAGGTGCACGTGCAAGGGTTTGCCTGAGTATCTGTTTTCAATTCGTTTGGGTCTCTATAAAGGAGTAGAATTACTGAGTCATATAGTAATTCTATGTTTAACTTTCTGAGCATCTGCAAAGCTGTTTTCCGCGGTGGCTGCACCATTTTACATTCCTACCAGCAGTGTACAGGGGTTCCCGTTTCTCCACATCCTTACCAACATTTATTATTTTCTCTTTTTTGATGATAGCCATCCTCGTGGGTACGATGTGGTGTCTCATGGTTTTGATTTGCATTTCCCTGTTGACTAATGATGCTGAGCATCTTTCCATGTTCTTGTTGGCCACGTATATCTTCTTTGAAGAAACATCTATTTTCAGATTGAGTTATTTGTCTTTTTTTGTTGTTGAGTTGCAGGAGCCCTTTATATATGCTGGATACTAGACCCTTATCAGAGATATGATTTGTGGATGTATCCTCCCATTGTATCCTTTCACCTACATTCATATGTTTTTAATTGCATCTTAGACCCTGCTATTATGTGTGGATTTGATTAATAAATCTCTTGGAGGGAATCTTTGCTTCTAAGTTCTTGGTGGCAGTGGAATGTCTGTCCTGATGGATCTGTCTTTGCTGATGCTCCTGTAACTCCTGCACACATACCATTTTTTGGCATCGTGGCATTCCTTTTGCCTTCTCTGTGGAAAAGGATGCCCAGAGCCTCACCGGGCATTTCTTATTAGTCCACAGGCCTCTGGGAAGCAGAGGGGGTTCAGGTACCTTCACAGCTAAGCATGTGCTGACCCTCTGCAGCATTAGTTCATGCACCCGGAAGTCCAATGACACCCTTTTCGTATTACTTACATTTAGTTAAGCACAGCAAGCAGCTTGGCTTTCCATGGCCCTGTCTTCCTCCTGATTGTTCTCCAGACAAGTCCACAGCATCTGGGCAAGTCCCAAGGCCATTGTGAGAACTTGGATGCTGCCTTGCAATCCCCGTGGTTACAGAGGAGATGTATTCTGGTTAGTAGCAACATGAAGATAGTTTTAGGAGCAGGGAAGAAACGGCAGACAATCCAGGCTGGGAACTCTCTTTGGCCTTTGCTCAGTGGCTGAAGCAGCTGGGGCCCTGGATTCTTCCTTGGGGAGTTGAGTTCTGCAAGCATCGTACCAGGCAGTCCTTGGCCACTTCAGCCTGCCTGAATGCTGTATTTCTTTTGCTCCTCTGAGGACCGCATGGTCCCACTGTTTCCTCTTCACAGTGTGATCAGTGCTGCCTGCCTCCCCCTTGGTGCCCTGGCTGGTGCCATCCCCTGGGCTGGCATAGCTCCTGCAGCCTCTCAGACCCTCCCACCTCATGGGGGCCCTTCCCCGTCCCCAGGGGAAGGACCGGGCCCCAGATTCCATCCATGCCTGCCAGACACATCTGTCTCGTCTCCGTCCCACGGGACCCCTGAAACAGAAAGCGATCTGGTTCCCAACACACCGATCAGACAGAAAATTAACAGACTTGGCAAAACGCTGGGGCTCCTACTTTGGGGCGCTTGTAAAAGTAACAGGACACTTAGTTTTCAAAGGAAAGGCATTATGGCCACTCTTCCCTTACATGTCCCAGAGGAAAGGGGAGAGCTGTTCTAACTCCCTATTTTTGCTCCCTGTTTTGAACTAAAATGGTCGTATACATATATATATATATATATATATATATATATATAATTTTTTTTTTCTACCCCACAGAATTAAGGCAGCAGCAGGTGTGAAAATAACCGCAGTGAGAGTCAGCAGCGAAGACCAGTGGGCAGTCCAGGAAGAAATTGACAATGACAGTGTTCAGACAGCAGCCACCCTCACCTGCGTGGGTCATCACCCGGACACACAGAGCAGGTAAGCGCTGAGATGCCCAAGGTACCTCGGCAGTGGTGGGTTGGGGGTGGCTGCAAATGCTGATAGGAAAGTAATGAGTGTATAAATAAAGTGGTGCCTCTGCATTTTTATTTTTTTGTGCCCTTTTTTTAAAAAAATTTTATTTTATTTATTTTTTTGTACAGCAGGTTCTTATTAGTTATCCACTGTATACGTATTCGTGTATACATGTCAATCCCAATCTCCCAGTTCATCCCACCACCACCCTCCCCCCCGCTCCACGTTCCCCCCTTGGCGTCCATACGTTTGTGCTCTACCTCTGTGTCTCTATTTCTGACCTGCAAACCGGTTCATCTGTACCATTTTTCTAGGTGCCTCTGCATTTAATGGGAGATGTGTTCCTTTGAATTCATCAGCTCAGCTCCGTCCTACAGCTTCTGAATGTATTATCGGATGTGCTACAGGATCAGGGCTTTATCCTTTCTGCTCTTTATACATCGATGACCTAATTAGGTTGGCAATCTCAAAAATTACCTGAACTCCTGTTTTGTCACAGTGCAGGGTTTGATAACCATTATTTTAAAATTCTATTATTGTTACTGTTATTGTTGGCAGTGAAGAGCTGAAGAATGAAGTGGGGAAAATAGAAATGATTTAGGAGGCAAGGGGGAAATGTACATTTTAATGAGTGAACTGAGGGTGCCTCTAGCTGTCACGTAATTGTCTCCCAGTGCTTAAAGGTAGTCGTTTTGCAGCTATCACACCTGGGTATTGGCGTGTGGCCTCGGGATGTGAAGTTGGGGAACTTGGCACTGCGGGCACGTCTTCTCCAGCTCCGATAGCAGCCTTGGGTTTTATGGGGCTGAGCTTGCCTGGGAAGCAGAAGGAGGTTCTTGCTAATAATCTTGCATCTGGGCTCCCAACAGGCAGAACGAGCTCTCACCCCTGTTGCCACAGTCTTTTCTACAGTCTCTTGGCCCCTCTTCTCTTCCCTTTTGACCGAGCAATGCTGGCCATGCAGTTCCCCCGGCTTTAAAACCATCAATGGCTCCCACTTCAGCCAGGATGAGACCCCTACTCCTCAGGCTGGCATAGAGCCCTGTTTAGATATTTCACTTAGCATCTTCTAGTGTCATAACCTGTTCTCTTTTCTTTCGTTTCTTGTTTTTTTTTTTTCTCTTTTTGCCACACCGTGCAGCATGCAGGATCTTAGTTCCCCGGGGAGGGATTAAACCTGTGTCCCCTGCCATGGAAGGGCGGGAGGCTTAACCACTGGACCACCAGGGAAGTCCCTCTTTTCTTGTTTTTAAACCCTTTGAGGTCCACGATGTTGGGCACCAGAGGGGCACTGGGTGAATGAGTGAGGGAGCTGGTGGGTGGGAGCATGAGAAATGGAGAGATTGTGTGAAGCTTTTGCCTTTTCTAATGGATTTCTAGGCTGAGGGCTGTCTCTGCTTGGGCGACCTCAGCCAACCTCAGCTAGAACTCCGTTCTGCCTGATTTTGAAGAGCTCTTTCAAAGGGCAAGAGTGACTCAGGCTGAGTGATCAAAAGCCTCTGACTAGGAACATTGATCAGGTGATCTGGGTTCCTCTCACTCCCAACTCAACATTCCGGTCATCGTCCTTTACATCCCTTGACAGAGCTTTTAGTCTGCAGCCTCATGTGACCCATGGTTTCCCTGGAAATCTGAATCTGCTGTCTGAACACTCCCCTATCCTGAGCTGTCGATACCTGGAAAGAGTCTAGGATTTTTATATTTGCTCAGTTGCAGGTACTAGAATTCTCACCTAAAAGTGGCTGCAACAATAGGATTTTGTCATCTCATGTGACAGGAAGCTTGGAGGTGGGTGGTTCCGTGGTTGGTTAATCCAGCAGCACAGTTGTGTCACCCAGGTGCATTCCGTCTTCCTACTTTATCGTGCCCAATTCACTGGCTGTCATCCTCCAGCTTGTTTCCTCACGGCTGCAAGATGGCTGCAGCAGTTCCAGGCATCACAAACTTATCTAGTTGTATACAAAGACTGGAAGGGAGGGGGGCTTCTCTTTTTGCCGGGAAAGAAGACCTTTCCATCTGGAAAGAAGACTTTCCCTGGAAGTCTAAGATCTCATCAGTAGTTCCATGCCTTTGCTCAAGAAGCAGGGTAGTCTGCAAAGTTGAATATCTGGTATTACTTTCAGGCTTTGTACTGAGAGATAGTCTTTGATGTCAGGGAGAAGGATGGTCAGCTAGCAGTATCTGCCACGCTTCTTAAAGGTGGGATGTGTCCAGGGTCGTGCCTTGATCTCTGTTTTGACTCCACTGGAAGACTTCCTCTTGGTTTTGCTGGGGTGTTTATCCGGTGGACTTTGTCTGACGGATGCCCTTAGGTACCACACGATTGAAGCCCACACAGAAAGGGCTCCTTGACTCCTTGTGCAGATGGAGAAATTCGGGGGGGACAGGTGCCAGAAGTGTCTGGATGCAGCATTCTGGCTCTGTCTTTCCTCTGGGTTGGCGTCGTCTCCAGCAGGTCTTCCCAGCATCAGTCCTACTGGCCTGGTCACTTCAGGGAGAACACTGTTCTGTTCCATCACATCCAGCGCAAGTCTTGGGGCTGCTCATCACTGGCTCTGCCTGGAGTAACATGGATCTCGTACTCACTCTGAACCAATCTCTGTAGCCAGCTGTAAAAGTAGGGGATGGGTGGGGCTTCCCTGGTGGCGCAGTGGTTGAGAGTCCGCCTGCCGATGCAGGGGACGCGGGTTCGTGCCCCGGTCCGGGAAGATCCCACATGCCGGGGAGCGGCTGGGCCCGTGAGCCATGGCCACTGAGCCTGCGCGTCTGGAGCCTGTGCTCCGCGGCGGGAGAGGCCACAACAGTGAGAGGCCCGCGTACCGCGAAAAAAAAAAAAAAAAAAAAAATAGGGGATGGGTGAACGCACCTGAATGACTTGGGCTTAGAGTACGGGAGAGGGTTCTTGGGGGAAAATGGGAGGGCAGAAACAAGAGGTGGCTAGGAAGTGACGACAGTCCTGCTGACCCTCTTATTGGGCTGGAGGAGCCCCAGTGGGATGCCTGGACTTACACCCTCAGAAATCACCGTGTGGGTCTCTAACGGCCGTCTCCGTGGTCTGCACATGGGAAATTGACTTGGTTGAAATACTGGCTGATGGAGTGGTGATGTTTTAAATTGAAGGGAAAACACAGGCTGTGGTTATCACTTTCAGTTCTGAGAGAATCAATTTTGCATTTTCTTTAGAAGAGATTAAAAAAGTTACAAGAGAAAAAAAGTAGTTACATAACCAGAGTTACATAAGTATCAGACTTTGCAGCATCGTCTTCTCTTACTTCACTTTCCGTTTTTGCCCTTCCCTGTGCTGTTAGAAGGGCAGGGATTGTTGCTGGCATGACAATTTATGCTTATCTAATATCCCTCTAAAATCGCTTCCATAATCTAAATAAATAATTGCTTCTTTTTATACTTTTTTTGGGTTGTTGAATTGTGAGATCAAATGAGGTGCGAAATACCAGCTCATGGACTGTGTTTGTCAGGCTAACAAAGTGAATCTGTGAATATATCCCTAACAAAACATCCCGAGGAAAGCTGTTATCTCTGAATTGTGACAACCTTGGGTGGAATAGGGTTTTTAATAGAATATAAGGTACCAACTGCCTGAAGTTCTGTGATAAGAATTAAAAATGTGTCAGTATGGGAAGACTCAATGGGCTCGGTTAGGAAGGCAGAAAAGTCTTAATTCAAAATATTTTAATGAACACTCATTGTGAGGAAATGTGAGTAATAAAGATGGAAACCACAAGGGACTTCCCTGGTGGCGCAGTGGTTAAGAATCCACCTGCCAATGCAGGACACACCGGTTCGAGCCCTGGTCCGGGAAGATCCTGTGTGCCACAGAGCGACTAAGCCCGTGTGCCACAACTACTGAGCCTGCGCTCTAGAGCCCGTGCTCCGCAACAAGTGAAGCCACTGCAATGAGAAACCCGCGCACCGCAAAGAAGAGTAGCCCCCGCTCGCTGCAACTAGAGAAAGCCCGTGCGCAGCAACGAAGACCCTACGCAGCCAAAAATAAATAAAATTAAATCTTAAAAAAAAGTTGGAAACCACAAGATAACGAGTCGCATTGCCCAACGAAACGAGAAGGGATTAGAAAAATAAGCAAATTTGAGAGTGTTCAGAACAGATAAAATGAAACCAAGAGAAATGAAAGCCAGATGATGGACTCTTGGTGTGGGAAACCACGTGCAACCAGCTAGGTTGAGATGAGGTTGTTTCTTCAGTGATTTCTGTCTGGCCGTTGGGACCCAAACCTCAGAGGAAATAAGGTGCCACTCAGTGTGGTCAAAAGCCACAATGCAGAGCTCATTCTCATCTGAAAGTTGGTACAGAGGCAGAGAGAAGCTCCGGGGTGCACCATAGAAAGGGGAGTCTGTGCTTCTCCATAGGATAGAAAAGCCAAACCCTAAATTTACATTTGTTATATATAATGAAAAGCATGGCAAAAACAAACTTCTGTTAATCGATTTTTGAGATTTTTCTGTGAAAAGGTCTTGAAAGAAATAGACACACCCCACATGATTGTAGCCCAGTTGAAGGTGAAATCGACATCAAAGTTAAATGTTTACTGGGAAGTGTTACCATGTTTGAACACCTGGATTTACTGTTTCAGGAGTTTTTCTCGGCCTGCTCCAATCCAGAAGTGATTATAACGGGTTGAGCAGAAGAAGGGATCACCCTTTCAACTAACTTGACTAACTCATTGCCTTTTGTGAGAGTTAGCAGTTGAACCTTGGGGAACAAACAATGGTAATAGAGGAAAAGTCACCATGTCGTGTGTCATCTTATGGATCCGTGAAATACGAACCAGGCTAAATCTTTTATTGTGCTTAAGGCGTCTTATTCAAGTTAGAGAAGAAGAAGGAGAAGGAGAAGAAGAAGAAAAGAAGGGGGAGGGGGAGGGAGAGGACAGGTCAGTGATGGTAACAGTTGCCTCTGTTTCTAAGAAGTATAAGTAGATTTTCCCCACCAGACTCAGTTCAGGGTGGTTACTTTCCTTCTGTAAAATGTTTGATTGAGACGTAAAAGATAGAACACGTGGAACGTTGTAGTATGTCTCTGAGGGCAGTTTTGTGTGATTGTGTTCCTCATTTATTTGAAAAACTTCTTGAAAAACCGTATCATTTGGTGCCTGACACCGTTGAAAGTCTTTGCGGGAAAACACACTTTTAAAAGCCAGAAATCTCAGAGCCCTAGGAGGCAGATAACTATTATCATTCCCATTCAACAGATGTGTAAACTGAGGCACGGTTTCAGTGATTCCCCCAGGTCTCAGAACCAGTAAGTAGCCAAAGCACTCTGCCTTTCGGGTCCACGCTCTTGTCCACGACACTGGGCTCTTCACGAGGCATGAGGAGATGCCCCTGCTGTGCACTCTCCTTCCCCCCCACCCCATCTTTCAGCTCTCTTGCCTTAAGTGGACTGAAAACTCAGTAAAAAGCAGCGTCCACAGCACTAGCAGACCATCTAGCATGTGGAAATAGGCTCTGTAGTGAGTTGAAGGGTGGCCCCTCAAAGGATGTGTCCACATCCGAATCCCTGGAACTTGTGAATGTGACCCTGTTTGGAAAAAGGGTCTTTACAGAGGTAACTCAGAATCTTGAGAAGAGGTGATCATTCTGGATTAGCTGGGCAGGCCCTCAATCCAATGACGTGTCCGTATAAGATACGTTCATTGCAGCTCTATTTACAATAGCCAGGACATGGAAGCAGCCTAAGTGTCCATCATCGGATGAATGGATAAAGAAGATGTGGCACATATATACAATGGAATATTACTCAGCCATAAAAAGAAACGAAATTGAGTTATTTGTAGTGAGTTGGATGGACCTAGAGTCTGTCATACAGAGTGAAGTAAGTCAGAAAGAGAAAAACAAATACCGTATGCTAACACATATATATGGAATCTAAGAATAAAAAAAAGGTCATGAAGAACCTAAGGGTAAGACAGGAATAAAGACACAGACCTACTAGAGAATGGACTTGAGGATATGGGCAGGGGGATGGGTAAGCTGTGACGAAGTGAGAGAGTGGCATGGACATATATACACCACCAAACGTAAAATAGCTAGCTAGCGGGAAGCAGCTGCATAGCACAGGGAGATCAGTTCGGTGGTTTGTGACCACCTAGAGGGGTGGGACAGGGAGGGTGGGAGGGAGGGAGACGCAAGAGGGAAGAGATATGGGAGCATATGTATATGTATAACTGATTCACTTTGTTGTAAAGCAGAAACTAGCACACGTTGTGAAGCAATTATACTCCAATAAAGATGTTAAAAAAAAAATAGACACAGAGGAGCAGGCCACGTAAAGATGGAGGCTGAGATGGGAGGGGTGCAGCCACAAACCAAGGAAGCCTGGTGCCACCAGAGGCTGGGCAGGGCAATGAATGGATACCCCCTGGAGGCTCTGATGACACCTTGAGTTTGGAGCTCTGGCTTCCAGAACTGTGAGAGAATAAATCTCTATTGTTTTAGGCCATTACATTTTTGGTAATTTGTTGAAGCAGCCCTAGGAAACGAATACGGGGGCTTAATGACTACTTGGCAAATGAATAAATCAAGGCATCTCAATCCTAGATGTGTATCAGAATAGCCTGGGAGTCTCTACAAAGCACACACTCCTTAGACCTTACCCCTAGTTGGGTCACAGGCATGTTATTAAAAAAAAAAAAAAAAACCCTAGTGATTTTAATGTGTAGCCAGGGATACAGGAATAAATGAAATGTTAATGAACTTCAGCACCATAAAGAAGATAAAGGTACTTTGTTTTCTAAACAATTTTAAGATTGGAAAATAATTGACTTAGAACACGGAATTCTTGGATTTACAATAGCATTTGCCACTGCACGCCTGGAGACCTCTGAGTACCAGCTATCACAACAGTTCAAAATCAAGATTTGATGTATAGAAATGTATCGTGCCCTGGACTCGTTTGTCATTCTCTCTAGAAAATGGCAACAGAATTCACCTATAGGAAACAGAGGACTCTTCCCCTCCCCGCAAAAGGGACCAGGCCAGCTGAAGAAAAGAAAAAAAATATTTAAAAAATATTTCTCCTCTTTTCCTAACCAGTGGGAAACTGTTCATTTATGCAGCTGGCTAGTTTCAGCCTAAGTGTAATAGAAAGCTTCTTACTTCAAAAGTAATAGATGTTTAGCTGTAGAGAACTTAGAAAATACAACTGAGTAAACTGGAGAAGATTAAAGTCATCTCTGAACCAATGTATGAGTCATAGGCAGCCATTGTTAATATTTTGATGAGTATATCTGCACATGCTCATTTGTTCACATGTACATGAATATACATAAATACATGATTTTTGTCAACACTAGAATTTGTTTACCTTTGAAAGCTGTTGTTTTCTGTAATAATGTAGAATAAATACACGGCAGCATCTTTTCATGTCATTAGATATTTAACCATAAAAAGAATTATCAACCCTTTTGGAAAACTGATGCAAGTGGTGGATTCTTCCCCCCCAAAACTACAGGTATGCACACATAAACATTGTTTTCTAACAATTTCAAATTAATGGGACCTTTCCTTGAACCTGTAATTTTTAACGTAATATTTTAAAGTGGTACAGTATTCTGTTGATATTATAGAGGTGTGTTCTATTCATTTACCGTGTTTCGTTTTTTCCTCTTTAAAACATTGCTGCTAGCCATTTGTATGATGTTTTATTTTTTCCTCCTTTTAAACATTCTCTTTTTTTAAAAAAAATAAAATGTCTGTTGCATATTCCTGTAGATAAGTCTTTAGGAGAGAAAGCTACAAGTGAATGGGTAGGTTCAAAAGACATGACTGTGCTTTAAGTTTGTGATGCTTTTGTGAAAATTTCCTGCCAGTTTACACTGCCAGCTCTGTGTAAGAGTGCCCAGTTCTCCGTTCCTTTGCCAACTTTGGGCATTGCCTTAAAAAGATAATTTGATAGTTGAAATATGGCTGTCTGCTTGCGTTGACGTAATTTCTGGTGAAGCTTAACAATTTTTGTCATGTTTGACTGCAAATGTTTTTCCCCACTTGTTCTCTTTAGTGTTTTGTTTGTTTCTTTTGTTATTTTTGTATTCTGACTTTAGCGATGTTGTAGGCTTTTGTGTTGTCCAATCCAGTCATCATTTTCTTTCAAGTCAAGGGCTCCCACCTGGAGAAGGGGTGGTGTAGGGGCAAGCAGGACGCGTGAAAGGCTCTGTCAAAACCGACCTGTGAGGCACTTCCCTGCTGGGCCAGTGGGTAAGACTCCACACTCCCAGTGCAGGGGGCCTGGGTTTGATCCCTGGTCAGGGAACTAGATCCCACATGCTGCAACTAGAAAAGATACCATATGCAGCAACTAAGACCCAGCATAGCCAAATAAATACATAAATAAATACTAAAAAAAAAAAAAAAAAAAAAGCCACCCATCAGCCCAGCCTCTGAGTGGTGTAAGAGAGAACCAGAGCCAGACGCTGGTTAAAGTGGTGGAGAGAGATTTTGTTCAGAAAGTATTGCAAGGAGGGAAGAGAGACCCCAGGGTAGAATTGGACTCCATACCCAATACAGTAAAGACAGCTGGAGATTTACAGCCAAGGAACAGAGTGGGGGTGGTGTTGGTAGATGGCAAATTGCCAAAAGGAGACAGTGAAGGAAAGGGGATTCTTGCTAGACTGACCAAACCAGATTCTTGCTGAGGGCAGGCCAGACCGATCAGACAGCACGCGTGGGCATGAGGAATTTGATTGGATATGGAGGGTGATCAGCTATCAAGGGTGGGGTGGGATGCCTCTAAACTGACTAAGCAGGATTCTTGCTGTAATTGGGCTACGCAGGTGTGGCAAGGACACGGCCACCGTCAGGAGGAGGGAGGGCTCAGAGGAGCCAGTCTCAAGTTTGGTTGAAGCGAGTCTGTCCAGTGACTGCACAGAGCAGTGCCCACTGCTGGCCTGGCAGAGGCGGGTAGTGTGAGTGGGAATTAAACCTTGGTCATCTTAAGCCATTGAGGGTGGTTTTTTTAAAATTGAAGTATAGTTGAATTACAATATTGTTTTAGTGTCAGGTGTACAGCAAAGTGATTTGTGTACGTGTGTGTGTGTGTGTGTGTGTGTGTGTGTGTGTGTGTGTATTCCGATTATTTTCCTTTATAGGTTATTACAAGATATTGAATATAATTCCCTGTGCTGTACAGTAAATCCTTGTTGCTTATCTATTTTACGTATAGTAGTTTGCACCTGTTAATCCCGAACTCCTAACTTATCCCTCCCCCTTTCCCCTTTGGTAACCAGAAGTTTGTTTCGTGTCTGTGACTCTGTTTCTGTTTTGTATCTAGAGTCATTTCGTTACCAGCCTGAGCCGGAACCGAACTCAGGTTCGGCTGCCCATCGTCTCTCAGAAATTCGATGTTTGAGAGACAAGGGGTGGTGGAAAAAGAAAAATGCTTTATTCAGGAAGCTGGTGACCCCGGGAAGATGGCAGACTAGCGTCCCCCAGATGATCTCCCCATCGCCGATCAGGGGGCGAGAGCTTTAAAAGGAGAGCTTCCAGGGTGTGCACGTGAGGGCTACGTGCAGAATAGCACAGTCAGCTCTGACAGCCATCTTGAAACTGGTCGTGCGGTGGTCTGGTCAGCGTCATCTTGATTGTTTTAAGCACACTTAATCTTCAACTCCAGTGTTGGTTTATTCCCATTTTTCTTGAGGCCAGTTCCTGGAATTGTGCAAGCCGTGGATTCAGTACGGCTCTAGATGGAGCAGCTTGTGTCATGGGTGTAGTCTGGTTATCATGCCATTAGCTTTTTCCCTCTGGTGGCTGTTTTAGTATCTGCAGAACAACTCAGAAATGTGCGTCAGACACTGTTATCTAAGTCCTTCAGGGAGGAACTAAAGATTCTGTGATGCTATTGCCCTAGCCATTAACTGCCTCGGCCTTCTCTTTAGTGACTCAGAGGAGGCCTGGGAGACTACAGCTTTTCTACAAACAAGAGACAGGGCACATGGAAGGGCCTTTGTACATGGGAGGGCCCCTGAGGGCCCTGCTCGTTTTCAGTTTGTATTATTTTTTGATTCTACATATAAGTGAAATCATATAGTATTTATCTTTCTCTATCTGACTTACTTCACTAAGCGTAATATTCTCTAGGTCCATCCATGTTGCTGTAAATGGCAAGATTTCATTCTTTTTTGTGGCTGAGTAATATTCCACTTTTTAAATACACACCACATCTTCTTAAACCAATTGTCTGTTGATGGGTACTTTCTATGTCTTGGCTATTGTAAATAGTGCTGCTATGAACATTGGGTGCATGTGTCTTCTTGAAGTAGAGTTTTTGTCTTTTCCTGATAGCCCAGAAGTAGGATTGCTGGATCCCATGGTAGCTCTATTTTTAGTTTTTTAAGGAACCTCCATAATGTTTTCCATAGTGGCTGCACCAATTTACATTCCCACCAACAGTGCACGAGGGTTCCCTCTTCTCCACACCCTCTCCAGCATTTATTATTTGCAGACTTTTTGATGGTAGACATTCTGAACAGGGTGAGGTGATACCACATTATGTTTTTGATTTGCATTTCTCTGATACCTAGCGATGTTGAGCATCTTTTCATGTGCCTGTTAAGCCATCGAGGTTTGAATTCACTTGTTACCACAACATGAATAGTCTATCCTGACTGATACAAAGAGTATCCAAATATACAGTTAAAAAATATTAAGATTTTTTTGGAGCAGTTTCAGGTTTACGGAAGAATGGAGTGGAAATTACAGGAAATTCCCATATTACTCCCCGACATACCGTTTCCCCATTATTAACACCTGGCATTATTACTGTGGCACATTTGTTACAATTGAAGAGCCAATACTGAAGATGCATTCTTTGTTTTTTAAACTTAACTTTTATTTTATATTGGAGTAGAGTTGATTTACAGTGTTGTGTTAGTTTCAGGTGTACGGCAAAGTGGTTCAGATACACATACACAGGTATCCATTCTTTTTCAGATTCCTTTCTCATATAGGTTATTATAGAATATTGAGTAGAATCCCCTGTGCTACACAGTAGGTCCTTGTTGGTTATCTATTTTATATATAGTAGTGTGTATATGTTCATCCCAAACTCCTAACTTATCCCTCCCCCCCTCACCTTTCCCCTTTGGTAACCATAAGTGTGTTTTCAAAGTCTGTGAGTCTGTTTCTGTTTTGTAAATAAGTTCATTTGTGTCATAGTTTAGATTCCACACATAAGTGATACCATATGATATTTGTCGTCCTCTGTCTGACTGACTTCACTCAGTATGGTAAAGGTGCATTCTTATTAACTAAAGTCCGCAGTATACATTAGGGAGCACTCCGTTGTACATTCTCTGGGTTTGGATGATACATAATGACAAGTGTCCACCATGCCGGCATCATACAGAATACTTTCACTGCCCTAAAAATCCTTTGTGCTTCACCTAATCATCCTTCCCTCCCTCCCCCCCAAACGCCTGGTCGCCCCTGATCTTTTTATTATCCTTATAGTTTTGCGTTTTCCAGAATGTCATAGAGTTGGAATCACAGAATGTAGCCTTTTCAGATTGGCTTCTTTCGCTTAGTAACATGCATTTAAGGTTCCTCCTCTTTTCATGGCTTGATAGCTCGTTTCTTTTCAGCACTGACTGATATTCCATTGTCTGGGTGAACCACCCTTTATTTATCCATTCACCTGCCAAAGGACGTCTTGATTGCCTCCAAGTTTTAGCAGTTGGGAATAAAGCTGCCATAAACATCTGTGTGTGTAATTTTTGTGGGCTTAAGTTTTTAACTCCTTTAGGTAAACACCAAGGAACGTGATTGCTGAACGTTATGGTAAGACTATGTTTAGTTTTGTGTGAAACTGCGAAACTATCGCTGAAAGTGACTGCACCATTTTTCATTCCCACCAGCGCAGAATAAGAGCTCCTGTCGCTGCCCCGTATCCTCACAGATATTTGGTGGTTAGTGTTTTGGATTTTAGCTCCTCTAATAGGTGCGCAGTAGTTCCTCACTGTTGTTTTAATTTGCAGCTCCCTAAGAATATATGATGTGGAGCAGCTTTTCATAGGCTTATTTTCCATCTGTATCTCTTTTTTGGTGAGGTATCTGGTCAGATCTTTGGCCCATTTTAAAAACTGGGTTGTTATTTCTTATTGCTGTGTGTTAAGAGGTCTTTGCAGATCTTAGATGCCCATCCTTTATCAGTTATGCGCTTTGCAGATATCTTCTCCCAGTCTGTGGCTTGTCTTTTCATTCTCTTAATCAAATATACATGTTGAGTAGTGATACCATGTAGGGAATAAGTTCAGAGGTTTCAAAGTGGCTACATTTATTTGATGAAGAAGTTTTCCTAATTCTCAGTATGGCTCGTTTGGAGCAGAAACCTGTATATTTGGGTGTTTGGGTGTGGTTTTTGCTATAACAATGTGTCTTACTTTGTGCCGCTGAGTCTTCCTGCTGGCCAGGAGGGCCGTGCTGGCAGAGGACTGTATTCCTGGCAGGCTCATTCCTAGAAATTCCTTGTGGCCACCACATGGCCTCTGACTGTGGTCTCTCCCCACTATCCGTTCTGCTACCAGCTGCCAGGCTAATCTTAAAATACCGCTTTCATCACCACCTAGTGGTTCCCTGTTGCCTGTCTCAGCAAGTCTAAACAATTGACTTGACTTTTTATGGTCTTTTTAGAAGCGGGGTTCTCTCTGTCACCCAAGATGCTCAGAACTCTGGTGCAAGAGACAGATGCTGGGACAGCGAACTCAGCCAGTAGGTGGCGCTCTGTACAGTTTCAGGACAAGAGCCCAAGTGCAGCACAACAAAGAAGAGGATGCAATGGAGGAAAAGTCATCTCAGAGGAGGTGACATTTGAATTGGTCCTTAAAGGATGAGTGGAAGTTTGAACCTAAGCAATTCTGGGAAGGTGCCCTATTAAGCCATTCTTTAAATAATCCTAACGCTGTATTGTATTCGTTCTCCAGGATGTTCTTTAATGCACAGGTTTGATAGTGGTTGGATTGTCTCAGAATATAGAGCATCTGTGGAGAGTAGACCTGGATGGGGCCGTTTTGAATAGTCTTGAAAGGTGCCAACGTGGGAGGAGTTTTCAGGGGGTGTTGGAAGCAGATCCTATTAAATGCAATGCTTATTTAGCACCTACTTTGTGCCAGGTTCTATGCTGTATATTATCCCTGTGAATTATCAAAATATACCCATGAAGAAGGTAGAACAAATAACCCCACTTACAGATGCGGAGGGTGAGGCTCAGATATTAAGGGTCCACAGCTAGGTCCATAGCTAGGACTGGTGGATCTGGGATTGGAACCCAGATTTCAAGATCCTAGAACAGTGCCTGGCACACAGTAGGCACTCAACAAACGTATGTAAGATCATTCTAAGCCCAAGACTCCTTCCCCAGCACCAGGGAAAAAGAGAAGAGAGTGGTGCTGAAGAGAAACTCTGCCAAAGGTCAACACTTGGGCAGGATTTTGGTGGCGTCCCCAAATCCCCAATTTAAGCAACGTTGTTTGAGGCTATAGGAAGCTCAGCCTCAATCATTGCTTTATCAGCTTCATGCATTATGGGTCCTTTAGACCCATAATAGAAATAGAAATAGAGAACAGAGTTTCTCTCAGACACTCAAGTATCATGGAGATTCAGACATGCCCTTTCTTCCTGAGTGCAGATTTTATTTCTTCTGTGTGATTTAACGTCTGTAGTTCCGTGATGCAGGCAGAAATTGAGCCAGAGGAAACGGGAGGCTTTCTTTCCAAAGGTCTGCCCAAATGGTGATCTGCCATGGGAGCCTTTGCAACAGATTGCCGATGGGCGGTTGATGAAATTAATCGAGGGTAACCTGCAAAGTTGATGCTCTTGGGAATGACTCTTTGTTTAACCTTTTAGGTTGGTATTTGTCAGAAACCCCAGCCGCTCCGTTAAATCATTTTTATGTCATTATTGTGATGTATTTATTTACTTATTTTGACATATTTATTATGATGACATTATAGATGTCATTGACCAAATTGACCACTGGAGCTAGGAAGCATTCCTCAGGTCTGGTGCAGATCTTTGACAAAAGCAATCAAATGAACCTTCGAGCGCTTCCCCCACCCCTACACTTTCCTCACGGTTCCCTGGAGAAAATACTCTGTGATTGGAAAGTATTCATTTAATGCAGCCTGCCTCAACCAAGCGTCAATTCCTGTAAACCTACAGAAGAGGTAGTATACCTGGTTACCTTTTTTTTTTTTTTTTTTTTTTTTTTTTTTTTAACTGTGTGAGCAGAAACCTCTATGTTTTTTGAAAGGACATCTGATTCGGTTTTATCCAGCTCCATGGCCAGCGTCCTCTGTTGCTTTCTGTGGGTACAGGTGCAACGTGGCTCCACGTTCTGTCACCTGTATCCAAACATGACTATTTAAAGGCACTTAACGCTGTTTGCAGGAAGGATGTGCAGCCTTCCACCCCCAAAGACGTTCCTCCGTATCATCAGAAGATCCACTTTTTTAATTAGTAGACTTTATTTTTTCTTTTTGTTGGGTATTTTCTTTTTTTACCTTAGACTTTATTTTTTAGATCAGTTTTAAATTTACAGAAAAGTGGAGCTGAGATTTCCCTTATAAGTTCCCCACCACTCCACACCCACTTTCCCCCATTATTAACACCTTGCATTAGTAAATTGCATTTGGTATAATTGGTGAGCCAATATGGATACATTATTATTAATGAAACCCCATACTTAATTCAGATTTTTTAAAGTTTTCACCTAACGTCCTTTTTCTATCGCAGGATTCCACCCAGCACATGACATCACATTTAGTCATCATGTCGCCTCAGGCTGTGACAGTTTCTCAGACATTCCTTGTTCTTGGTGACCTCGATGGGTTTGGGGGGGAGTGTTGGTCAGGTATTTTGTGGATGTCCCCCCACTGGAATTTGCCTGATTCCCCCCCCCGCTCCTGATTAGACTAGGGTTGTAAGTTTTGGGGAGGCAGACCACAGAGGTGAAGTGTCATTTTCATCACATCATACCGAGAGTACCCACGACCAACACTATTTTATCACTGTTGACATTGACCTTGGTGACCTGGTGGCAGCCAGTGTTTGCTAGGTTTCCCCACTGTGAAGCTACGCCATCCCCTGCTGTCCGCACCGTCCTCTTGGAAAGGAAGTCGCTACGCAGCCCATACTTAAGGGTGGGAGCCTTGGTCCCCTCCCGCGTGGTGGACTGTCTGCAAAATGTACTTGGGATTTTCCTTGCTGCTCCATTTTCACTTCCCACACTAATTGCACCTCGTCTGTGAACTCCGGGACTGAAGGATTGACTGTGTGTCTGAAGGAAGGACTGTGTGTCTTTCCACACAGAGTCGCTGTCGCCCAGCGCCACGCGTGGCACATATTAGGTGCTAAATAAGAAATGACTGTGGCTGCATGAATAATGAAGGATGATCTAGTTAGGAACGCCTCGCCTCCTGGACTTCTGCCACCCCTTCACAGAGAGGGACCTCAGCTGCAGCGTTGACGGTCGGTGGGTACACTGGAGATCTGGACCTCACATCATCCATCAGAGTTGATGCACACGGTGATACGCGTGTCCGCAGAGCGGAACCAGAGTCACATGTGATGGAGGGTGACCGGCATGGGGCTGGGGCTGCAGTAGATAGGATGGGCAGAGAAGGTCTGTGTGGGAAGCGCCATTGGCTCTGAAATGGGAGTGAGGAAGAGCCAGCCACGAGATGATCTGGGGAAGGACTTTCTAGGCCGAGCAGGTGGTGCCTGGGTGGTGGGTTGGAGCTTTGGAAAGTATCCAGCTGAGCTTGAGCCAGTGTCTACTGAAGGTTGTGTCTACATCCGACAGGCAACCTACGGCACCACAGGTTCTGGGGTTCAGGATGTGGGTGCCTTTGGGCGATGCTCTTCTGCTAACCCCCTTGTGTATTTGCAATCCCGTAAAATTGGAATCTGTGATGTGTGTCTCCCGGGCTTATGTGCCCGGATGCTGGGTCAGCAGGCTTCCATCTGGGTCTGGCCTGTGGGCACCACTGCAGGAGAGCAGAGGATGGGAGGAAAAGGAGGCAGCGTGGAGACATCCCTTCTGTCGCTGGCCCCGGCGGTGGCTGCACCCTCCTCACAGCCCAGCTCCTGCCGGACGGGTAGCTGTGGTCAGTTTCCATCCAGGGGTCCTTGGGCTCCTGTCCGCCCACCTCCCGCCATTGCTCCTCTAGCCTCGAGGTGGTCCTGGCTTCTTGCTCTTCTGATCTCTGCTTTCTCACCGTCCCATCCTACTTTTCATATTTGCTGTCACTTGGGCGACCAATTCCCTGCCCTAAATTCCCTTTCTTGTTTATTCCTGAGGTAGTTTGTGTCCTGCTCACACAGTGGCCTGATTCAGTGAGGCTGGGGGCCAAGAGCTCCCCGTCACGCTGAAGGTTTTTTTTTTTTTTTTTTCCAGTATGAAACTCAGAGTGCATGAGAGGAGGGCCTGCGGTGGTTGAGCCAGCCTTGGATTCTTGAGTGTTCTGGAAACCCTGAGGAGTACCCCCTCAGTGCACCTGAGCCATCCCTCACCCCATCGCTGCAAGCAGACGGACAGATTGGGGCCCTTGTCTCTGGTTCCCGACAGGGACTGCTCGAGTCGTCCCTTCCAGAGTGACACTGTAGCATTGCAAACCCCCTGCCTGAGGCCACCTGGTTGGGAGGCCCTGCTTTCTTGCTCTTTTGAGTGACATCTCTGTGATTATCTGGGGAGATATTTGCATTTGATTTTCAAGAGAGGAAGGAGAGAGTTGGGTTTGGTTGCCACTAAGATTGGGGTGCAGAAAGGAGTGGAGCCCGCAGCCCTGCCGATCCGGGGCCAGGACAGTCTCCCAGTTTCTCCAGGGAGAGGATTCAGACATGTCCACCCTGGTGCCCAACAAGGACACGCCAGCCGGCACCAGGGTCCAGGACTGCCCAGAAACATTTATTCACTCAATGTCTCTCCCTTGTGAAGTTTACATTCCAGTGGGAGGAAACAGACAATAATAAGTATTTACTATAAGATGGAGAAAAGTTCTAAGGAGATGAGGTCATACTGGAGTAGGGTGGTCCTAATCCAGTATGACTGGTGTCCTTACAAAAGGGGGAAATTTGGACACAGACGCATAGGCAGAACGCCATGTGAAGGTGAAAGCAGAGATCGGGGTGATGCTTCTACAAGCCAAGGAACACCAAAGATTGCCAGCAAACTCTCAGAAGCCAGGGGAGAGACAAGGAACAGATTCTCCTTTGAAGCTCACAGAAGGAACCAACCCTGCCAACACTTTGATTTTGGACTTCCAGCCTCCGGAACTGTGGGAAAATACTTTTCTGTGGCTTAAGCCACTTTGTTACGGCAGCCCTGGCAGAGGGGTACACTTCCCCCTTCTTCCTTTTTCCCCCTCCCGGGAATATAGATCTACAACAGAACAATTTACAGTTGAGTGGCTGGCGTGGTTCCAGCCCATCTTTTTTTTTTTTAACATCTTTATTGGAGTATACTTGCTTTACAATGGTGTAAAGTTAGTTTCTGCTGTATAACAAAGTGAATCAGCTATACATATACATATATCCCCATATCCCCTCCCTCTTGCGTCTCCCTCCCACCCTCCCTATCCCACCCCTCTAGGTGGTCACAAAGCACCGAGCTGATCTCCCTGTGCTATGCGGCTGCTTCCCACTAGCTATCTATTTTACCAAAACTAGCTATCTATTTTACATCTGGTAGTGTATATATGTCCATGCCGCTCTCTCACTTCGTCCCAGCTTACCCTTCCCCCACCACCGTGTCCTCAAGTCCATTCTCTACGTCTGCGTCTTTATTCCTTCCTGTCCTGCCCCTAGGTTCCTCACAGCCATTTTTTTTTTTAAGATTCCATATATATGCGTTAGCATACGGTATTTGTTTTTCTCTTTCTGACTTACTTCACTCTGTATGACAGACTCTAGGTCCATCCAACTCACTACAAATAGCTCAATTTCGTTTCTTTTTATGGCTGAGTAATATTCCATTGTGTATATGTGCCACATCTTCTTTATCCATTCATCTGTCGAAGGACACTTAGGTTGCTTCCATGTCCTGGCTATTGTAAACAGTGCTGCAGTGAACATTGTGGTACATGACTCTTTTTGAATTATAGCTTTCTCAGGGTATATGCCCAGTAGTGGGATTGCTGCAGCCCGTCTTCTTTTCCAAGTCTCAGAATGATCTCCCCACGAGAGGATGCAAGTCCATTCTGCCACCTGGGAGGGTTCTCTCTGGGCTCCAGGTGGCCTCTGACCCTCAAGCACAGCTCATCTGCTGAGCACAGATGTGTCCGGGTGGATAATCCTGGTGGACGCAGGGATCAGGGATTCATGCCACATATTCATTTAGCCAAGAGATATTTGGCCAAAAGCACCGATTAGGGAAGGAAACCCAAATAAGACCTTGAATGCAGATAGCCCTGCCCACCACCTACTCAGGAGAGTCTGCCCTGGAGGGAGCATGAGACAGGAGGGTGGCCCTGCCCTTCCTTGGTCTGGATACACTTTCCCTCGGCTTCTCATACCCTGAGCACCTCCACACACTGACTGCCGTCCTGCGGCTTGCAGATCTCAAATTTTCATGTAACATGACCCTAGCACAAGCCAGCTACCGAAAACAAAAGGTGGACATTTGGGTCATTTCCACCTTTTGGCTATCGTGAAAAGTGCTGCTGTGAACACTCCTGTATACGTTTCTGTTTGAACACCTGTTTTTCATTATTTTGGGTAGATGCCTAGGAATTGCTGGGTCATATGGTAATTCTGTCTGTAACTGACCGAGGAACTGCAGCTACTCCACTTCACTTTCCTGCCAGCAATTTACAAGGGTGCTGATTTCTAACACATCTTCGGATGAATTAAGAAAATGTGGTCCACCTATATGGGAAAAGAGTCTCAAAAAGAGTGGATATATGTATGTGTATAACTGATTCAATGTGCTGTACAGCAGAAAGTAGCACAGCATTGTCAATCAACTATACTTCAGTAAAAATTTTCAAAAAAAGAATATGTGGTCCATCTATACAGCAGACTATTATTCAACCATAAAAAGGAAATGAAGCACTGACACAGGCTCCGGTGTAGAAGAACCTTGAAAACATGATGTCCAAAAGGTCACATATTGTATGATTTCATTCATAGGAAGTGTCCACAATAGACAAACGCACAGAGACAGAAAGCAGATTGCCAGGAGCTGGGGGGAAGTGAGTATGGGAAGTGATTGCTTAATGGGTAAGGAGTTTCCTTGCAGTGTGATGAAAAACTTCCAGGACGAGATTGTGGTGATATTTGCACAACATTGTAATCTACTTAATGCCACGGAATTGTATGCTGTCAAAAGGTTATGTGCATTTTACTGAAACCGAAACAACAAAAAAGAGAAGTTCTTTTCTCAGCAAAAAACACCTACAGGGTGCTTTAAGGCCACTTTAAGAGAGATTCAGAGGCTATTCCTGACATGTAATTTTTACCGTCCGTGTGGTCTTTCAAACCAAACCCCTGTGCAAGAGTCAGCACCCGCTCTGCTCGCCATAGTGAGACTTTCCAAGAATTAAACATATTTTTTAAGAATGCAAAGCTAATAATTTCAGAGCTTACAATTCCATATGGGTGGTTATTCCAGTAGGAAGGATCCTAGCAAGGCTTTATGAGAATTAGCAACGGCTCCAGATTCAATCCCAGAGAGGTGTGACTCTTGAAAGAGCAAGGAGGCAAAGCTGAAACACCCACCACGGAGAGGCAAAGCAAAACTGGGAACAGGCCGATGCCCTGGCACCCATGAGCCACCATGTTGCACATGCAGGTCCAAACAGCAAGGAAGCTGACTGCTGTCTGCTAAGTGGACAAGTTGTTTTTCTTTACTCTTCTTTCTTTAAGGATGATTTCAAGGGACTCCCCAGGTGGTGCAGTGGTTAAGAATCCGCCTGCCAATGCAGGGGACATGGGTTCGAGCCCTGGTCCGGGAAGATCCCACATGCCGGGGAGCAACTAAGCCCGTGCACCATAACTACTGAGCCTGAGCTCTAGAGCCCGCAAGCCACAACTACTGAGCCCTCGTGCCACAGCTACTGAAGCCGGTGCGCCTAGAGCCCGTGCTCCGCAACAAGAGAAGCCACCGCAATGAGAAGCCCGCGCATCGCAATGAAGAGTAGCCCCTGCTCGCCGCAAC